>NW_024468250.1:0-1200000 GCF_002104995.1 Linderina pennispora | reverse complement strand
GACAGCGTCCTTGTCAATTTTCATGCGATCCCTCCGGTAGATGTACATGCTAGAAGTGAATATCCCGCCGCCGATAAACACCAGACTTTGCACATTCGGCATCTGGCAGGCACCAATACCTGCACCCCGAATAGCCTGGGCCAGCATCAAGCTATGCCTGCATTCATCGAGCATGGCGACCCGGAATTCAATGGCATGATGCAACTTGCCCATGGATGATAGGAAGCGGTAGTTTGACAGCCAGTGCCCTTTGTGGAACGAGCGCACCCCTTTCTTTTCGCATGCACCGCTGACCTGGCGGTGCAGCACAAGGTACTGGCAGGCAAAGTCTGGGAAGCAATAGCGCCAAGTATGATTGAATGCCGGCAAGCTGCATGGCCGAAAAGTACTCATTCATGGTGAACCCTGAATGCAGCAGAGGGCGGATTACAAACTCGAGAATCCTGGTGAGGATGGAGCTGTCGGTACGGCAAAAATGGTCAAATTTCATGATAGAGTAGTGTGCAAGGCGGAGGGAGGCTACATGGCTGAAAAAGGAGAGGAAGAAGAATAGGTGGAGACAGGGAGAAGGAATGCCGGTAGCTATTTAATGAAGTTTCAGTTGCAGGATTTCCTCGCTTTCAGCAAAAAACTCACTTTCTGCTATACCGTCGCTGACCGTTTCCACGTATCTACTCTATTTATCGGCTGGCTTAGCTTGCATCCAGACGCATAGTGAAAGATTGCATTTACTTATTTGTCTCTCCCAGTTGACATGTCCGGCCCCTACTTGGTCACACTGAAAGCATTTGACCAGGCACCAAAAAATCAGGATAGTGTGGTGATGTGTGAAAATGTTTGAGCAAGGGGGTGGTCATTTTGTAAAAGACAATTATTTGGGTAGTGTGCCATCGCTTCCTTTTCCACTCTCCTATGCCTATGCCATGCCTGCTTCTCTCTGTAGCATCATGCATGAGCGTCGCCGAGTGAAAATTGCGCTAAATGGCCTCCATGTCCTAGCACCCTGTTTAAACTGTGGGGTGTTTAATTAAGGTTGCTGCTGCCTGTACTAGAACAAAGGACATGGCTTACCCCCAGGTGTAGCATTCCAGCGGGAGGCAACAAGGAAGGTGGGACCTTCCGACACAGGGAATCAGAGAGTGGGTCTGAAGAGGCTCTTTGAAATCTTGTTTCGGGGGCTTATTAGTTGGGTTGGTACAATGGGTTTTAATACGATTCTTGCATGTATGTTGGTGAGCTTGCTGTACCCCTTCTCAACCTAGCTGCTTTCGGCGGGAATACCCAAGTGACAATATCAACTCTGATGGTTGGAGAATAGGTTTTCGGCAGTCGCAACTACATCCTTCTATCTCTCTGTCACTTCCCCTTGCCATTGTGGACAGCCAGCCAGCCATATCCCTCCCTCCCAATGAGCAACGAAGCCGCATGCAGCATGCGTTCACAGTTGGCGCCAGCATCTCTGAGCATGGAAGTTGGAGCGACCCACTGGCTGCCTTTCTTATTGGCAGTGGGAGCGTATAGAGTTGACAACTGTTGCGGACCAGGGTGGTATTCGGAAACAGGGGATGCAAGCAGGTGTATTTGGCTGCGGCCGTTGCAAATCAATGATTATCATGTCTGGCGTTTCCTTCCTTCAAAAGAGAAGCTCAGTGATGGGACTCGGAGCAAGGTAGGGGCAAGCCTTGCACAAGATTACACATCCTCAGACGGACTTTTTGACGCCGTTTTTCAGAAGCCGAGTAGGGTAGGGTTGCGTTCAGCCGGCTTTTTAGTTGCCGCGGTCATGTGTGCATGGTGCTTGCACATGAGGATCGGCTGCCGTGGACATTTTTTCTGACGGAAGGATTCTGAAGGGGAGGGTGGGCCACGACTAGGGAATCATGACATACACGCATCATTGGATACATAGAGTACATGGATGAGCTGAGATTCAAAGTTTTGTGAGCTCCACAAGCGCTTGGATGGATCTGTTCCTGGGTCTGGGTCGTTCGCATAAATATATCTGCTACTTAGTCGTTGCATTGCTTTGTGAGAAAATATCTAGATCATCTTCGTCTACGGCCATCGGCAGTGCAAGTCCAGCACACTAAGAGTTTGTCGGAGTAGCCTCAAGTGTGGGTCTGCGCAGTCCTAACCAAATAGTCCATGATTTGATCGCACTGCTGAAACAGGTCTGTCTTGCCCATGCAGTACAACCTGGCGCCTGAACACTCGCTGCTCCACTGATATGCCTCGAAGCGGTTTGCGTACATGAGAATACCAGTGGGGAATCTGCCCAGAGCGTTCATAGACTTGCGCAGATAATCCATAGCTACCTGTCGGTTGCTTCCTTCGGGTATGTAGCGGATGACGAGGATATTTGTATGTCCAATGGTCACCTTCATTTGTCGACTGCTGTTACCGTTGCTCTCTTGAGCACGTAGGTTCCTCTTGGTAATTCTGTAGCCGTACCTGGCGTGTATGCCGGCATTCTCGAGGAGGGCTTCAACGAATATCCATGTTGCAGCAGCAGAGGGATTTTTGGAGAGTACATCAGCAACCCACTGGGTTGCTAGGCGTCTATCGTTGGTAATGGGATGCCATCGCAACTTGGATTTGATTGTAATTTGTTAGCTGTATGATGGTACGGGTTGAGTGGAAGTAGTTTACAGCAGCTCCACTCACACTCCAAGACAGTGTTTATAATTGAACTGCTCGACACAAATCACGCAATGTGACCTGCTGATCGTTGGTTTGTTAGTACGTTATGACATACTTTCCTAAGCCCTGTCGTGGATACGAATGGCCGAGGAAGCCATGTGATGATGTCAGATGTTTAAGGACATGGTAGATATTTTTCCTATATTTTTGAACCTCCGCCAAGGCAGCTTTTTTTCGTTCCGACATGCCAGACAACTTTGTCATGTACATAAAATCGGGCCAAGCTTGTCAGTGGCTTTTCCGCCTGCTTTGAACAGGGATTGCTGCTAGCGCCGTGGGCAATTCCCAAGTTTCGGCGTCTTCTGATGGGAAGTGAGGCTTTTGTACACAGCGGTGATAGGCACAGCAGACAACAGCTTGCATGTATATGATATTGCACTGTGTATTGGTTAAACGCATTACAAGACTAACATGGGGACGGAGATCATTCGATAGCAAGGCTGGTGTAGCCGCTCCTCAAGGTCGGGCCGACGCAGCGATCCCAAAAACTCAATAACCACCTCTAGCTCATCGACAACATCGTAGTTGTCAGACTCGCGCGGTTTGAAGGGCCGCACATCCTGATCGATTTTGAAAACAGTTAACTGGGCTGGGTTCAGAAGCAGCCCCACTGGGACGCCATTGCCACAGGTCATGCACCGCATCAGGAGATCCTCTGACCTTGCGGTACTCTATGTCGCCAAAGGCAGGGACAACAACGATGATGTTCACGTCCTGGATACTCACCCGCAGGTTTTTTGTCGTGGGTCTCGCTTTACCTGGCGCCAGTTTTTTGATCCTTTTGTGGAATGTGTAGCCGTTGTGGTGAGTGATCCCGACCTGGGCTAGCAGGGCCTCGAGAAAGAACCAGGCTCCGGTGATTGAGTGGGCATCAGCTATCTTCTCAGCAATGTCGCGCATGGATTCCAGCTTGCTCTTTGTAAGCCCCGCCATTCTGTCTGGTGATAGAGGACTGAAATGTATGCACTGGTTCGAGGTCCAAGACAGAGAAGGCGACAGAGAGAGAGCAGAGGAAGGGAGAGAGGCAAGTCCAGCCAGCGTGCCTGCCGATTCTTATCATGTGGTCGGCGGATGTGCTGCGTCCATTGTCCCATGAGTTGGACAGGCATATATATGGCTGAATTTGGCATCAAAAAACAGCGCAGCTCGGCTCGCATCAGGCTCGGCTCAACCAACGCTACGCGTTTAGCTAAACGCGTCATGGTGTTTCAACTCCAGATGCTTTCTTTCGTCTCCGGACTGGCACTGTAACTCTATCCTCTTACTATTCTGAACGCAACAATCTATCTTTAAGCATGGGAAGGCTTGTTCAATTGGAGCTTGAGAACTTCAAGTCATATCGCGGCCACCAGGTCATCGGGCCAGTTCACCAGCTTCACAGCGGTGGTGGGACCGAACGGCGCCGGCAAGTCGAACCTGATGGACGCGATCAGCTTCGTTCTGGGTGTCAAGTCGTCACACCTGCGGTCGTCGCAGCTGCGGGATCTGGTGTACCGCGGACGCACAGTGGAGACGCGCAACGGGCATGTGATTGACGAAGCAGGCGACCAGAATGAGCGAAGCGCGTGGGTGAAGGTGGTGTACGAGGACGACCACGGATTCACGATTAACTTCCAGCGTGCGATCAGCGTGTCAGGAACGAGCGAATATCGCATCAACGGGCGCGTGGTGACGCAGCAGACGTATAACCAGGCGCTGGAGAATCAAAACATCCTGGTGCGGGCCAAAAACTTTTTGGTGTTCCAGGGCGACGTGGAGGCGGTGGCATCGCAGTCGCCAAAAGACCTGACGCGTCTGGTAGAGCAGATCAGTGGGTCATGGGAGCTGCACCAGCGGTACACGGAGCTCGAAAAGGAGCAGGATACGGCTGCGGAGCAGTCCACATTTGCGTACAACAAGAAGCGCGCGGTGGCAGCGGAAGGTGCAGTCGATTCTGGAGCAGAAGCGCGAACTTGAGCTGTACGAGGGCAAGGTCAAGACGCGCAGCAAGTTGACAGTGCAGCAGATGCTGTACAAGCTGTATGTGGCCGAGAACCGCATCAAGGAGATCAAGGCGGAGATGGGCACGCTGCACGGCGAATCGATTGTTGGGGCCAGCGAGCAGCGGGCGCGGCTGGACGCTAGCCTTCAGGCCGAGCAGAAGAAGCAGGCCAAGGCGTTCAAAGCTGTCAACCGCCAGGAGCGCCAGAATCAAGCTCGTCGAGCAAAAGATGGAGGGGCGGCAGCCGACTCTTGCAGGGTTGGGCGAGAAAGTGGCCCATGCGGAGCGCAAGGCAGCACGGATCGGCGAGAATGTGGGGCGCGCGCAGGAGGATGTTGACCGGCAGCGCAAGATTGTTGAGGAGCTTGATCAAGAACACCAGCGCGTGCAGGACGCAGCGACGCGTTTTGACGAGCAGGCGCAGGCAGCGCAGGCACGGCGCGGCACACAGATCAACGAGGCGACCATGGCCGAGTACAACCGGCTTTCGGAGCAGCTGCGCAGCGAGTCGGTCGAGGACGCGTACCGACGCGACACGCTGGACCGGCAGGTGCAGTTGATGGGCGAGGCAGCAAGGCGGGCTGGCGATAAGCTTGGGGCACTGCGCAGCCAGCTCGAGAGCGTGGAAGCGTCGGGACATGCAGTCCAGCAGCAGCAGCAGCAAGCCCAGGCGGACCTGGCTGCAGTGCAGCAGGAAATGCAGCAGGCGCGACGTAGCGTGGAGGCGGCCAAGAGCGACCACGAGCGGCTTGTGCAGCTCGAGGTCGAGCTCAACGAGAAGCTGTCGGGTGTGCTGAAGCAGCTGGCGCAGGCACGGGCCGACCAGCGCGAGTCGACGCGTGAGGCACGGCTCAGGGACGTCATCAGCGCGTTGCAGCGCGTTTTTTCTGGCGTGCATGGTCGGCTGGCGGAGCTGGTCCAGCCAACGCAGCAGCGCTACGCGATCGGTGTGGCGACGGTGCTGGGACGGCACGTGGACGCAATTGTGGTTGACCAGCAGGCGACGGCCATCGAGTGCATCAACTACATGAAGGAGCAGCGCGCAGGCCAGGCGACGTTCCTGCCGCTAGACACGCTGCAGCCGCAGGCGACCAACGACAGCCTGCGGCACGTGCACACCGGAGCGCGTCTGGCGACAGACGTGCTAAAGTACGACCGGAGCGTCGAGGCTGGCAGTGCTGCATGCGTGTGCCAACGCGCTGATATGCGACAGTATCGAACGTGGCCCGGCATGTCTGCTACGAGCGGCGGCTTGAGGTCAAGGCGGTGACGCTGGATGGCTCAGTTATTCACCGCAGCGGCTTGATCACCGGCGGTACAAGCGGACGCGGCAGCGGGCAGCAGGCGCAGGCGCGGCGGTGGGAGGCTGCCGAGGTCGAGAAGCTGCGCAGGGCGCGCGACCGGCTCACAGAGGAGCTGCACAATCGTCGCCCGTGAGCGCCGCAAGCTCGGCAAGGAGGAGTTGGTCGGCAGCTATCTATCAGGACTCGAGACCAAGCTGCAGCTGTCGCGCGAGTCGCTGGATGCTGTGACGCGCAAGCTTGAGGGCATTGCCAGTGAGCGCAAACACATTGAACGGCAGATTGCCGAGGGCGAGCCAACTGCCCAGCAGGCCGAAGACGACCTGGATGCGGTCAGGCGCGAGCGTGATGAGGTTCAGCGCACGCATCGGCCAGATTGCCGAGCCGATTTTCGTGCAGTTCTGCCAGACTGTCGGGGTCAGTAGTGTTGACGAGTTCGAGAAGCAGCTGCTGGTTGCCACCGAGGCCACGGCCGAGCGGCGGCTGCAGTTCACGACGCACCTGTCGCGGCTTGACAGCCAGCGCGAGTTTGAGCGACAGCAGCTAGCAGAGGTGCAGGGCAAGCTGGACCGCCTGACGGAGTCAGCTGCAGGCCACGCAGAGCTCACTCGAAGGGCTGCGGGCCAACCTGGACCGCGAGACGGCAGACATGGCTGCACTGGTGCAGCAGCTCGAGGGCTTGCGCAGCGAGCTCAGCACTCTGAATGGCAAGTATGGCGACGTGAGCGAGGATGTTGGCAAGGCGCGGCAGGGGCTCGAGGAGGGGCAGCGCGAGTTGGACCAGATGAGCAAGGAGTTTAGCGCCAAGGCCACTGAGCTCGACCGTGTCATGGCCGACAAATTCGCAGTGCTGCGGCGCTGCAAACTCGAGGACATCCGCCTCCCGCTGCTCCAGGGCTCGCTTGAGGCGCTTGCGCTGGAGGCCACGACCAGCGTCGCGGCGGGCACGCAGCTGGCCGAGTCGTACATGTCGCAGCTCTCGCTCAACGGCTCGCAGACATCGGCAATTGCGGCCGACGAGATCGAGGCCGACTACTCGCAGCTGCCGAGTCGCATCCGCAACGGCGATCTGGCGACGGTCCGAGCAGCAGTTTGCCGACGATATTGCGCGACTGTCAGCCGAAATCGACGCGTTGAACCCGAACCCGCACGCACGTGAGCGGCTGGAGGCTGCACGGCAGCGGCTGCGCGAGATTGAGGGCGAGCACAACGTAGCGCGGCAGGCAGCCAAGGATGCCAAGGAGCGGTTCCAGACCGTGCGGCGGCGGCGGCACGACCTGTTCATGCGGTGCTACAGCCACCTGGCATCTGGAATCGACCACGCCTACAAGGCACTGACGCAGAGCCCAGTGTTCCCGCTGGGCGGCACCGCGTATCTGGCGCTGGAGGATGCCGATTCGCCGTACCTGGGCGGCATCAAATACCACGCCATGCCCCCGCTCAAGCGCTTCCGCGACATGGATCAGCTCAGCGGTGGCGAAAAGTCGGTGGCTGCCCTGGCGCTGCTGTTCTCGCTGCAGGCCTTCCGCCCCGCTCCCTTCTTTGTGCTCGACGAGGTCGATGCAGCCCTGGACCTGGCCAATGTCTCCAAGCTGGCCAACTACCTGCGCGAGCACGCACGCGCCCAGCCTGAGGCTGATGCCCCGCCCGCCACCGATGACGGACGTGGAGCTGGACGTCGCCGAGTCGGGCCACTATGCGCTGCGCCAGAGCGCCCGCACCAAGCGCACTGCCAGCGGCGACGACAAGCAGCCGCCCAAGGAGGCCGACTTCCAGTTCATCGTCATCTCTCTCAAGCAAGCGCTGTACGAGCGCGCCAAGTCACTCGTCGGCATCTACCGCGACCAGGCCGAGAACAGCTCGCACGTGCTCACCGTGGATCTCGAGCAGTTCCCGGCCTGAGCGGCTGACCCTAAAGTTTCCACGTGAGTCTATTCTCTATCCAATCATAGCCTTCCAATTATATATGCGCACTCGCGCGCGGAATATGCATGGGGAGCCCGTTCAATTTTTTCTCCCTCTCAGCAGGTGAAGTGGATTCGCCATTCGCAGCATAAAGAGAGGTCGATTTCTCCTTTTCAAAAAAAATCGCTTCTGATTTCGAAACACCCCCCTTTTTGTCACCAGGAAGAGGTAGGTGTCGGCATGTCGGGTTGCTGTTGGAACGAAACGAAGAGAGCACACGCAGCTGGAAGGAGGATCGGGGCTTGAGGAGCCAGTTTGTGCCGCTAGAATTTCCCCTCCTCACCGACCAAATCAGAGCTGCGTAATCACAGCCGCATTCGAGCAGTACGCGGCAGCTACTACGAAAGCAGGACGCGTGAGTTCCAAACCCCTGGCAAGTGTTTGTGTGGGCCAAGCTAAGCGACATGATGTTCCTGTCAACGCTGTGTGTAGAAAAATGAACCCCGAGAAGCTTGCCAAGCTCCAGGCCCAGGTCCGCACCGGCGGTAAGGGCACTCCCCGCCGCAAGGTCAAGGCTGCGCACAAGCCGGCCGTGAAGGAGGACAAGAAGCTGGCATCGACCCTAAAGCAGCTGAACGTGCAGCCGATCTCTGCCATTGAGGAGGTCAACATGTTCCATGATGACGGCAAGATCACCAACTTTGTTGCCCCGCGTGGTAAGTACTCGCCAGCTCTGCATCTGCTGCATGTCAAACACTGCGTGTGCAATTCTGTGTATGCTAATTGCATGATATCTCTGCATTGTAGTCAGCGCGTCGATTGCCGGCAACACTTTTGTCATCGCTGGCAAGAGCCAGAACAAGGGTAAGCATACATGCGGGTGATGACGGGGGGGGGTTTGCAGTGTGCATTCAGGTTAATTCTTCTTTGCTTGTCCCGTTGCTTTTAGGTATCGAGGAGATGTTCCCGGAGATCCTGTCGCAGCTCGGCCCCGAGTCGCTGGCTGATCCTGAAGAAGCTTGCCTGAGAGCTTCCAGAACCAGGCCAACATTGGCAACGTCGACGACGACATCCCCGAGCTCGTCGAGGCCGAGGATGAGGCCGCCAAGGGCGAGACCTGACCTCAACGCTGCCGACTAAGCATCCCGCTTTTCACTTTTGTTCCACCAAAAATATACTTTTTTGTTGAAAAAAGGACATATCCCGTATAATCCGGTGATTACTTGGGATGATTCGCGCGCTATTTGGCCAGAATGACAATCGGAGCAGTCAAATAACGCAATCTCTCTGTGCGGCGGCGGGAGTGCCACGCAAGCATCGCATAGTCTGTGGGAATGCGCGCGCAGTAGGAAGAGTGTAAGGGCGGCATGCAGATTTAAAGGCCGCTGCAGAAGCAGGAGTAGGGTAGGTGCTTTGTTTCTCCTCACCCATCTACTCCATCCATATTTTTTCCTCTACTACTTCTGAACAATGTCTCTCAAGGTCGGCGACTCCTTCCCCCAAGTGCAGCTCAAGTACGTTCCGTACGATGCCTCGAACCCGGATGCCTGCGGTGCACCGCAGGTGCTCGACACCAAGGCCGACTTTGCCGGCAAGAAGGTGGTGATCTTCGCCGTGCCTGGCGCCTTCACGCCGACATGCTCAGCGCAGCATCTGCCCGGATACCTAGCCAAGGTGGACGAGCTGAGGGCCAAGGGCGTTGATCTGGTCATCGGCACATCGAGCAACGACTTTTTCGTGCTGGACGCATGGGGCAAGCAGCAGGGCGTCAAGGACAAGATCCTGCTGGTGAGCGACGCCAATGGCGAGCTCGGCAAGGCGACCGGACTGACCCTGGATCTGACTGCCAAGGGCCTGGGCAGCGGCAGGCTGACCAGGTTCGCGGCCATCGTCGATAATGGCAGGGTCACGTATGCTGAGCAGGAGCCCAACCCCGGCGAGGTCTCGGTTAGCGGCGTTGATGCGGTTCTGGCCGCCCTCTAAAAGCCCAATGGTTTGACTTTCAATATACCTTTTTTGGGGTTACTCCTTTATCTATGAGGTTTCAGAATGCTGGTGAATTGCATATCCAAATCAGGAATTCTTGTTGCTGCGACATGTCTTTGGAGGAATGGAGTGTCAAAAGAGAATTGATGTCATGCAATCCAGCTAGCTGCGTTGGTTCTTTATGTTCAAGTCATCAATGTATGCTTGGATACCCATATAATGGAGATGGTATGACCGGCCCTAGGTTGCCATTTGTCGTTGGTCCCATCAGGTAGTCGGCGGAGGGGATCTTTGTTGGTTGCACTGCTCAGCCAACACAGAACCCAACACCGTGCCTGCACATACGGCTAATCAGACGATTAATCATGTGCTCCAGAACATGTGGTGTTCAGATAGCTCCTCTCCCATGTTCCCACAGATGTACCAGATCAAATGACAGTGCAGCGTGCAGAAGATGGAGGGATCCGTCGCCATTCCTGCAATTGACACAGCTTCTGACTGTCCATTGCATGCCAAGGTTCAATTCAGTTCGCTGGCACCCAGCAGTTAACACATGCGCACCGAGTGGCTGGCTTTGGTTGGATACGAGCGGCACAGAAGCAATGGAAGCTGATGAATATTCCATGCACTCGGAGAAGCCAAAGATGGCCAGGACTGGATCATCTGCGCTCCGACTATCTCTGCTCACAAGATCCCCAAACGATGTTGGGAAGAGCTGTGCTGCTTCAGGTAAGCGTGCACGGCGCCTGCAGCTCTCGTGGTCCGGTTGCAGAACGTTGGTTGGCCATTAATGGCACGGATTCAATGGTGTTTCCATGTACTTGCATGGTGTCAAATATGTTGAGGGTCCGGCCGACACCATGCAAGTTGCTCCCAAGACTCGGATGACGGCCTTTTGTTGTTGCTGCTGCAGTGCTTAAAATAGCCGTGGGCTGCTTTCACATCTTTTCCCGTGTCCGAACACCAAAAACTAGCACATGGCGCGGAACGTATATATCCGTCCCCTTGTTGACTTTCAGAATGTGAAGAGTTGCACCTATGCCCTGATCATTATGAACCCTGGGATCGCACATGCGCTCTTGTCCTAACTTTTGGTTGGACATTAGGAGAGATTGTATGGAATGGTTTGTTCGAACATTCCCTACAGCTGGCAGCAAGAGAGGAAGTCTCTGTAAAGAGATCGGACGGGTCGCTGAGTGAAAAGAATAAATAAATAATAGGCAGCCACCGGAAGAGCAAAATCGCTCAACAAAAAACTCCAGCTATAGACCAGCTTGGGCAAAAGATGTGAGGAGAAAAAGAGGTGCTCAGCTCTTCAATTCGCTTAATTTCGCTTGACACTGAGCAAAAAAAAAAATTGACCCGTCGCCCCGCCCTATCACAAGCAAAGCGGTGCAAAGAAACTGAGGTAGTTGGCAAAGACCGGTTATCCTTCTACGGAGACCGTTCCACAATGCGAATGACCCCATCGTCTGAGGACGATTCCTCGCGTATCATTTTGCACACCTCCCCCATGCTGCACCTGTGCTTGGACGCATCAATCGGCGTGTGGGATATGCACTGAGCCAGGAGATTTTTCTATGCATATATTTCTAGAAGATATCCCGCGAAGATTCATTGCCCACCACGACCCAGTAAATGAGCATTATGAGGGGCATGGGCATGATGCCCTACTGCCATTCAATAGTACCAGAGTCGCCTAAAAAACTTTGGCAAAATGTCAAGTCCAAGCGCCATCAGCTTGTTTATAAGCAGGCATGTGTCGGCTGGCCTCTATCGACTGCAAAAAGATTCTATATACACAATAGCCATTTAGTCAGCAAGTTCCCCACTTTTTCAGCTCTCACACCGCGGTTCCTTACCACCTGTTGCAGAGAAGCTGGGTATACTTTAATCTTCCAAGACTCCCTTTTCAGCTAGTTCACATACACTTCAGAAAAGGACTTCCTCAAGATGATGGAAATTCACGACTACACCTGGATCTTCGTTCTGGGTATCATTGCGGCTTGCGCCGATGCCTTTGGCATTGGTGCCAACGATGTGGCCAACTCATTTGCTAGCAGTGTCTCGTCGGGCTCGCTGACGCTTGCGCAGGCCTGCATTATTGCCGTGTTCACAGAGTTCCTTGGTGCCTTCCTGCTTGGTTCCAACACGGCTGAGACCATCAAGAGCGGTATCATGGATGTCAAGCTCTTCGTGCCCCAGCCCGAGCTGATGATGCTCGGTATGCTGTGCGCTGTTGCTGGTTCGGCTGTGTGGGTCCTCACTGCGTGCAGGTTCGGTATGCCTGTGTCAACCACGCATTCGATCGTCGGTGCCATCATCGGTGTCGGCATTGCTGCCTTCGGCGGTGATACTATCAAGTGGGACTACTCGGGTGTGGCCAAGATTGTCACCTCCTGGTTTGTCTCGCCGGTGGCCGCCGGTATCGTCACTGCCATTATCTACATGCCGACCAAGATCTTTGTGCTCAAGAGTGTGAACTCGCTGGAGCGCGGAATCAAGGCTATCCCGATCTACTTCTTCATCACCTCGCTCATCGGTGCTTTCTACCTGATCTACAAGGGCGCCCCGGGCACCAAGGCCGCTAAGATGTCGATCGGTACTATTGTTGGCATCAGCTTCGGTGTTGCTGCCGGTGTCACAATCCTGGCCTGGGTTCTCTTTGTGCCGTGGCTCCGCCGCCGTGTCATCAACAAGGAGAACGTGCGCTGGTTCCACATCCCTGTCATTCACTTTGTCAAGCCCCGCCCGTCTGCCCCTGCCCCTGAGGAGATTCCGGGTGGCCTGGAGAACGGTGATGGCACCGAGATCCAGGAGAAGATCACTGCCAGCGGCAAGACCATTGAGTCTGAGTCTAACAACGAGGCTGAGTTCCAGGAGCAGGAGAAGTCGCGGGTCAAGTCGCTGTTCACTATGGCCAAGGATCTGTTCCTGCGTGGCGTGCGCAAGGATGTGCGCAACCTCGACAACCAGAAGCTGGCGTCTGTCCACGAGGCTGCCCAAAAGTTCGACGGCGATACCGAGTACCTGTTCTCGTTCCTGCAGGTCATCACTGCGTGCCTTGCCAGTTTCTCGCACGGCTCCAACGATGTCGCCAACGCCGCCGGTCCTATTGCTGCCATCTACGATATCTGGCGTACTGCCAAGGTCGACCCTTCGGGCAAGGCTCAGGTGCCCAGCTGGATTCTGGCCATGGCCGGTGCTGCCATTGATCTTGGTCTGCTCACCTACGGCTACCATGTCATGCGCAAGCTCGGCAACGGTGTCACCTATCTGTCGCCTAGCCGTGGCTTCTCGGCTGAGCTTGGCACCTCGCTCACTGTCCTGACTGCCTCCAAGATTGGTTTGCCCGTGTCGACCACCCACTGCATCACTGGTGCCATTACCTCTATCGGCCTGTGCAACGGCAGCTGGCGCGCCCTGAACTGGAAGATGCTCAGCTGGTGCTTCCTGTCATGGATCATCACCCTGCCTGCTGCTGGTCTGCTCGCTGGTCTGCTGTTTGCCTACGGCAAGAACGCCCCTACCCAAATGATCTAAGCCCCCAGTTTTATATATCCCTGTGTTTCATACGTCAGTTCCCCCCTTTTACAAATTCGATTAATAGCTTTCCCATTCTATTCACGAGATAACTATCTTGACCACATTGCCTACCTATACATGAGGTGCGGTAGGACATCATCCCAGGACCATGCCGTGCCATCCGCCATGATATGCAACATAGATTTTCTTGCCCTGATCACGATATCAGCTGAACCCGCTCATGTGGGAGAAAGAAAGTATATATTTTTTAAAAGTGTAGTGGGATTGTGCTGAAAGAACGGGTGTGGGTGGACAAGAAGGTAAAAAATTACAGGTCCTCACGGACCATGAAGCCCGGGCCAGGCGGCGGTGTGGTCAGGGTCGTCTGTCCGCCAAGCGGCTCGCAGTTAATACGGCCATTAAGAGGCCCGCGCTTGACCTTCCTTACCTGCCTTCAGGTCATCCAGCAGCTTGACGGTGCTCTCAGGGGTCAGGTCCTCAAAGTAATCGTCGTTGACTGACACCACAGGCGCATTGACACAGGCGCCGGCACACTCGACCTCAACAAGAGTGAACAGCTTATCCGGAGTAGTGCCGCCGACCTTGATACCTAGTGGTCCTCGATGGCCTTGACAATCTTGGAGGCGCCGCACAGCTCGCACGGCGTGGTGGTGCACACCTGCAGGAAATATTTGCCAACAGGGTTGCGGTTGAACATGGTGTAGAAAGTGGCGACCTCGTAAACGCGCATCGGGTGCACCTCAAGCAGCTTCGCAATGTAGTTCATCACCGAGAGCGACGTCCAGCCGTTCTGCTTCTGCGCCAAATGCAGCAGCGGGATCATCGCCGCCTTCTTGTACTGAGGAGGGTACTTTGCCATGATCTTCTGCGCCTCCGAGAGGTTCGTCGAGGAAAACTCGAACGGGATGCTCGGGTTGTTCTCGGGCGTATCGCGGTGCACAAAGATCGCGTCGCTGCGCCGGACGGTAGCCGCACTGAACTGACGCATACCAAACATGCGAAGACGCTGGGCGGCGCTGCTCATCATACCGGGTCTGATTCTGGCAAGCATTCTTGTTGTCCTGTGTTACTGAGGTCTGCTGATGTGATTGAGTGTTGCGAATCCTGTCCCTCGGGCCGAGAAATTGACAGCGCTGAATAAATGCGGAATCTAAAAAGACAACAAAAAGAGCGTATGGAGAGAAGGGGAGGCACGCTTGCAACAGCAGCAAATTTCGAGACTGTCAAGGGCTTGAGCCCTGGCGCTTCAACCTCAGGTATTTTAGAGATAAAAATCCACAGGCCTGAACGCAGATGAGATAGGGCTGATCACAGGCGGTGATTCCGCTGCCGTGATATGATCTGGTAATCAATCAATAGCCGCGGTTGCGTCGTCAGCACTTGCGTATGCGCTGGCTAGCGCAGGTGTCCACAGATGCGCTTGCGGCTGCTTAAAGAGAACTGACGTGCTTTTCTGCTGCTCCTTTCCCTTGCTCCCAATTCAAGGTACACGTTTAATACTCTCATTATTCTCTCATCGCAGAGGTCTTCTACTCTTAGCAGACCGGTCAGCAAGGACAGATATTCTGAGCGCGTGCATTACAGCAGCAAACAACTCTCGAAAATGGTAAGAGCCCGACTAATGCCACACCCATGGTTCAAAATGGCGCGGCCGAGATTCTGTTCACCACCTCTAAAACAAGCGCTCGATGTAGTCGATCATGGAATATAACGGGTCGGCCGTCGTGGCCATGGTGGGGAAGAACTGCGTGGCTATCGCGGCGGATAAGCGCCTGGGACAGCGCGCGCTGACAGTGGATATGAACTTCCAGAAAGTGTTCCCGATCACAGACCGCACGTACATTGGGCTCCCTGGGACTGGCAACGGATGTGAAGACTCTGTACGACCGGTTCCGGTTCAACGTGAACCTGTACCGGCAGCGCTGAGGAGCGCATTATCGAGCCCAAGACATTCTCGAACCTGGTCTCGCACATGCTGTATGAGCGCCGGTTCGGACCGTACTTTGTGGAGCCGGTAATCGCCGGACTGGATAAGGACAACAAGCCGTTTGTGTGCGGCATGGATCTGATCGGGATGCCCGAACTACGCCGAAGACTTTATTGTCAGCGGAACGGCCAGCGACAACTTGTTTGGCATGTGCGAGTCGCTGTGGGAGCCCGATCTGGAGCCTGAGGAGCTGTTTGAGACCATTTCGCAAGCGCTGCTGAACGCCGTGGACCGCGATGCTATGAGCGGATGGGGCGCGGTTGTGCATGTCATCACCAAGGACGGGGTCATTACGCGGGATCTCAAGGGCCGCATGGACTAAGGCCAGTTTTTCTGTCTTCATTTTTACATTTCTAAAGCAAATGGATGCTATCAGTACTCGCTGTAAAGGACGATAGAAATTGCACCGGAGACAGCAAATACAGAGGTCAGGAGTAGCTGTATGCACAGATATATGTGTGAGGGCATCGGCTGAGCTGCTTCCAGCCCCACTTGTTCGAGAAGCCTAGTGGTCCGTTGTCCACGAAGGGGCTCGCATAGGCCTCGTTCGCTCTCCTGGCTGCTTATTCTTGCATTCCAGCATCTACCATAGAGGGCGGACTTTTTCATCTAGCGAATGTCTATATTCATATACAGGTCCCATCAGGTGGCTACAGGCTATTGTTTTCTAGTTCTGCTGAGCTGCTTATACTGGGTGCCGGTTCTCGCGCATGGCGGTCTGCAGCCGCGAGATAATCTTGCCGGTCTGGGCACGACGGCGGCCTTCCAAGTACTTCATCATGTCCTTGTACGAGCGAGGCACGACGCGGCGCACAAGGACCATTGGGGCAGTGGAAGTTGAAGTAGAACGTGTTTGTGCGCTCGGTCTTGTTCTGCAGGTTATCGATGACATCAGCCGATACCGCGACCTGGAAGGTCTTGTTCTCTGGCTCTGAATACACGACCTGAGACGTGAGTTTCAGGATCGACCCGATATTCACGGGCTTCTGGAACGAAAAATCATCGAGCGACACATACGACGGCCGGCTGTGCGTGAATACGGCGCCGTTGGCGAACGACAGCTCGTGCGCCAGGCGCATCAGATACCCACCAAAGATCTTGTTGTGGACGTTGCGCTCCGACGGGAAGCATACAGTCACCGACTCCATCACGGTCTTGTCGAGCCACACCATGTCTGTCGGTAGGTTGACATGCGTTCCATATCCGCTAGACGCAAACTTGTTCGTCTCCATCCACTGGTTGTGGATCACCATGGTCTCCTCCTCGCTGGGCGGGCGCTTGTACAGATTGGTCTGGGCAATCGTCTTTTTGTGCTCCTTGATTTGCTCCGAGATCTTGACCAGGCGGCGCTCGCTCTCGTCGCCCAGCAGCAGCGGGTTGACCTGCGAGGACTTGCCGGTGTACTTGTCGCGGCCCACCATGGTGAAGCGGGCAACCAGGTTGGGCTCGGCCTCGGCCGGCATCCCGGGCTCAGTCACAGGCTGCACCTGGATATAAATCTCCAGCGAGCTGAACCCGACATACGTGACCATACCTGCCAGGCGGTAGTTCTTGTTCGGGCTGAGGCGCTGCTTCAAGTCGATGCGGTCGACAGACGCAGTGACAAACACGATCGGTGCCAGCTCGCCCTGCTGATCCGACGCGTGCTTATAAGCGACGGCGCCTGCCAGCCGGTCCAGATCCTCAAGCACCTTGCCGAGCCGGATCTCGCCGTAGAAGTTGATATACTCCTCCCTCAGTGCCCTGTTGTCCTTGAAGCGCAGGAATGTCTCCGTGAACGAGTCGCTGATCTTCTTGAGCACCAGCGGCTTCTTCTCTGTGCGCCTTGGCGTCGGCCAGGTTGGCGTCGTTGATGCGCTGCAGGATGCCCATATAGTCAGCGCTCTTGCCAGGCATGACGGAGTATTTGTCGAGGATCTTTTGCGATTCGTCATACCGTTCCAGCATCCGCTTGTGCTCCTCCTCAAGCTTCTCGACGTGCGAGTCGTGCGCGCGCTTGGCTTCGGCGTCCAGCCGTGCTTGCTCTGCCGGCGAGGTCGTCGTTTTGATGCCAGCAGCGCCCGCGGGAACCTTTGTCGTGGGAACCTGCGCCAGCCTCTGGTCTGTGATCGCCTGCAGTGTGCGTGGCGAAGTCGTGAGGCGGCGCATGGGCTGGGTGGGGCGCAATGCGCGGGCAGCCAGCTTTGTCGAGGGCACTAGTGATTGCATATGTAAAGTATCCTGTTACCCAATATGCTGGTAAAAGGCAGTAATGGAATGAAACGTGGGGACGAGAGGGATACCGGGCAGGCGCAGGGGCTGTAGAAGCAAACTTTTATCAATAGAAAAAAGGCTCTGTGA
This sequence comes from Linderina pennispora, assembly GCF_002104995.1. NCBI lineage: Eukaryota > Fungi > Kickxellomycota > Kickxellomycetes > Kickxellales > Kickxellaceae > Linderina > Linderina pennispora. Next base: position 1,182,254 of record NW_024468250.1, on the reverse strand, counting down.
GAAAAACTGTTTACGTTGACGTGGACAGCCAGAGTGTTCCAGGCGCGATTTTATGTTACGCTGAGGGAGGAAAACAAACCGAGGTCGGTTGATCAGTTTTGCAATGCCGCCCTTGGGGTGGTTCCAAAAGCACTGAAAATATCCGCCTCGCCACCTACTGCGCGCTTGAGCAAACCATGGCGACCCTGTACCCAATGAGCACTACAGCTGAGGACGAGAGTTAGCGCCTGTAATTACACACACCTGCCTTTCGCAGAATTTCTAGCTGCACCCGCCCCACAGCCAGCATCGAACATCGGTACAGCTACAGGCTGCTCGTCCACCTCGTCACCCCACACTTTTCCTCATGCCCTAATTTGGTGCCATGGCAGCCAAAAAAACTTTCCGGCGCTGGGCAGAGCACCCTGTCTGAGCAGAGTGGGGGTGTGGCGATGTACTTACCGGGATATCCGTGACTGTCAAGCACCCGGTGCTGCCCCAACCACGCCCGCCCGGCAGCCGCTGCCCCGATGTTGTCGTAGAGCAGCACGATTTCGTCGTTTTCTCCCAGATCGACAGTCTCCTCGACCCGCTCAGCGTTGACAAAAGTGCCGTTTGGACTTGTGCTTTTGAGCCGAGGCACTGGCAGGCCGTGCTCGTCAGCATCCAGGAAAACCTCGCAATGGTGGGTGCTGATGTGGGCGTCGTCCAGACGAACGGTGCTTGCGGTGCTTCGCCCAAACGTGATGCGGCGGTCGTAGCAGACTAGCTGCGGGAACTCGCCATCGAGCACACTCAGCACTATCCAAGGGCTGCGTTTCTCGGTGCCAATGGCCAATTCGAGCGCCGTGGAGTCCGGATCAAACAGGATCTTTCCCCCCACAGCGTACGCCTTCTATTCAAGCAGAGCCCAGCATCTTTTGAGTTTGTTGTACACGCTACAGAGCCCGGATAATATTCCACCTATAGCAAACTGCTCGCTGGATGTACTTACCTGGGCGCCTCCAAACAAAAGATGCGAGAGGTGCGCTGACTGCACAGGCATCACCAGCGGCGGCGGTTGCTGCTGCTGCGATGGGCAGCTTTGCAGGGCACAGTTCTCGGATTCCCCAGCCACATCTGATCCGCCACCCTTGAGAATCCTATCAGCTGCTGCGTGGCGCGTATGCATCTCCAGCGACAGCCGCCGGGGAGCTTCCGGCTGGCTAGTCACCCAGATGCGCTTCCAGGGCTTGTCCAGAACCTGGATCTGGAACTCATAGGGGCGGCGCTCGGACCCGAAGCCCCCCGACAGCGAGCATAGCGAGAACGTAGAGTGGTCGTTTAGTATCGCTGTATTGCTGGGTCCAATTATGCGCCCATTTGCCCAGCATGACCCCCGGCTGGTGTCGCGGACGCTGGCCTTGCCATTTCTGAACAGAATTTCGCAATGCTGAGACGAAATACGCGGATCTTGCACTTGGATATGGCACTTGCTGCTGCGACCCACTGTGGTGCGGTAGCGGAAGAGGTCGATGGGCAACAGCCTCCCCTTGGATCCACTGTCACCCTCACCGCTGCTGCGCACCGGAACCAGCCTCCCCCACACGTCGTGGGGCTCAAACAACGGACCAGGCGTACCGTCCTCACTTGTCTGCACCCACGGGTGTAGCACTGTCGCGTCAATTGTAATCCTTAGCTCCGGGTCAATATTCAGCATGCCCTCGATCAGATTGCGCAGGCTCTCTGACAGCCGAATGTACTTCAGGTTTGAGTCGGTCAGCTTGCTGGCCTTCAAATAGGACTCAATTGATTTCCCTGTCTCACCCGTTAGCAGCATCTTGGAGAACGGGAAGCTGTTCAGATGCAGCGCATACAGCACGACACCCAGTGCCCAGATGTCAACACTCTTGCTGTACGGAGTCGACGTCGAGTTGCGGCATATGATCTCTGGTGCCAAGTAGCTGGGCGTGCCACAGATCGTGCGCATCAGGTCCCCGTCGCTCACCGCCCTTGCCAGTCCAAAGTCGGCGATTTTGACTGACGCAATCGCTCCACTTGGCGTCTTCTTGATCAGAATATTATCCAGCTTCAGGTCACGGTGGGTGACGCCGTTCGAGTGCAGATACCGCACTGCACTGCAGATCTGCTTGAAGATCGGCCGGCACCCGGACTCAGTGAAGGGACCGTGCTCTGATAGATAAGAAAATAGGTCGCCGCCATCCAGGTATTCCATGAAAATGTAGATACGCTCCTTATCGATGTGCAGCTCATGCAATGGCACGACGTGTGCCTGCTTTAGCTGCTTCAAGATGCTGACCTCGCGTTCAAAGACCTTTGAGAGTCCGCTACTGAACAGGTGCCGTTTCTTATTGATCACCTTGCAGGCGCATGCCGTGCCGGTTGGCTTGTGGATTGCCATCCACACCTTGGCAAAGTTGCCTGCACCAATCTCGCGCTTGAAGTCGTATACACGCAATACCTCTGGGTCAAATTTGGGCTGGCCCGTAGTCTGGTTACTGGAATTGGCCAGCTCAACGCTATACTCCAATGCCACATCCGATGGCAGTGCGTCGATTGCCTGCAGGAATCCGACCCGGTCCATGTGGAACAGTAGTGTGCGGTTGTCGCGGCCCAAGATCTGGTCATTGATATATGTACCATTGGTACTCACGTCGACAATATACAGACTCTGTTGGTTTGTTTGGGGATCTTCTTCCATGTATAGTCGGCAGTGTGTGTTGCTGACATAGTTGCGGTCCAGCACTATGTCGCACTTGTTCAGCCGCCCGATCATGTAGCCATCGCCAAGTAACTTACTAACGGTCATTGCAACAGGCCGAAGGTGCGGGTGTCGCGGAACCAGATGCGCAAATACATCGGGCTCGCTTTTGTGCTCGTTGCGCGGCGGTTTCTGGGTTGTGTCAGTGGGCTGAGTCTCCTGGGTGGGCTGCGTGGGCTGTGTCGGCTGAGTGGGCTGCGTGATTTCGTCTTGAGTCAGCATCACGTCCTTTCGCATAGTGAAAACAAAGCTGTGTTGATAAAAGTAGACGCAGGGGATTGTGCTTTAAAACAACAAAAAGGGAAAATTAGGGAATACTGTTTTTTTTCTTAATGAAGAGTGGCTGCGCAAATACGATCTATGTAACCTTGATCTGGGTGCGATTGAGTATGGATCATAGCAAGATATACTCATCGATTTGCATTCTGGATACAAATACCAGCACCGTCCTAGAGTATCTTCAGGAAGGACGCACTTGATGAGCAAGCAACAGCTTGGCATAAAGCCTTTTCTGTGTGTTCTATGGATCTCCTTTATTCACGCCGGTTTATTCACGCCGGTTTATTCGCAGTCATTTTCATTCTCCCCAGCATTCTGGCAACCTGTCTAGAGCCACCTGTCTTCTCGAGCCTAAGCATGCTAGAGCTTACTTTAAAAAAGACTACACAGTCCTGAGTCATAAGATTGGCCACTCGGATTTCCAGATATACATGGCCGCATGGCATGAACCATGGGTTGTTGGACTTTTTCCCCACCTTTCTTAGCTTCCTCTAGTTCCTGTTGACATTGGAGTGCCGATCCACTCCCACGTCACCATACCAACAACCAAACCACATAAAATCAGACCTCAGGCCGACCGGACCTCCCTTTTCCTCCAGTCAATCTTGTTTCACCCTTTATTTAGCTCACATACACGCTCGTAAACACTCGTCCTATTCCAAGGTTAACAGTTCCTTTTGCTGTTTGCTCAATTGGAATTTATACTTTCTTTGCAGATGGCAGACAGTTACCTGCCGAGTATTTCGCTATCAGTCGAAGAATGGACGAGCCTAGCGTCTGCTGCTATAAGCTTGGCAGTTGTTGTGGCGGCATGCATTCGGTCGCCTCAGCTGGCAACGCTCCCGTGCATTGACCGCTCTTACTACCCATGTCCTTGGTCCACCCATACCAAATTTGTATCACTGTTCCTAGCTACCAGCATATCGATCTTTTTCCGTGCTCCAGTTGGCTGTCTCAGTCGAATGGAGACTTTTAGCTATCATTCCGGCGGCCGCTCAGGTCTTGGCGGCCGCAGCAGCACTGAGGCTCCACGTTCTTCAGCACAGACACAGCGTATACACATCGGATATTCTGATTACATTCTGGCCTGCTAACTGGGTTGTGGCGGCGATGTCTGTGCGCAACAGTTACCGGTCCGGCAAACTTCCTGGTGACTGGCCGACCCAATGGCCGCAGGCTGTGTATTTGGTGGCCGTTGCCACTGTGTTCTACTTGGAACTCCAGGTCACTCCCTCGGAACGCTATTTCCGCCTGGAGTGCGATGGTGAGCGGTACAACCCTAGAGCGCATGCGAACATATATTCGCGACTAACATACTCGTGGGTTACTCCGGCCCTAAAAGCCGTTTACACAACACAGGTGTTCAAAATGGATGACACGTACCCGCTCCACAAGGGATGCCGTGGGCAGACTGCCGCAAACGAGTTCTTTGGAGCTTGGAGTCGCGAATTGCAGAAGCCAAGTCCGTCGCTTATGCGTGTCTTGAGTAGAGCCGAATTGCATCACTTTATCGAAGGCGGCATCTACCTGGCGGCCGCCACCACGGCACTACTACTGCAGCCGCTTGTGCTTAAGAAGGCTATTGGGTTCATACAGACATATGGCACTCCCGAAGGCAGCGCGATTGAATATGGATTGTTCCTTGTCGTGTGCATGGCTGTACCAGCAGTCATCAAGGCTCTCATGTTTCAGATGTACTGGTTTGCACTTACGTTCCTGTACATGTATCTACACAGGGTATTTGCAGCCATCATATTCCGCAAAGCGCTGACAATCTCCAACGAAGCACGCACACACCACTCGACTGGTGAGATAGTCTCCTATCTAAGCGTAGACGCCGATAACGTTGCCGCATTCATCCACTACATGCATGATTTTTGGAATATTCCACTTCAAGTTATCGTCATAGTTTACTTGCTCTACACGACCATCGGCTGGAGCTGCCTAGTTGGCCTTGCATTGGTTGTGGGTAGCACGTATGTCAACATACGTCTTGCTAACAAGGTTGGTGCCAGTACAAAGCAGTTTATGCAGCAGCGCGACCAGAGGATGCGTGTAGTCGCCGAAACATTCAGCAACATGAAGGCCATCAAGTTGTACGCGTGGGAGCGAGCGTTTGTGTCCAAAATCGAGGATATTCGCAACACCCGAGAGCTGAAGGCGCTAAGGCAGATGGGCATCTGGAACTCGATGGTCTCTTTGGTCAGCTCGCTCACGCCCGTGCTCATCACCTTGACTACTTTTGCAACATACGCGGCGTTTGATGGCGAGAGCCATGGTCCGCTGACGTCGCAGCTGATATTTGTTTCGTTGGCTCTATTTTTCATGATTCAGGATCCGATTTCGCAGGGGCCACCGATACTATCAATGGCTGTCAGCGTTGTCCAGTCGTATAGGCGCATCCGAAATTTTGTGCTGAGCGCTGACCGCGACCCGCATGCGGTTGAAAACACCGAATATGACCGGTATGCGGAGACTGCTTCATCGGATGATGTTCTTGTTGAGATCACTAAAGGGTCTTTTAAATGGTGTCCGGATGAAGGCAGCATCCTCAAGGACATCAGCATTCAGTGCCATCGCGAAGAGCTTGTCACGGTTATCGGCAAGGTCGGCTCGGGGAAATCGTCAGTCATCTCGGCATTGCTGGGCGATATGGTCAAGTCTGCTGGCTCGGTGACTGTACGCGGATCGGTTGCCCTTGTACCTCAGCAACCGTGGATCCTCAACGCTACGCTCAGAGAAAACATCCTATTTGGCAACAAGCTCGAGCAGGAGTTTTATGACAGGGTCATCGATGCATGCGCGCTTCGCGCCGACCTCGAGGTGCTTGCTGGCGGAGATATGACCGAGATTGGCGAGAAGGGCATCAATCTGTCGGGTGGCCAGAAGGCTCGTGTGTCTCTAGCCCGCGCTGTCTACGCCCGCGCCGATGTGTATCTGCTGGACGATCCGCTATCTGCTGTCGATGCCCATGTCGGCAAGCACATCTTTAACCATATTCTAGGCCCGAATGGTCTGCTGAAAACTCGCACTCGCATTTTCGTTACCAACGCCCTTCAGTATCTGGATGCTGCGAGCCAGATCGTGATGTTGCACGACGGCAAAGTGGTCGAGCAGGGGGCATTTGCTCATTTAGCGGTGTCAAAAGGTGAGGCGTTCGAGTTCATGGAAGGTGTTGCTACCGAGACCACCAGCACAGCTTCGCTAGACGAGGCGGATAGCTGCGAAACTGGCGCTGCTTCTCAGCTTGATTCGGAACCTTCGCTGGCTGATGCCCAGGAGCCGATCCGTAGACGCACCCTGGGCTGTGCTAGCGTTAGCTCAGAAGTGCACGATGCCACCGTGCAGACTCACAGCACCACAGAGCATGCGATTATCAAGGGCGAGCAGCAGCATGTTGGCTCAGTTGGATTCGGAGCAATAATGTACTACATCCGTGCCTGCGGCACACGCAGTATCATCATGCTGGTGGCCACATCGATCATTGCTCTTCTCTTCTCAGTCGGCAGCAGCCTGTGGCTCGCACGCTGGACCAGGCTCAACGAGGGTGGAGACGGCGACTCTGCTAACCAGGCTCTCTACTATCTGACTGTCTACAGTGTGCTGGGCATGGCTAGCGCTCTGTCGATGATTGGTGTGTGGATGCTGCTGTGGCTCGTATGTGCAGTCAACGGAGCCAGAAACACGCATGCGCAGATGCTGCAGAGTGTGCTGCACGCGCCCATGTCGTTCTTCGACTCAACACCCATGGGCCGCATCCTGGGCTTATTCAGTAGCGACCAGTCGCAGATCGACGAGAACATCCCGAAATTCTTTGGATGGTGGCTCAACAACATCTTGCGAACTGCTATTGCGCTGGCCCTGATTGTTGTCGCTGTGCCCTTGTCGCTGGTGTTTATCCTGCCTGTTGCCTACATTTTCATCTGGATCCAGAGACTGTACATGCCAACGTCACGCGAGCTTCGTCGTATCCAGAACACAGCGCGCAACTCCATGATTACCAGCACGGAGGAGGCAGTGCAGGGCGCTGCTACGATCCGGGCATATGGCCGCAAGGCGTCGTTCGAGCAGGGATGTGCAGCACGCTCTGAGGCGTTTACCACGACTCTTTGGACGTTTTTGTTTGCCAATCGCTGGCTGGCATGCCGCCTGGACCTGGTTGCTGCGCTCATTATCCTTGCGACTACGCTCTTGCTCGTGCTGACTTTGTATTTCGTCGGGTCGCTGGACAGCGGGTATGCTAGTCTGTCGTTGACATATGCGATATCGATGGTTGGTGTTCTAAACTCTTGTGTGAGGGCCACTGCTGCACTCGAAATCACAATGGTATCAGCCGAGCGTGCTATGGACTACTCGCGCTTGGAGAGCGAGGCACCAGAGGTAATTGAAGACTGCCGTCCGCTAGAGACTTGGCCCGAGCAGGGCGTCGTAGAGTTCCGCAACTACTCGACGCGCTACCGCGAAGGTCTGGATCTGGTGCTCAAGGATCTGTCGTTCCGCGTCGTGCCTAACCAGAAGGTCGGCATCGTTGGACGCACTGGCGCTGGCAAGTCGTCGCTGACTCTGGCGCTGTTCCGTATCATCGAGGCATCGTCTGGTCAGATTTTATTGGACGGCGAGGATGTTTCCAAGTTCGGTCTCTTTGATGTTCGCAGTCGACTGTCGATCATCCCCCAGGATCCGGTGCTGTTTGCCGGCACGATCCGCGAGAACCTGGATCCGTTCAGCAAATACTCCGACGAGGAGATCTGGTGTGCACTGGACAACGCGCACCTGGGCGACTTTATCCGCTCCAAGGACCAGCGTCTGGAGTTTGCTGTTGCCCAGAGCGGCGAGAACTTCAGCGTTGGCCAGCGCCAGCTGATCTGCCTGGCCCGTGCGCTGCTCAAGCGCGCCAAGATCCTGGTGCTCGATGAAGCCACCGCCGCTATTGACAACGCCACCGATGCAGTCATCCAAGAGACGATTCGCAGCGAGTTCAAGGAGTGCACAGTCCTTACCATCGCCCACCGTCTCAACACTGTTCTTGATAGCGACATGATCCTGGTCATGGACGGCGGCCGGCTGGCAGAGTACGACAGCCCGCAGAATCTGCTTGCAAACGAGGACAGCCTGTTCACCAAGCTTGTGCAGGAAACGCAAAACAGTGGTCGCTCATAAAGTATTCATTTCACGTTTTTTTTTTTTCTAAGAGGATTGGGTATTGAATTCGTTACTAAGTGCACAAAAGACAGAAGTAGGTGGTTAGAACATATGCTTGCAGGTAAATAGACAGATGGAGATGTGTGGAGATGTGTGGGTGTGTGGGGTGGATATCAATATAAGAGATGCTGGTGCAGTGGGGGGGGGCTGGCGAACTATCCCAGGAGCTCGGGCGCCTTGATTTTGCCGTCCTCGATGTCATGAAGCGTGCGCATAAGGTCGTAGTTAATAGACGGCGGGACGATCGAGTCCTGGCGGTAGTCTGGGTGCTTCTGCACAAAGCCCCTTATGTACGCGGCCAGGGTGGATGTCTGTCCCTTGGCACGGTTCTCGATCAGCTTCAGCTGCTGGCGCAGCTTGATCTCGACGTCCAGCTCCAGCTGCAGGGAGCTCAGATACGAGCGCACGGCGTTCAGGAGACCGACGACGCGGAACTGCGGCGCACCGTTCATGATCTCGTCGAGCGTCAGCTCAATGTACTCTGCGGTGTATGGCTGGCTGTCGACGAGTGTCGACGAGGACGGGGCGCGGTGGTCCCTGACCATGAAGCCCGACTGGCCCCTCCTGGCAGCGGGCGCGTCCTTGGCAGCGGCAGCAGCCATGCGGCGCCAGATCCTACCGGAGCCGCCAGACTTGCCGTCGCGGCCCGTGTACAGGTCGCGGCGGAACAGGAACACCTGCTCCTTGGCAGCATTGACCCTCTGGGCGCGGTCGGTATTCTCGTCCATCATCGAAATAGGCAAATAGAGGTTGAGGCGGAACGACAGGATGGCGCGGCTCAGCAGGACCATGAATGTGATGAGCGCGGCGTTCTCCTCGTCGGTCAGCTGGACCTCGAGCGACATGAACTCGACCTCCCAGCCGCTGCCGGTCTTGATGTTGGGCGGGTACAGGCAGACGTTCTGGCGGTTGCATCCGAGGAAGCGCTTGAAGTGCTCCTGGCCGTTCGACTCGGCCTTGCTGTCCTTCTTTGTCTGCTGCAGGAGATGGTCGGAGGCATAGTGAAGGTCGCGGATGAACAGCCGCGAGACATGCTTGGCCAGCAGGTCGTCGACTCCGCCCTCGCGCATTTTCCAGTACGAGTTGTCGTCGTACATGTACTGGCCGTCGTTGAATTCCGGCCGGAACGACAGATCGGCGCTGCGTGGGCCGGGGCTGAGCAAAACATCAACTGTGCCGAAGCGCGACTTGTGGAGCATGCCCTTGGCCGTCGTGATGGGCTACAGGCAGGTGCGGTTTTTGGTGTTTGCGCAACATGTTTAGTATCGAGTGATAATACTGTGGCAGCCCAAGACTTGGTGCTGCATGTGCGACATGAGATGGGCCATAGCCATCCGATGATTTCCGATGATACCTACCACTATTCCGCGTTCCTGGGCCGAGCGGTCGTCGACAGCGCTGCACTGTGTGTTCCAGTAGCAATCGCGGTTGGTCAAGTGTCCCCGCACGATTGGAGTGGCAGCAGTGAGGGCTAGCTACAGATTGAAGCAAGAATCCGCTCTGGTTAGCAACAGCAGGACTGTGCTGTTTTCGAGGGGCTGTGTGCGAACCTGCCAAGCATTCGCCTGAAATCGCCAGCACCGAGTTTTTTTTTTTTTTTTTGTTCTCGTCTGAGAGCAAAAGGGGCAATACGTACCATGATAGCGCTCATTGGCGCCAGATTGTCGTAGAGGATGCGGGCTTCCTCGAGGTCAGCAGCGCACATTGTGACACGCAGAACGCCGCCGCTACCGATTCCAAACAGCGGCGAGTCCAGGAACAGACAGCTGTCGGTCGATTCGCCCTCGGGGCACACCGCGTCACTGTCAAAGTTTTCCGAAGCGCCGCTGGCCGCATTTGGCCCAGGCAGCAGCTCCTGCGGCTTCGCATCACCGAGCATGCATGCGGAGTCGCGGCCATTGGCGCGGTCTGGCGTGGAGGCGCCCAGGATCGGGTCGACAAATGGCCACGGCGTGTTGGTATCGTGGAAGACAGGCACGCTGGTCAGCGGCACCTCGCCGCGCCGATCGCTGATCCCGTTGATCTCGAGGGTGAATGGCGGCACTGCATTGAGGGTGTCGTCGGACAGCAGCTTGCTGTGCAGGAGCGGTCCGTCGAGCGAGCCCTGGTCCTCAATGTACGAGCCGGCGCCCAGCAGCGGGAACTGGCTGATGGACAGCAGCATCTCGTCGGGCGCCAGGCGGCTCTTGATTTCCTCGCGCCGGCTCCTTAGACTCTCGGGCAGCTCGTATACAAGTTGGTTCAGCGAGAAGTTGCGAAAATAGTACGGCGAGCCTAAAATAAACAACACGCACATGTGTATTTCTGATTAGCAATGGCATGTCAATCCCCTGCCGCTGGGCACAGAGGCACACAGCGCATATGTCATTCTTGGCGCTCCGTCCCGCCGTCCCTCCCTCCAAAAATAGTGCACGTTGTATGCACAGAATCTCGCCTCGGACAATGCCTAGCCGCTGCATGTATGACGCCAGGCAGCAAACACGCACCGCCCGCCCCTGGCTGAATGCTGCCTGCTCTTTGAACGGAGAGAATGCGTAAATCGGATCGACCGCTTCGTCGTCCGAAGCCCAGCCAACCTCGATCAGGAAGGAAGGAAGGAGGCCGCTGTAGGATTCGATTGGTGCTGGGGCAGACTCGCCTTTTGTTTGGAGCTCATCTGGTGTATTCGCTGAGGTATGCAGGCGGCGTTCCTCTTTCATATGCTGCAGGCGAGCGAGTGGCGGGAGCCCGCTTCGGCTCGCAGCAGAAAATCGGCACGAGATTTTCGGTTGCTGTTTGGCAGTGTACAGGCAAGAAAAAAAAAAAACAACTAGCAACTGAAGCAGGTCATGGGGTGCAAGAGCATCGCCAGAAACACACAGCACACAGGCAGCTGCCATTCCGGCCACATCCGGGCGGGGGCACCACCACTGCCTCATGGATGAGGGATGGGCTGCATCGTGCAGCGCATAAGGTCATCCGAGCAGCTGCATACGGCGGAAGGGATATGTTGCAGCCCCCGCCGACAAAGGGCGGCTATGAACGGGAGCGGCACAAATAGTGGCATAAAAAGGAAGGGGCTACGCCTTCCTTGTCGCCCCATGGCAGAACTTACATCTCATGGCAAACTTGGCGTGAGCTGGGCGCCAGCAGGTTCGGAAGAAGTCCTGGGAAGGCCCCGCGCGATCCTTATTTTGGGTGTACGGATGGAGCGTCCTGAGCGACGGATCAGCTTCGCATCCAAGGTCGGCTAGTATGCCTGGAGCCCGCGGACTCAGTGTGGCCCGCTTCGCTGCGTCGTCACGCTTGACCACCACATACCCCATCTACCGTATATGCCAAGGGAAAAAATGGTGCGATAAATTCCACGCAGGTGGGAAAAAAAACCTGAATACAGAAGTCATTTTATGGCGACAAAAAATTTTCATTTGCCTTTCCACGAGCCTGGCCATAACGGGAAAAACAGATTTGGGCGCAAACTACGTCAGTGGTGGGGAGTAGAGGGGGAGGAAAAACCGCATGTCTGCCGCTAGCTGCATGCAGGGTAGAATAGGGAGAGGGCAGAATAGAAAGGGCAAATAAAATTGGCGCGAACAGGACGGGGTCACAGCTGACAGGAATGACCTGTCATGAGTCTGCATGATCGCTGGGAAGGAGGGCGATGAGGAGCAGGGCAAATGAAGCCCGGAGCGAGTTCAGGAACTGGCTGATTTCATGCCCATGCCTCTGCTCCCCCCGCTGCCCTTGCAGTGTGCGCCCGGGGCGAGCGCCAGCCTGGCTATTAATGGAAGCGCACTTACCGTCTCGTGCCAGACAAAGTCCTTTGCCTTGTTCTTCTGCGATGCACGCCAGGCCTCGATGAATTGGTCCGTGGCCTGCTTGCGAATGGCATCCATCCACGGGAGTATCTCCTGCCACGAGTACGCGGGCATCTCGGTACGGGTCATGGGGGAAAATGCAACAGTGGCTCTGGGCGCAGGCGCTGTGGGTTGGGTTGGGTGCTTCTAGAGTGGGTGCTGTTGTTCGTGGTTTAGTCAGCAGAGATAGCCATAAAGTATTTGAAATGGAAAGATAGCAGACAAGAAAAAGGCTTATTGTAGCAGGGCGAGAAAAGGAAAAAGAGGAGTAGACCCACATTTTTAATTCGGTGCGCCCTGGCTCTCCCCTTTTAAATCGCATGGTGGCCAGGAATTAAAAAAAGCGAGGGGGGTCTGCACTCCTCCCCTTAGAAGGGCTCTTCACAGCCCTTTTCTGTCCTGGCAGTAGTTTCGATTGGCTCGCAGGCTGCCTTCTGCCATTTTAAAGTTGGCTGCCAAAACGGCAGGCAAAAAAGTTGCAAGAAACAGGTCGGTCTTTGCCCATTTGTTTTTTTTTGCAAATAAAACGCCCAAGCTGGGCCATCCCTCCCATCGCCGCTCCCCTTGTTCTGCCCATGAACAAGCCCGCCCAGTGAGACACCAAGATTTGCTGCTCCCACAGCCCGGTGGCGCCACAAAGGGTTGCCACCCTTGGGCACGTCCGGTTACACAGCAACGAACCACTTCTTATTTCCTTCTTTGTCCATCCAGCAGGCCTTATGATGCCGTGTGCGTGAACACGGGGAGCAGGGGGATGGCCAGTAGAAAGTAGACATTGCGCAGTATCCATGTTAGGACAGCCGGGGCCGGCGATACCTCTGAGAAGCCCACGGAGAGGCTGCTGACCGTTGTTGTTTTCGGTGCGCCACAGCCATATTGTAGTTAGATTCCGCCTGCATGACCGACCAGAACTGGGTGTCCGCAGCAGTTTCGGGGCCCGGTACCAAGCATAACCAAGCCTAGCTATATTTAAAGCGCTTTTTTTTTCCTGGGCTACCGACCACGCATATTTCAAGCCATCTGCGAATCCCACCAGCCAGACACCTCGACGATCTCATCGCCATCTTGCGCATTCTCGGATTGCCCCCAGAGTTCGGAACGCACGTTTTGGGCTGAACTAGTTCTTTGTGTCTTTTTTTTCTGATGAGGATGAGGCGCCTCCCCAGTTATGCGTGCGCTGCATGTTGACGTTGACATCGCGTCACCGGAATGCATTGGTTGATGTCATCATCATAGGCGATCGGTGCACGAGCCCAGGAGATTCGCACCCATAGAGCTCTCAGGCACGTCACAACGTCGGCGAAGCTGTCTCCTGGGATAGCCGACTGTGTGAATGCCTGGCGGAAGGCATGGTGCAAGAGCTGCCAATTATGCAATGGCATGTGTCGCCAGCCGGGACGCAAGCCATAGCCCGCCACCGGGCTCCAGGCAAGATTGTCCCTTGCACGAATAGTGTTCTTTACCTAGACTGTAGCCCCCGGCCAATCTGGAGTCAAGACACACTGGGCTGTTGGCTGCTGTATATTTTGATGGGGAGGGGTCAATTTGAGGCTCAACTGTAAGCACGCTATTGCTTGCCCCTGCTATTACCCGCAGGCAATGGCAGAATGGAGCAATGCACTGCAGCCCTTGCCAGACATGCAATGGCACCGGGCCAGCAATTTCATCGCTCTATGCAGCCAGTGCTGCTGCTGTTGCTGCTATGTCGGGTTTTGTGGCTTCCATGGAACGCGCTGGCATGTGCAGACCATGGCGGACAAACTACCAAACTGCGACCAATCCCACCAACCCCAAAAATGAGATTCGATGCTAGATTTGTCCGATGCGGACAACGCACCAATTCCGAATAGTGGTAGCACGGCCGTGGTACATTGAAGTAGATATGGAGAGAAGGCTGATTTGCTTTTGGAAACACCTGCCATGACCCTTGTATTGCTGTTGGAAGATGGGTGGTGCGTACCACTACCAGCAGTAGACCGATCGCATAGAGCTTGCAGCAAGTGGCTGTAGTTTGGTGGATACCATATTGCATGCTTTGGAGGGTATCCATGTTTCATTAGTATTCATGATGTACCGGCATTTGATTCGAGGAGCCGATTATTGGATGGATACCAGCTGCTTGAGTATTGGCGAAAGCGAGGGAGAGGGCTGCCATGCGTGCATGTCCAGCGAGTGCTTTTACAGCACTTTGACGTCATTAACTGGCAGCCACCTATACAGTGTCAGAAACTGTATTGTTGGCTACATTGTGCAAGGGGTGCTGATTTCCGGACATTGCTTTTTTGATAGCAAACGAAACCGATCGATTCTCTAGCCTCGCAGTATTCAACCAAAGTCCCCATCATTGTGATCCCAAGAATACTGCTTGTTTGGTACTATTTGCCTGTGAATATCAAACTGACTCAATTGTAGAGGCTGGTGGGTGTATGGATTATTAGGCACACAAAGGCACTGGCACACGCTGCATCATGTGGCAACGTGTATTTTGGGCACACGCTCAATAATGACCAGAGTCTGTACATATGAAGGCCCTTGTTGATACTTCCAAAACACTCGTTTCAGAGAGCGCAGGGGATCAGGCAGCAGCATAATCGAATATCAGTGCAAATCCATAACCCACATCGGCAGCAACGAAGCGCCCCTCTCCAAGGCAGCGGGGTCGGATCAGGGTAGCGACGAAAAATGACCAAATATCATCATCTCTCCCACTGACTCGGACTCAACCATCCGCAAAAACACCAGTAGAAAATGGCATCGTTTGTGGCGACGGCCAGCAGCAGGGTGTGGCGGCAATCGGCGCTGAAGGTTAATGCATCGGCAGTTGCCCGATCCGGCTTGCGGAACATGTCAACCAAGAAGCCCATTAGGAAGCCCAAGAAGGAGCCCAAGAAGCTCAAGGAGCAGGAACTTCCGGCAGTGCCGTTCAAGGGGTACCTGGAGACGACCCAGGAGATTCTGCGCATGCCCACAACGACGGCCGATCCGAGCATCCCCTACAAGCGTGTAGACGCAGCATACTGTGCGCAAAAGTTCGCAAAGCCGCCCAAGAACGTACTGATGCTGACCCGCGATTTCATCCACGACTCGCTCTACAACCCTTCGTACGGGTACTTTTCCAAGCAGGCACTGATTTTCTCGCCGCCAACACCGTACCCGTTTGGCGAGTTGCGCGACTCAGCCGATCTGCTAAAGACGATCGGGAGGCAGTACGAGGAGATCGAGCGTGAGCTGGACGATGTGCGCAACATCCCGAAGCAGCTGTGGCACACGCCGACCGAGATTCTGAAGCCCTGGTACGGGTACTCGGTGGCTAGCCATATCGTGAAGCAGTACAAGCGGGATGTCGGGACAGGGAAGCATAGCGAGCCGCTGACAGTGTTCGAAATGGGCGGTGGTAACGGCACGCTGATGATGAACATCCTCGACTATGTGCGCGATACCGAGCCCGAGATCTATGCCAGCATGGAGTACAATTTGATCGAGATCAGCTCCAAGCTTGTTCGGCACCAGCTCAGCCAGCAGACACGCGACCGCAAGGTGCCGCACACCAACGTCAAGATTATCAACAAATCGGTGTTTGAGTGGGACGAGGTTGTCGACAAGCACTGCTACTTTGTGGCCATGGAGGTCATTGACAATTTTGCTCACGACGTGGTGCGCTACGACTTTGACACCAGCGAGCCGTACCAGGCCATGGTGCGCGTCTATGACGATGGCGAGTTCGAGGAATGCTACGAGAGGATCAGCGATCCATTGATCCGCGACTATCTTGCTGTTCGCACGTCGCTTACAAGTCCTCCGTACAAGACGCCGGCGATTCCGTCATCCACTTACCGGACACTGCGCAACTGGCTGCCACTACCACCGAACCTTACCAAGGCCGAGTTTATTCCGACGCAGGCGTTCCAGTTCTGCAGGATCCTAAGCAAGTACTTCCCGCACCACCGGCTGGTGCTCAGCGATTTCTTCACATTGCCGGACACCGTGCCGAATGCAGTCGATGCGCCGGTGGTGCAGACGAGGTTCTCTGGAGCCATGGTGCCATGCGAGACATATCTGGTGCAGCCAGGGTGGTTCGATATCTTCTTCCCAACCAACTTTGAGCTGCTGAGCCGAATGTACGATGCAGTGAGAGGCGGCAAGTCGCGGGTGTGCACGCAGAGGCAGTTTGCCAAGGAGAACGCCGACCTGGACAAGACGCGCACGCGCTCGGGCGAGAACCCGATGCTGGACTTTTACGAGAACAACAAGTTCCTCCTATCATGAGCAGCAGGATCTAAGATATGTTTTTTCTTGGAATATAGATACTCTAGGTCTGTTCTTACTTGAGGTTGGCCAGCATGATCTCCGGGTGCTCGATCAGCTGCTTGAACAGGGTTGCGTAGCGTGCCATGGTGGCGCCGTCGATAACGCGGTGGTCGGCGGACCAGCTGGCAACAAGAATATGCTTGGGCACGACCTTCTCCACGACCCTACCGTCCTCGACCACCGACTCGTAGCGCGGCAGGCGCTGGGTCTTGCCGATGGCGCCGATGCAGACCTCCGAGCTGACGACAACCGGGCTTAGATATGTCCCGCCAATCATGCCGACATTGGACAAGGTAAAAGTGCCGCCCTTCAGATCAGCGCCGCTGATGGCGCCGCTCTTGCCCTTGTTGACCAGGTGCTGCAGCTCGGCAGCAATCTCGATCAGCGACTTTGTCTGCACGTTCTTGATGTTCGGCACGATCAGGCCGCCCGGCGTATCCATGGCCACGCCGATATTGTGCGCTGCGCGGTACAGCAGCCTCGGCGCTCCGTCATTGATGACCTTGGCATTCAGGATCGGGTACTTGGCAAGCGCCAGTGATGTGGCCTTGATGAAGAATGGCATGTACGAGAGCTTGGTGATCGGGGCGTCGGCGTCACTGCCCAGGTAGCTGTTGATGCGCGTGCGTGCCTGCATCAGCGCATCCAGCTCGATCTCGTCCTTGAACCGGAAATGCGGGATGCCCAGCGACTCAGTCATGCTCTTGAACATGGCTCGCTGGATCGGCGTCAGCGACTGCTCGCGGTCGGTCCCAGTGACCACAGCCGACGCACTGGAGAGCGGCGCATGCGAGGACGTGGCTGAGGGGGATGTCTGGATGGCGCCGGGAGTCGGGGCACCCGGCGTCTGGGCTGCAGTAGGCACTGCAGGAGGACCGTTGTTGACGAACCGGAGCACATCGTCCTTTAGGATCCGGCCCTCCTTACCGGTGCCTGGGACAAACTTCAGATCAACGCTGTGCTCACGCGCAATTCGACGCACAGCCGGCGTAGCATACACGACGTCGTTGGTGCGAGAGGCCGAATAGTCGTGCGGCTGCGCCGAAGCCGTCTGCGTCGGCTGATCCACAGGTGTGCTGGGAGCCGCCTGGCTGGGCTGCTTCTCGGCGGCGGTCTCCTCGGCTGCCGCCTCCTCTACGCTAGCCTCGGCAGGGCCCTCGCCGTCCATTTTGATATCAACGAGCGGCTTGCCGACCAGCGCGATCTCGTTGTCGCTGTAGTACAGCTTGACCACCTCGCCATCGTACCTTGACGTGATCTCTACTGTGGCCTTGTCGGACGCGACCTCGCAGATCTTGTCAAACTGCGCGACCTTATCGCCAGGCTTCACGAACCACTGGATGATCTCGCACTCTGTGATGCCCTCGCCGATGTCAGCCAGGTTGTAGCTGATGGTCTTTGCGAGGGCCGGCGATGTTTGCAGACCACGGTACCGGAGCGAACGGGGCGCCGCTACGTGCTTGGGCAGCGAGAGCGTGGCCAGGCTGCGGTGTGATCTAGACGCTTTGGCAACAAGGGGAGCAGGCCGCAGCAGGAGAGCGCGCTTGGCGGCTGTGCGAAAAGCAAACATGGTGTCGATATGTGTATAAAAAGAACAGGGGTGAGTAAAAGCGAGGGGGCAGATGTAAGCAGCGAGAGAAAGGCGAGAGAAGAGGCATGAGCTGCCTTGTTTATGTATCCGCCTGCCTGCCTCGCTTTGTCTCCGCCTGTGCCCGCATTGTAAAGACAACCCACTGCCAATTCTTTTGTCGTCCGAGGGTGGGAATGGCGAATTGCTCCGAGAGCGGTTGGCCTGCCTGACGCTGCCGTGGGAACTGGTTGCTCCATCGTGTAAAATGTTCCCACACGCCGGGCGTGTCACGCGCGGAACGGAGAAAATCACAGAGCTGGCCCGCTGGCTCTGATCAGTCCGAGTCGAGCTGTGACTGCTGCACCACCGGCGGTGTGTCCGGCACTGCCAGTCCATATCCACAGCAGCATGCGGGCTGGCCTGTGCACCTCGGCCATTGTGACATGAAAGGAAGCGTGCAATTTTTTACTTTTTTTTTAAAGCCAGTGTATGTGTAATAGAACAAGGGGTTTGGGGGTGTGCCTAGCAAGCTTGCCGTCTAGTGGTGCTTGTCGCTGGGCTTGGCCGCAAAGTGGTCGTACACACAGTACACGGCAAACAGACCCGTGGCGATTCCGAGTCCCGGGAACATGCCCCGGAGCTGGGCCATCTTGGAAAAGGACGGGTGGCTGCGCCAGGCCTCGCGCCGCGCCCACGGGTCCTTAATGTTCGACTTCTTCGCGTTCTCGATAATCTTGGCCGGGTCAATCATTGCCGCTGTGAAGGGGAATTTTGGTGAAATTGAGGTTGTGTAGAGAGGGGGGTTTGCAAATGCAGACCTCGAAATTGCGAAATTGACACGAAAAGGCATGGCAGCACACCTTATCTTAGATTAATGCACTGATCGATCAGCTGGTAATTTCAATCCACTGATCTGAACGCAGAATTATCATCGCATATTTTTGCGGCGGGTTCTCGGCCTAAAATTTGCGTGTGCGACTGAGCGCAGCTAGCTTGTGCGCCGCTGCCCTTTCGCATTCCCAGGATGCTACTTGCGGTCGGTAATGTGCCCAAATCTGGGCCTGGGAGTGACTGTATCTGGCATATGTGCGACGTCTCTACTGCATCCAGCCTGGTGGGGGAAGGCAGACGACACAAGACCCGTATGACTGAGCCGTGACCGCTCATGGGCCCACGTGGGCATCCCTGTGCAAGGACCTTTGCGTATTCCCTGGAACCTATTCTCCCAAAGCACACTTGTTGGGCGGTGGCCAGCTACTTGCATGTGAGAGGCGCGGTGTCCCCATCGCCACAGTGCTGAAAGTGTGCGCGAATCGGCTCCCCAAACGTCACGCTCAATGCTGCTGCAGGCGTGAACAGTGCCAAGAGCGCAAGGACGCAGGACAGAAGTTTCCGCATCTCCAGCGCGAAATAGCGATCGACCAGTCTCTTTGGCTAGCACAGCCAGCCCACTATCAAATGCATCTCCTGGACGGACGGGCTCGCCGCCTTCAATGATAAAAGCAGCTGAGCTGCTTTTCCGCAGAGAATTCAGGAAGATCGTGCAATCTCTCCGCCGCCGATCCGCACACGCTCCGCAAAGCGCTGGGCCCGGCATGCTAATGAGGAGCAAAGGCGGCGGACGGTGTGGTGTAGCAATTGCGCCGTATTTCCATATACCGGGTGTCACGTCGAGTGGTACCTGCCGGGGCAATACGCTCTTATTGCTGCGCCCTAATTCGACCACGGGCGTCACAGGCAACAACAAACTGGGCACCAACGAGCAAACATTAAGAGCGTTTCCACAAAAGAAAGGAATCCGTGGAATGTTCTGTGCTCTGCACCGCGGTGGTTGGGCCAAACACCGCGTAGGACTGGCCCTTTCGCCAGGATAATATAGATAGGACAGACGCTGGGCAGGGTGGCGCGGTTATTGGACAGAGGCATCCAGTTCCTTTTTTTCTTTACTTTGACCCTCTTACCTCCTGCTCACTTAGCATATATTTTGCAGCCCTTCCATCCGCCAGAGTTAGTGTGCCCTGCCAGCCTTGTTTCTCGAGCTCTCTCTTTTCTTAAAAACAACCTCGCCCTGACTGCCAGTAACACTGCCCCTTCCAAGAACCAGCCCGGTTTCTTTTTCTTTTCTTCACTACTATTATTTTCTTTTCTTCCGGCCTAGAATACCGCATTCTTATATTTTTAGAACGTTGAAATGAACCACAGCCTGCATCATTTGCAAAGCACACTGGCCAACACAGACCTCAATGGAGGCCGGCAACTACCGCTCTCGCCCGACGTGTCGCATGCGGCTGCCGCCATGGACGCATCCAACCCGCAGCTGCTCATGGACCCCTCAGACCAGTATCTGAAGCCCGTCGCCCGCAGCACCACGCCGTCGTCGATGGAGAGCCGCCGGTCGTCGGTGTCTTCGAACGGCAGCAAGCTGGGCAACACCTTTGTCAGCAAACTGCATGAGTAAGTATACGCTGACCACAGAGACTCAATACGCTTGTCGGAGGGAAAGTGCGCGCGCATTGATGGGCGCCTCTCACGTCGTTGGCGGCATCCGCTCCCCCCCCCGTCAGTTGAGATTTTCCTTCACAAGTCCCTCGCGATGCACACCTGCTGACACGCACATGCCTTTATTCTTTAGGATGGTCAACGACAACCAGTACCAGCATCTGATTTCGTGGAACTTTTCGGGGACCTCGTTTGTGGTGTGCAATATCATGGAGTTCTCGCGCGAGCTGCTGCCCAAGCACTTCAAGCACAACAACTTTTCGAGCTTCGTGCGCCAGCTCAACATGTACGGCTTCCACAAGGTCAACAAATCGCCGCGCGGCCACCGGACGATGGCCGAGAACCAGATCTGGGAGTTCTCGCACCCAAAGTTTATTCGCGACCGCTCCGACCTGCTTGACCAGATCAAGCGCAAAACGATGGAATCCGAGTCGCTGCGGCGCGAGGCAGGCGACCTGCACGCGAGCTTTGTCATGCTTCAGGTCTCGCACACCGACTTGGTCAAGCGCGTCCACCACCTCCAGGAGAACCTGGGCGAGGTCATCCGCGAGCTGGGCGAGACCCGGAAGAAGCAGGCGACCCAGGAGGCTGTCGTGCGCCAGCTCTTGCACGTGTTGAAGCAGAACAACGTCAACGTCAACATCTCGACCGACATTGACATCGATGCTACTCTTGGCTCGCAGGCCACGCGGCCATCAATATTCATCTCGGACCACGACACGGCCTCGCTATTGCAGCCGGAGCTCAACTACTCGACGTCGATGTCGTCGCTCGGCACCCAGCTGCAGCTCAGCCCCAACAGTTTCATTGGAGGCGTCTCGGGTTCGCCCGGCCCAAGCAGCCCCATCCCACAGCTCCAGCAGTTGGGCACCCAGCTGCACCATTCCACGTCCAATCCGTCGCTACATTTGAGCGCTAGCCAGCAGCATCAACAGCAGCAGCAACACATCCAGCAGCAGCAGCAGCAGCGGGCTCAACAGCAGGCGCGTTTTGACCAGCAACAGCAACAGCAACAGCAGCAGCAGCAGGGGCAACAGCAGGGGCAGCAGCAGGGGCAGCACAGCGGCAACACCGCCCACCAGTCCAGCCAGCAATCACTGCGCAGCGCCCTGGCCGGAGGTGACAGCCTGAGCGTGTACGGACGGGCAGTAGGGTCGCCGCTTTCAGCGTCACCCGCATCGCCATCGGCACTGTCTGGAATCTCCGGCTCGCAGTTCTATTCCACCGGGCCAAGCACCAGCCTGTCGAGCAGCAGCCTGGCTTCGACCGACATGAAGGACCTGTACTCGCGATAGATTTCTAGGCGGCCTGGCATCCTGTTGGCCTCGGCCCAAACACGTCGCCCTGCGGAGCACGCCGCTAGGATGCGAATTTTTTTCGCCTTTGTGCAGATAATCTCCGCTCTTGTCCTCGTCGTTGTGCATGGCATGCATCGGAATCACCGAGCAGGCTGCTCAAAAAGGAAACGACATGCTCACTGATGGTTCTTGCCCAATGTGCATGCGGCAACTCCCCCTCGCATTCCACACAGAAATCCAGGCTACCTCCTCGACTCCATATCTGTTCCTCATCACCTCCCCTCCCTCTGTTTACTTTTTGCCCACGTTTCACTCTGACGTACTGCCTTCCCTATACTGTTTCTAGGTCGAGACCTTAATGTTCTCTTCAAATGTAATACTACTTTACGGCCTCTACTCTGGGCAGCACCACCATTACCAGTATGCCGAATGATTGACTGGGTAGATTCGCCGCATGCCCTAAGTGGGTGGTGTTGTGCGTTGTCTCTTGAATTAGCCCATGTTATATGTTGACTGATGGCGTCTCAGCGGTTTCAACACGCAAGAAGGCAGTGCTCCCTGGCTCAGTCACCGCAATGAGCGCTGCCTCCTCATACGCTAGCCCAGTCAGCCTGCGCAGCTCTGCTGGGGTTGGGGCAGGCTGGTCAGCGCTACACACCGCCATTACATAGCTGGGCACTTTGTGCTCGGTCCTCTTGTACTGGTTGGTGGGCTTGAAGACATCGTACAGTGCAAGGGTTCTTGATGTCGGCGATGGATCGACCCTGCAGGCCCAGGGACTGGGTCCACGTTGCCTTATCTTTCGGATCAGTTCACCTATTCGCAATAAAGTTGGGGGAAGGAGTGAGATAGCATATAGAGCTGCAGGCCAGGTTTCTAAGAAGCATCTGATCGAGAGGCACGCCAAGACCGGAATTTTCTACGTCTTTATGTTACACAGGCGAGTGCTTCCTGGTAGGTAGCTGCAGATAACTTACCAAATTCCTTCTTTGGCGCAGAGCCCGACTGCTGCGGTGTGTCTCTGACCAGCTGCCTGTCCCTGCTGATGTGTACATGCCGTATAACAGTGAATCCAAGGCGGCGCAAGTACGCATATGCAGTGTATACACCGACAAGCAGGTGTGCAGATCCCACCGCAAGCCGCCAAACTGCGCCTGTATCCAATGCCTGGCCGCTGTCTCTGACTGTTAGGACACCACGCTCGTGCAAATGCACAAACTCTTCACCATTCAGCCTCATCTTGCCCCCCATGGACAGTCCAAATGTTTTGGTTATCACATTGACAGGCCTAGTCACTACCACCTCGCTACTGTCTGCGCTCCACTCTCCAGTGCCTGACTCCCGCCGGCTGTGGTGGGCAGCGCTAATCAGGTGTTCATATACGCTGAGCAGGATCTCGATGTATTCAGGCTCGGTATCTGTTGCCGAGGGCGAAGAGACTTTTGATGGGAGCTCACGGGGAATATCACGCTGCTTCTTGGAGTCATGAATGAACGTCAGAATCGAGTTCTGTGTGTCGTCGATATCGTCAATATCTACTGCTGCGCTCATCGTAGAAATCATATATGCTAGACCCTAGGTAGTGGTTGAATACAGCCATTTTCACGCTGTGTTTTTTTTTAGCCTAGTGCATTTTTGACTCTGGCCCTTAATATGCCGTTCTTGTGGGTACTTGCGAAATGGAACCTATTTATACTTTCTACACCATAGCCATACAACATTCATATCACAATGTAATGGAAAATGCTCAAAGCAGATATTTATTATTTGGGAATTACGGCCAGGAGCAATACGTTGCTTTCGTCGCAAAGCTATATTGGGGTTTACATATCGTAATAGATACAGGTACTTGCTAAGAGCACTCAACAAATAGTAACGTTTCGCATCAGTGAGTCCAGAACACTTGGGCATTGGCCGAAGCGATAGCGACCGCAGCGATGGCAAGAATAGTGGCAAAGGCGTTCATTGTTGGTTGAGGTTGGTTAGGTACTAAGGTGTGTTGTTAGATGATAATATAAAAGCCACGGGCTCAAGGCATGCCTTTTATATGTGCTGAAGGGGGACTGCATGGCCCATCTGGTCCCTCGGCATAACTGTAGAAAAGTAATTGTGCCAATTACTAGTGAATTGTAATGATAGTGGTAGCCGGACACGCACTGGTAGCGGAATGAGCCATGCCGTACTCGCCCGTTCCCAATAGCACGGAATGTGATTGCTGCAATAAGTAGCAAAATGGTCTTATTCGGGATATTGTCACACTTTCCTGCCTCTGCAATAAGATCGCTGGCCAGTCCTTGCGTCGGGATCTCAAGCGAATTACGTGCAATCCAAAGGAGAAATAACAGCACGTTTAATTTGGTCAATTAGGTGAGTGGCAGTACTATGTACACCGCCTCGAAGTGCAATTATCAAAATACGGCCATAGGACCAACAGGGAAGCTGATCATTGACCCTGCAATAATGATGCCAATGGCTTGAATGGTAGTATTGGTCAGCTACAGTGGCTCTTGATGCTGTCTGAAACTACACTAGTCACTCTTTTTATTGCTGGTGCATGCCGCTGTCGTTCTTTGGGTCAAACCCGGAGGTATCATCAATTATGCCATCAGTGCTGGTGTATGATGGTGGCCGGGCTGTGGGCTCGTCAGGCCGCTCCACATTGTGAGTAACTTCGACTATTCCATGGTTCTCGCTTTCGGAATCGCATGATGTAGTGCTCCTGTATCTCCGCCAACGCCTGTAGAAGAATAAGGACATGAGTGAAATGATGATGATGGCAACTGGAATGCTTACAGAGAGCGCAACGATCTGTGCTTTTCCAAGCCCCTGGGATTCTGTAACCGAAGAATCACCTACGTTCCCACTTGGTTCGTCTTGGTTGGCTGATGATGATAAAAATGTATCATGGGCCGCCACAGTGCCAGTAGGGACCAAGTGATTGCTTGTAGTAGTGTTTGGTTCGGAACTGCCGTATCGAGCATATAAATCTCCGCTGATAAACTGGAAACCTCTGGGAATTGGAGCCGTTGCATTCTCGAATCCATACCAGTCATCATTACTAGCACTAGACTGCCCATCACTGGAAAATACAGAGATTGGGTTCGGGATGATGGTATTTGCCCATTTGATAAAGTTGGAGAGCACCGTGTAGTAGCTGTAGGTCTTTGAGCTGCTACAAAAATCACCTCCGTACACAGCAGAGTGGCTATACAGGGCGGTTATGACCATGTCCGAGTTAATTATGCCATATGCAATTCCATATGGAACATGGCAAGTTGTGTTCACTGGGGATGCAGTTGTCCGCGTGGTACACCAGAGGTCAGCGGGGTTGGACGCATACTGAACCGATGCCTGCTTGCATCCATCGTCGTTGCGCTTACCGTTGATGACTGCTGGTGAATTCCAAACCTGGTTTTCCACATCACCCAGCGAGTGTCGAACGTAGGCTCTGTTGGCCAATTCTTGCGGAAATACGTCGATCTTGTTGCTCCATGCTTCTTTGGCTTTGGAATTGAAAAATACAACTGCCAGATTGCTAGCATATGTGGTGGAGTTGTACTGGGGATTGATCGTGACCTTGTCAACGCTGACGATTTCCTTAGTTATCGGTGGCCCGCCGGAATCAAGGGCTACCTGATACCGGGATATACCATTGGCATTATTATATGTATCCACATCAAAGCAGCTAGCCGCAGCAAATGCAAGTCGGTTTGTAATTAAAGCCAGCTCGCATGACGTCTGCCTACCGTTTTTCAAGAGAATGCCACCATGAGGAATCTTGGCCTGAGCAGCTGATGTCTCACGCTTTTGCAACAGGCGACTAAAGGCAATCGATGGCTGGATAGGAAATAGCAGCAGGCCAGTGACTATGATATTCATGCTACGGTGCCACTAGAAAGCAATAATATAATGTACAATAGCAGGTATACAGAGATGGGAAATATGAAAGCTGTGCAAAATAGAAAAAAATAGAAAAAGAAGGCAAAGTTTGGCAGAGCGAAAAATCGCCATACTGGTTGAAATAGACAGCAAAAGCTGCACTTGACAACAAGCCACCCCGTATATCCTGTGTAAGCCTCACCATATGTTCTCACCTATGAGGCCACAGCTTCAATCAAATACCTTGTGCTCGTGGCTGCACTTTCGACCGCCGTCTAATCTATCAATGTATCTGATTTAAGCGATTTTTCATGCACTCAAGACTCCAGGTGTTTGTCAATAGTCTTAATATATGCACTGCATGCCACCCCTTTGTTAAGCAGACAGTATGGTTGGTTAACCAATGGGTATGTTGGTTGAAAAGTGCTACTATTATCAAACGACTAGCACAGATATCACAATTACTTTTCACTGTTAACTTTCAGAGAGTCCAGTAGTTATGAGCTTTATGGAATGAATATAACTAGAAATTGCTGAGGAGAAAAAAGGGAGGATAGGCCATTTCGGCCCACAATGTTTATACAGGTAGTGATTTGGATCTGCATATGGTGGCGAAGGGCATGGGGTTGCCCGAATGTCAACAATTGGCTTTGAGTGACTGTGGTGCGATCACCACAAAGGGCATGGGGTTTCCCGAATGTCAGCACACTTCTTTTGCCAAAAATTCTGGGAACAAATAGTAGCGAATGTGAATCAGGAGCGGTACGGACTTGTCAAAAGCTGCATGCGACTATTTGTCTCTGAGTAGGTGCTGCTTTTGTGTACACCCATGTAGAGCATGCTTCTTGAGTCTCTCAACCCTCCGTCTGTTTTGTCTACCTTGCCTGTTCCCGGCGTCTGCTATTGAGCTATACTATCTGCATACCTATTCTCGCTATATCTTGCGGATACCATTGGCAAAATGAGCTCCAACAAGCATCACCAGCACAAAAGGTCAAGGGAAACTCGAACCTCCCAGTCCAGCTCACAGGTTCAGCAGGAAGTCACACGACTTACCAGAGATGCAATGGTTTCCGAAGACAAGAAGAATCAGCTCTCTGAGATTATACGCAGGACTGGCCATTCCACAGGGGCAGGCCACATCGACACTATGTACCAGTACAACCGCATGGTCGCACCAGGCATTCTCAAAGGCGTCGGTGAGCTTTGTGAGTTATTTGAAACGGCTGAGGTGGTATCTGTACCGGATTTTGCTCTTAATATCAGCGGCTGCTTTGCGCGCTATGTTAGCGCTGTCGACATTACCGATGCGGATACCGGTGAGTTGTACGAGGTCAGCGCCTATGCAATCAACTATGCCGTTCGTCCTGAGCTCGTATCGCAAATTACGGAGTGGATTATCAGTCATGGCAGGCACAACCGTCTCTCGACATGCAGCTTTTCCGGTGTACCCATACCTGAATTCGACTTATACCGAAGCTCAGAAAACCTGAGCACGGGTATTTGCTTTGTCCGTGAGCCACGCTCCAGCTCCTCAGCAGCCAGCCTGTACAGGGACAATCCTGGGTATAGCGCGGGAAGAACAATCAAACCTCTCCTTATCTCTGGGCCATGGGGAATAGGCAAGAGCCATTTGATGTTCGGTGCTGCTGCAAAACTAGCATGCATGCCCAAGGTGGTGGTTATATACATCGGCGACGCAGGCGATCTCATTGTGCAGCCGGGTTCCAATGACCAGTACATTGCGGTTATCGAGCATATTGCGTGTGCATTCATCAACTACCCGGTTGCCTTGGACGCTATTTCCAGGTGGTACAGGAATTCTGGGACGTCACAGGCGAATCTGGCGGAGCATACGAATTTACTTCTGAAGGACATTCGTTAGGTTTGCATCGACAACACTGTCACGCCTGTATTCTTTGTGGACCACATCGAAAAGGTCGTTGGTATAGATGGTAACCAACTAGTCATTGATATTCTTGGATTGGGACAGAGCCAGCAGTTCATGACAGTCGTATCGACATCAAACGCGAATAAGGTTGACCAGGTCGTCGGGTGTACAGTGCAGTGCATCATTTCAGGGGTTCCCACGAATGCAGATATTGCAAATATTGCATTTGCTGTGCACCCATCACTGGAACTTTCTGCAGAGCAGTTGGAGCGTGCCTCAGCCCAGTTGGATAACCACGCTGTTGATGTCGTATCGGCACTGACCCGTCTTAGCAACTACGTCGAGCGCAGGAGTGATGCCCAAGTCAGTACTGGTCTCCACAGTTCCGATCCATTGCGAGTATGCATCAACGAGCAGATTCTGGAACGTAACTCTAGGATTCTGCGGCAACATTCAGCCTTCGTCACTCAAACCCTAAGCAAGACTATTTCGAGGTTTGATGTCATGGACATGCACCGGGTGGGACCGGAAATTGGTGATAGCATGTGGGCGATCTCAACCAAAACCGGAGACCTGCGCGCAAAGCTCCTGAGGATTAAGCTTGCTATTTTTAGGGAGCACCATGGGTTGAGTATGGAGCCTAATCTGTGTCGCGACCTGCAGTTTGTGGTTCCAGACTATGCTCTTGGCAATGGCCAATATGCGTCTGCTGCATTTTGTCACCGCAACGACTCGACTACTCAGCCAGCTGCTGCATGTGGTATCCTGTACCGGAGCTATTTCAGCGGTACTGTTCATGAGCAGTTCCAGTGGATTTTTGATGGAGCCAGCTTAAAGCGCGATATCGATACGCCCACACGACTACGCTATTTCGATCTCTCATTTCTTGAGCTGGAGCAGCTGGTGGCGTCCGCGTGTGCTTTGAGTGATGAGTCCAAAATGATAGTGTCAATCGATTTTGGTCGCAGAGTTTTCCAGCATCGCCATTGCACCACATTTGGTGAGGCGACTACGATAGCCAGAGCAGCCGCTGAACGTATGAGCAAGGACCCGCCTAGGTATTTGCCAGTCAACAAGAACGCGGAGATTGAGATTCGGTACTCGACAATGCTCTACTTCCCGACCATTGAATTCGACAAAGAGTGGAAGGGCAAAGGAATGAAGACGACTACATATGACCAAGGATCATTTATGCTGGCGCTTACCCGTATCGACTGGTTCACAAATGGCCGCTACACGACCTGCAAAATCGAGGCAACTTGGATTGCCAATGATCCGATCGAGCTCGAGATACCCTTATCCAGTAATGAGCCGGCAGCTCACAAGAGTAATCAGGACTACGACATGGTCAAGGCGCTAGAGTACGAAAATAGCTGGTCAGCCAGAGCGATTGGCATATTCAGCGGTATTGGGCAACGGGAAAGTTTTGGCAATGTTAGCAAGGTGGACATGCTGGTCGTGACGCGTCAAGACCGTGTAGATGGTATTATTCGGGGCAAGCACAGGCTGACTTCCATGGATCCGATGCATATGTCAAGATGTGGTCTTGTTGCCATTGAGACGATTAGTAAACTCAGGCGGACATTATCATATATCTAGCTTTTAATCAACACATAGGGCTAGCTTTAGGAAACCACATCTTGAGCGAATGTTAATGTCATTTGGCTGACAGTGAGATCTCATGTAAGAAATAGGACGAAGAGGGCAGGCATTGCCCATTAGTCAGTAATGTTCCATATGGCCTACCATCGCTGCATGGTAGCCACCCACACAGAGATACCAGTGCACCCCATGTTGTCACCAAGTCTAAAAGCCAAGGAAGTTGCAGAAATACCTCAGGGTGGTTGCTTACTATGTTGAACGGTGGTTGTAGTATAATAAACACGTATCCGTTGAGAGACTTGAAATACATCAAGTAATCCTTACCAATATATAAGATTCTATAGCCCAAAAAGTGTT
This sequence comes from Linderina pennispora, assembly GCF_002104995.1. Taxonomy (NCBI): domain Eukaryota; kingdom Fungi; phylum Kickxellomycota; class Kickxellomycetes; order Kickxellales; family Kickxellaceae; genus Linderina; species Linderina pennispora. Next base: position 1,152,793 of record NW_024468250.1, on the reverse strand, counting down.
CGACCATCCGCTAGAAACTTATTAATTGGTTATAAGATAAAGCTCTTTTAAACCTCAAAGCGAGTTTGAGTGACTTGCTCTGTAAACTCCTTTTGATCTTGTGCAGCATCTGACCTCATCGGCGAAACCAGGGTGACAAGCTGGTATTGTAGTGGTCACAGGTCTCCACTAGGTATCTACATTGGTTCAGTGCAAGAGCTGCTCTCATTGTTGGTCAGCCTGATGCCAAGGATTTCGTCAACCGGAAGGACAAGTCAGAACTGTCGAGCGCAGATTTCGGTGATGTAATTAGATATCATATTTATGATTATCTATTACATAATGGCGATATCGAGCTGCTAACAGCATACAAGAACAACATTGTGTTGCACTATGGCACTTGCCTACAGCAGATTCTGGCCAAATTGATTGATATTCGCAGCCGCAAAAACACACTGCACAGTACAATGGGCAATGTGTCCAAGGCTGAGTTCAATAATGCATGTCAAGTGTATATTTATACACCTGCACAGAAGCTCCGCCAGGCAGTTGCCTCTAGGCACCCTGATCTCAGTGTGCTCACACCACCGATGCTTGCAATCTACAACAAGCTGGCACCAGTCCTTAATGCCTATGATGCCAAGTACAGAATCGCCAAAGACAGCCGATACTATGATGCCAAGGTAAATCCACTTAAGCATCTGCGTGCATACATTCGCCTATGCCAGCTTATTGAGAATGAGCAGCTTGGCAAGTCTCCCCCCCAATGCTTGCCTCTGCGGACATCATGGATCCCAGGCCATGTGCGTTTGGACAAGTAAATAATCAAGCGGGTGTTTATTTCGAAAACACGCGAGCAGGTTACCAAGATCAAGGCAGCAAAGAGGGCAGCAACAGAGGCAAGGAAAGCAGCAGAAAAGGGCGAAAAATTGGCCAAGAAGGCTGCATGTGAAGCAGCGAAGATGCCATCTGATGAAACAGAGGCCACTGCAGCAACTGCAGCAGTAGCGGCTGATTCACTTGCAGGTGCATCGGCTGCAGCAGCAGACATTCCGGCATGTTCCCAACCCGCGGCCCTACCAGAGATCGAAGAACCCAACTGTGAAGTGCCATGGCCTTCTCCGCTGTACAAGCGAGTCATGTAAGCGGGCCATGGCACAATACAGGCGGGCCTATTCGTCTTGGCTCTTGAACCGCGATCTCGCAGCAGTTCTAAACTTCAGACTCATTTTCCAGTCACTCTGTGATTCAGGCAGTATTCCTGAACGGTTCTGTCGTTCTACGGCCATTGCTGCCAATGCTTCTGGCACCACCCCTTCAACAAAGAACCCGCACAAGAGGCGTGCAGCAGCGAACCAGCGCTGAAGCGCCTGCGCTGAGCAGGCCACCAAGATGGGAGATGTCCATGACCGCCATTGCACCAACAGCCATCCGACACGTTCAAATGACCGGTTCGCCGTGATGCTTTTATCGACGTGTCTACCCATGCTGACTAGCAGCCGAGCTTGCATCGCGAGCAAAGTATTTCTAGTATGCGGGTATATTATTAGTACCATTGTCCCGGTGCAAAGAAAAGGAATAATAGAACCTTCATGTCTTGGCGCCCCTATCGTTTGTAATCATGGTAGCCACAAACCTGTTTTATTATTTCTTAGCAGATGTCGTCCCAACGCGCCATGCATGCGGCATTTGGGGCACCCCGCCCAGCTCACCTAATTGTAAGCTGAGTACTCTCGTCTTTCTGCCACTTTTCCTTTCAATTCTCTTGGCTCTTATTTTTCATACTGTTTTTTGTAACAACCATGGATGAAACCAAATGGGATGTGGGCAAGGCACTGCCAGTGGTGCGTGTGTGCCTCAAGAGACGAGGGCTTGGAAATATGATGATCGAAATAGTGCTTATATTTATTCAGATTGGCAACTATCTGGTCGCTGAGCATGGAAGCGACCAAAACCGTGCTGCTTTTCTCAGCAACAAGTATTTTCGATTTGTTTCGGGATGGAGCAACAGGTTTGCGTTCAACTCCTTCGTCATTTCTCCTCAGCTAACTGGTGACTGCGGAGTAGGCAGCTTCTCTACGTCGCTGGTCGGGCAAGAGCCGATTGCTGCGAGACACTTGACGACTAATAGCGCTCAGGACCAAGAATCAATTGGGTGGACGTTTAACTACTCTGATGTTCTCCGTCACAACGGGAGGCTGGTAGGCGACAAACTCATTATAAACTGGGGCCAGCTTACCACGGTTCCTGACGCATTGGGTAATGCCATCGTAGAGCTGAAGCGCCGGTTCAGCCCCAGCTTTCATACTCTCATGATTATTCTCGGAAGTGACGTCCTTCAGATGTACCCACGTGAGCCGTTTGACGACATGGATTTTCCAGAAAGGATGGCAAAGGTGTTGACGAATGTGTCTGGAGACTTTCGTAATATCGTGATGTACGTCGACAGGGGCTCGCCCTATTTCACCAGATTCCCTCTCGGCAAGTTTATTGAACACCACTCACGGGAGCTGGAAGGACTCCACATCCATTCAGAGCTCATGATGACTGTTGCTGGTGGCGAAAAACAATTTACCATCTACCCTCGGGTTATGAGTCTATCCACAGACAAGTATCGTCTGGGAAGTATAAACGTGGATAGACTGGAGATACTTAAACTATCAATCACAGGCACACTTCAGCTTTGGTCCTTGTTCCGAAACACCTTCACGGCAGATGGTCTCCAGTTCACAAAGCTTACCGACCTTGAACTTAACTTTAACGGCGCTGTTCTTGACTCGGTGGACGAGTACCTTATAAACTATAACAAATTCATTCGGGACAAGGCGCAGGCTAAGCTGATCGAAACTGGTGGTGCTAAGCGAGATTTCGACGAGTCAGACAAGGCCAGCATGGAACGCTCGCTAAAGTATCAGTACCCTCATCCAACCGACGGACGCAAAGCATATCTGCCTAATATCAAGTCAGCCAAGGTCGTTTCATACCGGGGGTCGATTGTCAACCTGCCAGTTGTCCTGGGCCGGAACCAGAAGTGGGTTGTCAGCAATCCGTACGAGGACAAGTCTCTGGCCGATGCAACGCTAGTCTTAATCTAAACTAATGCATTGCAGTCCTGTATCTCCTATTAGCATTACCATCATAGTTTTGTAACCTGCTGCCAAATAAACGGCGCGTATATGTTATCCTGTCGTAGACATCCAGCATCTTTGTTCTAGTTCTTGCCTTTGATCAGAGATCATCTCTAGATCCGATGTCCTTTTTTTTTTTAATTTTTTTGTCCAAACCGTCTATGGACCATCGACCTAGTGTGGATGGAACTCTAGTTCTGCACAGCACCTTTCCCAAGTAAATTTTTTCTTTCATACGCTCCCACTTATAAAACAAGAATGTCGGTGCTTTCATACTCAGAGTCTGGTTGGGACACGCAAGATGACCGGTGGGATGACTGGGAGGACGACGAGCTGATGACGCCGATGAAGTGCCTGTTCTGCAAAACGACGTTCCAGAGCGCGATCACGCTGTTCCGGCACGTGAAGCAGGCGCACGGGTTCGACTTCCCGAAAGTGCGGTCGACATTGCACCTGGACTTTTACCAGAGCATGCGCCTGGTGAACTACATCCGCAAGCTGGAGAAGAGCGATCCGGATTTTGCGCGCGTATCCGAGTTCTCGGTGACCGGCACCGAGGGGTTCCTGAACGACGACGAGTACCTGAAGCCAGTGCTAGAGGACGACACGCTGCTGTACGCACTGGATGAGCTGGATCTGGACGACACGCGGTCGGTCAGCAGCTCGCGGCCGGGCAGCCTGGCGCGCACGCCCCGCTTGGACGGGTTCGAGGCGGCGGCGAATATGAAGGAGCGCGAGCTGATGAACAAGATTCGGGCGCTGGAGCAGCAGCTGGGGATCAAGGAGCGCGAGGTGAAGTTTGTCGGGGAGCAGTTTGACGAGTACCGGCAGATGGTGAAGCGGCAGTTCTACGACAACATTGGCGAGCCGGCGCTGGAGAAGGCCGAGGGCGATTACTACTTCAACTCGTACGCCAACAACGACATCCATTTGCAGATGCTGCAGGATAAGGTGCGCACGGAGGGGTACCGGGATTTCATGTATGCGTCGCGCGAGCTGTTCAAGGGCAAGGTGGTGCTGGATGTCGGGTGCGGCACTGGCATTCTGTCGATGTTTGCAGCGCAGGCGGGAGCGGCTCGGGTCATTGCGGTGGATAACTCGGAGATTGTGGTCAAGGCGCGGGCGAACGTGGCCGAGAACGGGCTCGACGGAGTGATCACGGTGGTGCGCGGCAAGATCGAGGAGATCGAGCTGCCGGTGGACTCGGTGGATATCATCATCTCTGAGTGGATGGGCTACTTTTTGCTGTTCGAAGCCATGCTGGACTCGGTGCTGGTGGCGCGCGACCGATTCCTGGCGCCCGGCGGTCTGCTGGCGCCCAGTGCCTCGTACATCTACCTGACGGCGATCCAGGACGACGAGTACATGCGCGACCAGGTCAACTACTGGGACGACGTGTATGGGTTCAAGATGTCGGCCATGAAGCAGCAGCGCGTGGTGGCTGAGGCCGACGTGGATGTGATCCCAGGCAACAGTGTCGTGGCCACGCGCGCACTGATTGCCGAGATCGACCACGGTACCACAACATCCAAGAAGCTCGACTTTGCCAGCGAGTTTACCGTCACGGTTACCCAGGACGCGACCATCCATGCGCTGCTCGGATACTTCGACGTGGCGTTCTCCCAGTCTCAGGCGGTCCCGGGCCCGTCCCAGCAGGACCTCAACGCCGATGCGTATGAGAGCGGCGAGGTCACCGATAAGGCGCTGTGGAGGCAGCCGGGCATGCATGGGTTCACGACCGGCCCGCACGGCACGCCGACGCACTGGAAGCAGACGGTGTTTGTGCTGCCCGAGGCACTCAGCGCCAAGCAGGGCGACGAGGTGCGCGGCAGCTTTGTGTGCCGCAAGAGCTCCACTAACCCGCGCGAGCTCGACATTGAGCTTGCCTACTACCATGTGCCGAAGGGCGTCGAGGGCGAGTTTGAGAAGAACATCAAACACCAGTCGTACCAGCTTGTCTAGAAACGATCTTTTTAAATACATGAAACAGGGCTCTACCACTTGCGCTTCATCACTTGCTGCATGCATCCCTTGAATGTCTGGAACTGTGCGTCGCAGACGTGCTTGCCGATGGTCTCGATGTTGGCGGAGATGCACTGCCCATACAGAGTTGCCTAGGTGAAAATTTTTTGTTAGTGGATGTACGGCGCCAACGCTCGCGGTGCAGGTTCCCCCGCCATGGCTTACCTCCTTGGCACAGCCGGTCAGGCCTTTTCGAACTGAAGCACAAGTCGCCGGGCCTTGCCTGCCTGCTGCTGGACGCGAGTCATTTTGTGAACAAAAAAGTGCGAAATTAAAAGGTGAAAATTGCCAGAGAGAGAAAAGCCTAGGTGTGATCAAAAAAAAGTGCTGACGAGATCGAGTGCAGGTCAAAGCTGGATCGTTATTTTTTTTATCTTTCTAGTATCTATTTCTCAGTAATGCTTGCTCGGCAGCGGTTCAATTCAAGGCTTCTGAAGCTTGCCCAGACACAATGCGCCCGGTTCCAGCACTCGCACAGCTGCGAGCCCACGGGTCCGGTGCGTGTGCGGTTTGCGCCGTCGCCGACCGGGTTCCTGCACCTGGGCGGACTGCGCACAGCCCTCTTCAACTATCTTTTGGCGCGGCGCTACGGCGGACAGTTTATCCTGCGGATCGAGGATACCGACCAGAAGCGGTTCGTTGCGGGCGCCACGGAGAACATCCTGGCGACCCTGCAGTGGGCCGGGCTGGCGATCGACGAGGGACCGGGCAAAGGCCCCGATAAATACTTCCAGTCGCAGCGCACCGAGCTGTACCAGAAGCACGCGCAGCTGTTGCTAGACAGCGGGCATGCCTACCGGTGCTTCTGCAACTCGCACCGGCTTGAGCTCCTGCGGCAAGAGGCGACTGTGCAGGGCCGCGCGCCCATGTACGATAGGCGGTGCTTGCATCTGTCGCAGCGCCAGGTGGACGAGAAGCTGCGGACGGGCGAGCCCTATACGGTGCGGATGAAGGCGCCGGGCGCTTTAACTGAGGCGGGGCGGGAGGTGGGCGGTTTTCCGATATCGTGCACGGGCAGATGGAGTTCCGGGCCCGGCGGGCTTTGACGACGCCGTGCTGCTGAAGAGCGACGGGCTGGCCACGTACCATCTGGCCAATGTGGTGGACGACCATTTGATGGGGATCACGCACGTGATGCGCGGCGAGGAGTGGCTGATCTCGACGCCCAAGCACCGCGCGCTGTTCCGGGCGTTTGGCTGGGAGCCGCCCGCCTACGCGCACCTGCCGCTGCTGATGAACAGCGACGGGTCGAAGCTCTCGAAGCGCAACCAGGACGGGCCCGTGAAAAACTACATTTCCGCTGGCTATCTGCCGCAGGCGCTGGTCAACTACGTGGCGTTGCTCGGGTGGCACCCGGACAGCACAAAGGAGGTGTTTACAATGCCCGAGCTCGAGCAGCAGTTTGCGCTGCGCGGGCTGAGCCGCAGCAAATCGGCCGTGTCGCGGGACCGGCTCGACTGGCTGCAGAAGCAGCATTTGCGCGCGGCCATTCACGACGACCAGCAGGTGATGGGCCTGGCGGAGCAGGCGCTGGCGGAGATCAGGGGCGCTGAGGGGGCTGGTCGGGAGGGGCTGACCAGCGAGGCCGTAGTTGGGGCGCTCAGGCTGTGCGGCGACCGGCTGGCGCGCGCTGGCGACCTGCACACGACCGCTCCGTATCTATTTGGTGATCCGGACCTGGAGTCGGAGCAGGCCCAGGGCGTTTGCGCTGAAGGTGCCGCGAGAGAGCCAGCTGCGGGTGCTGAGGCAGGCGCTGGCGCAGGTCTCTGCGATGGCTGCCCAGCCCGGCTTCAATGCTGCCGATGCGCGGCCTGGCACGGGCTCCCCAAGTCCCTGAGCAAGGAGCTGGATGTGCCTGCCAAGCACCCCAACATGATGCTGCGGTACGCGCTGACCGGCCAGCCCACCGGACCAGCGCTCGCCGATCTAATGGCGTATCTGCCAGTCGCCAGCACTGAGCACCGGCTGGCACGCGCCCTAGAAGTTTTGGAATCTACTCAATAGACCTGATGATTGCATCGCCGGGGCCGTGGCAAAGTCCACAAGTTCGCGAGCCGAGCCCTCGGGCTCTGAGCTACGCCCGAGTACTTGTCGGCCAGCATCTGCAGGCCGTCGGAGCTGCTGCCCAGCGCCATGAGCCGCCGGGCAATGGTGCCTATGGTGACTGCGTAGGCAATCTTGCAGGCGCTTCGGATCCGCACGCACATGTGGTCGTGCTCCCACATGCACACCAGCGTCACCGGCCTGGGTCGGTCAATGGGCAGCACAAACTCCGCCATGCCCCGCGCAACCACGCACTCCAGCTGCCTGGACACATTGCCGACCAGCAGTGCCAGCAGCAGCCGGTCCGCATCCGTATTCTGCATCGTCAGCCAGATTTCGCCACACACGAAAACTCTCCGGTATCGCCCCCTGGCGCCGGGCAAATGCTGTCCAGGGCGTCAATATAAAGCGTCTGCGTCATCGCCACCACCGGCCGAGCAGCAAACTTTGGCAGCGCATATGGCGGATCGAACACAAGCGCCAGTTCGACCGCGTACTCGCCCAGCAGATCTACGCCGTGCATGGCAAAAGTGAAGGTTGAGGACTCGGGCAAATCGGGCTGAGCAGTGCTGGTAGTTGCGCGCATGCCGGCGGTCCTGTGGCAGAAACTGAGCGGTGGCCGACCACCCGTGGCCGAAAGTGTGGTTGTGGATGGTTATTTCGAGCTGCGCTGGGTCTGTGCGTACTTTGCATGTCACTAGTACCGCCGAGGCCAGGGCTGCTGGCGGCGTGCGGTGGAGCGCCAGTGCCAGGTGTGTATTGCGTAGCTGCTGGGCTGCGGCCTGCAGATGCTGCTCTTTCACGGACCCGTGCTTGCTGCTCGCCACTATTGCGCTTAGCTGCGCGCGGATCGAGGATTCCATGAGGGGTGCTTGAAAATAGAGTGTGGATTGAGGTTTTACGATGGGCTTTTTTTTGTCTCCGCTGCACCCCTGGTTGGGAGCATGTGGGCCGTGTGGGGTTCTGATACGCAGGCGTTTTGGGATTGCAGACAATATTTGCTTTGCGATTTCAGGGAGGAGAGTCCCCGACGGAGGCCGGCGCCTGGTGATAAACGCACTATGCTCAGACATGCACTATTGCATATCTGTGTCGCGCATTGTTTTCTGTGCGGGCAGTGGGAGAATGCTCACACATGCACTGCTGGGCATTAGGGCGGACAATTTCGGCGGCCTTCAAATTCATGACTCTTGTTGTCTGCAAAAGGCAAAAATAAAACGCAAGGAGCGATTTGCAGCCAGCCGCCATAAACCCATTGATGATTGACCTGCCATCCACTTTTTCCTATTGGCCTTGCTCACAGATGCTCACAGATGATACCAGAACCGAACAAAGACTCGCCCCAAATAATAGGGCTAAAATTTTTCTCGCTGAATAGCTTTGGACTATGCTTGCATCCACAGCCTCCACGTTTGCCTTTTGTTTTCGGCTGGATCAGCTATCCGGGACTTCTTCTTCCTTCCAGTCTCTTAGCATTCTTTTTTCTCTTCTTACTTTGTAGAGGTAGCTTCTTTTTTTTACAGTTGGTGTGCATTAGTGCTCAGTGTATCCAGTCAGTCATCTTTGTTTTCATTCTCCGTCAAGCCCCCCCTTTGATATACCCTTTTTCTCTCTTTCAGGAGCAGCTCTTTTGTAAGCCAAAATGAAGATTGTGGACAAAATCAACAAGGCGCTCGAGGACGACCGGTGTTTCTGGTCGTTCGAGTTCTTTCCGCCCAAGACGCAGCAGGGCGTGGTAAACCTGTATGACCGCATAGAGCGCATGTGCAACCTGGGCCCATTGTTTGTGGACATTACATGGCGGTGGGGCGGCAAGTCCTCGGACCTGACTCTGGAGCTGTGCTCGAACTCGCAGACGGTGTATGGCGTCGAGGCGAACATGCACATGACGTGCACAAACACGAACTTTGGGCTGATCAAGGAGGCCCTGGCGAAGGCCAAGGACCAAGGGGTGCAGAACATCCTGGCGCTGCGCGGCGACCTGCCCGACAACTCTGTGGAGTTTGACCCCGAGATGGGCGAGTTCAAGTATGCAACCGATCTGGTGCGGTACATCCGGCAGACGTACGGCGAGTACTTTTGCATTTCGGTGGCCGGCTACCCGGAGGGCTGCATGTGTCCGGAGGACGTCGACAAGGACATCGCGTATCTGAAGGAGAAGCAGGATGCCGGTGCCGACATAGTGGTGACTCAGCTATTCTACGATGTGGATAATTTCCTGCACTGGGTGGACAAGTGCCGGGCGGCGGGAATTACGATGCCGATTTTGCCTGGGATCATGCCGATCCAGAACTATAGCGGGTTCAAGCGCATGACGGAGCTGTGTCGGATCAAGGTGCCGCAGGAGATCTGGGACCGGCTGGAGCCAATCAAGGACGACGACCAGGCGATCAAGGACTACGGCATTGAGGTGGCGGCCGAGATGATCAGCAAGATGCGCAAGGCCGGGGTCCGCGGCTTCCACTTCTACACGATCAACCTGGAGCGGTCGACGCGGCTGACGCTGGAGCGCCTGGACCTGGTGCCGACCGTCGAGGAGGTTCGGCCGCTGCCGTGGAACCCGTCGCTGTCGCAGAAGCGCGCGGGCGAGAACGTGCGGCCGATCTTCTGGCGCAACCACGCGCGCAGCTACATCCAGCGCACCGAGTCCTGGGACGAGTTCCCCAATGGCCGCTGGGGCGATGCCCGCTCGCCTGCCTACGGTGAGCTGCTCCATGGCGTGCAGGTCAGACTCAACCCGCAGCAGGCGCTGCGCAAGTGGGGCACGCCCATGGACGTCGACGCAGTAAAGCAGCTGTTTGTGAAGTACTGCCAGGGCAAGCTCGATGCGCTGCCGTGGAGCGAGGGGGCGCTGCAGCCCGAGACCGAGATCATCCAGCAGCGCCTGGCCGACATGAACGCAAAGGGCTTCCTGACCATCAACAGTCAGCCCAGCTGCAACGGCGCGCCGTCCAGCGACAAGATCCACGGCTGGGGGACCCACCAATGGCTTCGTCTACAAGAAGGCGTATCTGGAGTTCTTCGTGTCGCCCGAGAACCTCACGCAGCTCCTGCAGCGGCTCGATAGCCAGCCGACGGCCACGTACTATGCAGTCAACAAGGCCGGCGAGCTGCGCACCAACTGCCGCGAGGACGGCCCGAACGCCGTCACCTGGGGCGTGTTCCCGGGCAAGGAGATCCTGCAGCCAACCATTGTCCGAGCGCATCAGCTTCCTGGCGTGGAAGGACGAGGCGTTTGACTTTTGGAACGCGTGGTCGCGCATGTACGAGAAGGACAGCGAGGCGGCTGGGCTGCTGAAGAAGCTCGGCGACGAGTGGTTCCTGGTCAACATTGTCGAGAACAACTTCCAGAAGCCGTCCGAGTCCATCTTTGAGCTGTTTGACGGGCTGGGCCAGCCGCTGGTTAACGGGACTGCCTGAAGGAGACAAATGGACGCTCATTAATCATTAAATAACTGACCAATCACCGCATCCCACAGCTGGCAGGGCTCAGAGATGTGGTTTGAAATCCAGGCCAGCCACAGGAGTAAGGTTTTTGGCTCTTCTCACTTTTTTTCTCAATTCACGCATTTTCACACCTTTGTACGGCATGGACTTTCTGAAGCCGGTTCTGGAGAGCGGACGCATAGACTTTAGCGGGCAGCAGCTGGCGACCAAGCTGTCGAATGCGCTGCTGGTGAGCTCTGGGGTGGTGGCGTTCATCATTGGGTTTGTGATGCAGCGGCTGAGCTACAGCTTCGCTGCGTATGCGTTTGGCGTGCTGGTGACGTACTTTGTTGCGCTGTTCCCGTGGCCGTACTTTAAGCGCAACCCGGTGGTGTGGCTGTCACGCAGCAGCACGACACAGGCCAGCCAGGCACAGAACAACGAAAAGACACTGGGCAGTGGAAAGGCACAGGCGCACAAGACGGTGGTGGAGGATGTGTCGGATGACGAAAGCTAGAGGCCTCCTATCGGTAGCATGTCCTGTTCAGGAGCAGGTGGAAGAGGGTTTTTGGGGTGTTGCACAGACAGCCTCGTTGACACCAAGCTGTAGCACTTTCTGTTTTTCTGCGCCTGCATCCCACGGCCAATCGCCAGGAACCGGGAACTGTAAAGACAATAGTGCACATCCTGTATTGCACTCTACCCCTCTCAAGAGCAGCTTACTTTTTTTTTTTCCCTTCCCGTTCAACGTTTTAAAGAAAACAACAGCACACCTTTCCAAACACTCCCCCGGCCCTTGCTTGTCCAAACCTTTACATAGTCCTTTTTTGTTATTTTATATTACACATTTTTCTATCCATGCTGCGCGGCAACAGACAAGGGCCGACAGTGGCCAGTATCCGGCGCGCCATCCAGCAGGGGCTGGACCGGCCCGAGAGCCCGCATGTGGGCACGGTAAACAGCAAGACCACAGCGGCGCCGGACCTGTTCCAGCAAGCCAACGTGAACTTTAGCGACAAGAAATGGGTGTGGGTGCCGGACGCCAAAGAAGGCTACATAGCCGGGTACATAACCGAGGAAATGGCGGGCGACAAGGTGCATGTGCATTTGATGACGGGCCAGGACGTGGTCGTCAGCATAAACGTGACGGAGAAGGTGAATCCGCCAAAGTTCGAGAAGGTCGAGGACATGGCAGACCTCGGCTACCTGAACGAGGCCAGCGTGGTGCATAATCTGAAGCAGCGGTACGCGGCGCAGGCAATCTACACGTACAGCGGGCTGTTCCTGGTCGCAGTCAACCCGTACTACGACCTGCAGATATACGGGCACGAGTTCGTCATGGCGTACCGCAACAAGAAGCGCACGGAGATGATGCCGCATATTTTCGCCATCGCCGACGCAGCCTTCCACGACATGCTGCATACCAAGGAGAACCAGTCGATTCTGATCACCGGCGAGTCGGGCGCGGGCAAGACCGAAAACACCAAGAAGGTGATCCAGTATCTGACGGCCATCGCCGGCGACAAAAGCACCGGGAATGTGTCCAGTGGGCTGGAGCAGCAGGTGCTCAGTGCCAACCCGATCCTGGAGTCGTTTGGCAATGCACAGACGATCCGCAATAACAACTCGTCCCGGTTCGGCAAGTTCATCCGCATCGAGTTCAATGCCGCCGGGCAGATCGCCGGCGCCAACATCGAATGGTATCTGCTGGAGAAGCCGCGCGTCACGCACCAGTCGAGGCTCGAGCGCAACTACCACATCTTCTACCAGTTCATGAAGGGCGCCCCGCAGGCTACCAAGGACAGGCTGCTGATTGACCAGGGGCCGGGCGGCTATGCGTTCACGCGCAACTGCAAGGCCACGATCCAGGGCGTTGACGATCGCGCCGAGTTCGACGAGCTCACCAGGGCGTTGGCGGTCACGGGGTTTGCGCCAGACAACCAGCTCGACCTGTTCCGCGTCATTGCGGCGATTCTGCATCTGGGCAATATGCAGTTCCAGGCCACGCGCAGCGGCGAGGCCGTGCTGCGCGAGCAGGTGGCAGCCGAGAAGCTATGCCACGTCTTGGGCATTCCGCTGGGCGAGCTGACGCGCGCGCTGCTGCGGCCCAGCATCAAGGCGGGCCGCGACTGGGTCACGCAGTCGCGCAGCCAGGAGCAGGTGGAGTTCTCGGTGGAGGCATTAGCACGGTCCTTGTACGAGCGGCTGTTTGGCAGCATTGTGTCGCGGATCAACGCTGCCCTGTGCCGACCCGACGGCAAGACCACATACATCGGAGTGCTGGATATCGCTGGGTTCGAGATCCTCGAGACCAACTCGTACGAGCAGCTGTGCATCAACTATACGAACGAGCGTCTGCAGCAGTTCTTCAACCGCACCATGTTTGTTCTGGAGCAGGAGGAGTACCGGCGCGAGGGCATCGAGTGGAATTTCATCGACTTTGGCATGGACCTGCAGCCCACCATCGACCTGATTGACCGCGCCAAGCCCATCGGCATCATGTCATGTCTGGACGAGGAGTGCGTGATGCCCAAGGCCACCGACAAGACATTCACGGAGAAGCTGCACGCCCTGTGGAGCGGCAAGTCGGACAAGTACGAAGTGCCTAGGTTCGCCATGGGCTTCAGCATCAAGCACTATGCGTCGACCGTCGAGTACTCAACCGTGGGCTGGCTGGAGAAGAACAAGGATCCGCTCAACGAGAACGTGACCAAGCTGTTGGCCAACTCGTCGGAGCCATATATAGCGCAGCTGTACGCCGACTACGCAGACGGCGGCGCCGACATGCAGCACGAAGTCAGGTCGCGCGTGGCCACCAGTCTGAAGCGCGGGGCGTTCCGGACCGTGGGCCAGCGGCACAAGGACCAGCTGAACTTGCTGATGGCGCAGCTGCAGGCCACGCAGCCGCACTTTGTGCGCTGCATTCTGCCCAACAGCGAGAAGAAGGCCGGCCTGGTGGACACGCCCTTGGTTCTGGACCAGCTGCGCTGCAACGGCGTCCTGGAGGGCATTCGGATTACCCGCCAGGGCTTCCCGAACCGCGTCGCCTTCCCAGAGTTCCGCCAGCGCTACGAGATCCTGGCTCCCAACACCATCCCCCGCCAGGTGTTCGTCGACAGCAAGCAGGCCGCCGGGCTCCTGCTTGGCGCGCTGAAAATGGACCCGGCCAAGTACCGCCTGGGCCACACCAAGGTGTTCTTCCGCGCCGGCGTGCTTGCCGAGCTCGAGGAAGTCAGGGACCAGAAGCTGGCCAGCATTCTGGCGCAGTTCCAGGCCTGCGCCCGCGGCGCCCTGGCCAGGCAGAGGTTCCGCAGGCGCATCGAGCAGGCCAAGGCCATTCGCGTGATCCAGCGCAACGCGCGCGTCTACAACCAGCTGTGCGAGTGGCCGTGGTGGAAGCTCTACCGGACGGTCAAGCCGCTGCTGCACGTGACGCGCATCGACGAGGAGCTGCGCAAAAAGGACGCCCGCATCGCCGACCTGCAGCGCACCTGCTCCGAGGCCCAGTCAGAGCAGACGCGGCTCGTCCAGGAGCACGCGGAGCTCGAGCGCACCCACGCCGAGATCGAGTCGCTGCTGGTGGCCGAGCGCAGCGCCGCCTTGGACCAGGAGGAGATTCTGAAGCGCACGCAGGAGCGCGAGGTGGCGCTCGAGGACAGCCTCAGGGAGCACGCAGCCAGGCTCGAGGAGCTCGAGGAGCAGGCCGAGGAGCTGGCCCGCCAAAAGCTTGAGTTAGAGCACCAGTGCCAGCAGCTGGAGCAGGCCAGGTCGGAGCTCGACGACCGGCTCAGGACTGCCGAGCTGAAGATGCAGGAGGAGGTCGGCACTGTGCGCGATCTGAGCGCCCGCGCCCAGCTGCTTGACCAGGAGAGCAGCCAGGCGCAGCAGCGCATCCAGCTGCTCGAAGATGCGCTGGCCGAAGCCAATGCCAAGCAGGAAGGCCAGGCTGCTGAGCTCGCCGAGTCCCTGCAGGCGCTGGCCGAGCGCGATGCAGCCCTGGACGCCCAGGCGACGCGCGAGCTGGCGCTCAACAACGACTCGATGCAAGCCCAGCAGTTGCTGGAGAAGACCACGGCGCTTCTGGACGACGCCCACAGGCAGCGCGACCAGTGCCAGCGCGATCTCGAGCAGAGCCAGCAGCAGGTCAGCGAGCTGCGCGCGCAGATTGCGCAGATTGACCAGGAGCGCAGCAGCCTGGCCATCAAAATGCAGGCGTCGGAGCAGTCGCTGGCCAATGTCTCCGCCGATAAGCAGAAGCTGGCCGAGGCTAATAAGCGCTTGATGGCCGAGATTGCCGAGCTGCGGCAGCTGATTGACGAGAAGGCTGACCAGGGCACGCGCGAGAGCGAGCTGAGGCGGTTGCGCGAGGACGAGCTCACACAGCTACGCAGCGAGCTAGCCGAGGTATCCGGCGAGCTGGATGACTTCCGCAAGGCCCACATTGAGGCCGAGGAGACCATGCAGGGGGAGCTGGAAGTGGCCAGGCGCGAGCGCGACCAGGCCGTGCAGGAGCGCAATGGGCTCGAGTTCAACGCCAAGGAGACCGAGCAGCAGCTGCACGAGCACGCAGCCAAGCTCGAGGAGCTCGAGTCCGCCAACATGGCGCTCGAGGAGCAGCTAGCCGTGGCCACCGCCAAGCACCACGAGGCCGAGACCGCCTTTGCCAGCACCCGCCAGACCAAGGACGCCGCCGAATCCCGCCTCGCCGACCTAACCACGCAGCTCAAGGCCGCCGATGACGAGCGCGCTTTGCTGAAGACGCAAATGGCCGAATTGCAGACTAGCAGTGAGCAGCAGCACAAGCAAACCGCAGGCGAGCTGGCCAGCGCCCAGCAGACCATCAAGGAGCTGCAGGCAAGGCTGGAGGAGGCCGCTCTGGTGCAGGACGATTTCCAGCAGCGCATCACCACGCAGTCGCAGGAGTACGCCGAGCTGAAGGAGCGGTTCCACCAGGAGGCCGACGTGCGGAACCGCCAGCTCACAGAGAAATGCCAGCAGGCCGAATCCGAACTGGGCGACCTGCGTAGCGGCTACGCTGAGCTCGAGGAGCGCGCCAATGAGCTGGAGCGCGCACGCACGCGCCTGACCCACGAGCTCGAGGACTCCCGGCTCGAGGCCGAGCGCGAGCGTTCCCACGCGCTGGAGCTCGAGGACGCCAACGCCGAGTTCAAGCAGCGCTTCGACCAGCTCGACAAGGACCAGCAGGAGCGCAGCCAGCGCATTGCCGAGCTGAGCGATGAAAAGTCGGGTCTGGAGAAGACCATCGAGGAGCTGCGCGAGAAGCTGCAGGCCGAGGCCGTGGCCAGCGCGTCGGCCATTGAGGTCAAGCAGCGCTGGGAGCAGCAGCACCAGGAGTTCCAGGAGTCGATCCAGAAGGAGCTGGCGCAGAAGGACCAGGAGAGCGAGCAGGCGCGCCAGCAACTGCTGGCCGAAATCGCCGAGCTGGGCAGCAAGCTCGACGAGCAGGCGATTCTGCACGAGCGGCTGCAGCGTGAGAGCGATGAGCGCGCCAGCGAGCTGGAGCGCGCACGCGAGTCGGCCGACCAGTCGACCAAGACGCGTGATGCCGTCGAGCAGGCCAAGCGCGAGGCCGAAATCCACGCCGAGTCCCTGCGCACCGCCGTGGCCGACTACAAGGCCACAGCCGCCCGCCATGAGCAAAAGGCCACCCAGCTGCAGGACACCGTACGGTCCCGCGACCTCGAGCTGACGCAGCTCGGCCGCAAGCTGCAGCGCACCGAGCGCCGCCTCGAGGAAGTCATGGCCCAGGCTGCCTACCACCTGGACGCCCGCAACCGCCTCGACTCAGAGAACGTCGAGCTGCGCGAGAAGCTCGAGCTGGCTCTGCGCGGCTCGCCCACTACGCGCGACCTCAGCAACGTCCCCGGCAAGCCCGCCGGCTCCGACGAGTCCATGCGTGCTGCCCACCAGCAGATCCAGGAGCTCGAGCAGTCGCGGCTGGCGCTCTCGGCGGCCCTGCGCACTGCGCAGCAGGACTTTGAGGACAAGCAGAGCGAGCTGGTGGACCTGGACCGCAGCTTCGGCGCCATCCAGGACGAAATGGCCGCCCAGCACGCCCAGCTGCTGACCGCCGAGCGCGAGCGCAACGAGGCGGTTGAATCGCTAGCCAGCCTGAAAGAGCAGCTTGTGTCCGAGCGCTCCCTGCGCGGCAACAACGAGGAGCTGAGCAACGAGCTGAGCCAGCGGCTCGAGGAGATGCGCGAGCGCCTGGCCAGCTACGAGTCGACTGTGCAGGAGGCCCAGGACCACAAGCGCTACGCCGACAAGGTCGTTGGCGGAGCCCGCGCCGAGACCCGCGAGCTGCGCGAGTCGCTGGAAGAGTCGCTGCGTGCCCGCAATGCCGCCGAGGACCGCGTGCGGGAAATGGAAGCCGACGCATTGGCTCTGCAGGCGCGCATTGACGAAAGCGCCCTGACCATAGCCGAGCTGGAGCAGATCCGTCGCGGGCTGCAGCACGAGCTGGACAACGTGTCGGAGCGGCACCGCGGGGACATCGACGACCACGACCGGGTCATGGATGAGCTGCGCGCCAAGTACCAGGGCGAACTGGAGGACACCACGCGCGAGCTGGAGGCGATCAAGAAAGACCACGTAGATCTGCGCGAAGCCTACATTTCCCTGGACAGCGACCTGGCGCTCAAGGCCCAGGAGCTGGACCGCGCATCCGAGGAGGCGGTCGAGGCCAAGCGCGAGCTGATGCGCGTCATGGCCAAGCTCGAGGAAATCGTGCCTGCCTATGAGCACGCCCGCGATACCGCCAAGCGGCTCGAGGACGAGCTGGCCACTGCCACGCGCTCCCTGGACTCGGCCGCCATCCGCACCGCCGAAGCCGAGGCCCTGCGCGACGAAATGCGTCTGGTCAAGGACAAGGTCGAGCAGCGCCTGGACGAGCTGCAGGACAAGTACATTGAGGCCAGCCGCGGCCGCCAGACCGCCGAGAAGGCTGCCCTGCAGCTCGAGGACGAAGTCAAGTCGGCGCGCGCCAAGCTCTCCGAGATCAACGAGGACCAGACGTCGGCCGAGGACCGTGTCACCCGGCTCGATGCTGTCGTGGCCGACGCCCACCTGGCGCTGGACAAGGAGCGCGAAGCCAACACCATGCTGACCAAGGAGAAGAACGCCCTGGAGAAGCAGATCAAGGGGCTCAAGCTGCGCATCGTCGAGCTCGAGGCCGAGGCCGTCGCTTTCCATGCCAAGGGCAACAAGCGCTTCCAGCCCGTGCCTGCCGACCTGGCCTCTAAGCTCGAGGCCCAGGCGAAGCTGTCGCTTGAGGACCAGCAGAAGCTCAAGCAGATGGAGCGCCAGATCCGCGAGCTGCAGTTCCAGATTGCCGAAAAAGACATGGCCAAGCAGCGCAACGACATTGACCTCCAGCGCATGACCAACCGCATCAAGCGCCTCGAGGAGCAGATCCACGAGCTCGAGGAGACCGAGCAGCAGTTGACTGTCGCCAAGCACCGCCTTGAGCGCGAGCTCGGCTCCCTCCGCAGCCGCAATGGCAGCCGCAATGCCACACCAAACTAGTTTCTCTTCCATTTTTTTTACATACATCCTATTCCATTGCCTTCAGAACCCGAGTCCACCGCGGAATCCCTTCTGTGTCTGCTGCCGCATTGCCAGTCCGGCATTGAACTGCTTCTCCAGCTCCCCCTGGATCTTGCTTGCCCCGCTCTTGGTCAGCGCCGACTCGAACGGCGACGGCTGCCCGCCCGATCCCTCGCTGCCTGCTGCCGCTGTCGTTTTGATCCCCATGAACTTCAAGAACTTCTGCTTGCGCGCGTCGTCGCCAAAGTCTGCTGCTGCCCAGTTGTTCCAGCCTGCTGATGTTGAAGGTTCTGCACCAGTCTTTTCGGTCTTTCCAGTTTTCTTGACCTTGCTCTCCTTTTCCTTCTTTTCCTTCTTGTCCTTCTTGTCCTTACTTTCCTTCTTTTCCTTCTTCTCCTTCTTCTCCTTCTTCTCCTTCTTCTCCTTCTTCTCCTTCTTCTCCTTCTTCTCCTTCTTCTCCTTCTTCTCCTTCTTGTCCTTACGCTCCTTCTTCTCCCTCTTTTCCTTCATCTTGTGCTCCTTCTTCACCTTCTTCACCACATCCTCCCCCGCCTTCTTCGATCCGTGCTTCGACGACTTCTCCTTTGACGGCTTTTCTGGCTTTCCCATCTCCAAGTAGCTACGTACAAGACAAAATACGACGTGTATTGAAGCAAATAAAAAAGCAGGTAGCAGACAAAAAACAAAACTGAATCGGAAAGCAGGGAAAAAATGCCAAAAGAAAACCAGCTAATTTTACTCTACTAATCCGTCAACATCGGCGATGATTCACTCGACCACATCCACCTGGATGAACACGTCGCGCAATCCCGACACATTGCGCCTGACAATCCTCCCGATCGCCTCGCTGACATTATCCCTGACCGTCAACGGGCACAGCGGCATCTCGTCCCTGTCGCCCATCAGCTTCTGCTCCACCTGCACATGCACCACCCCCATGATCCGGGACTCGGTGATCGGCCAGAACTGCGCCTTTGTCAGCTGCGACACTCCGCCCACGTTGTCCGCGATCTCACTCAATGCTACCCGCACCTCGTCCTGGCTGTGGTCCGGCAGCCGCAGCAGAAGCATGTGCATTGAGTCGCGCACCAGCGGGATCACGCTGGCGAAGATTAGCGCTGCGATCATGATCGAGGCCAATGGGTCGAACCCGGTCCATCCGAAGGTCTGGATTAGGAGTGTCGAGATTATCACCCCAACGCTGCCCAGCGTGTCGGCGAGAACGTGCAGGAACACCCCTTGCATGTTTTGGCTGCGGTGTGGGTGGCTGTGTTCGTGGTGTTCGTGGTGGTCATGCTCATGGTGATCATGGCCATGGCCATGCGAATGGTGGTCATGGTGGTCATGGTGGTCATGTCCATGCGAATGGTGGTCATGTCCATGCGAATGGCTGTGGCTGCATCCACCACCTCCATGGTGATGATGATGTCCATTAAACGCAAACATCCCAAACAAATTCACCACCAGCCCTCCAAACGACACCAGCAGCAGCCTCTGCGTGTTCATCTCTGGCGGATGCATCAGCCGCTCAATCGCCTCGAAGAAAATCGACACCGAGATAAGCATCAAAAACACTCCATTCGAGAACCCCGACAGAACCTCGATCCGATCATACCCAAACGCAAACCCCTCGCTCGCCGGCCACTTGCTCATCACCGCTGCCACCAGCCCAATCGCCAGCGCCATGCAGTCAAACAGCATGTGGATTGCGTCCGAGATCAACCCCAGGCTGTTCGTGATGTATCCGTAGACTATCTGCACAAACATGTACGACAGGTTCAGCAGCAGGAACATGAAGATGCTGCGCGACTCGCTGTCGCTCATTATGCTTGAGATCATTCCGCGGCTGCGCGACAGTAGCTGCAGTGGCCCGTGGCGTGTCTGGCTCTTGGCGTCTGATACAACTGTTGTCGGCAGCACCGAGTGCCCGTGGCTGTGCTTGTGCTCATGCCTATGTCCGTGGTCATGGTCATGGTCGTGCGTGTGCTCGTTGGTGGCCGCCGTCGTCCGTTTCCGCGCGTCAAACTCCTCGACTGTGGTGATAATCGCGTGTCTTGCCCTGCTCTTTGGTGCCATGGCCGCAGGCATTTCTGTTAAAGTATAGTAAAAGAGAGTGGCTAATTACCGTATAAAAAGAAGAGGAAAACAGCAGGCGTTCTGTTAGGCAGAGAGAAGGAGGGAGGGGTTCAGTGCAATGGGATGGAGGACGAGCGGCCTCCTAGAAAAGGAAATTGAGGGACCGTTGCCAAACAGGCTTTGCACGCAATTCCTGTAAGGTACACGTGGGCAGTAGCAATCTCGGGGACCATGGGAACCTTTTTTTTTCTTGCTTTTTGAGCGAAACAAGCTTGCCGGCTGAAATCCTGCTCGTATTTGTGACACCCTCGGGGCTAATAATGGCCTCCTGGCTGGCAGTAGGGGGCCTGCCCGCCGGCGCTTGTAAAAATACAACAAAGGCGGAGCAGGCCCGGTTTCACTCTGGCCATCTTCGTGGCCGGGTGGAATGGTTCAAAACAGCAACTTTTGAAATAGCAGTCGTCCAGGTCTCTGTCCTGGAGAGGATTTTGCCTACGTTTATAATACCACTCGTTCCTGATTATCCCGCTCTAGTTTGGAGATTGCCCAGAGTAGGCCTGCTACGTCATGCATGGCATCTCCGGAATAGTGTGCTGCTAGCACATGAATCCCTGGAGAATGGCTAACGCTGTTTTAATGCTTGCCTCTTTTTTTGCGAGGACCCAAGCAGTATCTTTGGATTCAGGTCGCCTGCCTACTGATCTCAGCAACAGTGTCAGCTTGGTCGCTTTTTTGATGGGTTTGGTTGCTCTGGCGACGCTAGCACCACAGCTTCGGGACTGAATTTTGTTGATGGCAGCGGTCTCCTGGCACAGGAAACACCGTGTAATTTTCTCTCATTTTTTCGGCCATTCGAACTACATTGGCTTTCCTTCTAAATGACTAGTCCCACTTTAGCATTCGCGCTCCTCCAGCAGCGGGGGCTGCTCGTGCTGCTTGGGCATGGGCAGTGAATTTCTGTTTCCGCGAGCACCCGCTAGCTCTATTCTGTTACCAAAGGTCGTGGCCACGTTTTCTCCACATTTGTTGTAACAATAAATCCTTTTTCTGGGAGTAATACTGCCATTCAGCTATTTTGCACTACAGATTGCATTCTCTTAATAATAAAAGTGAATCGGTATGAAATGCTAAGCTTCACAAAGGCATAGCTGATGGTACTGTCGGCTCACTGGACAACAGTTCTCACAGAAGATGAATGGAGACATGGGTATCATTTGGCTGAATGGCAAGCTGTTTACATATCTCACGTACTACAAACCATTTAAGAATGAACTAATTAGTGGCCAATCGGCCAGACCTCGCTGGATGTTGTGTTCCTGCAGATTTTTACTTCAGATTTAATCTTCACTGTGTCAATGATAATAGCATCGGGCATCCTCAGCTAGCTTCTGCTGGCTGCAACAATATACAAAACTGAGACCGCTGCATTGTTCTAGGATATAAGGATCTGACAATGAACTTATACTAGTGGCATTGACGGCATGTGTTTAATAGCACATCCACTTTTTGATATGCTTTCCAGTATATACTCCCTATTTTAAACCACAAAGTGGCCGATTCGTTGCTAGAAAAGGCGCTGCTGTGTCCATTTCTGTTAGAATCTCAAGATCCGATTACTGTGAACTACATAGTTTTTCGCCCTGCTGCCTTTTTTCTTCTTCCTTTTTGGCTGTGCCACCTGAGCGATGCTATAAAACCTTTGCGCTCGCCTCTCCCTTCCTACTTCTCTTTACCTTTCTTCATCAATATATATTCCTTGACTCTGTCACTTTCTATTGCTGATACGCTCACACCGCTCGCACATTTCTGGATTAAGATACCATCGCTTGACAGCTTGTTCAGAATCCACACTACACAAAAGTTACACGCATACTCACATATAAGGTATCCTTCGCTACTTGTTTCTTATTTCCTTTTTCTTGCCCTACTCCACACACTGTGTGCTCTAGACCCACAACCGTTCCCTCGTCATTCAGTACTAGTCAAGATTTCAGAACTCACTTCAAGGGAGATTATGAATAAGGTTAAAGGAGCACCCATTGACAAGTGCTCCACATTCACAGTTGGATTTCTTTCAAGCAATTCCAGGTTGACAACTGCGGAGTAGGGTTAGTGCTTTACATATGCTGGCACTAGCAGGAAAGCCGCACATTCCGCCTTCTTTCCTCGCAACTTGTTCAACAATTGTAAACATGGGAGGCTATTCATTGCAGACGATTTTACCTATTCTCTCTGACGCATATGCCGTGGGGGCCACCGCCTACTTTTTGCTTTCGGGGACTGTAATCCGCAAGCATCACTTCACGTCGCCACTGGCCAGCTGTGCCTGTGCTCTTCTGGCATTTACGTCGGCGCGGCATGGCACTGGCTGGCCGGGTGGGCTGCATCAGCTCTCTTTAGCAATGCTCCCTCTGTTAGCTCGGTTTGGTAGTGGGCAGTCCAGCTTCAAGGCAGTCAATTTCGTCTGGGTTCTGACTCTGGCACAGGTAGCCAATGATGTCCCCATGTCAGCCAAAGTGATCGACATATTCCTACACGCCTGCATATTGGCAGAGTCCCTAGCTGCCTCCGAGTGGAGCGACCTGAGTACGTTCCTGGCTAGCTTACTGTACTTCAAAGAGTTTGGGCTCCTTCAAGTCTTGCGCATGCGTGAATTGGCGACTGATGACTTTTGCCCGCTTCCAGAGCGCCTTCGAACCAGCACTATTTGCCGCGAGTTTGTAATTAATCCTAAAGAGCACCTTTTTGCCATGCGTGCCATCGTTCGGATGGCAAGGAGCTCACTGCTGCCGCTTCTGGCCATCGAGTCGTTACTCAGGGTTGTTCCACTTTACCGCACCATCGTTGCCGGATACATCTTGGACTGTGTTGATGACCCGGCCAAGCATATGTGGTACGAAGTGTATCTGTATCTGACTGGCAACCTGCTTTTGCTGCTGACATCATGCATGGAAACCCGCATCCACGGCTTTGTCAGAACTGAGAAAAGGCGGATTACCAGAGCAGCCGAGTTCTGGTGTGCACAGCGACAGACTAAGCAACCAGGAAGTGGCAGGGCCACATTTACAAGACATGGGTCTGTCGACGAGCTTTTGGACTCCATGCTATCTGCCTGGGATAGCGTAACTTGGATGTTTTCAGCAGCTGCTTCGTTATACACGGCGTATCTGCAGGTTGGTCGAGCTGCTGCAGCACCAGCAATAATGCTGCTAGTGATGTCCCTGATACAGCGAATCATCATCATATTCAGGCATTCCCAGGCCATGGATATTTGTATGGGCATGTCAGAGCATTATTCCATCGACGACATTTACTCGAACATCAAGACTATAAAATTTAATGGCTGGGAGGAGAGGTACCTCAACAAGCCAAAGAACAGTCGCCGCACTCGTTCAGTAGTCACCCCTGGGTGGAAGGCATATTGTCTATCGCATGCTATCTCGGGTGTCCAGTTCCTGTACAGCTTGGCCACTGAGCTCTCAGCGCAACTGTCATCACTTATCACGGTTCAGTGGCATTTTAAGAATGGCCGAAACATGTCTGGGGTCGAAATGTTGCAGCTCATCGACCAGTTTTCGAACCTGGAGAGGAGTTTACACCGAACAGTTTCGGGATTCCGCAAAGTCACAAATATTGCCAGCATAAACATCAAGGCCGAAAAGTACCTGTTCCCAACGCCTATGACCACCATTGAGGTCACCGATACAGCCGCTTGCTCTGGCCCTTGTATTGAGCTGGACTGCTGCTCGTTCTCAGTAAGTAAAGGCTATAAGGCGGACACTCTCAAGGATGTGACACTCAAAGTGAATGCCGGTGAACTGGTGTCGGTAATGGGCAGCGTTGGGTCCGGAAAGACGACTCTGTTACTGGGAATGTGCGGAGAAGTGAGGCTGACAGCCGGGACAGGGTTTGTGGCTGGCCGAGTTGCCTACGTGGAGCAAAACCCTTACTTCCTTGACGATACACTGCGGGCAAATATTCTGTTTGGAAACAACTATGAGGAGGAGCTCTACCGGCGTGTTATTGACGCGTGTGCCTTGGCTGAGGACATCAGTCGGTGGCCTGATCGTGATATGACTATCATAAGCGACGATGGCGGCAATATTTCTGGTGGACAAAAGGCACGGGTGGCACTGGCAAGGGCTATCTACACGAAGGCGGATATCTATATCCTGGACGATCCACTATCCGCAGTCGATCCGCACATCAAGCGCCATTTGCTTGACCATGTCTTGCTGAACACGGGCATCCTTGGCGATAAGCTGCGTGTTGTATCCATGAACTCGGACCACCTGAAACCATTTGCTAATCAGAATGTTCGTATCGAGAACAGCACAGCTGTTGTAGATATTCAGACCCAGCCGCGAGTGCATTCCGTTGCTGTGAGGTGTTACCACAGCGATACTGGTTCAGATACTTCGCTTAATACAGTGACAGGAGTCTCAGCATCGCCACCAAAGGTTGTGCCTGTCGATTCAGCTCGGCACAGGGACACATCGAATGGGTTGGGAGGTATCAAATGGTCAAACATCGCCTATCTTGTCCACCTCTTCGGAGTCCCAGTGCTAGCCTATAGTATTGTGTCAGCGGTCTTCGATCCTATTGTCGGGTATATCTTCGATAGCCTAGCAATCGATTCATTGAGCGGGAGCCGTGGTGCTATTGATGGGCGTTCGTTGTTGAGATACGCTGGTGGAAGGGCGCTGTCGAATATCGTCCACAGGTCTATGCATCGGGCCAGACAGTTCATCCGGGAGAATGTCACTGGAAAGCATGTAGAGGACCGCGTTCACCGAATGCTGATGTCTGGGCTTGTGCTTGCTCCGATGTCGCTGTTTGAGAGCACAGACCACTACCAAACAAAACGGCTGTTCCGCAACTGCAGCCATGAGGTTGCAAACGAGCTGCCAAATATACTTCAGTCGTGTGTTTCCTCAGCAGTGGTTGGTGTGTTGTGTGTCTACCGCGTAGGTTCAAGGGCACCCCTCCTTCTTTTGCTGGCACCGCTTTTAGCATACTTGTCGGACAGTATATCCTCGCTATCATTCGCAGTAATGGCAAAGTCCCAGGCCATCGAATTAAAGTACCTGTCACGGATGCATGACGCCAAGCGGCCTCTTTCCAGTGGCCAGACGACCATCCGTGTCCATAAAGTCGGTGATCATTTCACTACCAGATTCTCTGAGGCTTCAGACGATTGGCTTCGCATCAATTCTCAGATACAGTCTATGCAAAACCTGGCAGGAACCATCTCTATGCTTGTCGGCGAGTGCCTAAGCATATTGATAAAGTCAGCTATCATATTGCAGTCGCAGCTCACTGGTAGTGCGATAACTGTTGTCGAGCTCAAGGTGTTCGAGGGGTTGGCCAGGAATTTAATCTCGGACATACAGTGTCTGGTGGCAATTAAAGGTCGGGTGGCGAAAATGGGCGATACTGTGGGCGAGTTCCGCAGATTCACTGACCGTCCGTGTGAGAAGGCGTGGGCTGAAGGCCAAAGATCGATGCCATCAGACTGGCCATCCAAGGGCGACATCGAGATCTGTGGCTACAGCATGCGGTACAAATCTGGACACGGCCTGGTGCTGAGGGATGTCACTCTGAGCATCAAGGGGGTGAGCATATTGGCATCGTGGGCCGAACCGGTGCAGGCAAATCTTCGCTGACACGCGCTCTGTTCCGTCTGGTTGAGGCGAGAGCGGATCGATATTCATAGACGGCGTAGATATCTCAACACTGCGGGCCGACTGCCTACGCCCAAACCTGGCAATTATTCCTCAGGATTCGACGCTGTTTACGGATACTGTAAGGGCTAACCTTGATCCTCTCAACCAGTTTACGATCGAGGATATGTGGGCTGCATTGCAGACCACCCAGGCCGTCGAGTTTGTGAACCCAGCATCCAAGCACCAAAAGCATGGGCACTCACCTGAGAAGACAGCGAATGCAGCTGACGAAGAGCTGCAGGGATCGATTGTTCGACGACTGCTCGACTTTGTTGGTGTTCCTCCCACCCGCCGTTTCCATCATTTTGCCCGAAAGGACTGGGGACTGAACATGTTCATTTTCCCTCAATCCAGAAGCCTCAGTGCTGGACAGCGACAGCAGTTCAGTCTATCCCGCACGCTGATTCGCAAGAGCAAGATTCTGGTGCTCGATGAGGCTACAGCCGACGTTGACCGGGAAACAGATAAACTCATCCACGATGTAATTCACCAGGAGTTTGCGGGCAGTACTATTTTGACTATCGCGCACCGTCTTGAAACCGTCATGAGAAGCGACCGGATCATCGTCATGGATAACGGCTGCATTGCCGAGTTCGACACACCGGCCATCCTGCTTGCCAAGGGCGGCCACTTTGCTGATATGGTAGCCTCAAACAACTTCTAATGCCACCCTGTATTGCGCCTAGGACATGTGCCATGTGCAACGAATATCATCAGCTCGAATATAATGGACCAACAAAACGCGCTATCAAATATAGAAGAATCCTAGTTGCGGCCACTCTCTAGTCTGACCAGTGCCTCTTGACTATCCTCAGCAAAATTGTTGCTGCTTGTCGTGGGTGACATAGCGTAACCGTGCCCCTCGCCAGCATTCATACGGCGCCGATGGAATTCCTCATCGACAACAGGCAATATCGGCGATGGCGCCTTGCGCGGGTCAAACGGCCTGTCACAATGCACAAAATACAATACGGGATAATACTGGTGGTAGCTGAAAAGGGCAGTAGCCAGGCCAACAAAGGCGCCGGCAAACACATCCGTCGGATGATGCCAATAGTCGGCGACACGCGACGCGCCAACCATGCCAGCAACCAAGATTGGGAACATCACAATAAACGACTTGAATGAATGGCCTTGGTTGTCAAATACATGCAGCTTGCCAGCCAGATACAGCGACAAGTATGTCATGCCGGCGAACGACAGCGAGGTGTGCCCCGACGGGAAGCTCCGGAATCCCTCATTCAGTACACCGATAGAGGGCTGCTCGCAAATGTCGATGCTGGACAGACCCTGCGGTGGATCGGCCAGCGGGCCGCCGTCCTTGGGGTGCCGGGGCTGGCAGCGCGCGAGCAGGTTGGGCCGTGGCCGGCCAAGCACATTCTTCAGGCCGTTTGTGAACATCAGCGTCAGCGAGATAGTCAGAAGCAAGCCCAGCAAGCCAACATGCAGGTCGTGTAGGTTGCGGCGGAGGCAGAGCGAATACAGCACCACTATCACCGCCGGCACCACCGTCGCAATAAAGAACAGCATAGGCACAGTCACTGTCTGGTCCTCGGGCTTTACGTACGGGTACGATATTTCCTTGTCGGTGACTGAAAAGTACTGGTAATGCGGCGTTGCAATTCCAAGGTATAGCCAAATGAGCGTGCACGAGCACGTCACTATCCAGTCGGGGATATACGAGACGACCATTGAGGCCGGCAGCCGCGCATTCGCGAGCCAAGCAAAAAACGAGGTCATGATAGAAAATACAATTGATGTGGGGTTTGGAAAGAAGAACAGCAAAAGCCTGTAGCAAATTTTATTTTCGGGCTAGGTTTCGCCACTAGTCTACTCCACGCTCAATTCTGGCTGCTGCCTCAAGCGCGCTATCGAGCAGCCTGTCCACATCTTCGCCGACAGCTCCAGGGATCTCGAAGCCCTGGCTCGACAGGACGTATGAGGAAAGGAGATAGAAACTAAGCTCGTTTGTGGCCTTATCCATCTCGTCTAGGGCTGTTTGCTGACCAGACTGTCCAAGCTGGCTCGTGCTCGGAGCTGCGCCACCGGGCCATGGCAGTACCAGCTGCTTAGCGCCTACCGCTTCTGCACTCTCTGCCCTTGGACGCTTGGCAGGTGGAGAAACTACATCTGCTACCGACGGGCCTTGCTGCATCGCCTGGCGCTTGGTACTTGGTACAGTAGTGGTGCCACTATCCACTTTTTTGCCTTTGCTGGAGCTAGCAGGAGCGGGATGTGGGGCTAGATCAGCATCCATAGGGCTGATGCTGTCCACAGTTAGATCATCCTGCGTCTGCACCCTGCTGGTGCTAGCAACGGGCGCTGCAGGAGGCAGTGGCGGCCGAAGTACCTCTCTGGACTTACTGGCCACCGCATGATCCGACCGAGCTTCCTGCAAGCTGCTGTCAGCGCGCAGTGGAGTATCCGCATATGTCTGCTGGCGAGCGGGCTGGACCGCAGGCTGCATTGATCGTGTATCTGCATGTTCCAAGGCATCGTTTTCGGACTCCCAGCCGAGGTCAGAGCTTCCTCCGCGGCTCTCACTGGATCTCATGTTCAGGGGTTTCATTAGACTGGTCGCTTTTGAAACCTGCGGCTGTGGCTGTTGAGCAGCTGGCTGCTGTCGTTGCAGTCTCTGAGAATTGCTATCCAGATCCATCGCTGTTCGTGCCTTGTCGGATTTAGCAAAATCCTTACGCGGCCCAGAGTCTCTGCCAGGGATATTTGATTGCAGTGATGGAGTATGTGCATTAGCTGGTCTACCGTTTGGTTGAGTCGGCTTTGGCGCCGCTGGTGCTAGTGCTGGTGCTAGTGCTGGTGCTGGTGCTGGTGCTGGTGCTGGTGCTGGTGCTGGATCTACCGGTTTGCGCTGTGCTTGAGCTGCTCCATGCTGACCTTGGGCTTGAGCATTATGATCCTGTGGCTCTAGCCTCCTGGCATGAGACGCAGAGCTGGCTATTGCCTCATTTACAACCACAAGTGCATTCTGGAACGAAATTTGCTGCAATGCCGGGTACGCGAAGGGCTCCACACACGCTTTTTTCTTGCTGTCATTATGCTGATGCTGCTGCTGCTGTTGCTGCTTCCACAGCGTGCCCATGCCCTCAAGCTGCATCAGGGCTGGCTTGCCGTCAACGCTCATAGACTGTACTGCATGCTGCAATGCTGACCTGCTTGCATATCGCCGCTCCGGGCGGTCCAATTTAGTTGCTCTAGCAGACTGCATTTTGCTAGCATTCCGTAAGGGCGAAATAAACAGCAAACAGGAAAATGAAGTAAAGAAGTCAAGAGAAGGAGGAGAGTTCAAACTGCGGATGAGTGGCGCCGAATATCGATCCAGCAGTCGACCTTTGGGTTGCGAGGGCCACAAGTGATGAACGCAGCACCAGGTATTTCTGCCGGCTCGCCAATCTCGTTCTTCCTTTGCGGGCCGTACTCAGAGTCCTCGGGCACCCGCATGTCGAACTCACGCAGAATGTTGGCCAGGACCGTGTACAGCTCCACCCATGCCAGGTTCCTGCCGATGCAGACGCGCACCCCAGAGCTGAAAGCCATCACCTCCCTCATGCGCTGGTCGGCATGTGGGCCCAGGAAACGCTCTGGCTTGAACCGATTGGGCTCGTCCCACATCTCGCTGTTACGTTGACAGGCGGCAAACGCCAGACAAATCTCGCTCTTGCCAGGGATGTGGTAGCCGCCTAGCTCAAACCCGCCCGATGGCACTACGCGGGGCAATAGGCCAGAGACTGAGGGCATCATGCGCAGAGATTCGTAGATGACTGCAGTCAGATACGGCAAAGACTTGGCCTCATCATAGCGAATAGGGGCAGAGTGATCGGGGAAGGCAGAGCGGATATCCTTGCACACGCGCCGGTGGATATCTGGGTAGTGTAGAAGGTACATCAGGGTCCACGATAGCGTATGGCTGGTGGTATCAGTACCTGCATTGTTGAGCAAAATGATTTCGGTGTGCAGTTCGTCCTCGGTGATCTTCTGGCCAGTGGCTGGATCAACGGCCTCAATAAATCTCTGCAAAATATCTTCGCGCGGTGGCTTTCCAGTCTCCTGTATCAGCTTTCTACGCTCGGCGACCGTGCTCTTGACGAACGAAATCAGCTGCTGCTCACCACGCTTGTACTTCTTGAACATCCACGGGATGTGCTTGGTGATCGGGTATGAGCTGCGGATGCTTGACATTTTCAGCGCGTCATTGATCCAGCTAATAATCTCGGCATTGCCGCTCTGCAGGATGCCAAAGCTATGGCCAAACCCGAGTGCCCCGATCACGTCAATGGCAATGGAATGGAATCCCTGATAGTAGTTTGCACGTGCCCAACCATTGTTTGCACCGCCGCTTTCCGCCAGCGCCCGCCAGTGCTTGACAAGTGACCACGCGCCATCCTGAATAACTAAATCCTCCATTGACCGGATAGTGTGCATCGCAAACGCGTTGCCCAACTGCCGACGCCGGACCTTGTTCGTCTCTGGGTCGGTGGTTGAGAACAAGCTCGGCAATATCAGCTTGCCTTGGTCGTAGAACTGTGATTTGCGGAATGCGTGGGTAGCAAGGATGGTGCGTGTGTCGGATGTGTTGGATGTCGAGACCTTGTTTGGAGCTAGGCGTACCACCGGTCCGTACTTTTCGTGCATCTGGCGTGAGTACAGGTGGTAGTTGCCTGCGAGGACTGCACGGTTGAGCGGGATGTTGGAAATGGCATTGAGGCGCGGCCCGGGCACCCTGGCCAAAGGTGACAGGAACAGGTGGTAGATAGGGGTGCTAATGAAGTACAGCAATATGCACGTCGCAGCTGCTATGATGGCGTCAGCTGTCGAGCTGATACCGAGCTCTTTAGCAAGCTCAATGGCGTGCTTCGCTATGATACTATCAGGCATGGTGCACACAAAAAGTGCTGACGTGTTGTAATATATGACTTGGCTGTTAGTAGAAGGGGAAATGAAAGGAGCGTGGATTGCGCAAGATCCGCAAGAGCAGGAATTAAAAAGGGATGTGCCAAAAAGCAGGATGAGTGGTCAGATTCTGACAGAAAGAAAGCGAGAATGGCCTGGGGGATACTGGTCGTTCGTGCATTCCTTATAAAGCAAAAAACGCATTGGTAGGGATTTCCACAAGGCGGATGTGCAAGGCTCATATATCTGCATTGGCTTTCCCAAGTCATCTCGGAACGAGCCAACCAGACAGCGGCGCCAATACTTTTCTGTTGCAGGACCAAGCCATGCTGCCATTATTCCAGCACATCTGCTGAGGGACGTGCATGTGCAATGCATAGAGCATTCACCCCCACTACACTAG
Organism: Linderina pennispora; assembly: GCF_002104995.1. NCBI lineage: Eukaryota > Fungi > Kickxellomycota > Kickxellomycetes > Kickxellales > Kickxellaceae > Linderina > Linderina pennispora. The sequence goes on along the minus strand of NW_024468250.1, from coordinate 1,121,516 downwards.
TCACTGTCCTGCGATCTCCAAATGGGGGGGGGATACATTGTATTAGATGTTCCAACAGCAATAGACTGAACAGGGCGAAGAGGAGTGAGACGAGTTTGAACAATTAATCATATACATGGCTTGAATAGAAAGGAAGGAGGGAAGGAGGGAAGAGGGTGTGGCATCAGCGGTGCTCAAAATTCCATGCAGTCAGCTTTGCACATAGGACAACGGGTCGACTGCGTTGTGGCCCAGCTGTCAATGCATTCCGCATGATAATAGTGCTTGCAGGGAAGAACGCGCACCTTTGTGCATTCTCCAACGCAGTCGAGGCAAATCGGGCACTTCTCCAAACACATTTCCCGGTGTTTGGGGTTGCTTGATTTGGCTAGTGAGAGCACTGGCAGCCGCTGATCCAGGTCGGCGACAGTCGGCAGCCTGCGGCTACCACGCGTGCTGCTTATCGGCATGACCTGCCGGGTGCCGGGATTGGCACGTGGTGGAGGCTTGGAAAGCACAGCAGATGCAAGCAGGGCGAGCACTGTCACTGAGCGAGCTGCAATTGCTGCCACATCATAAAGGGCACCGGTGCACACTTGCAGGGCGGAGGGCTGGGGTGATGTGCAGGCCGAGCGTGCAGACGAGCTGCATGGGGTAGAATGCACAGTATGTAGTGTGGAAGCAGGGCGGCCGCCCATGAAGGCGCGGACAACAAAGTTGGCGAGGGTGTGCTTGATGCAGAGCGACGAAGTAGCAGTGCTGGCAGTCATCGTTTGAAGTGTGAAAAATAATGGCTGATATAGGTCTTGATGGATTGTTGCTGTATGGGGTAGCCGGCTAGCCTTGAGGCCAAGACACAGGGCTTTTATACCTGGGCGAGCCACTGCAGCTTCTGGTTTGCAGCTGCTATGGAACAAAAAGAATAACAAGCAGTCGTTGGGTCGTGGGTCGTAGGTCTTTCCAATCTGCACACGCCAATTTGGAAACCGCTATGCCATTGTACTCTGTTTCTAGCGCCAAGCTATTTTAATCCACGCTGGGTTCCCTCTCCCACAGCATCCGAGCGCACATAAGCTGCTTCAAAGAAGGCACGGCCAAACACCAAGAAGAAATTTGCAACAATCACCTCTACTTGTATGGCCAAACAAAACATGTCTTTGCCAGCCGTTTTGACAAGGCCGGTTTAACGGACATGCCCGCCGAAGCGCTCCGGCCGGCTATCCACTGTCGTAGGTTGTTCATGAATTCTTGTACTAGAGAATGAACAGGCATTCAAAAACCTCAATGCCGGTAAACAGAACAAACGACTCGACAACAGCCGGATCCACATTCGCCAGCTTCCGAAAGGCCGCCGGTAAGACTACAATCCTGGGTGAGCAGTCGCCACAGGGAGCAGTGTCTTGACATTTGAGCAGTGGCAATGCGCCTGGCATAGGACGCCTCGATTGTGGCAAGCCTGTGACCGGCTCATAGTCAAACAACATGACCGCCACAATCGCGTTGCGCACATAGCACTGTAACTCTGTCCGCTGCCCACCGAACCGCTTCGCCACCCACCTCATCTTCTTTCCTGCCAGCTGAAACCGGTAGCAAAACTTGTGGCGGTCCAGGACCATTGAGGTCAATGGCACGGGGTCAATTACGCCTCGAGCGTCACGGCAGTGCATGGGGAACTGGTTCGGATATGGTGTTGAGATCTCCCACAACGGGTTCTTGTCATAGGACGGCGGACGGCGGCGACGCCGTCGTGGGCAATGCATGGAGGAGCTCGTAGAGGGACTGAGAGAATATGAAGGTGAGAAGGGCCGCATGGTCGACGCGACGTTGGTGTCAGCAACTGAAGGCACGCCGCTGTAGCATCCAGATATGGATGGCGCCGGCGATCCACCCAAGCTGTCCTGCGAGACAATCGAGCCCCCATATGACACTGTGCGGCTCGGGAACAGGTGCGTGGCGGTAACCGCAGAGCTCTGCGACGATGCAGGCCATGAATTGCCTTTATTGTCCTCCGCCACATTGTGGAATGTCTCCAGCCACTGCTTGTTGGTGTGAGATATCTTGCGGTACGCAACGCTCAGATCATCGCAATCAAACACCTCGGTAACCTCGGGAAAATGTGTGTGCCGGCGCACTATGAAATGCTGTCCCCCGGAAACGTCTGCGTAGTTTTTATGAGAGCGGCTGGAAACAGGGCGCGCCAGGTGTGTGTATAGAGCGTGCGTTAGCTGACGCGCTGTCGACCGGCTCGTGCTGCTGGCAGCGTCATCTTGATCGTTTATGTAGAAATCGAACGACGTAGGTGGCTGTGACAGGAATGCTGGTCGTGTGCTGCTTGTATCTCTCACGTCGCACCGCATTGGCTCATCTACCAGTGTGCTTCCGCAGTTGCCACAGCTATGCGAGTCCTGTGTGTTTAAACTGACTCCAAGGCCGTCAACACTCAGACTCGTCAGCGTTCTGGACCGGCTGTGGCCTGGATTCTCCATCGTGTCCTGCGAGAATTCTGTGTGATGTGTAGATGTCGTATAGCGGTGGTTTGCGTGTCGCCGCAGTTTCCTTTCCTCTGCCCGCTGGTACAAATTGTAAAGCCCTCCTGGTCCTTCGCTGGCGTCCTCAATGAATTCACTCTTGTCGGAGACCGAGCTGAATGGCGAGTACTCAACGTCGCCTGGATGAATTAACATGCCGTGAATTGTGGCGGCCAGGCTGCTGCCTGGGTGTGCAGTGTAGACTGCCTGCATCATGAAACAGGTGTAGTATGAATATGCTGTATGGATCTTTGACGACAGAAACGATTGCGAGAGAAGAGAGTGCAGGTGAGATGGGAAGGTTCGTGACAGCAAGGATCGACTGAAGCTAGAATTTCAACCAGATTTCTGGGCAAAGGCACAACCAGGGTGTGGTGAGAAGATGAGAGATGCAGCAAGAGGTTGAGCGGGGAAAGAGGAAGAGAAAGGCAATTCCGCAAGGGTACCGAGAAAAAAAAAAGGAAATTATGATAATTCCTGGCGAGAATTCCTCGAGACCGGCTTGATATATACGCATGGACATATAGTGTGAATATGAGCAGCTTGCACCAGTGGTCGAGCGTCCGGTCGATGGACGTCCAAATTGATGGCGGCTTGACGGAGTATATTTGGTGCAGTCTAGGTGTGGTCTAGATAGGCTACGTCTCTCTTTTACGATGTGCACTGCAATTCTTGGCCGCAGCCAGCACAGCCGCTCTAGCATTTTGTCAGATGGTCTCGAACACGTCTAATACATACAACGAAATATCGACTAATTGCATCGACGATGCAGCATATTAAATGTCCCTCCCCCGGCATTCACCAGACCGTCGGACAAAGCAATATAGCGTGCACCACAGCCAGCAAAATGCATGAATCAGCACCCTGAGTGAATGCAGTAAACAGCTTCTCCGGCAGTCTGGGAAATTCAGAATATGCCAAGGATATATGAAGCATATTGTGCTGAGACATTTTTCGTACACATGTGGCAGGCTGGCGGGAGAGGAGCACCACATGCAGCCAGCGGTTAACAGGTTCAATATTTGGAAGCAACAAGAAAAAAATGGAAACCTTCTACTTGGCATGCTTTTGCGTCCACTCGCGTGCTACATGGTTGAGGAAATAACAGGTTAGTGGCCAGCTTGCTGGTGCTTGTGCCGTCCATGTGGCCACGCATTGCAAAAGAGTTATCCTTACCCGTTTGGATGGCAGCCTTCTCGTCCGACTTCCAGTGCTCGGCAACATCGTTGGCCAGGGGATCGTCGGGGTTCGGGGCTGACAGCAGAGCCTGAATAGACAGCAGGACGGTGCGGATTTGCAGAGCGGGCGACCACTTGTCTACAGAACGCATGGGAGCTGATAAATGTTTAGCCTGGTAGTCGCCTCTGCATTGCTGGCCAGGGCGTGAGCGTGCCTTGCTTACCTTTGAGAATGTCGAGGCAGATTCTGCCCAGCTTGTCAATGTTTGGGTGGTACATTTTCGTCAGAAAGCGCACCTTGGGCGGCGACATGGGGTACTCCTCAGGCAAGAACAGCTCCAGCCTGAAATGACCGCCTACCAGAGATTCCGAGTTAGCGACAGCTGTGCTGCTGGTTCGAGACACCTACGGGAAGAGACGCAATGCTTACCTTCATAGGGTGACGAATCGGGGCCATCCATGAGCACGCTGAAGTACCGAATGTTGCCCTCCTGAGGCTCGGCGCTGATTCCGGGGACAGGGTCCTTGGTCAGGCGCTCGACCTCCTTCATAATTCTCTTTGGCACCATCGACATTTTCAATGAGGGGAATCTGCAAGCTTCGAGCTACAAGAAATAAAATTAGCGAGGGAAATAGTAAAAGAGAATGCGAGGAAAAGAGTGACGCCGCATGGCCGTTTTTTGCCACTCTTTGCTTCACGCTCATTTCGCCGCACACCTAGTACTTCATACCCTTTTTCAATAATGGAGATTCGGCTGGATGACTTTTCGAGCTCGACCTTTGATGTGAAGCAATGGCTCAATGCGCAGTTCTCGTCGGCCAGCTCGGACCCGATATCTGCAGAGAACCGCACCGACACGCTGTCACAGAAACTGACAACACAGCTGCATTTCCTGGCCACGAATTCGCAGCAAAGCAACGACCGTATCAAGGCGCGGTTCCGGCACCAGGCGCCACAGATCGCTCGCGACATTGCGTCCCTCAGCAAGCTGGTGCAAGAGACGCAGGTAGCCATATCGGCGTTCTCGAAAACTATAGACGCACAGTCGCTATCGGCGAATGCTCTTGAACGAGTGGTCAATATCGAGACTGTGCGAGGGCAGTTGGAGAAGTCGGTGTCGGCAATGGAGTATTTCAGGGACTATGCCGACTTCCCAAGGAAGATCCAGAGGCTTGTTGACGAAGGAGACGTTGAGAAGGCATGGGAGCTTGTGGATCGAGCAAGGGCTATGAGCAAGTCGTTTGGCGAACAGCCGGGAGAGAATGCGGTGGATATTGGTGCCAGCGAGCAAAAGGTCAGAGACATGGCAGTCACGATGGTTGAGGCAGCGATCAAGGAGCAGGACGCCGACAAATTGGCAGGGCTGCGCGTGCTGCTGGACAAGCATGAGAGCGGGGATATTGTTCGCCCAGCGTATGTGCGGGTGACAACCGATCTGCTGACGGAGCGTCTGGCAGTGCTACTGGCAGATGCTGCTGACAGCAGCAGCATCGACGGTGCGCTGGACTATGTCTCTGAGGCAGTCGTACGTGAGCGTGGATTTATGGAGCTGGCTGGTATTGACGGCGTGGACCAGGTGCTGGAGGGGCTCCTGGTCAGCATGTGCGAGCTGCTACATCCGAGCATCCAGGCGATTTTGAAGGCTAGCGACGCGATGTTTGTGTTTGACATGTACGAAAGCATGGTGGGACTCTGGGCGCAGCTGGATCGGGCGATGAGCGACAAGACGCTGTGTGTGGGCGGGTCATCAGAGGAGGCCAGCGGGGACGGGGAGCAGGTGCCAGAGTCGCTGCGGCTGCTGCTGGAGCCATTCATTCCCTATTTGACCTCGTTTGTCGACAAGGAGCTCGATGGCGCGCGGACACAGTATCTGGAGCCGCTGCAGCAGATCGAGTTTGGGCGGATCGAGCCATACACCAAGCAGGCAGCTGAGACCATCAAGGCGCTGTTTGCCCACCTCAACAGCATAGTAGAGCGGGCGTTTATCCTGGTGCCAACCACCCGGCTTGATGCAGGCGTTGCCAGCATTGCGCAACTGGTGGCTGACGCTTCGAACGTTGTGTCAGACCGGCTCGCGGAAACAGCCCAGCGGTTCTCGATCCCGCGGCTCGCACTGGATTTCTACGATGATCTCAGTGCGGGCAACCCCGACGAGTTCGGGACGGCGATTTACGGGTCGTTGACAAGCGAGGACAAGTTGAATGCAGCGTCAGCGGTGGTTGGGCTGTCGGTTCTTGGCCGGCACATTAGCGAATCCACGGGGGCCCTGGGGAGCGCGATTGCCCGGCGCTGGTCAGAGCACCTTGGATGTGCGGGGGAGACAGCAATCCCAGTGGTTGAATGCCTCCGCGAATCCTGTCAAACGACCATGGAGCTTTCTGCGGTTCTAGAACCCGTGCGTGCTTTGGGGCTCACTGAGGGCCTCAGCCAATTGAGGGAGGCGCCGGGCGATCTGTCATGCAAACTTTCGGCGGCAGTAGTGTTTCTTCTCACGAGCGGGTTCAGGCCCGCGCTGCAGCGGCTGCCGGGTCTTCCGGTCTGGCACGCAGTGAAGCAGAGCCGGTCCAACATGAACATCGAGGTACCGACATTCAGCGTGTCGCCGACCGAGGAGGCCGTGGAGCTGGGCGAGAAAATGCACATTTTGCTGCCGGAGCTGGAGCAGCTGGAGGTCATGGACATGCAGCAGCCGGAGCAGCCGCCTGTGGAGTTGTACACGTTTGTGCTAGTGTCGCTCGACACCCCGTGCGATGCGTCGGCAGGCGGGCTGGCAATCCACGCAATGCTGGCGTTTGTGCTGCAGCTTGTGCTCAGGAACACTGTGCAGCGGGTGGGTGAGATCCGGCCACCGATCACAAGCGATGGCCGCCGACAGATTGAGGCCGACGTCGAGTACATCTCAAGCGTGGCCCGCTCGTTCACAGCCGAGTGCGGCGTGGAGTTCGACGAGCTCCAAAGCCAGCTGGCAGGCAATCCGGTGCCGGATGATTCCCCGGCCACCGGGCTAGCTGAAAGGTTGAGCGACCTATTGAGCATCTCGTGACGCAGGTTTGGTTGGGTATTTGGGTTATTGTAGTAGGACAAAGATAATAAACTAAGGGAAATTTTATACACACTGAAGGGCTGGGAGGGGTCATCAGTTATTGCTGAGCGTCGAGCGGCGACACTGCAGCAGGGGCACCGCCGCCCATGGCCATGCTGGCGACCACCGGAGTAGTGCTTGCTGATGGGATGAACGAGTCGAGCGGCGGCAGCGACGTCTCCCACGGCTGCTTAGCAGCACCGCCAGCGACACCCTGCTGCTGGCTCACAAACCCGGGCGTTGACGACCCGTAGAAGGCGCCAGACTGCGGCTGCTGCGTGTATCCAGAGACCGACGGCACGTTCGACGGCACCGAGGATATCGTCGACTGGGTCGACATGTGCGGCAGGCTGGGAGTGCTGCCCACGTACTTTGTGTCGTGGGGCTTCTCGGTCTGATACATGGGGATTGGCTCGCTGTGCAGCTGGTATGCGAACTGGCCGCCGCTCTCAGCCAAGGTGCTGGCATCCGAGCGGGCCGTCATCTGCGTCTGCAGGCTTGTGGTAGCAGCCATCTGCGCCAGCGTCGGCGACGGATTCGAGACGCCGGCGGCAGCAGCGGCAGCAGCTTGGGCAGCAGCAGCGATGGCATCAGAAGAGGCCGCCATCATGTTGGAGTCGATCTGGGTCGGGCTGACGGTCTGGTAGGGCCGCTGCTGGGGCACCATGTTCTGCAGGCCGAAGGGTGTGATTCCAAACGCATTCTGCGGCGGCGGCTGGTGCTGCTGGTGCTGGTGCTGGTGCTGGTGCTGCTGGGCCAATTGGTGCTGGTACGACGGGTGGCCAGCCAGTGACGATGGGTCGGACTGGAACGCATAGTCAGCCGAGCTTGAGAAGCTGCTAGTGACCGATGGCAGCATGTTGCTTGCGGATCTGAGCGCTGCGTGGGACGACAGCGCGTAGCGGTCAAAGGTGGTGGCCGAATACGACGGGGTGATCTTTGTGCTGTGTCCCGATGTGTTGCGCCGGTTGCTGCCGTCGGCGTAATGGCCGGGCGACCGCCCGCGAACAACAATGGGTGAGGATGCGGATGCAGCAATCAGCACCCGCGAGCCATCCTCGCACTCGCCAAACAGCTCGACCACCAGCACGTAGTACTGCTGGGCGGCCCGGCGCTTGCCATTGTTGGCTGTGGCCGTCTTGAACTGCAGGCGCTCGAAGCACGCCGTGTTGGAGTTGATGCCGATGGCTGTCGCGTGCATGCTGCCCGAGGCCCGCACCGGCTGCGCGTGCGGCGTTGTCTGCGGGCCCTTGTCGCGCTTGGGCGTGTGCTGCACCAGCTCGATCTTCTTGTCGCTGCCAGAAATCTGTGCTGAGATGCCAACCAGGAACCGCACAACTGTGCGCACAGACTGGTCACCGTCGACTACCAGGCACGGGCACTCGGGGTCGGTCACCGGCGCGGACATGCCAATGAGCGAGAACGTGCTGCTCACCTGGAAGTAGTTGCGGCGGTAGCACGTCCAGTCGTTGTCTGACAAAAAGAACCCGCGGTCAATCTGCGGGAAGATCCGCACCTTGTACTTGTTGCTCTGGTCCATGCTGTACAGGTCCTTGTACTGCACTGCCTCGACAAAGAACGGGTCCGAGTCCAGACGGCTGCCGTGCGTCACCGTGCGCCGCCGCTGGATCAACGGCAGCGAGCTGATCTTGTTGCTGGCGGCGCCCATGGTGCCGGCAACGCTGGCCGCTGCACCAACGCTTGGCAATGTCGATGACGAATCCGGTCCCTTGTACCACTCGACAAGGTTGATCCCGCTTGCATTAGCTCCCATGTCGCTGCTACTTGTGTAGATAACGGTGTTTAGCTGGATATTTTGGATTTTCTACGGTCACACCCGGCCCATGGAACCCCGGTTGTGGTCAAGCGTGATATTGCGGCCAATATGCCGTCTAATAAACCAGTGACCCGCGAAGGAAAAAAATCGCCGGTAGGCACGGGAATTCGATTTTCGCTGTCCCGTCCCGTTTTGCATTTTCTGTTTGTTTTTCTACTTACTTGGTCATGGTGGGGCGTGGGAGTGAGGGCTCGCGCCGAGCGGCCACATCCATGTACAGCTGATTGCTGGTGGTGGAGCTACATTGCATGAAACGAAATTATTCAGTGGACAGCCCGGCTGGCAAAAAGGAAAAAGTCAACGGCGAAGGGATTCGCTGTAATGTCCGCAATCTGGGTTTGGGGGTGGAGGGAGAGATGCCCACACAATACTAACCTCATGAACGGCACATGCAGCGCGTAGTTTTGGAATGCATCGAAGCCGGCTGCTGCGGTCTGCGGCGCCTGCTGGCCCGGCTGCTGCACCAGCTGCTGCTCGTTGTACACCGGCGACGTCTGCTGCCCAGCGTTGGCCAGCGGCTGCTGGCTGTACTGTGGCGGCATAGCGCCCGGCGGCACCGGCACGCTGGTTGTGCGCTGCGACGCAATCTTGGGCGACCATGCAGTGCTGGGTGTCTCTTCCATCATGATTTGGGCGCTTGGGAAGTTCGGATGTGCGATCGCGGGGGGGGGGATATGTTGTGGAACAGAAGATGGATTGTGATAATGCGGAGGGGCAGGTAAGCGTATTCCGGGTTATGTATGCGGAGGATAATACGATAGGGTAGGTGATAAGTTAAGCACCACGGTGAGCAGGGGCACTGGGATAAAATATATATGCTGCGATCTCAATGAAAAGGAGTCAAGGAGAACTAAATAGAACAGGGAATGGCGGGCGATGATGCTATAGCGAGGATAGCATAGAAGGCAGGAGGGAGCGAACCGACTGGATATATACGTTTTTCTCCCCTGCGTGCCCTCGGTCGAATCAACAAATAACGGGTCGCACAGATCCAGCTAGACGAGATGCACAGAGAGGACAGTGGGCATCGGGTTTAAAAAGCGACATACTAAAATGGTCGAAAATGCCGCCTGGGCAGAAAGTGCAGAAATAATCGTTGGGTAAAGAGGGCGAAAAATAAGGTGATGTCCTCTGCTTGCCCGCCCACACTGCGAAACATTACGCCTGGGTCTGTTTGCCGCCCGGGCCCCCAACCCCCCTGCGACGAACAAAAATAAATCTGGCTGCAGAAAATGTTTGGCCTCTGCGAGTGATCGGTTGGTGTTTATGCAGCGAAGCGGAGAAGGGCGATTGACGGACAAACGGAATCACTGGAAGGCCCTCTCTTCGGCAGATACACGCCAAATGCGTATTCGTTGTAGGGGAAGGCCCAGCAGATCTCTGTTTGCTTCGACCCAAAGGGTTGATTTGGCAACAAGCCCGTGTATAAGCCGACAAATGGCAGCCGGCAGTGGGACGCAGAATCTACCGCTCCTTCGCCTGAACTTCTTGCCTTCTGCAGTTTGCGGGTGAGACGGACTCCTGCTGTTGGACAAAAATAATCCACGATCGTGCCCAAACCAGGGAATAGTCCAAGGGGAGCTCGTATGCTCCATTTGGCGACCCCACGTTTTGGCTGGGTGGGCACTGCGATCTCCCTTTCATGCTCTGCGCAGTCCGCTGCACCCACAGCCCCAAAGATGACCTCAACTTAGGAGAGACGCAGGGTGTATAGTGAGTGCCATCGGGCGGATGCCGTCATAAGCTTACTGGCTTGCGATCTTGTGAGCGGACACAATATTACGTACTTGCCCCCCGCCCGCGATATCGCACGCAAGAAAAAGGGTTGTTTGCAAAACACCATCGATCTACAGTATATTTTTGCTCGTTCACTGGGATTCAAAATAAAAGTTCATGCGGCACATTTGTTTGAAATATTCTCTCAACCACTCCCTCTGCCTCTGCACTAACTGCGCGCTGGCAAGGTCAGCTGAGCAAGTAATTGCAATGCAAGCGAGATAAAAATAACCCCAGGGCTGAAATATTATGCACCGAAAGCAGGCGGGGCAATTTGGGGATGGCATATCGGTCCTGATATATTGCTCCTTCGACTCGGTGAGGCAAAAAGGGGGGATCCTTTCATATGCGCATACGTCTGCCGAGACGCCGCCAGCGAAAACCTGAGCAGCGCCATTTGGGGGAGGGAATGGCAGCGAGCGCCTCTGCAGAAGCACCGCTCGGAGAAGCGAGAAAAAGCAGCCAAGACATTTATTCTCCTCCCCACCAATCCATTCAAACATGGATTGACACCGACCCGATATGCATGCATGTGCGGCCACCTGTCCAATCGAACAGCTGCGCGGTATGATGGACTCTCGCCCACCGAACAAAGCGCTGCCGCATTATGCAGCTGTTTGTTCTCGGGGCAGCACGGATATGTTCATCTGCCGCGGAGCCAGGCCAGGTTTCCACCAGCCTTTACCCCGCATGCATTTGCACACCTGCCCCCGTCTGGCCACAAGCAAGTGCGCTGAGAACAAGAGGCGCAAGAGCAGGTCGCTCCATGCCTGATAACAGAAGCAGGCTGGAATGTCGACAAAAATAGATGCGAGGAAATCAGACCTGCTGTTTTCTGGTCCCGATATGCATTGCTGCATGTGGCTGGTAGAGATAATGCGCGCGATTCCCACGTCCCCTGAGCCACACCGCGCACAGGGCAGCTGGAATCACAGATAGGACCTGCCCGTGCCATGTGCATCCATTGTCAGACCGTGTGCTGGCAGCATTGCACGCCACGTATAACAAGCGCCCCATGTGCTTCGAGTCACGCACAGACTGGTCACAAAGGCGACTGGTCACAACGTCTCGGTCTTAATGGTGAAGCTGCACCCTTTGCGATACCCACCGCAACCACAGGGCGTATTGCCAGGTTGCAAATCCTGGATGCCACTGTTGTGGTCCGCACGTACAAAGTGACCAGCAGAAATGTGTTTCACGGAATGTGGAGCTAGTGTACAAAGAGCCCACTCTAACTTGTGCTCCTCTTGTATCCCAACCCCTCACCACATACCAGTTTTCTGTGTCTCTGTGCAACTAAAGTCTATCTCGTGGATATCTTGTGCATCTTGCCATGCCAAATATACATAGGTGACACATGCAGATTCGTACTTGACGATATCAAGCAAAACAGCGTTTAAACGACCGCTAATAATAGTGAACTGTGCCTCATGTACGGATATGATGAAGGAATAGGACGAATCTTGCAAACCAACCACTACTCTTGAATCACTGCGTGGGTACGGGTCTCGGGCTCGCTGATATCCAGTTCGCGGCGAAGCATGGCGCTGCCAAAGTCAAACAGCATGGTAATTTGTCCAAACTCATAAACCAGCGTTGCTGCATAGAAGAAATTGGCATTGCCACTGCCCTGCTCGATCCACAGGTGCCAAAATACTGGTGCAAGACCAATCCCGTACATCAGCAGGTTTCCAAACAGGAACGAGTACTGCAGGTATTTGAACAACTCCTCATACACCGGCAGCAGACCCAGGAACAGCGCCAAATCGCCCCACGACGGATATGCCTTCAATGCGCTGATCACGCCCACCAGCATGATGGCGCCAAACACGGGCTCGCGCCGGAACCGCCATGATACGGGCACCGCAAATGCAAGTGCTGTCAGCTGGAAAACGACAAAGAAGAAAGACCGAAACTCGTCGAAGATCTCGATGAAGAAGTACCAGAACAGGCCGACGTTCGGCTGCAAGTCGGCCACCCGCAGCGTGAAGTCAAAGGTCGCCAAAAAATACTGCTTGCCAAACGCCATGGTAAATGCCACGTGTAGGGCCAAAACCGCTACGGCGAACTTGGCCACAGTCTGCACAACTGCTGAGCGGAGCATTTGGCGCTTGCCCGCCATCAGCGCAATTGGCACGACCAGCATTGCCGGATACAGCGATAGATGTGCGGCCACTGCTGCCCAGCCTACCGAGGCATTGATTTTTCCGTGCATGCCCATATACAGCGCCAGCACAACTGCGAGATGGCTGAATACAATCGTCGATTTGACCACAGTTGTCCCGATCATCAGCGGGTTGAACAGATACAGCATTGCAACCACTGATGGCGGACACGCAAACGCCTGCTCGCCCGGGACACCGGCGCGCTGCGAGAACTGCGGGAGCGAGTGGCGTGCACCTGTGATTTTGGCCAGAACAAGAGCAACTGCAGCATCAGCCAGAATGAAGACCAAGTTCGTAACGATCTCTGGCAGGTAGTACGGGATTTTGAACAGCAGCAGCAGAAGCGGCGACTGGTGGAACACACCCCCATCGAACGGCGAGACCCCATGGCTGCTCAGATACAGTCCCTCGACCAGCCGCTTGTAGCTGGTGACTGGCGTCGACAGCTCGACGCGTCCAGCCAAATGCTGCTCGACAAATTGCGGGAACAGCAGCATGATAATTAACCGCAGCGCACTTCCTGCCAGCAGAACCTTGATCAGCTTGCCTTGCTCTCGGCGCGCTGCTAGCTCTATGTTCGGCTTCGTCTGTTCTGAAGCCCGAGGTGCACTCTGTTTTTCTTCGGTCATTGCGAAAAGGAATACTGTACAAATTCGAGGCGAAAAGCGAAAGATGCGTCAGAAGCAGGAAAATAGCTATGTTTGCGTTTCGGCTTTGTACATTCTTGGGATCACCATGAAATCATCCGATTACTCGTGGCCGCTATTCGCTTGATCCAGCACCAACTCCGCCATATACGGTGGACACGAGCGTCGAGATCAGCTCTAGTCACAACCGCAACGTGTCTGCCATACCATATGCATAGTTTGTATTTTTCACAGATACATCATTCTAGTCATCCCCAAAAAACAGGAGCATCGTCAGCCATGGCTGGTCGCTGCTGCCGTTAAATACGCTGATGTAAACGCGTAGTTCAAACAGGGGGCTAATCTCGCTCACCTTAACCCGCGTCGCACCGACTGCCTGCACCAGCCTTTCATACTAGAATTGCTCTGCTCGCGATGTGAGCTCGGCTGCTAGTCAGCATGGGTTGGCACGTCGATAAGAGCATCACGGCGAACCGGTCATTTGAACGTGTCGGATAGTTGTTGGTGCAATGGCGATCATGGGCATCTCCTACCTTGATGGCCTGCTCAGCACAGGCGCTACAGTGCTGGCTCGCTGCTGCACGCCTCTTGCGCGGGTTCTTTGTTGCGGTAGTGTTGCCAGAAGCATTGGCAGCAATAGCCGTAGAACGACAGAATCGCTCAGGAATATCGCCTGAATCACAGTGACTGGAAAACGAGTCTGAAGTTTAGAACTGCTGCGAGGTCGCGGTTCAAGAGCCGAGACGAATAGGCCCGCCTGTATTGCACCATAGCCCGCTTACACGACTCGTTTGTACAGCGGAGAAGGCCATGGCACTTCACAGTTGGGTTCTTCGATCTCTGGCAGGGCCGCAGGTTGGGAACATGCCGGAATGTCTGCTGCAGTGGCCTCAGTTGCATCCAATGGCATCTTCGCTGCTTCGCGTGCAGCCTTCTTGGCCAATTCTTCGCCCTTTTCTGCTACTTTCCTTGCCTCTGTTGCTGCCCTCTTTGCTGCGTTGATCTTGGTAACCTGCTCATGTGTTTTCGAAATAAACACCTGCTTGATTATTTCCTTGTCTAAGCGCACATGGCCTGGGATCCATGATGTCCGCAGAGGCAAGCATTGGGGGGAGACTTGCCAAGCTGCTCATTCTCGATAAGCTGGCATAGGCTAATGTATGTATGCAGATGCTGAAGTTGATTTACCTTGGCATCATAGTATCGGCTGTCTTTGGCGAATCTGTACTTGGCATCATAGGCATTAAGGACTGGTGCCAGCTTGTTGTAGATTACAAGCATCGGTGGGGTGAGCACACTGAGATCAGGGTGCCTAGAGGCAACTGTCTGGCGGAGCTTCTGTGCAGGTGTATAGATACACACTTGACATGCACTATTGAACTCAGCCTTAGACACATTGCCCATTGTACTGCGCAGTGTGTTTTTGCGGCTGCGAATATCAATCAATTTGGCCAGAATCCGCTGTAGGCAAGTGCCATAGTGCAACACAATGTTGTTCTTGTATGCTGTCATCAGCTCGGTATCCACGTATGTCGCTACCTGATTCATTTCACGTACACCATGTAGCTCGATATCGCCATTATGCAATAGATAATCATAAATATGGTATCTAACTACATCACCGAAATCTGCGCTCGACAGTTCTGGCCGGTCCTTCCGGTTGACGAAATCCTCGGCAGATATGGTCGCCTTTGCCTTCAGATTGTGATATATAAATAAATAAATTGAGCGAAAGAATCCCTTTTTCACAAATGTTCCAGGGTCAAAGGCATCATCATCAGCTAGTTGATGGAGTAATATCCATCGTGCAAGCATGTATGCATGCTCTTTGATGATATTGACACTATGTACAAATTGCTCTAGGCGGGGCAACATAGAATCACGGAAGCCAATACCACCAAGTGATGTCTTTATGACAGTAGTGCTGCGAGTAATATTCATTTGAGAAATTCAATAGGCAAAGTAAGAAGAGAAATGATGCTGTTCAGTTTTGCTGTATTGCGTATGCATAGCATTAAGAACTTTTTATTAAAAATGATCTGGCTTGCATGGTTCTTGGGGCCCTTAGCACTGATACAGTCTCTTGAATCAGTCTATACAGACTGGGTCCATTGTGGTCCAAATACTACCACTTATGCATATTCAAAAGACAAATTAATATATAAAATAAATCCACAAATATTGCATGACCGCTAGAAGAGTTATATGGCCTTATTCAATAGGTACTCATGAATTAATATCCAAAGAGTGTTGCGCAGCCGGTGATGACCACCATGATGACGCCATGGAAGTTATCAGGCCGACCGACAATGAGAGCAGCTCTTGCGCTGAACCAATGGAGATATCCAGTGGAGACCTGTGTGTTAGAATCTCAAGATCCGATTACTGTGAACTACATAGTTTTTCATCCTGATGCTTTTTTCATTCTTCTTCTTTTTGGCTGTGCCACCTGAACGATGGTATAAAACCTTTGCGCTCGTCTCTCCCAGCCTAATTCTCTTCAGCTTTTTCTTCATCAATATATATTCCTTGACTCTGTCACTTTCTATTGCTGATACGCTCACACCGCTCGCACATTTCTGGATTAAGATACCATCGCTTGACAGCTTGTTCAGAATCCGCGCTACACGGAAGTTACACACATACTCAAAAGGTATCTTTCGCTACTCATTTTATATTCTTTTTCTCTTGCCCTACATCACCCACCGTGTGCTCTAGACCTACAGCATCAGCATCGCCATTTATATATACGGTGTTAACAATCAAACTAGTACGTACCTGCATGTATGGAGGGAAGTATGTGAAAGAACAACTGAGGAGAAAAGATGGACTAGCAGGCACTTGGAGTCCTATTATGTGTGCAATTGCTCTTGGACATAATGGCACAAGGCGCTGTGGGTGACTTAATCCCAGCACACGGCATACAATGAGGCATATTTTCGAGATATACCTTAGCAGTACATAAAGTAAAACTATTAAGCTAGTCTTTTGGCCAGCTATTTGCTCATAGTCTGTTTGGCGGCCCTCACCAGGTGCTCAAGCTCGCCAGACTTTTCGCACATACTGCGGAAGATGCCGTCCTGCCTGTTGAGCAGGTTGGCCGGAGTGTCAAACTCGGCAACCTTGCCTTTGTCCAGTACCAGCACGCGGTCATAGTCGATGATGGTGCGCAGCCGGTGAGCAATGCAGAACAGGGTCGAGTTGGCAAACTCGGAGCCACGGATCGTGCGCT
Organism: Linderina pennispora; assembly: GCF_002104995.1. Lineage (NCBI taxonomy): Eukaryota > Fungi > Kickxellomycota > Kickxellomycetes > Kickxellales > Kickxellaceae > Linderina > Linderina pennispora. Next base: position 1,105,091 of record NW_024468250.1, on the reverse strand, counting down.
GGATACGGTCATCGGTATCGAAATCGACCGACGCCGTCGCCTCGTCCATGATGATCAGTCGCGACCGGCGCACCAGAGCGCGAGCCAGCGCCACCAGTTGACGCTGACCCAGCGACAGGTTCTGCCCGTTCTCCTTGATCTCGGCCTCCAGGCTATTGAAGATGCCCGACATGCGCTCCAGCGAGCTGTCGTTGGCATTGCCCTCAAACACGCTGGTCGCAGTGCTGGTCGCAGTGCTGGCGGTCTGGCTGCCGCGCTCGCGCACCAGATGCGCACGGCGCAGCGCATCCCACACAATCTCATCGGGGTACTCGCTGAACGGGTCAAGGTTGAAGCGAATAGTGCCGTTGAACAGCACTGGGTCCTGCGGGATGATAGTGACATTGCGGCGGAGATCCTCCAGGCCAATCTTCGAGATGTCGACCCCGTCGAGCACGATCCGGCCCTTGGCTGCCTCGATGAACCGCAGGAACGCCAGCGACAGCGTCGACTTGCCAGCGCCGGTGCGGCCAACCACACCGATCTTCTCGCCGTGCTTGATCGACATGTTCAGGCCATGCAGCACCGGGACATTGGGCACGTACTCGATGACCAGGTCCTCGATCTCAAGGTCACCGGTCCTGGGCCAGTTGCTCGCAGGCTTGTTCTCAGGCGTTGACTGAGCACTAGCCTCCTGCTCAACCTTCATGTACTGCGTGATGCGCTCGACCGCGTTCATGTTCAGCTCGTTCTGCGAGTAGTTGCGAATCACCCACAGCATACGATCTGAGAACATCAGCGCATACGACAGCGCAAATCCAGCCAGACCAGCGTCCATCCAGCGCAGGTTCATCAGAATAAACAGCGAGCATGCAAATGCGACCATGGCACCTGCCAGATCCACGCGCACACACAGCCACCGGTTCGCCGCCCACACCTGGTAGAACGGCTGGTTCTGAGCGTTAATCCGGTTAACTGCCTCCTTAATATAGTACTTCTTGAGGCCAAACGCACGGATGGAGGTGACTCCTAGAATCAACTCTCCAAACAGCGACAGCAGCGGTGACATGGTGTTGGATTCGATACGCTTCAGCTCGCGCGACGCGTTGAGGTAGTAGTATCCGATACCAGCATACGTAACCGAGATGCCGATGGCAACCAGCACAAAGGCAGGCGTCACATACGAGATGATGGCGAAGATGCTCAGCACACCCATGATGTCCAGCAGCCACCACACGAGGATATCCATGGTCCACTCGTCGACGGTCTGCATGTCGCGCGAGAACCGGTTGATGATACGGCCCAGCGGTGTCGAATCAAAGAAGCGCGGTGTTGCGTGCACTACAGCCTGCAGCAGCTCGGAGTGCAGCTTACGTGAGGCGCGGATCGCACCGCCAAAGACGTACATAATCTGCACTCCACGCCACACAATACCCACCACGCCGATGAGGAAGTAGATACCAAGCCAGTATTTCGCAGAGTGCTGTTGCACTGACTGCACAACCACTTCGTCAGCCGCCGGGAGGACAGCAAACACAGAGGACAAGCTGTTGACAATCGGACGGTTCATGTCAGGCAGAGCAACGGGAGACATGGCAAGCGATGCGTAGACAGAGGACGAGGGCTCCTTGGCCGACTGTACCCAGATCCGAACCCAGTAGTCCTGCAAAACCGTGAGCACCTGTGTGAAGGCCAGCAGTATAATCGAGAGAATCCAGTACCAGTGTCTGCCGCAGGCAGTAAAGAATGCGCGCCAGACTTCAGCCTTGACGGACCCGGCCTCGCGCTCCTCATCCTCAATCAGCGTACCCTCGAACGCCGACAGGTCAGCAGTGGGGTCCAGACCCTTGGCCACAGCCAGCTTGCGCAGTCGCTCAATGTTGTACTCGTCCTCCGACGTCGGATCGTTGACAGCCTTGGCACGCTCAGCACTGCCCTCATCCTCGATGTCCTCAACCTCCTTGCCCTTCGATCCTTCCTCAGCCTTTGTGTCGTCCTTGGTGTCGAGCTCAGCAAGAGTCGCCGAGAACTTGCCCATTGCCTGCAGCTCCTGCGGATTGCCCTTGAGCGTAATCTCGCCCTCGCGCATCACCGCGATGTACTGCGCATACGGAAGGCACATCGACACGTGGTGGGTGACGAGGACACGGGTGCGGCCGTGCATCAGCGACGTCTTGTTCAGCAGACACTCCATCAGGATGTGCTTGGCAGTGTGCGCATCGACAGCCGACAGACAGTCGTCAATAAGCAGGATCTTGCGGTCCGAGTACACCGCACGGGCCAGTGCAACACGCTGCTTCTGGCCTCCCGACAGCGTCACGCCGCGCTCGCCAATCTCGGTCTGGTCGCCAGCAGTCAGGATCCGCAGATCGGGCTTCAGTGCACAGACACGCAGCACCTCCTCGTACCGCTGTTGATCATACGGCTCGCCGAACAGGATGTTCTCGCGGATGGTGGCATTGCGCAGCCATGCCTCCTGTGCAACATAGGCAATATCGCGAATTGCCTCCTGTTCGCGCGACAGCTTGATGATGTCTCCATAGGGATCGCCAAGTCCAATAGCGCGGGCTGGGTTGATGGTCGGCAGCAGGATTGTTCCACGGACCAGCGACATCTCGCCAATGAGTGCTGACAGCAGCGACGATTTGCCACTGCCCGTTGGACCGGCAATGATTGACAGCCCAGCAACTGGGAAGTGAATATCGATGTCCTTGAGCATGAATGCAGTCTTATCAAGCTGATCCTGCTGGTTGTCCAACGAAGTATTTGAATGGGTTAAAATGTCTGATACCAGCGGTGTGTCCTCGTTGGCATTTGCCATATGAGTAGCATCATTGGCAGTATCACCCAAGTCGTCCTTTGTGTATGTGTCCCAGACTAGACTAGCCTTGCTGAATCCTAGTGCGTCACCGTCGTCGTCTACTCGATTGACTCGGTCTTCGAGGTCCTGGGCCTGGGGCATCGCAAGATAAGACTCTATGCGTCTCAGGGACACATAGCCGGATATAGCCCAACTCAAGTACTCTGGGAAATGCTCCACTGCCACATGCAAAAGCTGGAACACCGAGATAGCTGTGAACGCAACCTCAGCATTGAGAGTATTGCCAAATACACCGACATATGTCAGTAGTACTAGGACCAAAGTCAGCAGCGGTGCCAGGTTCGTAACGAGGTATGCGTAGGTCAAGCCGAGGAGCCACCGCCACATCGAATCCAGCTGGTCCTCGCGATGCTTGTCAATTATCTCGAGAAACCGGGACTCCCAGCCATAGAGCTTGACGGCTTTGATGCCTTGTAGAAGCTCCGTAATCGTCTCTACTCGCCTGTCACTCAGTCTCCAAGTCTCCTCTTCTAGTTCCGACAAGCAGTCGAAAATCTTCCTTGTCAGGAGGTAATACGGAATCACGATCGAGAATCCGATGAGCGACGACCATCCCAGCAACTGAAACAGATAGAACAGACCAATGATGGCCATCGTTGGCAGAACACATAGATCTTCCAAGGACCCAGTGACCCTGGCGACACGGTTGAGATCTGTGGTGAGCAGGTTCATTATTTTGCCGTTTGTCGCTTCCTGTGCCGACCCTAAGTCATCATCACTGCCATATTCGTCATTTCCATCGTCTTTGTCGGTGGTGCCTGCAGATGAGTCCCTTGCACGGCGGTTCAAGGTCTTGGTAGACAGCTCAGCAACCAAGAGACCCTTCATGCGGAAATCCAAATGGCTTCCAATCCAAACGACCTTTGTGGCAACCAGCGAATTCATGACTGTGAAGAACAGTAGTCCGAATGCATCCAGATATGCACTACGGATCGATTTTGCTGGAGTACCACCCACGGCAGTATTGCCAATAATCTCGATCGACTGCAAAATGCGCTGCAAGAAGAACGGGCCGGAGTAATGCAATACTGCGATGACCACAGAAAGCAGCAGCTGAGCGAGCAGCTGAGGGGCAAACGTCAGCATTAAGGTCGTTAGTAGAGACCGATCTGGCTTGCGGTGCCTTGCATAGCGGTACCAGTTTGGAACCGTCATGTCACTCATATCCAGTCTGTAGAGATCCACATAGTCGAGCTGACGACGAGACCCACTGTGGAATATGTCGCTGACCCACGAAAACGTGAGTGTATCGAACCACGAACCACTGTACTCGGGTGTATCGACCAGGGAAGGAGTGCCGTTCTTTCCGCGTGCTTGTGCTAACGGGGTTTCGACAAAGTCTCCGTTCGACTCAGCATCCACACATTCCTCGGCCTCATCGGTGCAGGGTTGGTGTGGGCGGAGGAAAATTGCACGGTGCTGCGCGGCTCCATGGAGGAAAAGCAAGGTGGTATTGCCGGCTGTAATCAAGAGCAGGTAGCGTGAGCGCTGCGAAGCACCAAACCAGAACGGAGTGTCACTGTTCTCGGGTGTGAAGAACGAGAAGTAGACCTCAAGCAAATCCAGGGCAAGTAGAATACCAATAGCCCCGGTCAAAAATGGTGGAAACAGCCCTCTGTACGAGATGCGATCGGCAGCGCGCATGAAAGTGGTATAATAGAATACCGATGCTACTGCGATTGCTAGCATGGCTAGTACAAGGCTGGTGGAAAATAGCCTCTCGGGTGTTGCTTTGGCAGAAAACTGCCATCCGAGCGAGAGTCCGGCCAAAAGAATCGACAGCAGGGTACTGGCCGCACCGACCGCGACACGGTTGTCAATCAGACGGGTGTTACCCGGTGGGCAGCGAACTGGCTTCGAATCCTCAGCTATGGCCAAGCTTTTGGACAATAGTTTGACAGCAGCTAGAACCGATCCAGCTGCTGTGATCAGCAGAGTGATCGAAGGAAGCAAGACTCCAAACCGGAAGCAGTCGCTGCGCAAGGACCATGACCAGCTTTTGCCATTGCACAGTTCATCGTGGTCGTGTGCAACAGTTGATGCAAGGGATGCGAGCTGTCCCAGAGAAATTGCAGCGAGCGTTGCAGCGGCGAGGGCTAACGGTTTTCTGCCAAGTGGGGCACTGAAAGGGGCCATACGTCGAGAGCTATATATCCTAAAGATGTTAAAATTGGGTTATAATTAGGCTGTATTGCTAGTTGGAAATATTAGCTACCCTAGAGCTTGCTGCCAACCAAGCTTTGTTAAGTAGTCGAGGTAAGAAAAATTCGCTGTAGAAAAGGATGCAAAGGAAAGAAAAATACAAACCCGCTAGCGGCACTTAGATATAGCAGTAACCTTGAGGACGGAGAAACAGATGGCTAGGTTTCCTGAACATCTCTCACCTCGGGATTCTTGGTGGCGCTGGCCGCAGCGGCCAGCACAATAAAAGGCAAAGCATTCCTGATATTAGCATGCTAGATTAGCACAACCCTGTTCACGGAGATAACCTCGGGCGAGTTTCTGCTAGAACTGACGAATCGTTGTTCAGGTCGGAATTTCTGCTTGCGATGTGCTCCCCAAAATTCCTAGGAAACTTCTTCCAGACAGTTGCGGCGGGCTCCTCACGTACGTTGCTAGTTGATGGAGCCTATTTATAAGTGTAGAGCTTCAAGTGTCAGTGTTATCGCCTGTGTCTCCGTCGGTTTGCCTGATTGGAGATCAGCAGTGCACGGCAGTGGCGACCATACCAGGGACTACGACGTTTTCAGGCGAACCATATGTCTCCTTGTGCGTGTTTCAACCTTCACTAGATGTGCTTGATTTGACAAGTGCTAGCATGGCTTAGCATTCACCCATCCTGCATTCACTGTGTATAGACCTCTACCGAGCCAGCTAATTAATGGTCATAGAATAATATTTCTTTGCAGTGGCCAGAATATTTAGCAGGTGCCAATAATGGTGGTTTCCATTTTAAACAGAGGAGCAGTGTCACTTGCTGATAACTGTAACTCTTGCGGAATGCAGCAGCTATACCTGTTTTTAGTAGTGATATCTACATGGGGTACCTAGAGCGATCACTGAGCCTTATAGACCCCGAATTAACCGCCTTTGTTACTCAGGTTTCACGATTCATCAAAGGGCAGAGTAGCTGCTGTCTGTCGAGCCTGTAGAGCTCTGCTAACTTATAGTGATTCTCCGTTTTGTCTAAACGCTAGATTTTGCAACAAGTTGCCCTTGCACAGTATGCCTGAACCCTTGGCCCGTCGTCCATATAGTGGATTAAACAGGTGTCAGAACAGCTTGTATAGTTTCTATGCTGGATACTGTGCGTGCCCTTTGCAACAGATGCTTAGAGCTGACTGATATCCATTTATATGTTCATTCAGGTCCACGACAGGAAATTCGTAGCGCTTCATAGATTCGGATACCCGCTTCTTGTAGCACCTTATTTCACACAGCCTACCACATTGGATGGCTGCGTGCAGGGCTGACTGTGCTGCTGGGTGAGCACTTCTCTGCCTATTGAGTCTCCTCCTAGCGCGGTACAGGGTATAGTGCTCAATGTCTGCAAAAAAAACATGTTGCATCGCTCGTTGGTAGTATCTGCCATGGCCAGTGTCAGGCGTTGCTGAAACAGCCGTTCAGAATTGACATCGAGCCTGCGCTTCATCAGAATCTACGCTAATGATAAACTTGTGTTCCGAGGGCTACTGGCAGTGGATAGCAGGAGAGAGTTGTATGCTGACGCTAAAGGAGTATACGGCTTGTCTGCCATGCATAGTTCTACTAGTTTACATAGGAAGGTTGCAACACGATTATTGTGTCGATATTTGCCGATGACGAGAATTCGCAGTCCCAACCCGGAACCAAAATGATCTCAGCTCACTTGCAGTTGCCAGTTTCAAAATCATAAAAAAAATATGCAGAAAGGCAGCAGTTAAAAAAACACTCATTTACACGCTCATTCCTTGTCTTCCATGACTTACAGCAAGCTCAGTGTAGGCGTCGAGCCCTCCTCGACGGTATTTGATGTTGACCGGTTCATCACGGACTCTGCTGCTGCCGATAATGTTGATTTCGGCGTGGTGCCGATCCTGCACCACGATGCTGACACCGCCGCCCGTCCGTATTTCATGCCTCACGACCTCGTAATTAATACGTCACAGAACGCATATCGGCTGATCGGCAAGACCCAGTTGCCGACTAGTGGTACTTTTGAGCGTGAGCTGGCCTATGCAGCGTATACTGGGCTCAGTAGTGTGCTTTTGCCGGAAATTTCCGAGAGCGATGTTGAGGATTATGCACGGATGCTGCTGGCACAGCTAGGAAGCCACAGCAATGTGCTGGTGCGTGTTCGGGCGGAGGCTGATGGCGCGTGGACGCTATGGAATCGGGTGAGGATGCTCTGCAATCACGATCCGCGGCTGCAGGTTGCGCTGGAGCTTTCTTCTGGGCCACTCGATATGAGGCAGTGGATCGCGGAGCCAGTGCAGTTGGTGATGCTGCCAACGTGCATGTTTATTGGCAACAAGACTGGGTACCCGGTGCTCCGCAAAGAGCACCAGGACGCGGTGAAGCGGTGGATGCAGCTCAATGTGGCCTTTGTAGTATCACATGTGGGATCGGCAGAGATCAGCCGGGAGGTTTTCTACCGCTCAACCAGCGACTTTGCGACGTATGTGCGGCATCTATGGGGCACCTTGGAGACACAGGACGAGTATGCAATGGCATCTGATGCCTATCACGACGTGCTGCAGGCGCCATTGCAGCCGCTCATGGACCACTTGGAGTCTGTCACGTACGAGGTGTTTGAGCAAGACACGCCAAAGTATGCGCAGTACGAGGAGGCTGTATACCAGGCACTGGTCGACAGACAGCAGTGGGGCCGTGAGATCGTGGTTGCGGTGGTGGGCGCAGGCCGCGGACCCCTGGTGACCCGTGCATTGGCTGCTGCCAAGCGCAGCTCGGTCGCTGTAAAGGTGTTTGCGGTGGAAAAGAACCCAAGCGCACTCACGGAGCTACAGCGCAAGAATGCAAAGGTGTGGGGAAACGCGGTTACTGTGGTATTCGGCGATATGCGGACACAGGCAACAGGTGTGGCGGCGGATATCCTTGTCAGCGAGCTCCTGGGATCGTTTGGCGACAACGAGCTGTCGCCTGAATGCCTGGACGGTGCGCAGCGGCTGCTGGCAGAGGATGGCATTTCGATCCCCGCCCAGTACACAGCGTTTGTCGCCCCTCTGTCGTCATGCACACTATACAACAAGGCGAAGGCGTATGAGGACACGCAGATGGAGACGCCATTTGTTGTAAACTTCAACGCCGCCAGTGTCTTGGCAGCGCCCAAAATGGCATGGTCCTTTGGGCATCCGGTGGGCGAGATCAGCGCGTCTAACAAGCACAATGACCGGAAATGCCAAGCCAAGTTCTGCATATCACAGGACTCGGTGATACACGGGCTGGCAGGGTACTTTGAGGCGACACTGTACGGAAATGTGTCGCTGAGCATTCGTCCAGCTACACACACGCCCGGGATGCACTCGTGGTTCCCTATGTACTTCCCCATCAAGGTAAGAGAATATGCCGAGTCACAAGTGGACGCCACCAATGTGTGGATTGCCTGGTGTGGGGAAACATGCAAGGCGCTGGTAGCTTGGCCCCGATTGTCTAATGTCATTTTGCTCCGTCTTTGTAGAAGCCGGTGCAGATCAGAGCTGGCGAATGCGTGTCGGTCAGCATGTGGAGACGGTCGGGAAACTCCAGAGTGTGGTACGAGTGGGCGGTGGTGGCTGATGGCATGTCGTCTGGAATCCACAACATCAATGGACATGAATATTGGATTGGCCAGTAATGCCAGGCTGCCAAGGCTCGCAAAGGAACATCTTTCGAAAGCTCTGTGCATGCTCACAATATGCTGTGCCTATTAATAGCGGAGGACCCCTCTTCCTCCCCCATGTACCTTTGGGCGCCGTCCCCGCAAAATGATGCGCCAGAGGATGGAGGCAAAGAATCAGCGCAGGCACAGAGAAAAGGAAAATCAAGCTTGCTCTTCTCTAAAAATATTTCCCTTAGCACCTGTGCAAGACAATTTTTCACTCCACTCTTCTCAGTGCTATAAAACACATTTCCCTCTAAAGCTTCTGAAAGCCTAGTGGCTTGTCGTTCATCAGTTGCAACTGCCAGTGTTTTTCTTTCTCTTTTCTCTCATTCACTGTTTATTTTTACTTACTAAATTTCTTTCTTTTGCACATGGCCAAGACACGCGGTGGCCAAAAGCCATCGATATTATCTCGCATACTGGGCCGGAAGAGGAAAGCCGGCGAACCAGACAGCGAGCCGGGTGCGGAGCGCACAGTATATGTCAACACACCTATGCCAGGCAGCGCCTACGACGAGCATGGGCGGCCGACACACTACCCGCTGAACCAAATCCGTACAGCAAAGTACACCGTGGTATCGTTTGTGCCAAAGAACCTGTTTGAGCAGTTCCGGCGCGTTGCAAACATGTATTTTCTGTTTCTTTTGATTCTGCAGTTCATCCCCGCGGTGACCACGGGATCACCAGGCCTGAGCGCGTTTGCGCTGTTCGTGATTGTGGCCTTGACGATGGCCAAGGACGGGTACGAGGACTCGAAGCGTAGCCAGAGCGACAAGGAGGCGAACCAGGCGCCGGCGTTTGTATTGGGCAATGCCTGGGTCAACACAAACAAACCTCCTGCAGGCTTCTTCCGTCCGCGCGGCATTATGCGGCTATTGTGGAGCGATTCGGGTGCTGACGGCTCGGTGGGTGGAGCGGTGGGTCCATCCAACACGCTGCCTGTGGGGCCTGGTGCGTCTGGATTCGCCAGCACGTCGTATCGGCCAGGAAGCCACGGCGAGCGGTCTGATGAGGACGTGGGCATCGGCAGCAGTAGCTGGCTGCAGACCGAGTGGCGGCATCTGCATGTGGGCGACATCGTGCTGCTACGCGAGGGCGATGCGGTGCCAGTAGACTTGGTTATTCTGAGCACCAGCGAGGATGACGGCACATGCTTCATCGAGACGAAGAACTTGGACGGCGAGACCAATCTGAAGAGCAAGCAGTCGACAGGAAACACGGCGCACCTGGTGATGCCCCAGCAGTTTGCTGATTTCCAGTGCGTGATCGACGCCGAGCCGCCCAGCACGCAGCTGTACTCGTTTAAGGGCTCCATGCAAGTCCTCGCTGACGGTGGGGACGATTTTCCAAAGCCCAAAGCCTGCCGCAGGCAGCAGGGATCCGCTTAACGTCGACAACCTGCTTCTGCGTGGGAGCGTTCTGCGCAACACTCGGTGGGCTGTCGGCGTGGCCATCTTCACTGGCGACGACACAAAGATCATGATGAATGCTGGCGAGACACCGTCCAAGCGGAGCCGCATTGAGCGCATGATGAACTACCAGGTCCTGTCGCAGTTCTGCCTGCTGTTTGTGCTGTGCCTGGTGTCGGCCATCGTCGGCGGCATCTACTACGGCAAGTCGCAGTCGTTCCAGCAGGCCTTCATCGTTCGGTACCAGACATCAACCAACCAATCGGCGCCCTATTTCGGCTTCCTGGACTTTTGGACCATGCTGATTCTATACCAGACCGTGGTCCCTATCTCGCTGTACGTGACCATTGAGGTGGTCAAATCCTTCCAGGCATACTTCATCAACCAGGATATCGACATGTATTATGCCCGCACAGACCGCCGCTGCATCCCCAAGTCGTGGAATCTGTCAGACGACCTTGGCCAGGTTGAGTACATTTTCAGCGACAAGACCGGCACGCTGACACAGAATGTGATGGAGTTCCGCCAGTGCACTATCCGTGGCCGCATTTATGGCGAAATCGTCGGCGATGATGAGGCTGAGCGTGCTGCTGAGCTGCGCCGCTCAATGCAGGCCAAAATGGCAACATTCTTCGACAACCCGTATCGCCACTCTGACACGACAACATTCTTGGACACAGGCATTTACGACGACCTGCGTGCCGACAATATCCAGGCACGGGCAGTCATCGAGTTCTTCACGGTGCTGTCTCTGTGCCATACCGTCATCAGTGACACCCCGGACCCAGCCAACAAGGACTACATTGAGTACAAGGCCCAGTCGCCTGACGAAGCAGCGCTGGTATCCACGGCACGCGATGTCGGATTCACATTCTTGCGGCGTGAGAAGGATCGTCTGTTCTGCAACTTCCTGGGCCACCAGCAGACATACACGCTGCTGGCTACGCTCGAGTTCACCAGCGCCCGCAAGCGCATGTCTGTTGTAGTGAAGCGCGAGGACGGCCGCCTGATGCTTCTGTCCAAGGGTGCTGACTCTGTGATCATGGAACGCCTGCGCAGCAACCAGGACCGCCTGGTGCAGGCTACGCTCGATGACCTGGAGCTGTTTGCTAACCACGGGCTCCGCACGCTCTGTCTGGCATACCGCCTGCTGGATGTGCAAGAGTTTGAGGAGTGGAAGAGCGAGTACGATCAGGCCATGTCGAGCCTTGGTGACCGCGATCAGGAAGTCGAGGAGGTGTGCGAGAAGCTTGAGCGCGATCTGCAGCTGATTGGCGGGACGGCCATCGAGGATAAGCTCCAGGACGGTGTCCCTGAGACCATTTCGCAGCTGGCACTGGCTGGTATCAAGCTGTGGGTGCTGACTGGTGACAAGACCGAGACTGCAATCAACATTGGATACAGCTGCAATCTGCTCCACAATGACATGCAGCTAATCGTGGTGCAGGCCGAGGACAAGGAGTCAACGCGAGACCAGCTGGAGCGGGCGCTGCGCGAGTTTGGCGATACGCACTTTGGATCTGTCTTTCCGTGGTGGAGGCGGAGGCGATGTCATGGCTGGAGCCCAGCCCAAAGAGAGCACCAGCTCGTGGCGCGCCTTGCTGAGGCCTGTCACGGATCACCGCAAGCACAAGAAGAAGCATGGCAAACAGCCATCGGCATTCCAGCATGCTCGCGATGTTGCGCAGAACAAGAACCACCGCAAGGGCATCAAGGGCATCTGGGACGATGTGCGGACACGCAACATCCCCGAGGAGCGCAAGCAGGGTCTGACAGTTAAGCACGACGCCCCGCTGGGCCTAGTCATTGATGGTCACTCGCTCAAATACGCCCTGGAGCCTGATATTTCACCACTGCTGCTCGAGCTTGCTGTGCGCTGTCAGTCTGTTGTGTGCTGCCGCGTCAGCCCGCTGCAAAAGGCCCTGGTGGTGCGCTTGGTCAAGGAAGGGCTGGGAACGCTGTGCTTGTCTATTGGCGACGGTGCCAACGATGTCAGCATGATCCAGGAGGCCGATGTCGGCATTGGCATCAGTGGCGAGGAAGGGCTGCAGGCAGTAATGGCGTCGGATTATGCGATTGCACAGTTCCGGTTCCTGCAAAAGCTCCTGCTGGTGCACGGTCGCTGGTCGTACCTGCGCATCACGTCGATGATCCTGAACTTTTTCTACAAGAATGTCGTGTTCACCATTGCGTCGTTCTGGTACCAGATCTACTGCCAGTTTTCAGGCCAGAACTTCTTCGACTACACGCTCATCACGCTCTACAACATGTTCTTCACGTCTCTGCCGCCTGGCGTCCTCGGCGTGTTCGACCAGGATCTGCCGGCGGCTATCGGCATGGTTGTGCCGCAGCTATATAAACGCGGCATCTACAAGCTCGAGTACTCGATGGCGCGCTTCTGGATGTACGTGGTTGATGGGATTTACCAGTCGGCTGTCCATTTCGTTTCTGGTCGTCTATGTCTACTACTTTACGTCGGCAGCGGAGCGCAATGGCCTGGACACATCGAAACAAGGACGATGTTGGCACAGTTGGTGCCTTCTGCGTGGTGTTCACCACCAACATGTACATGCTGATGAACAACCGCACCTTTACCTGGGTGATGCCGTTGGCGCAGCTCATCGGCGTCGGACTGCTGTTTGCTGTGTTCTTCCTCTACGGCGTGATGTACGACACGTCGTTTAGTGCTGGTGCTGCTACACGTGTGTTTGCCCAGGCCAACATGTGGCTCCTTCTGGTGCTGACCGTGACAGCATGCGTTTTGCCGCATTACATTGCCAAGTTTGTGCGGTCAGCATGGTACCCGACCGACACTGATATCATCCGCGAGATTGTCCATGCTTTCCACAAGCGCACGGGTAAGACGGCAAAGCTCGGCTAAACAGCCCTCAGCGAGCCTTGTTGGCGGCGAATCGACTCTGCCGAGCCCTACACACCACAAGGAAATGCCGTTCGGGACCCTCCCAACACGTAGTGGAAGCACGCAGCATAGACATAGCCTACGTCGGCCCAGCAGTCCGGATTCGCCTGGCATGGCGGGTGCTATTCCGTTGGACGACTTCCCCGTGCATTCACCGCCGCGGAGGACAGCCCGACAGACCGAAGAGGCCGACTATGACTTCAGCAAGATTGTGAGCTACCCCGAGACCGACACTGCCATGATCAACCGCCTGCATCGCCTATCGCATGTGGAAGCATCCGGGTTCGAGGGCAGCAACATCCTGAAGCGCATGTCTGTGCACCAAAAGTCGCGCCACCATGGTGCACGTGCGATGGCAGAGGATATCAGCGAGGAGAATGACGACGTTTACCAGATGTCGCCATTGCAGCGTGCAGCGTCGCGGGCCAGCATGAGGTCGTCGATTTACTATCTTGATGACGGCACCTTGGAGCCGTACACTGGATACGCGTTTGCCCAGGAGGAGGAGAACGTCAGAGAGCGCAAGCAGAAGGGAAAGAAGCAGCGCAGACCGGGGTTCTAGTGTCAGATTTACGCCTTTTTGTTATTGTTCTTTTCTTCTAGTCTTATTTCATCTACACTTTTGGTAATCTCGCTGGGTTTGAACCGTAGATACGGTCCACATCCATTTTGCCACATCCACATGCTACCTGCTATGTGCAATGGGTATTGTGGTTCAGAGCACCAAAATGAATTTATTATCTTCACATACCAATGATTTTCGAGGTCTTGTCGTCACGGACATACACGAGCATATAGGCGTTTGCGAATCTCTTTGCTCCGACGATGTCCCTTTGGCGCTTGGCTTCGTTGAACGAGCACGCTATGTCCTTGGCATCATACTGGTCGAATACCTCATCGCGCCTGACGGGAACAACAAGCTCATCCTCAAATATGAACCATTTGTCATCGACGGTTGGGCGCAGGATGCAGAAGTGGTTTCCTCTCTCAGCATCACCTCGATGGACCATGACCCCATACAGTGTGTAGCGGGACGAACTCGAGCTTATATCCGACCCCGCAATTACCTCGGCCATATCCAATCGCTCCTCGAACTCGATATCTGCGTCGCTTTTGGTGACCTTTGCTGGCGTCCCTGCGATGTCAAACCGACTCAGGTAGATAAAGAGAACGGAAGGCAGGTAAAGCAGATCTATTTTCTCAGTGGCATCATACGGGACGATTCCCTTTGATCGTGGCCGCTCGTCGCCAGTCAAAATATGCAGGCTAAAGTGGTTGCGCAGTGCATCTGCGACGCTATGGAACCCCCTAATGTTGAGGCGTAGAGGGTTGACCGGCGATTCAACCACGGTTTTGTCAGAGGAACCTAGCCGCTGGAAGAACGAAAGCCGCTTCGTGTCCCCGCCCCCCACGCGCTTCGTAGTGGTCCGTTTCAGGCCTCCCAGCAAGATCTCGATATGCTTTGAGCGAGTTGCTTTGGTCAGGCCTGCCACAAGACTCTCAAGGAACGCGGCGGTGAATTCGCCGATTTGGCTGTTGGACGGGTAAGGCTGCGTAGCGACGCCAAGCAGTTTGACAGCGGATTCCACCTTTGTCGTGCTCACTGGACGCGTGCTCTTCTTCATCGCTGCAAAAAGCTCAAGCAGTGCAATCGCCAGCAAGCTGTCAGGCTCGTTGTCGGCATATACCGCTGACTCCATTGTAGTGCGCAGCTGCTTGATATGGAACAGCGACTGCAGGAGCGGAGCCAGCGGCAAGCACCTGTCCTGGGCGAGCAGCCCAGCATACCCGGTTTGCTCGTACGAGCTGTACCCCTTCTTGAAGTACTCCCACAGAACACCGGTGTCGTCGAGAATTGTGCGCATATAGATGCTGACGCGCACCTTGTTGTCTTCCAAGACAGGCTTGTCGTTATATGTCTGGCGCTTGCTGAGCTTTTCTCTGATGATAAACTTGTCGTACACTGACGCAGGTATCTTGTGCGACACCCTGAACCTTGAAGTAGCGTTCTCGTAGCTGTTAGGGTCATTGACATTCGACATGACGACTCCATACACCACACACTTTTCCCAGTCTTCCGGTACAACATCCACAGTGTCGCATCTGATACGCATACCGACATATTCTGGGTGCAGAGTGCTTTGCGGGTACATGTGGAGCTGCCACTGGCAGCCAGCGAGGGTAAACGCCTGCGAATACACAGTGCTATTCTCCTTAGACTGCTTGAGCTTCTTGTCATAGTCATCAATCACCCAGTGGAATACGCCATGTTCATCCTCCTCAAAGCCCTTGGGCAAAGGAGCATACTTCTCAAGCAGTCGCTTATCCTCGCTGGAGAGCGGATGGTTAGACAGGTTGATATATGGCGGCGGGTCAGTGCTGCCACCTTCTTGATGGCCAGTCATAATAAGCGGTGTGGTTGTGTGATGAACGCAGATATAGGAGTCGGGCGCTTAAAGTAGTTGTGTGAATATGCTAGTCAATGGTTCTTTTGAGGTTGGGAAGGGTAGTGAGGAGAAAAGGAGACACCCAATGTCTGCTCCGAAATGGTGCTTTTAACCCTCCTTCCATGACAGGCTGCTACAATAGCTGTAGATGGCGATCCTTCAACCCCGTGCCTGTCTGCAGCCAAGAGCTTGCAAACTAGCCGTGATTTTCGAGCGTCTTCCATCAGGTTTTCTTTGTCATCCGTGACGTATGCCAAGGTTTTTGCATGCATTCGTACATGATGGATGTCATGTGTCAAAACCACCCGAATCTAAATATACCCATGATGAGGTTCTACTGATTTCTCCGCACAGATACATGATACTTTCTGACATTTAGCCACACTTATCGTCCCCCAGAACATGTTGGTCCGTCGCCAGCAGCATGCCGATTTAGGCGCTTTTATCGTCTCCACGAGTACCACAGGGGCAGTGCAAAATAAATGATCAAATGATTTTTTGATCACGCCCTGGCCCATATGCCATATGATGGCCATTTAGCAACAAGTACCAACACGGTTGGGTGGGTCTTGTTGAAAAAAGCAATCCTGTTTACCACCCTGTATTTTTCCCAATAGATATACATATGCCAGATATCATCTACCCGCTGATTCCACCATACCGCTTCGGACGCGTGCAGCCGGAGCTGTTCCGTGGCGGGTACCCAAAAAAGCGCAACTTCCGATTCCTTCGGCGCCAGCAGCTCAAAACAATACTCTCTCTCGTGCCGTCGCACCCGGATCCGCATCTCGACGAGTTCTGCCAAGCAGAAAACATAACTCGGGTAGTAATTCCCGTGGCCTCCCCCAATGAAAACGTAACTGTGACTGACGACGTGGTATCCGAGTGCCTGGCACTCATGACTGATCCTTCAAAGCTCCCCATGTATGTGCATTGCTTGGATGGCTCGAACGTCACAGGAGTGGTGATTATGTGCTTGCGCAAGCTACAGCTATGGCGGGTAGCATCGTACCAGAACGAATATTTGCGATTTGAGCAGGATGGCGAGATCATCTCGGAGGAAAGCGAGTTTGTCGAAGCATTCAAGGGAAAACACTTGAAGCTCCCCAACCCGTACGTGCCTTGGCTCTGGCCGATGGCAAGAGCACCTACAGATATCAACACGTTGCCGTTCAAAGACAACATGCACCCGGTGATGCGCTACGTTACGCTGGCGTACAGGATGTCAACCGATATTTGCCAGGCTGAGCCGCTGGTCAGTTTGTCAAGATGCGCTACGGATCCAATTGCGTATCCGGACGGTGAGACTGCAGAGAAAACGGAATCGAAGCGGCTGAGCC
The DNA here is from genome assembly GCF_002104995.1 of Linderina pennispora. NCBI lineage: Eukaryota > Fungi > Kickxellomycota > Kickxellomycetes > Kickxellales > Kickxellaceae > Linderina > Linderina pennispora. Next base: position 1,088,255 of record NW_024468250.1, on the reverse strand, counting down.
GCACTTTAGAGATGGTTAAATTGCCAGGTGAGCTAGCATCGGCACTGGGGCTATCCAATACTGAGGATCCAGGACACATAGGCAGATCTTGAGGGCGGCGGAACCCCGGGCGTACCGCAATTGGCAAGGCTCAAGTCGCTGGAGCAAAAGGGCAACGAAGCAGAGAAGGACGAGGCGGGACGAGCCGGGAACACTACACCCGTCAGCGAGCACGGGAGCATTGGCTTCGCTGGCCACGGTGACAGAGCATGCAGACATGTCTCCGAGGCAGCATGACGCGATGCCTGTACCAAAAGAGGCTACCGCCAAGAGCGAGAAGCAGCATGGGAATGTGCCGGCAGGCGTTCCGGTGGTGGAGGAAACCTGGAAATTGGTGCACAAAGAGTTGAGGCGTCGCCATGCAGAAAACACGTCGAGGCGTGCCTCGATGCGTGAAGATAAGCCGGCAGAAGTCGTCGGCAAGGTGTCCTCACAGGCCACGCATGATGAAGACCATTCGCCTAATTCGCAGTCCCAGGCTGGGCGCGAGCATAGGGGCTTGGGCACCGGTTTTGACGCAACAGCAGCTGAGCCTGCGCAAGAGTCGGACGATGACAGCGATAGCATCAAGGAAGTAGCACTGTCGTTCCTGGTCAATGCCCTGTCGCTGGAGGGGTTGGGGATGTGAAGCAGTCTATAGACTGTATTGAGGAGCAAAGAAAATGATATACAGAGTCAGTTATCGAAAGAAGCTATTGCACAGGAGGAAGCGGTGTATTTTGTGTGGTTTAATGCATGGGGGTGCCGGATTGGCGTTATTGGGGTTACCGGCGGTGTCTCAATGGCCTGGTACGGAGGTGGGCTGACAAGCATAGACCGGGTCACCACCGACCGACGGCTCGTTCGGCCGGCGCTGTTCTCACCACGGCCCATGGCCTCGATCAGTGGGTCAATGTACGGCGGAAGCTCCTCGTGGGGCAGGTCGCTATACATCGATAGCCCACGGGTCTGGCGGACAGGAGGCGGTGAGGGGACTTCGCTCGGTGAGCGTGCAGTTAATAGCGGTGCACTGCTGGCAATACTGGTTTGCGTCGACCACCGAGATGCAGTATGGGCAGCTTCCACTGGCGAAATGGATGCGGCAGTGTGGTTCGTTTGCCGGGTGATTTGCAGCATCTCTGGCCCACGCCGCTGCCCACGCCGGTTGAATGGGGGTGGGAGCTGATCAGCGGAGTCAAACGCAGACTCGTTGTTGTCGTTGCCGTTGTCTACATGCTGCTGCACCAGCGCAATTCTGCGGCGCCTGCGCCTGCGCAGGAACCACGCTATGAAAAAGGCAATGGTAATAATTGCTCCGCCAGGTATCGCAATCTTCAATGGCAAGGTACGTCTGTTGTTGCTGTCATAGCTAGGTGCTGGCGAAATTGGGCCGGGTCCGCCCCTTAGGTTGGAGCTTGGTGTCGGTGCCAAATATATTGGATAGGCGTCAGCGTCTGTGGTTGGTGTGCTGCTCGTTTCATAGAATGAAGGTACTTCCATTACCTTCTTATGACACGGGTAGTCGTTATCGGGACAGGATACCGCCTTGTCTCCGTCGTTGCCATCGCCCGATTCTGATGATGGAACGGCCGTTGGTAAGGGTGTTTGACCGAGGTAGTCTGTTGTGATTATCGATACGCGGTTCGGATTGAGCTTGTAAGGCACAAACCTGTGGTGGCCATCTGCCTTGGACGCTGTACCATGTGTTGGCCCAGGGTCAAGAGAGCTTGTGGTCCGATCCCACTGGTGGTCAACAAAATCGGGCTGGAAGCTGCCGTTTATGCGTGAACTGCACGTCTGCGTTGACACCGCTCTGCATTAGTAGGCTCCTACGACAGGTCAGACATGCGGGGAGTGGAATTCGGTCGCCCAGGTGGTTCATAGAGTGGGAAATAAAACTGGATGCGGAAGCGAGTTTGAAGGCTGTAGGACGAGCAGGAAGGCGAGCTGAAGTTGATGAAATGCCTCAACAAACACTGCGAGATTTGCGGTCTTCTCACCAGTCTCTGAGGTACCAAACAGTATTACTGCGTTCCTATTTTGTGCATGAAAATAAATGTGATCGGCATACACAGCGGGCCAATGATTGATCCAGCCACGGCCTTCCTCTCCAGCCAACCAAATACATGCGGTTCTGCTTAATCACCGGCGCCAGCTGCATGTATGCCCGTCGCGCCCTCGCTGCAGAGATATGTGTATGTACTGTTGAAATCTGGCTTGAATCGCCCTTGGCCAAAAACAAGAGGGACACCCCGTAAGGAGCTGGCAGAGGGACCTAGATCCTCGGGGCAGTAGTGGGCCGAAGCTGCATGTGATTCGTCAGAATGCCCTTTGCAAAACCTGGGTATTTTTAGACAGCCACCGAGCACGCAGCGTGCTCTCAACATCGCCAGGGCCTTGTGCTTGGTGAGAACACCGGCATGTCGCACAGACAATTGGTTCCTCGTCTCCCTTGCCCTCTCACAGCGCATGCGAGGCACGTTCTCTGGTATCGAGCATGAGCCGGCGTATTTGCGCACTATATGCTGCTCGCTTGGCGCCATTGTCATAGCGCTGTGCACTCTCCTGGGTGCGACCACTCCTCTCCTGGGTGCGACCACTCCTCTCTCCGGGATATGCCCGCCCCACTGCCTCCATCCCCAACGTCCGCTGTGCAGAAGATGGCTTTTTCAAACGACAATGTTACGCAATTATGCTGCGCGTTTCGTTCCCATGGGCTCACTGGCCCTGTCCAACCTGGGTGTCCACTATTGTACAAATACTGGGACAGGCAATAGGCTCACCCGAAGCGAGACCTTGGAGAGACGGCTGTGGCAGCCCACGAGATCTCCGGGTACATAAAGCCGTCTCGGACGGACGACATTGCGATAGATCAATATTACGAGCTTTGTCTTTTTCTACTTTTTCTTCGATTCCTCGCGGGACTGTACATTTTGCAGTAAAATATCTCTCTATTCCTTTCCTGATAAACCATACAAAATGTTCACAAAGACTGCTCTGACAACATCGCTGCTCGCCGCCCTGGCCGCATCGCAGCAGGTTGACTACAACTCGATCTCGCAGAACTGGAACGAGGTTGTCGCCCACGCCTCCGCCGCCCTGCCGCTGATCCAGCAGCAGCCTGCTCTGCTGGCCCAGTACCAGAGCATTCTGGGCGGTGCCAACACTCTGCCTGCCAACTACGATCCGGCGCTGGTCAGCTTGATCGAGAACCAGCTGCCGACTCAGGTTGGCTTCGCCATTCTGGGCGTGTCGCAGAACAACCAGGGCGCTGTGCCTACTGCACCCAATGCCGAGCAGACTGCCGCTAGCGTCCCCGTCGGGACTGTCGTTACTGGCCCTGAGCCCACCGATGCCAACACCGTCCCCACGGCTCCCCAGGAAACTGCTCCCAACGATACTGCTGCTACGCCCTCGGGTCCCGAGGTGACCGACGCCACGGCTCCGTCAGGTACCGATGCCACCGCTCCTTCGGCCACTGATGCTACTGCTCCGTCGGCCACCGATGCCACGGCTCCTTCGGGTACCGATGCCACTGCCCCTTCGGGTACCGATGCCACCGTCCCGTCCGGCACTGACGCTACCGTTCCTTCTGGTACCGATGCTACTCCCTCGGGTAGCGATGCCACTCACTCTGGCACTGATGCCACTCACTCCGGAACCGATGCCACTCACTCTGGAACCGAAGCCACCGACACTGATGCCACGCCTTCCGGCTCGCACACTGCTTCCCAGACAGACGCCACTGCCTCGGGTACCAGCAAGCACAGCACAGCCTCCACGAGCAAGGCGTCGTCGTCGCACCACACTTCGTCTGAGGACAGCACTGACGAGTCTTCCTCCGAGGAGAGCTCCCTTGATTCCGAGCTGTCATCTGAGGAGGACAGCAGCGTGGAATCGTCGACGAGAGTCAGCAGCGTCACCACGCCAGACAACGCTGCTGGGTCGCTGAACGCTTGGACGGCTCTGGGTGCCGCCATCATTGCTGCCGCCTCGTTCTTCTAAGAAGCGAACAAAGAAATGCAAACCTAGCTTGCCTCATTTGGAGTTCGTGAATAAAGATGGCGCACACCTAATTTATCTTCTTCTTTCCTTCGCTCCCGCACTCTACAAACGATATATCTTAATCACTATCCACATTTCACACGCTGCACTACACCTGTATACATGGGCGACAATGCGAATATATATGCAAGAGATGGCGCCATTAATTGTGAGGTGCTCAATTGCAGGTACAAAGAAAAAGCACTATTGCTAAAAAGAGCAAAGTCCTAATTATCAGCCTTGCGCTGCGCCGCATGGACTAGGTGCTCAAGCTCGCCAGACTTTTCGCACATACTGCGGAAGATGCCGTCCTGCCTGTTGAGCAGGTTGGCCGGAGTGTCAAACTCGGCAACCTTGCCTTTGTCCAGTACCAGCACACGGTCATAGTCGATGATGGTGCGCAGCCGGTGAGCAATGCAGAACAGGGTCGAGTTGGCAAACTCGGAGCCACGGATCGTGCGCTGGATACGGTCATCGGTATCGAAATCGACCGACGCCTGTCGCCTCGTCCATAATGATCAGTCGCGACCGGCGCACCAGAGCGCGAGCCAGCGCCACCAGCTGACGCTGACCCAGCGACAGGTTCTGCCCGTTCTCCTTGATCTCGGCCTCCAGGCTATTGAAGATGCCCGACATGCGCTCCAGCGAGCTGTCGTTGGCATTGCCCTCAAACACGGCCAGTGCTGGTCGCAGTGCTGGTCGCAGTGCTGGCGGTCTGGCTGCCGCGCTCGCGCACCAGATGCGCACGGCGCAGCGCATCCCACACAATCTCATCGGGGTACTCGCTGAACGGGTCGAGGTTGAAGCGGATGGTGCCGTTGAACAGCACTGGGTCCTGCGGGATGATCGTGACATTGCGGCGGAGATCCTCCAGGCCAATCTTCGAGATGTCGACCCCGTCGAGCACGATCCGGCCCTTGGCTGCCTCGATGAACCGCAGGAACGCCAGCGACAGCGTCGACTTGCCAGCGCCGGTGCGGCCAACCACACCGATCTTCTCGCCGTGCTTGATCGACATGTTCAGGCCATGCAGCACCGGGACATTTGGGCACGTACTCGATGACCAGGATCCTCGATCTCAAGGTCACCGGTCCTGGGCCAGTTGCTCGCAGGCTTGTTCTCAGGCGTTGACTGAGCACTAGCCTCCTGCTCAACCTTCATGTACTGCGTGATGCGCTCGACCGCGTTCATGTTCAGCTCGTTCTGTGAGTAGTTGCGAATCACCCACAGCATACGCTCCTGAGAACATCAGCGCATACGACAGCGCAAATCCAGCCAGACCAGCGTCCATCCAGCGCAGGTTCATCAGAATAAACAGCGAGCATGCAAATGCGACCATGGCACCTGCCAGATCCACGCGCACACACAGCCACCGGTTCGCCGCCCACACCTGGTAGAACGGCTGGTTCTGAGCGTTAATCCGGTTAACTGCCTCCTTAATATAGTACTTCTTGAGGCCAAACGCACGGATGGAGGTGACTCCTAGAATCAACTCTCCAAACAGCGACAGCAGCGGTGACATGGTGTTGGATTCGATACGCTTCAGCTCGCGCGACGCGTTGAGGTAGTAGTATCCGATACCAGCATACGTAACCGAGATGCCGATGGCAACCAGCACAAAGGCAGGCGTCACATACGAGATGATGGCGAAAGATGCTCAGCACACCCATGATGTCCAGCAGCCACCACACGAGGATATCCATGGTCCACTCGTCGACGGTCTGCATGTCGCGCGAGAACCGGTTGATGATACGGCCCAGCGGTGTCGAATCAAAGAAGCGCGGTGTTGCGTGCACTACAGCCTGCAGCAGCTCGGAGTGCAGCTTACGTGAGGCGCGGATCGCACCGCCAAAGACGTACATAATCTGCACTCCACGCCACACAATACCCACCACGCCGATGAGGAAGTAGATACCAAGCCAGTATTTCGCAGAGTGCTGTTGCACTGACTGCACAACCACTTCGTCAGCCGCCGGGAGGACAGCAAACACAGAGGACAAGCTGTTGACAATCGGACGGCTCATGTCAGGCAGAGCAACGGGAGACATGGCAAGCGATGCGTAGACAGAGGACGAGGGCTCCTTGGCCGACTGTACCCAGATCCGAACCCAGTAGTCCTGCAAAACCGTGAGCACCTGTGTGAAGGCCAGCAGTATAATCGAGAGAATCCAGTACCAGCGACCACCAGCAGCCTTGAAGTATGTGAGCCACACAGCGCCCTTGACGGACCCGGCCTCGCGCTCCTCATCCTCAATCAGCGTACCCTCGAATGCCGACAGGTCAGCAGTGGGGTCCAGACCCTTGGCCACAGCCAGCTTGCGCAGTCGCTCAATGTTGTACTCGTCCTCCGACGTCGGATCGTTGACAGCCTTGGCGCGCTCAGCACTGCCCTCATCCTCGATGTCCTCAACCTCCTTGCCCTTCGACCCTTCCTCAGCCTTTGTGTTGTCCTTGGTGTCGAGCTCAGCAAGAGTCGCCGAGAACTTGCCCATTGCCTGCAGCTCCTGCGGATTGCCCTTGAGCGCAATCTCGCCCTCGCGCATCACCGCGATGTACTGCGCATACGGAAGGCACATCGACACGTGGTGGGTGACGAGGACACGGGTGCGGCCGTGCATCAGCGACGTCTTGTTCAGCAGACACTCCATCAGGATGTGCTTGGCAGTGTGCGCATCGACAGCCGACAGACAGTCGTCAATAAGCAGGATCTTGCGGTCCGAGTACACCGCACGGGCCAGTGCAACACGCTGCTTCTGGCCTCCCGAAAGCGTCACGCCGCGCTCGCCAATCTCGGTCTGGTCGCCAGCAGTCAGGATCCGCAGATCAGGCTTCAGTGCACAGACACGCAGCACCTCCTCGTACCGCTGTTGATCATACGGCTCGCCGAACAGGATGTTCTCGCGGATGGTGGCATTGCGCAGCCATGCCTCCTGCGCAACATAGGCAATATCGCGGATCGCCAAGCCCTCCTCAGACAGCTTGATGATGTCTCCATAGGGATCACCAAGTCCAATAACGCGGGCTGGATTGATGGTCGGCAGCAGGATTGTTCCACGGACCAGCGACATCTCGCCAATGAGTGCCGACAGCAGCGATGATTTGCCACTGCCGGTCGGCCCAGCAATAACCGATAGACCGCCCTGTGGGAACTGCACCGAGATGTTCTTGAGTCCAAACACAGCCATTGCCTCGGGTGCCTTGCTGATCAGCGCATCACCGATGACAGACGTCGAGGGCAGCAGCGGCGTAGTCTCATCGGCGGCATTGTCCTTCGATCCGGAACTTTCCATCTGCGGCGTGCTGACCTTGGTTGGCTCGTCACTGCTCGCCTGGCTGACGGACTCGTCGATATCAACGTTGGATACATCCCAGACAAGGTCAGCGTCGACAAAGCCCAAAGCCATCAGCAGAGTGCTCCTGGCTGACGCGCTCGTCCAGGGACTGCACCTCAGGCTGGCCCAGGTACGACTCGATACGGCCGAGCGACACATACGCACCAACCACCCAGTTAAGGAACCCAGGGAAGTGCTCGAAAGTAATACGAATAATCTGGAACACGGAAATCGACGTGAACGCAATCTCGGCGGTCAGCGGGTTTCCAAAGCCCACCACGTACATGGCCAGGATGATCACCAGCACCATCATGGGCGCTAGCGACGATGCTGCCATCACGCGCACCCAGGCAAACACCATCTTCCACTGGTAGCTGAGCTGGCGCTCGCGCTTCTGCTCCGCCTTCTCGATAAACCGCGACTCCCAGCCAAAGAGCTTGACGGCCTTGATGCCCTGCAGAAGCTCGGTGATCACTGTGATGCGCTCGTCGCTGATGGCATTGAGCTTCTCCTCGATCTTGGTCATGTACGCGAACAGTATCTTGGACAGAGGATAGTACACGACAGTGATCGACATGCCCACCAGCGCAGATATGCCCAGCAGCTGGTACATATACCAGATACCAACCACCAGCGACAGAGGCAACGAGTAGAGCTGGTCCATATAGGCAGCAACCTCGGTGACACGCTGGAAGTCAGCCGTCAGCAAGTTCATAATCTTTCCATCGGCGGCTGCCTGCGCGGTCGCAGGCTCATCCTCCTCACCCTCTTTTTCGTCGTCGCTGGGTTTCTTTTCGTCCTCCCATGAGCCCTTTCCGCGGCGCCTGAGCGTCTTGGTTGACAGCTCCGCAACAAGCATGCCCTTGATGCGCATGCCGATATGTCTGCCAATCCACAGAACCTGGTTCGTCAGCTGCGAAGTCAGGATAGAAAAGAACAGCAGACCAAACGCATCTAGGTATGCGCCGCGCACACTCTTTGACGCCGGCTCGTCCTTGTGCGTGCCCAGGATATCAATTGACCTCAGGATGCGCTGCAGGAAGAACGGCCCCGCGAACTTCAGGATCGCAGCAAGAGTGGCCATGCCCAGCTGCGCCAGGAGCTCTGGCGCAAACGTAAGCAGCAGCGTCACCATCAGCGGGCGTCCAGCCTTGCGGTGCTTGAGGTAGCGGCTCCAGTTAGGCACGGGGGTATCGCGGTGCTCCAGAACGTACATGTCCGGGTAGTCGAGCTGGCGCTTTCCGCCCTTGCGCAGAAAGTCGTTGGACCATGAGAACATCAGCTTGCTGTACCACGACATGTTGGGCTCAGGTGTGTCAATGAGATCGGGCTGCTTCCGGCCGCGCAGTTGCGCCAGCGGTGTCAGCTCCTGATCGGCGCTGCTGGACTCAATTGCCTCGTATCTGGAGGACACTTCTGTTCCGGCGTCCTCGGGCATATCCGGGCGCAGGAACGCAGCCCCGTGCTGCACAATAGAGAACAGGACAATCAGGACAAAGCTCACTGTGGTGGTTGACACCAGGAACCGGGAGCGGCTCGTGGCACCAAACCAGAACGGCACATCGCTGGTGCCGGGCGTGAAGAACGAATAGTACATCTCGCCGAAGCCGAGCACCAGCAAAACACTAGTGAGCTTTGGAATGTAGTTCGGGAACAAGCCCTGGTATGACAGGCGGTCGCGGCTGCGCAGAAAAGCAACGTAGCTGACCACCGAGGTGATTGCCACCAGCAGGCTGCCGAGCCCCAGGCTGCATGCCAGCAGCTGATCAGTGAGGGTCGTCGACGAGGCTGCCCACGCAACTGCCAGTGCCTCTTGAGCAATTGCCAGCAAGGCAATCAAGGCGCCCACAGACGGGCGGTTGTCCACAACCACAACTTTGCCTGGGGGTCTGCGTGCGGTTTGCGAAGCGACAGCCTGATCATTGCACAGCAGCGTCTTCGCAGCAAGGTACGCTGAGCCGCCACCAGTCGAGATAAGAATCAAGGTGGGCCACAGGAAGCTGCTACGGAAGCACTCGTTGTCAGGCGCCCATGCCCAATCAGTACCACCGCACAGGCGAGTGGGGTCAGTGGCGACGGTAGTGGTGAGCTGCCACAGTCTGTACAAGGCGTACGCTGAGGTGGCAGTGGCGCCAGCGACAGTTGCTAGTTTGGCCAGCGATGATGTTGCTGCGGCCATGATCACTAGCAGAAAAAATCAGGCGGTCTAAGGTTTGAAGGTAGCAGGGTTAGCATTTAGCCTCAGGTGGCAACAGCCTGTATAGCCGCTTTGAAGAAAACACAGCAGCTGTGCTGGTGTGCTACGCGAAAAAGGGACAGGCACTGTGATTTTAAGGCGGCGTCTTAAAGCGCTAGTTACCTGGAAAATGAGGAGCTAGACGGTAGGGTGTGCTGGCAGTCTAACCTGGTCTGGACGGTTTGCGAACTTTCTTTCCTTTCCTTCCTTTCTGAGCGAGACCGTTTGCACAGCTGATGTGAAAGGACGAAAGTGTCAAGATGCGCAGTAACCCGCGGGAAAAGATAAAAAAAAGTGGAAAATAGATGAAACAGGAAACTCTGGTAAGGTGAGGGGGACAAGGTGCGAGGCAGCAAGCGGGAGGCTCTTTTCTCTCGTTCTTGTGGGGACTGGTATGCGTGGGGAAAGAGCAGACGGGTTGGGGGATTGTGCGGTAGGAGTATAAGAGGAATAGCTCAGCCTCGAGAGGAGCTGGAGGGTGCGCAGTAAGAGATAAAAATAAGTGGAGGAGGAAACAAGAGATGGAGAGCAGACCTGGCCGGACGGCCTTTATTGAGTGGTTCCAGAGGGATTCTAGCTAATCCTGGCTTTCCTGGATTCGTCAGCAGTTGGCAAAAACAGCACTTTCTATTTTCCGCTGCGGTCAGCAGCCGCAGAATGGCTCTTCAATCGCGTTTTATTTTGCCAAACGAGCAAAGCAGCAGCACAAGGGTGGGAATTTTTCCACCCCTCTTGTTCTGTGTCCAAGCGCATCTAGCGATCGTCCCGACGAAGCGAACCCAACAATCAGCCAGCCATCTCGTTTTGCACGGTAAATCACATGCGCCGCCGTTGGGTTCGGCGGCCCTGCGGTATGCTTGCACCATGCCCCCTGAGCGCCGCAGCAGCTATAGAGATCAATAAATATCCTACAAGCACCGGTGCGGAAGTTGCCGGCATGTATCGCGATAGACATGGTGCTATTGGCTCTACATTGCAGCACGCTTACATTGCATACGTGACTCAGAGGTAGAGGGGAAGTGGGAGGAGATGAGAGTATATTAACGAGATCGAAAAATGGGGCAAACAGGTTTGGTTCCTGGATCCAAGCAGAGGAACATTCTTGCTTAGAAGAAGGCGGCGGCGGCAACAGCGGCAGCGGCGGCGAACGAGCCAGCGACCTTAGCGGCGCCGTTGGGCGACCCCTTGGTGGTAGCCGAGTCCTTGGTAGTGGCCGACGACTTGACAGCACCCGACTTGGCGGCACCCGACGACGCACCCGGCTTCTCAGACTCGACATCGTCGTCCGAGAGCTCCGAAGCCTCAGGGGCACCAGTGGACTTGGCCTTCGAGGCGGCGGTGGCCGAGGCAGCAGCGGACTCCCCAGTAGCCGAAGGGTAGCAGACTCACCGGTGGTCGAAGGGGCAGCAGACCCCTCGGTGGCAGCAGTGGGCGAGCTGACCTCAGTACCCTCAGCCGGGGTCTTGTAGGCACCGAAGGCACCGCCCAGAATGGCCTTGCTCACGAACGCCTCGTCGAAGGTGGTCGGGATGCTGGTTCCGCCAAAGGCAGCCGTCAGCCAGCCGTACTCGGAGGTGCGGATCCGCTGCAGAACGGGCAAGCCGCTGGTGATGAAGTTGTAGTAGCTCGACCAGTTCTCGGACACGGAATCCATCAGCTCTGAGAACTCGGGGGTGGCGGTCTTACCGCCACCAGGGCGCTGGGCCTGGACAGCAACAGCGAGCACAGCGGCAGAGGCGATCTGGGTGACAGAGACCATTTTTGTATATGGATGATATTAATGTGATAAGGTACAAAAGCAAAGGAAGAGTCGCGAAATGGCTTACTACAATATCTTGCGCTCGTCTGGCGGTCCACGACCCTTGTCTTATATAGTCCTTCGGCGACAAATGCAGCCCGGGTGCGGATCGCGCGCTTTGTGCGTCTCGGTCTGCCTCGGAGTGTGGAATTGCTCTGCGAAAAAAGCATGCCATTTCCTGAGTATCTCTGAGGCCACTGACTAGCTGTGAGGGGAGTTGGAAGCCACCTCCATCGTATGACAGCAGCAAGACAAGGCGGCAATGTCCGACTCATATTGCTCGAAATGGGCTGCACTTGTTCGCTACCTGCTTCCGCTTTGGTACCTCGAGTTCTAGCCTGGAATCTTCTGCAGAGAAAAGCGCATTTTTTGCTGGCAGCCAACTCGTTATAAGATCTTACTTTGGGGTGCGAATTCCAGCGGAATGTCCGTCGTTATCTAATGGACATGTCGCCAAACGGAGCCTCAGTCCACCAGCGGTCACTATACGCCATGCACGCTAATCATCGGGCAAAGCGGATTTGGCGCGAGTTGCAGCGCTTCATTGGCGTTCTGGAAGCGTTGCAGACTGCGAATCACTTCGTCCATGTAGAGGCCTGCTGTGCTAGGGGAGCACAGCATGGCGCTCATTCGCTCCACTGGGCTCAAACCGCAATGTCCGTCGCTGCAGCCCGTGCCTTGCCGGTCTTGTCGATACAAAAGGGCGCTCGTTTTCTGCGCATGATCAACCCGGACTTCGCCTGATGCACTAGACTGGAAACTGCAAGCGAATGATGCCCATGCCGAAAAGACATACAGAGTTTCCCCCTACATTGACTCCCAGAACGAATACAATATTGGCAAAAGATTGGCGCAACAATATGTAAACAGTGTTGCGCGCCCGCTGCGGCTGTCCCTGACGTCGACATGTCAGTCCGAATCAGGTGACAGCAAACCAGGCGCCAACGAGAGCCCCGCTACAGCCTACAATATGGAGGTAGAGTTTAGCCTCTGATAAGCTGCACAGACGGCCGTATTGAAAACTCCCCTGCGCAACTCGTCTATTCTCTTTTCTCTCTTTTCTTCAGTATTAAATATAGCTTTTAAAATCCCACACATTCAACAAATATAACAGGCAATCTTATGCTTGTCCGTCCAAACAGACACAATCACCTAGCATTCCTCGTTACCGAGGAGAAAGACGCGCAGCGCCTAACTGAATGAACTGCATGGCTGGGATCAGCCCCTTGGTGCCCCTTGTCGCATACTGCACATGCAAATAATCAAGGCTGTATATTTACATCCCAGGGGAGGCGCTCGCACAATGTTGACCGTGCCATTATGTTTGTCGCCTTCGCCTTTGTGCCACCGTTTGTGGGAGGAGGACGGGGGTTTGTATCGCATTGGGTAGCGTCACACGAGGGCAGCCCCTGCCGTCTCGGTCACTCATGTGCTGCGCTTCCTGCCCTCTCTACACTGCGCCATGGAAAAAGCTCGATATTTTCCTTTACTCAGGCACATCTTTGTTGCCGCCTAAAATAAACATTTGTGCCCTGTTTCATGCGGTTCAGGAAATAGACCTCGCTGCCAGGAAAAAAGCCCCTCGATCGAGGAATATAAGCGACCCTGCTCACTCCCCCAGTGCTTACCATGTCTTGCATCCTCACCCTACCCCCAGCTACCCCCACCACATTCTCTCAGAACCACTACCAAGTCCCTTTATTCTAACAGGAACGATATTCTCGTCCAGTATGCCCATCAGCGCCGGATCTTGGGTCACCATCCATGACCTGTCAAGCGACATGCGCATCCTCTATGTGTCCTCAAACCTGCGGTCAATCCTTGACTACAACCCATGTGACTGTGTGGGTCCAGCCGCTTACGGCGTTCCTGCTTGGCGAAAGCATCTCCAAATACCCTGAGTCGCTTCAGTCCGACACCACCAACAATGTAGTGATCGGCTACACGCGTGCCATGGGCGCCGACGGAAACCCTGTTGTGATCCGGTCGATCTCGTTTGTCTGCAGCAACATGAACTTTGTCATCGGCTCGTTCGATCCGCGCAACCAGCGGTACGAAGAGATGATGGAGAACACACGCATCAGGCACTTCCGCTATGCCGCCATTGACGCCAAAAAGCACGAGACGCTGTCAAAGATTGAGCAGGCAGTGCGCTCGATGCCAGCCAACGCACAGGACCGGCCGCCACAGCCCGAGTCGCCAGTATTGCACAGAACCCACCCGACGCCACCAGGCATGATCCAAGCATGCGTCATATTGGACAGCCTCAAGACCTTGCCAAGGGACTTCGCCGCATGGCCCCCGAATCCGCTTTGCCACGAATAGCCTGGAGCACATTCTCAACTGCGATCGCTATCGACCTGCTTGGCATTCCCGCTCTTGTCTATTGTCGCCCAGTGTGACGTGACCAAGGCGAGTGAATTCCTGCAAAAGCTGGGCACCTGGCACTGGCATATACTTTATCACACTGAGCCTGCTGCGCGACCCATTTGTGCAAGTCACAGATAGGCAAGCAGCAGAGCTGGTTGTGGTGGACATCATGGGTGCTGGCTCAGACGATGGCGGGATATTGCTGTGCCAACCGCAAACGAAGCCGATGCGCCGACATGACAGCCATTATGACACGATGAGCGGTGATGATTTTCCAGCATCAGTTGCTCACTGATGTTATATCGACTGACGCAGAGACCAGCGGCTACGACAGTACTTGGAATGGCCTAGGGATCGAGTAGCCCCACTGCGAAGTAACAAATCTCCAAAGCTATTTTCTTTGAGATACAATGATTTGCCACCAGCCTGGATCGCCAGGACCGCAGAACAGGTGCCTTGGATATTCCAAAAGAGTAGAGTTGATACAACAGCTGGAATCAAGGATGGCATAGGCATCATGTATGATGTGTTGCGGCAGTGCCACGTGCCAGCAGGTAAACATCGCCTCAGGGGTGAGGGAGATGCCTCCAGCGATGCATCTGCATGGGCCCTGAAAACCTCCCACTCGGCGAGGCTATGCAGTGTGTCCGCATTGAAACCGAGCTTGGGCTAAAAGCAAAATCCAGAGATGATCATGCCATGGATTTCCAGATCAACTTGGCGAGGGTATCAGCGCACAATGAGTGCTGGTCGCACACGCGATATGAGCTAATTATTGGTGTAGGATCATCGCCTACGCCACATGCTGGCCAAGGCAACAAAAATGGCAGGAAAAGGCCTGTCAGCACATTCACAGGCCGGCTCATGCCTTGTGGTGGCACAGGCAACCAGCACGCAGAATTTTGTCGAAAGTCGGCGAATAAAAGCACGCTTGGTTAAGTGAATTTATCGCTTTGAAAAAGCCCCAAACTATAACCAAGCCTCTAGTTGTACCAGAGATCCTTTTGTAACTCGCGCACGCCTGCAGGAGCTGCTATAAAGTCTCCTCCAAGGCATTTGGACTGCCTTTCTTTCTCACACTTGTAACTATTCCACCTTCAACGTTTTGTAGTTCCCAGGCAAACCTCTCGTTCGTTTGGCAAGCAATGCCCTACCGCGCCGGAAGTTGGGTCGGGGTCCACGACACGTCAGACGACATGCGTATTCTGTACGCGTCGTCAAACCTGTATGATATAGTCAATATCCATGCCAGTGACTGCATAGGAACTCCGGCGACCGAATTTATCACTGGTGAAAGTCTAGAGACGTATCCGGCGAACTTTGCTGGGCCACACGACGGATAACGTATTTATCAGCTATGTGCGTATCACGACGTCTGATGGCTCAGCTATTGTGATCCGTACCATATCGTTTATCTGCAGCAGCATAGCCTTTGTCATCGGGTCGTCCGACCCAAGCGGGCTGTTTGAGCGCATGATGCAGCGCGACCACATCAAGCGCTTCCGGTATGTAACCAAGGACGAGAACAGGATGGAGACGCTGACGCAAATTAACCAAGCTATCAGCGAGGCACCCGACTCTGGCAACTCAACTGCCGCTGCTCCTCAGGAGCGCTTGCATGGCAGCACGCAAGAGCACCAGCATGTTCTCATCCAGGCATGCATCATCCTTGATAACTTGGAGCGAGTGGACAGCCGAACGCCGCATGGCCCAACCATCACTTTCTTGACCAACAGCATGGAGCAAATTATTGACGTCGATGCGACCGACCTCCAGGGAACTCCGTTCCTGTCATTGGTTGCTGTCGACGATATCTCCAAAGCAGGCGAGTTTTTGCAGGGGGTGGCTTCGAATCCCAGATATTTCCTTTACTACCCTAAAGCTCCTCCGTCACCCATTCGGGGCTCCTGCCGAGGGACAACTGCCTGCATGTATTACTGTCGAGATGATGGGTGCGGGTTCCGAGACCGGTGCGATACTGCTCTGCCAGCCTGCCGTTGGGCTTCACCTACAGCGCATGAACTGTGGCCTGGATGAGGATGCCGGGTATATGACACTCGAGGAGCTGGTGTCGTCAGAGGCTGAGACCAGTGAATGCGACAGCGCATGGAGAGGCATCAGACCCGAGTAATTTGTGCACTATTGTAGCTCGTTGGTTCCATTCGTGAACTGGTAATAAATTATCTGTATAGCAATGCTGCTTGAGCACCATTGTCGACATGTAGTGCAACTAGTGGGGGATAGGGATGCGCCACGGCGCCTGCCAGGTCCCCCATTGTAGCATTTACATTGCAGTATTTAGGAAACTGAAACAAATAGTAGTAATAGGCGATAAAAATGGAGTGGGGGAGTGACTCTGTTCCAAAGGCCAGCAGGCATATAAGGAATAAGAATGGCAATTGTGAAACAGGGGATTTAGTCAAAAGCCATCTTCTCCGTCACCATCCCTCTATCCACCCATCATCGACAAAATAAGCTATATCATCTGCATACCCTAATGGAAAATAAACCTAAACACCGCGACTCGGACTATTCTATCGTTGAGGAGACTGGAATGAAGCTGGGTAAAGCTCCAACCGCACTACGTGTACCTGGAATCAGCGACGAAGCCCTTCGCGAGACTGAGCGTCTGTGTGCCCGCGACTACCTCGAGCACCACGTCTTCTTCAACCACATACAATTCCACAACCACTGCATATACCACCTCCTGGCATCTCTGTCTCTGGGTGCTACCCAGAAGCGACTGCGGGAGATATATGACCTGAATATCACTCTACAGCGTCCCTTGCTCGAACCAGTCCCTGGAGTGACAATAACCAAGGCCAATATGCACGAGTATCTGGGAAAGGAAGAGTTCTACCCAAACTACATTGAATTCTTCCGATGCGAAATCGGAGCAGAAGGCGGCGACTGGAGGTCCGTGCTGGTGCGCTACATGTTTGACAATGAGATCTACCCACTAGTGTTCAGCGGCCTGATCCACCCCCTGATCCATATCGGCCTCAGTATCGAGTTCGAGAGCGCGCTACTCATCGCTATGAGTCTAGCACAGGCGTGCATTCATTCGCCTATGTTCAGGACCACATTCTCAGCAGACGTAATCGAAACGACCATCGATGACCAGCCACTGATGAAGATTCTCGAGAATATCCGGGGCGATGTGCGCGTGAACGACATCCCTTACCTTCCCATGTTGGTGGAGGATGTGCCTGTATGTGAGCAAGTCGCGCTCGATTATCTGCAGCAATGGAAGGTGTCGCCGACTGAAGAGTGCATTGCGCTAAAATACCGCGAACTGCAGTGCGTGATTGCGCTTTTATATGGCGCAACGACCCCACACGGCTACAGAAACCAGTACGAGTTCTCGCTAATGCATCTGCTAACGTCCTCCTATTTTGTGACAATGGTCCTCGGTGTTCTTACGGTCGAGCAGCAGGTTAGAGTGCTGCGCAGCTATGTGTTTGTCGTTTTGCGGTATTACGCGATTGGGCATTGCCCGCAGTTCTATCGTATCGACGAAGTCGCAGCGGACGATATCTCATTTGCCACTGGCGATGAATACTGCAGCGACAAGCAGTGGAAAATGGTGTTTGCGAAGGCTATTCAGAACGACGATATGCATATTGCCAAGGCTGTGCATGCTCTCTGGTATGGTAGCATTCTCAACCACAATGCTCCACCAGCACCTGCCGACTACCAAATGCCGCCGAGCATCAACTGGCTTCTGCTGGCACAAAACACTGTTGAGTGTATTGACATGAGCTCCTATGAGGACGAAGATGAGCAATTCATGGCTGGCAAGCGGGGATGGTCGCGCGGCAAGATCGGGTTCAGCCAGCACTGGAAGCAAAGTGGAGAAAAACTGTAGGAACCACATGTCACTTTAAACCCTCGTCAAGCCATTTTCAATCTTTGCCATCAGTCACCTTCCATTATGTTGCAATATAAAGCTAGGCAAACCTACCTGAGACATAAATTCGGCAGCCATGCCATTGCAGGTGATGAGAGGAGATTAAATCAGCATATCCTTGCTACGTGGCCGATTGGCAGCACAGTTGCCTACACCAGCCAAAGCAAGTTTCTTTTGTGCTGCGGATTGATTTCGACAACGCCAACCTTTTTCTCCTCTGCTCACATCACCTTTGCTATTTGTATACTATTTAAAATGGGTAAAACCCTGTCGACCTTGATGCCAGAACCAGCTGGTAATACCAAAGTCAGAGTTTTGATGTTAGGCCTAGATGCGCCGGGAAAAACATCGATCTTATACCGCCTACTCACTGGTAGATTTTGCACCACTTGCGCTACAATTGGATACAATACCGAAACTGTGCCATACAACAACATGCAGTTCGAGCTCTGTGATGTTGGCGGCGCCCACGGGGCCCGGCGGCTCTGGTATCATTATTTTGGTGACATGCTGGGAGTCATTTTCGTTATAGATTCAAATGACCGTGAGCGCATGAGCGAGGCACGTGATGAGCTACGGAGGTTGATGAATGAAGATGTGTTTTACGAGCGAGACATTCCGGTGCTTGTGCTTGCAAACAAGCAGGATCTTCCCAATGCCATGACTCAGGATGAGGTGGCCGAGAAGCTTGGGCTGTACAGCGAACGGCATATTAGGTGGACGGTTATGCCGTCGTGCGCTAAGACAGGCGAAGGGTTGTTTGAAGGACTGAACTGGCTGTGTGAGAGTATCAAAGTTCGAAGAAGGTCATAGTAGCCTGTGATCCGGAATATAAGCAGGTGTGTATATTATTGCATAGACATTTTGTTTGTGAAATAATATTCCTGAAAAAGGAGTACAGTACGACTATGACAGCAGAGCATGTATGCATTCGTTTGGATGAGGGTAGGGGTTGTCACCGATTGCGATATATTAAGGGGAAGTTGTTTTAAGATATTTAAACACGCAGCATTATCCTTTTGATCTGATATGTAGTCTTGGGCTACATAGCTCGTCCAGCGGTCATGCATTAGTCTTGGATTTATTTTATACCTTCAATAGTTTTATGAACATGTGTACATGATTATATTTGGGCCACAATGAACCTGGTCTGCATGTGGGCTGATCCGAGAGACTGTATCAGCGCTGACAGCCTCCAAAACCATACAGGCTAGTACCCTCAGTCCTTGTACACGACCCGATCCATGGGATCGCACGATCTGTGTGGGATGTGTGGGACTGAGTCGCAGATCTAGCGTCAAAGCGATTTAACGTGCATGGTAGTAAAAAAAATTCCACGGAATGGTGACAACAGATGGTGTAGCGATATGTATTATGTTACAAGACAAGGTATCCAAGGCTGATGCTGCAGTAGATGCTGATGCTGCGGGATATGGTGCTATTGGAGGCAATACTATAGCTGGCTGTCGCTCTATCCACCAGATCCCAAAGCCAGAGCTGCAAAATCTGAAAGGCCGCTGTGTATTCATCGATCCAGGTCGGGGCGATTTACTGTATATGATGCATGAAAATAGCAGCAATGGGAAAGAGGGTGAAAAGATGCTCTACCGCTACACACGGCAACAGCGCAATAAGGAGCTCAAGCTGCACCACTATGACAGGATTCGTCGGGATACAAATGATCAAGTCCCAGAAGATGCTGTCCGCAGAGCAGAGGCAGAGCTTTCCAAGCACTGCTGCCGGACCCTTAGCTCAGCAAAATTCCGTGCCTACGTTGCTGCCCGTGCATCTGTGCGGTGTGTCCTAACACTGTTTTATGTCGACACAATGATAGCGCGAAGGGTACCGGAGCAGCAGCCCACTAAGTCAAACGAGCAGTTCCATGGTTTTAGAGTCCATCTGATCGACAGATTCCGAGCATCATCAATGTACCTGTTCTGCTGCAAAAAGTCACTGCAGACATTCTGGCATGTTCCTAACCCGCAGCCCTACCAGAGATCGAAGAACCCAGCTGTGAAGTGCCATGGCCTTCTCCGCTGTACAAGCGAGTCATGGAAGCGGGACATGACGCAATACAGACGGGCCTATTTGTCTTGGCTCTTGAACCGCGATCTCACAGCGGTTCTAAACTGCAGACTCATTTTCCAGTCACTGTGGTTCAGGTGACGTTCCTGAATGATTCTGCTGCTCTACAGCCATTGCTACCGATGGTTCTGGCACCATTCCGGCAACGAAGAAGCCGCGCAAGAGGGCTGCTGCAGCTCCACACGATTCTGCTGGCCAGCAGTGGCGAACCAGCACGGAAACACCCACAGTGAGCAAGCCATCAAGACAGGAGATGTCCAAGATCACCATTGCACTAGCAATCATCCGACACATTTAGACGGTCGGTTAGCTGTGATGCTTTTATTGACGGGTCAAACCATGCTGACTGGCAGCCAAGTTCATATCGCGAGCAAAGTAATTTTAGTATTAAAAGTAAAGGAATTCGTTGCACTACGACGTGTGTTTTTATACAAAAGGTTTGCAAGTGCAGTGAAAGAAAAAGGAGCAGGAGTATCAGAAAAATGAGGAGGGAAAAGAGCAAACGCAAAAAGAGGAAGAAACGAGGCAAAAAGCTAATGCGCTCTGCCAGATAACTTCACAACTTCCAACCGCCTCAGAACATCATGGCCACAGCAATACCCGCCAACGCCGTTGCACCGCCGACCACCCGGCTCCCAGCGCCCGAGGTACTGCTTGTCGTCTTCGACTCCTCAGCGCTCTGAGCATTATGCCCCTGCCTCTCCACATTGCCATTAATCGCGACCACAATAGTCGGGTACGCGGTCGGCGTCACCGTTGCAGTCACCGCACCATTAGCATCGGACGTCTCCACTGCGGTCGGCTGCATGACAGGGTCCTGGTCGGCGCCCGGAATTGCGCTCGCCACTATGGTTGTGGGCCCGATCTCCTGCGCATGCTGAACAAAGGCACTTGCCCACGACTCGTCGTATGTGGCCGGCACAGTGCCGGTCAGCGACAGGAGGCTTGTCAGGTGGTTGTACTCAGCCGGAACCTGGATGCTGGCGCTTGCCAGAGCCAGGTTCAGGCGCGGGTACAGGCTTGGCCAGGCACTCGACAGCACGTCAAGGTAGCTGTCCCAGTTGTCCACCGAGGCCACAGAGAATATGATGTCGGCGTGGCACAGTCCTGCAAACGCCGTACCCAGTAGGGGCAAGGAAAATAGCTTCATTTTTGTTTCTTAATATGCCTTATGTAATATGTCTGGGGGGAAGCCTCCTTTGCACCAAGGTGGACTAGTAGTGGTTGCAAAAAGAAAAAGGATAGCGTATCGATATATCGAACGGAAGAATAGAAAAATACTAGGAAATAGGGAAGAGGAAAACGCGAAAAGGCAAATGTAGCGAGAGGAGAATATGGACACATTTCATCCCGAGACCACTGGTTTCGCAAAAGCAGAAAAATCGCCGTTGCTGTCTGCCTCCTGTACAGTTCCATGTCGGTCAATGAGGCGACAATGGCAAAGAAAATTCATCAGCCGTTCACCTTGGCGCGTCTGGGCAAGATGCGAAGCAGCGGCAATCGCACATTCGAAAAAAAATGGGTGTCTCTAGATTGCGAATCCATCCCCACATGGGCCCAAAAAGACCACTGAGCGCTGAGGTCAAATGATCGACGCTTCCTGGCAAGCGGGCTGCACGCAAAAGAAAAAGATGAAAGCTGGGCAAAATCAAAACAACCGGTCTGCATGGTCCTGGACCGATAGACAGGTGCTGCAGAGAGAAAAAAAGGTGGTGTCAGACATAGCGAACGCTTATTCCTAGTGGATTAAATAAGCACGTTTTGTTTTGGCAGTGTAAAGACCCTGAAAAACGCAAAAATGCTAAGGGACCATGGGCTATTAATAGACAGGCGTGGTCTCAGGCGGCCACAATCGCCACAGCGCGCTGGATAACAGCGCCAGGCATAGTGCCGCCCTGGGCATCGATCGGCAAGCGCACCTGGAACAGCAGGTCGCTGCGGTCCAGGTTCAGGTACACAGGGATATCGACGCCCTCGATAGCAGCAGCATCCTTACTGCAGCGGGTCCAGGTCAGGAAGCATGTAGCCAGGCGCTCATTGGAGCCATCGTTCAGCGCAACCGAGCCCTGATGCCACTCAGCACCCTCAAGCCGCAGGCCGCTGATGCCGAACCCGCAGCCGTCCATGGCGCTCTCGCCAATAGCCAGACCAATGCCGAGCTCCTCCAGCGAGCACTGTAGCTTCTTGGCTACTGCCTGACGCGTCGCGGTAATGAAGGCCTCAGGGTACAGCAGACCGCCGAGCCACACGGGCTCGCGCTGCACGACCTCAACAACATCGCCCGAGTCCTGGCTGATGCGGCTGACCAGCTGCGAGACCTGGTCGAGGCGGGCGCCAAAGTCCGCAACCCATTTGGCCAGCGAGAAGTCGCGCGGCACCGTGTATGTGGACAGCCAGGGCAGCGGCACGCTGCCAGCATTGAAGTCGCGCAGCAGGTCGCGCAGATGGTTGGTCTGCTTGCGCTCACCGCGGCAGGTTTCGCGCAGATGCACTAGATCCTGGCGCACCTGCACCAGCAGCTTCCTGGCCACCGAGTGCTCGCGCTCAATGACACGGAACAGCGGCACCCGCGCGGCCTGCTCGGCGTCGGCGTGCGAGAGCTCAGCCAGCTGCTCGGGAAG
This sequence comes from Linderina pennispora, assembly GCF_002104995.1. Classification (NCBI taxonomy): domain Eukaryota; kingdom Fungi; phylum Kickxellomycota; class Kickxellomycetes; order Kickxellales; family Kickxellaceae; genus Linderina; species Linderina pennispora. The sequence continues at coordinate 1,065,841 of NW_024468250.1, read as the reverse complement.
CGCTGCCAGGAAGCTCGCCGCCAGGCTCTCCACCTGCCGCATGTACGCTGGCAGCTCGGCCTGGTCACCAGATACCACCGCTGCGTCCTTGCTGCCACCAGCCTCGGCCACTGCCTCTTCTTCCTCGTCGTCGTCGTCATCCATCAGCGACCGCAGCTTACGTGCGTCGTTGACCAACCGCTGGCCCTTCTGCACCAGCAGCAGCGTCTCGGCATTTGCTGGCAGCCCAAGCCATGTCGGCGGCTCGTGCTCTGGCAGCGCCTGGCACCACTTGACAAAGTCCTCAAACAGAGTGCCCTCGGGCGCCAGCAGGCCGCTCCCATTGCTGCCCTCGTCAACCAGGCTAAAGTCCACACCGTAGGCGTCGGCGCAGAACCAGCGCTGGACAAAAGGTCTCCAGGACGTGGTGGTCAAATTCGTTGTCGATACGTCCGCCATACACGCTCTCGGACAGCAGCGTTCGGATGGCATCCCAGGGAATGCGGGCCGGGTCGATGTTGCTGCGGCCCTGCGCAGCGCGGTCAATCCAGCAGTCGACGGTGGTGAGAGCACACGCAAAGTCGGCATCGCTGAACTCGTACCGCGTGGTCCAGCCCAGCGGAGCATACCGCAGCCGCTCGATCACTACTGAATGCAGCCACGCCAGCAGGAAGCGCAGCCGCGCGCGTTCCGCCGGCTGGGCTGCCTTGCCGCTGGCAGCTGGAATCGAGTTGAGGCTCTCCAGAAGGTTGGCGCGGATGCCGGGCGCCGGCTCAAACACAAGAGTGCGTGCCCGCCGCAATAGGCTGACCGGCACCGCCGGGTTGATCTCCATGGTCAGGAACAGCCGGAACTGGGCATGCGCGCGCAGAGACTGCAGCCGCTTCTCGAGCTGGCCCAGCCAGGTGGGCGCCAGGTGCACATTCTTCAGCAGCACCCATGATCCAGACTTGGACGCGTTGGCGATGGCCTGGTCAGGCGAGCGCAAAGCCCTCAATTGAACCCATGGCCACCGATAGCACGCTGCGCCGCATCTCCTCGGCCAGCGCATCGACACGATACGCCGCATCGTGGCCAGGCACCGAGCACAGCGCAATCGGCGTGGTTGGGTCAACTTCGGTGCTCGTGATCTCGCGTAGATTCGCCTCGGCCACCATGCCGACCGCCTCAAGACTGACCGGACCATTGGGTTCGGCAAACACTGTGGCTGCAAACCGCGTGGCTGCGGGGAGAACGCGGTCCGAGCGCAGCAGGCGCACAACAATAAGCTCGCGCAGCGCAATTGCCTCCTTCATGTCCTGCAGAAGCTCGCCGTCGGCCAGCACTGCACTGCGCGGCACACGCTTCTCGGGTTCCTCGCTCTGCAAAAACTCCACCCACTCAGCAGTGTCCTCGCCATTGCCCATGGCCTTAATCCACGAGCGGCACCAGCCGAGCGCCTGCGAGTGCGCAGCCAGGGACGAGCGCACGTCATCGTCAATCAGAGCCTCAATCTCGGGCGGCACAGCAACCGGCGCCTGGTCGCGCTGGTGGCCGCTGGCAGGGACCAGGATGGTCGACTCGCGCATGACAAAGTCCAGGTCGGCGTTGAGCCGGGCCCATGCCTCCTGGGTGCCCTCAGCTCTAGTGCCGGCGCCGTCCTGCACTGCCACATCCTCCTCCTCTTCGTCGCCACGCAGCTTGATCTGGGCCAGCTGCAGCAGCATCACGAGCTGCGAGTCGTGGTGCAGCGATACAGCCGCCCTGCAGAACGCCAGCTGGAACAAGTCGCGGCGCAGAATACGCAGCCGCTCACGCTCGTCGGTGACGCTGCGCAGGTTCGGGTTCTGCTCAACCACTTGCTTGAAGATGGCATTGAAGAAGTCCAGCGAGAACTGGTAGAACGGGTGCAGCGCAGGCAGGCGGTCCAGCGCAAAGTACACGGCCGAGCACGACCGCGCCAGGGGCGTGAATGTAGCAGTGACACGGTCCACCTCGCGCATCACGCCGTCGGTCTCCTCGACCTTGCGCGCAATCTCCGCTGCCTCGGTCTTGAGCGACTCGAGTGTGGCCACGACGTTGTCGTCGTCGAGGATGTTGCCCTGCGAGGCATTGAGCGCCCGCAGCAGCTCCTTCTCCAGCGAGTGCAGCCGCAGCCGGAACTCGCCTTGCAGCCGCAGAAGGTCGCGCCGCCGCTCATCCTACGTCCGGCCGCTCGTGACGCATAACCTGGCTCAGGCACTGCGTCTGCAGCGATGCACGGCGTCACCGTAAAGTTCACGAATGTGACGCGGGACGACAGATCGGGCGCAAACGCCGCCGATGAGTCGCGCGTCGACAAATACAGCTTGAACATGGGCGAGAAGTCGATGTCCTGGCTGCCGAGGCGGATCAGGGTACGTCCGCCAGTTCGCCGCAGCTCGCGGTTCAGCACCGGGTTCAGGATCGGGTCCAGATGCTCAACGTCCTGGAATCAGAATCGGGTTGCCGAACCGCAGCGCCGACTCAAGCTGCTTCAGGAATGCATCGTCCAGGAACGACGTCACCGTCAGCGTGCGCCCGGCCCGCTCTGTCTGCTGCTGCAGGAACTGCGTGGCCGAGCCCGACGGGTCGATAACCAGCGGGATACCGGTTGTAGTGCTCCAGCATAGCCGCGTTCTCCATCACCAGCGAATCATCAGGCAGCCCGCATGCCTGCCACTGCAGACGCTGCTCGGGAGTCGACATGTATTCGGCCAGCCGCAGGTCGGCGCGCACACTGATGCCTGACCGCGTAATCTGCGTGTTCCAGCGCAGCAGCAGCTGGTCACGGTATTGCTGGTCGTAGTAGCCGCCGTAGGCAAGCATGGCCGCCGCCAGCATCACGTCGCCAACCATTCGTGCCCATCTGCGACTCGAACGTCTGCGAGCCGTTCTCCCAGCGCTCGCGCTCGCTCGACAGCGACGCCAGCAGCTTCAACGAGCGCTCCACCTTTGACTCGACACGCGTCATCTCGCCCTTGAGCCGCTCGGTCTCGGCAATCAGCAGCGCATACTCGTCCTTGTAGCGTGCAATAGACGCCTCCAGCTCGCCGATCATCTGCGACAGCGTGGTGGCCCGCACCTTGGTCTCGTCCGCATCGCGCTCCAGCTTCTTGACCTCGTTGCGCAGCGGCCCGACGCGGTCCAGGATCTCGGCAAACTCCACCTGCGCAATCACCCACTTGACCAGCGGTCCGCACGCCTTGGATGCACGGTTCACGATCTCAAAGTTAAAGTCGGGCCGCTCCAGGAATGTGCGCCGCATGCGGCTGCGCAGCTCGCGCGTCATCTGCTTGTCCGTGTCAAAGTTGACAATCGATGCGATGAAGTCGTCACGACGGATGATGCCCTGCAGCGTCTTCCAGTCGGTCTGGCGGTGGCCCAGCAATGTGCACACGCTCTCCATAGCCATCTTCACCGCGCCGGGCGGGTTCGCCATCGACCGCACCTCCGTCAGCTGCTGCTTCTTGATGTTGGACACTGCCCGCTGTGCCTCCTCAACCGCCGGCTCCGCCCGCTCCAGGTCATGCATCACAACCTTGCGACGCTCCTCGATCGCCGCATTCTTGGTCTCCAGCTCCGCCTGCAGCTGCACCTGATGCCTTCTGCTTCTGTTCGGCCTCCTGCTGGTCCTGCACCATCTGCTTCAGCTTATCGTTCGCCTGCTGCGTCTTGGTCGCCAGCTCCTCCTTCTTCACCGCCAACGACTTGCGCAGCTCCTCCACCTGCACCACCGTTGCCTGCAGCTTGTCCAAGCCGACGTTCAAGTGCCGCTGCTGCTCCTCCAGCTCCTCGCGCCGCTCAAAGAACATGTCCTTGAATTGCTGGATAAAGTCGAGGTAGTGCCGGGGTGTGACATGCGCGATACGCCCGCGCCGCTTCGCCAGCCGCATGTTTGCTACCCGCACCGACTTGTGAACCGCCACAAACGAGTTGATGACTGTGTCGCGATGTGAAGCCGGCAGCTCCAGGTCAGCGTAGGCCACCGGCAGCGTATCAGGCGCAATGAACCCGGCCACATCCAGGTCCACCGAGCTTGTGAACTCGCGTCCGACCTGGAACAGCGCCTGGTCAGACCAGTCGCCGAACCAGTCCAGGACGCAGCGATTGAACAGTGCTGGCGAGGTCGCCGCACGAGATGCCAGCCCGTCGGCCGGAGGGTTCATGGTGAACACAACATGCAGGTTTCGGCCGACCTGCTGCGTGAACCAGCGGTAGAGCTCCTCGTTCGAGTCCAGCATCAGCCCATCCCTGGCTGCGCCCTCGCGGCACGCCGTCATCAGCGCTGCCTGCTCATCGCCCTCAAACAGCCCAGGCACCTCCGAATTTGCCAGCAGCGTGTTCATGCGCTCCAGGAAGCCAGCATCCAGCACATTGCTCTCGTCAAGGATAAAGCAGATCTTTTCGCCACGGCATCCGCTGCGCCGGAGAACATTCCGCAGGTCCTCGTCAAAGTCCGCTGCCTTGTACCGGTTGTGCGCCTTGATCTGGTACACCGACAAGCCGTTCATCCACGCGACGAACCGCGACAGCGTGGTCTTGCCCGACCCGCTAGTTCCAATCAGCAGGGCATGGCCCATGGGCTGTCTGAACACGCGGTCAATGCGCAGGACATGGTCCAGCACATCATTGAACAGCACCAGCTTCACATCCAGCTCCTCCTCGTAGAACACCCGCAGCCGCGCCATGACGTACTCGCGCAGCTCCTCACGGTCCACCGGCACATAGTTGCGCGTCAGCCAGTTCGAGAACAGAATCGGCCGCTGCAGCGCCGAGTGCAGGTCGATGGTCGGGAAGTGCTGGCGCCCGACCTCGTCGATCTTGTCGTCGGTCCACCGCCGCTCGCTGGCATCCACTAGGCGGTCCTGGAACAGCCGCAGACCCTCGTGCGCCCACAGACGTACCAGCCCCTCGACGCTGAGTGTCTCCAGCGGCTGAATCGCCTCAAAGATCCCGCGCGTCCACCGCGTCAGCTCACGCGGCGAGTACACATAGTGCGCCTGCTGGTCAGGCGTGAATCGCTTCTGCGACGCCAAATACACGTCCACCATGGCCCGCGTCAGCGGCTCGGCGTAGGCACGCAGCTGCGGCTGCACCTTCAGCATGGCCCGCGCAAACACACCGTAGATCTGGTGCAGCGAGAGCTCGCCTGGATAGTCGACCATCACCAGAGGTGCATGGCGCATGAAAGCGGTGCGACAGCGGGACACGGCCCGGGTCAGTTGGCGGGTTGCACGCGCCCACAAACTGCACCCGCTCCAGCGTCACCCACTGGTGCTCCGAGGCCCGCCAGAACCCGCCGCGCTCGATCAGCTCGCGCAGGAACGAAATCACACGCTGGGTGCCGTACTTGTCGGGTGCTGGCAGGTTGATCTCGTCACAGAACAGCACCAGCCAGCGCCCGATAGCCGCCGGCGCCAAAACCACGCCACTGGGCGTCTTGCGGTACTCGCAGTACTGCTCAAACGTCTTCAGAATCAGCTCCTGGCGTCGTCGCCGACGAGAAGTTCAGCGCTGCCACCTCCAGATCCGGCAGGTTACGCAATGCAGACAGCAGAGTCATCGTCTTACCGGAGCCAGGCGGTCCGCACAGCAGCAGCGGCTTGTGCTCCGACAGCCATGCGTACAGCACGTCCTCGTGTCTGAGCGTGTCCATGGTGGGCACGACCAGGCTCGAGTCAGTGACGCGGTGCGTCTCGATGTCCATAGTGGGCACTCTGCTGGTCCACTGCACCCACTCGGCCTGGCCATTGCGCAGCGCTGCGTCGTAGTCGATGATCGACTCGTCGCCAGCAGGTGCCGCTGAGAGCCGGCAAGTCGATGGTGGTGGCTCCCCGCACAAACTCAGACATGTCTCTGCGCGCAGCCAGCGTGGCATCGCCGGTAAAGCTCCAGACCACCGCAACAACCAGGCGCTTGGCCAGATACGCCTCGATGACGTCAGGCGCCAGCGGGAAGTCTGGGTGCTGCGAGTTGTACTCGATCACTGTCGATACAGCCTTGTTCAGGAGAGTGAACAGCGTGCTGAGCACTCGCGACGCGGTGAAAGTCCATGATGTGCTCCAGGCCGCCAGCATACTGGAGTGCTCGCTCAACCAGACCGTCGCTGGCAAAGTGCGGCTCGTACACAGTCGCCGCCGATATCTGCACCTGCATGGCCGGTGACTGCGTCTCATCACCCTCGCTTCCTTCCTTGCCGCGCCCAGCAGCATTGCTGCCACTGCCGCCTCCCAGCAGCAGCGCGTTAGCGCTCTCCTCGCTCTCGTCCAGCGGCACCGTCTGCAAAGTGCGCAAATAGTGCTGCACCGTCATATCAAAGCTGACTGTGTCGTTGCTGAACCACACCATACCACACCGCGACACTGTCGCCAGGGTCGCGTAGCGCAGGGTCTCAACCTCAAACATGACGCGGACGTTGGGTGGCAGCGACAGACGCTCGCCGTTGGGCAGCGTCAGCAACTTGTTGTCGTCGAGCACCGAGTTCAGGTTCTCGACCCACTCGGGATCGACATCGCCGTCAAAGATGATCCAGTGACGCTTGGTGCTCTCGCCGCGCACATTATCGACGATCTTGCGCAGCAGGTGCGTGAACAGCCCGTCCTTCCACTCACGCGTGGTGGCATCCAGTGTACCGTACAGGGCATCCTTGGTTACCGACTTGGGGTCGATGACGTAGCTGACGCCCTCCACGCCCTCCAGACGCTCCAATGCTGCCAAAAGGACCTGCCAGGCCGTGGTCTTGCCGCTGCCCGACGCACCGACCATCATCAGGCCGTGGTGGATGGCCTGGATCTGGTACAGCTGGATCACCTTGTCCATCCAGCGGTCACCCGGCACCAGGCTGCGCTGCTTGCAGACATCCAGGATCGCCTGCTTCAGCCGCGAGATGTTGGCTGGCTTGTACTCGATTCCAGGGAACACGTCCTCGAGCAGACTCGACAGAAGCGGGATATCCTGGGCCACAAGCTTCGGGACCATGGTCTCGCGAATGCTCTGAATCAAAAGGCCCTGCTCGTCAGGCATCTCCTCGGCCTCGGCCCCCTCCATTGCAGCGTCATCGCTGCTGCTCTGCAGCCGGTCGCGCTTCAGATTACCGGCCGACACCAGCACGCTCTTCAGCGCACGCAGTCCGAAATCATAGTGCGGCTGCTGCGACAGTTGCTCCGCGCACAGGTTGAACAGTGGCACGACCTTGCTTGCCAGTAGCTCTGCCTGGCGGAATCCCTGCGAGTACAGCATAACCTGCGCAATCAGGTCGCGGTCCGGCTTGGTCATGGCAAACGAGCGGAACAGCTTCTTCAGGTTATCCGGCAGATTAGACCGGCCGGCGTAGCCCGGGTTCATGGTGATGAAGATTCCAGTATCCGAATGCAGTCTGACCTTGTGGTCGAGCAGCTCAATCTCCGTCTGCTGCAACCCACTGCCACCCGACGACTCATACGCCTTGCGCAGTCCGAGCTGGATGACCTGGATCTGCTGCGACACAGCCGACAGAATGCGCTCGTCGAGTCGGTTGAACTCGTCGAAAATGCCCCATGCGCCGACCTGGCACAGACCGACGAAGATGCGGCCCATGGCCTGGAAATCAAAGTTCTCGTCGCAGCAGAACACCAGCGCGAACCGCCCCAGCTGCGTGGCTAGAGCCTTGGCCGACTCGGTCTTTCCGGTTCCCGCAGGACCGAACGGCGAGCCGCCCAGGCGCCGCTCCAGCGCCTGCGTCAGCGTCAGATAGCAGCGGTCCGTCAACGGAGTCTGCACCAGCCGGTCCTGCACGCCCAGATACTCGAAGCCATAGCGGAACTGCGCGTCCGCCATGCGCACAATCAGACAGCCGAGGGGATCGCTCGGCGTCGCAGCATAGCAGAACCGCATCTGCGAGAGCCACGCAAAGTCCTGCTCGCTGCTGGCCTTGGAGTCAATCAGCCCAGCGGATAATGTCGCGCTGGTGCACAAGCTCGGTGATCAGGTGCTCGCTCTTCTTGCGCACAATCGGCGCCAGGTCCTCCAGCACGGCGTCAGCCAGAACCTGCAGTTCGCTCTCGACACCAAGCCAGCACCTGCGGCAGCGCGGACCCGCCAGCCTGCCAGCGCCTCGTCGACCTTGCGCGTCCAAATGACCTGCTTGGCCACAACCACCAGCTGCGCTGGCACCGCATCGATCCAGGCACGGAACTGCGCGGCGTCCAGAGCTGCTGCCTCCTCGCGGTTGACAACCGCCTCGAGCTTCTCGATGGCCTTACCCAGGTGGTCGGCCAGCGTCATGCGCATCTCGCGCTCGATGGCCGCAAGCCAGTCGTTGATCTTGGGGAACTGCTTCAGCACGATGGGCTGGCGGAATGTGACGTGCTCGCCCTCGCGGCTCGACATGCCCAGGATCTCGCTGTTGTCCTCCGACAGCTGGATAAAGGCCAGGCCGGCAAACATCTTGCGCAGATGCTTCTGGATGCGCGGCACGTCCTTGGCATTACCGATGATCTCCAGCAGGTCCTCGTCACCGACAAAGTAGAAACGGGGGAACGACGCGCGCTCGCGCTCCAGGTAGTCGCCAAGCGCCTTCTGGATTTTGCTCAGCAGGTCAGCCAGTCGCTCCAGGCTACGCTGGATGTTGGGCAGGTTCAGCACGTCGAGAACGAACGGGCTCTTGTAGACACGCTTCATGACGGCCAGGAACTCAGTGTTGATGTTCTGGAACCGCGACGACTCGACCGGCAGCATGTGCTTGATGTCGGCCGAGCCAGAGAAGATCCCCTCGAGGTACACCCACTGGCGCTGCACATCAACCCACACGTCAAACAGCAGGTGGATGCGGTTCAGCTTGTCCTCCCACGAGCTGGCCTCCTCCTCAAACACCTTGTAGTACGGCGACGCCTTCATGGCCGTCAGTGCGCTCAGCTGCTCCGAGCACTTGGCAAACAGATCGTCCCAGCCCTTGATCAGTCGGCACTTGGTCTGGTACGGGATCAGCTCCAGCACATAGCCCGTCCACGTCTCGCGGATCTGGCCCAGGAACTCCTCCAGCGCCATCTCGCCCTGCGCAACTGTGATCACCTCGCGGATCACCGACTCGTTGCGCACAATGTCAAAAGTCCCACACGTCGCCCAGAGTCAGATCCGACATTGTGGTCGACACGCGCAGCGCCTTGAACAGCTGCCGCCAGTGGCGGTCGCGCAGGGCGTCGGACTTTAGGTCAGCAATGACAATGTTGGCCTTGAGCAGCCCGCGCAGCGTCTTCTGCATGTACTCGAACGCCGCGTACTGCCGCATACGGTTCGGCAGCTGCTTCGACTCGGCCAGCTGGCGGTCCAGCTGCTGGCGCACCTTGCGCACGACCACGCTGGCCCAGGGCGTCTCACGCAGCTCATCAACCTCCTTCCAGATGCCAGCCAAGGCAGCCCACACGCTCTTTAGGTCATTGACCTCCTCAAGCACAGGCGTCAGGCGCTCGTCGCGGGTAATCTCCATGTCGAGGGCCTCCTTGGCGCGACCCACTTGCTCGTACTCCTCAACCAGCCGCGTGATGCGCTGATGGAAGACATTCAGCGTGTTTGTGGCAATGTCGGGCTTGAGCGAGCCCTGCACAGGCTTGCTCTTCTCCCAGTCTGCGCACAGCGTGCTGATACGCGTATCGACCGCCTTGTCTTCGGTGATGATCTTCATCTGCAGGTTCGGCAGCTGCTCTTGGATCACATTGTTCTTGCGAGCCAGGATCTCGTTGAACGAGCTCCACTCGCCATCGACCTGGTCCAGATACAGCCAGTCAGAGGGGAACTGGTACCGCTGCTTCTCAAGCACCCGCTGGCCGCCACGGAACACCTCCTCGACGTCGCGCTTCCAGCCAGGACACTTGCGCTTCAGCTCCTGCACGAAGGTGATGAACGTGACAACCTCAGAGGTAGTGCTCGACTCGGCCGAGTGGGACTCAAGCTCGTGGCGAGCGCTCGAGATTGCCTGGCAGGTGTCGCGCATCGCCTGGCCAAGCTTCTGCCCAAACTTGTTCAGGATCTCGCGCTGCCAGTTGTCGTACTTGGCGTTGACCTTGCTCTGCACCTGCTCATAGTCGACGATGCAGTGCGCGCCGATGAACTTGGCTGTCTCCGAGTTGTCAAAGGTCGAGCGCGCGCGCTTGATCTCCAGTAGCATCGACTGCCAGCGCGTCAGATCGTCGCCCAGGAACTTGACCATATGGTCCAGCTGCAGGTCCCACAGTGCCTGGTACTGCAGCCAGATCTGCACATACGCAGCTGCCTGCCGCGTCAGCTCCTCGATCGACTGGTACGCCTCATTCAGGCTGCTGTTAGGCAGCCGGGACAGCAGGTCCTTGTACGACCGTGCCTGCGGCCCGGCTGTCGTGATCCTGTTGGTGGCTGTCACAGCAGTGCCTGGGTCGTACTCGAGCGTCAGGTTGTCGTACTCGAGGTCTTCGTCGGTATTTGCCACCACCTCGTAGCGCGCAGCCTGCGGGCGCCGCTGCTGGCAGATGACCGAGAGCCAGGCATGCAGCTGCTGCACCCACGAGGCACGCGCATTCTCCAGGGGAGGATCAAGGTACATGATCTGGTTCTTGATCCGCAGCTCATGCACCAGCGTGCGCAGCTGCGGCATGACCTCCTCCGCCTCGCTCTCCTGTCGCTGTGCGCTCTTGTCACGCCCGCTGCCATTGCGTGCGCCGCCCTCTACCCCCAGACTGCGCTGCAGCCGGCGCGAGATCTTGTTATCGTCGGCACCAATTGTGTCGTCATCGTCTTCGTCACCGACAGCCGGCGCACGGCGGAACTCCTTGATCCACGCCTGCAGGGCGCTGGACAGACGGGTGGCAAGCACCTGCTCCAGGCGCACATCGAGCTCCCCAACCCACTGTTCAAGGTTGGCGTAGTTGTCCAGGTTGAGGCGGTCAATCAGCACCTGGATACGGTCCAGGATTGCGCGCATCTTGTCCTCGGTGTATGGGCAGGTGGCCAGCTCGCGCACAGCCGCGTTGATCTCGTCGTTGAGCGATATCAGCGCATCAACCTTCTCCTGGTACAGCGCGACCACCGCAGCAAACTCGCGTACAAACGACGCATTGCGGCTGTCATGGGCATCAACCTGCGCCAGCGCGCCCGCACCGCCCGCCGAGTACAGACCGGCCGAGGTCACAAAATACTGCCACTTGAGACCCATGCCGCGGCGAATACACAGCATGACGTCGCGGCGGTATCCAGCTGCCAGTGGCATGAATGTCCTGGTGCTGCTGCAGACGGTGGCTGGTCTGGCGGTAGATCTTGGTAGTCTCCATCAGGCTGACCGCAAACGGATACACGCGCTTGCCGTCGCGCGCCATGTTCACCAGCGTGTGCGGCACCTGGAAGCCGAGCCACAGCAGCTCACGCACCTCCTTGAACAGCGTGATCAGCTGTGCATCGAAGCTGATGTTGAGCTGGAATGCGTTGCCGGACGCGCGGTGACGCGACACCAGAAACACACGCCCTGACACGGTCAGATCGCGACGGCTGATTTCGGCGAACCACGCGTCGTACAGGGGGCGCGTGTCCAGCTTGCGGCGGAAGCTCGCCGAGTCGGCCTGCAGGCGCTGGCCCTCGGCATACAGCTCCCAGCCCTTGCCCAGCACGTCCTCGACTCGGCTCATGTACATGTCAAGCTGGCGCTCGATCTGGCGGATCCAGATGATGGCACCCGAGACTGGCGGGATATCACGCAGCTGCGACAGCGTGAACGCCTCCGACTTGTTGTAGTGCCGCTTGAACGTCTCGTGCAGCTTGCGGATGTCGTCCTTGACCGAGCTGATCAGCTGCGTCTGGTACTCCTGGATCGCTCCGCGGATCTTGGGCCGCACAAACAGCGCATTGAACTTGGAGAACACGCGGAACATCTCCGATGCGTTGCGGGCCGTCGCCAGGCGGTCGCGCAGTCGCGCAATGATCTGGTTCTCGACCCGTGCCACGCGCTCATTGTAGCTGGTCTCGGCGCGCTCCCACAGCTCTGCTCCCTCAGGCGTCACATCCAGCACATCGACCATCTTCACCGAGTCGTATGCTGATCTGATCTCGTCGATTGCTGCAATGTCTCCCACACTCGATGAGCCGCCGTCGCCTGCCGGTGCCTCCAGGATGCTAGCCTGGGAGCCCATGACCCGTATAATGGTCTGCTGCAGCTGCTCATGCGACTGGCGGAACTGGTACACAAACTGCACACGCTCCTGCAGTGCTGCGTGCGCCGCGCGGATCTTGATCGGGATGAACTTTTCGCTGCGCTTGCGCGTGACATCGCGCGCCAAGTTTGCAAACTCCTTGACCTGGCTCTCCCATGCCTCAAACGCACCCTGCGTGTCGATGAACAGCCGCTCGAAGCCCGCGTAGTCCATGTGCATGAGCCGCACGTGGCCCAGCACTTTCACCAGCTGCTCGTTGAAGTCGCGCGACACCGCCTCTACCAGCGGCAGCGCACGCCGCACCGGGTACGGCGTCAGCTTCAGCTTCTTGTTGATGTGCGCAAAGATCTGTTCGATGGCTGCGCTGATGCGCCCGACATCGGTGGCCGACAGCAGCTCGTTGATCGGAAAGTCCTTCATGAGCACGTTGTAGCGCGTGACACGCTCTGCTGCCTCCTTCAGACCGGTATCGGTGCGGAACGAGACCGTGGCGTGGAACCGCTTGGCTGCCTTCAGAATGTCCATGGCCAGCACAATCTCGTCGCTCTGCAGCTGCTCCTCAATGCGCTCCAGTGCGCGCTCCATCGACACCCAAAAGTTGATCTCCTGGCTGGTCGTTCCCGATGCCGGGTCGCGGTCCAGCTTGGTGACCTTCTGGATCTCCTTGATCCACCCGTTGACGTCTCCCTGCAGCTGGTTCAGGAACCCAGAGTCCGACAGCAGCGCTGAATCAATGGCATCTACCGTCACGCGCTCGCCCTTGCTGCGGCACTCCTCGACAGCCCGCACGATGACAGGGTGGATGCTGAGCACAATCTCTGGGATCTCCATGTTCTGCTGCAGATGCAGCAGCGACAGCTCCAGCTCGGCCAGCTTCTTTTTGGCCATCGGAATCCCTGGCTGTGAGTCCTTGTCCTCCCGGAATGCCCCACTACCAGCCTCGCCGCCAGCACCCGCCTGCTGTTCGGCCTTCTCCTTGGCTGTCACATATGCGTTGAAGTACGGTGTCACAGCAAAATGGATGTACGCGTGCAAGGCCTCGTACGGATTCAGCCCACTGGCCATTGCTGCCGCAGCACGCTCCTTGCTCGCCTCCTCCGATTCGGTCGCGGGCGCTGCTGCTGCCTCAGTTTGCAGCTGGTGCTGCTACACTGCCAGCACTACCAGTCGATGCTGGGCCAGGCAGGTTCATGACCTGGATCTGCTTTGCCAGCGGCTGCGACGGATTCAGTGTTGTCATACGCTTGATCAGCGCAATGCTGCCCACATGCGACGGCCGCCACGACAGCTCGTAGCTCAGCGTATACGTCGATGTCGAGAACGAGTAGCCAGCCATCTCAGCATCGGTATCCTCGCTGCCATCAGATTCTGTCTCCTTGATCACATACAAAACCGGGATCGTTGGGTCGTTGGCAAACGACTTGCATTTGGCGCTCGCGTCCGGGAACGAGAACATTGCCTTGACGGCTTCAAAGTCGTCGTCATCGTCGCTGCTGCCGCTGCCCAGCAGCACTGGAACCAGGTTCAAAAGATACTGCTTGACAATGTTCGGGTCGCAGAAAACCGCTGCACTCCGCTCAAGCTCGGTACCGGAAGCCGCTCCTGGTCCGCCGATATCTTCCATGGTTAATAATCCTTGTTTCCTCTCTGTTAGCTTTCTCAAATGCCTGGAATGTGCAAAAAGGAAAACTCGAAAAAAAAAAAAGGCGATGAGGACAAGACAATCCAGAAGTTGCTGCCTTTTAAACAGCGCTGTCGAGAATAGTGCCAGAATGTTTGCACGTGGATTGTGTTGGATTGGCCGCCATCTGGCTCCGCAATAGTAGCCGCAGGGAGCGCATTCACCAACTATGAGCTAGCTGGATCCGCAAACTCTGCGCTGTAGGCTGTGTAGGCAGCAGCTGGCGCCTGTGCTGTCGCAGCGTGGGTATTTTGAGGCTTGGCATCGAAGCCACCTGGCTGCAATGTCAAAACAAAAGCGCGATGCATGATCCAGGGATACAGGCAGCTCCACATCCGAGCTCAGGAACCATCCCAGGTTCTTCGTCGGCTATGCATGCTCAGTCCAAGCCCAAGGCTGGTCCGACAGCGCACTTCCTGGACGGCTCTCGGCCAACACTATACGTGAGAACCGCTGCACACTGCAGCTGCCAAAAACCGGTTTTTGCATTCGGTCTATGCGCAAACGAAAACATGGATGCGGAAGCATGCACACCAGACCAATGGTGGACTTCCAGAGCATCGCTTCGTGCATTTCGCAAACATTGCTCTGCAGCTAACCAGGCGAAAACCAGACATTGATTGGAAGCTTGCAGATCAATTGCTGAAAACAAGAAAAAGGAGAGATTTAGAAGAGCGCAACGGCGGCGAGGGCAGCAGCGGCCAGGGAACCAGCCACCTTGGCAGCGCCGTTGCCCGACTTCTCGGCGCTCGGCTTGGGAGCAGCGGCAGAGCCCGAGTGCGAGGCATGGCTCGACTCCTCCTCATCGAGGCTGTCGAGATCCGAGGCAGCGTGCGACCCAGCGTGCGACGCAGGGTGCGACCCAGCCGGGGTGGCACCGGAGCTGGCAGCCGGGGCGGTCGGGGTAGCCGACGCCTCACCACCACCAATCTGGGCCAGCAGCTGGGCGTACTCGGACGACAGCGCCGGAACCAGCGATGTGGGGATGCCGGTGGCGCGCGACAGAACCGAGGCAATATCAGTCGGCAGCTTGCCGTCGGCCAGGGCGTCCTGGATGATGTCCGAGGGCAGGTAGCTAACGATGGCCAGGAGGTCCGCGGGGAGGTCGGCGATGCCGCCCAGACCGGCGGCAGAAGGATTGGCAGCGTTGACAGCAGCGACAAGGGCAAGGACGGCGGCGGCGGTGAACTTCATTATGATTACAAGAGAAAGGCGGGTGGGAAGAGGCTGGTAGCGACGAAAAGAATTACGCAAACGTGGTAGGAAGAAGGGAGGAGGTATACGGAAGAGAAAGGGATGCGAGCGGCGAGTTCGTTGTGCCCAGTTTATAAAGATTACCGAAGCAACATATGCACGGTGCACATCCCAGCGAGAAAAGGGGAGCGGCAAGCCTCCCGCAGTGCCAAAAAAAAAAATACATCTGCAATATGCGCTCACCATGCCACCTTTTCTTTCTTTCTGTTGGGCATGGGTACCGCTGGCCAGCGATTCGGTCGTTTCTATCTGTGTGTGCGGAGGGGGACAGGACCAAACCAACATGTCAACAGGGACATAATCCCGGGGATTGTCTTTTGTTGACGGTTCCCAGTCTACTGATCCGATTGTTGGATTCGGAACTCTGGCTGACCTCGTTGCATCCTTACATGCCTGGGCGATTAGACCGGCGTACGGCTATAGAGCCGTGGCTGACAAGGCGAGCGAGCACAAGCAGCAGTTACTACTGCACCGACTAGTTTGTTGTTGAGAGACTGGCTGTTTGTTTGCTCCTGCCCATTCCACACGCACACAAGGGAACACCTTCCCTTGTTTTTTTCTAGAAAATAAAGTACGAGAGCAAATGCACGCATCCCCTCTTCGTCTGCAGCCTAGTAGACTATGCTACGGCTAGTTTACTGAACCCCTCGCAGGACCTCCCTGAGTGACATTTTTGGCCTAATCAACCACCACGGACGCCAGCATTTACTGCCAAGCCTGGCTTGCCAGACACTGCTACTCTACAGCAGATCCTAGCTTCAAGCTGAATCGTTTTGCCACCCATTGTCGCCATCGCAGGACAGGACCGGTTTTATTGCACGCATCCCAGCTGAATCCGGATACTATCCTTTTTTTACATTTCGGAACGCTGCGAATAGCGCACCCTCTCTATTCACTAAACTGGAAGACAAACCAGGACCAAATAGTAGAACTACGGCTGAGCATCCCCCTCAGTGGTCAAGTTTATACAACCATCAGTGCAGCAACAACACCAGCAACCACCGCCGCCAACCACCACGAGCTGATGGCCGACACTGGCGAGCCCTGGTTAATGACATACGCAGAATTGTGTGCAATCTGGTACGTTGACGAGATACTCTGCAGCTCCACATCCCCCCACGTGCGCGGCCCAAGGTCCTGAAACTTTTGCATGAGCGACTGCATGTACCCCTGGTCGTATGTCGATGGGATTATCGCTCCGTATATAGACGTCATTAGAACATACACGCCATAGTTCTTGTCCTCGGCGTATGCGTCGATCTGGGACGATAGACTAGAGCGCACGCTATCCCAGTTGACGCTCATTTGCGAATAGTACGCTTGGGTGTTGTCGATTGATGTTGTCGGGATGTAGAAAGCTGCATTGGCTGGCACGACAACCAGAGCCAGGCATACGAGCACCGCGTGAATTATACGCATATGGAAACAGTAGCAATGAATGGATAAATACAAAAAACAACGAGAAGAAGAGAGAGGGAACGAGGTGTGCCTTTTCGCTGCGTAATAATTTTTTTAAGAGCATGCACCAGGTCACAATGTTGCATCAGTAGGCTGTCATCACAACTGCCACTCCCACACGTGCAACGCGATACAGCAGATAATTGCCAAAAAGCTGTCGTATGCAGAAAAACTCATTGCATTCTCAAAAACGCATTTGGCCAGCCCACTGCCTCCCATCTAGAGCCGGGCGGTAGTCCCGAGAAGAAAAATCGTGCTCGGCATCGTCCCAGTAGTCGGCAGATAGAGGCAGTAATCGTGCCTAAGCATATCTGCCGGTTCTTTTTCTTCAGCACGGCAGCGGCAAACAGGGGGAAGGTCAGCTGGCCAGACATGGGGCTGCCGGATGTCCCCCTGCCCCGCGTGTTTCAAATATCCACGCATGTCATGCACAATCTTGGCAGCAATCCGCAAATGTGCGGGGAGATGCACTCAGACAGCGAGGGACGTTGTGTGGCAACTCGGCATTCATCAATGCCTGTTGTGACCGCCTCCCGGAAGCAAGGGGTGGCAACGGTATATAGGCCAGAACTTCTTTCTTTCGGCAGCTAGTCATCTGGGGCCGAGGAGTAGCTGTGACGACATGCAGGCTTGCCCGAAAACCGGCAGGGACATGCGCCGTTACTTTTCTGCGGTTAAGACAAAGGCTACAAGTTGCCGGCAGTATCTGTCAAGGTGATATAAAACTACACCAGGACTGTTTGTTTTTTGCGCAGACGATTAGTTGTACATCCTCACTACCGCATTAGCACACTTTGAAACCACACAGCATATTTTTTGATTTACACATGAGCATCATGTCCATCGACATCCTAACCGCCCACACAGCCACCCCTGTCGAAACACTAGCATCGGGTGCGCCAACTGAGACTCTTCTCAGTGCCTTGTCTTCTGAGCCAAGCCCCCCACAGACCCGGAGTAGCACGCTGCAAACTACAATACTGGTGACTGTTTTCGGAGGTAATGTATCGGCAGAGAAAAATGGATACACTAATGGCAACATAGTCTGACTAATCACCCTCTCGCTATAGCTTGGATCCTGTTCGTATTTGTTCTGTCGGTCTACATCATACAGAGGCGTATTCGCGCGGCGCGCATGGAGATCGGCGATGAAGAGAACCCGCGCGTGCGATTCACGGTCGAATACAGGCCACGGCGTAGCGTCGCCAAACAAAACGTGTTCACCCCGGCCGAGCTCGACCTCATGCCTGCACTTACGTTTGCCGAGTACAAATCCAGTGGGGCCAAGCATGCGTGGCCCAAACACAAGCACTCGGTCCTGACGCTCGATGGGCTGGCAGACAAGCAGAAAGCCGTAGACATCGATGCTATCAGTATCCACTCAGAGAACTTGGAAGAGCAGCATGTGCCTGTGCAGAACGCGATCGCGCAACAGCAGGAATGTGCTGGAACCCCCGATGGCAAGAATGATACAGATGATATGTGCGCGGTCTGCATCGATGGGTTTGATGCCGAGTCGACGGTCCGGGCGCTGGTCTGCGGCCATGTCTTTCATTGCGAGTGCATTGACAGGTGGCTGCTGAGCAAGTCATCTCGATGCCCACTGTGCAACTCTGATACCCGCACATCGCTGGGGCTGCCGCAAAGGCCACCCAAGGCCAAAACCGCAGGCACTCTTCGCCAGGCATAACGCCCCTCCCATGTACCCTTCACACTTTTACGCTGTATAGTAGAAACAATTTCACGTATATTAATGGTCCTCGTGTCGCTACAGCTTGGCAGAGGGAAGCTGGCGGTTCAGGAGAGCCGCATCAAGTTTGCGGACAGCTGAAAACGCGTATCCCCAGCTGGACTGGTAGCCGAAGCTCGACTGGCCATAGTTGTGGAGAACGACCACATCGCCCTTGTTCTCAACCTCAAGCCGTGGTCCAGACCGCCGAGAAGGCCTGAAGGCGACGTTGACTCGGATCAGCTTGTTGCGCAGGGCCTCCACATCGGCATCCGAAGCATCACGGGAGTATCTACCCTCATAGCCTTCGGCCGAGCAGCTGCGGGCATAGCGAGAGGCAGTTGCGAAGGATCTCCTCGGTTGTAGCCTTGTTTTCGCTGCGGTCCCAGTTGTCCTTCTCCATGACCCCACCCAAGATCACTGTGCCGTCGCCGCGAGGGATTACATATGTACATTTTGTCTCTGAGCCAGTGTTGCCAGGAGACATCGTGGTGAAGTCGACGACTGGGAGCATTAACGAGCAGGGTCTGGCCACGCGTCGGGTACATTTCCTTGTCAAGGACGCCGCCCAGGGTCCGGCTACCCATGGCAGTGCAGTTGACTACCACCTTGCAATTGTCGGCGTAATGCGTGGCATCCAGGATATGATCCAGCCGCGCCTTCTTGACCTGGCCGCCCTGGGCAGTAAACTGCTCAGTGAGCCAAGGCAGGTACTGCAGCACATTAATAATCAGCGAGTCGTACTTGTAGCCCATGGAGGCACCCGCCGGCCACTCTGCCTTATCAATTGGCTGCAGGTTGGCGACATAGTTGCGATGTAGCATCTCGCACTCGCCAGGGGCGTCGCCGAAATCAACCATATCAACAATCTTGACGCCGGCCTCGGGGGTCGTACGAGCAATGTCGCGGAATTTGAAGTAGGCTTCTTCCTCTGCAGCACGTGCTTCGGTCTGCTCAATGGTTGCAAAGCTGCGCCAGTTGGCGCCGGCAAAAGGGGATGCCCAGTCTTGGGAAATGTTGTGCGGGCCATGCAAGTCGGCAACAACGTCGTCGGCCACTACTGTCACAGAGTAGCGGTTAGTTCGCTGCAAGCTGAGCGCAGTCGTCAGTCCGATGACGCCACTGCCGACCACCACGACGGCAATCCTGTGAGACGGTGTTGGGCTGGCCATGTTTGGGGAATGGCGTTAATAGCAGGCTATGTGCTGAGCAGGGGTGTGAAAAGAAAACAAGGAGAAAACAGGGATGCTTCTGTCGTCAGTCCGCGTCTCCATCCAGGCATACCATGCGCTTATATCGCTGAATAGGCGTGGGTTTAGGGCCAGCAGCTGCGCTGTTCGTGAGAAATATTGCTCACTAAGGACAGACTGGCAAATCCCAGTAGGCAGCCGCGTACAGCTCCGACCCGGGCCCACATATGCATGCCTGACCAGCGAACTGTGTGAGAAAGCTGCATGCCACAACCTTTGAGCGGGCTAAGAATACTCCCCTACGCGCGGCCGGTCACATGTCTCGACCAAGAGAGTCCCTGTTTTTTTTTTGTTTTCCCACTCTTTTAGCATATCGACAACGCGTAGCAGGGGCCTGCAGGAGACGCAGCTTCATCCTGGAGGAACACAGGCAGGCTCAGACTGAAAAGGGACTCGCAATCCTGTTGTCCCCCTTGCACCTTGTTTCCACGGAGCTTTATATATTCTTCTGCGACAACAATATAGCCATATTTCTACCGAACCAAAATGAAGCTATACGCCACTACCCTGGGTGCGCTTGTTCTGTCCACCGCAGTTTCTGCGCAGTATGCATTTGAGTTGGCCGACAAGGACGAGAATGCCATCTACACCGACATCATGGTTGCGTGGAAGGACTGGGCGGCTGCTGGCAACGGCGTGCTCGCCAGTGCGAAGGACGACTACCCTGATGCGTACACGCAGCTGAAGGATATCTATGGTACCACCTCGCTCCCCGGCCTGTTCAACGAGGGGCTGGCGCGGAATGCGGCCAAGCGTCTGGCGGGCGTCTCGGAGACGACGATCTGGGACAAGAGCCAAGCCAGTGCCCAGGGTGAATTCTCATTCTCGACCACTGAGCTGTCAGCCAGCTCAGGTCCCCAGGCTACCGCCACGGGTACAGGTGGCGCGTCCAAGACGCCCGAGCCGACCAGCGGAGGGGGCCATGGATCGGCCACCAGCGGTGGTGGTGGCGGTAGTGGTGGTGCAACCTCAGGTGATGCCACTACAGGTGGACAGGCGACGGATTCAGGTGATCAGACCGACCAGACGGGCGGAAGTGGTACCCATGCTACCTCGGTCACTGGCGGCAAGACCACCGGGGCTACCTCTTCGCCGACCAGCAAGCCTGATTCAGGTGCGGCAGGCATGGCTGCTGGCCAGCTGATCGCCGCCGTGATTGCTGCCGCCGTGGTTGCGATTGCGATATAATCGGTTTGTTTGTAGGGCTGGATGTGTGGATGATGTTAATAAATTTTATGTTCTAAAACCAGCATTTCAGGCTTGTCAGGTGGCTTTTTTGGGCTGCAGAAGCAAAGGGGCGGGCAGGCTAGTCCAACAAGGATGGCAGGCATAGAGCAGCTTGTGCTAATTGGGCAGCTGGGGTGGCGGTGACGCGGGAAGGCTAGCGACCTTCAGCCCATGCCAAGTCGCGTGCAAGCATTGGATCAGCAAACATTTGCAATGCGAGGTGATGTACATAACTAAACCCAGCCCCAGCCAAACGAACAAACAAACAGCAAGTGTGATCTGAGTCAGGAGCCTTTCATTTTGGAACTGGGGACCGGATATGACAGCTGTGCATGCAGTGTGGAGGTTCGGTCTGTGCAGGTTGGTCGATTGTTGGAGCAGTGAGAGCGGCAGTGAAAAAGTATTCCATCCGAGTCATAAACTGGATTGGACTGTGGCAGCAGGTGCCAGCACCACCGAGACAGCAGCTCTGGCCTGAGCAGGAGCCGGCTGTCCTTGCACAGGTCTGGCCCGCGCCTTGCAGCGCCAATCACAGTCCCGTATCCACTACAGGAATGAGACCCAGAGGCGGGATGCAGTAAGAGTGGGAAAGGGCAGTGTGAAGGTTGTCTAAAACTTACCAATACAGCAGATTATACCAGAATAGCATATTGGGCCGTTCTATTGCCAAGAGTTGGATCGGTGCAGTAGCAGCAGATCGATGCCGCAGGTCTGGAATGCCAAGACGGAGGCTGTAGAAAAAATATGCTATTTGTGGACATACGAAAAATAGAACGCACCTTCTAGCAACCCGGGGCCAGCGACTTTTTTTCTCTTCAGTGGTGTGACGTCGTTGCTGGCCCTATCGGCGTCATCCATGCTGCTCTAGTCAAAGAACAATGTGATGTCTCTGCCCAGTGACGGCGCTCCTCTGCTTGATCATCCGCGGTATTTCTTCTTCTCATCACCAGATGCCAAAAATACATGTCGCTCCACTATCCCGCCGCCTTCTCGATTCCGAGTACGCAGCCAGTCCCATCGGGAAAGACGCTGAATCGCTGACGGCATTGGCATTGGCACTATTTATTTGGGCGTCGGCTCAGGCAGCGGGCCGGAGAACCAAGAAAAAATATCCATGGGCGCCTATTTGTCAATATTATGCCTGCCTTATCACTGTGGTGGGTGGGGAGGTTCGGCGGCTTTTGTTTGCTGGCGCATGTGCGAGGATGTGGGCCGGGAGGGGGTGCAGAGGGCGGGTGGAGATACCCCCTTCTGGATCAGCATCCCTAGCGAGCATTCAAGCGGCATAGTGAGCACCATCAGCCGTTTGCTGCCGCTTAGCTCCGGGTATGCTCTCCGGTAGGCGGAGCTTGCCAGACAGGAAGCCATTTGGCATATAAAGGCACACGCATCGGCACCAGCACTGCGAACCCAAACACCATTACCAGTTGCTTCAAGCGCTTTCCTCATTTTCTCAGTCCTCTAATCGGCAAGACCCGTAGCCAGCTTCTACTCTTTTACCCATCTTAATCACCAAATACCTAACAAAATGAAGTTTGCTACCGCCGTTGCTCTCCTGGCCGTCTCTGCTGCCGTTATTGCTCAGGACTCTAGCGCTGCCGACACTGCTGTGTCTAGCATCCCCTCGAGCGCTGTTGGCACCGCTGCTACCGATGCCACCGCTGCCACCGCTGCCACCGATGCTACTGATGCTACCGACGCCACCGCTGCCACCAGTGATGGCAACGCTACTGGACAGCGAGACTGCTGCATCTGGCACCACCGGTGTCTCGGTCCCCTCCACCGACTCGTCTGCTGCTGGCACTGGCAGCGATACTGAGGGACAACTCTGCCGCTGCTACTACTGGTGGCTCGTCTCCTGGCTCCTCTGCCGCCACCACCAATGGCTCGGACGCTGCCTCCGATACCGATAGTGACGCCTCTGGCTCTCTTGGACGACGACCTGTCTGCCGGCTCTGATGACGAGTCCAAGGGATCCGCGAGCAAGCCCTCAAGCAAGGCCACGACCACAGGCGGCAACTCGGGCGCCAGCTCGCTGGCTGCTGTCCCGGCCGTTGCTGCCATCGCTGCTCTGGCAGTCCTCTTCTAAGGGATCTCAGATCCTCCATCATCTCTCTGGCCTTCTCTCCATCCGTTCAAACAATCTAGCGCCTGTTTTTAGTATATTTCTTTCCTTTCCTCATTACCCTGTAGCCCCCTTTACAATTCTAGTTGTTGCCACCTTTCTGTTTTGTCCATATTAGATAGACGCGTTTCTCCAGACAATCGCCTGCGCTGTGATGGGGGACAAATGTGCACATCTACAAGATAGCAGGCACATCTCGGCTTGTAATAGTATGCATGCGACGCAGCGAAAACCGCTCTCTTACACACATCAGAGATATGCGGCGTTTCTGCTTGCTGGTTGACTCGGTGCTTCTACAGAGAGCGCCTGCAAGAAGCGGCCAGCAGTATCTCTAGTCCGGGGATTGCTGCTGCAGCCTGTGAGGGCGGATGGTCCACCAATATCCCTCCACGAAGTTGCGCACCAACTGGTAGAATCTTGTCATCGGCAAAGGGTTTAGAACGATGCAAGAGTGCAAGCGCTGGTTCTTCAGCGCATGTTCGGGCAGCAGCACCTTCGGGCGGCCTTTTCCCGCTGGAAACCGAGACGGTTCTCTGCAGGTCCAGCATCAAGGTTTCTATTCGTCGAGTGGTAGTTGTGGGGGGGGGGTCAGAATGGAATTCAGAGGACGCATTAAACGTAACAAGTTTGTGAGCTGCGCCCCGTCTAAAGTGGAATCAATGGCCGGGAAGGAGGGCGAGTAAACCCGCTCCCCCTCCAAACGCGCCGTTCTGTAACACTCTCCATTTCATCATGTACGAGTTATAAAACTCGGTGAGATCTGGAGATTCAACCCCATTTTGGCCGCATTTTGCGCCCAGAATTTATACTGCTGCCGCCGCTGAAATCGCAACTGCTCGGTTGTGGGATCCTGCTCCCAGCCAATCACCGGCCCGGGCAGGTGAAAAAACTTCCAAGCCGTTCCTCCCCTTCCGCGGCTCGGCTGGGGGAGCTATAAAGCTCGCATACAGCGCGCCGCCGCCGCCGGAGCGCGCCATCTTTCCTGTATACTAAAACTTTTTCATACACTTTAGCTCGCGACTTTCCGCCGTTTTCTATAAGCTTATATGTCCATTCAGAACCTCAAGGCCTTTCGATCCGTTCGCCGACACCGGCCTCGACGACGACGCCGCCCAGACCGACAACTACATTCGTAAGTCTCCCGCCTGAATCTTTGGGCGATTTCGCAATCGTTGGAAAGATGATAAATCAAAATTTTGCTAGCAAATCTATAGCCGGGCATTTACGCGTTGGCCGTTTTGGCCTTCGTTCCGGCACTGTTAGTGCTTTTGTCATAGTTACACTGACCAGCAACAGTGCTGCAATCTGCGCTGCTGCAACCCTCGGCTGAGAATGTAAGCTAACTCGAGCTTTCCCTTTCCAACGTAGACATCCGCATTCAGCAGCGCAATGGCCGCAAGACGCTGACGACGCTGCAGGGCCTGGACGAGAAGCTCGATCTGAAGAAGATGCTCAAGTTCTTCAAGAAGGACTTTGCGTGCAACGGCAACATCGTCAAGGACGAGGAGATGGGCGAGATCATCCAGCTCCAGGGCGACAAGCGCGTTGACCTCCGCGACTTCCTGGTTAACGAGGGAATCGTCAAGAAGGACTTTGTCAAGGTGCACGGCTTCTAAAGGATTTATAGCAGGCGCTCTTCGGCGCCTGTCATGTATTTATTTCACTCCCACCTCATTCTCTCAATTTCCTATATAATTCTGAGTTCCACCCCTCGTTTTCTTGGTGTCAGCAATATCAACTTATTGAAGCGTCTGTAACTGGCATATTGCGCCAGCTGCCTGTCTGAATGCCATATCTCCATAGTGCAGGTGACGCCAGCCCCAGCTGGCAATGGCGGAGGCGGCTTCTAGCCAAACTGGTTTGCCAGATTGCAGGCCGCCTGACCGCTCGCCGTCAATCTGGCAAAGATGATGGCCATCTTGATTTTCATGGTGCGTCTGCTTGTCTGCACACCAATCTCCCTACCACCAGTAACAGACCCAGACATGGTGACCATGTGCTGCCATGGAGATGCGACTTGCTATTCTCGGAAACAGCGGCTACCCGCACCGGGACCGCCCGTCGCCCTCAAAGATGCTGGGTTTGGGGTTTTGGCGGTGCTGGCACAGGAATGTGTGGACCACGGTGACGATGCCCTTTATTCTGCTCTATTGCCAGCACATGCCCATCAGTCGATCTCGGTGGCCAGGAGCAACGGACATCGCGGGGAGTTGCAGCGCAACAAGGGCGATGCAAAATGGGAGCGGCGAGTAGACAAGCGGCGCGGACGCTCCAGTTGCCTCTTGTGTGAGCGGAAAATCCCACACCCGCCCTCCATACCTGTCGCTTGTGTTGTCTAGTCAGTGGCCCTGGGAAAAAGGTGTCGCAAACAAAGGAGTGGTGCCGAAGAGTATATAAAAAAGGCGCACTCTGGTGGCTGCTACCAGAACCCACTCCGCCATTTCTCCCACTCTTTCTCTCTCCGCACAATCTTGTCCAGCCTTCGCTTGCTTCTGGCAACTGCCACCACCACCCACATATCCTCATTTACCGGACAGAGCATTAAACGCACAGACGACTATGGTGTACTCCGAAGGGTCACGCTTCAGCTTCACCGAGGAGGTCAAGCCGGGCGAGCGCCTCAAGCTTAGCCACAGCGCCGAGGAGTCGAATCTGGTAACGTTCTCGCTGCCGCGCCCGCCCACATTCGCGACCGTCGAGGCAGAGCGGCTGCACCGCAAGCAGCGCCTGGTGGCTGCGTTCCGGATCTTCTCAAAGCTGGGGCTCGACGAAGGCATCGCCGGGCACTTGACGTGCCGCGACCCCGAGCACCCGGACCTGTTCTGGGTCAACCCGTTCGGCAAGTACTTTGGGTGCATCACCATCAAGGATCTGCTGCTTGTAGATCACAAGGGCACTGTTGTCTACGGCTCAAGCCCAGTGAACGCTGCCGCCTTTGTGATCCATTCCAAGATCCACGAGGCGCACCCTGATGGCTGTAGCCGCCTGCCACAGCCACTCGCTGCACGGCAAGGCGTTTTCGTCGCTAGGCAAGGAGCTGCTGCCGCTGACGCAGGACGCCTGCATGTTCTACAACCACCACGCGGTGTTCCCGAACTTTGGCGGCGTCGTCGCTGACGCGGAGGAGGGCGAGCGGATGGCCCAGACCCTGGGCAACAACAAGGCGCTGATTCTGCAGAACCACGGGCTACTGACTGTGGGCAGCTCGGTCGACGAGGCGGCGTTCTGGTTTATTGCCATGGACAGGTCCTGCCATGCCCAGCTGCTGGCTGAGGCTGCTGGCAACCCTGTTCCGATCTCCGATGTTGTTGCTGCCGATACGTTCAAGACTGTTGGCGCGCCAATCTCGGGCTGGTTCAACTTCCAGCCATACTATGAGATGATCACCAAGGAACAGCCCGACATTCTGGACGTCGACGAGGAGGACGGCAAGCTTGTTCTCTAGGCACCTTTATCTCTCTTTCTCAATCTCCATTAGCTCCTTTCGACACCATGCTTGGTGCAGGTGCGCTGTGCAGTAGTTGTAGCATGGCTGGATCTTTGGCTCATGCGAGCACCGCCGCTTCATTGCCGCATTGTTCGCGAAACAGGCGGTAGTGAAAAGTAATCCTACTACCAAGAATACCCGGATACTGGCCATGTAGGAGCGTGTGTTGGGTAAAGAAGCTGCTTAGTACAGACCCTAAATGAATACGGCAAAAGAAAAGAAAAAACTGCTGCTTCTGCTGTTGCTGTTGCTGACAGAAGAATCCCCCGTTAGATTAACAGTGGCATGTTTGGCCAGAATAACAGTGACATTTATAGTGCGAAAAAGTAACTACATGTCCTACTGCTTCCTGTTGAATATCTTCAGTGAGCGCCATGCAAAATACAGCGTGTGGCACAAAATATGCGAGTCACCATTCGGGCATTTGCCACCATACCGACTCTACGGAAACATACCTTCTGCAGAATTTTATTTCTCAGTGAACCAAAAGAGCAAGGCGACAAAGGCACCCGAGAGCAGGTGAGCTGCCTGGAATATGGCCAGCCAGCACAGACTGCTGGCGCCTCCGACACCTTGCGATATGTGGTGATAGTATGGCCACGCATTGTGCATATACCGGTCCGATGTCCAATGTGCTGGCAGGTTGTCCAAATCAATTCCGCGTTTGTGGTGTGCGTGGTGGCTGCCATTGTGGAATGCTGTGTAGTACACATACGTGGACATGATGTAGTATACAATGTGCGGCATATACATCACCAGGTACACCACCGGATAGACAAACATGCGGGATATGCACGCCGTGGTTGGTCGTTTGTCGACGACGGTATGCGTCTGTGCTCGGTCTCTGCGGTATCTGTCGGTGGTGACGACCCAGCGACCTTCCTCAAGCGACTCCCAGCGCTCGATGGCCTCGACTCCGATTATCTTGGCGCTGTCATCGCTGTACTCGCTCATTGCAGGAAGCACTACCGTACCTGGTGTTGGCGCGGATGTGCGCAGGCTCAATGCCATTGTGCTCCTTGACACTAGATACACAGCCAATACAGCTATCCCGGTTTGCGTGCATGCGTGTCTCTAGGATTCGCGACATGAAGGGGGTTGACAAAGCAGCAGGCAGGTCGGTATCAGACGTTGCCTGTAGCGGCGAGTTGAAGGGCAGGACAATGCGTGCGGCAAGCGAGGACGTTGTTGACGGCGGGATGGTATGGAAGCGCTTAAGCTTCTGCTGCTTGTATTCTAGACACTGGCTGCTTGACAGCCCTTGCTTTGTCAACAGACGCGTCAGCGCAAAGTACCATCGCTTGACTGTCGCCATGCTGCGGCTGTCTGAGTCCTTGGCAGGCTGGCAGCTTGTAACTAGACTTGGGTTGCTGTGGTTGGGAGTGCTGGTGGCGCCAGTGTTGTCAGCAGTGCCATCGTTGAGCGCTACAAGTTGCGCGGGTCCGCAGTCTGGAGGGGGAGTTGATGGAGCGGAAGATGGAGTTTGTCGACAGTGTTGGGCTCGGGATGTCGGTGGTGATCATGAAGCGGACCAATAAAGGTGTTGGCAAGCGAGCGCTTGAATGTCTCGTAGTAGCTACGTGGCGTCTTTGGAACCGTCAGTGCCATGGAGTGACGTGGCGCTTGTGCTGTAGCATCCGGGTGCTGCTGTTGCTGCTGCAGGTACGATGCATGCTGTAGCCCGATCGAGTAGTAGTCGATGGTCTTATACGGCGGACGCTCACAGACGGCTGTGTCATCGGTAGTAGCTCTTAGACCGCGGGTCGGCACGCCATTCCGGCTTACTGACACCAAGCTTCGACAGAGCCCACCGATGTGCGTTGCCGAGCGACTGGCTGAATGCGCCAAAGTAATTGCTTGATGGTGGGCTTGACACCTGCAGTACTGTCGATGGCCGAGTACCGTGGCACCTGGATCAACACAGGCTGGCTACGGACGCGCCGAACTGGACATCGACTGCGACAGGTGCTGGGTACTGGTGGCCGGCTGGCGCTTGGACTGGATGTAGGACAGACAGGATGTACAAATTAATGATGAAGATGCAAAGGATGTTGAGGGTACGCCAAGCATCGAAGGCTATCCAGCGCGCGTATACAGGCATGCGCGGGATCCAGCAGTAGGCAAACTCGCTGGAGCGGAACCGCCAGATGATTTGGAACGATAATGGAGACAGTGAGCGGGAGGCAGATGACCACACCCATCATAGGCACGATGCTTGTCTGCAGCCATGTCTGACGTCGCACCCAGCTGTGGGGGTGGCGGACCGAAGAGAGGGACCCAAGTGCGATAAGCAAAATGCAGATGTCAGCGCACTACAAGCAAAAAAAAATTTAAAAAGCATATCAGTGAAAGGGTTACTTTGTGCTTCACCTTTGACTGCATTAGAAATTTGCTTTTCGAGCTACTTGCCTGTTGGACTCCAAAACTCAATCATGCCACCTAGTGTGCAACCAGCTGGAGATGGAATGCGGCCATATACAAGAAACACGCAGCCAGATATCAAGGCAGCAAAACACATGACGGCATAGGCACCCGTGAGTGCGCACAGGAGCATATGGCGACAAGCCCAGAGTGACCGATCTAGAATATACAGGCGGTAGATGACAAATGTGCAACCAACGATGCTGGCAAAGCTAGATGAGATGGTGACCAGCATCGAACTCACGCTACTTGGCGCAGCATCCAGCGATGGCGAATAGCGTGGCTCAAACATTGCCCAGAGCAGCCCAATTGTGGAAGCCGTAGGTGCGAATTGGGAGTGTAAATGGTATAGAGCACGAATAAACAAAGAGGATGGTCTGGGAATCCGGGAGATGTCGAAGTGGTTTGCTTTCTCCAGGCGCAGAGCCTTGCTCGCCACCACCCCCACATATTATAATCTCCTGGAGCATTCTTCCAGCATGGCGGAGGACCAGGAACGAGCTTGTGTGTTTTGAATGGCCAAGCGCATTTTGGCAGAAATAACAAACAAATGTAACTATCTTTATCGGGTATTTGGCAGTAGTGCGTAGCCGCTCGCGCCGCAGAGCCCGTGCCAGAGAGCGTAGTATGCGTGTGGGGGATGAGGCTGACCGATGAAGCATCGGTCGAGTACGCGAAGTAGCACTTTGCGGCGGGCAGTAGCACGTGATTATTGCTGCTTTCTGGCAGGCGATCAAATCAGTGCATCAACCCAATTCTCCAGGCTTCCTTGAGCTCCGATCCAAGGTGCACGCATTTTTTTGTTGTTGCTAAACGCTCTGCCAGGCAATTTGCACTTTTTCTCTCTCACAAAGCTCGGCCTCTCACTCCACTTTTCCCTCTTTCACATCACCTCAAGCACTTTAAACAGGAGTAATCAGAATGGCTCTGCGCGTACCACAGTCGGCTGGCCCTCAGCTGTTCAAGGAGGGCTACAAGAACCTCCAGGGGCTGGAAGAGGCGGTAATCCGGAACATTCAGGCAACCAAGGAAATGAGCGAGATTACGCGGACGTCGTTTGGACCGAACGGGCGCAACAAGATGGTGGTGAACCACCTGGAGAAGCTGTTTGTGACCAACGACGCGGCGACAATCATCCGTGAGCTGGAGGTTGTGCACCCGGCAGCCAAGCTGATTGTGATGGCCAGCCAGCAGCAGGAGGCCGAGGCTGGCGACGGAACCAACTACGTGATCATTTTTGCCAGCGAGCTGCTGCAGCGGGCCGAGGCGCTGCTGCGCATGGGCCTGCACCCGTCAGAGATTGCGCGCGGCTACGAGCTGGCGCTGAAGGAGTCGCTGGACGCGCTGGAGGGTCTGGCAGTGGACGAGATCAAGGACTGGAGAAGCAAGGACGAGCTGCTCAAGGCGATCAAGACGGCGATCGCGTCGAAGCAGTACGGACAGGAGGACATCCTGGGTGCGCTGGTGGCCGAGGCGGTGGTGACGGCGATGCCGGCACGCGACCACTCGCGGTTCAATGTCGACAACGTGCGTGTAGTCAAGGTTATGGGCGGCGGCCTGAGCCAGAGCCGCGTCGTGCACGGTATGGTCTTCCCGCGGTCCCCTGAGACCGTGTGCCGGCGGGCCAACTTTGCAAAGGTGGCGGTGTTCTCGTGCCCTGTGGACATGGGCCAGACCGAGACCAAGGGGACTGTGCTGCTGCATAACGCCAACGAGATGCTGGACTACACCAAGGGCGAGGAGGCGCAGATGGAGAAGGTTGTGCGCGAGCTGCATGACGCTGGTATCAAGGCGATCGTGTGCGGATCGGGCATCGGCGACCTGGCCATCCATTACCTGAACCGCTATGATATGGTTGCTGTCAAGTGCCCGTCAAAGTTTGAGCTGCGTCGTGTGTGCCGGGTCCTGGGTGCCAACCCGCTGGCGCGCCTCGGCGTTCCTATGGCCGAGGAGATGGGATACTGCGACGAGCTGCGTACCGACGAGATCGGCGGCGACCGCGTCACAATCATCCGCCAGTGGTCGGCTGACGAGCTGACAGCCAGTGGCAGGGCCGACGAGCGCCCGGCCTTTGCCGATCGCATCCAGAAGTCGCCGCTGGTGACGATTGTGCTGCGCGGCGCTACTACCAATGCCCTGGACGATGCTGAGCGTGCGGTCGACGACGGTGTCAACGTCATCAAGGCTCTGACCAAGGACTCGCGGCTGGTGCCGGGTGCGTGTGCGGCCGAGATGGAGCTGGCCCGCATTGTGCAGGATGCCGCCGACAAGACCGCCGGTATGAACCAGCACGCAATGAAGGCGTTCGCGCAGGCGCTGGAGGTGTTTGCGCGCACGCTCGGCGACAACGTCGGTGTGGACAGCACAGCGCTGGTGGCCAAGCTGATTGCTGCCCACCACTCGAAGACCGGCGATGTCGCGGGCCCGACCATCGGCATTGACGTCGACTACGAGCACGAGCCGCGGGTGCTTGATGCCCACAAGGCGGGCATCCTCGACCCACTGGCTGTCAAGCAGTGGGCCATCCGCTATGCCACCACAGGCTGCGCTGACCGTCCTGCAGATCGACCAGATCATCATGGCCAAGACCGCCGGCGGACCCAAGCTGCCCAAGCAGCAGGGCCACTGGGACGACCAGGACTAGAGGATCCGCAAAATAAAAAAGAAGCATACCCAGGCATTGCGGAGAGGACAAATCCATACTTTGTGTTCCGCGTGCTTGCAAATAAAATGTTTTTTACCGAATGGCTCGAGGTAGAAGACAAGTCCTCGTTTGCTCCTCAACCTATAGACTCCTTATACTGTCCCGAGAATGAACGTCGCCGAGCGGATAGACATGGAGCACCCAAGCTCGCTGGCGGCAGTGCTCGTTTCCATAGCCCACGGGTCGCTGTATGTGTTCTGCATCTACATGGTATCGGCGCTGTTTGCGGCGCCGGGCGTTTCCATCCACGACCGCGACCATCCGCGCATCATCCGCCTGCGCATTTGTGGCGCAACCCTGGCCACAGTTCTCTCTCTCGTGTTGACGGCATTCCTGCTCTCTGTATGGCAGCAGCCGACCAAGGAGGGCCAGGCGCAGTGGAATGCCGTGGAATTGCTAGGCCTGAGTATCCGTGATGCAGGTGCATCCGTAGTCGTGGCACTAGTACTGACCACAGCGCTGTACCTGGGACCGCTGGTCCTAGATAAGCTTGATGGGGCGTTCAGGAGCGAGAGCTTGAAGCGCATCCCAGAAGCCATGCGCCAGCCATCCAGTATCCGCAACTACATCGTGGGTCCTATTACCGAGGAGCTGGTTTTCCGGTCTGCGGTGCTGGCGCTGTGGACGGCGGCCGACATAGACACAAACAGGCGTGTGTTTCTGTCGCCGCTGATCTTCGGCGTCGCCCATGTCCACCACGCAATCACCAGCTACCGCAGCGGCTCGCCCCTGTCAGCCGTTGCCCTGTCGACGTGCTTCCAGTTCGCTTACACGACGCTGTTTGGCTGGTACGCCGTGTTTCTGTATGTGCGCTCCAAAAGCGTGGTGGGGCCAATTGTAGCGCACAGCTTTTGCAATATCCAGGGCCTGCCCGATGTGTCGAGGATATCGCAGTACCCGCAGTACCGGTACGCCATCTGGGCGGCGTTTGTGGCAGGAGCTGTAGCATTTATCTTATTAATCGAGCCTATGACCCGGCCAGGTGTGTTTATCTCAGAATAGAACTGTTAGAGCGACCAGCGCCAGCGTGCCGGCGGCGAAAGGTGTTGAGGCCAGTGCTGCAGCGTTGTACCCAGTGCCGGTTGGCCTGACTCCCTGTGTCTGGAAGTCGAGGTTGCTGACTACTGGGTTGCCGTACTGCACCGACGAGCTCTTGCTTTTGTGCGACGACGGCGTGCTCTCTTCGTCTGCCGATGAGTCGCCCGAAGCAGATGCCGGCTTCTTTTTCTTGCTTGCTGACTTGCTCCCCTCGGAGCCGCTGACATCGCCCGAGTCTGTGCCCTCGCTGGACTCCATGTCGCTGCCATCGTCACTGCTCGACGTAGGCGAATGCGTCGGCACTGATATCACAATATTCCCCGAGTCATCAGTGCCCTTGGTCGGCGTCGCCTTTGCCTCATCAAACGTCTGCTCGGAGTTCGGCGCTGGCGGTGTGTACAGCCCCACCGCCTGGACAAACTTCGATGCCCACTTCTCGTCGTACTCCGACGGCACGCTGACTGTAGACCCCTGGCTTGAGGCCGAGCGCCAGCACCAGCGCTTGGTACTGCTGCGGGTCGTTTTTCTGTAGCTGGTTGACCTGGAAGCGCAGATCAGAGTACTCGTTCTGCCAGTTGTACGAGAGGCTGCTGATGAAGCTGCTATAGTCGTCGTCGCTGCGTGCCATTGCCACGAACAACGGGAGCAGGAGTAGGTATGACGTTACGCGCATGGTTTTTGCACCGGCAAGGGGATGAGTTTCGCGGAGGTGACTCTATGAGGTTGGAGAGATAGTGTCTGGAGAGGTGAGATGTTGCAGTGGCGTCGGCTGCCGGTGGTTTCTTTTGCGCAAACTTTTTATATCGCCTTGTGCTTATTACGGTGCTGCTCGGTGTTTTTGCGTCGAAACTTTCTGAGAAAGAAAAAACATAAACAACCGCCTGAACAATGCAGCACTTGCCTGGTTTGACTGGCAGGGAGGCGTCGGCATTGTGTTCCTCTCCAGGTGGTAAAGCATGCCTCGTCCCCCGAGCGTCGTGCTCAGCAGAAGCTGCGGTCAGAGCAGTATTCAGCGATGGGCAGCCGAGCTCCTCGCATCGCCGCTGGTCCTGCCGATCCAGCACGGCCAGCGCTGCATTTTTCGGCCCTGGCAATTCAGAGATACTCGCCCTCCTGACATGGGATTCGGCTCTGTCTCGGCAATATTCAAGACTCTGGGGATAGCAGATTAGCGAGAAGGAAATAAGGAGGCTGGTTTAATATTCGAAAGGAGAATTTATAAAGAAACTGAGGCGGGGGCAAGGTGTGGGGAGGCGTAGTGGTTAGGAGGATGTGTGCAATGGGGTTTGGAGTGCTGTGCAAAGCGAGGGCGATGTGCAGGTTTGCTACCCAAGAGGAGCTTAGAACAGAGCAACAGCACCCAGGAGTCCAGCCACTGTGAGAGCAATGCTGCCCATCTGAACGCCGGCAGCGCCATTTGAAGATGAGGACGACTTGCTCTTGGAGCGGCTGGACGAAGTCTCCTTGTCGCTAAACTCCGAGTCGAGCGACAGCAGCTCTGACTCGGACTGGATGGTGCTCACCTCAACCGAGGACTCGCCAGACTCATGGGCACTTCCAGACTCCTCATCCGACCCAGTGACCGATCCGCTCTCCTCGCCAGACTTGTGACCAGACTTGCTCTTAGTTGCTGTGGCGGACTTGGTCTTGCTGCCTGTGGCTGTGGCAGACCTGGTGTTGCTGTCAGTGGCAGTTGCAGACTCGGTGTCGCTGCCTGTGGCTGTGGCAGACTCGCTGTTACTGTTGGTGGCAGTGGGTGTGGCAGTGGCAGACTCGGTGTTGCTGTCGGCGGCAGTGGGTGTGGCAGTGGGTGCTGAGTCACTGCTGGCACCAGCTGGGATGCTGATGCTGGGCGGAGTGCTCTCAGCGACATCGGCACTGCCGTTCAAAATGTCCTGCACACTTTGCGTCAGCTGAGCGATTTGTTTCTACATGGGTTCAATATGGAGTTGAAGCAAATGTTAGTCACTGGCACTGGAGCATTTACGTGTGATACGCATTTGGTTGTGTATACTTACGGCAGCATCGCTGCTGGCGGCGGCAGCAGCGCTGAGCGGATCAATATCAACCTGCTGGCCAGGTGTAGGAACGCCGGCCGGGAGCTGTGGGGAAGGTTCGACACCAGCCGGGAGCTGTGGGGAGGGCTGAACACCAGCTGGGAGCTGGGCCGGAGCCTCGACACCAGCCGGGAGCTGAGCCGGGGCTTCAACACCAGCCGGGAGCTGAGCAGGCGCCTCGACACCAGCTGGGAGTTGGGCTGGAGCCTGAACGCCAGCAGGAAGCTGGGCAGGCGCCTCAACACCAGCCGGGAGCTGGGCTGGAGCCTGAACGCCAGCTGGAAGCTGAGCGGGGACAGCCGCACCGGCGGCCTGCTGATCCGGGGTCTGCGCAAGAGCGACGGCGGCAAGTAGCGAGGCAACAATAGCGTACTGCATATTAGCTGTGTTTTAGATGTGAGTGATACTAGTTCCTTTGAAAGATAACTGAAGCTGATTAGATGAGTTTGTATGTGAAACGAGGACTCGCGCAAGAAATAAATTAGAGCACCCCTTGGAGGAATATATAGAAAGTGAGCTATGGCGGAACCGTCTTCATATAAATACCAGTGCAATAGTCCCTTGGCCCTCCGACCCCCGCTCCGCTTGCATGTATATATATGTCACTCTGGCCATTGGCGCTGGTGCCAGTGTCGCTTCCACTTCTCCCCAACCCACACTGCCGCATTGCCAAGTGCTGGAAATGTCTCGAGATGGCAGCATTTCTCGGTGGGACTTGTGTGTGCGTGTGTATTTTTCTCATCGGTGTAAACACGAGCTTTGTTGTGTTTAGCAAGCCCCATCGCTCACTCTACATATTTTACGCATACAAGCCAGATTGTTAGAAACGAATTCATAGCACAATACATTGGCCCAATTCAGGCGCCTACCTCCCTCCCTCCCACGTCGGTTTAAATGTAATTTTCACTCTTTTTTCTTGCTGTTTCCCCAAACATACCGGCACGCACCATTCTTTCAACAGGACAACCCGCAACCTCCCCGCTTTTGCTCGCAGATGGCGCTCTCCGTCCTGCGAGCCCTCTGTTGCATGGGCTCAAAAAAGCCGTATACGCTGCATGCAGTCTATTTGTTGCGCTGGAGACGGTGACGTATGAGCATAGGATATGGCTCGCCGACAATACAGGCGCAAGTGCACAAGCCGCCCGTTCCCAGAATCTCTCCCCTATTGAGCTGTGAACAAGGTGCTGGGTTCCAATATTGACAGAGTGGAAGACGCTAGAGACTGTGTTTTCATGTCTGCCTCAAGCCCCTGTAATAGAAAATGCTGATACCTGTCCATATTGTGCAATATGGCATGCTTTGGAAATGGCGTATTTGCGGTGCGCCAGCGCACTGAATCCAGACAAACAGGCGCATTTCTGAGTTGAAGATTCCCGTATATTTCGTGCTAGCGAATATTTGGTGTGGCTCGGACGAGCACCCGCGGCCTTTCCCGAAACAGGTGCCTGTGCAGAGTCAATGCAGCCCTGCTCTGCCCCTTTCGCACTGGCTTGTTCAGCGACCCTTTGTCTTTTTCACCATCCGCTCACCATCTCCCCCAGCCCCAGAGCACGTACACAGCGCAAAATGCGGGCTGTGGCGGAATATGCATGAAAGAATATGGGTGAAAGAGTGTGCATTTCTGGCACAGCGACAGGCCAAAGTGCTGTTGGGTACACCCATGGGAATATTTGCGCACTCCTTTGATGCCGTTCCAAAGTGCCCCCATGCTCTTGTCGCTGTGCCAAGACCTGGGCTGCATTGGGGAGGCAAGCTTGCCGAGGTGGGGACAGCCGCTAGGGTGGGCCGCGCTATGACACCTTCCTGCAGGTACGATAGGGTTTGTTGGTTCTGGCTCAACCCAGCGACACTACACATGACTGCTATTGAATTCACGAGTGGGAGAACGGGGAGCAGAGTGCTCATGGTTGCGTCATTAAGAAAGGCCAGGTACCAAAGGCATTGTCTGGTGGACTATACCCTAGGCAGCAAATAGCAGCAGTAAAAGGCACATAGGTATCATCCATAGAAGCTGCTAGTGTACTATGGGATATATATTCAGGGGCTGGCTCCTCGGCAACAGGGCGGAATCTTCATTCCGACTGCTTATCGGGAGTAGGTTGTTGGAATGGTTCTTCAGCAGCTTGCAGCTGTGCGCTTCAAAGAATGGACCTTTTTCTTTAAGCCCACAGCATCACAGCTGGGCTTCAAAGATACACCTCCATCGCTCTCGCCAAAATGAGTCAGACAAAAGGCGGATCCGCCGCTATGACAGTGGTACTGCAACAGCTGACATTTGCGGTGCATGCCGAATCAGCATTGGATAGCCAACTCCAAGCAATTAGACGGATCGGCAAGGAGGGCATCTGAACATCTCCTGTAACGCCATGGTGATTCTCCTTGCTCCCCACCGGTCCAAGCAGGGGCGAAACTGGGAGTGCAACGCGTTCAGTCCACGTTTGCATGCAGCAGCGGTAAATTGCCGTACCATGGGCTAATGGATAAGACGTCTGGTACGTCAGAGAACGGCGGCTGGTAAGCCGCGCTGTTTCCAAAACAAGAAAATCCAGGCGCATATCCGAATGTGGCGAAGCGGAAATAGGCCGCCAGTCAACCACTAGCACCCGTGGGAGGGCAGCTGACGGAAACACCAGCAGCATAGATCAGCAGCACATCGTTTTCCGTCCTCTATCGGGAGTGTTGGGCTGTATGTGGTGGGTGTATATGCGGTGGGCGTGTTTCGATGGCTGAATCATCGACAGTTTGTAATGTCGATCCGCTTCTGCGTGGAACGGCCGCAGTTTCATCCATCGAATTTGCGCTTTGGAGACATGCGTAGGCTATGTACACAAACAGATTTCCCAAAAAAAAAAGTGGATGTCACAGGTTGGAACAGCAGCAGCATGGCCGGCGTCAAGCATGCATTGACTCCACAAGCATGGGCTGCTGTGGTGGCGCGTATTTCGCTGCAAAGGAGAGAGCGCATGTCCATGTTCTCTTTCCGGGCGAATCTCGGTCAGGGATGCTGGTTATCGGCTCTTCATTACCCTGCGGGATCGGGGGAGTGGAAAAGGAAATATGGCCCGGAAATCGCTCCGCTCATCTGTCCGGAATCCATATTCGCCGGCGGAGGATACCTGGCTGGTTCAGCCGAGGCAGTCAATTTGCCGCCGGCCAGATGGCGCGATGCTAACCGAGCTCCACGCCTCCCCAACAGAAGCACCCTACTATTGAAAGATAGCCCCTTTATGATGCACGGCTCCGGCCAGCCCAGGTGGCAGTGGGGCACCAGCGGTGGCCAATTGGGGACTGCACCGATGTGCACATAGTTGCACTCCTCGTCATTAATGGAGGGACGAAGCTCATGCAATCATGCATATGCCCTTCTCTCGTTCCGGCGGCAATCCTCCTACTCTTTGATTCCGCAACATACTCAAGCGCTAAATGCCTCCATGTCCATTGGCAATGAGGACATACGCACTACTTGCAAAAAGCGCCTATCACTGACGGGCCATTTGGCACCACAAAGACCAAGCGCCAAACGCTTTGCATGCATGAGGAAAATCGCTCTAAAATTACTCTTCCCCATGTGGAGCGTTTGGGCATCCGGGAGAGTAGCGCCTCCCCCCATTCCCTCGCTTTTTGCTTCGCGCTTAGGCAAAAGCGCGACTACTTCAATGCTCCCGCTGCCAAAAGTCCTGCCAGCCAGCCTTATTCTATACTTTAAAACCTGGTTGTACGTTGGTCTGACAGAGCGCGTCTCGCCTGTTTCATACATATTTGCGGTGCTGTCCATCTCTTCGGCAAAAAGGCTTTGATTTCACCCTCTTCCTGTTTCCTTTTACCCTGCCTATTTGTACACTCTTACCGGCTTTTCATTTTCCTCACTCGCTCTGCATCCATATATCCTAATACCTTTTCCTGTTCGTGCATCACCAGTTGGCCACGCTGAATACCGACTGTTTCCGGGTTGCTGATAATCTAATACCTAATTTTATGACACCCCTGGACCTCTGGAAAGTCGGACCACACACGCACACATGCTACGATTTAATAGGATAGCAGAAGTCCCTGATTCTTGGCGTCCGGGCACCAGCAACTACCGTGCCCGCGAAATATCGATGTTCACAGGTCTATGGCGTTTACACGGTGTTTGTCATTGTCCACACTTGTCATGTTCCTGGTGCAGTCCCGGAATCCTCGCAGCGAACTCTCAAAGCGGTCGGTGAAGCTGGTTTCCATCCAGGCCGTTGGCTGCTTTATTGTTGGTACGCTAGGACTAGTCAGTACGGCGCTTAACGAGTGGGCGTGCTTCATTAAGCTGTGGCTGTACGATATTGGCTTCACGATTGTGCTGTCGGCCCTGGCTGCCAGAGCGATGCAGCTAATAATCATCTCGAAGATCCACTCGCTCACTGGACAGGTGCACTACGAGGACATTTTCGAGTACACAGAGGTGCCTGGGCTTGACGGACACATCTCGTCAGCCGCCGAGGGGAAGCTCTACGGAATCAACGTAAACGACTTGGAACCAGCAGAGTGGCACGGCATGAGCGCAGTCGGCCAAAGCGGGTTTGCCAAAATGTCGCACGGGGCCTCCAAGACACAGCAAGAAATCCAAGCTGAGCTCAAAAAATACATCAGGCGCCGCCACCACGTTACCGACCGCAGGATGATCATATTCATCGCCATTGCAACCAGTGTCGCCATTGCCGTCTCCGCCGCCATCAATGCCATCAGTAAGGACTACACAATCAAGCCGGTCACCAATCGCCTGCTCGATGTATTGGGAGCTCATCCCCGTGACAATCCTGATTGGTGTGTACCTCCTCATCGTCTTCCCTATTCTGCTATGGCAGGTTTGGGGGCTCAAGGATGCCTACGGTATTCGCAGAGATCTGCTTATCTGCGATACAGTCGGCATTGTGTGCTTGGCAGTCGCCTTCATCTGGGAGTTTGGACTCCACCAGGTTTCGTCGATCTGGTCTTGCCTGTTCTTTGTCTGGGTGGCCATGCTACTCATCCACATCTCGTCAGTCGTCGTGCCGCTGATCAAGGCCATCGGCCACTCGAAGCGTACCAAGCATCAGATCAGAAACCGCCACTCAACTGCAAGCAGCTCCGACAGCGATTCTGTGCACGCTAACGATCGCGGCGCTACCAAGATACGTCGCTCAGACTTCAATCGGGTGCTTGATGACCCGTACGAATATGAGACGTTCCGCGAGTTCGCCGCCTCGTGCTTCTGTTCAGAGCTAACCGCCTTCATTGACGAGTACCAGTCGCTAAAGACCAAGACCGTCACCGCCCTGGGCAATGCTGACAGCCCGATACTAGAGACCAGCAGCAGCTGGCGTTCGTCACTTTCGCTTGACAGTCCCAACGGCGATTTTTACGGCGATGTGTCGGTCCATCCGCAGCAATTCGCATACAACAAAACGGCATCAAAGGCCAAGCCGCTGACCCTCAGCACCGGTATATCGGTCAGCATCCTCGAAACAGCTAAGGCTGCGTACCCACAGCACGAGTTCGCCGAGAACACGCAGTTCCCCACTACGGTTCTCGATCGGCTGGTGCGCATATTCTCTATTTACCTCAACCTCAACTCGTACATGGCGCTCAATGTTCCCTCAGTCATGGTACGCAAGATCCAGGACCAGCTCGACCGCAAGCAGATGTCGCTGCCCATCCTCGACGAGGTGAAGGACGAGGTGCTGTTTATGCTGTACACTGACGTGTTTACACGCTATCAGCGAACCCGCTAGATGATATTAGCCAGGCCTTGTGTTATATAGTCTCCTTTTCCCCCAGTCTGTAGCATAGCTCGCTGGATAAATTGCGCGTTTTGATGACTTAGTCCCTAAACACTGACAGCGCCCTTTATTAGGAAACTCGGCTGAGAAGATGCAATATGTGCGCAGTGTCGACATCCCAGTGCTCCGCTTATTTGTTTCCAGTGCCGTTTGTATCTGCTTTTATTGAGACCGAAAGGCGCGATTGCCCCCCGGCTTTGACAGGAATCAGTCAGGAACCCACATATTCGGCCCGCTTCGGGGATGGGGGAAGGCAATCTTTAGCAGGAACTGGCCCATGCAAGTCCAGGCAATGCGTAGAGAAATCCTACCAGCTGTGCTGCATTGATCGTCTGCGCAAAGCCCTCTCCTCCTCCATGCTGTAAGGACGTGCTGTTGCGCAATTGACACCACCAAGGCGTTTCCCAAATCCAACCTTCCGTTTTGCAAGTCCACCTCCTCTTCCTGGCACCTGCTCAAGACCTAAGCTCTTTAAAAGCAGTCTATCTTCCTGCTCCCCGTTCCCCTTGCCATTAGTCATAGCTATGCTCCTATTCCTACTCCTTACACCCTTGCATTTCTATTCAATATCTCGTAGTCACTAATTACTTCGCATATATCCTTGGCTGTGACCCAAGACGTTTCTAGCCTACTCACACCAAAGCAGAAAGGCTGGTCGATGAGATGTACAGGCTTGGTCATCAGAGATTCAGAATGGGCTATCGGAGGCAGGAGCTACAAAATCAAAAGCAGCATTGTGTTTACGGTGTATGGGCTATATGCACTGTTTGTGCTGGCCACAACCGCCATGTTCATACTACAGTCATGCAACTGTTTGAGGTTACGAGCTATTGAGTTTGGTCGGGCTGTGGCACCTAAGTAAAAGAGAATAGATTGGAAAAGAGACAGACCAAGGCAGTCTTGAAGATATTAATAAGGAGTTGGTAAAAAAAAAGGACCAGACCGGTGACTGGACCGATTCGAGAATAAAAGGAATAGGAAAAGGATGAGAAGTAATCTAATTTTCTGATATATGCTGTACGCCGACATTTATACCAGATATAGAGTTGAAGAACAGCAGCAAACCAATACATCGAAAATAGCAGTCTTCACAGTACGCTCCAAAGTGGAAGTGCCCAGAACAATAGATACATTGTCCGGATAACTGGGACTGCTATCTGAAAGTGCCGTTCAGCAAATGAAGTGCTGAATAGCGAGTGGTTGCTAACCAGTGATACTGAGGGGGGTTTATTATTGCAAATGCACCTGGTGCAAAGGATCTTTCGTGCAAAGCAAGTATGAATAGTATGAAGTGTTTATTACACGCGAAAGACAACAACGAATACCGTAAGTGAACTTTTAGAAGAAGGCCACGGCAGCAGCGGCCACGGCAGCAGCCGCAGCAAGAACAGGCTGGGAGCCCGTGGCACCGTTGGTCTGCTTGCTGGCAGCCGACGAGCCACCACCAACAGCCGACGAACTACCAGCAGGAGCAGATGGGGCACCACCAGCAGCAGTGGTACCAGCAGCGGAGCCGATAGCACCCGAGGCAGAGGAGGCATGGGAAGAGTCGGCGGCAGCACCGGAGGCGGAATGCGTGGGCTGGGCCTTAGCGTCAGAACCAGTGGCAGCAGCAATGAGCTTGGAGGCAGCAGCCTCAGCCTCCTCGGCGTTGGTGGGCAGAGTAATGCCGGCGGCCGATGCGGCAGCGGCAGCGGCAGCGCTGAGCGACTCAAGCATTCCAGGCTGCTGGAACATGCTGGAGAGACCAGCGGCGATGGAGTTGGCCAGAGCCTCCTGGCCAGCCTCATCGGTCGGGAAGCCGTTCAGAATGTCGTTGATGTCCGTCTGGGCCTGGACAGCAGAGGCGCTGAGTGCGATGGCCACGAGAGAGAACAGAGCAGTCTTGGCGTACATGGTAAGCGTTTGCAAAGGGTATGTAGCGAATTAACGAGGGAGAGAGGGAGGGGTATTTGTCGGGATGTGTAAAAGAGATAAATGGGAGGAAATGTAGCGAGACTTTAAGGAAAAGGTCGTGAGCAAAGAATATCCTCTCCTTCAGGACACAGCTCGTTCTTCTTTATATATTAGTCTGTTCTCACTGATGTAGGCCCTCCCTTTCTGCCTGCCATGCGGCGAGTTCATGGTTGTTTCCTAACTTAAAAACAAAATACAAGCAGCCTTTTGAAACAAGGACACGGCAGATCATTATTTTCACTCACACGGAGCGATTGGTAATACTACTGCTAACAGCCTCTAGATGCCTGGGACGATCTCGCAGACCGCGCTGGCAGCCATTGTTGGACGATTGCAGAGTGCCGACCGGCGAGATTGGCATTGTTTGTTCCAAAAATAGCGGGACCATTGAACTTCTGGGGATTATGCCAGAAGAAAAATCAAGCGTTGCTGTCTGCAGGCTTTGCATTATTGGGGAGCTGATGCAGCTTTCAACAAGCTTGTTCCTATTCCGAAGCTCAGGCACAGCAGCAAAGAAACACTAGAGTGGGCTAGAAGAGAGTGCAGGAAAACAGGGTGCATATTTGCCTCTACCGATGATGGTTTTAGTTGTATAACCACCCAAGAGATTCAAGGCTACTACAGGAGAAGCACAAGCCCACGGAGCTTCCAGCACGGGCTTGCCCGCTGAATACAATGCCTACGGCAGGTGTTGGCGATTCACAAAAAGGCAACTGGCCTCTGACCTCCAAGAGCCTATCGCATTTTGCTGTGAATCACTGCTGATGCCCATCTGCTTTTGGATGTGTTCTCGATAATTGGCAGCGATTCCAAATCGAGTCCACTAAATCAACATCGCACTCGCTGTCCAGGGACAAATCTTGTGGGAGCTGTCGCAAAGCCTTCTCCCCAAGTGTTGCATTTTGTCCAACAAATTTCTATTGGGGTGTGCCAAGCCGCCAGAGTCATTAATGACCAGCTATTGCATATGGCGCATATATGCAGGTTTACTCACAGAAAAATACGAGTAAAAAGGATGACATTTATTAGGTCAAGACGGAGTCAAAAAGAACGCTGATATCTTTAGAAGAAGGCCACAGCAGCGGCGGCAACTGCAGCAGCGGCAGCGACGGCTGGCTTGGATCCCATGGCACTGTTGGACTTCTTGTCACCAGCCGATACGGCAGCAGCGGCGGCAGCGCTGATCGACTGGAGGAACTTGGGGTCGTTGAAAATGCTGGAGATCTCAGCATCGAAGGAGTCAACCATGCTCTTGATTCCAGCGTCATCAGTCGGAATAGCCTTGAGGATGTCTTCGAGCTCGGACGGGATATCCTTCAGGGCCTCATCCAATGTTGGAGGGAATGGCCTTGAGGATGTCTTCGAGCTCCTTGTCAGCGGCGACCATAGTCGAGCTGAGCGCAATGGTTGCGATAGCAGCGAGGGCAGATTTGGCGTACATGATATGCGTTTACAGACGTATGAGGTTGGCGAGAAAGGAAGACAGGTAAGAGAAATGCTAGTGAGGTTTAGATCTTTACACAACTGCAAGATCTCTGTCTTATATACCATCTGGCTTTCAAATCTTGGGAGACTGTTATCTGGAGTGAGCAAGCGTCGGGCATACCTGTCACCTCC
This sequence comes from Linderina pennispora, assembly GCF_002104995.1. NCBI lineage: Eukaryota > Fungi > Kickxellomycota > Kickxellomycetes > Kickxellales > Kickxellaceae > Linderina > Linderina pennispora. Next base: position 1,021,917 of record NW_024468250.1, on the reverse strand, counting down.
GAACACAAACAACAATGGCAACAAAAGGAAATCAATGCGAGCTGTTGTCTTCGAGAAACTATGCCATGTACCTCACAGAAAGCACAGAAAATCTCAAAGGCATAGAAAGATCTCAAAAGGCACAGAGAAATCTCAAAAGGTATAGAAGAATCTCACAAAGATCCCAAACAGGAGTAATACTAAACATCAGATTCACAACATCAGCCAAACCTATGTCCGTATATAGAGCGGATGCTTGATTTCTTGGATTCACAAGGGAGCCGATGACTGATTTTTGATTCATGCTGTTCCGGAGCCGAGCCGATGGCAGCGAGCCCCGGCGATTCCGAGGGGCAGCTAACCGATGGCCTGGCTCCAAACACGCTATTGTCCGTGGTTCGGACTCGGATGCAATGCTGGTTGCACAGCAGCCAAAGCGATATGTGTACCACTGCGGTCGCTTTTCAGCTAGCATTTTCTCTTATGCTATGTTACCAGCTGCCGATTAGTCCGTACTTTTCCATTTGCTTGAAGGTACTTGCACGATACATGCAGATACACAAATTGAGTAGAGGATGGTGGGTATTCACTGTTCTAAAATAGGCACCAAAATAGACAACAGGCGCTTTAGAAGAACGCTGCAGCCACGATGGCAACGGCAGCGACAGCAGAGACAGCACACTGCGAGCCCGTGGCACCATTGGGCTTAGTACTAGTAGCTGATGATCCAGCAGGGGTTTTAACCCCTGGCTTGGATTCAACGTCCGACGTGATGCCATCATCGTCACTATCATCGCCAGCACTGCTACTGCCACTGGGGCTGGCAGTTGCAGATGAAGCCGAAGAGGACGGGTCTTCTGGGGAAGCAGTTATTTGAATAGCATCACCAATAGCAGGTATGAGTGTGCCGTCGCCAGGATATTGACCGTTGGCCATAGACGAGGCAGCGGCATTGGCAGCGCTAAGTGATGCGAGGAAGCTAGGGTCGCTGAAGCGGCTAAGGGGGTTATCATCAATGGTGCTAACCACCTCTGAAACAGCACCTTCGCCGGACAAAATGCCACTGGCACTGTCTCCAGAGTTTATTACCAACTGGGCTGCTGTGAACGTCAGCACAGTCGAAACGAGAGTAGTAAGAGCAAGTTTGCTGTGCATGGTTAGCAGAATAGATGGGTAGGGATGGAAGAGGGGGGCTGAAAGAGTATAATAGTCGCAACCGCCTCCATGGCCTTAGGGATACCCTTGGCTCTTGTGCTGTTGCTCCTGGGGTGTCTCCTTTGCTGATAAGCAGACATAGCATTCAGTCTGCCATAAATAATCTTGGAAATCAGGCCAGCGTAGATCCTCGGGTTCAGCACGCCCAGGTCAACAATGGTCTTCCCCAATGCAGCCCAAGCGGTCTGGCTCTGGTCGGTGGTCCAGCATAGAAAGCTGCAGCTGGTCGGTAATCAATTCTCGCCAAAGAAGCGACATGCACGTTGTAAACAGCAACATGCAGCAATATCCAACCTGGCGTTGATCCGGACTTGGATTTGGAAATGCAATTAAGGCTAGTTGGCATGACCAGGATGCGCCGAAAGCACCCGCTGTTTCCGCCGTCCCACACTTTTCGTCTCCACTCCAGACATCCAAGACACACTCTACTGGATCATGGCAAAGCGCGAAGTGGTGGTTATTGGTGCCGGCGTGATCGGCCTGACGGTATCAAACCGACTCCAGGAATCGGGTGCATTCGACGTAACCATCGTCGCTGAACACATCCCGCAACACAAGTCAGTAGGTCAACGCGAGTCCACAGGATGGGCGTCGCCATGGGCTGGGGCGCACTGGCGGGCATGGGCTGGCGATAAGGACACGCTGCTGCAGGATATGGAGTTGGAGACATATCGCGAGATGCAGCGGCTGGCGCGAACAGCACCCGAGAGCGGCATATCTGAGACCGAGGGGGTCGACCTATTCGAAGACAAACCCGTCCAACGGCTTTGTGGTATGCGACAAAAGTTGATGATGTCCAAGAGCTGCGCAAAAGCGAGCTGCCAGAGGGGGTTGCCTATGGACTAAAATATTCGACCCTGCTGATTAACGTACCACATTATTTGAGCTACCTCAAAGCGCAGTTCGAGAGCCTGGGCGGACGTGTCATCCAAAGTCGTCTAGACCACATCAGAGAGGCACTACTCTTCGCACAGACTCGTACAGACCCACCACTGGTGATTAACTGCACGGCGCTGGGCAGCCGCAGCCTCGGCGGCGTCAATGACCAGAACATGTACCCGATCCGTGGACAGACATTGGTAGTTGACGCTCCCACTGGCCAAGCGCACGCTGACTCGCATCGGTAAGGTCTTTGGCTATGTGATTCCTCGCGGCGATGGCACAGTAGTCATCGGTGGCACGGCTGACCGGGGGAGCTGGGATGCATCGGCGCATGACGAAACGACGCAGGCAATTCTTGAGAAGGCGCTGGCACTCGAGTCCGATCTTGTTCCGGGAAGCAGCGGGTTGAGCTTCGAGCAGCGGACCGAGCTTCTGCGGCGGAGTATTGTCTCTGTCAATGTCGGCTTCCGCCCAGCGCGTGTGGGTGGTGTGAGGCTCGAGGTTGAGGACTTTGGCGGTGCCTTCACTGCCATTCACTGCTACGGCCATGCCGGCTTCGGCTACCAGTCTAGTGCTGGCTTTGCCAGGCAAGTCCTTCAGATCGCCAATGGACTGACTCGGCCCAGCGATTGCCCGCGGCTCTAGAAACAAGGGCGAGTCGAGCCGGGCGCCTGGAACTCACCTCGTGCTATTAGTGGCTTGCGCAGTTGGTTGCACACGTAGGCAGCTCTTTTTTCCTTCTCCGAATTCGTGCAATAAAGTACTTCTTCAAATTATGCCACGACCTACACGCAAAGCAAAGACAGCAGCAGCAGAAAAGATAACAACCGCACCCAGGCCTACACGGGCAGCACGATCGACACAGCTGCATGTAGAGGTTGTTATAGACAGCCAGAGTGATACTGATAAGAGACAGTCCTGCGCGCCAACTGCGTAGCCATACCACATCAGCTGTGTCGCCAACCAAACAGCAGACATTGGGCGCGTCACCGATTGTGGGGACTCCTCAGAAGCGCCCTAGTGTGGACTCCCCGTTCAGCACTCCCAGATCGCCTACCTCCTACGGCCGCCGAAGCAGTAGCACCCACCGCCTCTCCGCATCAGGTGGGATTAGGCGGATATCAGGGGCCTTTGTGAGTAATGATGAGGTCATCGACGGCATCTCACCCATCAGGCGCGACGGTCCGCTGGAGAACCTGGTGGAGGGAGATGAGGATGGTCTGGCGAGCAGACATAATGGAAGGGCACTAGAGTTTGGGCTGGTCAAACGCAAACGAGCTGACAGCAGCGAGCTGGCTGATGCTGACAAGGTCTTGGATGCATCTGTTGAGGGTACAGCGAGCACTACTGCTGAAAGAAATGCGTCTAGTGATGACTCGAGGTTCGCCGAAGAGCCAGTTGACAGCGAGGAGGAGAGCGACAGCGACGTATTTGATATTGACAAGCTTGTTGCCGAAAACACAACAACTGCTACTCCAAGGCCAACTCGTTCCAGACGCACCAACGTGGCTAGCCGCATGGCCGCAGGCGAGCTGGCAACAAGGGACTGGCTCGAGGAGCCAAGCGTCGGCGGACAGCTTCCCAAGCGGCATCGGACACAGCAGCAGGTCAAAACGCCAACAAAGAAGCTTGGCAAGAGGGCAGCAGCAAATGGCCGCAAGCAGAGGCTTGCTATCGATGCTGACGGAAGCGAGGAATCAGCACATGGGCCTGACGAGTCGTGGAGATCTGAGAAGCCAGCGGTGAGGAGCAGCAGGACAAGAGCTGCGGCAAAAACCAAGGATGCGATAAAGACAGGCACACGAGCGACGTACGGCAAGAAGAGAGCCACTGCCACGCAGCACCAGCCACAGGCAGAGCTATGGAGCCCGGAGTCTGCTCTGACGACCCACTTTGACGAAATCGACGGCTACGAGCTCGCTGAAGAGACCGTATGAGCAGTATGTGTCAACCTAGTATTCTATTCTCAGAAAACACGCTACAAAGGCAGAGCCACTGCCTGTTGCATGCATTCTTCCAGGGATCTGGCAGCTGTTAAAGAGGAAGAAGTAATAAAATGTTGCATTCAATGAATTGCATCGAGCGTGCTTAATTGCTTCAATAGAACCGGCTGTGGCTGTGCACACACCAAAACGCCAGACTGCACACTGCTCGATCCAACACCTTTATCGTCAGTACGGTATAATCGAGGCCAGCAATACCCTGCCCGCCTTTTGCCACCTGGGCAAGACTTTTTGATGCTGAAAGGCGAGGATAATAACCAGGAGTGCATGAGGTAGAGTGGATGTGTCCTTGCATGCCAAGGTGTGGCCACGGGGTCTCAAGATAATGCATGCTGGAATCAGTGCTGCCTGCGGTTTTCACCAATTGCAGCCATTTTTATTGTCCGCGTAGGGGAAGCCCATGCTGCAGGTGGGCAGGCACCGGCGTTGGGTGTGTGAAGCGCACCATTGTTGGAAAGAATGAAGCGTGTGCCAGCACGGTGTAGCCCAAATGGCGGGGCTGTGAGCGTATAAAGAGACTACTCGCAGGCAATCCTACATCGTTGCCATTTCTTCCATCCTTTCTCAACTAAAGCAATTATAAGAGCAGCATTCCATCACTACATCCCGCTTTACACCACAATGCCAGAGGTTGCCGATACGCGGGATGTCGCAGTAGTTGCCGCCTGCTCAACTATGCTGCTTTTTCAGCTTCATGGTCCTCATTTTTATCAATTACAACCGCTCGTATACACCACTGAAGTGCAAAAATATCCCGCTGCTTAACCTATCGTTTCTTAGTAAGTCTATTTGCAAAAGCCTACTTTGTAGGAAAAAACCCAATGGCTGTGTATGGAATTAAGTGCAAGAAATCAACGAGATGGGTGCTAATATGCATGTTTTTCCTCTTGGCACTCTTAGGTATGGTGCTATGGTTTGTGGGCGATGTCTTTGCAAACCATCCCGTCCCTGACACACACGTCATGGGCCATCTGCATTGCGACAATCTCGTGGCTGCGCATGTCGCTCGGAATGTTTGCCGTTGTGTGCCTGCTCATTTTCCGCACCTTTGAGTATATTTGCATTTTTGAGTACAAAATCCGTGCCACTGGTCGCTACCTCTGGATCCCACTTGCCACCATGGCAACTGTCTGCTTGCTGTACGGGATTCTCGCCACTGTGCTTCCCGAAGAGAAGGGCATCCAGTATGTCGAAGACACAATGATATGCAAGGCCAACAAACCCAATCTACTTTTTCGCAGGTGGCCGTGCTAATCTCGCTGCTGGTTGTGTGTGCAGTATTCACTTATATGGCGCGCGACATCCAGTCGTCGTTTAATGAGTTCAGAGAGCTGCTGGCCACGTTCTTTGTCACCATCATTGCCATTTTGGTGCAGGTCATTTTGCGCTGGGTGCCGAATATCTCGGGCAACGAGTTCGCATACAACACACTGGTCACGCTGACCGACTTTATCGTGTGCCAGGTCAATTTTTACTTCTTGGTCTCAAAGCCGACCTTTCCATTGCCTGGTGAACAGAGAGGCATACTTGCGCTTCTTCTTGAAGAAGCTGCGTCGTGAGAACAACGAGTCGGTGTATGAGATTGCGAACGGTGCACAGATGCAGCGCTGGAGCACTAGCCATGATCGGACGGACTCCTGAAGCTGAGATGTACGACGAGTACTATTATTATGAAAACAGCCCGGACCTAATCGTCGATGATAGCGTGTTAAAAATTCAGCACCCGCCCAGGGCGCTCGTTTAAACCTAGATTCCCCTTCCCTTTCTGTACATACTATTTCCCGCATGTAGTGCATACACGTCTGTCCAAATTGGCAAATTTAAAAATAAAACTATAGTACTATCTTTGACAAGCTATCCAAGCCAGTTTTTGCGCTCAGAAACCGAACGAGCAGAAAAGCTTCTTTGTGCCTGCAAAGAAACTCCTTGGGATACCTGTCGATCCTTTTGGATTTAAAAATATCCTCGCGTCATGCATACGTCCGGGCAGCGGATAGCCCTCGTATGCATTTCCTCTCATTGAGTAGAGCTTGGCGGGCTGGGGAGGCCAGCAGAATTCCTATATACCCACCGGTACCTGCCCACCTCGAGCAGCAAGTCTTGTTTCTGTTCCTCAATCCTCATCTGTCCATTTTTCATTGCATACTCTTACACTAAAGCATACCTCACCCACCATGCCGTACAAGCCCAAGGGGCAGGAGATCGCTCTGGTCAGCTGCTGCGCCGTGGTGCTCGCGCTGGACCTGGCTTTGATAATCTATGTTCACCTTAACCGAAAGTACCTGCCATTGAAAGTAAAGCACCTGCCAAGCATCTATCTGGCATATGTCGGAGCAGTCTTTTGGTTTATTGGGAACACTGCATTCAATGCCCCGTCGCTGTTCAATTTTAATTTATTCTCTTGTGTCGTTTACTTCGCCTGGATCCGGATGAGCCTGGGGGTATTTTTGACACTCGGTGTGTTCTTGTACCGCGTGTACTCACTTGTATGCATCTTCAAGTGGGAGCGGAGACCAGTAGGCAGGTACTTTTGGTGGCTTACTGGCAGCTTAGTAGTTGCCTCCTTCACATATGCACTAGTTGCCATGGCGCTTTCTGATGCTCACGGGTTCAGCTACGACGAAGCCTCCGCAAACTGCAAGACTGGAGGCTTGATATACTACTTTGCCACCGCAATCATTATCATATTGGTTCTGGCCATCATTGTGTTGACATTTATGGCACGTAGAATCAATAGCTGCTTCAACGAGTCGAAGGAGTTGCTCATACTCACCTTTACAATCACAGCCCTCATGGCAGTTTCGATTGCTACTCAATGGATCACCGTAGGCGACAACAGGGCATTCTGGATAAGGGCTGTAAACATGGTGCTGATGGTCGTCGTGTGCAATGTTTTCTTCCTCATCGTTCTCGGTCCACCTGCCTATTACTCGATCTTTGACCGTGAAGAGTACCACAAGCGGTTTATGCACAAGCTTGTCAAGACCGATCTCTGGAACAAGTATGACGCGGAAGACTGCGATACCGGAAGTTCGCTCCGGTTCAGTTTCACAACATCGTATGGATCGGAAGATGCTGTGCGTCTGAACTTTTCCGGATCAACGCTGAACTTGCCAGCAGAAGCACATGCCCCTGCAAGCATGTCAAAGGAAACACATAGAAACCTGTCTCATATTTCACTTGATTAAATCAAACAACCTGACCCTTATATCTGTGTCATACATCGGAATGGCCTTTTGGTTAGTCGGAAACATCGAGATTAACAACGGCTCATACATGAAGCGAAGCCACGCTATTTGTACCTTTATGTTTGATATATTCCGCATGTCGCTGGATGGGTTCGTCTTCGTTGGCGCCTCTCTTATGCGTGTTTACGAGCACGCACTTACCTTTATGGAGTTTCGCTGCCAGGTGGTTTATACAGAATCGTGCCTATCGTGTATCTCACAGTACTGTGCATGACATGTGATGTCTTTTCAGCTGCCCTATCTCCAAAGCATGGCTTCAACTACAACCCCGAGGAAGATATATGTGGGCTAAGCTTCCTAAATGCTGTTTTGTAATCGTCATTATCATATTCCGTATGGTCTACATGTTCGTGCCGGTGCTGCTCCTCCGTAATATCAATTCGCTATTTAACGAATTCAGAGAGGTTTTGGTTATCATTCTAGCAATTGCGTCCTCAGTAATCGTGTCTGCGGCATTTCGCTGGGTAATCAAGACACTGGAACCAGGGAGCATCATTGGTGCAGTCAAAATTCTGTTGATGGTGATTGCGTGCCAAATGTGCCTCATCATGGTTATTGAGCGTCCCCTCTACTGCTGCTTCATAGATCCTGACAAGTATCTGACTACCTTTATCGAGAAACTGGTCCAGACCAATATGGCCCAAGGAATACAGCATATCCGTCAACGAGATCAGGGCACTTCAAGCGCTGACGTTTCAGGACAAATTTGCGAAAGTGGACAGTGAAGCCTTTCACAATAGCCCATACCCGATACACGCGCAGGACCCACAGCGGAGTCTAGAAGTGTATATCCGGATATCGTTTTCGTAAGCATGTTTTCACCGAAAATTGGCACTAAAATAGTGGCGGTGTACTTTAACAATGTCTACTATTTGACAGCCGTGCGTAATGGGAAGCCCCATGCACCACAGACATGAGCAAAACCTGATGTGTTTGGGGATGGCACGTCTGGAAAGTATCGCAACCCCAAAGTGTACAAACTCTGCTCTTGTGCGGAATACAGACACCACTGCACCTTTCTCCACTACGACACGTTGATAATCCATTGTGCGTGGGTGTTTCTAGTGAGACACATCAGATCGTCTCCCCCAACTGTGAGCAGATCACCAGCGTTATTTGGGCACAAGACAAGCACTGGCGTGCAGGAGTGTTTGTAAAGAGAAAACAGCACAAATAACGACAGCCTGTGACAGTGCGACGAGTTTTACTGCGTCCTCGTGGAGAGACAGCACATATCCTAGCACCCCGCTTGTACCTGGGAAGTAGCTCTTGGAAAAACGACCAGCAAAAAATGTGCACCTGCGCCCGAAATTGCATGAACAATGCTAAGCGGATCTATTTACACCAGGGGGATTGTGCGATGCAAGCTCCAAATGAGAGATTCTTGAGGAAAATGGCGAGGAAAGTCGCCTTGACGTGCAAACCTCTGGGTATGCACATCATTTCCACCGTCGATCGCCATGTCCCCTTGGGCTAACAATAGTAAACAGTCGAGGCATCAAAAAGGCAATTAGTGCCAAGTGCTGTTTTTGCTTAACCCCTAGGACACAGGTATTTAATATACAGCTGGATCCGGCAAGAATATCTGGTGCAAACTTCTTTTCACTTTCATTCCCGCTCCTTCATCTTCACCACTACTGTACATTACTATCTCATTACTAAGCAATGTCCACTGCCGCACCTACGCCTATACCAGATGACCGGGACCGCATTGTGGTTATAACATGCTCGGGCGTGTTGGCATTAAACTTATTCGCTCTCATATACGTATACACACAGCGGACATACCTTCCATTAAAATCCAAAAACCTGACGTTAATATTTGTCTCCTTTGCTGCGATTATTTTCTGGATGCTAGGCGATTTCTATGCCCACAACTTCTCGTTCGTGAGTAAAAACTGGGTGGTATGCGTCGCAACGTTCGCCTGGTTGCGAATCTGCCTAGGAAGCTATGTATTTGCTAGCTGCGTGCAGTTCAGAGCATACTCCATCTGGCTCATTTTCATAAAGAAGATGCGGCCAACAGGCAAATACTTTTGGCTGCCAATTGCCTTCATGGCCATTCCCTCACTTATCTACGCAATATTAGCAGCTGCATTACCTCGTCAGTACGGATTCAACTACGACCTGCAACAAAACCAATGCATTACCAGCAACACCATGCAGTACCTAGCAACCGGATATTTTATTTTTCAAGGAATTGTTATTCTGGTCCTTACCTTTCATGACCCGCCGCATCCACAGCCTCTTCAACGAGTCACGGGAGATGGTTAGCATCTGCGCCATGATTTTCATGGCTGCTGTTGTAGCAACTGTTATTCGCATAGCACCGCTATCAAACGACCGAGAGTTCATTTCAGGAACAGTTACTACAATTTTTGACCTGCTAGTTTGTCAGTTCTATCTCATAGTGCTACTTGGTCGCCCACTATACCACTGTCTCGTTGACAAGAACAGGTATCTGGATCACTTTATGCATCACATGCGAGAGGGAGAGAGTGGGAGTATGCGCAGAGGTGGCATGGCGCCGGCGAAACTATTAGCATCAGCGGGTGTTCCGGCACGGCAGCAGGCTTGCGTCACAGACCCCACAGCCAACAACTCACAGCAAACCATCGCATCTACAGGTCCAAGGGTATTCACGGCTGCCCTCTATTCAAATGGATTTGACGGAAGCTACTTGCGTCTCGAGGATACAGCCAACATGGGGCAGATGGATCTGTTTCCAAATCGCAGAATTGTCTAGCTTTTTAGTTTTCCAATTCCAAGCTATAGCACAGCCACTATTTTGGTACCGAACAATTGTCTTTTCTTTCTGGCAGCAAGCTGTCAATAAACATGCGGGCATACAGTGAACACCGCCTTGCATGCCTGTGCAGTGATTTGTTCCTGAGCTCATTCGCAGAACGCGGTTTAAAGGGGAGTTGGAACGATGACATCGTATTCGGAATCAGCTTCTATTCTTTTTTGTGGCAATTGAGAACTGCAGGTGCGTACAACTCCCATTCAGACTCCGAGCACGGGAGCTTCCCAAGTGCCGCACCACCCAGCTTTAAAAGGGCAGCAAAGTCACGGCCAGGGCAAAGGCTTTTTCTCTGCTTTCTATCCATGTAAATACTTTACTTATTTTGTCTCTCTTAGCGCATTTCCCAGATCCCCTTACCAATGAAGACAGTACCAGACAGCAGAGACAAGATTATAGTTGGTGTCGGCGCTGGCGTCATGGTCCTGAATTTTCTATTTTTGATTTACACGTTCAGGCAACGCAGCTATCTGCCTCTGAAGTTGAAAAACCTTACAAACATATTCGCGTCATCCGTTGCTATGTTATTTTGGATGATCGGCACAATCTATTGCTACAATAACACCTTTCTTACGCGTAACCGGGCCATCTGCATCCTGACACTGGGCATATTTCGCATGTCGCTAGGCGGATTCCTGTTTGTCGGGCTGTTCATTTATAGAGTGTATCACTTTATACTGATATTCTCTTTCAAGCAGCGACCAACGGGGTGGTACTTCTTCCTACCGACATGCACAATGGCCACGCTATCTGCGGCATACGCAATTGCGGCAGCAGCTCTCCCGCCAAGATACGGGTTTCGATTACAATGCGGAGCAGGGTGTATGCGAAGCCAACCAGCCAATTTACTACACTGGCATCGGAATAATTGCGCTGCAGATGATTGCCGCGGTATCGCTCGTTATTCATGCTCGCAAAATGACGCCGCTGTTTAATGAGTTTGCCGAGATGGTGGTGATTCTGGTCGCTATGTCGACCTCGGTTGGCCTGTCAGTCGCCTTTAGGTGGATCATACGTGGCGATGATTCGCGTGTCGTGATTGGTATCATCAATACCAGCCTGCTGCTTGTTGCATGCCAGATATACTTTATTGCGCTGCTAGGCCGCCCGATATTTCACGCTCTGGTAGATCGTGAGGAGTACCTGGTGTTTATGCTACACAGGATGAAAGAAAGTAACCTGATGACAGAGTACGATATTTCCCGCCAGCAACAAAAGCAGCAGCAGCAGCAGCATCAACAGCGGACAGAAACAGCAGCCACTCTACAAAGGATAACAGATCCCTCCCTGCGGTCGACATTCACAGTTGATTCTCAAGTTGGCCACACTGACAGTTTTCTGATCTACGAATCAGACCCGCAGATGCACATGGTCTTGGTTGACTCATGGAAAGCAAGGCAAAGCTCGATTTACCCTGACCGTCGCATTGTCTAGAATGTAGATAGTCTTGTCTCTCAGGCTGTCCACGGTACAAAAGAGAACCCAGCGACTGTGTACTCGCGATCGGTCTGGTTAGTGCTAAAATTAAGTTTTCTAAACCCTCATTTTATATTAATAGTTCCAGTGTATCCTTGTCCTCCTTTTACCCCTCCATCATATGGCTGTTTTCGCTGTACTTTTTATCTGTGGGCAGCGGTTATGAGTGCAGCTATTATCTCTGTGTGCTATGCTATTCCAGGCTGTAATCATGTCCCAAGGCGTCGGAATCACCTTCGACCAGACAACTGGTATATGCTCAGTTCAGCGACCACTGTATGTCATCTCTGTTGTGCTGATGGTGTTGCAGTTTCTGGTAGCGGTAATACTGGCATATATGGCCCGCGATATCGGATCATGCTATAACGAGTTTGCAGAAATTGTAATATGAATTACCGGTGGTGTCGTCACCATACTGTTCACGGTGGCCATGCGCTGGCTCCATGAACTGCAACAAAACCAGTCTGCGGCAAATATGGCCACGGCCACAGTTGTTGCCGTGGCATGCCAAGTTTATTTCGGTATAATCCTCTTTTAAGCCTACATATCACTGCTTTGTTGATGGTGACGCGTATCTTGATCATTTTATTGAGTACCTCCATGAAAACAGTCCTTTTGGATGTATATGAAGTTGAGGGCAGCCGCTCTTTGCCACTTGGTTATATTGATAATGACAGCCGACCCCTGCCGACCCAGTACACATATGGCACCAGCGCCATAATCGAGATCCAACTTGATCTATGCTGTACTCTCAGATGACCGTGTGGGCACGAATTTTAAGCCAGCACCGTCCCCTGTTCCATCGTATCCCCATTTAGGATAGCATTCGTCGGCTATTGCCTTCTGGCTATCATATACATGTATATATGTATAACCCCCTTGGCTATGACACCAGCTAGGCAAACCGGTGAAATTTTCCATCGACCGCTACACTGTCTTGCCAGATTTATATGGCCCCACTGCGAAATGGAGATGGACCGAGCTGACTTAACCAAGTAGCAAAATAAATTGATAATAATCTGGTGATTACCAGCGGCAACGGACCAGACAGATCCAAGGTAGCAACCATATGCACCGATTCACCAAGAAGCCCCGTGGCCAAGAAAGGAATACTGACTGACTGGAGCCCACATAGATGGGACAGGCACACCCGCTTTTTTGTTCTTGTCAACTGTGTAAATCTAAATAGCAAGCTTGCGGACCTCATATGTTCCAAAAGGTTTATCCGTCGACGGCAAAGGACAGATCACCAACCAAAGTCCTTTGCAGCTAAGCCGATTAGCCGTAATCTACATGTCGGTCCAGCCTGAGCGGCATATCCGGACCATGATTTAGGAATCTACATTGCTCGAACACACCATTTTTAGCATGTACTGAGGAACATTCCATGCCTGATGTGAAATTGAGGGGATCCCTATCTGCAATGATACTGGCAATCCTGTGAGCAAGAGGAGTACATAAATGCATCCCTTGGCGAAATCGCGATGGGTCGATTGGACTGCTCAGGTATTGCGTTTATCAATCTTCGTCTCCTTGTCTTTTTTTACAGCACATTTTTTTGCGAATGGCGATGAATGTTGATAGCCGCGATGTGGCATTCTCGATAGCTACCGCTGGAGTGGTATTCATAGACTTCCTCGTCCTGGTTTTCACTTTCTTCAAGAGAAACTATCCTCCTTTGAAAGCCAAAAACCTGCCACTAATCTATGCGACATTCTTTGGGCAAGTTCCTGTGGTGGGCCGGCAATGTGAGTGTCAACAACTCGACGTGGATGCCAAAGAGCCGAATGATCTGTATCGTCATGTGGGCTTGGGATGCGCATGTCGTTCGGGACATTCCTTTGGGTCGCACTGTTCCAGCTCCGAATCTGGCAGTATCTGCTCATTTTCCGCTGGAAGCAGCGTGCAGTTGGGCGGTATCTGCTGTGGCCTGCCATTTATGTATTCGTACTCATTGTGCCATACACAGTAGCTGCTATACTCTTTCCACCCAGCATCGGCTTTGAGTACTTCCCCGAGAACAACGACTGCGTAACAAAAGCGCCGGTTTACATGTTTGCAATAGCCATAATCGTGATTGAGCTCTGCTCGGCGATTGCACTGACTTATCTAGCACGCAACATCAACACCTGTTTCCGAGAGTTCCGAGAGATTGTCATCATCATCTCCACGACAGTTGCCGCAACAGTTGCATCCATCATTGTCAGATGGATTCCTAACACCACCGGGAGCAAATTCTACAAAGGAATGCTGGATACCTCTTTTATGCTCATCGCCGCCCAGTTGTATTTGATAGTCCTGCTGAGCAAGCCCATCTACCATTCGATCGTCGACCCCAATGAATACGTTGAGTACTTTATGCACCGGCTACGGACCCAGAATCTTATGCAAGAGTACAGTATCTCAACTGCTGGTCAGGTTGACAACCTTACTTCCACTCTGAGGACATCGACAACAGTAGCTGCCAGCCGTCACAGCTGGCTTGGTGGGCCGAATAGGAGGGAAAATGCACTCAACGCATACCATGCACTCGAAGAAATCAACGAGGGACACAGCTCTAGCAACAGAAACAGCAACAGCAACAGCAACCAGTACATCCGTAAACTAGTTTAGCCCATTCATTGAATAAAAAGCATAGTTCCATGGGTTTCTACACCTGGTTTATATCAAGTGACAGCAGCCCGTGATGAAATCACTTTCTCGCTGGTAATATGCCAATGAATACCAACAAAGCAGATCACAGGCCACAGAGCCAAGTGGTGGGTGGTGTTGTGAATAAAAGCGCTGTTTCAGCCAACAGCTGCATGACTGCATGTCTACTAGATGCTACTCCAAAGGTCTGTTGTGTATGCTCAGGCTATTTTTGGTTTTCCTCATGGGTGGTGTACCAGCGATATGGTCTAGCCACTAAGCAGTGCATCTAGAGGTGCACTGTATTAAACACACTGACCTAGCAGTCGTCAGAGCTCTAGCTGATCAAGCAGCTGATTGCCCAAACCAAAATACCGCCATCTCAGCAACTGGATGCAGGTCTACCAGACTGGCCGAATCAAAACCCCAGTTGCGGATCTAAGAACTGCCCACAGTAGTATAATTTCAATTCCAGACCCAAGCCTCCTGCCATCCAATCGACACCGATGACAATATACTGCAAATTGGTACAGTATTTTAATACAGTATATGGTTCTGTCTCTGTTAAGTCAATCGCTCCAACAATGGCCTGCTGCAGGGGAGCTTTGCTGATATGCTCAGGAGCCAGCGGTCGGTGTTTACATAGTTTCTTTACAAAGCAGTGACTATCCCTCGTGCGGGATTAAAGTTTTTGTGGACGCTCTGAAAGATCATAAATACGAAGCCACCTTTGCCTATTCAGCTGCTGCTGCTGCTGAATTACTAGCTCTTCTCCAATACAGTCTATACACATTTACAATATTATCTATCGCTATCTTGGTTTTAGCTGTTCGTTTTCATGGCAGATTCGGATGGTATCAAAAGATAGACTATAGTCTGGGTGCTAGCTGCTGTGTATATTTTGAATTCTGCCTGCCCCATCTATGCATTCATTCAGAGAGGACGCCTTCCGATCAAGTCGCGTGATTTCCCGCTAATTCTAATAGCATTTGCTACGTCAGCGCTGTGGTTTATTGGTAACATCTATTCTTATATGGGCGTGAGGTCGGCTAGCAGCTGGTTTGCATGTGTGGTAACCACATCGTGGCTGCGAATGTCGCTCAGCGCGTACTTGTTCATGGTACTGCTCCAGCACCGACTCTACAGGCATATTTGCATATTTATATCTGGCATTGTTGCGCCCGGGGCAAGTGCTACTGGGTCCCAGGCATCTATGTTGTAGCTCTCCCGATCATCTACGCTGTAGTGAGTGTGGCACTGCCTCGCAATTGCGGAATTTGATTCAATCAGGAAACCAAGACGTGCCCAGGGTCGTCTCTGTTGTTCTACATCTCCTTGGCACTGGCCTTTTGCCAGATGACTGTGTTCGCATACGTACTTTTTTACTCGCGCAACATCAGGACTTCAATTTGCGAGCACTGCAAGATGATGATTAGTTTATCAGTGACATCGTTATCGCCGACTGTTGCCATTGCAGCATACTAGATTCCCATGGCGCCTGAGCGCATCCTCATTTTAGGGATACTGAAAACCTCCCTCCTTGCGCTGGCGTGTCAAGTCTACTTTGTCACCACCCTGGGAAAGCCAATCTACCACTGTATGTTCAACCGGAACGCGTATTTGGATTTCTTTTTGCGGAAGATGTCTGAACACAACTTGACATGGGAGTACAACTGCGCTGATAGCAGCCAGCCAACTGACTCTGCACAGATCCACGGTCCTCGGCCGCTGACCGCATCTAAGGTCAATAGCACGAGCGGTTCAAGCAATACGTTCTACCCCAGCAATCGAGTGTACTAGGCAAATGTCTATCCTGATCTGGAGAAGCAAGGACCCTAGCATATCTTGTATGATTTCTGTCGGCTATACCGTGCCAAAAATATATTTTTTGTGGCACTTCCTGACTGTGTTAACAACCACACAGTTTATATTAAAAATAGCTATGGAAGGCTATGCTGGTGCAAAGAAGTGATGTGTGCATTGCTGCGGCCTTATTCTCCAGCAGAGGCAGCAACATTGACAGCGATAATGACGATTGATGCAACAGCCCCAGTCAATGTAACTTTGGAGCAGGTTCACTGGCACACACCACCCATTGATTGGCAGATAGCGCACAGCCACTTTATGCCTGCCATCGCCTGGAGGATCACAACGTGTTTCGACCACTTGCAATCAATTTACGTAAGCATCTTGTAGGGATTCTACTTGACGCTGAGCGGATTCTTTGACCTAAAAAGCGCGTAGCTGCACTGCAGTTGCTGCTTCATGTGTGCAAATGCATATGATGGTGCATCCTGCCTCGGTTGTTTTCGAAAAAAAAAAACCAACCGGCAGCACACGGGGTTAGCAGTCTGGGGAATGGAGATTAACTCGGTGCATTGAAGATGCTCTTTGTAAGCGTTTCTTAGAAGCATTTGTTTGTTCCCGACCACCACAGCTGCATGTATCAGTAAGCAGCAAACCAGCACATGTATGGTCTGGGCCATGCACCACAATCATTAGTGATCTACCAGTCCTGCTGATCGCAGGTTTATGCATGGGGCAAATGAGCTGATGGGAAACCACCCACCATTATGCATCGATGACCGTCGGGGACTGCTTCGCCTGAATCCCTTTTTTGCCTATTCTATTTTTAAACCAAGCACTGGCTAAATTTTCAACATTGCAAAGGTAGGGCGTGGGCGTTTTTGAATTCACTGCCAGTTGCAATCGCCAATGCTTTATGCAGAATGCGCAGGTGGGGTGCAGTTCACAAGGTCTCCGACATGGTCGCCACGCACAGACGCTGTGACAATGCCAAGCCAAGCACGGACTATATTACTAAGCAGCCGTGGTTGCAACCATGGAAGTTTTGCTGAAAAGTGCGGCTCTTCAACAAACAGCAACTACTAGTCAGGTTTTAGTGCAAGTAAATGAGTGGGCTCTGGCGGGGGAGTGATTTTCATGAAGAAAATTGATCGAGACTTGCTAAACACGGGGAATTGTAGTTTGTCACAATAATTGGTAGCGGTCTACAAAGGTACAAAGAAATAGCTGCGGGCCAAGCTGTCTACAGGGAGATCCCTGGATGCACCATCGTCGCTCGCTATCAGCTGCCTTCTTTTCTACATGATGCACAGGCAATGTTTTGGACCGTAGTGGTTCTATTTTTGGCGTATAGTTCTCTGTCGTCTGTGGGAATTATTACATACGCGTACATGGCTGTCTCTATAAGAAGACGTGCAAGGCGCAGTAGCTTGTGTTCAGTCCGTTCCCTGCCTTTAGTATTTTTGCTCCCTACTCTACTGTAAATTAATCTCGAAATCCACCCTATTTCCGCTGTATTCCTCACTGCCTCTTAGTCATTGCTCGAATACACCATATCCTCACTATACGTAAGCATGTCCTCGCTTGCGCCTATGCCAACCAGTGTGGCTGCACCTGTGGCTGCACCTGTGTCGCTTCCAACCCCACGTGAGATCTATGTTATTTGTGCGGCTGCAGGGTGCCTCTTCATCGACTTTCTCATCCTAGGTCTACGCCTACGCCAACCGCTCGTATCTTCCGTTGAAGGCCAAAAACATCCCGCTAATGATATACACCTTTATATCCTCAGTGCTGTGGTACTTTGGCGACATCTACACGTTCTTCACGCTGCCCAAGTATAACAGGGTTACATGTGTCGCAGCCAACTCGTGGCTGCGGATGTGCCTGGGTGGCTACCTGTGGATGTCTCTGTTCCAGGCCAGGCTGTACCAGTATATCAGCATTTTTATCTGGAAGCAGCGAGTCAAGGGCAAGTACTTTTGGTATCCGATGATCTACATGGTCTCGATTCCTCTCGTCTACGGCATCGTCTCAATCGCGCTGCCAGAAGAGAATGGCATACGATACGTCCCCGAACGGAAGGGCTGTGACGGGTCCATGAATCTCTTCTACATGAGCATATCGTTCTGCTTCCTCCAGATGCTGGCCTTCATTTTCGTCCTCTTTTACTCGCGGCACATCAACACGTGCTTCTCAGAGTACAGGCAGGTCGTATGGTGCTTCATCGTTGCATGCGTCTGTCTGATTATTGGCATTGCTACGGCCTGGATTCCGCTGACGCCGGAGCGCATCTTCATTTTTGGTGCACTGAACACGATGCTGCCCATTCTCGTCGCTCAAGTGTACTTTTTTGTCATCCTGGGGCCGCCCGTCTTCCACTGCATGTTTAACCGTCAGAAGCACTTGAGCTACTTTGCACAGCGGCTGCGCGAGTCCAACATGACGCGTGAGTACCAGCTAGCGCATGACACATCAATGAAGCTCAGCAACTCGTACGACCGAGGAAATCCGGCCAACTATACCGCTGAGGGCATGACCGCGATTGGCGGTTTCTACCGCGGCAATCTCGAGAGCAGCGCTGCTGGAGGCACAGCGTATATGGGCATCCACAGCACCCCGAGCCTGGACAGGATGGGCAACCAGAATCGGTACATATTGGACTAAGCCATGCGCTGGAACATGTGTGCTTGCTGTTATCCAAGAGGTGGACTTGGTTCCAAAAATAAATTGCAGCTTGTATGTAGAGGTAGTCTAAACTGGATTCCCGGATGGCTTCTAGGGTGCGCCGGGTGTTTGCTACGATGCACATGTCCTCTCTCCTCCCCTTGCTGCTGGCAACAGCACATCATCGCTGGATCTAATCTAATTTCACAGCCCTGTTGTTCATCGCTCTGGCTTGCTGGGACGGGCAGGCGGAGAATGCAGCGTCTTGCATCTCCTCTGCAGCGCGATGCCATTCGCAATTAGACTGGCATTTGGCAATCGATTCTGGCAGGCCAGAGAAATAGTGTGGGGGAGGATTGTCCACTCAGCGCTAATTGAACTACCAAGCATGGTCCCAAACAAAATATCCAGAGCAGCAGGGCGAAGGCCTCCGCGAAACTGTGTGGTGGATGGGGGGACATGGGGGAGAGTTATGAGGGGTTTATGAACTCGAATTGCGCGGTCCTGGATTCACATTCAGTGCGGCGTCTTCTCGGAAACCTCATGTCCTCTCGTTCCGACCAGCACGGAGCTGACGGGATTTCTGTCCCTGGACTGCCTTCATTTTCGTTTTCAGAGCTTGTCACACCTTGGAAGGTGGCAATCTTGGCGGGTCCGCGGATATAGAAGCCGCTTTATTTCTTTTGGACGGTCCCCCACTCTGTATGTCTGAGCTGCGCGGGCGAGTCATGATTGGCGCGTTCGAGCGAGTCTGCCGTTTTCATCCCTTACTGGTTAGGACCACTGCGTGTCCTGGATGCTCGTGAAACGAACCCTCCTCCACAGCCTCTTTTTCCATGCTTGTACATCCGAGCGGTGCCTCCAGGGGTCCGAAACAGTCCTGTCCGACTGTCAAATGGATGTGTGTAGGCTCCATAGAGGCCGTCTGCGTGCAATGCAAGTGGTATTTAAGAGACCAGAAAGGAGACTGGTAGACAGTCCGGAATTGGACAGTGTTTATTTTTTTATCTCTCATAATTCGCCATTTCCTCTCCTGTATTATTTTTGAATCTCTGATGTACTCTGTAGATATTCCAGCGATGGACAGGGTGCTCGAGAGCATCGCACCCTACCTCACCAGACAGGCGGCTATGGCAGCAGTGTGCGCCTACCCACTGTACCAGCTCATCTACGCCCTGTTTCTTTCTCCGGTGCGCAAGATTCCCAGGCGACTTCATGGCGCGGTTCAACAAGATGGTGTTCTGGAAGAACAAGTTTGCTGGCAACGAGTCCGAGTACATTCTTCGCAACTACCGGCAGTATGGCAACATATTCCTGGTTGGTCCGCGCAAGATTGCCCTGTGCGATCCAAGCGACTGCCGCGCGGTGCTGTCCACACACGCATTCCGCAAGGACAAGGACTACGAGCACGTCACATTTATTGAGCCGAACCTGGTGACATCAGTCGACCCGGAGGCCAACAAGCAGCGGCGGCGGCAGGTGGGCCCAACATTCAACCCGGCCAGTCTGCGCAAGATGCAGCCCAAGATCCTGGAATGCGGCATTTTGCCCGTCATCGAGCAGTGGAATAGCGCCATCGACAGCGCGCCCGGCGGTCGTGCCACAGGTCAGCTACTACAATACGTATATGCTGATGACCTTTGACGTGATCTCGGTGCTGGCATTTGGCAGGTACTTTGATGCGCTGCGCTCGGGCAACCGGCAGCTGATCAACTGGATTGAAAAGTCAATGGCACTGCTGGTCAGCGAGATGATTTTCCCCGGTTACAAAGTACCAACCTCTGCGCTACTTTCACTCGCAAGATCCGCCGCAGTGTCGACGAGCTGATTGCCTTTGGCAAGTCGGTCATTGACGAGCGCAAGCAGAAGGTCAGGGAGGGCATTGAGCCGCCCGCGGACATCCTGCAGTCGTTCATTGATGCCGAGGACCCCGAGTCCAAAATCAAGATGACGCCATCGGAGGTGGTCTCGGAGAGCATCGTGACAATCATTGCCGGAACCGACACCACCAGCAGCTCGCTGTGCTGGACTACGCATCTGATGCTTCTGCATCCGGTCTGGTACAAGCGCGTCAAGGAGGAGGTGCGTGCAGCATTCGACCGGGACCATATCATCACATACGAGGAAGCCAAGGCGCAGCTGCCGCTGATGGAGGCCTGCGTGTACGAGTCGATGCGCATCCGCCCAGTGGCCGGCAATGTGGCCCGGGTAGTGCCGCAAGGCGGCGCAACCTTCCAGGGCCATTTCATCCCCGAGGGCTACTCAGCTGACCGTGTGCCTGGGCGGCTCGCAGATGAATGCGGATGTGTGGGAGAACCCGCACGTGTTCAATCCGGACCGCTTCCTTGCCAATCCCGAAATGAAGCAGCAGCTGCTGACGTTCAGCGCCGGCGTGCGCGTGTGCCCTGGCAAGCACCTGGCGTATGTTGAGATTTTCGTGACCCTGGCGAACCTGATCAGCCGGTTCAATTTTGAGCTGCCTGAGGACTCGCTGTTCGGCCCCGAGGTTCTGGGCGAGGACGGTGAGCCGGTCATTATGCCGCGCAAGCACACGCTGCTGTCGCATCCGCGTTTCCCTGAGCGCGATTGCAATATTGTTATCACCAAGCGCTGAATGAGGGGATATTTAATGATCATTAGAATAAACTTCTGTGCTTTTTCTTTTTCGCTACCTGGAGCTGTCGACGCGGTCCTGCTTGGAGCAGTATCTTAGATACACATCAGTGTAGAGCAGCCTCAGAACCTCGTCCTTGGCAGTGTCGAGCGCGCCCAGCGTCATCTCGCGCTTGTGGAGCTTGTCAAGGATATCGTCGGCAATGTGGCCGGGTCACGTTGATGGCCAAGTGTGACTCTGGGTGGATATACGTCGACACCAGCGACACATACACATAGGCGATTGTGCTTGGGAAGAACGAGTCCTTGGAGAACTGGAGGCCGGGAAACACAGCGCTGACAGTCTCCAGAATGCCGACGGTGACGTGGGTGTAGAGGCGCAGCGGGCGGTTTCGCTCGCGGTCACCAACCAGTCTGTCGTAAATATCATTGACGTTGGTCGGCGACCGCGACCGCACAAAACTGGCGCGCTGCTCAAGCGCATGCACAGTGCAGTACTTTAGAATCTGGTATTCGTCAAGGAACGCAGGTGAGCTCTGAGCAGAAGCAGGCGGCAGCGTACCGACGGAACCGCTCGTATTCGATGTCGCTCTCAAGCATGGCAAAAAACTCGCATTGCCGTGGCGACAATGCCTCGTCGCCGGAAGCTGCCTGCGACTTGTACTGCTGCGCGTTAAGCCAGGCATCGCCACCCGGCGACGTGGCCAGGCGGCGGGCGCGGATCACCGGCCAGGAAATCGACATAAAGTGCAGGACGCATGCCGACAACCAGACGAAGAACTGCGAAGGAAATCGGCTTCCTGAGCGGCCACCAGCTTGACGTTCCAGACTATCATCAGCACCAGGCAGAGCGTGGTTAATGCAGCGCAGATGGCCAGGTCGGTCCTTGATTCCGTACACGTCCTCGACTGACCACAGCATGATCAGCAACACAGGCACGACGATGACCAGGAAGGTGCCGTAGATGGCGATGATGGGGAAAATGCCCCAGACAAACCCACATTCAGTGTTTGTCGGGATAAGCGAGAACTTGGGCGACAGTATGTTGATCAGCAGGGTCATGATGAACATGCACATGAGCAGGACAGGCCGCGTACTGCTTCATCCGGCTGTCGCTGGTGAGTTTCCGCACCCGCTGACACCGCACCAGGCTCGTGTGCAGACGGATACGCTCCGAATAGTCGCCTTTCCTGAGCACCGGCGCCAGATGCATGCTGTCCGCTGGGAACGGACCGGGACCAGCGGCAAATTCGCTCAGTCTGGCGCTGCTCTGGTTGCCAGCCGAGGAATCCGCAGGAGTGATTTGAGAGCACGCATGCGTCATGCCCACGCCGCCGAGCGCCGCCAGCTGGCTCTTCACCTGGTGCATCTTGGCCATGATGATGAGCTGCGTGGCGCGCGTAGCCAGCGCAATCATCAGAAGAGTCAGGCCAATGGTCAGCAGCCAGAGCTGCACAAAGCACGGGAACTGGGGCAGCGCCGTGCACAGCAGACCGTAGATGCCCAACAAAAGGCATCCGGCGGTCTGTGCTAGCAAGCAGCGGGATGGGCCGGTGGACCAGCTCGCGGACACGCTGCCGTGCGTCTTGCAAAGAGCCACGTCGACCATGCCACATAGACAATGTAGAGTGCCAGGATACACATGATCACAGCCATGCGGACATAGGTGGCATGGTCGCTGAGGGAGTCCAGCGGAGCCTTGTTGTCATTGGTGCCAATAACGCTATCAGACATATTGAGAATTAGAGTGCAAATTTAAAGACTACAGGATGGGGGAGGTGGAGGAAAGCAGAGTGGCCTCCCTCGCCTTTCATTTACCTGCCGAATGTGTCACGGATAGTTTCTCTCGTGGTGGGCGGGTGGCTTTTAGCTGCAAAGAGGCTACCCCCGGCTGTATCTGCAATGTCTCCCGGGTACCAGCACGCATTTTGCGACATCTGGTGGCTTTCAGGAACATATACCCGGGAGGGTGACCCGCGTCTTTACATGTAAAGACTGCGAGATCTGCGACAAATGTGATAGGTGGGGAGCGCGGGATGCCGAATAGAGAAATTTTTACAACTATAGAATTTTCCGTTGGGTCTCTGTGGCGATGCTCAGTGGTACACAGGGCAAGCGTGTTTTGACCGAGGTGTAAAAAGTTTTTCTCCTGCTCATCTCTCCCGATCCCCGCTGCTGGGCGCAGGAAAAGGGGAGAGGGAGGCACAAACAAACCGAAAGATACGGGTCTGTCCATTTTGCGATCCCCGGACTCACTGATAAACCTTGCCTCTGCTTTTGGTCTCTACGCGTAGCTTTTCATTCATACTAAACCCTACTTTTTCACCATGTCGGCGATCGATAACGCTGGATTCTGTATCTTCCTGTGTCTGGTAGCTGGGTGCGCGCTGGCGGTGCAGGCGACGGTGAATGGCGCCGGAGGCATGAAGGTGCCGGGCCAGATCGTGCCCTGGGTGACATTCTTTGGCGGCATGGTGGTTTGCTTTATTATCTGGATCGGCGAAAGCAAGGGGGCCAAGAATCTGGACTACAAGCAGCAGCTCGGCGACTCTCCGTGGTATGCATGGATAGGCGGGTTGTGCGGCGCTTTCTACGTGTTTGTGATCACCTACATGATCCCGAGGCGCGGTGTCGGCATCTGCATTGCCCTGTCGGTGGTTGCGCAGATGGTCATGGGCATGCTGGTTGACCACTTCCACTTCATGGGTAATGCTGAGCGGGAATACACGGTGTATCGTGGAATCTCGACTATTGGGTTTGCCGCGGGCGTTGTATTGATTATGTTCTACTAACTATTACAAAGAAAATGCAAAAGTACCATGAAGACAGACAACGGCAGTATCAGTATCTCTACAGCCAGCATCCTGAATGTTGCACTCTCCACAGCTGCGCGCTGTGTTTGCTGGCTGATTATCTCCCACGGCTGTCAAGGGTGGATGGCGTACAGAAGTAACAGGTGCGCAGAAACAAACTCTGCTAGACGGCAAAGGAGGATCCGTGGGGCGCAGGGCAGCTAGTATGCAGCAGAGCTAATGTAAATTCAAGTAATATTAGGCAATTTTCTCGATCTAAACTCAAAGCTCCTTGGCCGCATCAGCAACTGCCCGCGAGATAACCAGGCGCTGGATCTGCGACGTGCCCTCATAGATCATGAAGATCTTGGCATCCCGGTACAGCTTCTCGACCGGGTACTCGGTGTTGAAGCCGTTGCCGCCGAAGATCTGGACCGCATCCTGGGCGCACTTGTTTGCGGTCTCGGACGCCAGGGCCTTGGCAATGGACGCATAGTAGCTGTTGCGCTGGTTCTGGTCGCGCAGCCACGCGGCCTTCCACACCATCATGCGCGAGGCTTCAGTGTTGATAGCCATGTCGGCCAGCATAAAGGCAACAGCCTGGTGGGCAATGATGGGCTTGCCCATGGTCTTGCGCTCGAGCGCGTACTTGCTAGCCTCGTCCATGGCGCGCTGGGCAACACCCACTGCCGCCGAGGCCACCAACGGCCGCGTAATGTCGAAGGCGCCCATGGCGATCTTGAAGCCCTGGCCGGGCGTGCCCAGCACGTTCTCGTCGGGGATCTCGACGTCCTCGAAGGTAATGCCGCGGGTGTCGGATGCGCGCTGCCCCATGTTCCACTCCTTGCGGCCGACGGTGATTCCGGGTGTGTTGGCGTCGACGAATAAAGCCCGTGAAGGCCTTGCCGG
The DNA here is from genome assembly GCF_002104995.1 of Linderina pennispora. Lineage (NCBI taxonomy): Eukaryota > Fungi > Kickxellomycota > Kickxellomycetes > Kickxellales > Kickxellaceae > Linderina > Linderina pennispora. The sequence continues at coordinate 996,896 of NW_024468250.1, read as the reverse complement.
CGTTGGCCGCCGGGTCGGTCTTGGCCAGCAAAAAGTACCAGTTGGCCTTGCCGCCAGTTAGTGATCCACATCTTCTGGCCATTGACGATCCACTTGTCGCCCTTCTTGACCGCCTGTGGTCTTGGCGCCGGCCACATCCGATCCGGCTCCCGGCTCCGTCACGCAGTACCCGGCCATCAGCGGCTCCTCAGTCATCCGCCCCAGGTACTTTTTCTTCTGCGCGTCGTTGCCGGCCAGAATCACCGGTGCCTCGGCAAGTCCGTTGGCCTCGATGGCCGTCTGGATGCCCTGAGCAGCCGTACGAGAGCTGCTCGGACACCTAGCGCTGCGTCAAACACTCCCAGGCCCAGGCCGCCGTACTCGCTGGGGATGATGCGTGTTCACCAGGCCCAGCTCCCATGCCTGCTTGATGACGTCGACCTGGGTACTCGCCGGTCTTGTCGTGGTGCGGGGCTGCCGGGATGATGACGTCGCGCGCAAAGTTGCGGGCGAGGTCCTGGATCGCCACCTGGTCCTCGCTGAGCTGCAGAGTGAACTGGCGAGCCGGGGCTGATGTGGTGAAGGCGCGGGTGGCAGACGCCGTGCGCAGAGTCTTGAAGAGCGATGAGCGAAGCATTCTATTAAAAGTCGAGGGGAAGAGTGTCGAGGAAGAGACAAAGTGGAAGCCTGAGGTTCCTGCCGGGGCGGTCCTTGCGTTTTTAAGGTGGGAGAGGTGCTATTCTCCCCGGAGAAAGACAATGCACCTGCCATGTGCACATGGACGCCTTGCATGTGAAACTCTGGGTGGCACTGCCCCTTACACGTGACAAAGCGGCAAATCGGCGCCTTTCGGAGCTTCGCCTTCAGGTGACCGCTTTGGAGAGCAGCCCTTGTTTATTTCTTTGGAATCACCAGGTGGAGCGTGTCGCCGCTACGCTTTGCAGACAGCTTCGACAGGACCGCACCTGCTGGCAGCAGAGTGCGGTAGACCACCTCCGACGTCTCGCTTGCAGCCACTCCGCCGTGCGTATTAGTGCGTGACCGCCCCGCATACACGCACAGGAATCCGTCCTTGACTTCTACTTTTGGCCTCGCCTCCTTGAACAGCTCGTTGGTTACCCAGATCTCGTCCTGCTCATGCGACTGCTTGCTGCGCGTTGTGACTGCTGCCGGCTCATCGAAAAAGCCGCGGCTGAATATGTCGCCGTGCTGCCCTATGGTGCGCCGGTGCTCAGGCCACGACAGGAACCAGCCCGAGTCGGGCAGCGTGCGGCCCGCCGCTGAGCTTGCGGAAATTGTGTGGAAATGCGAATGCGCGCCAAATACGTTGTTGTCTAAATTCGACAGCCGCCGCATGGGGGTTTGTACAGGTATGTAAAAGGTGCAAAAACTGCAGAGGGAATGGACAGGTAGGAAAGGAGGCTGGAGCCCTATCCCTCTCGATGGAGGCCAACAAAGGGTCAGAGCTATAGTGCGCATGAGACTACATGCAATGACTAGGCTGACATGCAAACCTGGCCACGCTCGCTCACTGGCCTGACCGTCAGTGATTCTTGGTCCCATGGCCGCACCCGTGCATGGGTAGTAAAGCAGTGGGTGCCTTAGAGGGTTCTGTTTTATTGTAAACCATGCTTTGCTCACAACCACAAATGCCTATTTGTATGTGTGCGACATATCGAACTTTGAGTATCTGTCGCCAGAAATGGGGATCGAGTTGATGATGTCGCGGATCTGCTTGTTCTCAGCATCAGAGATATGGACCTGCCCCGATGCAACGTTCTCATCCAAGTACTTGATACGCTTGGTTCCAGGAATCACAATCAGGTTCCGGTCCTGAGCCAGCACCCACGCCAGCGCCAGCTGCCCAGGCTTGCACCCTTCTTGGCACTCATTTCCTCGAACGCCTCAACCAGTTTGATGTTGGCATGGAAGTTTTCCGGCTGGAATCGGGGGTTGCCACGCCTGAAATCGTTCTCAGGAAGGTCGTCGAAGGAGCGGATTTGGCCGGTCATGAACCCACGGCCAAGCGGCGAATATGCAACCACAGTGACACCCAGCTCGCGGCAGGCTTCAAGCAGCCCGTTCTGCTCAATGTCCAGCGACCAGCAGTTGTACTCGACCTGCACCGCCGCAATCGGATGCACCTTGTAGGCACGGCGAAGGGTCTCGGCCGAGCACTCGGATAGTCCCAAGTACCGCACCTTGCCGGCCTTGACGAGCTCTGCCATGGCCCCGACCGTCTCCTCGATTGGGACGGATGTGTCGACACGATGCTGGTAGTACAGGTCGATTCTGTCGACACCCAGCCGATCAAGGCTGTTCTGGAACGACTTGCGCACGTACTCGGAGTCGCCCTTGACGCCCACCAGAAGATCCGCAAACCCGCCCTGGAACCCAGGCTCTGGATCCCTCCAGGCGTTGCCAAACTTGGTGCAAAGGAACACGTCATCACGACGGTCCTTCAGCACATTTGACAGCAGTTTTTCGTTTCCGCCTAGGCCGTACACGTCAGCCGTGTCGAGGAAACTGCAGCCGACATCCAAGGCGTGGTTGATCGTCTGCAGGGACTCTTGGTCATCGACTTCACCGTAAATTGGCGAGAAGCCCATGCAGCCGAGGCCGATGCGCGGCACCTTGACCTTGTCGCCTGGAACGCCAAACTCGATAGTAGGAATGTTTGCCATCTATAGCTGACAGATACGATATTAGCATTGGCATAAATTACCTTCAAACGATGTATGCTATTACTACTAACCTTTATTTAGAGTATTTCTTTTGAACTTGAGACCAAAAACGAAGAGGTAAGCTGAAGAACAGAGGGGCAGGGCCAGCAATACGGAGGGTATTTATATTAGCAACCACGTTGGTATGCCGATGCTGTAGGAGTAGGGGAACTAGTTGCTGCCAAGGGATGGCAGGGGTAAGCAGCATGGCTTTGTCAGAAATTGCTAGGCCGGGGCGCACTTGCAACCACCGAGGATTGCACCCTACATGGGTCCCTTTCTGTGCCAAAACTCCACAATCTGTCCCTAGCTGCTGCAGTTACTCGGATCTTGCCTCCAGTGACATGGTGCTGTGCAAGGTTATAACTAGCCTCAGATCTTGTAAGATAGTGTACCTATCAGCAGCCGAGCATGAGGAGGGGGACACAAACTGCATGCAGTATACGACTGGCCTGGCAGCCTCACACCCTCCCTAAAAAAGACTGGCACCTGGTCTGGTCACTGGGCCATGCCAAGCGAACTCCTTCGCTTCAACCTCCCTTCGACCCAGCTCAGCGTGCGCTTGAGTCTCGACGGCCTCCTCCACACACGTATCTGAATTGCATTGCGGTAGTAATCCGCCCGTATGTTTTCGAAATCCACGTCCCTTGGAATCCGGAACTCCCTCACATATGTTCTCCATAATTCGTGGATGTTGTCCCTGCCTGTGCTGAAATCGTGCCAGGTGCGGCGTGCTACAACCAGCGCATATATTGTCAGAATGCGGGTCTCCCTGTACAGAATCACCTTGCGGCTGACAGTGTTTGGAATGAACACGTCGATGGTGTAGTGGTCGTCGGACGAGTACAGGTATGTGTAGAAAAAATCGGGCGTTTCAATCTTGTGGAAGGGATCCCAAGTTGCTCGAGCGGTGGATCGCGTGGCAGTGCCCGCTGTCAGGCTCCTCTGCGCGCCCGTTAAAGATGTGCCAGGTCATGGTGTGCGGCGGCGCCTGGCGGACAGTGACCCCAGTGAAGCGCACGTCCCCTGACGACTTTGATTTTCGGTGTCGGTACATTGCACTACTATCAGATGAATAATTCAGAAAAATATATAACAAGAGCTTAGCACGTAATAAATGGTGTAAATAAAAGCTGCGTAAGAGAGAAGAAGGAGAGGCGGTCGCTGCATGTATTATGAATTCCCTTTGTGCCCGCAGCCCTCTCGGCCCGTTCGAAATTTACCTGTGCACACTATATATATCCTTCTTGCTTGATGTACGTGTGACCATTCCGGCTGACATCCCAGGCGGAGATCACACATTGCAAAAATCGAAAAAAAAAAACTAGCACTCGGTAAAAGTAGCGCTGCAGATACATTGTGACATGCTCTCACTGGCCAGACTTATTTACATTGCGTGGCACACAAAAGACAATCACAGAGCAGATAGCTAGTGGCCTACAATATTGCGATGCACCATCTTGGCGGTCAGCAGTACCAACGCAAACATGCCCTCGTCCATGTCATAATAGGATAGTCAGCACGCCTTCCATCTTCCAGTGGAGCAGCGGGCGATGGAACTCAGCCAACATATTCTTGTTATAGTCCTTGAGTACAAGCATGTCATCACCCTCCTCGGAGATGTACCAGTTGTACCAGCACCCGGCGCTGTTGCAGAACATCCAGCGTTTGCCAAACGGCAGCCGCTCAGCCTTGAATGTAGTACCGTACCTAGCCAGTGTGGCGTGCCGTCCAGTCAGCTCCTCGTACTTGCCACACATCATCACATGCCCGTTGTCCTTGAAACGAAACATGAGCGTCATTTTGCTCTTGGCCGTTTCGGTTGTAAAGTCTGGCGAGAGTAGATCCGCATCCATACTGTTCTCGAGTTGGCCGGAAAATATAAGCGAATAGGTGCTATCAAAATTGCTATGGCTGACATATGTGAACTTGTACGGCATGTGGTGAGACGAAACCAGCGAGGAAGCCACTGACACTATAGGCATTATTTTGATAGGTGGAATGTAGAAGCAAAAGTAGGTGGAAATAATCCAAGGGAGAAGATCCCTGGAGTGTCAAATGCACAACGCGGATGACACGAAAGAGACCAATCTAGCCATATATATGAACACCCAGGGGGCTAGCCACTCTCAGCAGCGTACGTGAATTGCAAAAAATAGCGGCTGCCCACACCATTAACCAACGCATCCTTTTCTTCCGTATTGGCACTTGTCCCGATCCAAACATGTCCACGCAACCTTGCAAATCCCTGGGCTTTTACCGCACTTGAATGGTGAGGGTCCTGTGTTTTGCGTTCTGGCCATTAGCCATGCGCGACTCCTCTCTTCAACGCTTCTTGTTATCGTTGTGTATCGCTAATAAAGGCCAGAATGGAAAGGGCAATATTGTGCAGGGTGGGTTGCAATTAGTGGATCTCAAAGCTGCCAGTGTGCTGATCGCTGCGATATTTCCCGACAGTGCATGCCAGCGTGCGAGCCAGGGGTAGAGATTTTTAGGAGCCGTATCCCTCATAGACTGGCAGCAAAGCGATGGGCAGAGATAGCATGCATGGTTGCTGCATGTACTAGTCCTCAGCTCCTCTGGCCTCCTTATACAGGATACAAGGGGCTGGTAGGAATTAGATCTCCGGATTTCCCACCACGCACATCATAGCCAGCAGGAAACTCGGTTGGCGGTGTTCTATTTATTTTTATGGCGAATTCAAATCCAAGACATTTGAAATTATTATAAGTATTTGACAAGCAGGTAATCTATATTATAGGTTTCTGAGTTGGTTGAGGCGCAGGCTGAAGATGCTGTGAATTTTGAGCGTAGAAATCCATTACCATCTGGAGACCAGGCTGGCCAATGCATTTCAACAAAGGCCCAGTCAGCTGGTTGAACCGCTCAATGACCTGGCTCTGCGTGTTTGCATTGATGAGAGTACTGCTAGACCCAGTATGTAGAATCTGTTCAATGTAGTAGACTAGAGCATCTTTTAAGTATCCCTTGCTGACACGTGTAGTTAGCCTATTGATGGCTAGGCTGATGCTGTGTGTAGCCGAGGCAGCAGCCATTTCTTTCCTGATAGCATCTGGGGATTTGAAAGGCAGAGAGGGGCTTGCATCACCTGCGCTTCCAGCATTAAATAGTGCATAGTCTGCTGCGGACCCTTCCTTGCTACCATCTTTGACAAGGTCGTTAATAATACCGCTCAACTGGCGTCTATGTAGATTGATGGGCTGGGCAGAAGGGGAGACTGCAAAGGTGGCAGTGTCAAAATGATGGCTGAGACGATTTTCATGGCTGTTGAAACGGCAATCTTAGAGTTGAGTGGCGATGGACGTTACCTGCTGACCCAGGCCCTCCATCCAACGGTTTATACTTGTCAGACGCAACTGCCTCCCACCTGTGCTTACTAAAGGCTATTTCCATTTTAAGCATGGAAAATTGCACAATGTGCAGATCAAGCAAAGAGGACATGTTGTCCATGAGAAATCAGCGAGGTTTTCGGCCATCGACTATCTTTAACCCAAGCAGGTTTATTTGGATCCTCCTTGGTGCAGCGGACAATCTCATTGTCAAGCACTTGGTGCATGAAAAGCAAATGGTGTGCTCTCTTGAAACAGGGAGGTTCTGCGCAGCACCCGGCTCAGGAGCTTGCCCAAAGGCGGCTCTGGGCAAAATATAGACCATTTCAGTAATGAGAAAATCGACGGTGATGGAAAGTAAGCACAGAGTATTTCAAAGTGAACGTGCTACACATATGTGGGTATTTCATAGAGGCATAAACAGGTGCTGCCATGGTATCGATAATAGAAGGCTGCCTTCTTCCGATAAACACTTGCAACGCTTGCCAAAAGGTGTCTCCAATTAGCTTACTTAAGCAGCGTAGTATTTTGGGCCGAATAATGTATTGCAGTGAACTAGCAGAGACTACTGGCAGAAGAGGTCAACTTGAAGGCTCTGGGCTTGGTATCGGACTGGCTTCCACATGATCAATCAGTGTCCATCTTACTTGAGGAACACGGATGGCTATATCTTCCAGGTCCTCATCTGCCAGCTCGGTAGGCCGTATTGGGTGAGTGGAAGTACCAGCCGGTCGTGCAGCAACGCATGGGATGAGACCGATAGTGCAAACAATAGCGGCGACAGGTAATTCCATAGCTGGGAGTGGAAGGTGAAATGTGGTGGGACAAGGGCTTTTCCAGCACACAACTGGGAGCAGGCCATTTTATAGATATTACTTAGGCTATCTGCTGCGCCAAGTCCACAAGGCATGCCGCTGCCCTCCTATTGCAAACGATGAAATACTTCAGATCCAATGACGAAGAACACTATGTGTTTATAAACATTCTAGAAGGGATTGCCCAAGGGCAGTCCAGAGGTGGTTCTCCACCGCATATGCCTTGGGAACATAATATTTCATCGCTGTACAGCTAATTGTATTGCATACCACCTGCGGCCAGCTGTTTCAGAAACACAAATCAAATTGAGTTTCGCTCTCGGTACATAATCTTCAGGCAATCCGCCGCAGCCAGCAGTTGCCATTCTTAGGATAGCCTGTACCAGCCTCCTACAGCTTTGGGGCTGTGGTAGGGACTCTTCCCTAAAAAACATGAGCTGGGCACAAACAAATAAACAAGTTGGGTGTACAAATTTATTGCATGTGGTAATGTAGTTTCGATATTGTTTGAGATGGTATGGATCTCTATGTGCAGATGGAAACAATCGGCATGGCTACTGGCATAGCCAGCTCATTAGCTATTCATGCTAGCAACGTACAGGTGTAGTACCTAAAATGAAGGTACTGAATTTAGCACTGGGTTGGCTTCGATTTGATCCATCAATGGTAGTATGCGCTTCGGGATGCGCACAGCTATGTCATCGACCTGTGCGCCTATGTCTACAGGTGGTATTGGGTGCTTGTGTACATCAATCGGCTGAGAAAAAGCAACCGAGGCGAGTTCTATGACACAAAAGAAAATGGTAGTCATATATTTCATTGTGGACGGAAAATGGAGATAAAAATAAATGCTGATAGCACCAACACCCTGCTAGTAGTGCTACATTTTATATGCTGCCAAGAGCACCAAGAGTGCTGGGTAGAATTCCAATGTCAGGCTGCTTATTTTTAGATGCAAAAGTGGGCTAGCCTACAAAGGATGTCAGAAAAGGGCAGAATGCTGGCTCATCAACTTTCAAGAAAAGATAATCCCAAAGCGGAGTCCATCCAGCTTTCCAACTGCACAGGCCATGCATGTACTTTTTGTCGGCAGGCAGCCATTATATCGTCGAAGAATCATACAGGTTGTGCTACACAAAAAGCTGTACTCTGACTATTGCCTGTAATTACTAAACGGCCGAAGAGCTGGAATGGCATTTGGAAACACCTCAGTTGTCAAGCTTTTTCATATGGACCTCTGGATATCTGTCGCCAGAAATGGGGATCGAGTTGATGATGTCGCGGATCTGCTTGTTCTCAGCATCGGAGATGTGGACCTGCCCCGATGCAACGTTCTCATCCAAGTACTTGATACGCTTGGTTCCAGGAATCACAATCAGATTCGGGTCCTGAGCCAGCACCCACGCCAGCGCCAGCTGCCCAGGCTTGCACCCCTTCTTGGCACTCATTTCCTCGAACGCCTCAACCAGTTTGATGTTGTGGTGGAAACTTTCTGGCTGGAACCGTGGGTGAGAGCGGCGGGAGTCAGTGTCAGGTAGATCCTCAAACTTTCGAATTTGGCCGGTTAGGAACCCACGGCCAAGCGGCGAATATGCAACCACAGTGACACCCAGCTCGCGGCAGGCTTCAAGCAGCCCATTCTGTTCAATGTCCAGCGACCAGCAGTTGTACTCGACCTGCACCGCCGCAATCGGATGCACCTTGTAGGCACGGCGAAGGGTCTCGGCCGAGCACTCGGACAGTCCCAAGTACCGCACCTTGCCGGCCTTGACGAGCTCTGCCATGGCCCCGACCGTCTCCTCGATTGGGACATTTTTATCGACGCGATGCTGGTAGTACAGGTCGATCTTGTCGACATTGAGCCTACGCAGACTATCAGAGGCGGCCTGGAGCACGTATTCTGGCGTGCCATCAACACCCTTCAAGAACTTGTGGAAAGTATCTGTGTTTCCTGGCGGCGGCTCAGTGAAAGCGCTGCCGAACTTGGTACAAAGGAACACGTCATCACGACGATCTCTTAGCAGCTGCGCGATTAGACGCTCGTTATGTCCACAGCCATACACATCGGCGGAATCGATAAAGTTGCTGCCGACGTCCAGGGCGTGATTCAGTGTCTTTAGCGATTCGCCGTCGTCTGAGGCACCATAGGTGGAGCTCAGGCCCATACAGCCAAAGCCAATGCGTGGCACCTTGACCTTGTCGCCTGGAACTCCAAGCTCGATCGTGGGTATTTCAGTAGGCGGTGCAGAAGACATGGCGGGCTCAAATGCTAGCGAGGATAGTAAAAGAGTTGGAATGGGTTCAGAAGATAATTGGCAATGGCCAAGAGGCAAGTAGTTCTGCCGTATTTATACGATGACTTTCAAATATTGGGAGCGCTTTGCCGCAGTGCTTACAAATAGCATTTGTGGACTATTTCATGAATATCCGCAACCTGCTCAAAAGGACAGATTAACGGTGTAAACGTTATTCCGACAACCAAGTGCGCAAGAGCTGCCTGAGCGTTTTCATGGGTCCAGGAAAGTGGACACGCCGAAGACGCGTACTGTTTTTCGGGACTACCGAAGCACCGACCGGCTAAATCTGATTTGATTTGCGTATTGTTCACGTATTGCACACAATGCACATAACGCTTACTCATTCGGCTCACATGCAGCTACAAAGACAATGGCATTGGGTGGCCTCGAGCATTGGCGACTGAAGCAACCGTAAGGAGCCGTGTGGTGGAAAACAATAATGCCGAACATACTGGACGGCGCACAACCACAGCCGGCCATGACGTAGATGCATGGAGTATGAAGCTGCGGATCGGCAGTTTCTCGTGTACCGAAGAGTATTCACCAAGCTCAATACCAACCCAAGCTAGAATTGTGTAATTGCACTTGCACCCGAGACTCGTCTTCAGACACTTGCACAGACAATACACAATGTTTGCATCCGGTGTTTTCAAACATCACACTTCCGAAAGGCCACAATACGCCGGAGGACCAAGGAACGGCCAAAAATAAACATGGTCATTCGCTGCCGCGCTCTGCCTATTTGGCTAAGAAGGAAGCCGCGAAATTTGCTCGCAGCAGGGAGGCAGAAAAGCCGCCACAGTGCCTGTGGCAATAGCAAAGATGAGCGAAATGTCCCGCGACTTTAAATAGCCTTGTGCGCGTAGCTTCGAGAAGCCAGAGAGCTAAGGGATCTTCACCTTTTTTTTTCTCCAAGAACGTACCCTCACTTTTGCACACGCATTCCTTTCCACTCTGCTCTTTCCACTTGCTACCCTCCAAACACTACATTACCTTAAATACATAGCATAATGCGTCTGATACTCACACTCCCGCTGGCTATTCTGGCTAGTGCTGTTTATGGCGAGGACCTCATCAAGGATGCGCCAAAGATCACCAATACAAAGTCGTACGTGTCGGCAGCGTCTGTCTCATGGGCGAGCATCTTCTACCAAGTCAACATGAATATCAATGACGCAAAGTACTTGGGCAAGCCGGGCGACTACGAAAAGGCTGTTAGGCTGTATGGCACCACTGCCCTACCGGCGGCCTTTGTGCCGACGTGGCCGGCTGGGTACCTGAGCCGTGCCCAGGCGCTGGCTGGTTCTCAGACGCCGACACTGACGCCAACACCGACATCGACACATAAGCCTACAAGCACTCCCTCGCCGACCAGCACACTCCGAAAGCTCCGAGAAAGAGCCCAGCTCGACCACTGAGCCAAACGGCGCAGTCGATTTGCAGCCAGGATTGGCTGTTCCCTTGGCGGTGGCAGCAGCAATCGCAGCGGTGATGGGCTCGCCGGGCATTTTCTAATTTTGCTACGCCTGGCCTACCCCATTCAGGTGGCTTAGCCCCTTGCTCACCCGTATTTAAATAAGCTCTCATCCAGGCATATACCGTGTCTATTTTTGGGTCAATTTCCGCACATGTCGAGCCAGAGCAGAGCAGAAAAGCAGGCCAGAGGTGTGCGTTAAATATTGGAATGTAAGAAAGAAATACGCATGTACAAGGCATAATGATTACTTGCGCCGGCTGATAACGACATTACAGTCGCGGTCTGGGAACATCGGAGCAGAGGTTACTGCGTTATTGCGCGGCATGATGATAGGAAGCCCATGCTGGTCGCGGATATCAGGCTTGAACAGCGAGTCCTCAGGCAGCCTCAGGTCAAAGCGGTTCAGCACATTGGCCAGGGTCGTCATGATTTCAACCATTGCCAGGTTTCTTCCGGGGCACACTCGCACACCAGCGCTGAAGGTCAGCACCTGGTGCTTGTTATAGTCGCAGTCAACAAACCGACCGGGGTAGAAGACGTGCGGGCGCTTCCAAGTATCAGGGTTCATGTTGGCGCCGGCCAGACATACCGAGCACGAGTATCCCTCGGGGATGAAGTACCCCTGGATCACGACGCCGCCGCGCGGGATGATTCTAGGCAAGTTCCCTGATACCGGACGCAGGCGCAGAGTCTCATACACACATGCCTCCAAATACGGCAGCCTCGCTTTGGCCTCGTCGAACGTGATTACATGGTCTGGCGTGAACTGGCTACGCACCTCCTCGACAGCGCGCCGGTGGTACTTTGGGTGTAGCAGAAGCAAGTGTATACCCCAAGACAGTGTATTGCTTGTTGTGTCCGTACCAGCCATCAGCGTAATGATGTTTTCTGAGGTGACTTGTCCGGAAGTCATACGAACCTTGGACTCTGGATCCTCGGCGTCAATCAGGCTCTGCAGAATATCTGCTGGCTTCTCATCGCTGTGGGCCTCATCGATCTGCTCCAGCTCCTGTTTGCGCTGCTTGATTGCTGCATTGCCAAAGGTAATGAAATCGCTTGCGTCTTGGTACAGCGGCCGCAAGATGCGGTTGAAAGGCGAATGCTTGAGGAAAGGGAGGATGGCCTCCATGAACATCAGCGTAAAGGCGCGGTTAACCCAGCGCACAATGCGCCGGTCGTCAGAGGTCAGCACCGGCCGGTGCATCTTGCCAAAGCCCAGCGTGCCAATGACATCGAACGTCATCATCGAGAAGTCGTAAAAGTAGCTGACCCTTTGCCTCGCCATTCTCTGCCGCATCCGCCAGGGCTCCCCACTTGTCAACCAACGTTACAACGCCGGCAGCCAGAATCTTGGGCTCCATCCTGCGCAGACTCGCCATTCCCAGCGCTGGGCCGATTTGCCGCCGCCGCTGCTTGTTGAGCTCTGGGTCGACGGTTAGGAACATGTTGGGCTCCAAAAACTCAATGTTGCCGTACTGCCTGTCCTTCCTGAACGCGTGCGTGCTCAGCACAAGTCGGCAATCGCTCGGGTCGCATATGGCCACTTTGTATGGCTCCAGCATAAACACGCTGCCGTACTTTTCCTGGTTCGCAATGATGTACTCGGGCTCGTCGCCCTTAATGTCACTAATGAGCGTCCGAATTTTGCTAATGCGCGCCCAGAAAGAACCGGGCACGTTGCGCAGCGGCGAAAAGTACAAGGCGTAGATTATCTCGTACGAAAGATAGGCGACCAGGCCGGCAGTCAGGTTCTTGGGTGTGGCCCACCAGAACAGTGAGCTGGTCGGCACGGAGGCCAAGAGAGAGGGCATATTAGAGTAGAAAAATAGCAGTATTATGAGGCGTAACGGACAGCGAGAAGGTGGAAAGAAGAGAGCAGAGCGATGGAAATATTGGGCAAGAGAGCAATAGCGCAGGCCCTGGGTGTTCCTTTTTAGCTGCGTTCTCTAGCCACACCCGGACTCTTATTTGTTGCACAGTGCTAGGTCAAGAACTGGCCAAGATTACCAAGCCAGAAGTCGGGTGCGGGAAAATACAATGGCAGCAGAGTGATGCTCCGCCAAGTACCGCGAAGACATGGAGCCAAGACATCAGCAAATCCCCACAGTAATGGTCATGTGATTTATATAGAAAAATGCTGGTATGAGCAAGAAAGCACGGGAAAGTGTAGCTTGTGGAGGCGGCTGATGGAGGAAGGAAGAACGCTGGGGGACCAACAGGGCCACCCAGGAATAGAGACAGATGTAGAGACTTGCAGCCATGGTGGGAGGAGAGAAGGGAGATGGCTTGCACGGGAAAACGGAGGAGATGGGGGGTTTTTGCAGACGAAGATGCAGAGCAGCTCACGAAAGAGCCTGTTCTGCAGCAGGGCGTAGGCAGGTGCTATGGTGGGCCATGCTGCTTATGCCTCGCACGTAGTGGCCCTGGCGACGCCCGGGGTGGCTTGGCAGGTAGCGCCCGAGGGGCATGTGACACGGATCACCTTGCCCCACACGCACTCCAGGTACTGGTTCTTGGCGCTATCCTCGAGGCACGCCGACGAGCCGTGGTACTCGAGCGGGCAGCCAGCGCCCTCGGTCATCATGAGCGGCTGGAACTGGTTGTCGACGACAGCAACGCGCATCTGCTCAGTAGGACCCGAGCGGCCAGCGCGGTCGTTGCTGCGGTTGCGGTCCTGACGACGGCGACCGCGGCGGTCGTTACGGCGCTGGTTGTTGGCTGGGCCGTCGTGCTGGGACTGCTCATTGGATGGCTCCTGCTGCTGCTGCTGCTGTTGCTGCTCGCCGTCGCTGGCGGCCTCAGGAGCGGAGCCATCGCCAGAGTCATCGACCTGCTGGACCTCGGTCGTCTCGGGCTGGGCAGCAGGGGCTACTGTCGGCGTTGTCAGCACCAGACTGGCTGGCAGGAGACGCAGACGAGGTAGCAGCCAAGACAGAAGAGGTGGCAACAGTGACAGTGGTGACTGGAGTGACAGCGGCGGCGGCGGCAGGCAGCAGCAGCAACAGGCGCGATCACGATGGTGGCCGGCACAATGTTGGTGATCGGGGCAACATCAGCAGGGCTGACAGGAAGAAACAGGGGCAGCAGTGGCGGTGGCAGCGGAGGCAGAGGTGGAAGCAGCAGCAGTGACAGCGGTGGCAGCGGTGACAGCGGTGCCGGTTGTGGCAGCAGTAGCCTGCTGGATACCCATGTTAACCGACATCGAGAGATCGGAGATCCCCCGCAATGTTAGAATCAGGCAGGAGAGTGATCGCACGCACAGACACAATGCTGACCATCGTCGAAGCGACCGAGATCGATGACCCGGCAATTCGACACCAGAAGTGGCCGCAATGTTCTCGGCAATCTGAGTTCCGGCTTAGCAGTCATCATCGAGGCCGAGCTTGAAGCAGGAGCAACAGCCGAAGTAGTGGCCGGAGCAGCAACTGAGGTCGATGCGGGGGCGGCAATCGAGGTCGATGCAGGGGGCAGCAGCCAAGGTAGAATCCGGGGCAGCAGCCGAAGTCGACATCGGAGCGGCAACAGAGGTAGAAGCCGGAGCAGCAACCAGAGGTCGACGCTGGAGCAGCAACAGAGGTCGATGCTGGAACAGCAACAGAGGTCGATGCTGGAACAGCAGCCGAAGTCGATTCGGCAACAACTGAAGTCGACGCCGGAGCAGCAACCGAGGTTGACGCCGGAGCAGCCGAGCTCGACTCAGCAACAACCGAGGTCGACGCTGGAGCAACCGAGCTCGACTCAGCAACAACCGAAGTCACGGCAGGAGCAGCCGAGCTCGACTCAGGCAACAACCGAGGTCGACGCCGGAGCAGCAACTGAGGTCGACTCGGCAACAACTGAAGCCACGGCAGGAGCAGCCGAGCTCGACTCGGCAACAACTGAAGTCACGGCAGGAGCCGCAGTGCTGTCTGCAACAGAGGCAGACGACGACACAGGAGCAGCCGAGCTGGATCCACCGCAGCCGAGCTGGAATCGGCTGACGCCAAAGTAGCCGGCGACACAGAGCTCTCAACTGAGTCAGTATCAGCACGCACGGCAGCACCCGAGGTGGAAGCAGCCGAGACTGACGAAGAGGCGGCGGACACCGACGAGGCAACCTGAGGCAGAGGACGAGTCAGCGGAAACAGGATCAGCACGAGCAGCCGGACCTCGAGATAGTGGCAGCCGAGATAGAGGATGACTCAGCCAAGACAGAGGATGACTCAGCCGAAACCCGACGAGGCAACAGTGGCCGACTGACGAGTCAGCAGAGACAGTATCAGCGCGGGCGGCGGTGCCTGAGGTAGCCGCTGCTGCTCCCGACGAAGAGTCAGCCTCCACAGACGAGGCAGCAGTGGCCGATGACGAGGCAGCAGTGGCCGATGACGAGTCGGCAGATACAGAGTCAGCACGGGCCATACGATCCTGATGAGGACGCGGCAGGGACAACCGAGGTCGAAGCAACGGTCTCGGACGCCGACTCAGCAGCAGCAGTGGCAGATGACTCTGCCGAAGCGGACTCCTGCACGGAGCAGCCGAGACGGAGGTGCCTGCCAGAGAAGCTGAAGAGGACTCAGCAGCAGCCGTTGGACGAGACAGCTGTAGCCGAAGCCGATAGATCGGAGGCATTAGACGACGACGCAATCGTGTCAATACGGTTGGCTGCATGCGGGGTTCCAGTGGCAGACTCGGCCAGGATCGGGCTGGGCGAGACCTGAAGGCTCTGGACAGGCGCCGACGATACGGGGACCGCTGTGTCGGACGCAGCAGTCTGCGATGTAGCAGCAGCAGTGGCCGATGTCTCGGGGGCAGCAGTCGACGATGCGACAGTGGCAGAGGTGGCGGGCACAGCGGGTTCAGCAGCGGGCTGGAGCTGGCCAATCCTGGCCTGAATCACGCTCTCCGCTGGCTGGTGGTTGGCGGTAATGCCGTTGGCAATGATGCGCGAAGCCAGGTCGACAGAGTTCTTAGCATTCTCGGCCATCTCAGACAGAGCAATCATGGCGGGATCAGTCACCGACGCCGCTGACATAGTCTCGGGAACCACGGCAGCAGGAGTATTGGCAGCAGGGTGTGGTTGGGTAGGCAGGGTGCCTCAGTGGAAGCAGGTGCCTCAGTTGCGGCCTCAGAAGCAGGAATCGACGCGCGCCCGGGCAGAGACGCTGGGCGTGGAAAAGCGCGGCAGGATGTTGAACAGGGGCAGGACCGCTAGACTGCCGCACAGCTGCGGGCATGCCGGCAATCCGCACATTGACATTGACGTCACCATGTTCGGGCGACTCGTTGGCAGCGGCGACAATAGCCACTGCGAAAACACTGAGAACGGCCTTAAGCATCATTGTGTATGTAGTAGGCGAATGAGGTAGAGGGAGGGGAATGTGACTTTTCGTTGTCTGCTAGAGAATGGATGAGAATAACAAGAAAAATCCAAATAAAAGTCGCGAGAAAAGGTACTGAATGTTCGTCAAAGGTGAAGAGGAAGTCAGTTGGCGGCGACTATGACAGGGTTATATGAGGGGTTGGGCGGTTGAAGGCTAGGCTGAGGGGGTTGCGGGGAAGGCGAGGCAATAAGGACGTGTTGTTGAAATCTAACAGTGCTCTATTGGTGATGGTTCTTTCTTCAGTCAAGACCAGGCCCGCGTGGACTACTTTATAGCATAAACTCGCATGGGCATGAACCAACCCCGAGCCCTCGTTGCATTATCGGCAAAAAAGAATTTTCATTAACCATTGCCAGCCTCCCCGCCCCCTCCGCACCCCTCACCTGGTGCAGACATGCCATCGTGCCGTCCAGCGCTCATCTCAAGTCATGGTATCGGGGGAAAACAAGCGGAATTCAAGGAAACACACACCCGCATGTCTTTTCGACATGCACATTGGAGGAGGAGAAACACATAAAAGCGGGCCTGTACTCCAGGAAAAAGGCTGTAGATTTTGCAAAGATTTAATATTGTAGATAATGTAATAGGCAATATCGTCCCCCACCACCTGCCCAGCTCTCCACACCAGTTGCTCCAGTGTAAAAATTAAATATCCTTTCGAGGTACCACTGGGGCAGATTATACCTTCGCATAGATACTCTCCAGAAACTAGCTAGGTGCTCCTATCCTGCGAACTTTTGTTATGCCGCGGGTTGCATAGACGGTCTTGGTTTCATGCTGACTCCAATAGATTACTTACGTGTCCACTGCATACCAAATGCACACCTCCACCAGCGGCGCACGCCATATATGCGCTGGCCCGCGCCAATGGCGAGATACACACCCACGATGCAGCCCTCGAGTTGCAACCTGGGGATTACACTGGGGCAAGTGCAAATTAAGGATTTGCTAACTCTAGTATTCCCTAGCGTGCTGTCCCACATTAACCACAACACAGGGAGCAGTGGCGAAGCGGCCATTTCTACATATGCTGAACAAACCTGACATAGACCCGATGCCATTGCCTCTATTATGAATCCCCCACATCCCCAGAATCCCCAGCATCCCCAGAATCCCCAGCTGGTATATGCGTATGCTTTCCGGTCATTAATATCTAAGAGGCTGCACCCCCCGCGAATCGGCTGTATTGGCCGGATATATTCAGAAAGTTGTTTCTCCCCGCCGCCGCATCTTTGCATTCGCAATGGGGTGAATAATGAAAGATGGAAGAACACTCCCCTTATATTAATCACCAGCAAGTTGTACCGCCTACGAATTGACACTAATTTTATTGCTCACTGACGCCAGTTGGATGGGTGCAGGACACTAAACCATGAGCCGTCGCTGCTGCCTTTGGTGTCGGTGGAGAACCTGCGGTTCCGCGCCTTGTTCTGGAACTCGCGCACCTCCTTTGCAAACTCCTCAGTAAGCAAGACCTCGACTCGACCGATTGGCTCGCCGCCCACCGTCCCGTTCTGCTTCTGATACATATCAACAACGATATAGTTGAAAGTCCCACGATTTTGTCACAGGAGATTCAGCCAAAGTCTACCTTGACCACTCCCAGGTAGGGTGTGACATGGTGGGCATCTTCGACATAGTACTTCATCGTCATACGCTTGCGGCCCTGCGGGTCAACAAACTCACGATGAGCGAATCGAGCGCTGGCGCTGGCGCTGGCTATGTGTGGGCTCGCCGAATCCGGATATGGTACTGCCGAGCAACCCAGTGATCTCTGGGTTGGCACGGACCAAGTCAAGGCTCTCGTTATAGACACGCGTGACGCCATGTTCGGCAAACATATTGTCGTACAGAACGTATACAATGTATCCAAACATGCCTACTACGCTGCCAACAATCAGGAGGTTGCCCATTGTGCTGGCGATCTCGCGGTCCACGGACTGCTTGATGCGTATGTACGATGCTGAGTGAATTTTTGGTGTAGCTGCTGCTGCTGTCCCAGCTGTACATGTCGAGCCAAAAGGATCGGTGCTCCTGCTGTGGCTAGGTTCGCTCTGCTGGCAAAATTCCGTAATGCCAGTGGTTGACCCAGCGGAATGCGTCGGCAGGCACTTAGAATGGGTGTGCGCTGCATTTGCTTTAGTAATGAACAAAGTTTGAATTCAAATGGAGAGCAAAAAGATATCTGGAGCAGAAAACGTCAGCCCACAAATCCATGAGAGCTGATTCCAGGTTCCTGCGCCGAGCCGAGCCGAATTGCTGTTTCAAATGTAGCAGCTACTGAAATATTCCTAGGAATGCCTTTCTCGCCAAATGTCCTGTAGCTACCCTCCGCAGCAGCCATTGCACCAATAGCAGTGGTGGCAGCAGCACTGATCGCTGCATGATATCGCTGGATCGGTGCTGCGACTACCGTTCCATGCTGGTGGCCATACTGCCGGAATGTGGCACTGGCCCATAGCTAATTTGCGGTCTGCTTAGGGAGAAAGATACATAAGCTGACCTTGGGCTAGACGACTCCATGGATCCGAGCTGTGGTGGTGACCCGTATGATGGCCTCATCACAAGTGGGCCGCCTGCCACACTCGAACACCTTGATTCTACTGGCCGCCTTGACTCCCACGATGACTGGCTAAACGGCGGACTGATGGCACTTCTCTCGCAAACTATATATAAAGCGGGGAGCCACCACCTATGTGCTGCATAGGCACCTTGCCTCGGCAGATTCTGCAGCTGTGCATCGCACCGCACTCCATGTGCGTTCAGGGCACCTGAATCATACTTGCTCGACATCGAATCGTATATATGTCATGCCGCTAGGATTGTTCCGTCGTACCCAAGGTAGTGTACTCGCTGAGAATGGTGCATCTTTATCCAGGACTGTGCGTGACTTAGCTAAGGGCTCCGTATCCGCGCTCGGCGTTTGCTTAAATACCTCTTGGTCCAGGTCCTCCTGTTGGTTAATCCTATCAGAGAAGTCCAGTAGTTGTGGAGCCTTTTATGGGACATGAATATGGAACTTAGAAAAAATTGGCTGAGTGATGAAAAGGGGGAGGAGGATGGGGCCGTTCCGGCCCACAATGTTTATACAGGTGGGGACTTTGGATTTACACATGGTGGCGAAGGGCATGGGGTTGCCCGAATGTCAACATCTGTATTCCTTTCCTCAGTTTTTGGTGACTATTATTGTGAACTATGAGTGAAAATATCTTTACCATTGTCAAACGCAAGAACAAGAAGGGCTGGAACATCTTTGGCGGCCACATAGACACTACTTTGCAGGTCAGGATATACGGCCAGCTCGGCTATTTATTGGATTCTCAGCCAACCAAGATTACGCTTTCCGCAGCAATCGGGGGCTACGACAGCGATGATGACGAACGGACCATGTGTGACATAGACATGGCTGCAAATACAACAGCCACAAACTACGAACAGGTGCTTTTGGTAGCAGAGTCAGAAATTCATGTTTCTGGATTTGCCGCAATCCTCGGGCCTGGTACACGGATTGACGCAAGAAATCGAGTCAATAATAGTGGTTGGAAGTTTACGGATGCATCAGGCACCAAGTACAAATGGACTATCGATAAGTGTGCAAAGCTGTGGAAGCTGCATGATGGCAGTGGCAACGCTGTAGCGGCATTCAATGAAGGGCTCTTTGATACACAAGGGCTTGGGCATTTGTCGATGCCAGCAAGTACTGATCAAGAAATGATGCATGTTATCTTGATTACATGGGGTCTGGTGGCCAGAGGTGCTATGAATAATGTTGTAAATATGCTGATGGATCAGGGCATGGTATAGTCTCAAGGTCCGTTTATGGTGAACTAAAATTGTCCACAGCCCTTTCTTTTTGTCTAATATAGGGCTGACCAACTCGTGCAGCACAATAAATGTCTCCTACTCGCTGTCCTCTCTTCTTTTGGCTTTGGTTCTGCCAATATATTCTTTGATGTCTCTATCGCATAAAACTCCACTTATGCTTATCGATTTTCTGTGAGAGAAATATACGCATGTACAAGCATTGCCAACACATGCGTATTCTATACACCTTTTGTCTTATCCCTCGCTCTCTACTGGCCCTTATTTCCTATTGCCTCGCACTCTTGGCCCACACACAGATCATTGTTGATACCAGCGTACTGAGAACCTGCAGTCCTAATTGCTTCTGCTTTTGGATGTATATAAAGCATTGACTTCGCTGTATAAACAACTCTCGCAAGGGTAGACACAATCGTATTTACAATATCTAACATAACGCGTATATGCAAACCATGCATCTCTAGATGCGGCTGTATGTATTAACCCGGTAGAATGTGCCGGTGTATCCACCACCAGTGGTCAGCGCACCGAGGGCGTCAAAGGCGCTGCCACCCTTGCCAGCATCGAGGACCCCTGTCTTGTTGCCGTCTGTCAGCGTGTCGTTGGTGGCAGTGGTTTTGAGGGTGTTGGTCTTGTCCAACTTGAAGAAGAGCTTGGCTAGTCTGTTCTTGGTAGTGCCGGTCGTTTTCTCTGTCAATGTCATTTTTGGATCGAATGTGTTGTAGATGTAGAGGATTGGTTGTTTGGTGAGGAATCGGCTGAGCTGACTGGTTCTGCGTGAGCCTTTTATACGGATAAAGTGTGCTGTATCTTGGCACACATATCTACAATTCTGTGGCACAGGACATTGATGCACGTTTCTGTGACAAAGCAAACCATGAAGCTGATAGCTAACCCGTATTCTTTTGCCCCAAACGCAGCGACGGGTATGATATTCAGATCTTTGAAGTCTTGCGGCCACGGGCAATCCTACTTTTTGCATTGCCCCAGAAATCAAGGGGTGCATATCTGAGTTTTCCTGGAGAGTCTTCCAGCTGGCTTAGCCCCGTGCACATGCTACCTCTGCTGACACGCAATGAGTCAGTTGTGCCAAGACCTATTTTTTTTTCCTTTTTTTTGCCAGGGATGGGTGTCGGGTGGCTGCTGGCTGCGGCAGAGCTGACCAGAATCATGCTGATACACGTCGGAAAACAGGCACAAGGTATTGATGTACCCGGTGCTTTCCTGACAGACAAAAGTTTCTTATCTCGAACTGAGGTATTTCCGCGATATAGTGCATGGGCACTTGGCGCAAGACCCATCGGCTGTGTTTTTGTCTTTCCCAGCCGGAACGCCTTTTGTAGCAGTCCAACACCATTCAGGTCTCGCTGATCTTTCCATAAGAACATTGATTTGGAATAAATACATCTCTATAACTATACAGAATTGCCTACTGCCTAGAGTAGTATGATGGTCCGTTGCTGGATCCAGCGCTGCCAAGGGACCCGGCCAGGTACTCAAGAGTATCGAAAGGGTTGTTGCCCTCGCCGGCGCTGCCGATCTTTGAGGTGAGGACAGGCTTGTTGACGGTAGTGTGCTTGTTGGAGGAGCTGTAGAGAGACATTGTTGATGATAGTGAAGGGGCTTGGGGAAAGAACTTGGCGAAGGAAGCTTTACTTGTTGTCGTACTGCCTTGTTGTCTGGTGTATATGATATGGATTTGAGAATGCCTCTGTTCGATACTCACATTTTATACTCGATCCAGTCGGCATGAAGCTTTTGCCAAGACAGCCTTTTACTGCCGCCTTCAGCCCCACGATCGAGTCACCCAACATACCTTCATACCTACAAAAAATCATCACTAGTGTGTATGCGGTGCGGCGCAGCTGCAAAGGAAATCCTGCTTGAAGCCTGCCGTCCGATAGAATCTTGGCATAAAAATGAGCCTTCCAGATCCTGCTGTAGTATTCATGTAAAAGTGTAGGTAGGCCAAGTGTGGATTTTGTCGTATTCAAGCGGTATGAAGGATCGTTCTTGGCGTTTTTCCCTCCAAGAGAAATTTTCTTTCTGAAAGCAGCAGGACCCAGCCAGTTTGTCAAACAGATACAATACGTTCTGAGCTGTTTGGTTTTCGCTTCAACTTTAAACGATACTCCAGACACATTAGCCTATCTATTGTGGCAAGCCCACAGTCATTCAAGACCAACGATTATGCAGCACGGCCAATTCAGGATGACGAATCAGATTCGTCAGTTGTTGAGGCTGTATAGCAAGTAATGCCGTAGGTACTTCTCTCCGTTCTGCTCGCCAGTCTGTTGAAGTATACCACCTTTGAAATAAAAAAAACTACATCACAAATCCCAGAAACCAACAAGCACTGCATGCTATAATGTATGCCGTGTGTGCTCAGTTTTTATCAGAGGGTCCTCTGTCTGCTCACATTGCGTGTCCTGCTGAATCTGGATATCTCTGCCAATAGCACAGGCCCATGCTTTTCACCTAGTGCGCACGCACTGCAGAAGGTTTTCCTATCAGAGTCCAGCTCGTGCATTTTTGGCTCATCGAGAATCAGTGATTTTACAATTAGACTAAAAGCTATGTGTAAATGGGGTGATATTTGCAATATTTAACATGAAGCATATTTACAAGACACACAGGGCTGGATTATTGATGGGTGTACGTGTTTGTCTTGTAGTATGTGCCAGTATATGTTCCTCCGTTGGTCAGGGCATCGAGGGCATCAAAGGCGCTGCCGCCCTTGCCAGCATCGAGGACCCCTGTCTTGTTGCCGTCTGTCAGCGTGTCGTTGGTGGCAGTGGTTTTGAGGGTGTTGGTCTTGTCCAACTTGAAGAAGAGCTTGGCTAGTCTGTTCTTGGTAGTGCCGGTCGTTTTCTCTGTCAATGTCATTTTTGGATCGAATGTGTTGTAGATGTAGAGGATTGGTTGTTTGGTGAGGAATCGACTGAGATGACTGGTTCTGCGTGAGCCTTTTATACAGATCAAGCGTGTTGTATCTTGGCACACATATCTACAATTCTGTGGCACAGGACATTGACGCACGTTTCCGTGACAAAGCAAACCATGAAGCTGATAGCTAACCCGTATTCTTTTGCCCCAACCACAAAGATTGATGTTTGGCACAGGTTCAAGGTCCTGCGGCCACAGGAAATTCCATTCTTGACATTACCTTCAGAAATCAAGGGGTGCATATCCGAATTTGGGGAGGGGCTTCCGGCTGTATCCGCCTCCCTAGCGCACATGCCACCTCTGATGACACGCACGGTGAGTCAATGATGCCAAGACCTTTTTATTTCGCAAAATGGAGATCCTAGGTGGCTGCTGGCTGCGGCAGAGTTGACAAGAGTCCTACTGATACACGCCGGAAAACAGATACTTTGCACTAGCATGTTTGATGCATAACTGTCGAGGCAGTCTCCTATCTTGGGGTTGAGATACTTTTGCGAAACAGTGCACAATAGCTCTGGCCTCATATCCACTTGCTGCGCCTTGGCCAAATCCAGCCCGAATACTTTTTCTACATGGCAACGTCACCTGGAGAGTTTTCACTGAATAATACACAAATATATTCGGTTTGAATCGATACAAAGTTGATTAAAGTATAAAGTTATATCTATTGCTGCGCGTAGAATGTCGGGCCGCTGCTGGATCCGGCGCTGCCAAGAGACCCGGTCAGGTATTCAAGAGCGTCAAATGAGTTGTTGCCTTCACCGGCGCTACCAATCTTTGAGCTGAGGACGACCTTGTTGGCGGTAGTGTGCTTGTTGGACGAGCTGAAGAAAGACATTCTTGGCAGTTGTAGGGGAGGGGTTTGGGTGGGGTGTTTTTTTAGTATCTTGACGTTGTCTGGTGTGAATGATATGGATTTGAGAATGCCCACGCTTGACATTCGCCTTTTTATACCCGATCCAGCGGCCATTCTATTTTTGCCAAGCCAGCCGTTTACTGCTGTTTTTTAGCACCACTAAGACATCTCACAATATATTTGTTTTTGCGAAAATCGGGTTTGGGGTGCGTGGTGCGGCGCAGCAACAGAAGTTTCGCATGAAAAACTGGATTTCCGATAGAATCTTGGCACGGAGATTGCAGTTTTCTTCCGATCAAGCTGGGGTTGTTTTCTTTAGGGGAAAAGTAAGAAATATGGCAATTATGTCAGCGTCAGGCTGTAGAACCAGGGGTGCTCTTGGCGTTTTTGCCCTCCAGGACGATTTTAGTTTCCGGGCAAAGGCTGATTCAGCTAGTTTGTCACGCTGATTATGTACATTCTGAGCTGCTATGTATCTCCTCCGGTTTTGAAAGTACCATGAGCATACGAATCCGCCTATTTTACCAGGTCCTTTTCACCCTTTTGGTTGATGACTAGCGGGCTGGTAATTTATCTCAAAAATGCGTGCTGTCTCCTCGCTTCTGACCTGGATAGCGCGCGCATTGCTTGATTTTCGCACGAGCCACTGCCCAGGCAAACACTACATCGGCAACGCCTCCAGATTTTTCATACCCAGAAATATGCCCGTTTCCTGAACTGCCTCCACTCATTACTTCCGCAGCACTTTCCTTGTGGATCCCGACACAGCCCACATTGGCCGTGCAATCCATAGCTTTTTTCGCAAATTTTTTAATCTCCGATTCCAGATACTCCAGCCATTCATCATGCAAATTAGCTGATGCTGTAATCATCCACATACCAGGGCAGGACATCCATAGTTGGCGTTTCCTGCACAGAACATTTACAAGCTCATCATTGTCATATGCCTACTCGACAGCATGGACTATTTGTCAGCAATGTTACAGATAATGACGTCTACATGAAGTGCGAGTCACACAGGGGCATTGATCTGTTGGTATGGCAGCATAGACAGCCGTCTCTGAGTCACTTATTTCTGGATTTAGAAGCACGTCGTGTGTGAAAGTACTCGTGTGTTGGCAATTTCCGCATCCAGAGTATCTGAGGTGTTTTTTGCGCTGGCCACTCTCAGAAAAAAAACTGGCTTGAAGCAAATTGTATCCTCAGCGAATACTTGTAGCATACGATAAAAAAAATAAGCCCGATTGACCAATATTCCCTGTTTATTCTCCGTTTGGGCCGTCTCGGGCCGTCGGAGTGCCCGTCGTGGGTAGAATAAAAAAGGACGGCGGGATTTAGAAAAATTATTGTAATAGCACGCTTGTTCACACGCAATGGCGTTCAAGCCGGGGGTCGATCTTTGCATCTAAAATGTGCGGCTCCTGTGGGCTGCCAAAGCAGGTTGTTCCGTGCCAGGCAAAGAGGCAGGAATCAAGGGAGGACAGGTGTGATAAAGATTGTTTCTGGCGCATAAATACTGAAGCTTCCCACTCCGAACTCTCAAATATACAAGCTCCTTGCCTATTTCTCTTTGTAGATACTTGCAATGCACAGCAGTAAAGCACACCCGACAGAGCAAGCAGCTCCTGGTATCCAGCCGGTCAATGAGAAGCATATTGGCACGCCAGATCAGCCGACTAATACAGCACCAATGGATTGCACCAGCGAGTTCCCCAAATACACTCGCTACGGCGTCCTGGCCAGCTGCTTCATACTGACGGGGCTTTCCTGTGGGTCCCTCCATGCATGGGGAGTGCAGCAAGAGTACTTGACGGCGCACGATTTTGCCAACGACCCAGGACGAATCAAGACACTGAGTTATATTGGCACACTGATGTACTTTGGAATATACATCTGGGGCATGTTGGCGGGCTGGCTGGCCGAAGTGTGGTCATATAGGATGCTATGCTTTATTGGCGTTGTCTGTTTGGCAGTTGGTCCGCTCGCGGCGTCTTTTTGCAGTGAGGTAAGAAGAAAACATGCATATCTAAGGGGGGCATTGCAGGTAAAGGGCCACTAATCGCTAAATGAACTTGATAGCCATGGCAGTTTTGTCTTACCCAAGGGATAATTTTCGGACTGGGCTGCGGCCTCGTATACAGTCCTGCATCGACAGCCCCAGCGCGGTGGTTCACGAGACGGCGCGGCATGGCCACGGGCCTAGCGCTTTCGGGCGTGGGCGTCGGTGGGCTGATAATAGCGCCACTGACCGAGTTCCTTGTCCGGCACATCGGAGTCCCCTGGAGCCAGCGCATATCTGCGATGTACACGATAGTATTTGGTGCCATCGCGTGCTACTTTGTGCGCGTGCCGTTCCAAGACAAAAGCCGCACGCTGCGGAATTTCGACTGGAAGGCGTTCCACGACCGGCGGTTCGCAATACAGGCCCTGATGGTGTTTTTCGCCACGGCAGCGTATCTTGTACCGGTCTCGTATTTGCCGCAGTTCTGGACCAGCCATGGGGTGGGGGCGGAGACGGCGTCGGTGATGATCGCCATATCGAATGTCTCCAACGCCGTGGGGCGGCTGGCAATGGGCGTGGCGGCGGACTACATCGGGGTGTTGAACTCGCTGGTGCTTGGCGTGGGCTGCTCGACAATTGGTGCTCTAGTCATTTGGCCGTTTGCTACCAGCGTTGGCTCGGGGCTGGTGATGGGGATTATTTACGGATTTGGCTCCGGCGGATACTGGACTCTGGTGCCGCTGGCGGCAGCCAAGCTGTTTGGCATTGATAAACTGGCCAGCAACACAGGCATATTCTACACGCTGTCGGCGCTGAGCGCGTGGATTGGTAATCCGGTCGGTGGCGCAATTCTGGCGAACTCCAGGCACGGCTCGCAATACCTCGGGATGATTATGTATGTTGGGGCGCTGTGGGCAGTGTCGTTTTTCTTTGCTTCATACAACAGGCTGTCCTACTCGCGGCAGGTGTTTGTCAAGGTGTAGAGCCACTGGCATATTGTTCATTTGCAGTAAATTCGGCGTCTTTGAGCGGAAGGTGTGCTGGCATGAGCCGAGCCACCCGGGAACTGTGCTCTTTTCGGACTCGGATCCCACAGCGCAGCCTGCGCCTCATCCATGCACAGACGATGTGCTGTCGCTGAGCCGAGGGTGTGAATGGCGAGAACGTCGCACAGATACCTAAAAATATACAATGGAGATCGCCCCTTTGTTGTCCTGACGTCTGCGGATTCGAGCCCTCCCAGCAGGACAAGGGAAGGGAAAAGGGAATAGGTGACTGAGTAGTACTCTGCAAGGCCTGCAGCAAAAACAAAAGTCTCAGCGTTAGAGTGCGAGTTGGGATGAGGGGGAGGGCAGAGGCGGTGGGTATAAAAGGCAGAGGCGGGCGTTTCGTCAGCAGGAGCGGCACTAGCATTTTCCTTCTCCTTCAGTTGTATAAACCAAGAAGCCAAGCCCAGAGACACCACCCCCATGGTTGAGATCAAGAACCCTCTGTACGATACTGCGGCGCCGTCCACGCAGGCTCTGCACGCAGCCGACCACCTGCAGGTGACGCCGGACGTGGCCGCGCCAATCACGGTGTCGACCATCTACGAGTACTCCTCTGCCTCGGTCACCGCCAACAACTACGGGCCGGACCAGCGCTACGTGTATGCGCGCGAGGGCACAGCTACCACCACCAAGGCGGAGGCAGCGCTGAGCACGCTGACCGAGGGCCACGCGGTGCTGTACGGCTCGGGGCTGACGGCGTCGCTGGCGGTGCTGGTGGAGCTGAAGCCCAAGAAGATTGCAATCGGGCACGCGTACTTTGGCGTCAAGAAGGTGATTGAGCAGTACCAGGGCCTGGTGCCTGGCGTGCAGGTGGTCGGGGCCGAGTGCGACTACGCTGGCGTTGATCTGGTGTGGATTGAGTCGCCGATCAACCCCACCGGCGAGGTCCTCGATATCGAAAAGTACGCGCTGCGGGCGCACGCTGCGGGCGCCAAGCTGGTGGTGGACGCGACGTTCGCGCCGCCGCCCATCAGCTACCCGTTCCGCCAGGGCGCTGACATTGTTGTGCACTCGGCGACCAAGTACATGGGCGGCCACAGCGACCTGCTGGCGGGCGTGGTTGTTGCCAAGGATACCAAGACAGCCGAGAGCCTGCGGTACGCGCGGTACATTCTGGGGCTGAACGCGGGCAACCTGGAGGCCTGGCTGCTGCTGCGGTCGCTCAAGACGCTGCCGGTGCGGATCACGCAGCAGTCGGCGACTGCCAAGCGCATCGTTGCGCTGCTGGAGTCGCACCGCCGCCTGGCTGTGCATACCGCCTGCCACACGCCCTCGGCCGAGCAGACTTCGGTGGGCAAGGCCATCCATGGCGTGCAGCACGCGTCGCTGCAGCAGATCTGCCCGCCGTTCGACGTGGCCCGGCAGCACCCGCATGGCTTTGGCGCTGTGTTTGCCGTCAACTTCCGCTCCAAGGAGCAGGCGCTGTTTGTGGCCCGCCATCTCAAGCTGCATGCGTTCGCCACGTCGCTGGGCGGCGTTGAGTCGCTGGTGGACTGGCGCCATGGCTGGGACGTCACTGCCGAGCCGACGCTGCTGCGCGTCAGCGTGGGTCTCGAGAGCTACGAGGATCTGGCTGCCGACTGGAAGCAGGCGCTGCTGGCCCTGGACGACCACGAGCGGAAGCAGGCTGCCAAGCTCTAAACCATTTTTCACCTATTGTAAAGTGTGCAATATATAGCAATCGAGTGTGTCACAGACTACCGAGAGACAAAGCCGGGCGCCAGCTTGTTGACAGTTGGCTTTTCGTGCTGCCAGACACTATTGCACAAGCAGCCATTTTTCGCCCTTCTTTCCCCCCTTCTCATTTCAATTTCTCAGTCCTTGTAATTTTCCTTTTTCCTTTTCTTTTTCTGCCCAAGCATATTACGGCCTCTCTTGCTTCCTCCCTCCCTCTCCCTACGAAGTCGGCCCTAAAAAACTGTTTGGACGCATTTTTCCTCTCATCTATTTGTGTGTTTTCTCGCGACTTTTATAAAACAAGAAGGAAAAAAGGCTGGTTGCAGAATGCAGACGATTAAATGCGTGGTGGTGGGCGATGGCGCGGTGGGCAAGACATGCCTGCTAATCTCATACACGACCAACAAGTTTCCGTCCGAGTACGTGCCGACGGTGTTTGACAATTACGCGGTGACGGTAATGATTGGCGATGAGCCGTACACCTTGGGGCTATTCGACACGGCGGGGCAGGAGGACTACGACCGCCTGCGGCCGCTGTCGTATCCGCAGACGGACGTGTTCCTGGTGTGCTTCTCGGTGACGTCGCAGGCGTCATACGAGAACGTGCGGGAAAAGTGGTTCCCGGAGGTGCGCCACCACTGCCCGGGCGTGCCCTGTCTGATCGTGGGCACCCAGGTGGATCTGCGCGAGGACCGGGCGACGCTGGCGAAGCTGGAGGGGAACCGGCAGCGCCCGATTTCGGTGGAGCTGGGAGAGCGTCTGGCGCGCGATCTGGGCGCCGTCAAGTATGTCGAGTGCTCGGCGCTGACGCAGAAGGGTCTGAAGAACGTCTTTGACGAGGCCATTGTGGCAGCGTTGGAGCCGCCTGTGACGAAGAAGAAGTCAAAGTGTCTGGTGCTCTGAAGAGGGCAAAGATGTACCACCGTCCCCCCCCTTCCTTCTCAACTTTGTTATTTTTCTTCATAAGCTGTCTTTTGTCCTCTCTCTCCCCTCACCGTCTTCACTTCCTCCCCCCCTTCTCTGGAGCAGAGCTGCGTGTTGTTTTGTCATCTGGACATGGGAAACCTCTGGACATGT
Organism: Linderina pennispora; assembly: GCF_002104995.1. NCBI lineage: Eukaryota > Fungi > Kickxellomycota > Kickxellomycetes > Kickxellales > Kickxellaceae > Linderina > Linderina pennispora. The sequence goes on along the minus strand of NW_024468250.1, from coordinate 967,466 downwards.
ACGTAAGGGGGGCTCCATTCCCCCTTTTCCTCTTTCTTTTCTTTTCTTCTCTTTCTCTCCCTCTTAGCCTCTATTCGATAAATTCTACATTGCAAACCCAGCCCGGTGTGTTTTCAAGAGATATAGAAAGGAGGTACAAATAATGCGAATTTTTTTACGCGGTTCATTGTGTCCATGGAACCAGTGGGCTGCGTCCTCCCCCCAAACACGTCAACATGGGCTGGTACAACGAAGCGCGGTCAATCTCAGGTCGCTTGCTCCACTGTGGCCCGTGGAACTCGCCACGTCCTTTTTGGATCCCGTGAATCAGAACCTGGGGAGGGGAAATAAGCTTGAGCGGACCTTCATTTTTTTTTTTTCGATCGGCAGAGGACGGTTCTGGTGTCAACAGAGGATTTCAGTCCAAGAACAAGAAAAAAAAAAAAACGTGATTACATCACCCGTTCAAATTTATGCGCTGGCCATATGGCCTGCACAGCGTGACCTTCGAATATTGGTCGCAGCCCCTCCTCTAATCCCGGCTTTCCCGGCCAGAAAGGGGGCATGTCTGGTCAGGTGGCCCCGATGGGAGAGGGGGTGGGACTGAGCACGCACCAAGGGGAGACCTTTTAAAACGGGGCTCAGGGGAGCTCCTGTGCTGCTCTTCGTGGTATTTTTTTCGTCCTGCTTTATTCATCAGTAAAAGCGCAGACAGTATATTCCAACAAACAGGTATTATTTTATTGTATTCAGACTCCCTAAACGCCTTACTCCATTATGAAGCTCGTAGCTCTCACCCACCTGCTGCTACTGCTGGTGCTGGGGCATTGCGGATACGCGCGTGTTGAGCGCATGGTGCCGGGCGACCCGTACACGGTCGGGTACTCGGCGCGTGGCATGCTAATCGACGGGCGGCCGCGCATCCTGACTGCAGCAACAATCCACTACCCGCGCAGCACGCCGGCAATGTGGGACAGCCTAATGCAAAAGGCCAAAAGGGGCGGCATCAACACCATCGACACATATGTGTTCTGGAACATGCACGAGCACACCAAGGGCCAGTATGATTTTGCAACGGACCGGGCCAACCTCCCGCTGTTTCTCGAGACGGCCAAGCGCCACGGACTGTTCGTGGTCCTGCGCATCGGGCCGTATGTCTGCGCCGAGTGGAATTACGGCGGATTCCCGCACTGGCTGAGGCACGAGAAGGACATTGTGTTCCGGACCTGGAACGAGCCGTTTTTGCGCGAAATGAAAAGGTTTGTTCAAAAGACGGTCGAGGTCACCAGGGGGTTTTTGCCCGAGCACGGCGGGCCGCTCATTGCCATGCAGATCGAGAACGAGTACGGCGATAAGGAGTGGCGGATGGGCGAGGACGGGCACAAGTACGCAAGGTGGTGCGGGGAGGTCGCCGGTAGCTTCAACCTGACGGTGCCGTGGATCATGTGCAGGCAGTACTCGGATGTCGACCATGTTATTCCGACACAGAACGACTTTTACTGCGACCAGTACCTAGCCGACTTCCACCGCAAGCACCCGGACATGCCCGACATGTGGACGGAGATGTGGCCCGGGTGGTTCCAGCGCTGGGGCGAGGCCGCGCCGCACCGGCCCATCGAGGACATCGCATATGCGGTGGCCAAGTGGTATGCGTACGGCGGCACATACGTCGCCTATTACATGTATCAGGGCGGCACCAACTTTGGCCGCACCTCAGGCCCGTTCATCATGACATCCTACAACTACGACGGGTTCATCGACGAGTACGGGCTGGAGAACTGGCCCAAGTACCTGCATCTGGCCGACCTCCACAACCACCTGATCGATGCCGAGCACATCCTGACTGCCAGCAATGTGCCGGTGCCCGAGCGCCTAGGAAAGAACGCCAATGCTCACGTCTACGGTGACGACGACGAATATGTGGCCTTCCTGGTCAACGCCAACGCCCCAGGAAAGCGTCTCGGCAGTGTTCCGCGGCCAGCCCTACGACTTGCACCGCTGGTCCGTGACCCTGGTCCGCAAGGACAAGGGCAGCAAGCCCGTGGTCCTCTACAATACCGCCCGGCTCTCCAAACGCGTGCCGTCGCGGCCAGCGCCATCCAGCCAGCTTTGAGCCGCTGCCCGCGTCGCTCCTGCGGCTCGACGAAATGCATGTGCGCAGTGTTGCGCTGCCCAACAAGATGGCATACCACAGCGAGACGCCGCTGGAACAGATCGAGCTGACCCACGACACCTCCGACTACCTGTGGTACCGCACAGAGATTACCATCCCCAAGCAGTGCCGCAAGGGCAAGGACGCGCAGATTGTGCTCAAGGACGCCGGAGACCTTGTCTACGCTTACATCGGCGACTCATATGTGGGCATGGCGCATGGCCGGCCACGACACCCTGGCCACCTTCACCATCGACATTCCTGCGCACGTGCTGACCGCCGCCCCCGACTCCGCCCCCCTGACCCTGCTCTCGCAGACCATGGGCATGGCCCACAACCAGTACAACATGGAGGCGTATACGCGCGGCCTGCTCGGCGCAGTCTCGGTATGCGGCATCGACGTCACGCGCAACGGCTGGGCCATGCAGCCGACGCTGGAGGGCGTAAAGGAGGACCCGCCGGTGCCCGACCACGTGATCTGGCACCCCTACTCGGCCCAGAAAACGGCGGGCAGCCGCCTGCGCTGGTATGCCATTGAAATCGACACGGGCAGCGCTGCGTGCCCACGAGCCGTCGCGCTACGCCATCGACCTGGGGTCAATGACCAAGGGCCATGTGTGGGTCAACTCGCACCACCTGGGCCGCTACTGGACGCGCCGGGCGCCCGAAAAGCGCGACCACCGCCCATGCCAGGTGTGCGACTACGGCGGCTGGTTCTGGCCCGACAACGTGTGCCGCCAAAAGTGCGGCGAGATCTCGCAGCAGTACTACCACCTGCCGCCCGGCTACCTCGACATGGACAAGAGCATGCTGTATGTGCTGGAGGAGGTGTCTGGTGACCCGGAGAAAATCGCTATTGTGCGTAGAGTCTCCGAGTCGCCTGAGCGCCACGCCCCCGAAGCCCCCGAGGCCGCCCATGGCCTGGCCTACTATGCCACTTGGCTTGCCGCCCTGCTGGCTGCTTCCTGGGCCCTGTGCAGGGTGTACAGTCTGGCTGTCAGGCGTCGCGGATACCAGCCCATTGCCGACCAGTAAACCAGCCCGCTCTTTTATTATCTCAGAATGCCGTTTCTATATCTTTTGGATGTATTTCCGTATGGCCATGGGTGGGGGTTTCTAATCTTGCTGCACCACGGGCATTCGTATTTTTCTGCATTGCTTCTCGCGTCTGCGATATTTACCAAAATCCCCCTGTCAGAATGCCAAAGCCCGGGATGGCTTCCTGCGGGGCTGCAGTGCTGTACTCCCAAGCCTCCCTTACCCGCTGTTGCGTCTGAGCAACAATCCCTTTCTTTGTTGTGCCTTCCATGAATGTGGCCCGGCCTTCCCTCCACCGGCGCACGTACAAAAAGGGCGTACCTCCAGTGGGAAAATACAAACTACATGCCCGTGCCTCCAATTGCCTAATGTGGCCCGCCTCATGGTTGCCCGTGATGCATTGTCAATATACAGATGCCCCATTCAGGCTTGTATTTGCTTTTTTTTTCCAACCATACAGCCTGCATACCGCTGCTGGGAAACAGCTTGCGCGAAATGCCGAATGTAGGGCGCTCGTACATGCGAATTGCGCACTCTACCGGTATTCAAACACCATTCCCGGATATTGTTGTATCTTGACACCACATTCTTTATTCCTTCAGCTGCTCCCTATTGCCCATACAAGTGGCCAAGCAGCATCTTGGCTGAAGAAAAAGAAGCCAAGCCTGCAATAGGAGCGGCTCTGGGAATCTAGCCCAGCCACGCCCACCATATATAAGAACCCAGCACCACCCAGGACACCTCTGTCTTTGTTCAGACAGTTAGCTTTTTTCTTCCTTTCACATACACTATTAATATGCGCTTTGCACTCGCTCTTACTGCCCTTGCTGCCCTGGCTCTTGCTGCCCCGCTCACTGTCCGTGACGACAAGAGTGCCGAGGCTGTGCTCCCGATGGTTACCGGTTCCAAGGATTACGGAACCTTGGAGTCCAATATCAACACCTTCTTTGCCAACCTGGGCGGCTCCGATGACCCCGACAAGTCGCAAAGAATTACTGACACTGCTAAGAAAATCCAGGACCAGCTCCAGGCCTATGTCAAGAGCAAGGCCCCGGCCCAGCAGGCTGCTATCTGGGCCGAGTCGGTTCTGGCGCCCCTGCTCACCTAAATACCCTTGGCTTAATTCTGCTTTCCGTAGCTTGGTACTTCCTGATAGTCGATTTTCAATTATATCTGTTGATAACTAATTGTCCCTAAACCCCTTTTCTTGGGAGAACAGGAACCCCTTTTCCAGACCTATCGGAGCTATAGTTTACAGCAGCTTTCCTTGTGCTCGCCCCCACATGTATGTCTGCTGCCGAATGCAGTGTGGGACTGTTCCTGTCTAAATCATGCTCCTCATGTATGCGAATGGACCTAACGGAGTAACTCCGCAGCTCGGGGGGAGTTAGCTTTGACCAACATGGTCCGTTTTATAACTCTGATTGCACAGCACAGAAAGAAAGAAAAAAACATGGTCCCGTTTTATAACTCTGATTGCACAGCACAGAAAGAAAGAAAAAAACATGGTCATGCCGAGCAGCAATACCTTCTCCGCATGTCTCTCACTACTGTTTCGGAATTTATTATCCACCCGCGCTACCGATCCGTACGTAATTTCGGTCAATTTCGTTCCTACGCATTTCTTTCGCCCTACTCTGCGCCTGGCTAACCAATTTTTTTGCTCTGCCAGCCTGCTGACCTATATGAAGGCTGCTGTCGGTCCTGACTACCAAAATCAGTTTTGAGTCTCTGTAACGCATGCTCCTCCCCCGTCTTGAAATCTCCTACACAACTGCCTGCTTCTTCCCTTCCTTCTGAACTCTTCCAATCCAAAAGCCCACTTAGTGCAAAATGCGTCTTACCCTTGTCCTTGTCGCCATCGCTGCCGCTGCTACTGCCGCCCCGCACAGGTTCCAGCGCCGCGATGTCGAGGCGGCCAAGGCCTTCCTGCCGCTGATCAAGGGCAGCGCAAACAACGAGGCGCTGGTCTCCAACATCAACACCTTCTTCGAGCATCTTGGCAAGACCGACAACGACATAGACGTGGCACAGGACTGCCGAAAACATGAAGGATCAGCTCAAGGCCTATTTCAAGAACAAGACCCCGACCCAGCAGAGCGCCAACTGGGTGTACTCGGTCCTCCTGCACCTGGTCCAGTAAGCAAAAGAAAGAAACCCCAGGATCCACCCCAAGCCTGTCCATTCACTCGTGTTATCTCCAAGTTCATTTCTAGAAGTCTTCCCGACAAAAATAAATTCCTCGTTTCTATTTTTGCACCAACGCTGTGATATCGAGAAGAGTCTCCTAAAGTAGCGAGGAGAAAAAGTTGGGCTGGCTGACGGCGGCCGGCGTTTGCACTCTCACTGCCAAGCGGTATCCTGGCTCTTGGAAACGCGATCCACAATGGATTGCCCAGCTAGAAAATAGAATCCTACAAAGAGGCTAGGATCGCCTTTTGCAGACCTCCCATCTAATGACCGTTTTGCGTATATGCCTTGTATGCGCAGATATCCCAAAGAGCCAAGCCCACTGCGCGCGCCTTTCACCGCATATCAGCCCCTCCACTATTGTAATTGCCCAGATCTCCTCAGCCCTGCCCATCAGGACTTGCCAAGCCCATTCGCTTCAATACCGCTGCCTTTATAATCTCCACCATGCTCCTCAACCTCTCTCAGCTGCCTCTCCATTTCGCAAAGCCACTTTCATCCCACTTGCATTTTCATCGGCATCAACTACACTTCTTTCTTTTTTTTTTGCATTTGCTACATTATTCTCATCACACATACACAACAGTCGCATTATCCCATTGCATATTCCAGAGATGGCTTCCGATAATCCTGCCTGGGAGGCTGGTGGCTCCAGCTACAAAATTCGCGTCGGCGCTGTTACCGCTATTTGTGTGATCTACGGTGTGTTTGTTCTCGTCACAATGGCAATGTTCCTGATACAATCGGCAAGAAAAAACATCGATCTGTCAAGGCGCTCGATCGTGCTAGTCACGCTGCAGGCCGCCGGCGCGTTCATGGTCGGCACCATTGCGCTGGCCCACACCGCTTTAAAAGAGGTCCCCTGCTTTATCAGGCTGTGGATGGTTAACCTTGGCTTCATCCTATGCATGACCGCACTGTTTGCGCGCGTTGTGCAGTTCATTGTGGTGTCCAGGACGCACATGCTCTACGGGCAGCTGCGCCGCTCCACTTCGGTCGACCGCACATCCGCCGATAGCATCAGCTCGGAGAAACCGCTTCTAGGCGACCTGGATGTACACGAAATGAAAGCACTGCCGCCGCTGCAGAATTCAGTCTACAAGAGAATGCATCGGTATATGAAGCTGCACAGGTTTGTGTCAAACAAGGCCCTGGCCATCTTCATCGGCGCGGTGATGCTGGCTGCAATTGTGCTTACGTTGACAATCAACCTCACCAACAAGGACTACTCGCTGAAGCCCATGAGCACGGACTGCCCAATGTACTGGGGCATGGTCCCAGTCATGGTCATCATTGCAATCTACCTCCTGTTCCTTAACCCGATCCTGCTCACACGTGTGTGGAGAATGCACGATGCGTATGGAATCAAGGTGGATCTGATCGTCTGCGAGGCGACTGGCCTGATTGGGCTGGTGATGTTCCTGATCTGGGAGCTGGCACTCGGCGACCTGCACACGCGCTGGTCGGGTCTGTTCTTTGTCTGGGTCGCGACCGTGATGATGCATATCTCGGCTGTCGTGGTACCGCTGGTGCGCGCCATGAAGAATGCCCACGTCATTCGTATCCGCATGCGCCACGGCCGACTGCCAATTGAGATGGTGGTTAGCGAGGTCGAGGACATGCGGCGCGAATTTGTCGACATGCTCAATTCGCCGCCCGAGTACTGCAAGTTCCGCGAGTTCACTGCCACGTGCTTCTGCTCCGAGTTCACAGCCTTCCTCGACGAGTACCAGGAGCTAAAGATCCAAACCATCCTGGCTCTGCGCCGCATGCACGAGTACCAGGAAATCGACATTTACAACGTCCACTACCCGCTCGACAAGACTAGCTTTTACAGCGACGACAGCAATCGTCCCCCGACCCCGATCAAGAAGTGTGTGCAGTCCAGCCCCACCATCAGCATCCTGGGTGCTGTGCGTGCTGCATTCCCTCGTGCTAGCTTCGACTCGACCACGCAGTTCCCGGTTCCAGTCATGGACCGTCTGGTCACGATTTTCTCCATGTATGTCAACGAGGAGTCGTACATGGCCCTGAACCTGCCGCTAGTTATTATTGAGCGTGTACGCACCCGCCTGGAGTCCAAGGACCTGTCACTCGTCCTTCTTGATGAGGTCAAGGAGGAGGTTATGGTCATGCTGTACGCGGATGTGTTTGCCAGATACCGCAGGGAGATGTAGGCTCTCTCTCGCTTAGCAGCGTTTGGAGAGGATAGCTTGTTTTAGGTAGTTCACTGTAAACATGATCTGCTCTCACTTTTGGAAAGGGTTGTCTCTACAAAGATCATCTCTTGCACGGCTGATGTTGCACTCTACGACGTGTTTCTGATTTGTTGCTGCACACTGCAATGCTCCAACTGTTTCCTCATCGAGCGCTGCTTCTAGAAGTTGACGATTCTCTTCTTGGAAGCGCTTGCTTCGTGGTATTTTTAGATGCTGTGCCAAGATGTGGTGCCATCAACTGCTACTTTTTGCAGCGACAATGACAGTATCTGAAAGAAAAGTGGTCTTTTTGAGAAGTGAGTTGGCGATTAATTTAGAACAGCACGCCCTTTGACGTGTGTGCAGCCTTTATCGACTGCATGTGTATGACTGAACTGAGGAAACCACCATCACTATCCTTTGTAATAGTTTCTATGGCGGTAGTGCTGGCCAAATGTTCCTCGCTGATATCCTCAATCGCACATGATCTGAAAATAGGGATCGACATGCGGTCTCCTCAAAGGGTATCCTTTGCAAGTGTGCGCCAATGCGCAGCATCTAAAATTAGCTTTCCTTTTCCAGAGAAATTTAGCTGTGCCAGTAAAACTAACGCAGGCTTGGAGATAGCTGCTGCTTTTGAATGAGAGGATGGCATGGTAGACATTTACCTCTACAGGGCAATGGCCAGGTATAAAATCCAGGCAGTACTGGTGCGTCCTAAACATAAGCAGCATTGCGAAAACATCATCCAGGCATTCCCATCTGTACAACTTACCCACGGCAAGCACTCATCAACAAGCACAAGAACTCTGCTAACTCTTATCTTCACCTACCATGCGCGTTTCCTTTACCCTTGCATTTACCATCTTAGCGACGCTGGCCGCCGCTGCCCCTATCGACATCGAACCCAACCCCAGCGATGTGGAAGTGGCCTCTGAAGTTACTAGCACTGCGCCTACTGCCACATCCGACAACAGCGCACCTTCCCTGACGACGGCAACTGACGCAGCTCCAACTCCCACTGGCTCGGACTCTGATTCTAATGCTCCTGTAGCTGGCGACTCCGCCGACTCCCCTATCGATGAGCTTTTTGAGGGAGCCAGGGCGGTTGGATCCGTCGATGGGGTTGATGATGCTATCAAACAGCGTGAGGATGACCCTGGCAAGACATTCAAGCCTATGCCCAACATCATCAGTTTGCCCCCGAACGCTGTCGAGGCAATTATCGGAAAGCTGCTATCCAATGCGATCAACAAGAGCCAGTCCTCTTTCGCCAGGCGTAATGTGGCCGACGATGATGAAGACAGTGATCTTAGATACACACTGGCTGAGTCTCTGTATAACCACGCGAACCAGCGTGGCGGGAAGGTCTCCAAATGGGGCAAGGAGCTTGGTCCGGACCTGACCATCGAGCTTATCGATACAGGCCTTCAGACAGGAATCAATGCGGCTGTTGACGCTCATAACCAGGCCGCTGCTAGCCGACTTGCACGGCGGTCATACCTCGTCCCCAAGCGCTATGAGTACTTGTAAAGCGTTGTCACACGTTCTGAATCCAAAGATGTGTGCCTTTTGGGCGCCACATGTGGGACCGCTGTAGAGACATTCAGGGGTTAAAACTGCGTGCATAAACAAGGTGCATGTGGTTCATAATAAACATTATGTTATTCAAAAGACAGCCTGGATATAGACAAGTATAGCCCTGTCCTTATGTGTTTGATATGGTGCAGAGAGCATTCTCCCATCATACCTTCACTCTATGCAGGAACAGTGATCAAGAGATTGGGCATGCCTGGGTGACCAGCGCTCTGTAAAGCGGCCAAGAAGTTGGAATGCGACAAAATTATTTACCGTCGTCTGTGGTCAATGGCATCCTGGTGGCCAAATATACCATCCGCTCTACTGATGACGCCGATGCCTTGAACAGCTCCCAATAAGTGCCAACAACCCAGAACTGTGGACAGGGGGACTGGATTGTTTGCCAGCAGACCTCGGTGACTCAGGTTCTTGCGGTATTGCGGAACGGCTGCCAAATCCTCTGTTTCGATTTTTATGTGTATACCGCAAGAGTACTGACAAAAATGCGTGTTCCGAGTTGATCACTGATGGGCAATCGGCGTCCAGAATGTGAATATCTGACCAATACAAAGCCTGTGGAATGTGTGAGCGTAAAGGCGGGGCTGGCGAGTAGGAGAGAATGAGGCGCGGATCACTCACCTCGCAATTATGAATTCATAGCGCCAGTGTCTGTGCATCCCGGAACAGCAGTGTGGAAGCAAAGGGGCGCGCCAATCCTCTCCGCTGCCTGCCAATGAACACCAATCGTCGGCGTTTTCGGGTTCATTCGTATACTTACCGACTCCCTAGATATACACCCACGATAATCATTGCACAACATTGAACGCTCGTTGATACATGTCTTTTTGGTGAGAAAGCCATTCATGAACACGGCGTAGCTAGTGTCCGGCAAGCAATTATTACGAGATCAACGTGACACCAGCGAGGGTAGCCCATGGAGGATATCAGCTGGCTGTATGTTGGGCCGCAAAACCACAAGTGGGGCGGCATACAGATCACAGCACTGGCCGCCCAGAGAGAGGAGAGCGCAGGTGTAGAACAGCTATTGAGGGTGCCAGCATCAGGCATGCGAGAAAAACAAGCCGCTATAGATCCACAACGGCCAGGTCACTGAAGGAGCGCGTGCAAAACACCCCGGCCATGACAGATATAAAGGGGCTTGATCAAGGATGCAGCTGTCCTGATGGCACCAACAAACAAAAACTACTTCTACCCTTACCTCTCTGCTATTCACCTTGTCAGAATATCTCGCACCCGATATCTATCCCTCTTGCAAGTTTAGCTGCACCACTAGTCCGGAAATACCTTCAGCCATGAACCTCACCAACTTCGTCGTCACCACTGCTGCTATTCTCGCCTCAACTACTCCGTGTGTTGCATCCCTCCCTACTGCAGGGGCCACCACCACGTCTTCGGGAGTCCCTACTGCTGTCGTATCGGGTTGCGCCAAAGGCTTATGGCCTGGAGTTCTGGGCACAGCGTAAGCGCGACGCTTCCGCTGATGACGCAGTTGCTATGCATCGCGGATGGGATTACTGGGCTCAGCGCAAGCGTGATTCTGGTGTCCGTAACATGGTTGCTATGCAGCGTGGTTGGGACTATTGGTCCCACCGCAAGCGCGATTCGAGCGCTGTAGCTGACGCTGACAAACTCCGTGGATGGGACTACTTTGGCCAGTAAATGCAATCAGTCTCTAACAACCGGGACTCCTCTTTCCTTTCGTACAGATAATATTTAAAAGTGAAATAGGACATGAGCGTAAACAGACAAAGGGAAGGAATAAAATGCATAGTGCCCCAAATGTACAGCTTGGTAGACTTTGGGAGGGGGATATCGGCAGCTATATATATGAGCTGTAAGCTGTAGCCCTCATCTACCGAATGAATCAATCGGCTTTTGAAGTAAAAGTGCAATTGCCATAAAAGGTGCGAAGTTGCTCTTACAAGCGCCCGCTTGTACAATTGCGCATATATGAGGACCTTGGCGATCACTATTTGCCATTGGCGACGATCGTTTTTTCCTCACACTGCTAGTGTAATGCTACACCGTGGGTCATGTAAGCCCGGAGCATCTTACGGAGATAGGTGCTAGCCCCCAGTCAACTGGATTGCGAGCTGTCTGCATTCTCATACTCAGCCACTGGCTTTCTCGCAGTTTATACGAGGTCTATGTTCCGTGATACCATGGTAACAATAAATAAGCGTGTTTATAAGCAGGCGTCTACTGCATGTACAGGGTTGTTGCGCCAATTTGCGTCAGTGGTGTAAACGCCATATCGAGTTCGAGCGCCATATCATTCCCGGTATCTTCTGGAACCGCGTGTGCCACACGAACTGGTTCGGCGTCGGAACGAGAGCCATCCTGGGTAGCAATAGTTAATGTCTGGTCACACAGCAGCTCACGTCTGCCGTCCCTGTCTACGCATGGCAGAGCTGTCCTCAACACTGGCATGGGCTCTATATTTGTTTTCTCGTTCACCAACGTCGGGTTAAGGTGCTCATTTGCCGAATTGGAAAACTCCTGTAACTGTCTCTCGAGCTGTACTACGTCTGCGTTTGTGCGCCAGTACCTATCCCGCTGTTCTTGCTCCAATGCAATCGCCCGCTTAACAACGCTGCTGCATATGCCTTCAGTTGTTTTGTTCGACATGATAGATAGATGTGGTGCGGGGGTTAAGCAAATAGAGTACAGATAAAAGACAGGCTATTGAGCATGTATCACAATTTCAGCTTATTCTTCACAAATCCAAATGCAATACGATTGTTATGGATAGTAACATTTAAGCCAAACTTTTTGTCTGTCTTTGAGCATCAATACTCCTGTAAGTGGCCAGAGCCATTGGCAGTGCTCTACTTTCCAAAACGGACTATTTGCCATAAACATTTGGTACGGATGATTCTTGATAGGAAAGGCCCATGCATCGATTCCTCGGTTTATATTTGTTCCAGGCAGCGGGGTTCCGTATAGATTGTGAAGGGTACCAGTGCTTACGGCTAAGGCTTGCAGATTTGCAGACGCTCTCCCTTTCTTATTTTAGTACTGGTTACAAAAACATGCTTTTACTCGCTGAGCGTTTTCTGCGCCAGTGCGATACCTGCATGGGTTTTCTGGGATTCCGCAACTCGATCGTCAGAGCTGTTATGTACGAGACCCGTGTAGCTATTTGCCAGTCTCAAAGGTGACCTGTAACACAGTCTTGTCATGGCTGGAAACGCTTTTGTAAGCCCACGTGCAGAATGAGGATGTTGGATGCAAGTTCTCCACTCATCAGTGCTTACCACAGCAAATTACAACAGCTAATATGACTTTTGCTGCGCTGGTTGCATTATTGCCCCGATCCCATCTCAGCCACAATTGGCCATTCTTCAAACTAGCTCCCTCTTCACCAGCCGCCTCGATTTACAGGCCACAGTTAGATATAGGCATGGAATAGCAAAGACAAAGGAGAGTTGAGAGGAGAAGCGTTGGAGTCTGAGGAGCAGTCGGTCAATATCTTTTATCCTCGATTGCACTAGGCATTTTGTTTGTCTGATGCAATTTTTAACTTTTTGTTGAAAGGTAGCTAATAATGGTGTCCGGTATCCAGCAGGTGCACGTAGGTCGGTTTAGCAGTATGACCTAACTAATAAAGCTTGTCAGCCTTGGCATAGCATGTCGGTTCCCTAAACGCGCTAAACCTCTCTCAACGCTCACTTTTTGTTCCTTATTAGCTTTGTCGTTAATTTTTCTATGCTCAAAGTATCCAGCGCTCTTACTTTTATATGCATACTTTTCGTTCCAATGTTCCAGTACTCTATATACAAGTTTCTAAGCATGCTTATCAGCCGTTTTATCGACCATCCGGCACGGCTTTGTCAGCTGGGCATTTTTGCTTTCAATGCTGAGAAACTCTTGTACCTTTTCCATGCACACCTTTGGTTTGTCAAGGCACATCTCGGCCCAGTTGGCACCTTGTTTCGACTCCCAAGCGTTCCTCAGCATCGCCAGCATGCTTTGACCCCATTACTAGGTGCCTCTAGATAATATTGGTATGGGTCGTTTCCGGTAACAAGCCCCACTTACTGTCATCAACCCGCGCTTTCTCCACCCGAAACTGCTCAGCAATTTTGTCATGTGGACTAGTTGTGGCCAGCTGGCCCAGAGTATCCTGTATATCAGGCCCTCTAGCAGCCTGTAGCCGCTGCTTGCTGCTGTAGGTCTGCTTCCCCTTGACCAGCCGGTAAATAAAACATGAATAATAACAGGAATGGTTGCATCCAACACACCCAAAGATGAGAGCAGGCCAGGCTGAAGAATAGGGTATGTAGTATTCATATCCAATATACAGAACTCTTTATTTCTTTTACTTAACCAAATAAAATGATTCTAGTGGACAGTCGGACACTTTTGGACTATAAATTCTTGTATAGTAGTAAAAAAAAGTAAAGCTCTTTTAAGCTTCAGCGCGAATTTGGGTGACTTGCTCTGTAAACTCCTTTTGATCCTGTGTGGCATTTGATCTCATCGGTGAAACCAGGGTGACGAGCTGGTATTGTAGTGGTCACAGGTCTCTACTAGATATCTCCATTGGTTCAGTGCAAGAGCTGCTCTCATTGTCGGTTGGCCTGATAACTTCCATGGCGTCATCATGGTGGTCATCACCGACTGCGCAACACTCTTAGGATATTTATTTATGAGCACCTATTGTGGTGATCACACCACAGTCACTCAAAGCCAATGCTTATGCGACTCAGCCGATCACAGATGATGAGACTGATTCATCACCCTAGGCGAGGCCACATAGTTAAGGCTATAAAATAGACACCGGATCACTCCAGGAGTGACCTGGGAGGAATCATCTCTTCTTGTTTAATAATATCAACTGTCCCTATCAATTGATTAGTGCCTGGGCGAGTAGACGAAGCTCGTGACCTTTAAATAGGGTCGCGACATTGGTAGCATCACCCAAGTCCCTTATTCTGTCCTCAGAACTATCGTCTACGTCCACTCCATTTTTCAGCACCATGAACAACAACGCTAACCCGACCTCTGAGCAGCAGGAGGCCCAGTTCAACCAACTCCTGCAGCTGCTGAACGAGCATCCTGTCCTGGGCGATCGTCTCGTGGGCTATATCCAGCAGAGGATGGACAGCCAGAACCAACCAGGAGCAGTGACAGTCCATGCCAACGAAGCACCGAATATTGAACCATACGACATGGTGACGTCGAATGTTACCTTTAAGAATTGGGGAGATAAATGGTCAGCGTACATGGACACAATGCAATCTGGCACGTTGCCTCAAAAGGCGTTGTACTTACGAAATGCAGTAGTCGGACAGGCCAAGACGATGATCGACGCGCACTTAAGCCGACACCCGGGGCGGCAGGCTTTGATCATGGCCACACCGGCGTTCTTCATTGCAGAATTCAAACTCAATGCTTTCGCGTCCTGACCACCTGTATGTCTTCCGACACCGCTTGATTGAGCTGAACCAGCGGGGTAAAACTCTACAGCAATATATCGCGGCGGAAGCAGAAATCGTAGGCGGCAGCGATATCGCAGACATTGAGCGAATTTCGTATTTCCTGCATGGGCTGAATCCTAGTCTCTATAAAGCGCTGGTTCGGAAAGCGCCTACTGAGTTTGTAGAAGCACTACGGCTAGTCAACAATGCCGATGTGTTAGAACAGACAGTAGCAGAGGCTACGGGGTTGCAGCCAGCAGCAACTGGCGTATCCAGTCTGCCAGCTCAACCAGAACCAATGGAAGTTTCTGCGGTATACACGAAGGGTAGCTCGATCATTTGGATCAAGGTCGGTTCCATCTCGGTACCCTTGGCCAAGGACCACCCCACATGTAAGCAATGGCTACGTGCACAACGCCGTTGCTTTGCTTGCGGTGATCCTGGTCATGTTTCGCAGAACTGCACCAAGAAGCCGGGGAAAAGGTGCAGGGCAGCAGTGACGGATTCGCTGTTGCCCACACCAGAACTGCCAGCCCTGAACTTTGACTCTCGCGAGCCAGAGGGGGAAGGCAGGTCACCCGCAGATGATCTCGACGAACATGTTGATGACACTACATTTGATCCTGGAGGATCAGTCACCAGCGACGATGTGTTTGTCGATGCCTTCCAAGACTGGTCACATTTGGATCAGCCTTGGGATGAATCGGATGCCAGTAGCCCAAAACGTCGGTGTAAGTCATTGATTGATGATAAACCGACAAAAAAGGTGAAGATCGTGCAGTTATCCTCACTGCAGATCGGGTCAGGAACTAGGGGGGTCATTCCTGGACTTGTAAATTTTAGTTATTTGCAATTTTGTTAGATAGATATTTGAATAATCGTTTTCAGAACTATTTTTTGCTACTAATTATTTTTTCTATAGTTATTATTTGTTATTGTGTCCAGAATGTTTTTGTGTGTATAATTGATTTTAAAAATACAAATATTTTTTTTTGCCATTTCACCCAAACCGCCATCGGCATCTTGGAAAAGTTTCAGTGAACATAATTTCAACCAGAAAGAAAAACTTTGCATATTTGGGGTTAATTATCATTGGGCAACAAAAGTCAATATCTCAATAGATGTGGCTAAGCAACCACAAGGAAATTATGTTCACTGAAACTTTTCCAAGATGCCGATGGCGGTTTGGGTGAAATTTTTATTTCACTGAAATTGCTAATAGTTCCAGCATGCATAAATAGTTAATGGGCAGATAAGTGTCTCTGTATAACCCCCTAGACCACAGCTCATTGGCACGGTTCTCGGGCGCCCAGTCAGAGCGTTGCTGGACTCGGGTGCCACTACTTCATTTGTCAGCCGAAAGCTAGTATCAGACTTGGGCCTTAAAACAGTCCAGGAGTCTGGATATTCAGCTGCTTTGGCTGACGGTTCGGTGCGCCAGATCTCAGTCTCGGTGCACTTTGACCTCGTGGTGGGTGCATTATGTGTTCCGGTTACGGCATTTGTGCTGCCGTTGAATCGAACAGACATCATACTTGGCTACGACTGGTGGTTGGAAAACCGGTTAACTCCCGATTACCAGTCTAACCAGTGGATTCTAGAACACAATGGCTCACGCTCAGAGATCACGGTTACTACGGCGGTACCGGAATCAGTGATTAGCCTGAATGGCTTACACCGTATGGTTCGGGACCGGAAAATATTGGACGCATGGGTTGTGCTGTTACGCCAACCAGCAAACCCAAATGGCGTAGAGGTGGTCTGCCAGGATCGAGAACTTGAGCAGACGATATAAGAGTTCGAGTCACTATTCGCGCCAGTGATAGAACTGCCACCTCACCGGTCAGTCGAGCATTCTATTCGGCTAGAGGATGGCCCACCGCATGCGCTTGCGTCGTATCGCATGGGCCGGAAGCAATTGTCGGAATTGAAGGCACAGCTCGACGACATGTTAGCACAAGGCTTGATTCGCCCGTCATCGTCACCATGGGCTCATCCAATAATCCTCGTTGGAAAAAAGGATGGCTCTACCCGCATGTGTGTCGACTACCGTTTATTGAACAAGCGGACGATCAAGGACAAGTATCCGTTACCACGGGTCGACGATTGTCTGGACCAGATTGGTACTGCACGTGTGTTCTCTTCGCTGGACCTCCGATCAGGGTATCATCAGATCAGAATGGCCAACGACGACATCGAGAAGATGGCATTCACCACGCGCTATGGTGCGTATGAATTCTTGGTGATGCCATTTGGTTTGTGCAATGCTCCATCGACATTCCAACGGTTGATGAACATTGTACTTCAGCCATTTCTCGACAAGTTTGTCTTGGTATATCTGGATGATATTCTGATATACTCGGTGGATATGGAGACACATAGACAACATGTACGATTGGTCCTGGAGGCGCTGCGCAAGGCAGATCTGCACCTGAAGCCATCAAAGTGTACCTTCGCTGCCAAATCGGTACAGTTTCTGGGCCATATGGTGACTGACTGTGGGATTACGCCCTGTCAGGACAAGCTCGAAGCGGTTGAGAAATGGCCATTGCCGAATACAGCATGCGACGTACTGTCATTCCTGGGCCTTTGCTCATACTATCGTCGTTTTGTACCTGGATTTGCATCGATCGCTGCGCCGCTTTACCAACTGACCCACGAGCGGACCATGAAGGATGACGTCAACTGGTCTGCCAACGCACGGCTGGCTTTTGCAGCCCTTAAAAAGGCTGTGACAGCAGCACCCGTGCTGAAGGCGCCGGACTGGGACCGCCCATTTGTGATCGAGTCCGATGCAAGCTCTTTCGCGATTGGGGCTGTTCTAGCCCAGGCCTATGGCGACTTCCTACACCCGGTTGCATTTGCTAGTCGCTCCTTACGACCAGCTGAACGTAACTATTCGGCTCGAGAGCGCGAGATGCTAGGCATCGTCTATGCTTTCGAAACCTGGGAGTACATTGTACGCGGTTACAAGGTTACAGTCTATACTGACCATCAGTCCCTGATTGGTGTCTTCGCGGAGCAAAATCCCCATGGTCGCATAGCCCGCTGGCTAGAGCGCTGGATGAGCGTAGCACCCAAGGTCGTATACCTGAAGGGCCAGGCCAACGTGGTTGCTGACTCCTTATCCCGTCGGTTTGATCTCGCCACACTGGTGGCCACTACGAAGCAGGAATTAACACCTGTGGAGAAGTGGGAGCTGACAGCCCGAGCTCTGATACTGAAGCAACCACCGCCGGAGCAGGTGACTGAGCCAGAGGTCAACCGAGTACAACGTGCATTGCCCAACTTGCGACTGTCCAAGCAGAACATGCTGCTTATCAAGAAGCATAGGACCTGGCTTCCCATCGTAGAGGGGGAAAGAGCACGCATTGCGCTTGTCCAGGCCTATCACTTGGATTTCGCACATCTAGGTGTATCCTCAGTATACGGCTTGATGCGTCTGTGGCATTGGTGGCTTCATATGCGCTCATATGTGGAAGACATCATTGCCCAATGTCCAGTATGTCAGGCAGCGACTGCTGGCAGAGATGACAAGTCAAAGGCCCCGATGAATGCGCTAGTGCCGCCGGCTGAGCTATTTGTTCGCTGGGGCATTGATTTCATTGGCATTATGCCCCGCACATTGTCAGGAAACGCTTGGATTTTACTGGCGATCGAGCACACATCAAACTGGATCGTGGCTAAAGCTACAAAGGATGCTACAGCTGAAACGGTTGCCGACTTCATCTACTGTGAGATCGCACTCCAGTACGGTGCCCCAGTAGAGATCCTGTCTGATCGTGGCTCTGCATTCCTTAGTGAGGTCACAAGTGCTTACCTTCGCCGCAACCATGTTCGTCACCTCAAGACATCATCCTACCACCCACAAACCAATGGCAAGACCGAACGTGCCAATGGTGTGGTAGGCCAGATGCTATCGAAACTTGCGTTCTATGCCAAGCACCGCTGGGATCAATATCTACCCCAGGCGGTGTGGGCAACAAGAGTTCGAATGCATGCTGTGACGAAGTTGTCCCCGTTCTTCATGTTGTTCGGAAAAGAACCAAGGCTACCACTGGATAGTATGCCACCGGTCTCTTGGAACAACAAGGACAACCGTGATGTCTATGCCCAAGAAGTCCTCCGCTTGAGCAAGGTCAATTCGACCCGCCATATCGCTCGCGAACGTCAATTTGCCGCCGCACACAGAATGAATGAGGTTTATTCTAAGGCGACAAAAACGGGGAAACCCTATGACGTTGGACATTGGGTCAAGGTGAAGAATATGGCCAAGAAGAAGTTGGACCCTCCATGGCTCGGCCCGTATATGGTGTGGGAACGTGCTCCGTTCAACACATATAAGCTTGTGACGCCACAAGGATGCCGAGTTGCGGAACTGGTGCACCATGATCGTTTGAGCACGTGGACCACAGCGATGCCACCCAAGACCATGGTTACCAGGAAAGGGCTACCCCTTCTTAAAGAGGAGGATGATGTGGTGATCACACCACAGTCACTCAAAGCCAATGCTTATGCGACTCAGCCGATCACAGATGATGAGACTGATTCATCACCCTAGGCGAGGCCACATAGTTAAGGCTATAAAATAGACACTGGATCACTCCAGGAGTGACCCGGGAGGAATCATCTCTTCTTGTTTAATAATATCAACTGTCCCTATCAATTGATTAGTGCCTGGGCGAGTAGACGAAGCTTGTGACCTTTAAATAGGGTCGCGACACTATTGAATAAGGCCATATGGCTCTTCTAGCAGTCATGCAATATTTGTGGGTTTATTTTATAAATTGATTTGTCTTATAAATACATGTTAGTAGTATTTGGGCTACAATGAATATGGTCTGCATAGGCTAATTTAAGAGACTATATTGATGCTGACAGCCCTAAGAATTATGCAAAACTGAACAGCATCATTTCTCTTCTTGTTTTGCCTATTGAATTTCTCAAATGAATATTACCCGCAGCACTACTGCCATAAAGACATCACTTGGTGGTATTGGCTTCCGTGATTCTATGTTGCCTCAGCTAGAGCAATTTGTACACAGCGTCAATATCATCAAAGAGCATACATACATGCTTGCATGATGGATATTGCTCCATCAACTAGCTGACGATGATGCCTTTGACCCTGCAACATTTGCGAAAAAGGGATTTTTTCGTTCAATTTATTTATTTATCACAATCTGAAGGCAAAGACAGCCATGTCTACCGAGGATTTCGTCAACCGGAAGGACAAGTCAGAACTGTCGAGCGTAGATTCCTGTGATGTAGTTAGATATCATATTTATGTTAGAATCTCAAGATCCGATTACTGTGAACTACATAGTTTTTATCCTGTTGTTCTTTTTTTCGTTTTTTCTTCTTTTTGACTGTGCCACCTGAGCGATGGTATAAAACCTTTTCGCTCGCCTCTCCTTTCCTACTTCTCTTTAGCTTTCTTCATCAATATATATTCCTTGACTTTGACACCTTCTATTGCTGATACGCTCACAAAGCTCGCATATTTCGGGTTTAAGATACCATAGCTTGACAGTTTATTCAGAATCCGCGCTACACGAAAGTTACACACATACTCATATATAAGGTATCTTTCGCTACTCGTTTCTTATTTTTCTTTTGCCCTACACCACCCACCGTGTGCTTTAGACCTACAACATCATGAACCAGGCCTGTGCAGACCACAGGCTTGCCGCAAAACTCCGGAGCAAGTTCAGTCCAGATCCAGTGCTGATCATGGGTAATTGGAGTGCGCCGATGGCCCGACACCATGCGCCGATTCGTGGCAAGGGATGGCGCGACAAGTTCAAGCACCATGGCTTTGGAGTCTATCTGATCGACGAATTCCGGACATCGTCGATGTGCCCGTTCTGCTGCGAAAAGTCGCTGCAGACATTCCGGCATGTTCCCAACCCGCGGCCCTACCAGAGATCGAAGAACCCAACTGTGAAGTGCCATGGCCTTCTCCGCTGTACAGGCGAGTCATGTAAGCGGGCCATGGCACAATACAGGCGAGCCTATTCGTCTCGGCTCTTGAACCGCGATTTCGCAGCAGTTCTAAACTTCAGACTCATCTTCCAGTCACTCTGTGATTCAGGCAATATTCCTGAACGGTTCCGTCGTTCTACGGCCATTGCTGCCGATGCTTCCGGCACTACTCCGGCAACAAAGAGGCCGCGCAAGAGGCGTGCAGCAGCAGTGAACCAGCGCTGAAGCGCCTGCACTGAGCAGGCCATCAAGATGGGAGATGTCCATGATCGCCATTGCACCAACAACCATCCGACACGTTCAAATGATCGGCTTGCCATGATGCTTTTATCGACGTGTCAAATCATGCTGACTAGCAGCCGAGCTCGCATCGCGAGCAGAGCATTTCTAGTAATGAGATATCAGATGTCTAGCTCCAACTTCCTGGCGGCTAACCCCACCAGCTTATAGAATATGTAAAATCTGGACCATTCCAGTCTGCCGCTCCTCTTGATTCATGCTAGGCAAACCAGCACTGCTCTGCAACCGCCATCGGTTGAACCGAATATGACTGTTGGTACATTCCCCAACATTGTTACCACTGATGCTTATCGAAGTCGTTGAGGTAGATTGTTCAAGTATCTCTTGCAATTACTCGCAAGTGCGGCTGTTCGCAGTCTGTTTATTTTGTTCCCAAAGATTGCCACACACGCACCCTTATCGGTGACTGTGAGTGCCCATCACCTATGGTCAGCAACAGCAAGGGCTATATAATATCCAGCTATAGTCGCTGTATGAAGAGCTACTGCATGCGCTCTTCTTCTCCCTCTCCACAGCCCATTTTGCTTGCCTTGTCATTTATTGTATTGCTGGTTGTCAAAGCGAAACCCAAGGAAAAACGTACGTAATCCAGACAATGGCGGTTCCAAAGGCAAGCAAGGCACCGGCCCCTTCTTCACCCCGGATATGGCTGGCCACTGGCAAGCAGATGGCTGCAATTATTAGGAATATGCTGAGGCAACCCCGATCGGCATTTATGACTTTTGAAAAGTGGGCGGCGCCGTTGCTGGCACAAATGGGCGACACGACTGACTCCGCTTGTTCCCTAGAAGCCAGGCTGTCGCTGTTTGAACGGTGCATGGTGCAAGTGAAGCTGCAGTGCGGCAGGCGTCAGACATCTGCCAGGAGTGGGATTATATGTACTAGCGAAGACGGCGACATGCCCATTGGTTTCATCACCCTTGCTGACCGGGCAATGACGATGAATAACGTCACTACTATGACTGGTACGTGTTCACTGCACGGCCTGTATGGTATGTGGGCCCATGAATCACGCATGGTTACCCTAGTGGATAGCGATAGACGACCTACTCATAGGGCCTATTTGACGGTAATCCCTTGACACGCTTATGCGATAATACATATACCCGCTACTGAAAATAATCAATGCCTTGCACTTGTGGAGTAGCGAGGAACATCACTGGAGGTGGCCAGGGGTAAAGCGTGTCCTGTCCCAGTATCAAAATAGAAGGGAGGGCGGAGAAAATAGGTGGTATGCAGAGTGGATCGCTGTAGTAAGCCATGCAGTCGTCAGTGACAGTTTTACAATACGCTATGTTCACTCGAGCCTCGTGGACCTTGACCTGGGTCAGCAGCCATCTCCTCCGTTTTGCGAAAGATAATGTGCAAGGACATACACTTCGTTGATCCGAAACGGCGTTATTGGCTGGCGGCCAGTCCTGCAGCTGCAGCATGAGGAGGCCATCTGCAATGCTAGTGTGCTGCACGAGGAAGCGGGTACACCTAAGAGAACTGCATCTCGGCTCAGCCTGCATGCGCTTTGGAGGGGGAAATTGGGCATTCCTAGGTGTGGGCAGATTCTTGCCCAGCTTTGCTTCTTGTATGCAGACTCGATCCTGGGACAGGCGGTGCTGAATAATCAGCAGATTTGCAATCTTCCTCAGTGGCTCATTGCCAGAGCCCAGTAACAGCCCAGTGCAGGTCCCACAGACAACGCAGACTGGGCCATGGATCACAGGAGCACTGGGCGAACGTGGCACTAGAGTGGTGCTAGTCGGGATGCCGCAGTCGCCAAGTGGCATTGGCTTTTTGCGGAAATATGTGTTGCGGAGTATCTCTGGTGATCAGCAGAAGTGTGGCAGGAGGATAGCAACAGAGCCAAGACTCCGCCCTCCACCTGTCGGTGCCCGACCAACAGTATTCGTGGATGCGGACATCGGGACCTTGGCGTGGGGACGCCGATTATTGGCACAATGGATGATTTTTGACAGCTTGCCTGTCACAAACAGGCATGCCTCATGCAATAAGAGCAGAAATCACTGCACGCGGCAAGAGCATGGAGAGGGACATGGAGAGCGCAGGTACAGACCAAAAAACCAGCAGCATTTATTGCAACCAACCTGTAAGCGGCAGAATTCAGATCGAGGGATC
The DNA here is from genome assembly GCF_002104995.1 of Linderina pennispora. Lineage (NCBI taxonomy): Eukaryota > Fungi > Kickxellomycota > Kickxellomycetes > Kickxellales > Kickxellaceae > Linderina > Linderina pennispora. Next base: position 944,472 of record NW_024468250.1, on the reverse strand, counting down.
GTCACGCTGCTAATTTTTTGCATGGTGTGGTTGGTTGACAAAAGGGTTTTTCCAAATGGCAGGAAGAATTGAGTAAGACATGCGATTGACCTGCTCTCCTCGCGGGACCCGACAGAGAAATCAGTCCACACTCCGGCCTGTCCTGCGCCCCACTGGCACAGCAAGCCCACTTCGCCGCCACAGGAAGCAGTGCCAGTCAAGGCAGCCAGAGGAAGCACAATGTTGGCTCCAGAAAAACTGGCCTGACAATGGAGCCATAGGGCTTCCGATGCCAGAGTTTGGAGCTGTGGCAGTGGACAGAGGAAGAGCGGAAATCCGGAGCACCAGGAGAGGGATGATTAGGTGACGGCAGTGGCCATGCCCGAAGCGAGCAGCAGCAGCAAGACAATGAGCGCTTTTGCCCCAAATTCAAATCAGCCGCTGCAAGGCTGGCCACGCCGTGCTTTGGAAGAATCTGTGGCCAGCTGTGTCCACGGCCACCAACAGCGAGTGAGCAGGCAGACGTGGGATGGCGGCAGCCTGGGCACAGATACGGGTGGGATGATTTTTTATTTTTCGCTTGCAGACCACCTTTTGGGGAGCGCGGTGAAGACCCAGAAAAATCACAGTGCTCGTTTATTTGCTTGCCACCAGAGTGTGCCGGTTCTCCGAGCTAGCTTTATCACCCGAGAAAACAAGCAGCAGCCCTTTTTTTGTCAGCGGTGCCCGGACGGAAGTGCGCGCTGACTTGGCGCCCTATCACCCGCCGACCACTGGGGATAGCTGGAGAGTGTCGCTTAGGAAATCCTTTTTCTCTTCTTTCTTTCCTCCATTATACTTTTTCTCCCTTCGTCCAATATCGGCTTATTCCCTAGAGTATTCTTCAACCCACGTTATTTTTCTGGAGCTTTCTGAATTCCGACCTCAGCCCCAACTTTACCCCCTTTGCAGGCGCACACTTACACACACACTATGCATGGAAAGAAAGCACTGGTAGAACGGAAAATACCGCTGCTCCGATCTTGCGAGCGGTGTCGGCGTCGCAAGCAGCGGTGCGATGGCGAGCAGCCCGTATGCGGGCGATGTGCTGCCCACAACGCTGAATGCAAGTATCGGCAGTCCGGGCGGTTCCGCAAGCGGTTCCCACAAGCCGCTGCCGCCGCCAATACAGCTGACACACCGGGGGGCGCGGTCTCTCCGCAGCAGTCCTCAGACGGATCACCTGGGCTGTCCTCACTGGACGGCAGCCCACTGGCTAAACGAGCCCGTCCGCTGATGGACCAAACACCGATGCTGTTCAGCGTGCCGGCGCTGACGCCATCCACCATGAGCAGCGTGTCGCCAGACTCGGGGATTCTGCTGACACCCGGCGTCGGGGAAGATCAGCCGGCTGGCCCGTCGATCGACCCGGTGGAAATTCTGAAGACGTGTGATCTGCCAGACTTCTCGCAGACCATCCCCGAGTCGACACTGAAGCAGATGTTTGCGCTCATCGGGCATGCAAACTGCGAGCCAATGCTGCCACCAAACCTCGATCTGCTGGACCCAAAGAACATGGCTGCCAACTGCACTAATCCGTATGGGATCCCAGATAGCCGGTACTTGAGCCCGTCGATTCCTGACTCTGGACACTACTGCAGGTGACGCCGCCCATGGGTGTACCATTTGCGCTGGTGGATCTTGTGCGGCGACACGGTATTGCAGAGTCGCCGAGGGATTCTGCACGAAATGCTGCGAGTGTCGTTTGTTGACTCGTCGATGAAGATCCGCACACGGCAATTCTGGACTACGCTGGAGCAAGGCAATATCAGCGACTTTGTGCTGTTTCGCGCACCTGGCTATTGCAGCGCATGAGGCACAGCTCTCAAGCCGGCCGGACCTGCAGGGAGTTAGTCCGTCGCTTGAGCCGGTGTGCTATGAGAAGGCGCTGCAGGAGTTTGACGGCGGCCGTGTTGTGCCGACAGTCGGGTCCTCGTACGCAATGCTGCTGCTCAGTGAATACGGCTACCAGTCGGGCAGGTACCCGACAATGCTGGAGATGGCAGAGAATGCTTTGGCCCTGGTCAAGCGCATTGTGCTCAGGGGCACCATGTATCCGTGGCGCGGTGCACAGCAGGGGAGCTGCGATGTCGAGTACGAGTATGTGATCTCGTGCTTCTGGAGCGTCTGGATGAGAACATTTACTGCGGCACAGGCGCTGACTAAGCGGTTCAGGCACACAAACTTGCTACAAATGCCCGATTATCCAAGGCACGACCTTTGCCACTACGCAGCCAATTCCACTGCTACCATCGGGCTGACGCCCGTCGACTGTGTCGAATTCCCGCCGGCGTCGTGCGCGCACCAATCTGGGTTCTCGTACGCAGCCACCACCTGGCAGTGTGGAGTGCTGAGCACGCATATGCACAACCTGTACATTGACTTGCTGGAGAAAAGGGGCTCTGCCGACCAGTACTTTGAGGCGCTGAAGGCCTGGGACAAGCGCGTGGCGGCTTTCCGTGCCAGTTGGCCACAGGAATGGGATGTGCAGATGGAGAAAATCCGCAACATGGGCGCAGAAATCAACAAAGTGAAATTCCACGACCGCGTGCCGCTCGACGGCAACTACTCACATCTCCGCAGGCGCCAGTACTCGCCGAGCCCGCTCCCGAATGGACCCCCGGACGTGCGCAATGTCGGATACCACATGTACTACCAGAATTCGGTAGATGCCGGGGACTCTTGGCTGCTGATCCTCCACATTATATACGAGTCGATGCGTCTGCGCACACACCGCATTGCCCTGGCGTTCCTGCACCGCGAAGAGAATAGGTCCCTGCATGGAATAATCGAAAGTGGAATCCTGTCGGCATCAGCACTGCCGCGGGTTCCCAAGGACCACAGGTACATTTCCGATGATCCAATGCACGATGCCTTGGTGTTCCACCAGAGCCGGTATGTGTGCCTCGACTCTGCCCGCAACCTGCAAGACATTTTCACGCTCGGTAACATGGTCGGCTTCCCACTCGACCGAATCGGCATCTGGATGGTATTCGCCATGGAGTACGTGATCTCGATCCAGTCTTCCCGCCTCTCCTCCCAGGACGTTGACACAAAGAGGGACGCCTTGCGTAGACTTGCCCGCCTGCTGCGCCAGCTCCTCACGCTGAAGCACTGGTCTGGAGCCCTGCTCGTCTTCACAAGCGTGGTCAAGCTGTTCATTGACCCAAAAAACACCATCAAGGGAATGACCGCCTATGTCGAGAACTCGCCGTGGGAGAGCAACCACATCCTGACTCTGCTGATGAAGGACATGGACATGGGCCCGCGCGAGTTCTGCGCCTACACGCTGCCTGTGGTGTACGCATCCATGCACATGTCGCCGCTGCCCACCAGCATGCGGATGCGGATTGCCTCGCTCATTTCGTGAAAAGTGGCACCCCCCCCCAAAAAGTAGTTTCAGCATACATTCTGCACTCCACCTTCTCTCGTTGCTTCCAATGCTTTAAAGAAAACGCTCTGTAATTTCGATAGAACCAAGCTGCCGGGTGCGCTGTAGAAGGTGAGCTAATAGAATTACAGTGCATGGCTGGTTTGTGGAGCCTGCAGCCCCTGATCTGGAAATCGGAAATGCACTGTGCGATCTGCCATTTCCGGATATCTCCAGACAAAGCGATTATGCTTGCTAATGCGTGCACTGCTTGCAGCCCCACCGTGCATTGCTATTTCCTGAATTCATTTCGGCAGACTGAGAGACTTGATCAGTTTACTGAGGTGCTGGTTCGGCGGCAGGCGCTTGGTGCTGTTCATCACTAGGATGGTGGCAGCCAGCAGCAAGTACGAGTTGGTCTCGTGCACTAGCGACACATGCGGATGGACGGTGGTCCACAGCGCCGTAACACCCAGAGCAATCTGCGCCACAGTCATACCAAGCATGGCATGGACAAACACCATCGCCGACCCAGGCAGCACCTGCCTGAGGCGCATGAACTTTATCCACGTCGCCACCGCCAACACGCCGGTGCCCTCGCCAAGCAAGCGATGGACTAGGGTGACTGCAGCCGGGTTCTCCCACACCCGCAGACCAGACGCAATGAGGTCGTCCCAGGACAGGGCGTTTTGGCCGGTCAGCGGCCAGTCCGGGTAGAACTGGCCAGCATTGGTGCTGGCCATGAAGACGCCAGCCATGCCAGCGCACACGATGCCGTGCTCGACCAGGACGGCGTAAAGGCGCGCCTGTCCGCACCTCTGGCCGCTCGAAGACCTGGCGGAAATGCGATGAGCGCAGGAGCTGGCCGGAGAGCAGACGGCGGGTGCGCAAGACACCTAGCCCGTAGATTAGCATGTCGGAGAACAGAAAATACCCAAGCGTCACCTGCCCCAGCTGCCAGCCGACCGAGGGCGCGCCAGAGTCCGCTATCCCCCGACCTCTGCACTTGGGCGCTAGCCGCAGCATACCCAAGGACCAGCGTGCCATTAGCTGCGATCCGTCCATACTCCTTGCGCGCAACATGGCGGCCACGCAGCAGAAACACCAGGGGCACAAAATACCCAGCGGCCAGGCACATTGTCAGGCTGCGGGAGATCATGACTGCCCAGTACTTTTGCTTAAACTCGTCCATGGATATCTGCGCGTGCTGCGTGCGGAAGTTTCCGGTCTGTGCGTATTCCAGGTACTTTTTCGTCCACTGCTCTTCGGAGCGCGGTATGCGGAAGGTCAGCACTGAGGGGGCCACCAGGGTCGCATCACGGGTGCGCACCAGGCTGTTTGCGGTTATTACGCCAGCGACAGGCCCGAGGTGAACAGCAGCCAGTTGCCGGTCGCTGCCGAGCTGACTCGCGACGGGTCGATTTTGGCAATCAGCGGGTCTGCTGCGCCAGAGTAGAGCCGGCGGCCAAACAGCCGGCGGCACACACCACCGCTCAGCAGTCTCTGTGTAAACATTATAGGTGGAAAAAGTAGAGGCTTTAATACAAAGGGGATAGAGAGAGCTTTGCAGGATTCGTTTTTGTTTACGATGAGCCAGGGGCGATTTGTCAGGCCAGATAGTCAGGTGATTGTATGCCGACCCCACCACTTCCGGGCTGGCCGGCAAGCCGACCTACGCAGTATCGGACAGGGGCACTCAGACGACAGGCGTCGCTCATTGCCCATCACCGCTCGGACCCTTCGTCCGACTCTTCCATATAATCCAGCAGCCAGCTCGGAATCAGCGGGAACACGCCAACCTGGCACTTGGGCAGCACATGCTGCAATGCCATCTCCAGCCCCGCAATCTCCAGCTCGCCATACACCTCCAGCGTGCGCAACTCTGCAAACTGCGCCAGGAATTTGAGCAGGTTGCTCTTAAACGTGTGCTTGTATTTCGGCAGCGTGCTGTGTGCAATGCTCAGCTGCGCCAGCCTGTGCGGCTTCTCCAGGAGTGCACGGGAATCGGCTCGTAAACTGAACGTTGCCCTCGAACGACGCCAGGTTCGGTAGACACGCCAGCAACTGCGTCAGCTGGTCGAACGTCAGCGCGTATGTGTTCAGCGCCAGGTGCAGCAGCTCATATTGCGGCTCATTGATGATCTGCACTGAGGGTGCAAATGGTCGCGGTGCTGCCGGAAACCCGGCGTCGTGGTTGTTATTGTACATGTCCTCGTAGGCCTCTGGCACCTCGATGCGCAGGTCGCGCAAATTCGCACACGTGGAAATGATTTGCCCGGTGGCATGCAGGTCCAGCGGCGGCGCCGGCACGTCGCTGTCAGCCAGACCCACGTCACTGCCGAGCGCACCCACACTGAGTGCTAGTAGCCCAGGTATCCTCTGTCCCAGCCCCGCCACATCGCCCTGTGACAGCCCGTCCACTGCCAGATACTGCAGGCTGCCCCATGTCCCAGATGTTAGCCGCGCACCCGCAAATTCAGACACCGTGTTGTGTCCGCTATTCGACGGGTACACGGACTCGCTAAAGTACAGCGACTGGAGCCTTGGGAACGCATGCCCATCAATCAGATCGGCTGACTTGTCGTCGCTGTTTGAAATTGCCAGCCGCGTCAACTGCGGGTACTCCACGGCGTACGGCGGCCGTATGCCCAGCGTGTCGGCCAGCCCCACTGAGTACTCGCCGATATTCAGGTCCGTCAACGTCTGGCTCGATCGCCGCACGAGTTCTGCCACTGACGTGATCTGTGCTGCTGGCCCATCCAAATACACGACGCTCAGCGCCCCGTACTGCGGCAAGGCAATCTGCGGCATCCCCGTCTGCACTGGCACGCCGTCCCCCAGCTTGCCGATGATCCGCAGCTCATTGACATGGACATACGGCTGCGCGAAAAACCGCTGCATCAGCGCGTGGTCGTCGGCCAGCCCCACCCAGATCTCCGTTGCCGCCCATAGCTGCCCATGCAGGAAATCTAGGATCCGCTCCGTGCATTCGAGGCTCTCCCGGTGCAAGCCGGTGAACTCGACCGAGAACATTTTGATATGCGACCACGACATCTGCGAGAGCTTGTCCACTGCCGTTAGCCATTGCAGGTCGGTGATTTCGCTGTCGTCGGCGATCAGTAGGCGTGAAAGGTACGGCTGGATCGCTTGAAACTGCGAAAACCGTCCCGATATTACGATGTCGGTGATTGCAAAGTACTCCCACACGCGCGCCAGCGCCAGCGGCCGGAGCCGCCGACTCACCTGCGAAAGCGTCCTCAAGTCGTCCTGCGCATAGTCCCACGATCGGAGATACTGCAGTATCTGCACTATTACGCTGTCCGGAAGACGGTCTATCATTAACACAGGCTCTTGTGAGAAGACAAGTAGATGAAAAAACGAGAGATGATCTGTAACCAGCTGCCAGCACCGACATTCAAGCTGTCTCTTCAAACAAAGCAGAAAAAAGCCGCATGAAATTTTTAATCAACGCAGCATCTGCGGATCACGATTTATGGCTGCCCCTGTTCACTAGCGAGGCTGCCCAGAAAAATTTTAAGGAAAAGCAGTTTGAATAAATAGTGGTATATGCATTGGTAGAAGTAACGAGGAAATGTATGAGCTATGTAAAGGGTTACCCGCAGTGAGGTGGGGGCTTACTGGTTGTTGACATCCTTTATAAGCGACTGGATCGCGTCAATGCTTCCCCAGACGCATGCAATCAAGCCGATAGCAACCACAACGAACATCCAGATCAGCTCGTACCAGGGAACCGAGCGCCATCCGTACAGCTTCAGATACACCACCACCGGCAGCACCGCCAGGATCATGCCGCACGACAGCGCGCCAATAAGCGACAGAATCGAGCTAAAGAACGGCAGGGCGACCGCGACCGCGCACACCACCGCGACCGTGATGGTCCGGTACGCAATACGCACAATCAGCTCCTTCTTCTTGCCCATGTGCGACGCCTGGATCCGGTACTTCTTCTCGATCTCCACAAAGAACGAGAACATCAGGATCGGACCCGCCATAATCACATGGATCATTACCAGGCCGACCGTGGCCTTGTTTGCGTTGTCGTGCGGGATTGAGTCAAGCAGCGGCGACTGCACATTGCGTCCATATGCCCAGTACCCGGCGCAGCCGATCAGAAGATACGCTGTGCCGCAGATTGTCATCGCACACATGATGACCAGCGGCCAGCGCCGCGGCTTCTTCATCGACGCCTCGACGTGCGGGTAAATTACCGAGCCCGCAAACGAAAACAGAATCGACGAGAGCGCCACCGGCACACCGCTGCCGATCGCCGAGTCGTGGAAGTGCGGGTACTCGGGGAACCGCAGCGACTGGATCGTGCCCACCAGAATCACCACGCACGAGGTCAGGAACCCAAACAGCGCCAGGATCGTGGCCTCCGTCAGGAACTTGAACAGCGCAACCGGAACCCACATCACCACTGCCAGGATCACAATCCATACGCGCTTGTCAATTGACGTGTGGTCCTCCACCAGCTGCTTCAGGAACTGCCCCGCCAGGATCATGTACAGACACGCTGTGCCCAGGGTGTACAGGTAGCTGAAGAACTCCATCACAAACTGTCCAATCCGTCCGTACGCTGCCCGCGCTGTGTCGGACGCAGAGTACAGCCGGTGGCCGGGCTTGTGGTAGAGCGACTTGATTGACAGATGCCCGGTGTACATTGAAATTGCAGCCGACAGGACGATGAACAGTACCCCGATCCAGCCGGTCTTGGAGAACGCGTAGCTGATCTGGAGGCACCCGGATCCGATGACTACGCACACGACGTTCATCACCGACTTGGCGAAGCCAGACGTGCGCGGCGGCATGTTCTCGGCGTCGCCGTCGCCAAACCCTGACGATGCAGCGATAGCTGCCTCATCGACATACTTGTCGCCAGTGACGGATGGAGGATTGGAGCCGTCGAATCCCGGCTTCTCGTGGGCAGGCGAGCTGCTGTCTTGTGACGGGCTTGAGGTCTTGCTGAAGAGCGAGCGAAGCATCTTGTGTGTCTGGTCTATATTTTTCTGACACGGTGGAAGACGAAGAACCCAAGTGGAGAGAGCGAGACCAGGTGGGAACTTGAAAGACTAGAATTACTATTAGAGGAAGGTCGATTGCAGTATTTAGTAAAAGTACAGACAGCAGAGGGGGTGGTGCGTGGTGGGCGAAACCTCCTATTTAAGTGTTTGGGTTTCAGGTTCCAGAGGAGTCCGCCTGGTTCCTGCCAGGGCGAGGTGTGCGGTGCTGCTGGCGGTGGATGACAAAACGGGCTCCTGGAGATGGGGGTGCGACGTTGGCAATGACTAAGAACGACCGCTCGCAGTGCTAGGCCGCAGTGTGGAAATAGCATTTTCAGCGGCTCTGGAGCCCCCAAAACCCAAAAGAGGAATCCTCCGAGTATAGCTTCTACTGTACCACCTTCCGTATTCGCTGCAATTTATGGACTAGCCCACTCCGTTTTTCTACAAACATGACACTGTCCATAAAAAATAGCGGAACAATAACGCGCATGTCCTGCACACCACCGGCCATGCCCTAAAACCGCTACTGCATGAGACTCGTTATCGCATGCACATACCGCAGAGCCGTGGGTAAGTCCGTCGGCAGATCATGAGGTCACACGCTGGGCCGGTCCTGCGCTTTGGAGCGTCAATCGCTGGGCGCTCGATGGCATTGCAGGCGCTGATTCCTGCCGCGAACCAAATCACTCGTGAATGCCGAGATTAAGAATGCACATACCTACCTCTGCTATCGCAAATTATCGCCAATTCTCTGATCGTGCACGGCCGCGGCTATTTTGGTCCAAAAATCAAGGCTGCCCGCAACTGTTGGGAGCTTTTTATAGCCTGCTGACAGAGATGAGGGGCAGAAGCGGAGGGAGGGTAGGGGTGAGCGGATGGGTGGATAAGAGAGGAAGGGAAAGAGGGCAAAGGAGCCACGTATTTAAACAGATGTGCACCAAAATGAAATGGGTATTTAACATCTTTGGTACCGGCCGTAAATAAAAGATGGTATCACACACCCATCCATCCACCAGCCAACCAACCAACGAGCCCCCACACCAGTGACCAGCTTGGCAGGCCAACCGGCTAGACCGACCTTCAAAGCGGCGGTGAGAGTATCCGGAATGAGCCTCATTACCGGCCCCATCCACCATGTCGGTTATGCCAGTGCTCCCCCTTTCTCCCCAGGGATATCGAGCTGGGCCGTGCAGGGTGGCGCGATCACCCATGCGGGGAAGAGGGAGCTGCGGCGCCAGGGCCGGATGGCGCGTTCACAAATGCGAAATCATCGGGTTTTCCATCCGATGCTGAGGATATCGTGCAGCATGTATTTTTATAACGTTGATTTCTCCATGAAATGAAGTCATGCTGGCTGATTTTCTCATGATGCGGTGCTGCGGATGTCTCTACGTCAATGCTAGTGATCAGGCTCCGGGTTTCAACTTGTCACTAGGGCCTTGTCAACTCTACTACAGTACGTGCGCTGATTTTTCGACACAGGATTGGTGGTGCGCAGGTATAAAATGCGCAAACGCTGGCCGACAGCACTGCAATGTCTCACCACCAACTGCATCGTCAACCACGTTATATCTCACTCCCTGCCCACACTCACACCATCACCAAGCGACTGTTTCTAGGCATTCACTCTCCAGGAATCACTCGCAGCCGCTCTATTATTCAACGCGTATTTCTAGACTTCCATTCGCTCTTCTTCGCCTTAAGACACTCCACGCACTGTGCAATCCCTGGACAAGCCATCTGATTCATAGACGTGCCCACACCCTATATTAATTATTATTATTGCTATTATCTATCGGGAATCGCCGGTACCCCTTGCCAAAACGCCCTCCAAATCATCGTCAGCCTATTGCCCATTTCCGGATACAATGCCGCTGCTTATTGCAATTTCCATTTTCGCTGCTATCTCCTACATTCTGTACACCGTGGTGTACGCTCTGTACCTTTCCCCCTTACGTCATATACCCGGTCCGCTCCTGGCCCGTATCACGCCATTACACGACAAGGTGCTGCGACTGCTTGGCCTGCGAACGGAGGTGTGTGAACGAAACTTCCGCAAATACGGCGACATCTATGTGATCTCGCCCACCTCGGTGTCCATCTCGAACCCGCACGACTGCTCGACTGTGCTGGCCACGCACAGGTTCACCAAGTCGGCCGAGTACGACAAGATGGTGATCTCGCACCCGACCACCTTCTCGACACGCGATCCGCAGATGAACAAGATGCGCCGGCACCAGATCGGCCCTGCCTTCAACCCCAGCTACCTGCGCGAGATGGAGCCGCAGATCCTGGAGCACGGCATCCTGGCGCTGAAGCAAAAGTGGGACAGCCAGCTGGACCGCGCTGTGGGGCACGACATCGAGGTCGTGTATTCTGTTGATTTTCTGCTGGCCACCTTTGACGTTATCGGCCTCCTTGGCTACGGCCAGTCGTTCCACGCACTCAAAAACAACGACACTCGCGTTGTACGCTGGGCCCGATCGACAGTAAAGCTCGCGTTGTACATGGCGGTTTTCCCGCCTATCAGGATGTGGCCGTTCTGCGGACTGATCAGCGAGCAGCTCAACTATATGAATGAGTGCACCCGATTTGGCCAGGAAACCATCCGGGCTCGCAAGTCGGCGGCGTCGCACAGCAACGGCGATAAACCGCGCGATGTCCTCCAGTCATTCATCGATTCCGAGGACCCAGGGTCCAAAACCCGAATGACCGCGGACCAGGTCGAGGCTGAGGTGCGCATGCTGCTGCTGGCAGCAACCGACACCACCGCGCTGACACTTACGTGGACGCTGCATCTGCTGCTTCTGCACCCCGATGCATACAAGCGGGCTGTCAGCGAGATTCGCAGCCAGTTTGCCTACGACGAGGTCATCCGCTCGTCAGGCGCGCGCGCCAAGTTGCCGTTCACAGAGGCCTGCATCTACGAGGCAATGCGCCTCCGGCCAGTCTCGGGACAGAACTTCACACGCGATGTGCCCAGCGGCGGAGTTCAGCTGCAGGGCCACTACATCCCAGCAGGGTTCACTGTTGGCGTCAATTTTGCAGGCCACTGCTTGCACCCCACCCTGTGGGACAGCCCCGAGCGCTTCCTCCCCGAGCGCTTCCTGGACAGCCCAAAGGCCAAGCAGACCCTGATCACCTTTAGCGCCGGCGCCAGGGCGTGCCCCGGGAAAGCACTCGCCTGGATGGAGATGCTCACGCTGCTGCCAAACATCCTGAAGGACTACGACCTGTGTCTGCCCAAGGGTGCGCTATTTACGCCCGACAACATTGACCCGGCAACGGGAGATCCGGCTATCATGCCGCGGACCCACTCAGGTGACGGCCCAGCCAAAGTACCCGGACCGCGACTGCCGTGTGCTCGTCAGCAAGTGCAGCAGCTACTAACCTTACCCAACGGAACGTACATTGAAGCTGCATCGATCGGCCATGCTAGGCTTTGTCGCCCTATTGTTGGGCAACTATGTATCGCACGTTGCCACCGCTTTTGAAGCAATCGGTTGGGCGATGACATGTGAATACCATTCTGAGGCACCGCCGCCATGTATAAAAATAAATGACTTTAACAGAGGCTGGAGGTACGCTGAGGCAAGGATGCAGGCTGATGCATTGTATTGGAGACATTGAGCAAAGAAAAAAGTCAAGCTCCACAGCCGCCCTGCATTGCTAAAGATAGCCTGTGCATGGAGTCAAGCATTGTTACCGGCTTCTACAGCATCGGCACGCTGGGTCGATAGAGTGGGAGACTGCTTACTTGCTCAACACCCGCCTATGGCAGCTGGGTCGGAGTTTCATTCTGTGCAGCGGCTCTTTCACGCATGCACGGAGATGCGTACTTTTTCAGAATGTTTAATACACATGGCTGTGTTTGGCAACTGATTGCCAGCGGATGTAGAGATTGGGGGGTAAACTGAGGCAATCGCCAATATAAAAAGGGCGTTTGTTTATTCTTTTTCTCTACATAGCATGCTTTGGCTGAAGGAGTCGCCCAAATCCCTTTCAACCACTCCAGCGCCGCTGTGGATCGATGATTCGACTGCATGTAGCCATCGAATCGCCACCTGTATCCGTTTGTTTCATGCATACCTGGCAATCCCAGCACACTGTAGCATGAAACAAGACGCGGATCTGAAACCTCCGCCCAGGACTCCTGCCACAATGTTCCGCTGCACTTCATATAAGCGTCCCAGCTCCCCCCTTCTGGTTCAGGTCAACATCCTGTTTCCGCTATTCTCGTTTAATTCTCTTTCCTCCTATCATTTCATCCTTCTATCGATATTTCCTGCTGTATATTGCCACCCTGTTTCATAGCTTGATATCCACCTGTTAGTACTGCTAATCGCACAAACATCATTATACCCACATAAAAATGGTCAACAAGCCTGTCCCATGGGATGACGACCCAGCCAGTGTGATGTCTGGGTCACAGATGAAGACTCGCGAGATTGTTACATTCACAATCATGGGCGTCTATATCGTCTTTGTCGTTACTACCCTTGTCATGTTCCTGCGGCGCTCACTCAGACAGCGTGAAACAGAGCTGGTCAACCGCTCGGTCGCGCTCGTCACAACACAGGCAGTCGGCTGTCTGCTAGCCGGTCTGCTGGGGCTCATCAGCACGGCTGTCACACTATACCCGTGCGCGATCAAGCTTTGGCTGTTCAACATCGGGCTGTCGCTCATCGTGCTCTCGCTGACAGCACGCTCGGCCCAGCTCATCGTTACATCGCGGACCCACGAAATTAAGTCAAAGCTGAGCACGATCACCAATGTGCCGGTAGCGCCGACGGCGATCCCGCTGTCGTGGGCGGCCGAATTCGATGCATTGCCGGCGCAGTATGACAGCGTGTTTGGAGCATTTGGCAGTGACGACAAGTTCGAGCTGGGCGGCATGGAGAATTCCGGCCAGCTGCAGGAAGCCGACAGCGTGGAGCAAGCACGTCCTTCGCAAGGATCTGCTAAAGTATCTCGAAGCTGCAGCACTACGTGTCCGACAAGGCGCTGATGATGTACATCGCTATTGCCATGGTCCTTATCGTCATCCTGACTGTCGTCATCAACGTCCTCTCTGACGATTTCTCCATCAACCCGACCAGCATCTCGTGCGTTGCGGCCTGGGGGTACTATCCGGTTATTGGGCTGCTGGCCACATTCCTGGTGTTCCTTTGCCCAGTGCTGCTCATTAAGGTCTGGCGGCTCGAGGACGCATACGGTATCCGCAACGACCTGTTTATCTGTGTCTGCTTTGATGTGGCCAATCTAACGCTGGCCTTGGTGTGGGAGACCAAGCTCGCCGCTCCACGGCTGATTGTGTCAGGCCTGTTCTTCATCTGGGTCAGCGCAACAGCCAAGCACGTTGTTTCGGTCGTGGTCCCACTCGTGCGCGCACACAGGCTGGCCAAGCGTGCCTGCCAGCCTCACAGGCTCTAGCAACGAGCTTGTTGTTGAGCAGCACCAGACTCTGGAGACCCCGCGCAGCTCAGTGCTCGGCAAGAAGTCGCATCCGAACATCGTTGTTGGGACCAAGCGGCGCGACTTTGAGATGCTGCTCGACGACGACTTCCAGTACGACAGGTTCCGCAGCTTTGCGGCGTCGTGCTTCTGCGCGGAGCTGGTCGCATTCCTGGACGACTATCAGATGCTCAAGGCGGTGACCCTGACGGCCCTTGAGAGCAGCAGCTTGATGAGCGGCGCCGATACCCCCGAATACCAGTCGTCGATCGACGACGGGCACGTTCATTCGTCAGGCCACACGCTGAGCTCTGCCAAAGGCAATGGCGGCGGCCGATTCTCCGGTGGCTTTGGGGGCAAAAGCAAACAAGCCCGCAACCAGCCGCTCAAGCTCCGGACCAACGCGGTCGTCAGCATCCTGGAGGCCGCGCGCCTCGCCTTCCCCACATACCGGCTGTCCCCATCAACTGAGTTCCCGGCGTCGGTGCAGGACCGGTTCGTGCTCTTTGTGTCCAAGTTCATCCGCCCCGAGTCGCTGATGACAGTGAACATCCCTGGCGCCATCATCCAGGACATCTACGCACACCTCAACCGCCGCGAGCTCGCCTCTGACCATCCTCGATCGCGCCAAGGACGAGGTGCTGAGCCTGCTCTACACCGATGTGTATGTGCGCTACAGGGCCAAGGCGATGAAGTGAGTTCCGTTGCACGCAGTCCCAGCCCGACACCTGCCGCTTTTGTGCGAATGCCACTCGACCAGTTTTTCCTTTTGGACGCTCCCTCCGACGATCCTCCGTGCAGATTGTGGCCCCGCCAATAGGGTGCTTTGTCAGGACTGTGCCTCAGCTACACAGCCTTCTGCCGCTATTTGTGCGATTTACATACCTGTCAGCGCATCCGTTGGCCATCTTCTTTGTTGTGAATGGCGATTGCAGTCGATTTTATTGCAGCTCATCTACCCATCCGAGAGCCGCCCCAAGGCACTGTGCACGACGCCGCCTCCGCGTTCCTTGGAAAGAAGTCCCAGGCGGCGGTCGGGACTGGCAAAACAGATGGCTGCATCGGCCCATTTGGCTGGGGAAGGCAGGAAATGGAATGAGCGCAAAAGAAGGTTAAAGTCTGTTGTGGTTTTTCTAACGCCGTCCCGATTGCATGTCTGGCTGCTTTTTTGCCGGCAGCCCCAGGCAAAAGCCCATTTCCCTGTTCTGCTATATTTTGCCTTCCCTTTTCCCTTGCCGCTTTGTTTCCCCTTTAGCCCCTTTGCTATTTACATATTTTGCATTATTAATATTGCCCTCTTTCCGCTCACATCGCCGATATGGGCTGCCCCGTCCACATTCAATCTGGACGATGTCATCAGCCCGCGATCGCGCAAGATCCGCGAGATAGCCATATTTACTCTGCTCGGCGTCTACACAATACTTGTCGCCGCCACAATGTATCTGTTTATCCGGCAGTCCAAGGCGCGCCAGGGCCGCGATCTTGTCAAGCGCTCTGTCACACTTGTCTCTGTGCAGACCGCGGGCGGGTACCTGGTTGGACTGCTCGGCCTCTTGAGCACAGCACGCGCCGACACGCCCTGCATAGTCAAGCTCTGGCTGCTCAACTGCGGCATGACGCTGTTCTCATTGGGCGTCATGACGCGCGCCTGGCACTTCATCGTGCAGGCCAACCTGCACAACCTCAAAAGCAGGCTGGCTGCCGAAATCGCCGAGACCAACTAGGGCCAACATGGAGCGCAGCGGCTTGCAGCTGCAGCACGAGAACAGCACGTATGCTGGAACCGTAACCCCTATGACGCCATCGCTCAAGAGCAGCCTGGTATTCGACGAGACATCCCTGAGGCACCCGTACCACATGCTGCCGACGCACAGGTCAGCAACCGGCGACGCAGCCAGTGTGCTGGGCGGCGCCTGCCTGCCCGCCCATTCCCGCAAGCTGCAAAAGAGACTGCAAAAGTACATGCGGCTGCAGCCGTTTGCTACGAGTCGCGCACTGCTGCTTTTCGTTGCGGCTTCATGACATGTATAGTAATTATGACCGCCGTGTTCAGTGCGGCGACGCCGTTCTACTCCATCCACCCCCTGAATCGCGTGTGCGGTCTTGACTGGCCCGAGCTCCCGGTCCTCATCATGCTGGGCATTGCGCTTGTAGTGATCTGTCCGATCCTGCTCGCACAGGTGTGGGGTCTTAACGACGCTTTTGGCATCAAATACGACCTGATCATGTGCGTGACGCTGGCCGTCTTCGATATGGTGCTGGCTATGGTGTGGGAGGTCAAGCTGAAGCGCATCCGGCTTATCTTTTCCGGTCTGTTCTTTGCCTGGCTCAGCGTCATATGTGTCCACATCACCTCGGTGGTGGTCCCGCTTGTCAGGTCGCGCAAACTTGCGCGCCGTCTGCACTCGTCCTGGCCTGAATCCAGCTTCGAATCAGCACTGGCCGCCCCCTACTGGCGACCAGCGGCTGCTGGGCTTACGCACGCCAGGGGATTCATCGACATGCTCGAGAACCCGATCCAGTATGAGGAGTTCCGGCGATTCACTGCCCAGTCGTTCTGCTCAGAGCTGACCTCATTCATAGATGACTACCAGCTCATCAAGGCGTATACCGTACGCGCCTTTGGTACCACATCCAAGGCCGACACCATTCCTGACAAGCCCCAGGCAGTTGATATCAGTGAAGACACTGAGGAGGAAGAGGAGTCTGTCCTTGGCCGTCTGTTTGGCAGGCGGAACCACCACATCTCGGTGAGCCAGCCGATCAAAAACACGGTGCTGCACACCAGTGTAATCCACGGCATCTATGATACTGTCGTCGCCCAGTGCCCGCAAAAGCACATCCGCAAGTCCACAGCAGTTCCCAAACACCGTGGTCAAGCGCGTCAACGCATTCATCGGCGTGTACGTTCGTCCCGACGCTGGCATGGCAGTCAATCTGCCGGGAGCGCTTGTGGACGAGGTTTTGCGCGCCCAAGAGAGCCGGCAATATGAGCGATTTCGATGCTTGACCAGGTCAAGAACGAGACCATCCGGCTGCTCTACACCGATGTCTATGTGCGGTACACGGCGAAAGCAGTCGTCTATCATGTAGAAACCTCCTTCATTAAAAACACCCGTACTTGATCCAAATACATTTTGTAACATTTTAACATACAGGCCACATATATTAACCCTAGCGTCGTCCTCCGACGCTTGACTGGTGGTCATACGGCGGTGGCATTGCAAACTCCTCGTAGTCGGGCGGGGGCGAGCTGTAGTCGATGGGAACATCCATGATTTCGTTGAGATGATGGCTGGTGGCGATGCGTTCTCGAACTGGAGGCGACGAGACGGGGGACAGCTACTTCGGCAGGCTCAGCTGGCGTACTCGCCTGTGGTTCCGCCTGCTGGGGCTCGACAGGTGCAGCACCAGCGGCCATGGCAGTAGATGTCGCTGTCACAGGTGCCGTCGTAGGGGCATTAGCAGAACCAGTGGGGCTGATGGTGGCCATATCCGATGGCTCAGAAACAAGTGGTGGGGACTGCGCGGGAGATACTTGCTGTACCTCGGTGTCGACTGGGGCAGCATTAGGCTGTACATCTTGGGTGGTTGGCTGGGGTGTGACCACGGCTGAGTCAAATGCTGAAGGCGTGCGTGGGCTGCCTGGCATACCGCCTGACAGGGGTGCTAGTGGCACCCTGGCACTCCTGCACTCCTGGTATTCCTGGCATCCCTGGCACTCCTGGTATTCCTGGCATCCCTGGCACTCCTGGCACTCCTGGTACTCCTGGTATCCCTGGTATCCTGTATCCCTGCTGAGGACATTGACATCGACATAGTTGGCGACGTCGGTGGCTGCATCATCGGGTGTTGCATGAACATGGAATACTGCTCTGCGATTTGCTGGAAGAACATTTGCTGCTGCATGCGCTGCTGCTCCTGGAACATCAGTATCTGCTGCTGGATCTGCATCGGACTAAACATGTTGCCCATCATCGGGTTGAACATCGACTGTGATCCAGCCAGCCGCTGAGCTGGCTGTGGGCGACGATGGTCATAGGTTGCATGAACGGCGGATGTCCGAGCTGGAGACCAAACATTGGGTTGCCTGATGGGCTCATTCCGGCAGACCCCATTGCCGCTTGCAACTGTAGCGTCTGGCGCACTGACCAAGCTGTGCTGGACCAGGGAATCCAGCCGAGAGGTGGAAGCCGCCGATAGGAGAAGCAGCACGCACCTGGTTTTGCACTGGTACCGGCATCGACACTGTCTGTGCTGACTGTAGCAGGCCTGGTTGTGCAGACTCTTGCGCAACCGGGCTAGCAGGTACAGGATCTACCTGGGTCACCGCCGCACTGGTAGGGGTGACAACTCGTGCCGGGTAGGATGAGTTGTGGCTCTGCACTGTGCTTATAGTAGGAGCTTCATGGATCGGCAGTGGCTGCGGTAGCGGTGACACATATGAAGAGCTGCTCGCAAACTGTGGGTTGAGTGCTGGCATTGAGGGCTGATGCGAAAGCACTGCAGGGCTTGCTAGCTGCAGGACCCATGCCAGAACCACTCGCTGCCACAGCCCCACTGTCGCTGTAGGGCAGCGGGAAGCTCATGGTCGGCTCTACTGGCGCAGGCTTCGACAATACCGGGAAGGGAGCCTCTGTTGGCGCCATAGTGGTCATGGAGATGCTCTCAGCAGGTGGATCATGCAAGCGACAGCAAATCCATATGATCCTCAATCCTGTGGGCAAAGTCGGCGGAGAAACACGTTCAGCAGGCTCGTCCTCGGTGCTGCGTGGCGCGATTTCCCACAAGTCAACCAGCTTGTTCTGGCACAATGGACACAGGCAGCGTCCCACGGACAACGCGGGGCTTGGACAGGAGGTCGTCGGAAATCGGCAACCCCGAGGGGTCAGGGAGGTCATCGCGCCGAATAATATGCGATTTGCCAATGCTGCGGTACATCTCCGAGACTGCCAAGACACGAGGGTGCGAGCTGTTGGTAACAGGATCCTGCTGTGCGGCGGGGATATTGCTGACCTTTTGGAACTCGAGTGTGTACGAGAGCTGGTGGTGGACCTGGATGTGCGAATTGCGGGATATCCAGATGCGTCTGGGAGGTCAGACAGCGATGGGATACGAATCCGGGTGCGTGCAGCTATAAATCCATGGTCCTGCAGTATCGCTGAAGTGGACTGATGGCTGACTGCAGCGTCGAAATCGCTGTCGAGGGCAGCGAGATTGGCGTGGCAACCAAGTCGCGCACCTTACAGATTGTGCTGCCGCCAACAAGTTTGTTGCCCTTTGACCTGACCAGCGGGTGTGCGACGTGCAGCTGGAATACCGATTTGTTTTCCTCGCTAGATGTCGATGACTGAGACATTATCGACGCTGCAGCATTTGACTGGCGCCGCACGCTTTGTGGCCCTGCCCCCACTAGTCCCTCGCTGTTGACCATTGTGCTGCTTCTGTTGCTGACACTGCTGCCTCCACTGCCAAGCGTTGCCAGTGTGCTGCGCCGTTTCCTGGAGCCACTCGGGCGCCGGTCTGGGCTCGAGATGTGCGTCTCAGTGACATTGATCGACTTTGACACCGCATTCCGCTGTGGGCGTGCCATCAGGACAACCTCCTCCAAAGCCAGCGTAACGCGAGTGAACCTAAAGTTCTGGTCGATAGGCAGTGTCTCAAACTCAACAACCGGGGTGGAGCCTGCCAGCAGTGCACGGCCGTGTGGGAAGTTTAATGCGGAATGCAAGTTTTTCGTGCCACAAATGCAGCAGCGTGAACGGCTTTCCCTGGTCGATTAGGTCCAAGCGAGGCCGCAGCGAGTGACCGATAGGCACATCGCACGGCCGGAGCATGCTCAGCGGGCAGTCGTTAGGGACAGGGCTGATTTCGAGCGACGCAGCGTCGTCATTGTGCAGGTTCTGAGACATGGGAATCTGGGTCAGCACGATAGGAATGCGGACGACCTCGTTGGGCTTAAAGAACGACGAGTGCTTTAAGCGTGCCTCCAAAAAGTACTCCAGCTTGTACGACCGCATTGTGATGGTTGCGTCAAGACCGGCTGGCAGACCAACCTCGAACGCATACTGGTGTGTTCCTTCCTCGAGCACATGCGCCTTGGGCCGCTCGGGGAGGACGACCCAGCTGTTGATAGTCTTGGTTGTCTTTTGCAGGTTGGTGTACAGCCCGTTCCCCGACTCGCTACCAAACATGTCAATCAGCTCATCGCAGATGAGTCGGATATCCACTTCCCGGAGCTCTGCCTTTTTCCTCGTGTAGATATTCACCTGGCCGCAGACCACGCCAGGTGCATCCTGGAACACGCAGATGTCCTCGTCGGGGTTGTCGACAGTAATGCTGAACTGCATCGATTAAATAAGAGGTGGGGGATGAGACGCTTCTATGTAGAGTAGTATTAGAAGGAGGCTGGGTAATTACAAGAAGAAAAGCGAGCAAAAGAAAGGAACAGCGAAGAGCCCTGCTCCTATTGAGCGAGAGTTTGCCGAACGGAACTCGCAGCGCATCCTGCAGCCGGATGGCCAACAAAAAGCAAGTGGCTGGGCTGTGTAGTGGTGGTCGGAGCAACACCCAATACCCCCAGGTAGTTGTTCCTAGGAGATGCACCTCCACATGCATGTGACCATCCTCGCTCATCTTCTGGCCAAGAAACAGTCGAGTTTCAACGATCAGCGACTGTTTGCCAAGAACGAAAAAATCAGCGTACGCCCCGCATCGTGACCAAGCTGTGATGCTGGACGATAGAAACAGGGGGTTGGAGATCCGGAGTTTGCCCAAGCCTTTCAAGCAAACAGAAGAGCCTGCCTTAGTAAATGAACGCATGCTTGGCGCCCCACGCAACTGCTCCTGACACTGCCTCCTGCGCAGCATCCACGCCGGCCGCACCCGGCCAGCTGACACACTGCATAGGCTGCGTCGCAAACCTGCCCTCACGCGCCAGCCTGCAGGATATCTGCCCACATCTCTTGGCGCTTGGTGCTGCCCTTGTTGGTCTCGTACCAGCGGTTCATCCAGAAGCCATATGCCCGGATATCCTTGAACAGCAGCAGCGACGTCGGGAGGGTCACTGGCTGCCGCGACATGCCGCCGTAGCTGACCAGCGACCCACCCTGAGAGATGATATTTCGTCATCGCCTAATGTCACCCGCCCACCCACGCAGTTGAACCCAAGCCGCACTGGCGCCTCCAGCGATTTGAGCCGTCGCTTTACCGCGTCATCCGTCAAGCTCCTTGTCTTTGATCACAATATCGGCGCCCAGCCCCTGCAGCTCGCTGGCCAGCTCGTCAAAGCTGTCGCGATCGCGGACTACGTTGATCGTGCGAACATCGAGCTGCTTGGCCAGCTGTATCACAGCCCGCCCAACACCCGAGTTGGCACCGTTCTGGATCACATAGTCGCCGGGGTTCAGCGACGCAAAGTCACGCAGCATTCGGTACGCTGTGCTCGGGTTGACCTTTATGGTGGCTACCTGCAACGGCTCTAGCCCTGCATGCCAGTCACCTGGGATCTTAACCACTGCAGCCCGGTCAACCACAGCATGCGTTGCCCATGTCCCAAACTCTCCTGCCCGCTCGGGAACTACCCAATCGCCAACACTCAAGTCCCCGGCAGATCTACTACCCACAGCGATGACCTCGACCGACGCCTTCGTTGCCACCGACTGCCGCATCCAGTGCCGTCCCATCAAGCGTGTGGATTTTGCCAAACCGGCCCTTCACCGGATACACGCCTTCGACCTGGTTCAGATCAGACGGGTTCACAGGCGCCGCCAGCATCCTGATAAGCACCTGGCCATCCTGCAGCGTAGCAGGAAGCTGCTGCTCAACAACGCGAAGAACGCTAGTAGGGTCGCCTGTTTCCGTGTATATCGCTGCCTGGCCAGCCCTGGGCAGTGCATGGCCAGACGCAAATGCGCGCCTGCTCGCAGACGTAGCAACCAGGTGCCGCAGCTGGCTCATTGGCGCCCGGGGTAAAAGGTGTGCCATTTCAAATTTCGAACAAAAAGAGTGCAGCTAAAGGAGAGAACGCTGAGGCCGGGCAACTACAGCAGTGCGGGGTTTATATGCTTGGAGGGCGTGCAGTAAGGATGCATTGCGGAGGTTAGCAGAGGTGCAGTATGGCCCAGCCCGGCTCAGTTCAGATCCGGCAGCAGCCCGATGCTATCCGAGCCGCATCTCGTAATCTCACCCATGATCACTTCTAGTGAGCGCTCGTTCGCACTATTCTCCGAATATGCTCCATGGCACGCCTTATGGCCACCAAAGAAATATATGCCCTTGACCTGTACTGTATACGAGCACATCAGCTGCAGACATGCAAATCCTCGTTTGGCCCAGCCAATGCCGGAGACAAACTTATGTTAAGGCGACCTATATATCTGGGCAAGGACGTCTGGAAAAACCCGTGTCAAAAAGTCCTCCCATTTGCCGAATCCACGATATGAGCAAAGCACCAACGACACAAAAAGGAATAGAGCAGCGCCATCCTCTTCCCGTGTCTCTCCCCGCATTTCTCCCTGTTCCTCGTACCAATAATTTCTCGTCGTTTCCTTAGAAACATGATAACCATTGACATTATTTGGAGTCTATTTAGCACTGTGTTGCACATTGGTTACGTCAACCTGCTAGCCACTGCTGCCAGCCTGGCTATAGCCTACCGGGTGTACTATGCTCTCTACGTTTCTCCCCTCTGCAATGTCCCTGGTCCATTCCTTGCTCGTATAACCAATAAACGCTCCGAGTTCCTTGGTGCCATTGGCTATATGGGCCGATTTGCCCGCAACGAACCAAGAGAGTACGGCGACGTCTATGTCTACCAGCCCAACGCTGTTGCCATCTCTCACCCTGTGGATGTCCGCACCGTCTTTGGCCTCACACGCCTTCCGCAAGTCAGACTTTTACCATGCAGTTGACATTGTTGGGATGGAGAATACTGGCAGCACGCGCAGCCCCTGAGTTGGCTAGCATGCGCCGCCGCCAGCTGGGGCCCTATTTTAGCATGAACTACCTGGCAAAGGCTGAGCCCAAGATTGCCCAGAATGGCATTCTATCGCTCAAGGCAAAGTGGGAGACCCAGCTTGCCGCATCTGTCGACGGCAGAGTCGAGGTAAATTATTATAAGGACTTTTTGTTTGCCACATTCGACACGATCGGTGCATTGGCATTTGGACGCGAGTTTAACGCGCTCAAGAACAACGACCGCACAATGATCGACTGGATTGGTGATGCTGTCACATACCTCGGCATGACCGCAAACTTTCCACTTTTGGCAAACTACCCTGCCTCGCTGCTGCTGGGTCGCTGGGAGCGCAGCTACAACTCTGTAATCGACTACGCCAAGGCATCAGTCAACATGCGTCGCGGGTACCTTTCTGCAACGTCACCCGAGAACAAGCCGGTTGACATGCTGCAGGCGCTCATTGACGCCGAAGACCCCGAATCAAAGACCCGGATGACCGAACTTCAAGTGCAGTCAGGAAAGCCTGCTGATGCTTTTGGCTGGAAGCGAGACATCGTCAAACACGCTGATGTGGACAGTGCATTTGCTCATGCTTTATCCGCAGCACTACCAGCGAGCTGTGGATGAGGTGCGCACAAAGTTCGCTGCCGACTACTTGATCGGATATAGCGAAGGGCGGCTGGGCTTGCCATTCATCGAGGCGTGCATCTACGAGTCAATGCGTCTCATGCCAGTCACAGGCGGGTTGTGGCCGCGGGTGGTCCCCGAAAGCGGCATCACTCTTCAGGGCCACTACCTGCCGCCTGGAACTGAAATCTATGTCAACCTCTCGGGCGCCAACCTCAACTCTGC
Organism: Linderina pennispora; assembly: GCF_002104995.1. Taxonomy (NCBI): domain Eukaryota; kingdom Fungi; phylum Kickxellomycota; class Kickxellomycetes; order Kickxellales; family Kickxellaceae; genus Linderina; species Linderina pennispora. The sequence continues at coordinate 920,795 of NW_024468250.1, read as the reverse complement.
TGTGTGGGACCGCCCACTGGAATTCGACCCGACTCGCTTCTTGGACAACGAGGAGGCACGTCGTAATATGTTCACATTCAGCACTGGTGTCCGCATCTGCCCTGGCAGGAACCTGGCCTGGATTGAGATGCTCGGCATTCTCGCCAATGTCTTGAAGGACTACGATATCGCATTCCCTGAGGACTACAAGCTGCGTGGTCCGAATGTACTTGACGAGAACGGCAACCCGAAGGTTTTGGATTCGCGTCACTTTTTTGTCTCAGTGCCTCAGAACCCAGAGCGCGATTGTCGGCTGGTTCTAACCAAGCGTGTGTAATCCGCATTACCTTTATTTCCGTTTCCCACTAATATAACAATAAGGTGTGGCCACATAGCATCTCTCGACATAGGGAGTGAGGCATCTGACATGGCGTGTGACAGGATTGGATGTAGTGGCTTTGTAAAGGCAGGCAATCCACATAATCTTCTGCGTTTGTTTATTCGCACATGCTATTGGGACAATGACACCCTTTCCCAGGCAAATAGTACGCTATCCCTAGTCCGGCTGCTTTCCCTAGGATGGAGTGGGGTTTAATGCGTGACGCTGACACCTCTGCTCTCTTCACTATTCTCCACTGCCCTTGATTTCTCTCGCTTCAGCATTGCCTCTTACAATGTCTCTTTTTCAACCCGATGCTCTAGAGAATATCCTTGAGTGCTTTAATTGTAGCATCGCTGTCCGCTTGGCAGCAGCTATAGCAGGTGTATATATAACCCACAGAGCTATGCACGCTCTATTATTCTCACCACTCCGCCATGTTCCTGGTTCATTCCTTGGCGCGCCTGACACCCCTGCGCACACAGCTCTTTAGTTTATCTGGTGGAGCTGGGCGGATGGCAAAAAAGGAGCACAACATGTACGGCGACATCTATGTCTTGAAACCGAAACGCGGTTGCAATTTCTAATCCAGTAGATATCCGGACCGTACTTTCCTCTCATGCCTTTGTAAAGAGCAGCTATTACGCAGCACTGGATATGCTTGGGGTAGAAAACACAGTCAGTGCGCGTAACCCAGAGTTGGCTTCTATGCGCAAGCGCCAGCTGGGCCCATACTTCAATGCTGCCTATGTCACAAGAATGGAGCCAAAGATCCTGCAATTCGGGATCCTGGGACTAAAGTCGAAATGGGACAGCGAGTTGGCGCAGAACTCGAGCGGCAGCATCGAGATTGACTATAGCCACGACTTTATGCTCGCAACACTGGACACAATAAGCGCACTGGCTTTTGGCACCGAGCCTCGAGGTCTGAGAGAGAATGACGCCAACAGTCGCACACTGGGTCGATGCGACTGTCAAGGTCCACGGTATGCGTGCAATGATGCCGCTGTTCAAGTTCTTTCCATTTTCGACTGGCAATCTGGTACTGGGAGTCGCAGTTTAGGAAGCTCGCTCGACCACTGCAACGAGTCCATTGCCGCGCGCAGGAGGCTCTTGGCTGAAGGTGGCAAGAAACCGGCAGACTTGCTGCAGGCATTCCTTGACGCACAGGATCCCTGAATCCAAGATCTCGATGGACGAGACGCAGCTACAGGCAGAGACCAATTGTGATGATGCTGGCAGGCACTGACACGTCCTCAAACACGCTGCAGTGGGCCTACACATCTGCTGATGTTGTATCCTGAGATACGCGCTAAGGCTGTGGATGAAGTCCGCAGCAATTTCGCGACAGACCATGTCATCACATACGCAGAGGTCAAGAAGTCGCTGCCATTTGTCGAGGCATGCATATATGAGGCACTCCGTCTGTGTCCTGTCCTTGGCAATACCGTGCCTCGTGTATCTCCACCTGGTGGAATAACGTTACAAGGTCACTTCATTCCCGAAAGAACCGAGTTATATGTAAATTTTGCCGGAGCAAGCATCCACAAGAACACATGGGATGAGCCGCTCAAGTATGATCCAACTAGGTTTCTGGGTAACGACGAGGCGCGGACTTAACTTCTTTGCCTTCAGCTCTGGAGTCCGGAATCTGTCCAGGCCGTCACTTGGCGTGGGCTGAGGTGTCAACCTATCCTAGCCTAACATGCTCAAGGACTACGACATGTCACTTCCCGATGACTATACCCACCTAGGACCAGATGTGCTGGATGGCAGCGGATACCCGAAGTTGATGGAATCAGTACATTTTCTGGTTACTACACCAGTTAATCCCCAGCGCGACTGCCGACTGGTTCTTCACCAAACGCAAGTAGCCTACTTGCCAACCTCACAGCGGCATAGGTGGCTATATATGGGATTAGTCATCGACGCCAGCCCCTATACTGAATCCTGCTGACTCAGGCACATAACCTAGCATTAGCCTCCCCTCGTTTAGCACAAGGGCTTTTTCAAACCGATTGTCCAATGCTGCATCTGGAAGGGTCAAGAGGCTGCTGTCCGGGTTCTGTAGCCCTTCATTTTTCTCTTGTTTCATTCGGTAATACAGTTTGGACTCTCATCTCAGAAGGCATTTGCCGATATCCAACCCACAGACCACACCCAATTCCACCAGCAGTCAACACTACTAACGTGTGTCGTCTCCTGATCAAGGGTCTTCAGGATTAGATTGGTTATCTTCGGTGATGGCAGGTATTAATTAGCAAGCATCGCGTCTGTGCAGAAATAGTGCGCAGCGATTGCCAGAATTTTCAGTTGCTTGTTTACGCGGGTGGCCATTGGCTTTTCATTGCGGACGGCAGCGGCATAAAAACAGTCTGCTTTAGAGCGGGTGCTTCCTGCGTGCTGTGAGCCATCTTCGCCTCTGTTTTATACTCTTTGACCGATGTTTCTTGCACACGCTTTCCAATCGATTTCCCTGCAGGATATTGTCAGCCAGCTGAGCAAAGACGACATAGCCACCTTGGCTGCCATTATTGCAGGGGGATATGCGAGCTACAAGGTTGTGCATGCCCTATTCTTGTCGCCACTCCGCCATGTCCCTGGGCCTTTCATTGCACGATTGACGTCGCTGCGGAACGCAGATTGTAAGTGCAATTGGTGGGATGGGGCGGATGGCTAAGGAAGAGTACAAAGAATACGGCGATATCTACCTTGCTGGACCGAACTCGGTTACCATATCCAGCCCGTCGGATATAAAGACGGTCCTTTCTTCGCACGCGTTCGTTAAGGGTGACTTTTACACAGCACTGGACGTGTTTTGGGATTGAAAACACAGTCAGTGCGCGTAATCCCAGAGTTGGCTTCTATGCGCAAGCGCCAGCTGGGCCCATACTTCAATGCTGCCTATGTCACAAGAATGGAACCAAAGATCCTGCAATTCGGGATCCTGGGACTAAAGTCGAAATGGGACAGCGAGTTGGCGCAGAACTCGAGCGGCAGCATCGAGACTGACTATAGCCATGATTTTATGCTCGCAACACTGGACACAATAAGCGCACTGGCTTTTGGCACCGAGCCTCGAGGGCTGAAAGAGAACGACCCAACAGTCGCACACTGGGTCGATGCGACTGTCAAGGTCCACGGTATGCGTGCAACGATGCCGCTGTTCAAGTTCTTTCCGTTTTCGCTGGCAATTTGGTACTGGGAGTCGCAGTTTAGGAAGCTCGCTCGCCACTGCAACGAGTCCATTGCCTGCGCGCAGGAGGCTCTTGACTGAAGGTGGCAAGAAACCGGTAGACTTGCTGCAGGCATTCCTTGACGCACAGGATCCTGAATCCAAGATCTCGATGGACGAGACGCAGCTACAGGCAGAGACAATTGTGATGATGCTGGCAGGCACTGACACGTCCTCAAACACGCTGCAGTGGGCCACACATCTGCTGATGTTGTATCCTGAGATACGCGCTAAGGCTGTGGATGAAGTCCGCAGCAATTTCGCGACAGACCATGTCATCACATACGCAGAGGTCAAGAAGTCGCTGCCATTTGTCGAGGCATGCATATATGAGGCACTCCGTCTGTGTCCTGTCCTTGGCGGTACTGTGCCTCGCGTATCTCCACCTGGTGGAATAACGTTACAAGGTCACTTCATTCCTGCCGGGACTGAGATTAACGTCAATTATGTTGGAGCAAGCATCCACAAGAACACATGGGATGAGCCGCTCAAGTATGATCCAACAAGGTTCTTGGATAACGACGAGGCGCGGCTCAACTTTCCTGGCTTTCAGTCCTGGAGTCCGAATCTGTCCAGGCCGTCACTTGGCGTGGGCTGAGGTGTCAACTATCCTAGCCAACATGCTCAAGGACTACGACATGTCACTTCCCGATGACTATACCCACCTAGGACCAGATGTGCTGGATGGCAATGGATACCCGAAGCTGATGGAATCCGTCCACATTGTCGTCACTACGCCAGTTAATCCCCAGCGCGACTGCCGACTGGTTCTCACCAAGCGTGCCTAGTTTTTCATTTTCCGAGTATAATGCTGCTGTCCCTTTTCTGAGCTAGTTTCATACTGTGACAGGAATTGTGCCAATATATGGCCGTTCACCTGTGCCAGACATCTGCGACAATACCACCAAATGCGCTATGTTCTTGGCGTAAGCCCAAAGAGCCTACTGTCAGGCATTGCAGCATATGCGGCTAGCGTACGATGCGGTGGCTTTTGAAGCCAAGCGGGATCCTGGGCCGAACTTGGTCCGGGCTGTGAGATCTAGGAACTCGCGCATTTGCTGCCAGACGTTGCTTTTCCCATTTGGGTGTCCGATCTGCGGCAAATAAAATGCCTGCAACTTGTCCCAAGCGATCGGCATAATGCAGTTCTCCCTTCGCCAATGATCCAGCTCGGTTCTGGACACTGATGCTAGTGCGCCTGTCTGGCTTTTGTAGATGTTTCAAGAGCGTTAGAAGCCATGCAAAGTCAGCCATGGTATTGGAGGGGACTTCTCAAAGTCACAAGAACCTATTTTGCATCGTGCTCAGTTTGGGTTTCCATGTGCAGCCGTGGCTGTGAAGATTTTGCTGCATAAGAACCGTTGCCAGCAAGAGAACAACGTCTCTGCACCGAGCACATGCACGAATGAATGGCTGGGCGGGGCAACGAAATCAAATGCCAACTAAACGCCTGCTTGCTGACCTCGGGCTCCCTAGGACCAACCGATGTGATGGGTGCGGCCAAGCGGATTGTTACTCCACCCGCTGCACCAGTCTGGTCTCATCCTTTGTGATTTGTGGTGTCAATCAAAATGTAATTTCAGCCGCATGCATGGTGCATATGATGTGGTGCTTTTTTGTATTTGTACAACAACAATAGCCCAGGACGGATCCGTCGGGGGCCGCGAGGAGAGAGGGCGAGATACAGGCTACAAAAACATATCTTGGGGGCGATTCCGCCAGAACTGCATTGACTCCTCTGCACTGCCAAACAGCATCTCTCGCTCTACAGTCTATTCCCGGTTCACGCTAAAGAATATGCTCCTCATAGATTTCATCCAATCGGTAGACGTTGACAGCCTCGTTGCCCGGGTGGGAGAAATCGGATTTGCCAAGATCTCGACTGGCGCTGACGGCAGCCCTGGCCAGCTACAAGCTCCTGCACGCACTGTACCTCTCGACCGCTGAGCAAAATTCCTGGGCCATTGCTAGGCAGCGCCTGACAAGCAAGCGCAACCAGGTGCTGAACACAGTCGGGCACAATCAACCGCTATGCATTGTCCGAGTACGAAACATACGGGGACGTATTTGTTTTGGAGCCGAATGCCGTAGCCATCTGCAATCCAGCCGATGTGCGCACGGTGCTGGGCTCGCACGCATTCGCAAAGTTCTACGATTTCTACCACACGGTTGATCTGCTTGGGGTCAAGAACACGTTCAGTGCAACCGACCCGGCGTTTGTCAATATGCGCAAGCGCCAGCTAGGTCCGTTCTTTACGCAGAGTTTTTTGAACCAGATGGAGCCGATGATTCTTGAGCGCGGGATCCGCTCGCTGGAGTCCAAGTGGGACGAAATGCTGAGCAGGTCTGCAGACGGCAAGGTCGAGATCGGCTACAGCAACGACTTTATGCTGGCGACATTCGACATTATCGGAGCGCTGGCGTTCGGACACGACTTCAGCTGCCTCAAGGACAACGACACAGGAGATCATCGACTGGGTCAATGCCGCAGTCATGTACAATGGGACCATGGCCACAGTGCCTGTGACCAACTACTTCCCGTTCTCGCTCCTGCTCAACCCGTGGAAGCAAAAGTTCCACCAGCTGGCGCAGTTCTGCCGCCGCGCAGCCGACCGGCGCCGGGAGCTGCTGAGACAGGGGAGGGAGAAGCCGGTGGATCTGCTGCAGGCGTACATTGACGCCGAAGACCCCGAGTCCAAGGTGCGAATGGACGAGACGCAGATTACTGCCGAGTCCATTGTGGCCACTGTCGCAGGCACCGATACGTCGGCGACCACGCTGACGTGGACTGTTCATTTGCTCATGAACCATCCCGAAATCTACAAGCAGGTCGTCGAGGAAGTGCGCAGCAACTTTGCTGCCGAACACCTGATCACGCACGCCGACGTCAAGAGCAAGCTGCCGCTGGTCGAGGCCATCATCTACGAGTCCATGCGGCTGTGTCCTGTGCAGGGCGGGTACTTGCCACGCGTGGCACCTCCCAGCGGCGTCACATTGCAGGGACACTTTATCCCCGGCGGCACGCAGATCTACATCAACTATGGCGCCGTCAGCCATCACAGGGAAATCTGGGTCGAGCCGCACAAGTTCGATCCGACCAGGTTCCTGAACAGCGAGGCAGCGAGACGCAACTTCTTTGCGTTCAGCCCTGGCGTCCGCATCTGCCCCGGAAGGCACTTGGCGTTCCTGGAGATGCAGACTATTCTGGCCAACATGCTGAAGGATTACGACTGGTCGTTGCCCGAGGACTACACACACATCGGCCCGGAAGTCATCGGCGAGCATGGCTACCCGAAGATTATCGAGGCTTCGCACCTGCTTGTCACAGCGCCCAAGAACCCAGAGCGCGATTGCCGACTGGTCATCTCTAGACATGCTTGAAACTATCCAGCAATGCAAAAAGAATCGATGCTGATGCACAGTATATAATACAGCCATCATGTGAAGTGGTGCATGGTCAGGTTACGTTATATATCGAGATACATTTGATTCTGGCTCAGTCAAGGTCAAAACACACACTACAGCTTCTCCATCTTGGCAAGCACATCGTTAGTCTCATCACGGGTCGCTGTGAGCTGCTCAATCCTCGATGCCAGCTTGCCCGGAACACGCGTGCTGCGCTCATACGCCATGGGGCAGCGATCGGTCAGCGCCCGAAGCTCCTCGTGCGTCAGCACAGCCTCCTCCGGTCACTGCATCATCAGGACCCAGCCGTTCCAAAATACCCTTCAGCTCCCTCTGGTCCTTCTCCACAAGCTCCGAATCATCGGCCATCAGAATCTGTGCAATATCCTGGGCCGACAGATCATCCTTGTCCTTTTCAGGCAGCCGTAGCAGCCGTGTTGCTGCGTAGGCCCTTGAATTTGCGCTCATGGATGACCAGCTTCTCCAGCTTGCGCTTCGAGTTGGCGCGCGTCAGAATTGCGGTCTCGCAGCTGCCAGCCACCACCAGACGGTAGATGAGCACAGGCTTGGTCTGGCCAATGCGGTGCACGCGGTCCTGCGCCTGCAGGTCCTGCTGCGGGTTCCAGTCCGAGTCAAAAATCACCACAGTGTCGGCTGAGGTCAGGTTGATGCCCAGACCGCCGGAGCGCGTGGTCAGAAAAAACAGCGGAATATCAGCGTTGGTGTTGAACTCTGCAATCTGCTGTTCCCGGTCGCCCTGCTGCACTGCACCGTCAATGCGGCAGAACCGCCAGTTGCGCAGGCCAGCATAGAACTCAAGGATGTCCAGGACGCGTGCAAACTGCGAGAAGATCAGGACGCGGTGGCCGTTCTTGAACAGCTCCGGCAGCAGTCGGTCCAGGACGAGCAGCTTGCCAGAAGAGCGCACCAGCTGCTCGTCGATTAGGAACTCGGATTCTGGGTCGGATGGGTTGATCAGGGGGAAGTCGAACAGATACGGGTGCTGGCACACCTTGCGCAGCTGCATTAGCCGGAACTGCAGATTCATCTGCTTGATCATGGTCCGCGCCCGCAGCTGCTTCGAGCCCGGCGCTACGCTGCTGGTGCGGTGTGCTGCTGCCTGACGACACCAGTGTCAGCGAGTCATCGATCGTCAGTCTCTGTGGCCTCTGGCTGGCGGCTGGCCTGCGAGCGCATGCGGGGCAGGCTGTCTTCCTCGGCCACCACTGACTCGGTCGGTGTGGTTGCCTCGGACTCGCTGGCCAGGCGGTTCTGCAGGAACTCGCGCAGATTCGGGCCGCGCACTGCCTGGTAGTATTCGTACTGCACGGGCGCCATTGGACAGGCAATCAGATACTCGCGCTTGGGCGGCAAGAACTTTTCGACATCAGCCTTCAGGCGCCTGAGCAAGAATGGCTGCAGGATGTGATGCAGCTTGGACACAACGTTGTTCTGTGTCTCCTCGGAGATAATGCGGTCGCGGCCCTCGCGCTCATTGATGTCGTTGAAATCGAACCAGGCCTGGAAGCTATCGAGGTCGTCGAAGATCTCGGGCAGCAGAAAGTTCAGCAGCGCCCAGAGCTCCGCCAGCGAGTTCTGCAGCGGCGTGCCGGTCAGCAAGAGGCGGTTTGCGCTCTGGTACATCTTCAGGTCCCTGATTAGCTTGCAGTTCATGTTTTTGATCCGGTGGCCCTCGTCGATGATTATGTATTTCCACGCGAACCGCTGCAGCGCCAGGCGGTCGCGCATGGCCATTTCGTACGTGGTCACCACCACCGGGAATGATGTGTCCAGCTTATGCAGCTTATCCTTGCGCAGCTTGCGGCGCTCGTCCGGCGTGCCATGGTACATGAGTACGGGTGTTGACGGCGTGAACCGCACGAATTCTGAGATCCAGTTGCGCAGCGTCGACAGCGGACACAGCACCAGGAACGGGCCGTACACGCGGCGCTCGCGCAGGTAGCTCAGGAAAGCTATGGTCTGCAGCGTCTTGCCCAGCCCCATCTCGTCGGCCAGGATCCCGTTCAGCCCGTTCTCATACAGCGACGCCATCCACTCCATGCCCTCCAGCTGGTACTCGCGCATCACGCCGCCGGTGATCAGCTTCGGCTGGCGGTCCGACACGACCTCACCGTTAATAACCCGCTCCTCATCCTCATCTTCCAGGACACCATCGTCCTCGTTGATCTCCAGCTGCTTGCCGCGCTTCTTTTTCTTTGCCTTGGTCTGCCGCGGTTGCGCGGCGGCTTTGCGCTTCGGCTTCTTTTTTTCCTGCCGGTTGCTGTCAAGCTTGGCCGCGACAAAGCTAACGTAGGCTGTGGACTTTTCCAGCAGAAAGTTCAGACGCTGCATGCGCTTCGGGTCCTCTGCCATGGAGTCGTACTGGGCCATGGCCTTTTCGCGCAGCTCACGCAGGTTCTCCTTCTTGCTCGGGTCGTCGGCCGAGCCTTCCTCGGCAGTCACTGGCAGCGGCGACTCAACAGGGTCTGCAGCGGCGGCTTCCGGCATAGTCATGGCTTTTGTTTCTTCAAGCAGCGTAGGAGATAGCCAGGAGAGAGAAGAGAAACAAGAGCTTTTTTATTTCATCGGGAATTGATTCTTGTTTCATGTCGCTTTCCCAAAAGACGCCTCAAAATTTTTTCTAACCTCTCGAGCTAGAGCTTACGCGGCTCTTCAGCAAAACCCATCCGCTATATTCCCTCGTAAAGCCCTGCTAATGCCGGCCGACTCTATTCAGATTATTCGCGAGCTCGACGCAATCATCCAGTCGTGGATCTCGATCCACAGCCAGTCCGTACCCCTGGCCAGCACACTCGGCAACCTCGACGAGCAAATACGCACCGCCGCCCCTGACCTGCTGGTCTCTGTGCTGCGCACCAAATCCGAGTCCACCATTGCCGAACTGCGCAAGACGCTGCGGCAATATGGACATGCCATCAAGCAACTGGACAGCCTGCAGCGGCGGCTCGCAGATGAGCCGGTAGCTGGACATGGAGTGCGACCAGGTGGCTGGCATTACGGAGGCGTACGCGAGGCGTGTGGTAGCAGACCGGCAGGCAGCCTACACCACTGAGTATCTGCGCCGGCGAGCGCTGTTCGACGCGCTGACTAAAGACACTGTTTCTGTAGCTGGGTTTGTGGGCCAGTGGGCGGAAAGCAAAGTCGACTATGCTGTCGAGGAGGAGTATCTGGAGCGGCTGCGGCTCGTGCGGCTAGCGAGGCAGTGGCGCAGCAATCAGCAGGAGCACTAAAAACCAGTCGGCTCCCCAAACCAACGAATCGCCCTTTTTTATCTTTTGTAGTATTTTCTGTTTGTTTACTGAGAAATGCAAGAACTGGCTGGACAGAAGCGCAAGACCCTCGACAGTTTCTTCAAGCCAAAGAAGCCAACGGAGAAGCGGGCCAAGGCCGCCAGTCCGGCAGCTGAGGGAGAGAGCAGATCAGACGAGTCGCAGGATCCAGCAGAGACGGCGATTGTTCGCAAGGACTATCCGCAGGAGCTGCGCCTAGAGTATGAGACCATTGATGCGTCCTGGCTCAAGCACCTGGAGCCCGAGTTTTCCAAAAAGTACTTTACTGCGCTCAAGGCCTTCCTGAAGCAGGAGGAGCAGGCCAAAAAGACCATCTTCCCGCCAGCCATCGACGTGTACTCGTGGTCGCGGTTCGCGCCATTCTCCAAGGTGCGCGTGGTGATCCTGGGGCAGGACCCGTACCACGGACCGGGCCAGGCGCACGGACTGGCATTCAGCGTGCGGCCGGGCGTGCGCACGCCGCCGTCGCTGGTCAACATGTACAAGGGCCTGGCGGTGGACTATCCGGGCTTTGTGCGGCCCAGTCACGGGTACCTGAAGGGCTGGGCTGAGCAGGGCGTGCTGCTGCTGAATGCTGCGCTGACCGTCGAGTGCCACAAGGCCAATTCGCATGCCAACAAGGGCTGGGAGAAGTTCACCGATGCAGTCATCAGCGCCATCAACAAGAACCGCAGCCACGTGGTGTTTATGCTGTGGGGCTCTTATGCGCAGAAGAAGGGCGCGCAGGTCAACAGCAAGAAGCACCTGGTGCTCAAGTCGGTGCATCCGTCGCCGCTCAGCGCAAGCCGCGGGTTCTTTGAGGCCGGCCACTTCAAGATGGCTAACAAGTACCTGCGCGAGAATGGCCAGCGCGAGATCGACTGGTCATGCCTGCCCGAGAAATGAGTAAAGTAGTTTCCTCTATTTGCTTTCGCTAGCCTAAGGAAATGCACAACGACTACCCGAGCTGTATATAATACCAGTGCAGCACAGTATGGTGCCTTGATGCATATCCGGCTGCAGACAAGATGTGAAGACATCCTCCGTACTGAATGAAGCCCTAGCATCAGAGCGTGTACGGCTACTGATGCTATGCCCGTCATAGCTGGGTGTGCAACAACATCATGCTACACAGCCCGAGGCCCCTTGCCAACGGGTTGGTTGTGGGGGTCAAGCACGCATCCCTTGAACATGCAGGTTGTCGTGAGTGCGTCGAACTCTGTGCGAGCTGCAACACGCACAGCCGATAGGTTAGTACGATCAGCCTCCTTCAGGGCATCTGCTGCTTCAGAAGCATTTGTCACATGGTAGAAGAACCCTGCGTTTCAGGCTGCCTGGGAGCCCAGTTGAGGCACGGCATACCCGGGTGGTCAGCACACCTGTATAGTCGCCATGGCGCGGACCTGTTAACCACACAGGCAGAACGCTCGCCATAAATGCATGGTCAGTCCAAATTGCTTGGAATTTGATAATTGCCAGAGCTAGTGTAAGAGCTAGATCCTACACCAGGAGGTGGGATAGACTGCGTACCGCCCGTGTTGATTTCCGTCCGTCCACGGAGCTGGTTGTCGGACGGCCTGCGCTGCACCAGCAAAGGTGAGTGCTGCTTGGTAGCCTGAGGTGGCACTTGTCATATTGGCCTTGACTTGCCAGAGCATGGGCATCGGCTTCCGCGCTGGCTTGTGCCGACAACATGGCGGACTTGCGCCGCTCGTAGGTGCTGTTCGGCGTGAACTCTGGGTCCAAGTCATGGCTGATTTTTATAGGTCACTTGGTGATGAACACCTGGTGTGTGCTGAGGAATAGTGAAGGGAGGGAAGGGAGCAGGTTTATTTGCGAGCCTGCAGGGCAGACTACGCGGCCCCATGCCGGGAGCACAGCTCGACTAAGCGGTCTAGTTAGTGGGATGAAGCGGGGTGCTGCGGTATATAAAAGCCACCAAAAGACCATCATGAACTCTAAAAAATTTAATACTTTGATTGAATCATTGCTGGACTGAATCCGCTACTGAAAACTTAGTCGACGTTGTAGTAGTGGGTCTCCTCAGGCACGCGGCCGCGCAGGTACGGGATGTCGGAGCCCTCCTTGTAGACATGGGCCCACAGGTCCGAAGCAGGCGGCTCAGGGATGGCCTTGGCCTTGGCGAGGGCTTCGTCGATGAGCTTCTTGGCGGACTTGTCAATGGACTTGATCTCCTCCTCGGTGATGATGCCGGCCTCGAGGATGCGCGCCTTGTAGCCGGTGATGGGGTCGGAGGTGGACCGCATGTGCTGGATCTCCTCACGCGTGCGGTAGGTGGTTCCGGGGTCGGACATCGAGTGACCACCATAGCGGTAGGTCTTCATCTCCAGCACCAGCGGGCCCTTGCCGCTGGTCGCGTACTCGCGCGCGTAGGCGATAGCGTGGCGGACAGCCAGCACGTCCATGCCGTTGACGCGGATGCCAGGGATGTACTGGCCGCGCGTGTAGTAGTCGGTGTTGGCAGCAGCGCGACCAGCAGCGGTACCCATACCGTACTTGTTGTTCTCGCACACAAACAGCACCGGCAGATCCCACAGCTTGGCCATGTTATATGCCTCAAACACCTGGCCCTGGTTAGCCGCTCCGTCGCCATACAGCGCAACCGTGCAGGTCTTCTCGTTGTTGTACTTTTGCGCAAACGCGATTCCTGCGCCCAGCGGCACCTGCGCGCCGACAATACCGTTGCCGCCGTAGAAGTTGTGGGCATACATGTGCATCGAGCCGCCCTTGCCCTGCGACACACCGCCCTTGCGGCCCATCAGCTCGGCCAGGATGCCGACCGGCTCGGCTCCGCGCATGTACGTGAATCCGTGGCAGCGGTAGGCCGTGATGATCGCGTCATCCTTGGTCAGCGCCTGCTCGATACCCACCGGCACCGCCTCCTGTCCAGTGCACAGGTGGCAGAAGCCGCGGATCAGCTTGTGCTTGTACGACGAGTCAGCCGCCATCTCGAGCCGGCGCACCATCTGCATCTCGCGGTACAGCGCGATCGCATCCGACTTGGTTAGCGTCGTCGTCTGCGACGGCGCCTCGATGTTGTAGCCCTCGAACGTCTTGTCGCAGAACTCGAACGTGACCGTCTCCTCGCCGGCAGCCGAGGCCATGGTGCGGGCAACCTAATCGGAAAATCGCTGCGGATAATTAGTGCCAAAAAATTCGCGCGCTGCTAGAAAGACTGAAGGTGTTACTGTCAACCTGCCTGGTCTCTGCTATTGTCGCAAGGAGCCTGCCAACCTGCTCAGCACCACTGCCACTGGCGCTGCTGCCAGTCGCAGTCACGCCACCAGAGGGCGCCTCCTTCTTTGGCTTTTGCAGCCAGGACCACATCGAGTACGAGTACTGCGAACTAGCATACACACAGACAGTGCCCAATACATGGCCAAGCATACAGCAGCAAGGGGGATGGGGGGAGAAAAGGTGTTGGTTCGTCAAATTTCAAGTGAGGTCGCGTGTGCATGAAAAGAAACCTAGGTCCTGTTTCAAAAGAGCGAGGATCTGCTTACCTGGAAAACAGCAGAGCGCGCAGGCTTGGCCTGGCGAAGAACGTTAGTAGCGGCTGTGCGAAGCATTCTCGTCAAAATGTATTTTGTGAATCTTGAAATTCGACAGCGGAAGAGAGGAGACTAGAAAAAGACAGAGAAGAAGAGTGTTCTGTGCGAGCGAGAGATAAACCAAGACTGTTGTTTTAAGAACAAGCCTCCCCCGCAAGGGAAGAGAAAAAACTGCTGGGGTGGAATTTTTCGACCCCGTCACACCGAAATTATCCGTCTCCGTTAGTCGCTTTTTTTTCTAGCTTCCTTCTTTGGTAGCCCGACGAAGCGTGCGCGGCCGTGCATCCTATCCTGCCGCTGGGCGCTAATATTGGCCAAACAGCGGAAATTTAGGTGGGGGAAATTCTTTTGGCTGGGAGGGGGACAGCGCGAGCCACGCCTGCGCGACCAGCGCCTCTGGAAGCCGCCTGCCTGCCTTGGAAATACACCGCAAGATTGCTGCTGATCCGGGATTTTTTCTGAGCTGCCGTTGCTCGGTATGATCGAGCCTTGCTCCCGGATCAAGGCTGCTGCTCTCGTCCATTTCCGAAAACGGACCGCCCCTCTTGCATATACCACTGCATACAGCCATTACGTTTATTCGGCAGATGCATATAACGTCCAGATACACAACCTCCTCCTCCAGCCGACCAAATGGCCCCAACGACATTGACGCCATCCCGTGTATGCGCATTTGCCTTCGCACACCCACTCCCCCTGGGCATTGTTTCGTGGCTGCCTCCACGTCCCAGCTCTTAGCGACCATGAACGCATTACAGCGCCTGAGACAATTTTCTATCATAAATCTTGTGCCTGGGCCCGGTCGGCGTCTTTTTCTGCCTCCCTGCTTTTCCTTCGGTCCATTTCTCCTTTCATCTGCCAACTTTCTTTTTCGCCGGGAGCGCTTCGTGCAGATATCCACTTCTTTACTTCTATTTTATTTCTCCGGTTAGTTTGTTCTAGTCTTTGCGAGATCCCTTTCCTTCATCTGTGTATATATACTGGCTGATTTTCGGCATTGCACATAGACGCAACGCTCTTCTTACTTTTTCCAATCCACAGCAACGCAGATACACAACCACTAGTTGATTTGTTCCCTATTCTTACACATTACCCACTCTCCTAGAGCCTCCCCTGCCCAGCCTTCCAGCCATGTCGTTTCTCAACTTTTTCAGCAGAAGAATGAACCTGGGGGTGGGCGTTGGCCCCACGCCCCATCCCACCGCCAACAACAATGAGGACCTGGCCGCCTCAATGGAGATCACCGAGGCCCCACCGTTTGTCGACGACGAATCAATGGACGACAAGACCCCATTCGAGGACGAGCTCGGCGTCGCCGACGAGAAGGCCCTCGAAGAAAACGCCCCCGCTGCCCACGGAACCATCATGCCCGAGCGCAATTGCGGCATATTCAAGTCCATAGCCGGCGTGACGTGCGTGGTCATTGGCACCGGCGCACTGCAGATTCCGTACGCCTTCTCTAAAACTGGCTGGTTCGGCATCGCCATAGTCATTCTGTCCGGTGGCATCGGATCATACACGGGGGTGCTCACCATCAGGTGCCTCTACTACAAGGGCAATGACGAGGAGCGCCTGCACTCGTTCCCCGACATTGGATATGCGGCCTTTGGTCGGTGGGGCAGGTACGCGGCCCAGTTTTTCAACTACATGTACACACTGGGCACCGCGTGCCTGTACATTATCCTTGCCGGCCAGTTCATCTTTCAGATGCTGTCGCCGCTCGGCGTCAATGTCACAAAGAAGGTCTGGATGATCCTCGTCGCCATCATCATGTGGATTCCGGTTGCCCTCGTCAAGTCCATGACCGAAGCTGCATTCATGACTATCTCCGGCTTGGTGGCGTCCATTATCGTCATTCTCATCGCCACCATCATGTCCTTCCTGTTCCCGTACTCCACCGTCAACCCCAACGAGGTCCCAGCCAACCACGACTTTATCATCGCCGCCGGCATTCCAGTAGCCCTCTCATCGATCGTGTTCTCGTTTGCCGGCTCCGTCGTCTACCCACACGTCGAGGCCACCATGGCCCGCCCCAAGCAGTGGCCCAAAGTCATGTGTATCGCTATGGCTATGTGTGCCATCATGTACCTGATCATCGGCATCTCCGGCTACTGGGCATACGGCAGCAAGGTGCAGACGCCCGTGCTCGACTCGATCCCGACCGGGCCGCCTAACACTATCGCAAAGATTATGATCACGCTGCACGTCATCGTGGCGGCGCCGATCATGCTGCTGAGTTTCTATCTCGAGATCGAGAATGCCTGGAAAATCACTCCCGAGCGCCTGGGCAAAAAGCGCGAGTACACTGTGCGCCTCATCTACCGCAGCGTTGTTGTGGTTGCTGTGTGCGGGGTGGCCCTGGCTATCCCCTACTTTTCAGACTTTTTGGAGCTGATCAGCTCCATCGCCTGCGTCACCAATGTTTGCCTTGCTGCCCATTACCTGCTACGTCAAGCTCTACGGGTTCAAGGTTATCCGCTGGTATGAGGCGATTTGGATGGGCTTTGTTCTTATCCTCGGCATGGTGGCCAGTATCTGGGGCAGTGTCGATGCTATCAAGTCCCTGATCAGCGACATCACGAAATGAGCAGTCATCGAATTTGATACGGCATCCACAGCACCCTCCTTTCCTTCTCATTTTCCACTGTACTCTACGATCTTTTTTCTTCCCCATCTCGGCCATATCCCTTGGCAAATACACGTGCTCTTGAACCATCAACACCACAATCAATTACAGCAGCATGACATGCTGCATTCTTGGCAGCAAGCACAATTCACGGGTCAGCACCAGCCATCTCAGCTGGCTGAATGCGGATATGCTGCCAGTTCCCACATATTGTCCTGTGCTCGCTTGAACTCATTCATGGTGTTGCGCGGCCGGCGATGACCGCCACGATGACGCCATGGAAGGTTATCGGGTTGACCGACAACGAGAGCAGCTCTCGCGCTGAACCAATGGAGATATCCTAGCGGAGACCTGTGACCACTACAATCACAGCTTTCTGTCCCGGTGTCACCGATGGAGGTCAGATGCCGCACAGCAACGAAATCTTCAAAAAAAAAAAAAGGCTAGCGTGCATGGCACTAGTAGCTTTCCATTTCTCCATTCCCTTTTCTTTAGTTTTGAAACCCAAACTTATTTACCCCTATTAACACAACAATGGCGTACATATGATGCAATGGAATGTCAGCTGCCAGCAAATTTCCTATGGCCAATGTAATTCTTGCCAAACTGTCCTGGCAGAATACAGTCATAGTGACTGCAAGGTTGATGAGGCTCAAACCTGTGTACATCATGCCACCAGCTATATAAAGGTGAAAAATAGCATGCAAGCAGAGTACTGAGGCAAGCGCTTCAGCTTTTCCAACCATATCCGCATTTGCAAGCCCTTATCACATGGAATACAAACAGCCTTACTCCTTCGCCTTCAGCGCTGCCAGCCAACCTCAGAGACTCGAGTAGCAACGGGAACTCGGCGCGAGCTCTTCACCGTCATAAGCACAGACATCCATGAGCACCACCACAACAGGTGCTTCTCGTTCCTCTGCGGACTTTGCTCTGGCTGGTGCTGTGCGGAAGCATGCGACTGCTGCTGCTGCTGCTGAGCCGTAGACTTCATGGATTACAAACAAATATGAATAAATGGAATCGAACCATGCAGTCAGTGACATGGCATGCTGAAATCGTTGCTAAGCGCATGGATCAGTTGTTGATTGCTGTTAGGTAATGCAAGCAGCATGCCGACGATACTACTTATTATTACCTGTGGTGCCATTAGGACTCGTTAGTTGTTCCAGTTCATGGGTTTGTATATTGTTTTGCAACTGGCGGGCTCTGTTCGTCAAATACGCTCTACCTTGCAAAGAGCTTTTCCAAACTCCTTGTGGACATGCTGCTATTCCAAGCACACCTACAATCGGCATTCAAGTAAACTGAGGCACTGATAATATGCCCACAGCCTAGCCCCTTACCCGTTTCCAACACCTTCGCATAGAATGATCCACGCATACGGCAGCCTGCTCCCAAGACTCTTGGCCATGATTGCAGTGTCTCTTGGCGAGGGAGTCGGCTGCTCCGCATTTGCAGTGGCACCTATTGGCAGGTACAGCATTTAAAACCGCATGAGCAAACCCTTGGGCGTGCCAGTTCTTGACGCTCTTGGTCTATGGCCTTTACCTTACCTCTTACCTCTACTTCCACCAAGCTGTGCATTAAATGTGTCGTAATCGCTTCTACAGTGCGCCGCCGCCGCCATACCGTGCACACCCGCAGATCGTCTACGTCCAGCAGCCCCGACAGAGCAGCGGCTGCTGCTGCCCGTTCCTATGTGGTGTTGGGACGGGGTGCTGCTGCGCCGGAATGCTGCGATTGCTGCTGCTGCTGCTGTTGAAGGGGGCACGGCACCTAGTTTGGTTCGGGATCTGGCGATTGCAGCAGACAGCGTCTAAAAGACGGCTCACGGAAATCCTCTTGTGCAAACTAAGGGATAATCGGAGGTCTGCAAACTCGCCTTCTCTTCCTGTCGCAGTCTCGTAGCAGTCCTCAGCGTATGCAGTGGTCCAAGTAAAGCCACTCTGGCCAATGCCATGGATGTTGCTTTGACTCCTTGGCCCCAAACATCTCGGTATTGCCAAGGCTGCTGATAGTAGGGAGGTTTTACTGTACCCGACTCATGTGGCATGGGGACACAGCAGCGATTGGCTGCTGTGTATAGAAAGGGACGCTCTTGCTATTAATAAATCAGTGGTGGCCCGAGAAGTAATGCGCCTTTCGTATATGCCGTCATGACTGTCAGCTTCAATACGGCCCCTGTGGTGGAGCAGCTACTATTTTGGATTGGAAAAGGAAAGTGATTCGCATGATGTCTGGCCCCATGTCCGCTGCGTGTCTTGGCAATGCAGAGGGCATGCCGCTAATTGTTGGACTTGTCTGCCAACACACCAAGCCGCTCCTTGTCAATGGAGGCAGGAGACCAGCACGCTGCGGCTGCCTATAAAACAGCACATCCCTTTTTTCTCTACTTGCCTTCAGCCTGTCACTACTAGCACACCTGCTTCGTTAAATAACAATACCACCATGGGCCACGACAACGTCTACAATCCTCCTCAGGCGCCGTACTACAACCAGGGCCAGCAGGCACAGCCCCAGGTCGTCTACGTCCAGCAGCCTCCGCCGCAGGAAAAGAGCAGCGGCTGCTGTCCCTTCCTGTGCGGTGTCGGAACCGCCTGCTGCTGTGTGGAATGCTGCGATTGCTGCTGTTGCTGCTGCTAGTTGCTCTGATCTAGTAATTATTGAATTTAATTGCTTTGTTATACAATACACGGGATTAAATGAAATCGAGAGATATGGAGGAAAATGGTATCGGGTTACTTTTTACCGTTGATCTGGTCAACCAGCGACTTCACGGCATCAATGCTGCCCCACACGCAGCCGACCAGGCCAATGACGATGACAATGACCATCCAGATGAGCTCGTACCAGGGGATCTTCTTGTAGCCGCCGTACATGCGGTAGTAGGCGACGACGGGAACAAAGGTGAACATCATGGTGACACTGAGGGCACCCATCAGCGAGAGCACGCTGTCAAAGTACGGGATGCCGATCGAGATGCCGCAGATGACAACCATGATGACGGCACGGAACGAGTCCCGGATCAGCAGCTCCTTGAAGCGGCCGAAGCGCTGGACGTTGATGTTCCAGCGCTCCTCGATCTCGAGGAAGAAGGGCATGATGAGCAGCGGCGCGGCGAGGATGACGTGGATGGTAACCAGGACCTTGGCAGCCTTGACAGCGCCGGCAGCTTCATCATTCTGGATCGAGTTCAGGAATGGGCGACTTGGTCTGGTCGCCATACGCCCAGTAGCCGGCAACGCCAACGAGCGAGTAGAGCATGAAGCAGATCAGCATGGCGACAGACATCACGCGCGGCCACATCTTGGGCTTGGCCATGCAAGCCTCCACATGCGGGTAGATGATGGTGCCCGAGAACGAGAACACAATCGAGGAAAGTGCCGTCGGGATTCCTGTGGCAATACCGGCCTTGTGGGTGGCAGGAGGCATACCGGGCTTCTGCTCGTAGGGGAAGCGGACCGACTGGATCACGGCGACTAGAATCATGACCAGCGAGGCGAGGAAGCCAAAGATGGACATGATGGCAATCTCCGACATGTGCTTGAGGACCAAGAGAGGGAGGGTGATGACACAGGAGACAATGACCATCCACACGCGCTTGCTGACGTTGATGTTGTGGTCGACGCTGATCAGATCGTAGAGGAAGCCGCCGGAGAGAATGACAAAGAGGGCGGTTGTGCCAATGCAGAAGATGTAGTTGAAGAACTGCGTGAAGTACTGGCCGAGCCGACCGTACGAGTGGTAGCCAATGTCGGTGAACGTGCGCAGACGCTGTCCCTCCTTATAGTACAGGCACTTGATTGTGATTGATCCCGAGTACATACCGATGAATGCCGAGATGGCAATAATGACGAGGCCGACGTAGCCGATCTTGGAGAACACATACGGGATCTGGAGGGCGCCGGTGCCGATGATGATGCACACAACGTTGGCCAGGGTCTTCAGGAACCCGGCAGTGCGCGGCGGGGGGACGTAGCCGTCGTCATCGGCAGACGGGTAGTTGACGCTCGAGGTCTCGCTCCCGTGTGCCTTCTCCTGGGCGCCCATGGAATCAAACACGGGCGTCGGCGGCCGGTTGAAGAGGGTTTTTATGCCAGCCATTGAGCAGGTTTCTGAGGAAATGTGTGTAATTAAAGGAAGGGCAGTAGAAGATGAAACCAGCAGGGAGAGAAAGGGGAGGGAAACAAAAAGGGAACAGGCAAAGGACAGCCAGGAAGATGCTTAGAGGATGGGGATGTCTTGTTCGCCGGAGCGTGCGCTGGCTGACGATACTTATACTCCAGACCCCTCACGACTCTGTCCCGCAACCCGGGTCCCCGCTCCCCCTCGCCAGCCCTGTCTTGGCCCTTGGCCCTTGGCCCCAATAACCACACACCACCTGCCCTTGTGAATTCTGTCCAGCTCGATATAGCAACTGCGACTGCGATTGCCCCTTTGGCCAGAAAAAGGACAGCATTAGTTTCAAAATGGCGCAGTGCTGTTGGGCTCTGCTGGCCTGTGTCGTCCCCGCTTCCCGCCCTCGGAGCTGTCATTCGACAGCTTCCCATGGGCCACTATGCGAGATCGCCCCGCCTATATACGGAGGAGCGGAGATGTCTTCCGGTTTGATTGGACTGCTCATATGAAACCATCGCAGCGCTGTGGCTTGCCTTTTTGGGCTTGCTACCGCTGCTGCATAGACGTGCATGTGTATCATCGTTCTGTTTTCGTCTGTGCGGGTGGGGGATAGGGGGGTACAAACTGCTCGTCTCCCTCCCCCAAAATTCGCCGGCGTTGGAGCGGCAGCAGCGCGATAGGGGGAGGCGGTGCTGTCCTTTTCGCGGCAGCAGCCGCCTCTGTCTAGTTCCACATGAAGCACAGTGGCCGAATTTGGTTGGGAACACCCCTCGCGCGATCACCAGTTCCCACAAAGTCTCACAGCCAGGCCCAGGCTGCCCAGCCTCGAAAGCGAAAGCAGGCGCCGTGGCCGGGGACCGCCAGCAGTGCTTTTGCTTTGGTCCCTCAGACCGACAGAGCCACCCACCGCACCCCCCCGATCGGAACGCGCCTTGGCTGCGGGTGTGACGCGGGCGCGGCGATAAGCTTGCTGGCAGCAGGTTCGCTGTCGAGTGTGGGAACAATATAGCACCAGAGGAGAGGCGTGGGTCATGTGTGCGCCCAGGTGGCGGATCCCATGCGCACTCGTGCATGAGGCCTTCGTGCGCTCTGCAGCACCTCCCGCGGCAGAAGAGATGGCGAAAATCCGTTCTTGCAACCTCGTTCTTCGGCCTATTGAGCATCCTCGGTTTTTCTCTTCTTAATAGCCGGCGCTGTCCATATTGTGGAAATCCCACCCCAGCACTGCCCGCACACTCAAGAGCGCTAAAAATGGGCCACGGCCACTACTACTCTCCACCTGCTGCACCGTACGGTCAGCAGCCTGCCTCATATGGTAAGTGTTTCACAAGAGCGGAAAGGATGCGCTACCCAACATCCCACCAGCACCAAGTGGTTTCTCCTGGCAGCTCCTAACCATCATCGGGGACTTTTTGTAAGCGACACGCATAGCATACAACACGGGCGGGTACTACGGCCCTCAGCAGCCACAGGTTGTCTACGTCCAGCAGCCGCACTACCAGCAGCGGCCCGCCCTTCGCGGCGGCGGCGGCTCATGCATGCCCTGCCTCGCGGGGCTCGGCCTCGGCTGCTGCCTCGAGGAGATGTGCTGTGACGACGGGGATTGCTGCTTCTGCATAATCTAGCCAGTGATGGCCCAGGCGGGTCGCCCTTATCTTCCGAATAAATTGTACGTACACTCCTGGATCTCCTTTCCGCCCTGGTTCCCATGAGCTGCATTTGGCGGTACTGTTGCACGTCGCCGTTTTGGACTGCCTGTGTGCATGGGAACATTTCTGCGACTGTGCAAAAGCAAAAGCAGCCATCCATGCGCTGGCCGCCGGATCCGCCATTGGCTCGCTCCGCCAGAACCACTGAGAACATTGCCATGTGCCATGGCAGCTGGATTCTTCCAGACGCTCCTTCCATTTCAAAAACAGCAGCGACTTTCAGGAGGTCGGATCGCTCAGACCCAAATCAGGCCAGATGCTGCGCGCTTCTTCCCATGTTGACATCTTGCTTTATTCGGCAGACTAGAGCAGGGTAGCGAGAATGAGCAGCGCGCCCGCCTTGTCAACGCACTGGTTGTGCTCGCTACAGCCAGACCCCAGGTACACGCACGACGCGCATCCCTTCTCGCATTCGCAGTCGAGCACCCGTTGATGTGCAAGCCCGATGATCTCTTGGCTCCTTTCAACCGCACGGGATGTGGGTCCGGCGGAAAACGGAACCTTCTCGTAGATAATCAGCCGCGCGGCCTTGGATCGGGCTGCTAGTGGGCTCTTGCATTCGGTTCTCAGGTCCTGCACAAGACACCCCACGATCCGGGCCAGCGCTGCCATTAGGGAATGCTGGGCACCATGGACGCTGGCTTCAACATCCAGGCCAGCCCCAGCAACCCTTCTGGCCGCTGATTGCGGGACGGTGATCCAGATGCCCAGCGACTGCGAGGTCAGCACCGGCGACTGCCGCTCGACCAGCTCCAGTACCCGCCTGCTCCGCTGATCGATCCGCCTGTAGCCGAACACTGTAACCCGGACCTCCACATCCCCGTAACTGACCACCCCGTGCTCCGATGACTTGCGGATGCTGCCGGGAACAACATCGAGGTAGTCGCGTGCAGTCGTGTACCACGACACGTCGGCATAGTGGACTAGCGCGACCCGTGACCCGGCATCGACCTTGTCAATCTCGTATGTCCGAGCCCGGTGCAGCAGGATTCCGCCCTCATAGAGCGTGAACACCGCGTGGATTCCGTCTAGCTCCTCGAGCAGCGTAGGTCCGGATGTTCCGTGCGTTTCAATCACCTGCCATTCGCACTGCTGGACTGATCGGATCGGCACCTTCTCCGCAGGCCACGGCTTGAACGCCATGGATGCAACCCACTGCTGAGTCACCGAGTCCCAGACCAGGTTGCCAGCCAGATCATCGGCAGCTAGCTGCATATTCTCGACTAGATCCCTGTCGATTGGCGACGCCAGATCGATAGCCTGCTCAAACGCCGCGCATTGCAAGTGCCCTAGTGCAACCGACTTCTCGCTGGAAATCTGCATCGACGAGAACTCTCGGACAAACAGATCCTCCGGGTGCTTGACTACCTGGCGGTCAATCAGGTTCCCTGTGGCCATGACCATGGTTAGCGATGCTCTGCCGCGTCGGCCGGCGCGTCCTGCCTGCTGCCACAAATTGACCCTGTTGGCTGGAACTCCGACCATCACCACTGCATCAAGGACACCAACGTCAATGCCCAGCTCCAGAGCGCTGGTCGCTATGATCAGCCGGGTCGCTCCTGAAAACATGTCCTGCTCAATCTGTCGCCGCTGCTCCAGCGTGTATCCGGCGCGATAACTCGCGACAAATCTGCGTAGGGGCTGCAGGCCAGGCGATGCCTCCAGATAATCAACGATCTCACGGGATACTAGCTCACATACCTGGCGGAACTTGCAGAAAACAATGGTCCGCGTCCCGTTCTGAAGCAAAACTGCTGCAATCCTGACCAGATCACTGGCCTGCTTTGGCTGCCTCCTGGCTGCAGTCGAGTCCCATAGAACCATGTGCATGTTGGCACGGGGCGATCCGTCAGTGTCGACTACTGTGAGCTCGGTTACGATGCGTAATCTGCTGAGCTAGCTCGCCCGGATTGCTCGTCGTCGCACTGCAGCAGATGAACTGAAACGCGGCTTTCTCGCATATCCTTGCTAGGCGAGCCATTATGCAAGACACGTTCTGTCCAAACTGTCCGTGGTACACGTGCAGCTCATCGATAACCACGTACTTCAAATTGTCAAAAATCCGTGCCCAGAGCTTCTTGTTCTGCAGCATCGCCACATGCAGCGTGTCAGGGTTAGTCAGGACTACCGACGCTGTATCCCGAATCCGCTGCCGCTCGCCGGATTTCCCGCCTAGAGTGTCTCCATCAAACGTCTCAACTACTATGCTCTCCAGCCCCGGAACGCTGCGTGCAAGTTGCTGAAACGAGCCGAGCTGATCCTGCGCCAGTGCCTTAGTCGGAAAGATAAGCAGTGCCTTGCTTTGTGGGCTATCAACCAGTGCCTGAAGAATCGGCATCTGGTATATGACCGACTTGCCGCTAGCCGTCGCCGTTGAAACCACCACATCTTCACCTCGGAGGGCAGCATCGATGGCTTGGGCCTGGTGTGAGTACAGCTGCGTCACGCCTCGTATCCTCCGGAAAGCTGCCAGTATCTGCGGGTCCACACGCATCTCCAGTTCACCATACTGCGCAGCGGCAGCCGGCACAACTCTTCCTGCGCCGGAGATAATCTGCCCGCTGTAAAAATCGAGGCCTGCCAGTCGAGCCATCAAATCCGGAATCGCCAGGGATTCGTCTCCAATGGTACCCAATTGCTGCGGCATCGGTGGCAAGCTGCTGCCGGCAAACTCTGTGATTGCCGCCAAGCCTTGCTCCAGTTGAATGCGCGAGAGTGCTGCATCGAAATCTTCGATGAGCTGGGTAACTAGCACGGCAGGACTCTGCGTTTTCTGTGTAGTAGTGCGGCGGCGCTTAGACGCGCGTGCTGCAGATGCCGCAGGCTTGCTGGCATGCAAGGTGTAGCATAGGTATGGCGAGCCCTCGCCTATTTCCCAGAATACATTCAGCCTGTCCTTTCCCAAGATCCCGCAAAATATCGCCAAGTCGCTCTGCGTCAGGCCTGCACCACTGCGGCCAAAGGTGTTTGCGATCTTGGTAAACTCTAGTGGCTTCTCGTCATTCCTGAGCAAAAGGAAGACACTCAGTGTCGCAAACTGCTTAAACTTTTGTTGCAGCTGACGAACCTCAGCATCCACCATCACTTGTATATTTGCAGGAAACCTTTGAAGACTATCGATTGGCTGGGCCACTGGTATTCCGCAGCCACAGGACCATTAGTTAGACCACTTCATGCATTCCGTCGATATTATGGACTGCTATTCATAATGGCCAAAGCTATTTTCTAGCGACATGCGCTAAAAGCAGAGGTGGCTGAAAAAATGTCTAGTGCTCGGCACCTTGCTGTTTGCGCAGCGCATAGAGATCCTCGAGCTGCTTCGAGTGGAGGAAGAAGTCTAGCGTTAGATCTTCAAGCCTGGTGCCTGGCGTGTTGTTGTACTGCCCAAAATCAGTGACGCCGTGCTGGCGCAGCAGCAACTCGTCGAGGCAGAAGTTGCCAGTGAACTCGCGCGAGTTCTTCGTCAAGATAACATGGGCTGAGTCAGCCATGATCTCGGCATTGCGCGACTTGCGCTCGCCCATGCCGTCAGCAGCGATCTTCAGCGCAGCGGTCTCAATCAGCGTCAGCGGCCACAGGCCATTGACCGCAATCCCATGCTTGCGGAATTCGCCAGCCATGCCGAGCACACATAGCGACATGTTGTACTTGGCGATCGTGTACGCAGGGAACGGCGCAAACCACTTCTCCTCCATCGCCAGCGGCGGGCACAGGTTCAGAATATGCGCATTATCGGATTTCTTCAGGTACGGTAGCGCCAGCTTCGACACAAGCCAGGTGCCCCGGCCATTGATGCTGTGCATCAGGTCGTAGCGCTTGACGTCGGTCTTCTCGGTCGGCGTCAGGCTGATCGCCGAGGCGTTGTTGACCACAATATCGATCTTGCCGAATGTGTCAGCAGTCTTGGCAATTGCTTCCTGAACCATGGTCTCATCGCGGATATCGCACTGGATAGGCAGCGCCTTGCCTCCGGCAGCCTCGATTTCCTTGGCGGCCGAGTAGATGGTGCCTGGCAACTTCGGGTTCGGGTCAGCGGTCTTGGCCGCAATGGCAACGCTTGCCCCATCCCGTGCAGCGCGGAGGGCGATGGCCTTGCCGATGCCTCTACATTAACGGCAGCACGCGTGCTTTAATCCGTGTGTGCTGATTGCCAGTAAGGAAAGCCCCAGCGGGTGACACGTTACCTGGAGGCGCCAGTGATGAATAGAACCTTTCCTGCGAGCGACATTGGTGGAGTCCTGGTTGTTAGAGTATAGAAGCAGAAGATGGAGCAGAGAAGAGCAGGTGGCGGTAGTATCAAGCACGCCTTGCTGTTCCTCCGTTTGTCCGAGCAGCAGCGGCTCGTGCTTTCATGCCTGCTGAGCGATGCGCGGCACGCTCTCTTGTGCGGCTTCTCCTAACGAGTAAGCCAGTTTCACGTGCTCCGCCATTCCAGCTGCAGCCATGGCAGCCTTCACCCTCGTCCGAAGGGAATCCGCAAATCAGATCATCTGATCTACACAGTGGCTTTTAGCCCTGGAGTTTGTTGTTGCCGGCATTGTGCTAGGCCATGCCGTGTTCTGACGCCAGAATGGCATGCTACTCCATGGCCAAGCGACGCATTGCAGAGAACGAGACCACCACTAGACTATTGGCCAGTGTTCCACAAACACCATGCCCTGATGTTGGCAGATTGCAGCAGGTATTGCAAGCAAGGCAGCAATTTGGTGGCCGTTGGGTCGATGGCTGGCCGGATGAACAGGCGAAATGAACAATGTAACACGAATTGGACCAAGAATAACCGCTTGAGTTGCATTGCGTATCTCATTTCAGGCTCACTTCTGGGATTGAAATGTCTGTGATACGCGTTTGTGTGTACCGGCCATCCTCCGGCGCGTTGCTTAGCCAGTGTGTGGCACGCGTGCTGAACACTTGTTTAGACTTGGCGCCAAGCAGTGCTGCCGGTGAGCTCCTGCCGTGCTTCATACCAGAAATTATTGGGGCGCATCTCGACAGAGTGCTAGCAGAACAAGCGGTATAGGTAAGCAAATGCAGCAAGGGAGAACGCATATAAATATGAGGTCCAATGAGCCAGAACACCCGCAGCATACAGCCATCGCCTGAATGCCATTTCGCTTTGCCTCCAATGAAACTACTCACCACCATTATCACGGCCGCTGCCATTACCATTTCTACCGCTCAAGCGTCCATGGATTGGACCGCTGACTCAACGCTGGAATGCGCGCAAGACAGCTGGGGTACTATCAAGGCCAAGTGCGACCCGATCATCAAGTCGACATCGTGGATGCTGACGCCGACCCTGAAAAAACATCTGAAGGAGCTCCAGGGCACTGATGGCAAGCTGGTTGCTAACCCGACCATCGACCAGCTTCGAGTGGCGGCGCAGGTTTTCCCTACCTTTATGTTTGAGTTGTATGCAGGCAAGGAGATTGAGGCCTGCCTGGCTACACATGTGCCCATGGTCGAAACTCCCACAGTAACTTCTGCAGCCAGCGACGTCTCGACGGCAGCTTCCAATGCTAGCACTCCAGATCCAACTTCGGCGACTGACGTTGCTCCTACCAGCACTTCGAACGAACCAGAGTCCACAAGCACGCCTGTTGTCCCTGCCCCACCTACATCTGAGGCCACTACTGAGTCCACCACATCCAGCGCTGATGCTCTGCTCTCGAAAACTGATGTCTCTACTCAGGCTACTGCCTCGGAGACATCTGTGCCATCGACCACCTCCAGTGCACCAACTCCATCTAGCACATCTGATTCCCCAGTTCTGCCCACGACCACAGATATGCCTGCTTCCACCCCTACATCCAGCGCACCGGCTTCATCAATCACATTCGAGACGTCTCAGGCGGATAACTCATCAGAGAAATCTCTCTCGTCTGCTACATCCGACACTTTGTCTGCTACCCCCAGTTCTGAGGAGTCGCTATCTACTTCCAACAAGTCCACAGCCTCACAAGTCGAACCCGCCGCTTCATCTGGAGAGTCAGCTCCTCCATCGGATGAGTCTGCCAATTCGTCTAATGAGCCAGCTGGTTCTTCGGACATAGCATACTCCCTCTCAGATGAATACGAAGTTTCGTGCGAGGAATCCTCTACCCCATGTATCGAGTCCTTCACTTCGTCTGGCGAATCATTTACCTCGTCTAGCGAGCCAATAGCCTCTTCTGACGAGTCTGCTGTCTCATCTGAGGAGCCAGTGCCTTCATCGTATGAACCCGAGGTTTCGTGCGAAGAATCTTTTACCTCATACAAGGGGTCCCTTACTTTGTCTAGCAAGTCAGCAGCTTCTTCTGACGTGCCGACCACATCTACGGATGAGTCTATCACGGCATCTGATGCGCTTGCTTTCTCATCCAATATTTCCACCGATACGGCCACCGATGGCAATTCCATTTCAGAGGATAGCACGGCTTCGTCGGTTGAATCAGAGCGGTCAGTTGAAAGCATGTCTACCGTCGACGGCATCGCCTCCATGTCGTCTGTCTTCAAGTGCTCTCCTCCGATTCATGTCACTGTCCATATAAAGGCCCACTGAGTAGCATAAATACATGTCTATCTATCTTTATCTTTACCTATATATAAGATTTTATAGTCCAAAAAGTGTCCGACCGTCCGCTAGAAATTATTTAATTGGTTAAAAAAAAACAAATTTTTAGTTTAACAATGGGTGTATATGCACGTGTTTTGTTAAATATGCATGTGTGACCTGTTAAACAATCATACAATACCTTACTATACCTGTCAAGTGTCATGATAACGACAAGAAAACCTGGTATATATATATAAACTTTCTTTTTGTAAACACTCATACTCTCTCTCTCTATCTCTCTCTCTCTAAATATTTTTGTGGTTTACTGTGACTTTGTTTTACTGAGATATATACTTATATACTCCTCATTTATTCCTTCATTTAAAAGCAATAACGATGGTATTCTATTCTAATAGTAGTAGTACGAATAATGCCTCGGTTTCTAATCGTCGTCGGATTGCTGATCGTGCACGACGCCAACGTCAGAGGGCTTTGAGTGCTCAGGGGGACCGCTCCCATGAACTTG
Organism: Linderina pennispora; assembly: GCF_002104995.1. NCBI lineage: Eukaryota > Fungi > Kickxellomycota > Kickxellomycetes > Kickxellales > Kickxellaceae > Linderina > Linderina pennispora. The sequence continues at coordinate 891,417 of NW_024468250.1, read as the reverse complement.
AACAGGAAAGATTACGAAGTCGGAGACGACGGGCAATGCAGAGCAATGAGAGCCGCAATGCTGCTAACAGACGGCGTTCTTCTCAGCGACAGGCTCAGCGTGCTTCTCAACGACAGATTCAGCGTACTGCATCAGGTGCACATCTGCCGCTTGCATTGCAGGTATCTGGTGCACACACGTTACCTCTCCGACTTGGAAGAATGGATGTGCAGTGCACCAGTTGTAGTGCCTTGCTATGGACTGCCGAACGAATCCAGCAGTCCTCTATGACACGTCCAATTTTTCAGATCTGCTGTGCACGTGGAGCTGTAGTGCTTCCAGCTCTGCAACCGCCACCAGGAATACTACTTCGACTATTGACTGGCACTAACACTGAAGCGCGGCAATTCCAGCGAAATATCCGAATGTATAATTCGGTACTCTCCTTTACCTCAACAGGTGGAGTAGTTAATGGCGAAGTTAGCAGGCATCATGGTGGTAAGTACCAATATTCTATGTTTTATGTTCTATGTTTTATGTTTTATGTTCTACGTTCTATATTCTACATTCTACGTTCTACGTTCTACGTTCTACGTTCTACGTTCTACGTTCTACGTTCTATGTTCTACGATTGTTTTATGAATAGCTATATAATTGTTGGAATCATCTCCTCTCATCTCAAATCTCAAATCTCAAATCATATCATCATCATATCATAGGTGTCTCTAACTTTCGAGTTCGTGGTCAGATGTACCATAGAATTGGATCACTACTTCCAGTATATGGCAACGAGCAGCCACAGTATGCACAGCTGTATATTTACGACACTGCCAATGAGCTTGCAAATCGAATGACTGCAATTCCTGGACTTGATGAGAATACTCTGTCTCTCCTCCAGCAGATGCTCCATTCAGTCAATCCGTATGCTGCTCGCTTCCATCAGGTTGCTGAAATTGTCCAGCAGAATCCATCCCCTGAGCTATGCATAGCAATTACAGCAGGTCGCAATAACGATTCGTGTCGCTACAACTTACCAACAGCAGATGAAGTAGCTGCAATTATACCCGATGGCCAATCTACGAACAATGGCCGTGATATCATCCTACGGACAACTAATGGTACACTACAGCGGATTTCAGAGCTACATGTTGCCTATGCTGCACTGCACTATGTGCTTCTATTCCCACGTGGGGAGGATGGCTGGCATCCTGACATTCCTATTTCAGGTCATCGGCATACACATCAAGACAGTATCCAAGCCCAGGATAACGTCTCAGAGATTTCAGAGAATGGTGTTGGAGATGAAGCACTCTCTGGAACCCATCGCCAAAGCCGTGTAACTCAGATGGCCTTTTATGCCTACCGGCTTCAGTTTCGTGGTGAGGCAGCTCCAATCCTCCACCTAAGTAGGAGGTTATTCCAGCAGTATATTGTCGATGCATATTCCACTATTGAGAGCAACCGCCTACGATGGTATGCAAGAAACCAAGACAATATTCGTGCTGAAATGTACCAAGGTATGTATTAGTTTCAATCATATATAAAATATAGTAAGAAATGATGCTGTTGTTGTTGTTGTTGTTGTTGTTGGTTAATGCACATTTAGTATGAATTATTATAATAGTAAGAAACTGCTGCTAACTTTAATCAAATATATTTATCTATATATAGGCCTTCAAGATGCTGTCCAGCTATCTGAAGCCGATATGGTTGGTGCTAACCTTGGTCGTAGAGTGATATTGCCATCCTCATATACTGCTGGTCCCCGCCATATGTATCAGCTCTATCAAGATGCAATGGCTATTGTGAGGACATTCGGCCCCCCTGACCTATTTATTACCTTCACCTGCAACCCCTGTTGGCAGGAGGTACAGGCCGAATTACTCCCTGGACAATCTGCTGCTGATCGCCCAGATCTAACAGTTCGTGTCTTCAATATCAAGCTGAAGGAACTGATTAAAGATCTAACAAAGAGGCATATTTTTGGTCAGGTCGCTGGTCATATTTACACTGTTGAGTTTCAGAAGCGAGGGTTGCCTCATGCACATATTCTGCTTATTCTGGACAGTGAGTCAAAGCACTGAATTATCACAGAAATCGACCGAGTGGTATGTGCTGAGCTTCCTAATGAACAGCAGAATATGCAGCTCTTTAGAGTTATTGCCACCTCAATGGAGGCCATTCACAAATATAAATAGTTAAAGAAACTAAATAACTATTATCAGAATAACCAATTAACAAATAAGAAATCAATTACTAGCAGTAGATAAATATTTTAAAATACAGAATGTTTAGTAGTGGCCAAAAAGATTCTAGCAACTAGATTAACAAATAAACAAAGATGCCAAATATGGTGCTTCTACGAAACCCCCTTCGGCATCCTGAAAAATTTCAGTTGATACACAATTAATATGCTTCTACTGAGATAGAGGCTGCGTCCCGAGAAATCAACTGAAATTTTTCAGGATGCCAAAGGGGGTTTCGTAGAAGCACCATATTTGGCATCTTTGTTTATTTGTTAATCTAGTTGCTAGAATCTTTTTGGCCACTACTAAACATTCTGTATTTTAAAATATTTATCTACTGCTAGTAATTGATTTCTTATTTGTTAATTGGTTATTCTGATAATAGTTATTTAGTTTCTTTAACTATTTATATTTGTGAATGGCCTCCTCAAACAATGGAACGAGTTGGGCTTTATCTTCCATCACCCATCTTTACTCATGGCCAACTCTATGTGGCACTTTCTCGCATACAATCATTTAGTAATCTCAAGATAATGTTAGGGTCAGCTACACATTATCCTGATAGTGAACCTAAGACTAAAAACATAGTCTATAAGGAGATATTTTCTTAGTTTAATTTTAACTTTATATTAAATATATTTTTATTAGCTAATACTAATTTCTACCATATACTATTATTAGTATTAAAATTATTAAATATTTTATATTAAAACCTATTATATTCAAAAACAAATTTGTATTTATGTATTCAGCCCGCTGCAGGCGCTAGCAGTCTCTACCGAAATGTGTGACAAACAGCGTTTGGCACACATAGAGGTGCGCTTGCATCGCAAGCATGAGACTGCTAGTACTTTTATATAAGATTTTATAGTCCAAAAAGTGTCCGACCGTCCGCTAGAAATGATTAAATTGGTTAAATAAAATAAAATAAAACTTTTAAGCTTCAACACGAGTTTGGGTGACTTACTCTATAAACTCCTTTTTGATCTTATGCGGCATCTGACCTCATCGGTGAAACCAGGGTGACGAGTTGTTATTGTAGTGGTCACAGGTCTCCACTAGATATCTCCATTGGTTCAGCGCAAGAGCTGCTCTCATTGTCGGTCGGTCTGATAACTTCCATGGCATCATCATGGTGGTCATCACTGACTGCGCAACACTCTTAGGATATTTATTTATGAGCACCTATTGAATAAGGCCATATATCTCTTCTAGCGGTCATGCAATATTTGTGGATTTATTTTATAAATTAATTTGTCTTATGAATATGCGTAAGCGGTAGTATTTGAGCCACAATGGACCCAGTCTGTATAGACTGATTCAAGAGAATGTATCAGTGCTAAAGGCCTCAAGAACCATGCAAGCCAGATAATTTTTAATAAAAAGTTCTTAATGCTATGCATACGCAATAAAGCAAAACTGAACAGCATCATTTCTCTTCTTACTTGCCTATTGAATTTCTCAAATGAATATTACCCGCAGCACTACTGTCATAAAGACATCACTTGGTGGTATTGGCTTCCGTGATTCTATGTTGCCCCGCCTAGAGCAATTTGTACACAGCGTCAATATCATCAAAGAACATACATACATGCTTGCACGATGGATACTACTCCATCAGCTAGCTTACGATGATGCCTTTGACCCAGCAACATTTGTGAAAAAGGGTTTTTTTCGTTTTATTTATTTATTCATATATCGCAACCTGAAGGCGAAGACTGTCATATCTGCCAAGGATTTTGTCAACCGGAAGGACAAGTCAGAACTGTCGACCGCAGATTTCGGTGATGTAGTTAGATACCATATTTATGGTTATCTATTACATAATGGCGATATCGAGCTACATGGCGTATGCGACATGAATCAAGTAGCAACATACGTGGATACCGAGCTGATGACAGCATACAAGAACAACATTGTGTTGCACTATGGCAGTTGCCTACAGCGGATTCTGGCCAAATTGATTGATATTCGCAGCCGCAAAAACACACTGCACAGTACAATGGGCAATGTGTCTAAGGCTGAGTTCAATAATGCATGTCAAGTGTATATTTATACGCCTGCACAGAAGCTCCGCCAGGCAGTTGCCTCTAGGCACCCTGATCTCAGTGTGCTCACCTCACCGATGCTTGCAATCTACAACAAGCTGGCACCAGTCCTTAGTGCCTATGATGCCAAGCACAGATTCGCCAAAGACAGCCGATACTATGATGCCAAGGTAAATCCACTTAAGTATCTGCGTGCATACATTCGTCTATGCCAGCTTATCGAGAATGAGCAGCTTGGCAAGTCTCCCCTCAATGCTTACCTCTGCGGACATCATGGATCCCAGGCCATGTGCGCTTAGACAAGCAAATAATCAAGCGGGTGTTTGTTTCGAAAACACGTAAGTAGGTTACCAAGATCAACGCAGCAAAGAGGGCAGCAACAGAGGCAAGGAAAGCAGCAGAAAAGGGCGAAAAATTGGCCAAGAAGGCTGCACGCGAAGCAGCGAAGATGCCATCGGATGCAACAGAGGCCACTGCAGCAACTGCAGCTGATTCATTTGCAGGTGCATCGGCTGCTGCAGCAGACATTCCGGCATGTTCCCAACCCGCGGCCCTACCAGAGATCGAAGAACCCAACTGTGAAGTGCCATGGCCTTCTCCGCTGTACAAGCGAGTCATGTAAGCGGGCCATGGCACAATACAGGCGAGCCTATTCATCTCGGCTCTTGAACCGCGATCTCGCAGCAGTTCTAAACTTCAGGCTCATTTTCCAGTCACTCTGTGATTCAGGCAGTATTCCTGAATAGTTCTGTCGCTTTACGGCCATTGCTGCCGATGCTTCTGGCACCACCCTGGCAACAAAGAGGTCGCGCAAGAGGCGTGCAGCAGCAGGCGATTCTGCTGCCAGCAGCAGCGAACCAGCGCTGAAGCGCCTGCGCAGAGCAGGCCATCAAGACAGGTGATGTCCATGATCGACATTGCACCAACAACCATCCGACACGTTCAAATGACCGGTTCACCGTGATGCTCTTATCGACGTGTCAACCCATGCTGACTAGCAGCCGAGCTCGCATCGCGAGCAGAGTAATTCTGGTATGCTCTATAAGAAAATGTGTTCTATTTGCTGGTGCGCTTGTTGGTTGCCTCATCGACACACAGATGCATATCAAGGTTTGCGTAATTTACCGCCGCCGGGCCAGTGGTAGACAATGGCGCCAGCGCCCTCAGCACTGGTACAATCTTGGATGCTGCCTCTGTATTTGAAAACGGGACACTCAGCTTGTCTGCATTCCGGATCCCCGTAGCGCACATTTTGTTCCTACAGTACGAGCGGCCGCATCCGTGGACCATCTGCAGCTGTAGCGCTCGTGCCAACCGCTTCAGTAGCTTCAAGTGCTTGGGGTCAAACTCGCTGGTATAGTACGGGCCATAGCACGTCTTGCACAACCCAAGCGCGTTCTTTGAGTCACGCTCGCCATCGCACTCGGCGTTCGAGCACGGTACCATTGCGGCGCGTGCTGCCTGGTCCTTCATTGCGTGGACACGCATGTGTACCTGGACTTGGCGGATACGCACATTGGCTTTGCACTTTGCACACGGGATTGTGCGATTGCCACAGTACGACTCGTGCGAGTGCAGCTGCATCATGATATCCTCGGGTTCGAATGACTTGGTTCCTTGCCGCTCAATGTTGTGGCAGTAGCGACACTCGATCAGCCGCTCAGGGCACTCGGTCCGGCGGTGCTCGGCCAAATCAACAAGCGAGTCGAACGGGCTGGTCGGATCGCAGGTGCATGTAGCTGGTTCGTGGTAATGGCTGTTGTGTTTTGCCTCATCACCTGCTTCGCCTGAAACTAGACAAATCGGGCAGTGCCAATGCAACTCTGCTTCCCTGCTGCCGTTCTTGAAGATGCGGCTGCACTGGGGGCACCGCCAGTTGTGCCTCTGGCAAACGATTTGGTGCATTGTCAGTCGAGATGCCGGGACATGTGCTCTGCAATTGTCACATATAACCGAGTCGCTGTCAGCCGCATCAGGGCCACCCTGGACGGCGTTGCTTGATTGTTCCTCTGTATCCAAGGTGACCGAGACGGTTGCCTTGCACCCGATATCTGATGCAGCAACGGCAACAAATATGCTGTTTGACCCTGAAGGCAAGGCGGAGCCATCGATAGCTATAGTTTTGCGCGAGGCCGATGGCGCTGCACAGTCAAACCAAGTGTTGTCCCGCATCGTCGGGTGCTGGACGATTCTGCTGGCGAACACTGACGCATCTCCTTCATGGCAGTCGATGTGGATCGACACAGCTCCCGTCTGTGCAGGAATGTGCACACACAAGTCCTTTGTCGACCCACCGCCCAAAGCGATGTTTGTTGCTGAGCCAATCCCTAGCTCGCTACTGTTATCTTCATGCGTTAAAGAGCCAGAAGCTCCGTCAAAGAGAATATCCACAGACAGATCCGTGTCGACAATATCAACAGCCTCATTGCTGGGCTCTACCTCAACCACGCGGAACTTTACCGGCTCATGCATGCCGCCAACCGGAACCTCAACTGTCTCACCAGGGAATAGAACCGTGAGATTTGCACGCATATGTGCCTCTAACAGAGAGCGCACGTCGCGTATGCTCTGTGCAGAGCTGTCGAGTGCATGCAGTCGGGTAAATGTGCCCTTGGACAGCTCAATGTTCTCAACGATGACGTTGTCACCCTCGCTTAGTTTATCATCATCGATTAGCCAGTGCGGGATGCCGACATAGCCCTCGTCGAAGCTGAATTCGCGCACACCGCAGAAGAGTTGCCTTGCACGGTACTTTACGCGGAACAGGAGCGGCGAATCTATGCTGCGCTTTTCCAGCAGTGCCGATAGGTACGACGAAGGCAGATACACCTTGTCGGAATGCACATTGTCCACAGCCCGGTATCGAAGTGTCTGAGAAAAAGCCGCCATTGCAAACAGCGTTCCATGAAATGCAAGGGGGAGGAAGAGAAGTTACGTGTTCTGCAAAGTTCTTGGCCTCAACACGGATTTATCTGGTCAGCGAAGCGTGATTACTAATGCGCTGATTCCAATCTAGTGGCTGCGGTTCAAAGGCATTTGCAAAATCTCATACAAGCGCTCTTGGCCAGGTGCTCATGTGTGCCTGTTGCCGTAGCCGCAGCCATGCTCTAAGCCCGTTTCTAATCGACAGCATGGTTGGTAAACATAAATATTTAGTTATATACAAACAGATAATGTATGGCAGATGACTTGAGGTACTATCTGCAGCAGCAGAACACAGCCTTTAGCCGGGACGGCCAGGACGACCGCGAGCTGCCGCTCTCCATGTTGCGGTACATCGTGGGCCGTCCGCCGAGTGCTGGCGGTGCCGGTGGCCGGTACGATGTGGAGTAATAGTCGGTCGACGCATAGTGATTGCCTTGGACAGCAGCCATCTCCTCAGTGCGCATGGGCGGGACATGGTCGCTCACGCGGACATCATAGATGTCATCTCTGAACTGCGACTGCGACTGCAACTGCGACTGCGACTGCGGCTGCTGGTACTGGCTGTGCGGGTGCGGTGGAGGCAGCGGCAGAGGTGCTGGGTTGTAGGCACCCCCGCCACTGCCGCGGTATCCGCTTGCAGTGGGCCGTGTGGAGTTGGCGAGATGGACTGGAGTCTCACGCGGGGACACGGGGACTGAGACCATGGGCGGCAGACAGTAGTTGTTCAGCGCCTCTGGCGTAGCCGGGAACGAGTCTGGCGTGCTGATCGTGTCGAGGCCGTCGCTGCTGGCATAGTCGATATCAGTCGAGAGCTCACCTGTCGACTGACGCAGGACCGCTGGCTTCGGTGGGATGGCAGGCGGCGTAACCAACGGCAGCTCAGTGCCGGTCCCAGCAGCAGCACCGGAAGCAGGCGCCATTTTAGGCGGGGTCCGTGTGGCCAATGCTTGCCAGCTAAAGCCGTCAAAGAACGGGTGCTCCTTGAGCTCCTTCAGCCCGCCGCGCTGAACCGATCCCAGCCGCTTCTCGGGCTCAACCACCAGTATGCGCTCGACCATGTCGCGGGCAGCCGGAGAGATGTTTGCTGGGAATGCATAGTCAAGCTTCAGGACCTTCTGGAAGGTCTGGTACTCGTTCACTCCCTTGAACGGCGGGCGGCCAGTGAGCAGCTGGAATGCAATGCAGCCGATAGCCCATAGATCGCTGTTGCAGTCGGCAGCCTTGTCGGTGAGCAGCTCCGGCGACACGTACTCTGCAGTGCCGACGAACGAGTACGCGCGCATGTCGGTCTCGTCCTTGCCAAACATCTTGGCTGTGCCAAAGTCGGTCACCAGGATGTGCATGTCGTCGCCGAGTAGAATGTTCTCGGGCTTTATGTCGCGGTGCAGCGTGTGCTCCATATGCATGTACTCGACGGCGACAACAAGCTCCGCCAGATAGAACCGCACGCACTCGTCGGACAGGGCGCCCAGTCTGCGAATCCACGACAGCAGCTCGCCGTTGCTGGCTATGTCGATGATAAAGTACAGGCTGTGGGCATCCTGGAACGCGTAGTGCAGGCGCACGATGAACGGGTGGTGGAGGTTGTGCAGCACGTCGCGCTCAATGTTGACGTACTTTATCTTCTTCTCCTTGATGATATGCCGCTTGTCCAGGATCTTGGCTGCAAACACTTTGCCTGTCGCCTTCTCCCTCGCCTCGACTACTGTTGAATACGAGCCCTCGCCAAGTGTGCGCCCGAACTCAAAGTCTGCCACGACCCGCTTCCGTCCTGCCGCAGTAGCTACTGCTGCTGCAGCCGCTGCCGCCGAGACCGGGCTCTTCCTCTGCTGCGATGGAGGCGACTCTGCTGCCGGTGTTGTTCTCTGTGGTGTAATCTCTGGCGTTGCAGCTGCTGCGTTCAGCGCTCGCGTGGTCGACTGCATCGAGTATGCCGGCGAGTCGCCCGCCGAATTGAGTGCTCTGACTGCGTCGGCTGCCAAAGTCGATGCACCCGATGACGGTTGCTGTTGCTGCTGCTGCTGCTGCTGTTGCTGCTGTTGCTGCTGCGTGGGCTGTGTCGCACCCGCAACTGCAAGCCGGAGGTTAGCAGGCTTTGGCGGAATGCGCGGCTTCTCGCGCATTTCGAGCGAATCGTTCAGCGGGGCGGCTGTCATTTCCAGTGTTTGCAAATGGACGCTGTTTCTGTGCCGCTGCAGCTGGCCGGCGGTTATTTGCGTCATGTAGCTAACAGGTGTAGAAAATACGAATAAACTGGGGTGAGCAGGTGTGAGAAAAGAGACGGAAACGGTTTCGCCTGGCGCACACTCGGCGAAAGGACAGGCGCAATATAAAAGTACAGAGGAGGAATACAGAGCTGGCCAGTTGGGAAGGAGAGCAGCAAAAAACGAATGCCAAAAAAACTCCTCTGCCGCGCCCAATCAAGCCAAGCCCTTGTGCCTTGGCACACTAAGCCCACCTATCTTTGGCCACTGTGGCGCCGCGCTCTACGGGTCCGCGAAGCAGCACTCGCGCAGTACCGCGCAGCTTACCTTGTCGGGGGATTAGTAGCTGGGCAGCTGGCGGATATGCGTGCAGGGTATGCGTGCAAGGTATGCGTGCAGGATATGTGTATGTGGGAGACTGGTGAACGATGATAGCAGGTGCTTTGTGGTGGTGGCAGCGGACTGTCGCCCAGCACATGTCCGCCCTGTCGGATTTTATGCCGGGTGAGGGGCGACAAGGCCGTGCTCTGGGCACCATCAGCGCACATCGCGAAGGTCACAGCCTAGGCCGTGAGTAATAAACATGAAACCACTGGCGATTTCACATTGCCACACGGCGTCCAGCAGCCCAGGAAATTATCTGGGGAACTTGCACAGCCGTACGAGGCTGGCTTTGGGACCAGCACCATCAAGTAGCAGAATCGCAAAACATGCCGTACTGGCAGAACAAGATTATACATCGCCAATAGCCTGCCCAGCGTCGCTTGCAAAGTACATCCGTATAATATAATTTTCAGCATGCTGACAACCACAAAACGCGTGCAGCCCGCCTATCCCTCCTGGCCAAAGTCATTGGTAAGCTCTATCTGCTTGCTCAGATCGGCCTCGTTGACTGTCGGGCGACTGTTCTTGACAGCCTTCAAGAAATCAGACAGCGTCAGATCGGGGCTCCACCGGACCCTACGAAGGCTGGCAGGCACAGTGCATGTGCGCAGTGCCAGCCGCCCAGCCCCATACAGGCTCTGGCAATGAGTGGCTCGAGGCATGATCACGAGGAAAATCAATCAAGAAAGCGATTACCAAAAGGAGGCGATTTTGATTTTTTTGCGGTGTATCAAATGGCCATGTTCGGCCAGCAGACTCAAGTGCAGCCTCTTTTTCTCCAATTTTATTTTACAACAGGTACGCATCGAAAGCACTGGCGATTTAGCTGATGGATTCGAGGGGACGGAGTCGGAGTATGCGCAGCGAGCGTGATGGATACGTCTGCACAGAATGGATCCGGCGCACAGGCAGCAGCCAATTCGGAGGATTTCCTGGTTCTGGCATTTGGGCTAATTCGAAATTCCGCACGGCTGGTGCTGCATGTTCCTTGTATAGGTTGGAAACAAACGTAGTCAAACATGGGTAGAGTTATCAGAGCTCAACGTAAGGGTGCCGGCTCCGTTTTCAAGTCGCACACCCACCGTCGCCAGGGTGCCGCCAAGCTCCGCGCCGCTGACTACGCCGAGCGCGAGGGTTACATTCGCGGTCTGGTTAAGGAGATCATCCACGATCCTGGACGTGGCGCTCCCCTGGCTAAGATTCAGTTCCGCGACCCGTACCGCTTCAAGACTCGCACTGAGCTGTTCATCGCCACTGAGGGTATGTACACTGGCCAGTTCGTGTTCTGCGGCAAGAAGGCGCAGCTCGTTGTCGGCAACACCCTCCCGATCGGTGAGATGCCCGAGGGTACCATCATTTCCAACATCGAGGAGAAGCCCGGAGACCGCGGCACTCTTGCTCGCACCTCGGGTAACTACGCCACCATCATTGGCCACAACCACGACGAGGGCGTCACCCGCGTCAAGCTGCCCTCGGGCAACAAGAAGGTCCTGAAGTCTGGCTGCCGCGCTACCATTGGCATCGTCGCCGGTGGCGGTCGTATTGACAAGCCCATCCTCAAGGCTGGCCGTGCCTTCTTCAAGTTCCGTGCCAAGCGTCACTCGTGGCCTCGCACTCGTGGTGTTGCTATGAACCCCGTCGATGGTCCCCATGGTGGTGGTAACCACCAGCACATTGGTCACGCCTCGACCATTGCCCGCTCGGCCGTCCCTGGTCAGAAGGTTGGTCTCATTGCTGCCCGCCGTACCGGTCTGCTCCGTGGTACCAAGAAGCTCAAGGATTAAGCGTAATCTTGCTTTTTGTGCCGCACTTACCCCCTGTGAATCACAAGCTGTTTTCTGTCATTGGAGAAATATATACTGGTTCACGTCAAATGTCTCTTTTCGGTAATGTGCGCTACTTATCGAAGGGGCTGCGTCCTGCTGTGTGATCCAGTCAGGCCAGCGCGTGTATGATACGAACAAATTTGCCCATTTGGGGTAGGCTACATATTGATTTCGACTGCGATGTCTGTACGCACGGTAGCACTGCTTTCAGCTTCAGAGTAAACTATCTATTGTGTTCATTGCTGCAATTGGTGATGTGTGCTCGTCTGCTGACTTGACGCCTTTAGGTGTGTGGATGGTTTCTTTTTAGCTAGTGCTGTTTCAAGTGGGACTTGATCGTTATCGGGTACCCGTGCCATAAGAGAATAAGTGCATCCAAATACCTGGTTGTATCCAAGTAAATCCAACTCACTAATACTGGGGGATAGTTGTGGTTCACCTGGAAGGATTGTGTCAGGCTCTATGCTTGGTCCAACTAGGACTTCATAATCGGTCTCAGTAAGATGAAGTTCAGCATAAACCAATTATGCACTGCGTAACTGATCAGGCCATAGCTGTGGTATTGCAGCTGAGCCTTTAGATGATATTGCTAGGGGCTTGACTGCCTCAACGATATAAGCGATTTATCTATTGACAGTTGGTGATCCAACGAATTGTCCAATGGCAGTGGATTGTACCTATCCCACATCCAGTGGATTAATGCCTATGCTTCGCACTTGTCCAACATCAGAAGGCATTGTACCAATGTCTTAGTATTCCATCTCACCAACAATACTAGTGGCCATGTCATGACCTTCTGGGACTGTTAGCCTGGTATTCCCATCTGTCAGTGGAGCATATACAGAGGAGAACAATAACAGATCGTTATTAGGAATATGATAGTTATTTGGATAATTAGATCTGATGTTCAAATTATCTCTACCTAGTTTACCTAACTCATGGAAGTTGCTATTATCATCTGGATAACTGGGATCAATATTGAAGTTGTTATTGCTGTCATCAATGGAGATCAGTCAGAATTGGTTAGCTATTTAATAATTATTAATAATTATTAATATTTTCTTGTTCAGATGCCAAATATGGTGCTTCTCTGAAACCCCCTTTGGCATCCTGAAAAATTTCAGTTGATTTCTTGTGACCCAACCTCTATCTCAGTAGAAGCATATTAATTGTGTATCAACTGAAATTTTTCAGGATGCCAAAGGGGGTTTCGGAGAAGCACCATATTTGGCATCTGAATAAGAAAATAATAAAAATATTAATAATTATTAAATAATTAACCAATTCTGACTGATCTCCTTAGCTTACCCTGATCTCATTACTGCTCAGTAGTTGTTTGGTCCTGTAGTGCTGTAGTAGTGTTGGACACTAGTCAATGGGGGTCATTCCAGGACTTATAAATTTTAGTTATTTGCAATTAAGTTAGATAGATATTTGAATAATAGTTTTCAGAACTATTTTTAGCTACTAGATATTTTTGGAACAGATAATTATAATTGTTGTGTCCAAAATGTTTTTGTGTGTATAATTGATTTTAAAAATACAAATATTTTTTTTGCCATTTCACCCAAACTGCTATCAGCATCTTAGAAAAGTTTCAGTGAACATAATTTCAACCAGAAAGAAAAACCTTTGCATATTTGGGGTTAATTATCATTGGGCAACAAAAGTCAATATCTCAATAGATGTGGCTAAGCAACCACAAGGAAATTATGTTCACTGAAACTTTTCTAAGATGCTGATGGCAGTTTGGGTAAAATTTTTATTTCACTGAAATTGCCTATAGTTTCAACATGTATAAATAGTTGTTGTGCAGATAACTAGCTCTGAATGACCTCCAATTGGCAACATAATTAGTCCTAAATCAGCAAGTTACTGTGAGGAAAATCCTAACTAGATAACCCACCAATTATGTGACATTGAGCTTCTCTCTGAAAGATCTTTTCCTTTTTTCCTTTTCTTTATCAGTTTAACTGCTTAGTATTTTTCTCATTTCATAATTTTAAAACTTTGTACACTGAGCGGCAAAATTGAGTCACAAAAATCAAAATCATCGAAAATCTTAATTTATTTCTCAGAACGACGTTCATTGAATATGATAAGATTAAATCATGGTGTATGTCATGCACTAATCTATTTCATGTAGTTATGTGCTTATCACTCTTGAAATAAGCGAGAAATTGACTTTTTAAAAATATAAATTTTTGACTCAATTTTGCTCACAAAATTCGTCGATTTTTTTCTCACTAACTAGCATAGACACCATAGGTTTTTTTGACTGCAGCGATACGCACAGGCATCGAGTTCACTACCCATGAATAAACGGTTTCATTTACTTACGTATATATAATTTCCTTGACCAATGCAACGTAGGTGCCAAAAACGATGAATTTTGGCCTTTATCAGATCATACTCATATTGAAGCCCTATATGTGAGTAGCGCATCATATCTAGGGAACTACACTGATCATCATACAGTAGAAGCAGTATTCATATCTAGCCAACTGGTAGCCTAATTTGCCATTTATATGATGATGAATACTTTGGACATAATCTTTGCACTCTCCTACTGCTTATCATAGGTATGTAATCAAGGTATGTTTTATATCATCATATATACACTGATCAGTATGTCACATCCCCTTCTACTAAGGAAGCAATAGCCTTAGCTGTATAGAGATACGCTACTCTAAACTCAGAATCTACTTTTTCTATTGTTCATAGATTCTGGTTTTCTTTTTATTTTTGGCAGAATAGAGTATATTCATTCAGATATTTCATTCTCAGTGTCACCTGTGGGGCATGTGCTTTGTATAGCAAGTACATTTGATTTGATCTATTATGTATTTGATCGGAAGGAGCTGCTTAAAGAAGGATCAAGAAAGTTGCAAAATTTGAGATTCAGATTAAATGGCTTATCATTAGGCACAGAGGTTACATATGGATATCTCATAGTATAGAGCAGATAGCCACAGTAGTATCCTCTCTACCTATCTATATATTGTTACTATAAAAAATCATGTCATAGAATCACATTGCTTCAATAGAGAGCATAAGTGTAGTTGTGCATCATATATAGTTGATTACTCCCTCAGTGAACTAGCTATCAAACTCATTTCTTGTCATCGTTGAGTACAAATCACGCGAATATCAACTATGCAATCAACATCCATAAGAGTGATGGCAGCGCTGAAACGTTGATCATTTCCTTCATAATTTTTCTTCGCATATTGAATACATGATAGTACTACGTGTAGTTGAGCAACGTTATGAATGAGATGTTAATATTGAAGAGCGAATGCAGAAGAGTTATAGGTAGTGATTTCACACCATTCAAAAAATGATAAGGTATAGAAATAGCACTATGAAGCCAAAGTGAGTCAAATTTTTGCCACTTAAATTTTTCTAGTTTTTTACTCTTGTATCGATATCATACGAAGTACGATGTTTAAAGAACATCTAATGCCATACGTTTATACTATATCAAGCCCCATCGAACATATATCGAATGGAAGTATCTACGTTATCTGATGACGAAGATATAGCATCAAAAAGTTGAAAAAAATTTTTGTGACTCAATTTTGCCGCTCAGTGTATATAATGCCTCAGTTTACTTTAGTTATGAGTCCTATAAGTTCTTTATAACCTCTCACTATGGTGCACCTGTTAAATAGAGCAAACCTTTGCATGTGGAGTAGAAACATTCCAGACATACTCAAGGTATGTGGTTTTGAATATGCTCTTGAAGTTCCTACTATGCTAGCAGTAAGCATGAGGCTGAGTGAGCAGAAACAGCTCAAAGTATGTAACTTGATCCTGTACTGTATGACTGTAAGAGCAGCAGAGATGTTCTAAGAGCATAAGAAGCCTCACAAACTGTGGCAGTGACTTGAGGGGCTGTATGTGGCAATGATAATGATAGATATATGAAATCCACTCTAAGAACTAGTAGATCTAAAGTACAAAGGTGATGTCAGTGCTATGATTAGCCATATTGAGGAAATAGTACAGATTTTGGAGGATAACAAGTTCTCAATGAAGCTGGTAGTTAGGATACTTATGCTGACCTCACTACCTAAAGAGTTTGACAATACAGTGGATAACTTGACTTGTAGTAAAATTGGTGAGCTTAACCTTAGGGAGCTAGAACCAGAGCTGGTTGATATTTAGGCACAGAAGCAGTAAGAGGAGCCAGAGGAAGGGGAAATGACTAGACAAGTGGTAATAGCAGTCAGACCTTTTTGGAGGTCATTCAGAGCTAGTTATCTGCACAACAACTATTTATACATGTTGAAACTATTGGCAATTTCAGTGAAATAAAAATTTCACCCAAACCGCCATCGGCATCTTGGAAAAGTTTCAGTGAACATAATTTCCTTGTGGTTGCTTAGCCACATCTATTGAGATATTGACTTTTGTTGCCCAATGATAATTAACCCCAAATATGCAAAGGTTTTTCTTTCTGGTTGAAATTATGTTCACTGAAACTTTTCTAAGATGCTGATAGCAGTTTGGGTGAAATGGCAAAAAAAATATTTGTATTTTTAAAATCAATTATACACACAAAAACATTCTGGACACAATAACAAATACTAACTATGAAAAAAATAAATAGTAGCAAAAAATAGTTCTGAAAACGATTATTCAAATAACTATCTAACAAAATTGTAATTTACTAAAATTTACAAGTCCAGGAATGACCCCCTTTAACCATACAAGCAGAGACTATTTAATGTGAGCTGCTACTGCAAGTCATATTGCACAACTGGGCATTAGATGAATAAGTACCAAATTGGTCCATCATATAACTGGGTGAGCAGAAATGCCAACCAAATCAGGCAGGGGGAAGTAGATGACTTCTGTTTTTTCATTAGGGATATAAGCCAGGCAGTACTATCAGTGATTGAAATGGTGACCTAGTATATCAACTCTGGCTCAACACTACACCTTATTAGAGATGACAAACTACTATAGGATGCAGTATCAGTAAGGGTTGTGCTTCATATAGCTAATGGTGAGATGATTCACACAGCAAAATGGGGTAAGGTTAGGATCAATATAGATAGCTAGGATGTACTACATAGATTTCAACTGAATGAAGTGTACTATGCACCAAAAGCAATAATAAATCTACTATAAGTGCACCAGCTTACCAAAAAGGGCTGTAAGGTGGAATTTAGCAATGACTGCTGTACAATCTCATCTCCAAAGGGTGTACAGCAATTGAGGGTATAAGTATAAAATAGGCACTACTCATTTGCTATGCTAAGAGGATAAGGGCTAAAGGCTGGTGGCAGTGCATTTATGGTCAAGTCCCAGATACTACTATCAACTTTGTATACTAGATGTGGGCACTGGGATGACAATACTATTATTCAAATGGTCAATAAGGGAGCTTTTAATAGTATAAGTATTATAAATGATATGGATTGAAACACATGTATGATCTGTATGAGTGCAAAGTCAGTGAGTAAGCCACATAGGGAGGCCATTCACAAATATAAAAGTTTAAAGAAACTAAATATCTATTATCAGAATAACCAATTAACAAATAAGAAATCAATTACTAGCAATAGATAAATATATTAAAATACAGAATGTTTAGTAGTGGCCAAAAAGATTCTAGCAACTAGATTAACAAATAAACAAAGATGCCAAATATGGTGCTTCTCCGAAACCCCCTTCAGCATCCTGAAAAATTTCAGTTGATTTCTCGGGACGCAGCCTCTATCTTAGTAGAAGTATATTAATTGTATATCAACTGAAATTTTTCAGGATGCCGAAGGGGGTTTCGGAGAAGCACCATATTTGGCATCTGAACAAGAAACTAATAAAAATATTAATAATTATTAAATAGCTAACCAATTCTGACTGATCTCCTTATAGAATTAGACTTAATCAAAAGCTTCCATTTTAAAACATCATGTTCAAGTCATCAAGTTGTTATCATCCTATTTATAACTATTTTTCTAATACCAAGCAATCATATATATCATCAATTTTAAAAAGAATCAAACCAAGCCATTTTAAAAAATCATAATAAATTCATCAAGTTGTTAGAACCCCATCTGTAATAAATAGATATGCACCAAGCAATCATATATACAATCATTTTTAGAAATAATCAAAATGTGCCATTTTAAAACATCAAATTCAAGTCATCAAGTCATTAGTACTCCATCTGTAATTAATCAATATGCACCAAGCAATCATATGTGTCATCAATTTTAGATTGAAGGAATCGATTTTGAATTTCAACAATAGATGCTTCTAACTCTGCTTTCTGGGGCAAAGTATGTATTGGTTCCACTTGTGTTGACTTACTCTGGGTTATGAGTATCTTTGATTACCCTGATACACATGATGAGTGATGATGATCAATATGTACATCACTGTTTGCTAGCAACTTCTTCATATTATAAAGCAAGCAGCATAACTTCATTTGCATATTGTAAACATTCCTATTCTTTACTCTAACAATCTCCCTGTTTGACAGCCTTTTGAATGTATTGCCTAGTTCTCCAAATGTATTTTCTACCATTGAATGGAATGATCCAAGATGAGAATTTTATTCAGCTTCTGTTTCTGATAAGCTTGTTCCTCTCTGCTTTCTTACTGGTAAACAAAAGTTGTGTAGTCCAAATGTATCCTGCTCTTCTTCCTCAGTCATCTCTTCCAAAATACTTTGTGGATAGCCACCATCAAGCACAATGCAATCAATAGGTGATATGTTCTTCAGCAGCCCTATGTTCTTAATCATTCTTGAGTCTGGGTGATCTCTACAGTCTTCAGTTGGTGAAACAAGTAGAACCATTCCATTCACATCAATGCATACTTGTGTGCGATATCCTGATTTTTTCAGTTTGAATGAATAGAGATCTGGTTTGTATGCTCCATTGTGTAGTGCTCTTGAGTCATGGCCATCTAACATTAGTGTTACATATTTAAAACCTTGTGGATTCTGTATCTTTGCTGCAAAGACTCGTAGTTCTGGAGTTGAAAACATTGTGGAGGTCATTCAGAGTTTGTTATCTGCACAACAATTATTTATACATGTTTAAACTATTGGCAATTTCAGTGAAATAAAAATTTCACCCAAACTGCCATCGGCATCTTGGAAAAGTTTCAGTGAACATAATTTCAACCAGAAAGAAAAAACCTTTGCATATTTGGGGTTAATTATCATTGGGCAACAAAAGTCAATATCTCAATAGATGTGGCTAAGCAACCACAAGGAAATTATGTTCACTGAAACTTTTCCAAGATGCCGATGGCGATTTGGGTGAAATTTTTATTTCACTGAAATTGCCAATAGTTCTAGCATGCATAAATAGTTGTTGTGCAGATAACAAACTCTGAATGACCTCCATTTGCCATCTGAATAAGAAAATAATAAAAATATTAATAATTATTAAATAGCTAACCAATTCTGACTGATCTCCAATCATAAGCATGATCACATCCTAGCAATTCAGCCATAGAGATTGATTCAAGAGAACATGAAACTGAGAACCCATGACTATGTATAGAGAGCAGCCCTGAACCTATGGACTATGACTGGATAAATGATATCCTTATGCTCCCTGTAAGTCATGAATATGTCAATTTTGATCTGTCTAGATATCTACCTCCTCCCCCAAATCTTGACACAGAGATGGAAGAGCTACAGAAGATATCACAGATATCAGATATAGTGCGGTGGACTGGAAATAAACCCAAATCCAGTCCAAAGACACACATAGACATTCCTATGAGTCCAATACTGGCCAATCAACAACTGCATCTGAAGACTCATATCTATGCACCCCTTAGTGCCACAGGAACAGATGAGTCATATTTAAGTCAACCCAAGCATAGATGCAAAGATTCAGTTGGCAAATGTATATATGAAAAGGCTAATAGCTCACATATTCTATCATCAGAAAATATGGATGTTACATTTCCTTATGCTGCTCATAAAGCCTGACTAAGTTGGAGCAAATCTAAAACAGAATGACAATCCAATACCAGTTTAAAAGACATGACATTATCCAGTGAATTATCAGTAGGCCCTTCAGAGATAACTGGATCAACTGCATTCATTCATGGGTTGGCACAATTGTTGCTATATACTGAACATGCATTTGAAGAACAGTGTTATGAAGTGGAACTTGAGGGTCTTCTTACTTCCCATGGAGCCTTATATGCATATGCTTCAGTAGCTGGACTTGAGAGTTATCAATCTGCAATCCTGGGAATGGAAGCAAGCAAATGGCATAGTAGTATTCAATCAGAATTAGACTCCATTTGCAAGAATGAAGTACTACAACTGGTTGGGGGTCATTCCTGGACTTGTAAATTTTAGTAAATTGCAATTTTGTTAGATAGATATTTGAATAATCATTTTCAGAACTATTTTTTACTGCTAATTATTTTTTCATAGTTATTATTTGATATTGTGTCCAGAATGTTTTTGTGTGTATAATTGATTTTAAAAATACAAATATTTTTTTTGCCATTTCACCCAAACCGCTATCGGCGTCTTGGAAAAGTTTCAGTGAACATAATTTCCTTGTGGTTGCTTAGCCACATCTATTGAGATATTGACTTTTGTTGCCCAATGATAATTAACCCCAAATATGCAAAGGTTTTTCTTTCTGGTTGAAATTATGTTCACTGAAACTTTTCCAAGATGCCGATGGCAGTTTGGGTGAAATTTTTATTTCACTGAAATTGCCAATAGTTTCAACATGTATAAATAGTTGTTATGTAGATAATTATCTCTGAATGACCTCCGTTGATCACCCCTGACATGAGAGAGTTCTCAATACACGTTGGGTATTTGTGAAGAAGATTCCTGCTGACAATGCACCTCCAGTGTATAAAGCATGTCTTGTAGTACAGGGGTACCTACAAAGACCAGGAAACTATGGAGATATTTTCTCTCCTGTGGTTCAGTCTAAGTCAATTCGAATTCTACTAGCAATTGCTGCTCAGCAAGAGCTCCTAGTTCATTGTATGGATATCAAGACTGCCTTCCTAAATGGCCATCTAGAAGAGGATGTATACATTAATATTCCTGATAGGATATTGGGAGACTAGTCAATGACTGTATACAAAGGAGGCCATTCACAAATATAAAAGTTTAAAGAAACTAAATATCTATTATCAGAATAACCAATTAACAAATAAGAAATCAATTACTAGCAATAAATAAATATTTTAAAATACAGAATGTTTAGTAGTGGCCAAAAAGATTCTAACAACTAGATTAACAAATAAACAAAGATGGCAAATATGGTGCTTCTCCGAAACCCCCTTCGGCATCCTGAAAAATTTCAGTTGATACACAATTAATATGCTTCTACTGAGATAGAGGCTGCGTCCCGAGAAATCAACTGAAATTTTTCAGGATGCCGAAGGGGGTTTCGGAGAAGCACCATATTTGGCATCTGAGTAAGAAACTAATAAAAATATTAATAATTATTAAATAGCTAACCAATTCTGACTGATCTCCAAACTCAACTGATTGCTATATGGCCTCAAACAAGCACCTCACACATGGAACAAATGACTTTGGGACCACCTAGTAGAGAAGATGAAGTGCAAACCATTCAACTCAGACTACAGGGTGTTCATATATGGTGACAACAAATCATACTGCTTCATTGCAACATATGTGGATGACCTCATATTGGTCGCAACTGATAGCAAGGTCCTAGGACAAGTAAAGTTAGCTCTATCCACAGAATTTCAGATGAAAGACTTGGGTGAAGCAAACAGTATTCTCTGAATCAATTTGCATTGAAACAAGAATGGAATCTTGATTAACTAATGAAGTGCAATCCAACTACTATTAGATAAATTCGGTATATCAGACTGCAACCCTTGTCACCTGCCCCATTGCACATCTGTAGACTTGGCTCCAGCTGAGCCACATAAGAAGTGGATGGATCCTACCAATTACTGATCTATTATTGGTTCCCTACAGTACTTGGCAATAGTTACTCATCCAGATATATCACACATTGCATCATCCCTGGCTGCTTATAATCAGGACTTGATGATAAAGCACCTAGGGATGGCCAAGCGAGTATTGAGATAACTTAAACACACAGTAAATATGGGTATTGAATATCACAGAACAGATGATTTACAGCCAGTCACATATGCTGATGCCTCATATAATCTTCGGACACCAAAGCAGATGATTCTGGGATATATGGTGATAATTGCTAGAGGAGCAACATCTTGGAAATTGACCAAAAGACTCGGTGCTATGCCTCAATTGTCTACAGAAGCAGAAACAATTGCAGTAAATAGTGGTATCAAAGAACAGAAGTGGACAACAGACTTCTTACTGGAAGCTGGATTCCTATGCAAATGTTCAGTGGTTCTCTGCAACAATACTGCAACTATATCCAATATCTGAAATAGAAACACAACTGATAAGAACAAACACTATGTTCAAGAACTAGAGCTACCAAATCAGATGTTTGAAGACAAGTTGATTGGTATCAAGCACGTATCTATGGATGACCAATACACTGACTTCCTGACAAAGAAATTGTCTCAATCAGCATTCGATCAATGCAAGCTGGGACTCGGAATGACAGTAATATCATAAAAGGGGGGTATGTCAGAATTTATGATTCTGTGAGTTTCTACAATTTTTCCTTCCTAATTGAATCCATGTGTCATCATAGCCATGACTCCGATCCTCCTTTGGGATCCCTCTCTTCTCCACTCTCCATTTCTTTCTTATAATTACTTTCTCTTCTTATTCATAATTCTTTCTTTTTTCTGGCTGCTTACAGCCCATTCCTTATACAATACAATAATTGTCTGGCTGACTCAGCCCAAACCACTCTCTGAAACTCGTGACCTTCTAACACATGGCATACATCATGAATCAATTTTGTCAAGAGCAATGCATATTGCTATGAGAAATTATTTATGATTTCTGAGGATTTTCATTTTTGTGACTCAATTTTTCTGCCCAGTATATTTTACTATTGCATCCATATCATACAAATTACAATGTTTAGAGAACATTTGACTACATATGTTTATACTATGTCAAGCCCTGCCAAACATATGTTGAATAGAAATATGTATGTTATCTGATGACGAAGATGTAGTAACTAAAAGCTGAAAAAAAAATTTTGTGACTCAATTTTGCTGCCCAGTTTATTAGCTCAAAATGACACTGGCAGGTGTATCATATCATATGACAACATCTTCGCTATAAATATGATATTTAGATTGGCAAGACACATGAGCTGGAATTCCACTACTGGCGCTTCTTTGATGGGATCATGATCGGATCGATGATCTTGCCCATCTTGGTCATGACACGCGGCTTGACCATCTTGGAGTGTGACCGGGTAGTATTCCACTCCCGGCCCAGCGGCGCTTGCAGGGTCTCCTCGAACTGCTCGGGATGTGTAGTACGGGAAAGGCACATTGTCGGCATAATACTTTGTGGATGCCTTGGCCAGTTTCTGGTTGATGATGACCTTGCCGAGTTTTGCGTCCTTGCGCTTGTCTTTCTCTATTCCCGAGTCCTTGGCAGCTGGGCGGGTGATCTTGCGCGACTTGGTCCTGGTGCCACCCCAGGAACCCCACCCAGGCATCGAGATGACCTCATCCTTAGGCGCATCCTCCTCCATCGCTTCGATTTTCTCCTGTTCAAACTCCTCAGCCACAACGTCGTCCTCGGCAAACGCCTGCTCAACCAGCTCGCGCTGCGAGAACACAGCTGGCTTCTTGCTGTCATCGACAGACTCAAGGCGAATGCCCTCGGGATCCTCGTCCTTCGCTGTCTCCACCCTTTGTCTCAGGCTTGTTGAGGATGAGCGTCTGGTTGACGTCCAGAAGCACGTCGTCTGAGCCGCCAGCAGATTTGACTGCCTGGCGCTTGGCGCGCAGGCGGGCAGACAGCTTGTCCAGCTTGGTGCTGTCGCGCGACAGACCGGCCATCTTGCCGCTGCGGTTGGACGCCCCGTGCGCGTCCTCGTCGGCCAGCCACGGGTTGCTCGTATCAGCAGCAGTGGTCTTGTCACCAATGGTCATGTTCTCCGCCAGACGCACACTATGGCCAGCCGCCGTAGGTCACTTGGCCAGCGCTGTTAAGACGCACGCGCTTGACATCCTCCTCCTCCACTGAATTCTGGTCATCTTCCGCAGGCCGCTTCTGAATGCCACCGCCAAATACCATTCGGCCAGGTGCAGTAGCTCGCAGTCTTACCAGGGGCGTTTTTGTGCAGTTTGATGGCCTGGCCATCTTCATCGACGTCAGCCTCGAGGGACTCGAACTCATCGCGGATCGCCCTGGCATCGCGCTCTGCCTGCTGGCGCTCGCGCTCCATCGCATTCTGCATAAACTTCATCGCAAATAGGCCCTTACGCGGCTGTGCCTCCTCGCTGTCGCCCTCAATAACCTTGCTGAGCTCCTTCATGGCCTTGTCCTTGATCTGGCTGAACGTGCCATCGTTGTCCGAGAAGTCCGATGCGCCCTCATCATCATCCATACCGGCAGCCTGGCGCTGCTCGTAGTCGCTAACATCCTCATCGTTATCGAGATCATAGATCTTGCGCTTGAGAGACTCGTGCTGGTCGAGCTGCTCCTGCAGGGCCTTGCGCACGTCGTCGTTTCCGTGAGCATGCTTGGCCGCAGCCTTCGCCCACTTGCCAGTGTTTTTGTGTCTCAGTGACATGCGCTCTTCAGCACGGCTGCGTGCCTGCCGCTCCATAATCATAGCATACATTTCCGGGTCGTCCTCGCGCATCTGCTCAAGCGCCTGGTCCTTGGCCTTCAGCTTGTCCTTCTTCAGAATACCGCCGATAAGCCTTGCTCTTGATCTTGGCTGAGCGTTTCGCCTTCTGCTCAGTACGGAACATCAACTCGCGCATAAGCCGCAGCTCGCGCCGCCTGGCCTTGACCTCCTCCGGCGACAGTTTCTTGAGCTCCAGCTCCTCGTATTGCTGTTGCTGCTCGTCCGTCATTCCGCTGTCGGCCAGCATCTGCGAGATCTGCATCTCCATGTCAGTCTTGCTATGGCCGGTTGCCACTAGCGCAGTGCTGTTGACAACAGGCGCGCTCGGCGCATTCAGCGGGAACGACAGGTGCTCTGCTGATCGATTTGCGTCCACCGTCGGTTGCCATTCCGAAATGCTCTTTTTGGTCTTCGCATAGGCTACCTTGCGGTCCACCTGGTCTTGCAGACGCTTAGCCAGCGGCGCCGCAACCACACCTGACCCGCGCTTGTTAGCAGCCTTATCAAGCCTGGCAACCTTGTCACGCAGTACTCGGATCTCCTTGGCCGCCTTTCCCTCGCCGCCCTCCTCATCCTCAGAATCCGGTGTGGCGAAGGAGCCCAGAAGATCATCGATCCCCAGCGACACGCCCTTTGTAGACAGGCCACTGCCAATGGCATGCTCGTCCTCAGCTCGCGAGTCGCCGGTTTCGCTGACAAACCTGCGCTTAGGTGCACGTGCACTGATTGATGTCACAAAACCATCGAGCTTGCTGAGCTTGCTGAGCTTGCTGTCCTCGTCTTCCTCTGACATCTCGCTGTCTGACTCGGAGTCGATCTGATCAAGAACATCGTCTGACATATCGTCGTCCTGCCTGGGCTTGCTCGAAGCCGGCTCCTCATCTGACTCGGCACCGCCATCCAGCATCTCAGAGAGGTCGACCAGACCCTCAAAGTCCTCGTCCATTTCCTCCACATCACTCATGTCCCTGTCCTCATCCGTCGTCTCCATCGCTGTCCTCAGACAGATCAAACGTGACTCCCTTGGCCGTCTTGGTTTTATACGAGCCAAACTGCTCTTCATCGCTCTCATCAAACGCGCCGTCGCTGTCGATATCCTCGTCGTCTGAAGAGTCGATTTCGTCAACCTCGTAGTCACGCACATCAACACGCTCCAGCTGCCGCCGGTTTGTCAGCTGCTCTGCCTCAGAGTTGTCGGAGGCTTCGAAGACGTCGTATGATGATTGCGGTAGGTCTGATTTCTTGCCCTTCGTGCTAGGCTTGGTCTGCTTTTTTGTGGGATGCTACACGCCTGTTCATGGCCTTCCGTTGTCCACCCATTTTGCGAAGTTTTATGTAAAAATGCAGGCTACAGATACAAAGTTGAACTTTTTGCCAATATCTGAAAAAATCGCATATTCAGCAAAAAAAAAATCGTAATCTGATCAATTGCGATCACCAGCAGATCTATATTTTGGAACTGCTCCAATGCAACCCTGGCATTTGAAGAAAACCCATTGCAACTCCGGTTGCCGACGAGGACGGTAGCCGCCCTATATTCTATACAGCAGATGAAGGCTGTTAAGGTGTAAAAAGCTGATGATTTTTCAACAACGGGACCTGTCTGAAGTGGCCATTTTATAGCCACTTCAAAAGGGTGCCATAGAAACAATGAACTAGGAAAGGAGAAAGAGGGTCTTCGCGGACAGGAGATTAATCGTCATGACACCTACAGGGAATTGTAGAAGGCAGGTACTAGTAATTGACGATATCTCCTTGATCTGGAATGAGGAATATGTCAATCATGTAACGTCGATGGGGAAACTGGTTTTCGACACCACACGCATAGCAGAGGCAGAGCTTTCCAAGCACTGCTGCCGGACCCTTAGCCCAGCAAAATTCCGTGCCTACGTTACCGCCCATGCATCTGTGCGGTGTGTCCTAGCACCGTTTTATGCCAGCACGATGACAGCACGAAGGTTACCAGAGCAGCAACCCACTAAGTCAAACAAGCAGTACCAGAGGCGCTGTAAGAACCTATCCGGGTGTCGGGACCAGTCCCAAGGTGTACCCGCTTCACCTGCAAGCTGCGCCTTGATTCATTCATGAACCAGGCCCGTGCAGACCACAGGCTTGCCGCAAAACTCCGGAGCAAGTTCGGCCCAGACCCAGTGCTGATCATGGGCAATTGGAGTGCGCCAGATGGCCCAACACCATGCGCCGAATTCGTGGCAAGGGATGGCGCGACAAGTTCAAGCACCATGGCTTTGAAGTCTATCTGATCGACGAATTCCGGACATCGTCGATGTGCCCGTTCTGCTGCGAAAAGTCGCTGCAGACATTCCGGCATGTTCCCAATCCGCGGCCCTACCAGAGATCGAAGAACCCAACTGTGAAGTGCCATGGCCTTCTCCGCTGTACAAGCGAGTCATGTAAGCGGGCCATAGCACAATACAGGCGAGCCTATTCGTCTCGGCTCTTGAACCGCGATCTCGCAGCAGTTCTAAACTTCAGGACTCATTTTCCAGTCACTCTGTGATTCAGGCGGTATTCCTGAACTGGTTCCGTCGCTTTACGGCCATTGCTACCGATGCTTCTGGCACCACCCCTGCAACAAAGAACCTGCGCAAGAGGCGTGCAGCAGCGGAACTGCCAGCAGCTGAAACGCCTGCGCTGAGCAGGCCACCAAGGTGGGAGATGTCCATGATCGACTATTGCACCAACAACCATCCGACACGTTCAAATGACCGGTTCGCCGTGATGCCTCTTATCGACGTGTCAACCCATGCTGGACTAGCAACCGAGCTCGCATCGCGAGCAGAGCAATTCCAGTACTACCATGATTCGATTGCTGAGAGTTGTGGTTGTGAACTACCCCTCCCTCAGGCTCAATACCTGGCTGTGACGTCAATAGCGTCGCACCTGGCATTACGCAAACGGTTCAAAAAATATGGAAGCTGCTTCATATTATCGCTAGGCTTACCTAATCGCATCAGCATCAACCACATGCACAAACACACTAGGTCCAGTCACCAGCCGACAGTCATGGTGGCAACTGCTCAGGATTCTATTGTATTCAAACAGCTGTTTTATTGCCCATCTTGCAAATGGAAATTTATTGAAGCCATGAAATTTCCGCGCTGCTTAGAGGTTCAGCTTGGTGCGGCGCCAGTGACGACGCTTGGCGTTGTAGCTACAAAAATGAAACCAGGGGGTGTACAGAATCAGCAAAAGGTGTGTGACGTCAGGCGCGTGGCTGTTCACAGCTCAAACCCTCAGTATCTCCCAAGCACTTACCGGATGGTGGTGTCCGACTTGAAGCGGAACCAGGTGGGGATGGGCCGGTTCTGCTTGGCCTTCTTTCCCAGCTTGCGCTTGATGTTGAACGTCTTCTGCGAGGGCTACAGAGGGGAGCAGAAGGAAAAGACAATGCATTTGCAATTAGTGCCCGCTCTGAGCTCTGTCTGATCGCTAATGGTACTGGCCAGTCGTCCAGCACAGCCAGTCGTTGGCACAGCACTGAATTTCGGACCCGCCGGCATTCATGAGAACATGAATTTCCACAGGAGGCATTAACCACTCTGCGGTGTTTCGCAGCTTCCTTCGCATTAAGCTCATTCTCAGATTCCAGGAATTCCGGACCAGTCCAGCATAGTCATCGGCACCAGAAAATATCTCTGCGACATCCATCATGATCCGGAACCTCCTCGCAAAGATTTCCCAGGTTCGCATCCAACGTAGCGAGTTTCATACCATTTTTGATAAAACGAACTAGAGTTGTTTTGAAAAGAAGGAAATCTACCGTCTCAGCAGTGGATGCGCCTTCGCAAAAGCAGCAAAGACGCGCGTGAGCGGGCGAGCCACATTTCAGCAGCAGGTAATTCGATCAGCATCCTAGTGATCACTGATTTTAGCTGCAATCGGATCACCAGATCGCTAGCGGCGCCAGGATTCTGGTACTGCGCACTGCAGATGTAAACTGTGTCAGGTGCCACTTGAGCGAATAGAGGCATAGCTCCACAAATCGGACTGGGATGATTGCTTGTGGACTACCAAGCACGAGAAGCAGACATTGCTATTAATGAACAGCGCAGCCCCCATTTCAGAAGCTCATTCCCTAGTGAAACGTGCTCTCCAGTGTGTTGTCCTTTGGCGAGTCCAGTAGTTATGAGCTTTATGGAATGAATATATTTAGATATTGCTGAGGAGAAAAAGTGAGGATAGGGCCGTTCCAGTCCACAATGTTTATATACGTGAGGGTCTGGACCTGTACATGGTGGTGAAGGGCATGGAGTTGCCTGAATGGCAATACAATGTGTTGTGAGATGGAGTGCACTAGGTAACAGCAGGAGATAATACGGTGCTGTAGCTGTAAAAGCAGAAATGAGAAATGGCAATATATTACAAAGATGTATTTCCCTGGGCATATCGGTGGAGGCAATTGTGTTAACAGTGAATACAGCTGTTGTGTCTCGGATACGATACACTTAGATAGGCAGCCTCCTGCAACTGTCTGGAATACGTCTACTCTCCAGGCACCTTTCCACGACGTATATTGAACGTATGAAATATGCTATATGAAAGAAGGAAGGAGGAATCGCCAGGTGAAAAGGGCGAGTGCCCGTCTAAGTAGTGGTGCCAGTCGCTTGGAATAGTATGGATGGCCATTGTGGTCTAAAGGACTTGATCCGTGGTTCCTGAAATCATGTGGATTTGGAACCACAATAACTATTGCATATGCGGATAGCGCATTAGGACATTTCTTGTGGTGTTTGCGACCGTAGCCGGTCTGCAGAGAAATATTGGCCAAACGGGAAAGGTAAGTATCTGGTAATCAACGGTGTTATTCAGTAATCTGGCGTATAAGCAAACGCCGTCAGGATAAGAGATGGTAGAGAGTTGGACAGCAAATTGAAGCGGCCAAGAGTGAGAGTATTGCATACAGAGTGCCTTAGTGCCCAATCTTGAAATACCGCATTAGCTTTACCTAGGCATTTGGGAGTCTGCCTAGATATTAATTAACATTTAAAGCAAGTCAACGGAGGGCCATATACATCTACATGGAAATATATGTGCGCACTGCATCACATGTGGCACACTCTGGTATAGTCTACGCGCCACCATGGGCAGCAGCGCTTCTGCCTGCCATAAGGGCCGAACAAGCAAATCACTCAGCCACACTTTTCAGATGTGCACGGGCATTTGTCAGAAATGACTGTTCATCTCATTATTTAATCGCAAATGACAAGCCAACTCCTGACAGAAACAGCAGACGCCGACCACGCCCGGGATGTGGTAGAAACAGCGTTTCGATGCCTTTGCATGCGCGCAGATACAAACATCGACGGCTTGCTGGAAATATCGTCGGTGGCATTGCACCAGCGGTGGGATTTCCTTGGACCAGTGAGCAGCGCCATTCAAGAGCTCAACGACGAGTTTTTCGCCCAGGTTGACCGGGCACTCCAGTGGCAGGATGATGGAACGGGCAGATACATTCGAAATGTTCTTGCTGATCGGCTGAAGGAGAGCTCTGGGATCCCGAGCTTCTTGTCGCCCAGCAACGTTGCATACATGCGCAAGGACCCAGATACTATCCATGCGATTATTCCGTTTGCAAAAGTTTCGATGGACAATGCGTCAGAGATGACATACGTTGCTATTTTGTCGTGGGAGGATGGGAGGTGGACATACTTTAATACCTGCGAATTTGGGAGCGGCTCGCATGAGCTTGCAGAGTTTGCAACTACGGTCTCCGAGGCTGACACCGACTACCTGCAACGAGTGCACGCTCTCACCGAAAGCCTGCAGGGCGACGAGGATGGCGACTACTGGGACCAGTTCCCGCAGCCAGACAAGCCAGTCGAGAAGAAGCCAAAGAAGCAGGCTGATACCCAAGCAGCAAGTGACCAAGGCTCCGAGGACGACTACTGGAACATGTACGACAGCGACGAGAATGATGACGATGAAGAGCAGGAGCCAGAGCGCGCAAGCGTGGATCTGGAGCAGACCTCGGGTGGCTCAGATCTGGCCGAGGCTAATGCTCCGCTGTTGCACGAGTCGCTGCAAGACATGCTGGCTGGCTCGGCAAAGCTGGCCAGAGGAATCGGCATGAGCAAGGATGAGTTTCTGGCTCTGGCTGCTGCCATGTTCTAGTGGTTGTTGAATATAGTATTGCTTTTGAGGGGCTGTTGAGCTATTCTATGCGGACCTATTTCTTTGTGGCATCGCCGCTGGTGTCAAGGTGGTGGATGCCGTTGGCGTCCTCGGGGTGCGAGTCGAGCCACTCGATCAGCCCATCCATGCCCATCTCGCCCTTGCGGCCGGTTGTGCCCTGCAGGGTGTTGCGGAGCTCGACTGTGCGCCTGGCGACCTCGGGAGACGTTGTGACGCCGCCGTTGGAGTTCATGTCGTCGACAAGCTCGCCGAGAGTGCGGTGGGACACCGACAACAGGTTGGTGAACTCGTAAATCTTCTTCTCCAGGTTGTGGTAGTGCACAAACGACTCTGCCTCGTGGAACAGGGCCATCAGCGCCTGCACCTTCTGCTCGTGGCGGCGCTCCTGCGTCAGCTCGCGGTTGCGCGTGCGCTCCTGGGCCCGCAGCTCATTGGCCTCCTTCGGGATGGAAATGGACACGCGCGGCGGAGCCAGCTTGTAGCCGGGCTGGCCAGCGCTGGGCTTGGCAACAGCCTCGTTGGCGCTGTCCTCCTCGGAGGCCTCGACTGCGGGCTGGTGCTGATCAGCGTGCGACTCCTCGCCGGGGATGTTGCTCAGCAGAGTCTTGCCCTCCGAGTTCAGCACGTTCTCAGCAGACAGCGGGTCCGAGCGCACCTTGGTGTCGTACTCGATCCACTCCTGGCGCAGCTTTTCCTTGCGATTGGCCTGGTACCTCTTCACCCGCTCGAGGCTCTCCTCCTGCTGCTCGCGCTTCACCTGCTGCTTAACCAGGTGGTCGTACTGGTAACTGAAGCGCATCTCGCGCAGCTTCTGCTTGTACAGACGCGTCGCGTTCTGCTCCGGGTTGGACGAGCGGCTGTCAATCTGCTTCTTCGTGGTCGGCACAGCCAGGTCGCTAGCAAGCTGCGGTTTAGGCGGCTCGCGTGGCTCCGCTGGCCAGTTTCTGGGCGGCGGGAACCCTGGCGCGTAGCCCTGCTTGCCAGGAACGTAGTTCTTTGATCCCTGGTATTCGCTGCTGGCCGCGTCTGTGCTCTCGGCACGGGTCTGCATGCAGGGTGTGGCACGGGCGATTCCCTTCAAGGCGCGCGCCTGAATTGACAAGGCTCCGCGAGACAGCATTATCTTTGATTGTTGAAATTTGGAGGAAGTGGAGACGGCTGTCGGAAGATATGCTGAGGCAAAGCTGCCCCGCCTGTTGATCGGCCCGCTCGAAAAAAGATCGATATGTTGATATGGAGATCTGATTGGTGTGATTGGTAATCCATAGATCAGTGCTGCTCTGAATTCCCGAGCATTGCAGGCTGCATGGGGGGCTGGCGACTGATGCGAAGTGGATATCGACAGTCGAGGCGATGGCCGCTGGCCCCGAAAATGTGCCAAGACATGGCACCAGGTGTCCTATGGTGGGTCTGCACGTACATGCCAACGGGTGCCAGACCGGAGCCAGGGCAGCTGCTTACAATAACCCTCGGCTGCTGAATGCTGATTTCCATCACCGCAGATCTGCAATGCCCGTAAGCCCAAGCGCTGCACCAACGTCATCAGCTTGCGTATAAAAAGCGGACGCGCCAGCCAGCCAGCAGGGCCTGGATTGTTTTGCCAAGACGCCCCGTCTTTCTCTCTTCGCTCTTCTGTGCTGATACTTTTTGAATTCCCAACCCGTCCCTTTTCCCAATGAACTCTCTTGTTTCTCTCGCTTCGCGAAATGCGCGTCTGGCAACGCAGCGGACGCCGGCGCTCCTGGGCGCACTGTGCCAGTCACGGCTGATGGCAACGAGCTCGCAAGGCCTCGGCTTCCGCAACAGCAGCAATGGCGGAGCGCGCGGCTCGCAGCTCGGGCAGCCAACCCGCCGCCGCCTGCCGTCGAACACAATTGTCAAGTTTGTGCCCCAGCAGGAGGCGTGGGTGGTCGAGCGCATGGGCCGGTTCTCGCGGATCCTTGACCCCGGGCTGGCCATCTTGGTGCCATTCCTGGACCGCATCGCCTACACACAGTCGCTGAAGGAAGTGGCAGTGGAGATCCCGACGCAGAGCGCCATCACGCAGGACAACGTGACGCTGGAGCTGGACGGCGTCCTGTACTACCGCGTCATGGACCCGTACAAGGCGTCGTACGGCGTGGCCGACGCCGAGTTCTCGGTCGCGCAGCTGGCGCAGACAACTATGCGTGCGGAAATTGGCCAGATGACGCTGGACACGACGCTGGCCGAGCGCAACACACTGAACCACAACATTGTCAACGCCATCAACGCTGCGTCCGAGTCGTGGGGCATCGCCTGCCTGCGCTATGAGATCCGCGACATCCACCCGCCGTCCAAGGTCGTCGAGGCCATGCACTCGCAGGTCTCAGCCGAGCGCAGCAAGCGTGCGCAGATTCTCGAGTCCGAGGGAGCGCGCCAGGCAGCCATCAACGTGGCCGAGGGCTCCAAGCAGGCGCAGATTCTGGCGTCCGAGGCCGAGAAGGCCCAGCAGATCAACCTGGCCCTTGGTGAGGCCGAGGCGATCCGGCAGACCGCGCTGGCGGAGGCGGAGGCCATCTCCCGCGTCGCTAAGGCCATTCGTGGATCTGATGGCGGCGAGATGGCTGCTGGCCTGCATGTTGCGCAGCAGTACGTCGAGGCGTTTGGCAAGATTGCCAAGGAGTCCAACACAATTGTTGTGCCTGCGTCTGCCAACGATATCTCTGGCATGGTTGCCCAGGCACTGACTGTGTTCTCGTCGGTCACTGATAACCAGAAGCGCCAGTCTGCCAAGAGCAAGCCTGCCCTGGTTGAGGCCGCGCCCAAGGGCAGCCCCTCGTAGGAGTAGAGTTGTGTGACCCTTCTTTTTCGTTAGCGCATTTTGATACACACTCACGTTAACCCCCAGGGTCTGCTTCCCGCTGTTTGCAGTAGGAGGGACTGTGGTCCTGAAGCCAGAAAAAGACAAGCCTGCGGACCGGTGGCTCATCAGAACAACCGTGCTCAAATATTTTGCTCTAGCCTTATGAGTCACTGGAAAGTGCGCTCTCCAATTTGCCCTCGTCGCCACCCGAGAATGGAGGCTCCACAGAGAGCCTGCTCTCCCTTTCTCCTCTTCAAAGTCGCCATTCCATTCATTATCAGCACTGCTGCTTTTTCCCTCCGTCCTTTGTAAACGTATCTCCGATCGCTTGAACCATGTCCCTGACCACTTCACTGCCAGACGTCGGCGACCGCATGCTCTTTGCTGTGCCGAAAAAGGGCCGCCTGTACGACCACTGCCTGGGCCTGCTCAACAACATTGGCATCGAGTTCAACCGCAAGCCGCGCCACGACATTGCTCTGGTCTCAAACCTCCCAATTGCGCTGGTGTTCCTGCCGGCCGCCGATATCGCCACATACGTGGCCAAGGGCAACATCGACATTGGAATCACAGGCCTGGACATTATCCGCGAGTCACAGACCGAGGAGGACGTGACCGAGCTGATGCGCCTTGGATTTGGCAAATGCAAGCTGCAGGTGCAGGCGCCGGTAGCCAGCGCGGCAGCCTCAGCCCAGGACCTCGTCGGCAAGCGGATCGTGACCAGCTTCATCAACCTGACGCGGAAGCGGTTTGCTGAGCTGGAAGGTGTCAGCGAGGACGAGATGAGGACGCAGGTGCGGTTTGTGTCGGGCAGTGTCGAGGCTGCATGTGGACTTGGCCTGGCCGACGGCATCGTCGATCTGGTTGAGTCTGGCGACACCATGCGCGCCGCGGGCCTGCACGCCATCGACACGATCCTGGATACCGAGTCGGTTCTGATCACCAACAAGCACATGCGCTTCCCCGACATGGCCCAGATCATCCGCCAGCGTGTCGAGGGCGTGATGACCGCCCGCCGGTTTGTGCTGTGCCAGTACAACATTGCCCGCGAGGGGCTCGAGAGGGCCTGCGCGATTACGCCAGGCCGCCAGGCGCCCACCGTCACGTCGTTGGAGCAGCCCGGGTGGGTTGCCGTCAGCGTCATGGTCGAGAAGAAGCAGCTGGCCGACAAGATGGACCAGCTCAAGCTGGCTGGTGCCACCGACATTTTAGTCCTTCAGATTGCCAACGCCCGTGCATGAAACATAACTGATTAGATTTTCTGCTGTGATTCGTAAACATCCCGTCAGTTTGGAACCGGTTTATGCACCAGCAGGTGCCGTTATGCGCCGGTTGATGCCAGCCCAATACAACCCAGACCGAGATCGACTGACACATCCTGTCACTCGCTTCTGCTGGAAAAGTGCATGTTGTGTTGTTTGCCAAACTCTCGTGAACATTCCATGTTCCTCTCTGCAATCGTGCTGTTGAGCCTCTCCTGCGGCTGTCAACAATCGATGGCAGCTTCGCAACAGTATTTTTACCGCATGTTACTGGCAAGGTGTGGAATGCTTTATAAGCATGTCTTCCCGAGAGAGCTGCTTCATCTTCATTCGTCCCTTTGCTATTACACCTTTGCATTTCCTCGATAACTCATCCATGAGAACCAACGATATCGCCGTCGCTATCTTGTCGCTGGTGGGCCTGTCGGCTGCCTTCATTGACGACACACGCAACCTCAAGTGGAGCACTCTTGGCGGCAAGAAGACACGCCTCATCGGCCACCGCGGCGAGCGTGCATTTGTGCCTGAGCACACGTATGCGTCGTACTGGCAGGCAGCGCTCGAGGGCGCCGACTTCATCGAGCCCGATCTTGCCCTGACACGCGATGGCCAGATCGTTGTTAGCCACAACCTGTGGCTGGGCGAAACCACCAACATCCGGGACATTCCCGAGCTGCAGAAATACAAGCGCAACATCACCTGGCCTGACTCCAGCGGCCATGTCTACGAGCTGACCAACGAGTACTTCATTTTTGACATGACCCTGGAAGACATCAAGAAGGTGCGGGTCATGCAGTCCGATGTGGAGTACCGCCCGCAGATCTACAATGGTCTGTTTGGGCTGCTGACCTTTGACGAGTACCTGAGCACTATGCGCGAGCTGACGGTGAAGCTGGGCCGGCCGTTTGGTGCCATCCCGGAACTCAAGATGCCCAAGATTTACAACATGGGCCGTCCTTATCCCCGCTACTTTGAGGACCGTGCTATCATTACTCTGAGCCACTATGGCCTAGCGAACATTACAGGGAACATCGACAAGAGCCAGCACTCTGACCTCATTCTGAGCCCGGTTGCTCCCCTGCCTGCTGGCTCTGCACTAGGCCCAGCTGTCTGGCAGTGCTTTGACCAGGACACCTCTGCGTACCTTGCCAACAACACGGATGTGCCTGTTGCCTGCACTCGACGATGTCACGCCAGCCTTCTTCACACCCAAGGCCTGGACGCCGTGGCCAAATACGCCAAGATTGTGGCTCCCTGGAAAGATTTCTTTGTCACTGGCGCCGAAGCCTCGCTAAAGGCAAAGGGCGTGACATGGAATGCCACCGAGATCGCGGCCATGGGCGGCTTCATAGCCCCCGACCAGCTTGTGAAGGAGATCCACAGCCGCGGGATGGAGGTGTGCCCATGGACGTTCTACAACTCAAAGGAAAGCCTGTCGTACCTGTGCCAGGAAAAGGGCATCAAGCCGGCCAGCCGCAGCGGGTTCTGCCCCAAGGACAAGACTGAAGAGTTCTTCTACTTCTTCGAGCAAGGCGCTGACTACATGTTTGTCGAGGACATTGTCGAGGCAAACATCCTGCGCACGTTCTTTGCCAACAAGCTCGAGAACAAGCAAAACCAGCGCTTGGACAGCTAGATGCTTTTTGGCTAGCCAGCTGTTGCTCCAATCGATCGAGCCTTTTCTGTGTTCCTGAGCAACGATCCCTGTGAAACCGCAAGCTGCAGATCAGGCTGACCAAATCGATTGCCGAAAAACCCGCCCCATGTGTTTCTGCCAGTGTTGACTTTACTCCACCTCCCCCAATTCTAGTCGCCACAGCCAGGACACGCAGCGTTTGTGTGTATGCGGCCACATTACAGTGCACGTGCGCTAATGCTGGCGCTCAGAGATGCGGTAATGACATGTATCAAGAACCTCGCCATCGCCAGCCGGGCATCACAGTACAAAAGCGGTATCTGCAAAGCGGCCCTGTGCTAGACCAGTAGCGAATCGCAGCAGCGCTCATGTCACCTCGCATTGGCCCTCGTGCGAATCTCATAGTGTTTGCCCGCAACATGTCAATCGCCCTCCCTCCATAATCGGTTTTTTCTACAGATTATTGCTTGCCAGACCGCTGATTTGCTCGCCCCCCATCCATCCCCGCGCGTGAAAGTTGCTCGGCACTCTGTACTATTAGCATCAGACCGCCCCCTCCTCCTGCTACCCGCCCGCACGTATATAATGGAGCAGACGCGCATGTACCAGCCCCACCGGTCGTTCTCACGCACCCCGATTATCACACTATCAGTTATTTCTATAGCCCTAGTCGCTCTAATCACAATCCACAGAATGAGGATCCACGCACTCGCCTCCGCGTCGCTGGCCATCATCGGCACCACATCAGCCTTCATCGACGACACGCGCGATCTCAAGTGGAACACGCTGGATGGCAAGAAGACGGCAGCTCGTTGGGCACCGCGGCGAGAAGGCATTCATGCCCGAGCACTCTCTCGGCTCGTACTGGCAGGCCGCGCTCGAGGGCGCCGACTTCATTGAGCCCGACCTGACTCTGACCAAGGACGGCCACCTGGTTGTCAACCACAACGAGTGGATTGGCGACCTGACCAACGCCAAGGAGATCCCTGAGCTGCAAAAGTACCGGCGCAACCTCACGTGGACCGACGACGACGGCACGTTCCATGACATCAAGAACGAGTACTTTATCCACGACATGACCCTGGAGGACATCAAGAAGGTGCGCACACACCAGGCCAACATGACGTTCCGCCCGCAGATCTACAACGGCTACTTTGGGCTGCTGACTTTCGAGGAGTACCTGCAGACGATCCGCGAGCTGACCGTCAAGCTGGGCCGCCCGTTCGGCGTCATCCCCGAGCTCAAGTCGCCAAAGCTGTACAACACCAACCGCACCTACAGCCGCTACTTGAGGACCGCGCCATCATTACGCTGAACCACTACGGCTGGGCCAAGATCACCAAGAAGATCAACACCGCGGCTCACAAGGACCTGAAGCTGGCGCCAGTCAAGCCGCTGCCGGCCGGCACCAAGGTCGGTCCCTCGGTCTGGCAGTGCTTTGACCAGGACACGGCAAAGTATCTGTCCAGCCACACTGATGTGCCTGTCGTTGCCCTGAACGAGAACACGCCTGCTTTCTTCACGCCCAAGGGTCTCGACCAGGTTGCCAAGTACGCCAAGATCGTCTCACCGTGGAAGGACTTTCTTTGTCACTGGCGCCGAGGCCTATCTGAAGTCGCAGAACATCACCTGGGATCCAAGGAGATCAAGCGCCTTGGTGGCTTCATCGCGCCCGACCAGCTGGCCAAGGAGATCCACAAGCGCGGAATGACGATCTCGCCGTACACGTTCTACGACTCGCACCAGAACATGCTGTACCTGTGCCAGGACCCAAGCATCAAAGCCGGCCAGCCGCAGCGGATTCTGCCCCAAGAACAAGACCGAGGAGTTCTTCTACTTCTTTGACCAGGGCATGGACTACATGTTTGTCGAGGACATTGTCGAGGCAAACGTCCTGCGCATCCTCTACGCCAACAAGCTGGAGAACCAGCAGCGCAAGGGCTACTATGCTGCTTAAACCGTATGTTATTGGTACAAATTGAGATATTTACTCCTGCGGGTTCTTGGCTGGATAGACAATGTCGCCAGTGCACTGCTTCTTGGGCACGCCAACCTCGTTCTTGGGAATAGCAATAGGCACGTACGAGGTGATGTCCTTGACGGTTGAAGAACGTGCGGATCTCGCTCAGCACATTTCCGTTGCACCGCAGGTCAACTGCGATATTGTACTTCTTCTCGATCGCGTCGGTGATCTGCTTTGGCGTATACGTCTCCTTGTCATCAGGCACAACCCCGCCTTCCTTGAGTGCAGTGTAAAAGTCATACTTTTTGTTCAGCTCCAGTGCCCGTCCAAAGTACTCGACAGCATCAGCATTGCTCTTTTTCGGTGCGGGATAGCACTCGGGGCTGAGTGTGCTGGCGCATGTCCCGTGCTTGTTCCACTCCTCCATCCAGAACTGGCCGTTGCTCGCACCGCGCGACGGCCAGTACGTGTTCATCTGATCAAGCAGGCCGTTCTTCTTCAGAATCTCGGTCACCTTGGGGCTCTTCAGCCGACGGTCCGACTTGCCGCAGCCAGACGCCGGCGCCGGCCCATTCGCACAGGTGTTGGGCCACAGTCCATGGATGGTGAATCCAGGTGCCTGATTTAGCGTCTTGTCCCACTGGACCGAAAACAGGTGGACTCCATACTCCTCATAGCAGCAGGTGCTCAGTCCCTTGATGCTGCTCGAGCATGACTCGGGCTTTGATGGGCACTTGTCGCGAGTAACAGGCTCGATGGTTTGCTCCTCACTTGGCGACGATGCGGTGCCAGCTGGCGGCGAGGACTTGGGGGCATCAGTCTGTGTCTTGCTGCCCTTCTTCTTGTCCTTGGTTGGAGCGGTCGAGGTCTTGCTTCCGCTCCCGGCCTTGCTATCGCTACCTGTGCTCTGCTTCTTGGACCCACCCTTGGTGGTGCTGCTGCTGGTCTTACCCGTCGACGCGGAAGTCTCCTTGCCGGCCTTGTTCCTTGCCGCGTGGACAATTTCCGGGTATGCCAGGAGAATGACGCAGGCGATAAAGGTAATCAGAATGAGACGCATTTTTGAAGAGTTTTTGATGCAGTTGAAGTTGATGTGAATGCAAATGTATGGATGCTGTTGATGTTGATAAGTGAAAGCTGTATCCAGACTCTGCCACCCTTTTTATATGTCCGACACCTGGTGGGATCCAGGCACTTACCCTGACTGCCCTGATCCAGCCAAGAGCCGGCACGAACGCTCACCACATACAAAGCCCATCAGCCCTCTTTGTGGCAATCGGTCTCCTTGAGACCGATCCAGGAGATTGCCGAGTATAGCAGCAGCAGATTCTATTCCGAGAACCTCGTGTAGAAAATCACTATAAAAATAGATTTCTAAATGTAATCGCAGAGAACGGTGATGTAAACCCGTTTTTGGCGGACCAAGATTCGCTAGCCGAACTGGTAGATATAGCCCTCGAATACATTTAGTTTTCTGAAATTGAGCCAAGCATGCTCCACATGTAGCTCAGCGGTTTGGCTCTGCATTAACAGGAACCAGTCCTCTCAGTGGCTGGTTCAGCGTACACTTTTCTGTTTTGCGATGAGCCAGTGGTAGATGGTTCCGATGGCATTCATTCATCCGGCTGTGAGAAACAGCCTTTACAATGCACACACGCTAGCAGTTAGTGTAGTTTCTGTGGAGACATGATAGAAAATAGACGGTATTGCTACAGAACAGTTTCAGCAACAGCTATAATGCGGTTCCATACTATCGAGATTGTTTATTGAACAAAATGGATGCAGTCACTTTTTAAAGTACAGGAACTTGCTGGCGCACGAGTCCTTGCTGTTGGGCTGGGTCGGAATGTAGGTGTTCAAATCCTGGACACTGAAGTACGTCCAGACCTCGCTGAGCTCGCTGACCCCTTGGACCCAGTTGAGGCACCCATGATGATGTCAAGCGAAGCAACAAGAATGGTGCAGGCGAGGAAAGTGATCGAGGCGAAGCGCATGGTAGCTGGATCGAATTAGGGTAGAAATGTTTTGCGTGTTAATGCAGAGTCTTGTTGACAATGCAGGCGTTTGCCGAAATTAATGATGATGGGTATCTACATGGGAGATGCGTAAGCCAGCTTGCCTTTTATACAGGCGAGGTATCCATTTCCAGGGCAACTCTACCTGCGATCGCCGGCTGTGCCAAGGCATCCACGATGGACATTGGGACCACTCATGGCGGAAGCCAATGCGATGCTGCAAAGACACCTGTCTCTGAAGATTCGGATATCGCCATAAGAGTTGGGATTTCCCGCGTGGTGGCTGCCTGTAAACTGGGGGCCTTCTCCAGCCTACGTGCCAAGCACAGAATAGCGGTTGGCAATCCCGCTGTGAGGATTCCTGTGGAGTTTTAAATTTAGCCTGCGCATATTCGTTAGGCAGTCGGTCTCTAGAAATAGTATCCTTGCCAGGACTGTCAAGGGAATCTCTTGAAGCGAGTTCAAACCTATGTAGCAGCAGCTGGAAGCTGCGATGATTCGCTGATAGCAGAAGACTTTGGGAGATTGGCTACATGCATTTTACAGCTGTGCTCCTTCTACTGGAGTGATAGTAGGAAATAACGGTGAGCACAGAAGTGGTGGAGTTGAAACTACAGCCCACCTACTTATGCAGTATGGTAGTGGCTAAATATATTGCTTATTAGTTCTCACTCATAATCAGATCTACGCAGCACACGCTCACTGAGCTGCCAGGTGGCTATATAAGCGGCTGCATACCTACACCAAGCTAGGGGACCCGTTAAGCTCCTCAATAGACACTCGTCAATATATTTAGGCACTTGCACATCAGGATATGTACTAACATTCGGATGGTATTCCATGATAGCATCATAGGGACTTGACATGCCTCACTACCAATCCCTATCAGACTTCCTGATAGGCTGGTGGCGAGGTGTAAAGCGTACTGGACAGCAGCAGATAAATGCCATAGATGGACTACACTTGAGATTTCCATCATTCCCACGGAGATCAACTGCCTAGCCCTTGGCTCCTGCTGCCTTGCATGCGAAATAGCCTTCAGACCTTTAATTTGGACCAGGGCCCATATACGGCAGTGCCATCTGAAAGCGGACCGCACGATTTATCAAGGACGATTGCACTATTACTCCAGCGAGCTGGAAAATCGACAACAAACAGCACTGCTGATATGCAGCTAGCCCACGAAGCAGATACATGTGAATTCAAGTGCATGCAACTCTCGCTCTCGTCTCTATCTCATAAATGAGCGTGCTTTATACTTTGCATTCAGAGCAAGGAGGGCAAATTTTATCTCATTGGGGAATACCAGCTAGTAAACTCGCCAAGTAATTGACGGTTCCAAGCAGAAAATAGTGCTAGTACTTGGGCGGGTAGGTGAAGGTAGTGCAGGTATCGCTGACCCAGGTCGAGGTGGGGACGTAGGTGCTCTTGTTCTGCACGTTGAACCAGGTCCAGATCTCGCTCAAGGTGCCGCTCGAGCACTTGAGCACGACGTCAATTCCCAGCTCGGCCTTGATCGCAGCCTTGAACGCAGCGGCAGTGAAGGTCTTGCCCGTGGTTGGCACAATGCCACGGTTCTTCAGCGCAGTATAGTAGTCATACTTGCTGCGCAGGCCCAGAACCTGGGCAAAGTAGTCGTTGACATCCTGGTACTGTGTGTAGGACGTGTAGCAGCTTGGGTCAAGAGTGG
This sequence comes from Linderina pennispora, assembly GCF_002104995.1. NCBI lineage: Eukaryota > Fungi > Kickxellomycota > Kickxellomycetes > Kickxellales > Kickxellaceae > Linderina > Linderina pennispora. The sequence continues at coordinate 849,504 of NW_024468250.1, read as the reverse complement.
TGACGCATGTGCCGTGCTTGCTCCACTCGTGGGACCAGAAGCTGTTGTTGTCGCCAGTGTATGACGGCCAGTACATGCTCATTTGGTTGTAGAGAGTGGGATTGTAGTTCTGAATGATGGTGCCGACGTTCGAGTAGACGCGGCTCGCATCACAGCCGCTGCTGGGAGTCAGTCCACCCGTGCAGGTATCCGGCCACAGGCCGTGCAGGGTGTACTGATCCGCCGGACCCAGGCCATTGTACCATTGCTGGACAAGGACGAGCAGGCCGTTAGTCGGCACACAGCAAGAGTCCATGCCGCTGGCTTGGGTCGAGCACGAGAGTACAGTGGTTGAGCAGGTCTGGGCGCTGGCAGCCGAGATTGCTGCAGAAGCGGCGAGGAGCGAGGAGGCAAGAAGGCGCATTGTCGGTGCTTGTAGCTGTTGCTGGATTAAACGAGAAAAGTGTGAAGAGGGACCAGAGGGCTCTAGTAATGAGATGCTTCAAATCAAATTTCTACAGCCGCGGTCGCTGCTTATATAGCATTGTTGGGTCACGACAACCGGGCAACAGGGGCCATGTGCATGCTTCGCTTCCTTGTGGCCTATCCCGTGTCCACTGTGCACTATCGATGGAGGTCCCGACTTCTTCCCCTCCCTTACCAGTCTGGTCCAGGCAGGTTGCGCTTCCATCTTTGCATACGGGCAGTGCGGAGAATTACTCGCTCATCCAAGGCGGGAGGTTCGCGACATGTCTGCCGATGTACGGCTGCAGGGGGTGGGCATATATAAACTGGCTCCAGCCAGGCACACTCGATGTAGCATATCATTTCCACTAATGCAAACTAACCCACGTGCCAACCACATGTCTCAAAACGACTGAAGAGATTAGCCCACCAGAGCTGGTTTAAGGTTGTCAGCTCTGCGTCGTGGGAGCCGGCAATCCAGTCTGCTAGTTGCTTGCTTTCTGAATGAGCGAATCGATGAAGCTGTTGCCGTTGATGATCTGCGTGGTTGCTGCAATGTAGCGGTGGTTGTGCTGCTGCGAGAGCAGGCGCAGAGCCGCAACCTCCGTGAACGTGCACCCGCCCAGGAACAGGACAAGCGTTGCCGGCGCCTTCTCGCCCAGTCGCTGCACCACTGTGTCTGAGGAGAGCAGGTCGCCCTCACGGTCGCTCCACTGGGTCACATCGACTGTTTCACCGGGCAGCTCAGCCAGCACATCATCCCAGCCCTTCCACCCGCCCTTGACTCCACCCGACTGCAGGTCCTTCTGCGCTGGCCGAGTCGTGTCGCTGGACGCACCACCGCGGAGGAGCGACGAATACCGGCTGGCGGCTGAAGGCGACGTGTATACTGCTGGGTCGCGCACCAGGCACTGCAGCAGACGGACTGAAAGCGGGGCATACCCAGAGTAGACATACGAGATGTCATCGGGGTCATTCTCACGCACGTCGCTGTTGACCAGGTTCAGCGTTTTTCGCAAAAAGCTGAGCGAGTTTGAGTGCGCCGGGTCCCGTGGTTTTGTCGACGGCACAATGGAATTCAGAATGCCAGCACTGCTGACGTCGCCGCCCGCCGCTAGTTTCAGTGCCGATGACTTTGCTGTCGAGCCTGCCGTGCCGCCATTGTTGCTGGCAGGCGACACAAGCAACCCAACTGTCTCCAGGTTATCCAGCGTGATGGTGTGGTGATGGCCAAACGCGTCGACCAGCTCCTCGTACCACGCATCATAGACCTTCTGCTTGAAACTAGGCCCGCGCCATAGCGAGTACAGGCACATTAGACGCAGCACCTTGTGAATGCTGTTGGGGGCAGTGATTGGCGGTGTATCCTTGAGCTCACCATTGCAGCCCGGCACAGGTGCATGTGGGTCCGCCAGCGCAAACAACTTGTCGAGATACGCCAGCTGGTCCTTTGAAATGTCGCCATTGCTGACCAGCGACTGCTCGATCTCCAGAACGTGATTAAAGTCGTCGGTTTGGGTCCGCTTAAGGATCGTCTCTGCCAGCGACACATGCGTTTTGAGTGACTGGTGTTCTGCCTGTAGGCCATTGAGCTTGCCCACAAAGCTCCGGATCTCCTGCACTGTCTTTGCCTTGTGGCGACTCTCGTACGTATCTTGCAGCTGCCGAGACATTTTGCTTAGCAGGCTGCCCACTCCGGCAAAGTTCATGTTGCGGATGTCGTTGAATATCGAGTCGGAGCTGTTCAGCGCAATGCGCTTGCGCTTGGGCGCTGCCGCTGCCGCCGCTGCCGCCGCTGCCTGCGTCGCCGAGCTCCCTGCTGCTGGGGCAGACGCCTGGTTTGCGTCGGACATATTCAGCGAGCTTAGTGACACATAGCCGCTATTTATACCGTACACCTCGCTGACAAGCCCCTCATAAGTCAACTGTGTCAGCAGCGGCGTTACCATATCCACGCCACGGTCGATAATCACCATGGAGTCAAACACGCTGGACATTGCCAGTGCACTGCTCGACGACCCGCGCGGATTGCTCGACGTCAGCTCCAGGCGCATGCGTGTCAATGTATCTGCCAGAATCTGCGCAAAGTCGCCTTTTCCAACTATCCGCGGGAAGAACCCGTACAGGCCCTGCAAGCGCATGACTCCACGCGCCGCATAGTAGATGCTCGAAAAGTCACCTTCCAGATAGAGCTCCTTGAACGTCGCCGGCAGCTCCAGTGACAACAGATCCTCCTCCAGCGGAATAAAGTCCATACGGTACTCTCCCACTGTCAGGTCGCCCAGAACGCCCTCCTCCTCAAGCACACGCTCGCACAGCAGCGTGCGCCGTGGAACCAGCTGCAGCGAGTACTCCTTGGCCGACGAGCCCGCCCGGACATGCTCTGCGATTGTCCGCATCTTGCCGGTGTGTGGCAGCGCAAAGTACAGCAGCCCCTTTATTGCGCCGGTCTCTGGCGGTATCGAGTCGAGCAGAAATATCTTCTCCACGCCATGCTCTTTAAGCACCGAGAAGTCTACGATAAAGCTCAGCGGCCCGGACAGGTCTGGATCGAGAACAAGCGCCTTTGAACCGCGAATCTACGTCATGGGAAGCATGTGGAGTCAGCTGCATGTCGTCTCACGCCAGTGCGCCTTCTCTTGCGAAACTACGTACGGAGTCTAGTACCGAAATGAGCTCACCGCGAAGAATGTCCCTGAGCTGGAGAATGTCCAGGTCATCGCTGCGCGCAGAGTTTGTCATAATTACAGGCGAATGGTGTATTGGAAAGCCAGAAAACAGCAGAGTCAGCCGGGTCCAGCTAGCGGAAAATGCAAAGTTGCCACAACAGCCCGAGCCACGTCACAGCCGCCAGCCAGCCTCTGGAGCACCAGCCTCTGGGTCGCGGCTCGAGCCGGAGCACGACCAATTCCGGCCAATTGGCCGCCAGCCAGTCACCGCGGTTACACCACTTTCAGATATTTTGGCTGGAATTTGTCGGCTTTGGGTGCCAAATCCGTGCTGCAAGGGTGGGGTTGGGCCACCGGGCCCTTCCATCGCCTGGCGGCCGGATACAGAAAGCTTGCGGGCCCGAGGCACAACACTCTCACCGCCCGGGTTCTCCAGTAAGTAATATTTCAGCCGGGCGCCTCGGTGCCCTTTCACGCTGTAGCGTCTATTGATTGTTTGTTGGGGTCACAGCGTTGGGCATATCTATTTGCAGCTGTCAGCAATCGGTGGTGCTCTGGCTTTCACGCTCCTGCGCTCTTGGCACGCGCAGCGGGATGGACAGGTATAAATCGGACTGCGTCTCGGACGAACGCGGTTTGTTTTGATAGCTCCGGTCAACATACACATTCCTCCCCATCTTCTTTTGCTTGTAATTAATTTCTTCTCCTTTGTACATACACGCTGCTCACACTAGTATAATGTTTGGCATCTGCTCCTGGAAACACCAGCCTGAGGACGAGGGCCGTGTCGGTATGCGCGATTCATCGATGCAGAGTGCAGTCAAGGGCACTGCCAAGGCATACATATTCATCATCGTTATCATGTCGTGCATCCACTGGTTTGTCGGATCCATGTACTACGGCGTCAACTATAAGCGCACGACATACGTCAAGAACACCGATGTCAAGGTCATCGATCTTGATGGTGGCTTCGTCGGGGGCAATGTCACACAGCTGCTGCTCCAAACTCCAGCAGGCGACGGCGTGCCATCCTACGTTAGATACGACGGCGTCAGCACGGTGGACGAGGCCAAGGAATTTGTGCGCAGACATGGCTGGGGCGCCGTGGTCATCAACCCAGGCCTGACTGAGCGCTATACCAGCGCGATGCTGCGGGGCACCGAATACGTTCCTACGGATGCAATCACCGCCATTTACACCACCGGGCGCAACGCCATGGTCACCCTGGTTTATATTGAAGGTTCCATGGCGGCTAGCATCATGAAGGCGAACGTCAAGTTCTCGGTAGGTGCGCTCACTCGACTAAAGCAAACAACTGCTGCCGGCACCCAGCGCACCAACCCTAGTGTTGCGGCAGTGATCAGCCCCATCGGTTACAAGGCAGTCAATGTCGCGCCGTTCAGCTTCGCCATCTCTATCATTGCAGCCACCTTCATGTTTTTTGTCTCTCTTGGCTGCACCTTCGCCCCAATGCTTGGGTGGAAACTGAACTCATTTGCGCTCTTCCTCAAGGTCCGCTACCGCGACCTGGCTGTGTTCTGGGTCGCAGTGATTGCCTGCTGGGTGTGTGTGCTCTCCTTCTACGCCTCTCTGGCCTTTCTGGCATACAGGGGCCCGGACTACAACACCCTGGCACTCACCTACACCGCCGGCAAGTTCTTTGCCATCTGGTTCACCGTCTTCGCCGTGGTCCTAGCTCTGGCGCTCTGGATCTATGCACTGCTGCTCATGGTTCCGCCCCTGTACTTTGGCATTGTGTCTCTGTCGCACTTTATTCCAAACGTTGCCTCATCAATTGTGCCTCTGGAGACCGCGCCCAAGTTCTTCCGCCTGTTCCGTGTGTTGCCCTTCTACAACGGCACCATGCTTTTCCGCACGATCACCAGCGGCGCCTACCCGCATGTCGGCCAGAATATCGGGATCCTGGCTGGTGAGCTGCTCTTTTCGTTCTGTGTCTTGCTTGGCGCCATTTGGCTCCGGCAGCGCATGGTTGTCATGGGCATCGCTGATATTCCTGGCAACATCCATGGCCGCCCCGGCTTCCACTCACCAGTTCCATACTACAAGGACGTGCGCAGACAAGCAGACGAGGAGGCACTGTCTAAAGAGAGCATTGAGAGACAGGCTACCGTCGCAGACAGCCAGTACAGACTCCTTAAGTAGATACGCAAATACCACCCCACAGCTTTAATATGTATCACTGCCACCTCCAGCTATGCAGAGAGCGTAAAATACATTCAGCATCCATTTTCTGCAGACTTGAATGCACGCGCTCGTTGATGGTTGCCTCATCAGCAATAGTCTACGACAACAAACAGTAGTGGCCATCCAAAGGAATGTAGAGGCGCATATTGAATGGAGCAGCAGAACAATCACCGAGCCGGTTCATATGAGCCGGCGGCTATTTCTATTGCTGTACTGCGGGAATATCTGCACCTGAGTTTCATATGCGTCAGCATCGGCAGCCAAGCCCTCCACACTGTCTTGAAGCCCAGCCGCGAGCCAGTTCTCTGCTTTGCTTCCTATTTGCACTGTATTATTTCCTGCTCCTTACCCTACAGACATGGTCGTTCAAGTGGTTGGCGTAGAGCTGTCAACGTTCACACGCACTGTACGCATGGCGCTCGAGTACCTCGAGGTCCCGTACGAGCTGCTGCGCACTGCACCGCATGCAAAACTAGCGTACAAGCACAACCCGTTTGGCCGGATCCCAACTCTTATTCATGACGAGTTTGTTGTAAACGAGACCCTAGCCATACGCATCTATATCGACCACATGTTCAGCGGCAAGGCGCGCACGCTGACGCCGGCAGACTTTTCGACCATCCTGGCCATTGGCCAGTGGATTTCTATGGCTAGCGACTATGCCTTCCGTGGGCTCGTCCACGGAATCTGCAAGCCGCGCATGGCAATGGAGGGGAAGGGCGTGAGCGAGCAGGAGATTCGAGAGAGCCTCAAAGACGCAGTCGCTCAGGGGAAGGGTATCTTGCGCGGGCTCGAGAGCCAGTTTGTCCAGCTCAGCGGTGGCGGCGGGCGACCAAACATTCCTGGCTGGAAAGAGCCTGACCTGGGCTGATCTCTTCCTGTTCCCAATCTTCTCGGATCTGTGCTCAATGCCCGAGCGCGCGCTGGTTCAGGAAGAGGCACCCAGGCTGTATGCGTGGTACGAGCGGGTTGTCCGCCTCGATATTGCACGCATCACTCACAACGGGACAGTTGCTGCTGCAAGGCTCTGACCCGGCCAATTGGGCTTAAAAGTTTGAAGTAATATATTCGATGTCTCGAAGAGCACGTTTGCCTGGTATAATCGAAATCAACAAAATGGAACTCGTTCCCTAGTACACGGGACACTTGGAAATAGGAACGAGCTCGGTGACCACAGTAGTTATGACCCGGGTGACGATGGTAGGAACCTGTTCCGCATCGCACTTTGTTGTAGTGGGGGGTTTGGTCTCACAGTCCGTGGTTGCAGTCGGCACAACGCTCGTCGATGGAGCCTCTGTCTCGCAAACGGTGGTGGATGGAACCTCAGTCTCGCAGTCGGTGGTGGATGGAACCTCAGTCTCACAGTCGGTGGTCGACGGAGCCTCAGTCTCACAGTCGGTGGTCGACGGAGCCTCTGTCTCGCAGTCTGTGGTCGACGGAACCTCAGTCTCGCAATCGGTGGTCGATGGGACCTCGGTCTCACAGTCGGTGGTCGATGGAGCCTCGGTTTCGCAATACGTAGTCGATGGGACCTCAGTCTCACAGTTGGTAGTCGATGGAACCTCAGTCTCACAGCCAGTAGGTGCAGTCGGCACAACGCTCGTTGACGGAGCCTCGGTCTCGCAAACGGTGGTCGATGGGACCTCAGTCTCACAGTCGGTGGTCGACGGAGCCTCTGTCTCGCAGTCGGTAGTTGCAGTCGGCACAACGCTTGTCGAAGGAACCTCGGTCTCGCAAACGGTGGTGGATGGGACCTCAGTCTCGCAATCGGTGGTCGACGGAGCCTCAGTCTCGCAGTCGGTAGTTGCAGTCGGCACAGCGCTCGTTGACGGAGCCTCGGTCTCGCAAACGGTGGTGGATGGGACCTCGGTCTCGCAAACCGTGGTGGATGGAACCTCAGTCTCGCAATCGGTGGTCGACGGAGCCTCAGTCTCGCAGTAGGTAGTTGCAGTCGGCACAGCGCTCGTTGACGGAGCCTCTGTCTCGCAAACGGTGGTCGACGGAACCTCAGTCTCGCAGTCGGTGGTGGATGGGACCTCGGTCTCGCAGTCTGTGGTTGCAGTCGGCACAACGCTCGTCGAGGGAATCTCGGTTTCGCAATCAGTGGTGGATGGAACCTCAGTCTCACAGTCGGTAGTTGCAGTCGGAACAACGCTCGTCGACGGAGCCTCTGTCTCGCAATCGGTGGTCGACGGAACCTCGGTTTCGCAGTCGGTGGTGGATGGGACCTCGGTCTCGCAAACCGTGGTGGATGGAACCTCAGTCTCACAGTTGGTGGTCGACGGAACCTCGGTCTCGCAGTTGGTAGTCGATGGAACCTTGGTCTCGCAGTCGGTGGTCGATGGGACCTCAGTCTCACAGCCAGTAGTTGCAGTCGGCACAACGCTCGTCGACGGAACCTCGGTCTCGCAAACGGTGGTGGATGGGACCTCAGTCTCACAGTCTGTGGTCGACGGAGCCTCTGTCTCGCAGTCGGTAGTTGCAGTCGGAACAACGCTCGTCGATGGAGCCTCTGTCTTGCAATCGGTGGTGGATGGGACCTCAGTCTCGCAATCGGTGGTCGACGGAGCCTCAGTCTCGCAGTCGGTAGTTGCAGTCGGCACAGCGCTCGTTGACGGAGCCTCGGTCTCGCAAACCGTGGTGGATGGAACCTCAGTCTCACAGTTGGTGGTCGACGGAGCCTCAGTCTCACAATCGGTGGTCGACGGAACCTCGGTCTCGCAGTTGGTAGTTGATGGGACCTTAGTCTCGCAATCGGTGGTCGACGGAACCTCGGTTTCGCAGTCTGTGGTAGATGGGACCTCGGTCTCGCAGTCTGTGGTGGACGGAACCTCAGTCTCGCAATCGGTAGTCGATGGGACCTCGGTCTCACAGTCTGTTGTTGCAGTCGGCACAATGCTTGTCGACGGAACCTCAGTCTCACAAACGGTGGTTGACGGAGCCTTGGTCTCGCAGTCGGTGGTGGATGGGACCTCGGTCTCGCAGTCTGTGGTTGCAGTCGGCACAACGCTTGTCGATGGAACCTCGGTTTCGCAATCGGTAGTCGTAAGGGGCTCAGTTTCACATTCTGTTGATGACAAAATATGAGTTGAAACGCTGCCTGCAGTTGAATAGACAGAAGTCCAGGTTGGAGTCACAATTGTATGGGGATAGCTCGATGTTGCCTGCGCAGAAGTTGTCGACGAAGGACACGGATGCTTTCGCAGATAGCTCTTTATAATCGGTCCAATGAAGAATTCCATCTTTTCCGGTCCGAAAATCTGCAGCAGTCCAAGCTCAATCTCAAGTGTGGGTTCCTTGGGCAGCTGTACACCGCCAAGAAGTTTCTTCAGTTGCTTGAACTTTTCATGTCCGATGACAACAAAACTAAATGGCAGCAGCACATTCATCTCCATTCTGATTGTCGACCACTTTGCGTTGACCGCATTGATAGTGCAAACGTTTGTCCAGTCGATGGTTGACTTGGCACTAGCGACTGCGCCTAAACCCATGAATGCGACATAGCCAAAGAGCGTATTGACCTTCATCTTAAAATTGATATCACGTCTGCGTCTCTGTTACTATTTACTCTGCGGGTATAAACAAAAAGTGTGACTAGTCAGAGATATCGAGCGGAGATGCTGAAATTAGATTATGTATGAGGAAGCGAGGAGGCAAGGAATATTTCAAAAGAAAAAACAAGCACGTTGGTTAAAAGAAAATAGAAATTTTGACTCGACCTGGCCATGCCGATATAGCGGTATATGTACATACAACAGCGGAATCCCAGCTTCTCCCTGTTTCTTCCTCTCGTTTTCTCTCACCAGATGTATTTGTTTTAACCCCCGGAATGCGCCATGTATTCTGAGGCAAATCACAGTTTGCGGGATAAGCGTCCATCCTAGGCTGCCCGTCGCTGGCGAATGTACGCAGTCCATCGAGGATTGCTATCATATTCGTGTACAGCACTATATCTCTTTGCCTCAGGGGGATTGACTGTAATGCACTGTCTTATGCCTGGAAACGGTTTGGGCAGGACCAGACAGGTAAAAAGGCACATGCCCTATTAGAAGTGCAAAAATGGCGGGCTTCTACATGCTGCACCATCACGCTACAATTTGCTTCATCGCAAGGACCATTGCGGGATCTACAGACCCAGGTCCATGCAGGCGACACATGGATTTGCATCATCTTTACATTGGTCTCGCTCTGTGCGCTTGTCTGCAAAGGTGGATGAGGCCGACGCTGCGCAGAGCTTCATGTGAAATTTACAGCTTCTATGGACGCTCGGCTGATATTCAAGCCGGACCACCCAAGTCGAATCCCAGGCAGAGACAGGTTCCAGGCACGAACTAAACGAGGTATTTTTGTTAGAAGCGGACATGGCCGTCAATTTAATGGGCTGCTAGCGCCTGAAACACAACCTGCAGAAAAACCGTTACGTTTTCGCTTCAGCGGGAGAGGGTGACCTCTTCCCACTTCACCATGCAATCGAGTCCAACCTGGAATAGCCAGTTGCTCAGTCCAGGCGGGGGTGCGCTGGTAGACTTGGGTTTTGGTGGGCACAGTGGCTCCATCACCTCATCACGCCGAGTTGAGCTGCTCGTGTTTCCATGCAGCGGCGAATACGAGGACACCAGTGCATGGCCGTTGCTGCTGAACGACCTTGTGCTCGATTGATCTGGTGCTGACACGAACGCCATGCTGTCCACATACCCATCACCAATACTGGCGCCGATGCTGCCGGTTCCACTGCTACCCCTCGTCACAGCACTATCTAAAGCACCATTGCTGCTGCTTCCACTCCCTTGTGAGCTGCTAAGTGAGTGGCTGGAGCTGTCGCTCTGCAGCCTATTTGTCGTGCGAACTGACTGCTGGGAGGAGGAGATAATGGTCTGGGTGGTTGGCCGCGCTGGAGGTACGTGTCGTGCAGTGCTGCTTGACACCATGCCGCGCGCACCGGATGTTCCGGAGACGGCCAACGTCATTCTGCTCTCAGGAGACATGGACGGAGTGGAGCGACCTGAGGCAGCCTCACTGTGTTCAATAGGTTCCTCAAGTGGGCTCTGAGATGCCGTGGTTGTCGTGCTACGCGATGTTGCACTGGTCTCATTGGAGCCTGCACCTGCAACTGCATTCCAATCCTGCTCCCGCAGCGTTGCAAGTGTCCGCATTGCTTCCTGCCGTGCCTCTCGGCCAGCACGTGGGTTAAGCAGCACACGCTCCGCAGCGACGCGCTGTGACGTGTACATTAGCCAGTGTGCTCGGCGTCCCACGTGTCTCTGCGCTGAAATAGATGCAGAGCTGGGGTCGTCATTGCCTGCTTGTGTTGGGCGAGTGGTAGGTGTATTGGTGGAGGTAGCTCCATCAGCAGCAGGCCGCACGCCCGTGTCATGCAGCGCTTCGTTGGTGGCCTCGTTTAGCGAACGCAGGTGGCGATCCTGTCGTGCCGACTCGATCATCTCGTTATACCGAAAGCTGCGCGTTGAGTCGTTTGCTCCTGGGACTGATTGCTGGATATTATGTTGCTGCTGTTGCGTTGGCGGGTTGATGTTCTGGTGAACATTGGTCTGTGAACTCCTGATCACAGTGGTTGTTGGCGCTGGCGGGGACGGCAGATCGTCCCACCCAACCGGTTCCCCGTAGTCATTCTCTCGCTGTACTGGAAACACATTGTCCTGATAGAACGTCCACAGATGTTGGAACCCACGTTGCTTGATTCTCAAGCGCTGCGCAAGGCAGCGGAAGCATGGGCGATGTATATAGTAGCCTACAACATTACCGCAGCCAAGACATGCGATATCCTGCACATGGCAGTCGCAGGGGCCACTAGGCGCCAAGTCGAACCGGCGTGCATGGTGAGTCAGTGAGCTACAGGTGCTGCAGCCTGAGTCCACAATCATGTCAGCAATCGAGGGAGCTACTGGCTGGTACACGACATCGCACCCGAGCGGGGGTAGGTCTGTTGAGAAGCAGCGGATCGCTGGGCGTGCCATGACAACGGCCTACTCCAATAAATCATGGGAAGCAGAAGGGTGCATGTAGTACACAAATAATGTGAGCATATTTCAAGGCATACAATGTGCGGGGAGATGGATAGTGAGGGCGGGGAAGCTGACAGATCAGTGGACAAGAATATGCAGATATTACGCCAATATCTGGGGCAGTATGAGAAGTGAAGGTGGCCATCACTGCTGGCCAGGCTCTGCTGCTCGCTACTTTACCTCCATTCCACGCGAGCTCCATAGTACGTGGCAGTGCTTGCAGTACAGTTTCCACACCGCCTGGAAGGACTCGGAGCGGTGCGAGTTAGTCGAGCGGGGAGAGAAAAACTCGGAAGACGACCGCATTGACGCTGGTGGCTAGCAAGAATATGTGGTGGGAAACAAACTGGAACAGAACCCTAGCGTAAACGTCAACGTCAGCCAAAAGATAGCAGCAGCAGTGTGAGGGAAGTTCAAGGCACAAAATAACAAGCGGAAATGCCAAATGGATAACAAAGCTGAAAGAGGATAACGGAGGAGTTTCGAAAAGAGCAGACAAGAAGGGCTCTATGTATGCAGGGCTCTCTTTAACATACCTTGCTCTGAGCATCTGGTCGGATAGTATTGCGAATAAAAGCGGCAGTAGCATTTCAGCAAAGGTGAGAATGACAGGGTGCTATTAAAACAGTCTTTAAATCCAGAACGGATTACTGGTTGCATTCTCGCTATTTTCTATGCACGCAGCGGTGTGTGGGGAGGGGCAATATTGATACCCGATAAGATGAATGGAATCTATGCTAGTTGGGTGGGAGCCAAGCAACGTCTGGATAGAAAATTAAACATAATAGTGCAATTGGCATACTCGTCAGAATTCTCAGGGGCAAAAGGTCAACATTCAATGTTCTAGTAGTCATGAAATTAGCAAAGGTAATAAACAGCGATCACTTAATGCTTGGGAGCTGGGCAGCGGTGAACAGCCTGCGAAGTGGTCTGGTAGACTGGGGCCGATGAAGCTGGTGTGGGAACATCGGTAGCCGAGTATCCGGGGTTGGGTGCAGTGGTTGTCGGCGCAGTCACGATGGTTGACTCTACAGTCGAGTAGCCACCGTTGGGAGCCGAGGTAGTCTCAACAGACGACGGGGCAGCAGTTGAGTACTCAGCGGTCGACTCAACCGACGACGGAGCAGCAGTCGAGTAGCCGCCGTTGGGAGCCGAGGTAGTCTCAACCGATGACGGGGCAGCAGTCGAGTATTCAGCAGTCGACTCAACCGACGACGGAGCAGCAGTCGAGTAGCCGCCGTTGGGAGCAGTGGTGGTCTCAACAGACGACGGAGCAGCAGACGAGTACTCAGCGGTCGACTCAACCGACGACGGAGCAGCAGTCGAGTAGCCACCGTTGGGAGCAGTGGTGGTCTCAACGGACGACGGGGCAGCAGTTGAGTACTCAGCAGTCGACTCAACCGACGACGGAGCAGCAGTCGAATAGCCACCGTTGGGAGCAGTGGTGGTCTCAACGGACGACGGAGCAGCAGACGAGTACTCAGCGGTCGACTCAACCGACGACGGAGCAGCAGTCGAGTAGCCGCCGTTGGGAGCCGAGGTAGTCTCAACCGATGACGGGGCAGCAGTCGAGTATTCAGCAGTCGACTCAACCGACGACGGAGCAGCAGTCGAGTAGCCGCCGTTGGGAGCCGAGGTAGTCTCAACAGACGACGGAGCAGCAGACGAGTACTCAGCGGTCGACTCAACCGACGACGGAGCAGCAGTCGAGTAGCCGCCGTTGGGAGCCGAGGTAGTCTCAACCGATGACGGGGCAGCAGTCGAGTATTCAGCAGTCGACTCAACCGACGACGGAGCAGCAGTCGAGTAGCCGCCGTTGGGAGCAGTGGTGGTCTCAACCGACGACGGAGCAACAGTCGAGTAGCCACCGTTGGGAGCCGAGGTAGTCTCAACGGACGACGGAGCAGCAGACGAGTACTCAGCAGTCGACTCAACCGACGACGGAGCAACAGTCGAGTAGCCACCGTTGGGAGCCGAGGAAACCGGGGTAGACTCAGCAGTCGACTCAGCAGACGACGGAGCGGCAGATGAGTGGCTAGTGTTGGAAGCCGTGGTGGTCTCAACCGACGACGGAGAAGCGGTGGTCGGAGAAGCAGTCGTCGGAGAAGCAGTTGTCGGCGAAGCAGTGGTAGGAGCAGCAGTCGTCGGAGCAGCAGTCGTCGGCGAAGCAGTCGTCGGCGAAGCAGTCGTCGGAGCAGCAGTCGTCGGAGCAGCAGTGGTCGGAGAAGCGGTGGTCGGAGCAGCAGTCGTCGGCGAAGCAGTCGTCGGAGAAGCAGTTGTCGGAGAAGCAGTGGTCGGAGCAGCAGTGGTCGGAGAAGCAGTTGTCGGCGAAGCAGTGGTAGGAGCCGCGGTAGTCCGCGAAGCAGTTGAAGTAGTGGAGGCAGAAGTGGTCGAGGGCTTTGACGGACCGCCAGCAATAGCATAGAGCAGCTCGTTGTCATAGTCCTGGTCAATTGACCACACCATCACACCACCGAGGTTGTTATTGGCCGAATAGTCGCGCTTCTCCTTGAGGCTCTGCGTATCATCATAGGTCACGTAAACCTTGGTCTTCTTGTTGAACACCCACGGGGTACGAGTAGTGGAATCGTAGTAGCGCACCCAGTCACCAGCCGCAGTAGTCGGACCCGACAGAATGCCATTCCGGCGCAGCGAAACGTATGTCCAGTCACCCACGGCGTCACCAGTGTGGGCAACATACTGGTTCTTTGGGTTGCTGGTCATGTCGACAGATGCCTTGTAGCCATGGCCATAGAAGGCAAGGCCGCCCAGAAGCTTCTTGCTAGGAATACCAGCCTTGGTCCAAGCACGGACTGATGAGTCGAACGAGGCCTGCGAGCCCTTGTTGGTCTCAAAGTACAGGGGCGCGTTCGGACCAGTGGTCGGCTGCCAGGAGCCGTTGATTTCATAGTTCATGAGGTTGAAGAAATCGACAGGTCCGGCAAAATCCTTGACATCGGAGAGCGGGCCCTTCGGGCCCCAGAACGGCGCTGTGCTTCCAGCGAGCGTGATGAGCTTGCTGCCCTTGCCAAAGCGGCTATCGAACTGGGCGCGCAGGTCCTTGACCAAGGCAAGCAGGTTCTTGGTGTCGTTCTGCGGGTCAATGGCGTTTCCGGGGTTGCCTTCGTGGCCAGGGTACTCCCAGTCAATATCGATACCATCGATACCGTGGTCCTTAACTAGGTTAACCAGGGCGTTAAGGAAGGTGCTACGGGCGGAAGGCGACTTCAGGATGGTTGAGAAATGGTTGGAGTCAGTCCAGCCACCAACAGACACCAGCGCCTTGGTCTTGGTAGAATGCAGCTGCGAGACAACGCTGGACAGGTACGAGGTCCCGTCGAACTTCAGCGAGCCATCCGCTTTGGGAACGCCAAATGCCAGCGCAACGTGAGTGTACTTGCTGTAATCAACCTTGGCAGCAGCATCGCGATTCCAGGTAGGCAGATAGCCAAACACCGCGAGGTCAGCCTGGACCACAGCGCAGAACAGCGTGCCAGCAGCGAGGGCGATAGCGGTAACACGCATTATATTTTGGTTTTGAGGCGTTTATGAAACTGAAAGCGTCAAGGTAGAGGGGCGGCAGAATAAGGAAGAGGAGGGAGGGGGAGGAAGGGGGATATCGTAGCTGAACTCTGGTGGTTAGAGAACAGGTAGGTAGAAGTAAGAAAGCGTGTAGAAGAGGAGACAGCGAGGATAGCGGTCCACAGCTCTCGCCCTGGCACATCTCTATTTAACGGTCTCTGCGGTCCGCCATGCACACCCCCGGTCCGCCCTGCCCCCTGCGCTGAACTGCGGATTCCATGACACCATACCGGTCCAGCCAACAAGACACCACCTATTGTGCAATCCCCCCAAAGCAGAATGCCAGACCGTTCCCAAACTCGGTTTCATGCATGCAAATTGATAGCACTTCTGCGTTTCGGTGGTGTGTACATTCCACTATCAATGAACTTCCATGCCGGGATCCACTCAAGATGTAGCAGACCGCACGCTGGTCTTTGTGGTCCGGCTATTTTCTCTTCTGCATCTGCTTTTTTACGACGCCGATCCATGTAGCGGAGATATTGGATGGATTGGCGTCTCTTGATTTCTAGCCTTTTATGTGCTGGTGCTGCGGAGTTCCTATTCGACGCCTTGATTTCTGGGCGATGCCTGGTCCTGGGCCAAAATCCGCTGTGATGAATCACTCATACCGAGAGCGGGCTAATGGCAGGTAGCCTTCGTGTCATCGGGCATTGTTCTCTATTTTGGCCGTGCTGGGTCATGCGATGCGGCAGACAATGTGCTGGAATTGACACCATGCCATAGCGAGCCTGTGCAGCACAGACTAGAGCGCGGAGCTAGAGCGACGAGCCGGTGTCCAGCGCGTCTGCTCTTTTCTCCTCTTAACAGCTACCCGGCAAAATGTATATGCTCGTTATTCAGTTGTGTTTACTGGCAGCGGCTTCGGCCAGGCGCCTTCCACCGAAGCCCCGTTACCACCACTCGATGGAGATCGTCAACGGAAAGCTGTGCGTTTTTGGCGGCAAGGACAACGCAACAACAACCAGACTACAGGATTTCCTGCTGGATTTCCGGTGTGTGAAACTGACCCGGCCAATCCGGCGCGTCCAGCCAGGGTGGGAGCAGCTGGAGTCGGCATCGCGGTTTGCCATGCCGCCGCTGGCACAGCAGACCAGCGTCTACGACCGCAGCAGCAGGATTATCGTGCCATATGGCGGGCAGACACCAGACGGATTCTCAAAGGCCGACAAAATCATGATATTCACAACGACCTATGAGGCGTGGGACGCGTCATACATCAGCGATGTGCTGCCACGTCGGTATATCCACTCGGCTGTGCTGCAGGAGTCCTCGGGGGACATGGTTGTTTTTGGCGGTGCCAGCGACGCGACGACCGCAGGCGAGAAAACGGCACGCTGGCGCGATCCAGCACGCATGGTGCTCGACAAGGTCCGGCACAGGTCTCATCTGCAGAGCATCGGAAGGCTGGCCGACAACGCAACCACAGGCACCATCATCCAGGACACCAACGCAATACCGCCTGAGGAAATCGCGCTGCTCACGCACCACACCAGCACGCTGGTAAACGACACGCTGATGGTGGTTCTCGGCGGCGACAACTGGAACAACTCGAAATCCGACGCCGACATGGTGCCCTTCGACCGCGCGCATGTATACAACGTTGACGACCATACATGGACCATGCAGCCGTGCAGGGGGCAAGTGCCGCTGCCGCGGTCGGGGCATACGGCTGCCTTGCATAGAGACAGCATCTACATTTTCGGAGGCGCCAACAACAGCAACTGGTCGATGATATACAATGACATGTATGCGCTGGACACCAGGACGTGGGTCTGGCGCGAGATATCAGTGCCCCACATGCCGAAGCCGCGCTATGGACACCAGATGAAGGCCCTGGGCCACTACCTGATAATCAGCCACGGGTTCCTCGAGAGTAGTACTGGCGACCCTGACATTTACTTTTTCGACACAGAGTCCCACACATTTGTCGACCGCTACTCCCCCGAGGGTATCTCGCGGTCAGAGCTTGATACTGAATGGGCCCCGCCGGTACAATCCCGAACCCACGCCATCATAGCGGTGATGTTTCTGCTGCAGTGTCTGGCCGGAATACTGCCTCTATGTCTGGTCGCCAGGAGCCTCTGGAGGATTCTTGTGGCCAGAGCGTCAAGCAGGCCGCAGCGAGACACACGTGTTCGCCGGATGAGCTCGCGCTTGGCTCGCTATTCGGAGACACTCCGCAACTCGTCCATCTTCCCCTACAAGCGCACGTCGGTGGATCCAGATACCGACCAAGCGACGGTCACCAGCCCATCCTCATTCGTGCACAGTGGGCGGCGTCGTGCCAGCAGCATTCCGCTTGAGACAATCCTCGACAAGTCGAACCGCCAGTCGATCTCGGAGGGCACGTCGACGGTGATTGGCAGTGACCAGGCGAACCAGGGAAGATCAAAGAGGAGCTTTGCGATGTCCAACAGGCGCCATTCGCGGGTGATGGACGATATACCCGACACTCGACCGTACGTGGCCCGGCGACTGACGGTATCTGCACGCCTTCCCCAAGAGGATGTCTCATCCACTCACCACAGCACCGACCGCATCGTCCGGTTTTCTGATGTTATTGACGAGCCAGTTATCGACACAGCAGCATATGACAACATCTCGCTCAGTACCCTTGATATACTGACTCCTGTTGCCGAGGTGCCAGATGCACTGGCTGAATCGTACAGTACATTGGAGCGGTTCTACATCGTGAATGAGAATGCAGAAAGTTGACTTGACTAGTTCGGCCGCACAGCAATTCCAATGTACGAGGAGCTTTCGGGTACTCGCATGAGATACGTGGAAATGCGTGTAGCATTCAGTGGTGGTGTGACATGCCGAGTGCCAGCTGTATGGGCCAGATCACTCACGAGAACAGGATGCATGTATTCTATCTGACAGCAGTCTATAAGCAGACACACACTTGAAGAGCGCTAAATGACGACTGCACCGGGCCCGGCCACCACAGGAGCTCTTTCCTCACAGGCCCTTCTCATGTGTATATCCCCGGGCAATCCCGCTCCGGCCCTCGACAGCCAACATCGGCTCAGGATCGTCCTTGTTTACACTGAAGTCCTCGTTGTCATCGTGTCCCAGCCCGCGGAACGACCGGGCGAGCAGATGCTCGGCACCAGCGCTGCCCAAAAACTGGGCAACCTGGGTGTTCTGGTTGCGCAGCGCAACATCAGCGCTGCCTGCAGACTCCAGTGCAGCAGTGTCCCGCGGGGAGTCGTACCGCTTGCTCTGCCGCAGGGTTCCGGTGATCAGCGAGAAGTGGGGCTCGGAATCGCCTTCGCCAGCGGATTCTCCGCCATCTTCGCTCTTTGCCTCCTCCTCGGCCAGGGCTAGGAACTCGTGGAACTCTGTGACATAGTCGCCCGTCCACTCACGGGTATGTGACAGCGCCAGCTGCAGCTCGTAGGGCGTGACAATCGGGCGATAGAACTCCTTCGAGTCCACCAGGCTGTGCTCGGGGCACGCAACCAGCACAAACACCTCGATCTCGGCAAAGTTGGCCAGCTTCGGGACATTCAGCTTCCCCACGACAAACACGTAGAATTTCTTGTGTGCGCGGCGGATCATGGCCTTCAGGGACTCGACCACGCTGAGGTAGCGGGTTGCCGCAAGCGTGCCAACCACAATGCCAATGACGTCGGCGTCCTTGGCCTTTTGCACCATAAAATACCGCCGGTTCAGGTGCTTGTTGACCTTGAACGTCTCTTCGCGCATTGCAGTTGCCCGCGGATCGTAGCTGAACACAGCCTGGCAACGCTGCGTCAGCATAATGTTGGTCAGTGTCGGGCTCTCGCCGCCAATGTACAGGATGGTGTAGTCGCCGATGGCTGTGCCGGGCTCCAGTTCAAATGAGCGGCCCGGCTTGATGTCGAGCGTGGGCTCAGCCTCCATTGCTGCTGCTGCTGCTGCTGCTGCTGCTGCTGCTGCTGCTGCCTTGCTACCATCGTCGCTGGCATCAGATTTCTTGTCGCAGCCACCACAGCAGTTCGCACCGCAGTCCTTTTTGGGCTTGGCTGGCTCGGCATTCTCAGACCCTTGCGGCACATAGGGTCGATCAGCGACGCTGATTGTGCTGCAAGTGACCGATTCAAACCGCTTGGCTGCCTCCAGGTGCTGTGTGATCTCACTAGCGATATATGCATACGGCACGTCATACATCAGCAGCACGCGCCGTCCGTCAAGCTGCTTCTCGGCCTCGGCCACAAGATGATCGATATCGACCGGCTCCTTACCGAACACGTAGAACACTGGAACGCGTGTCGTCAGGCTGAGACATGTCCGGCCGTAGTGCACGATCAGCTCGGCCGAGTAGTGCTCCGAGGCGACCTCGTCGACACAGCAGCTGCCGTAGGATGTGTCTGCCAGGATGAACATCTTTGCTCCGGTGCGCGCGGTCAACGCGTGTGCAACTGCAGTGGAATCGGCCAGAAGCTCGTCGGGAAACTGCAGCGCGACCTTTGTGTACGAGTTGCTGGCGATGACGCTGGCGGTGCGCTCGACCTCGTAGATGCGCTCGACCTCATCGATCGTCTCTGCGTGCTTCTCGCTGATCACCGCCTCGCGCTGGATGACAGTGCTGCCATCATCGTCGATGGGTGCTGGGGCTGTCAATTCGTTGGCCATTGTGTATGAATAAAAAGCTTTTTTTTTTCGTCGTGCAAAGACGCGGACAAGTGAAGGACCAAGCCGTTGACGAGACAAGCTGGGGCAATTTTTACCGATAATTTATTGATTTGGCTTCAGATCACATTGGCGATTTGTGCAAACAGGGTTTGCAGCGCCGCTTCGCGTAGTTGGATGTGAGTGGCTTAGCGATCTGCAGCCGATATGTGGGCGACCCTGGCAGCGGGTGGTGGGTGACATAATTTTACACAGGCAGGTGAGGGTGGGCGACGGGGCAGGCATCAGATAGAGTTGGACTTTACCGACAGCTCACGGGTGCTCGGCAGAACATTAATGCTGCTTGGCAAATAGGTGATGATGCCCTTGAGGCTGGTGGCGAAATTGGATTCGGTGATGACGCAGAGCAGCGACGGAATGCGGGCAATGAAGGTGAGGACGTGGTAGCAGAGCGGAGTGGTAGTCTGCTTGTAGTCCCAAAAGCCGAGCTCGAGCTGCTGTATGCTCCTGCTAACAAACACGGGAGCATTCTGCTGCTGCTTCATGCGTGCGCGAAGCACATCAACCGAGTCGATAGGAACCTGCACGTCGGTCTTTGTGTAGGGGATGTTGAGTCGCCAGAGGTGCGGCAGATGGCAAATTGCCATTTCCACTGCCGACAGATTGACAGGCACGCGCAGGTCGAGGCTCTGCAGGAATTCGCAGCCAAAGCGCCGAGGCAGTTTGATATTCGAGTGCGAGATGAGCGTGACCTTGAGCTTGCGCATTGGCGACGACACACTCAATACGTTTTCCAGGAACCGCTCGGCCCTGTCCTCGCCGAAGCGGAATATGCCAAGGCACGCGATGTGCGCCTCGCGCAGTGTGCGGAACTCTGACGCATCCACCGACAGCATTCCGCGGCCTGAGCCTTCCAGCATAAAGCTGGTAAGCTGGTCACACGGAAACGCCGCCAGGTACTCATGAATGCTAAAGGGGTAGCGCCGGATATTCAACCTGCGCAGGCGGGGAATGTATGGCGGCCGGCAGGCAGCTGCTCGGTAGCCATCCATGGCTGTGCCATGCCCATTGGCATTCCCATGTCACCGCCAGCCATTGTCTCTTGGGCAAAGTCCAGGTCGAGCTTGCTGAGCTGAGGGAACTGCGCCAACCCCTGCTGCCCGGCGGCGATCGTGTCAATGAGGTCCCAGATATGCACTGCCGGAATCTCAGTCAGGCACAGCTCGACAAGCGACTGCGCGACAATGTGCGGCAGCTGAACCGCGCCTTGTGTTCTGCAGCGGATGGACAGCGTGGTGAGGCAGGGAGAGAACGAGGGCGCTGTCAGCAGCGGGTAGTGCTGGGACCCGATGACCACCTCTTGCAGATTGCTGAGCCGCGAGTTGATCAGGCGGTTGAATGGATTCTCTTGATACAGGCTGTCGTCCACCAATGACTCGTAGCTGATGTGCTTCAGGTTCGGCAGGCAATGCGCCAGGTACTCGTTCAGGCTGGCAATGCTGCTGGGATCGTCTCCCGCCGGGCTCACGTGTGAGTACAGGCGGCCGCCCTGGTAGAAATACAGCGAGGTGACTCCCGACCAGTCGTGAGAATCAAAGCCGCTTTCCATTAGAGTTTGCAGCAGGGTCCGGGTATCGATAATGGTGTGCGCCGAGACAATCAGCAGCTCACGAGCATGGTGCGCCGATTGGCTTGATGCGAGAAGATGGATGTTTGTTTTCCAGTACGTCTGGTCCTTTGCCCAAGAGCGCTTCTGCTGCCGCAGCTCGCAGATGACCGTCCGGTACAGAAGCGGCACAGAGGCCTGGCGCCATGCAGCGCAGGTTGCTGTCAGTGGCTGGAGGTTCTCAAGTCTCCGGGACGAAATGTTGAAGGCATGTTTTACAAAGTCGTGGTAGAAGCGCTGCGAGACAAGATGCAGGATGTCTGGATTGAGTTTTGCGGTATGGCGGGCTACAGCCATGGTTGTCGTATGAAGCTGAAAATGGCTAGAGTGCAGAATCGGGGAGAGGGAGCCAGAAAAGGTAGAGATATGGCGGGAGCCAGGCTAACCCTATAGTAGGAAGGAGCTAGGCCAGAGGCGACAATGCGACTAGCAGAAGCCAGTAGAGCAAGACGCACAGTAACTACAAAAACAAAAGCAGGGGACAGCAGACTCGCAAGCAATAATATTTACAGTGTCCAGGAGATGCTGGCAGAGTGTGAGGGTACAAGAGGAAAAGCGCAAACAAAAAACAGAGCCAGGAACAAGCGACAGAGATCAAGAGAATGGAGGAAATAAAACGGCTAGTGCCAGAATGGCGGGTGGCAAGGCTGCACTCCAATTTATAGAATAGCGCCAGGCGACAGGCATCTGGCGCAAACAAGGCTAATAGCTACAAAAGTCCCTCAGGTGGACCGCTCATGGGGAGCGGTAGAAGCTCGGCCAAAACACGAGAGGGGGGTGAGTACACGGAATTGAAAGCTAAACAGGGGGCTCAACCGCCAGCAGCACAGGTGCATTGTGGCCCTCATTCTGCTCCTTGCCATGTAATTATCCAGGCTTGGCCAGAGAAAACCGCTTGAACAGGCAAGCGCTGTTTGCTTTTCCGCGCTGTTGCACATTGCACGGTGAATGCGCAGGCATGGCTTGTGTTTTGCAGAAGCTGCCTCCAGTCTATTGGCTCGTGCTATATTGGCTGCTGGTCACATGGATCGCGGCATGGTTAATCTGGCAACATGGCGCACATGTATATACACATGCTGCCGGAGTGTTCTGCGTAAAAAAAATCGTGGTGGCACTACCATGATGGTTACCTTTGCTGGTCGTCTGCCCGCCGTATACCGTCTAGCTGAGGGATATTTGTGTGTCCCCAGTGAATGATGGAGGCGCTCTTGATATATTTGGCTTTTTTCTCTGTCGAGAAAGTGCACCACAGGTAACTCCACGCATTACATCTTCAAAAGGGTGCGCCTGGTGATGGTGGCAGAATGCGCCGAGTCCGAGTCACATCAGAGACGAGTGGCAAGAGTACCAGAAACGGTCAGCATGATCTGAATTATGCATGGGTATGCGTGTCGCTCATGCTGCCTTGCTTGTTCTGGCAAAAAGGCCGCCGGGGCATAGAGAGAGCATGGCCGCTGTGCTGGACCCGCTTCTTGTCACAAAGCGGACAGCCCATTATGCCTCATGGCCATATTCTGGCTGGACACGACAATGACGAGGGTGACAGATCCATCCTGCATGCTGCCCATTATCTGAGAGAACCGTTGGGTGCCACGAAGCACAGGCAAATCGCCTGGGCCATGGTGCCAAGCACCTTGTCACATCCACACTATTTCCACACACCATGGACGACAGCAGCGACATTGTACTTGGAACCAGCGGGATCCACAGCATCGCCGAGTCTCTGCGGCGCGAGTCCAGGAGCCTGTATAACCGGCTGATGTCGATCGCCGACGACGCCCGATTCGTCAAGGAGACAGCGGCCCTGTTCCCGGGTCTGCCGGTGGTGGCCAACGAGCGGTGCGGCACATGGTACGTGGACCCGCAGATAGCATCAGCTGTCTCGGTGTACTTCAAGTCGACCGACGGGCACAACGGCAATTGGAAGTTCAGCCTGCGGCGGGCCAACACGCAGCTTCTGGAAGCGCTCGGCACTCACCGCGGCTGCCTGGTTGTGGACTCGACTCGGCGCGGCAAGAGCATGCCAGATGCATTCTCCAAGACTATCCCGATATGGTGCGCCGTGTGGACCCGGGCAATCGCTCGGCAGCGAGGGATGCCCACCTGGGACACAAAGCTGTATACCCCTCCACAGGTTGTTTCGCGCTCGGAACACTCCCAGATCGAGCAGCTAATAGACACCTTTGTCGCGGCGTTGCTCGGGTCCGGAATCGACATAGCCCGACACACCCACGCCATCGACAGGCCATTGCGCGCGATCTGGGTGACCCGCGACCAAGCACTGCATATGCCACCCGACCTCAGCGACGCCCCATTCACACCAGTAGTATGTGTGAGCGCCTCCAGCATTGTCAGGCAGCGGGTGGAAGCCAGTGGGGGAACAGTCCCTTCGTATATATTCAAGGCTCGGCGGATGACCACGAGACATGGGCGCAGGGGCTGACGCCGCGGCTATTCTGGAAGCACAAAGCCCGTCTGCTTGCCCACAGCAACATGTGCGAGGATGTAGCGAAGGAGGTGGTTGCGAAGGAGCGCGAGCGGGGCACATCCGGCCATGACGGCACAGATACTGAGGGTGGAGCACGGTCCAGCGTGGTGGGGAAGACGTGTGTTTCGGTGGGCGACCGGGTGAGTGGGCGGCCGCCCGAGTGCTGGCAGCAGTTTGACGCTATAATCAACTGCGGGTCGCCCGAGTACGAGCAGAACCGGGACCCGGCTCTGGAGCAGCGGTATCTGTTTCTGGACATCCCCGAAGGCAAGAAGGGCCAGGTCGCGCTGGAGAAGTCCATTCCCGCTGCGCTCGAGTTTGTCAGGCCCTTTGTTGAGGCGCGCCAGCGCGTGCTGATCCACTGCAGCCAGGGCATGGACAGATCCGTCGGCATTACGCTGGCAGTGCTGGCAAAGTACTTTGACGAGGGCGGGCAGTTCCACGAGAATCCGCCAAAGCAGATCACCAAGGACTCGATTCGCAGCCGTCTGCTGTGGATTACGACGTCCCGGACCAAGGTAAGCAGAGCGTGCCGAGTGGCTTTGTTGGTGTCGCCTTTGCGGGGGACCAGCCCAACAAAGGCCTTGCATCCACAGACCACCAGGCTAATCCGGATTCGTGGATCCCAATTATCTTGTAGGCGAACCCGTCCCGCGTAACGCTGAAGCGCGTCAACCGGCACTTTTTAGACTTCTTCTGAGCAGGTTTCTGGTCCAATTCATGAATTCCTTGTTGCTGGCAAAGGCGCTCTGCATGACATGCTGTCAGCCCTAGGCAGAATCCCGGTTTAGGCTCCGTCACGTGAATCGCTGCCCAAACAAGCTCAGCGCAAAGCACATGCGAGTGCAACCACTTTCCCTCTCTTCCTCCCTAAAACACACCCTGCTGGCATTGTATTTCTGGGGCTGCACGCACCTCCCTTCCCGCATTCTCTTGACACTAGCACACCCGAGCAACGGTTTCCTTTTATACAACACCTGCTGCGTTCTCCTTACAACACTGGGCCAATGTCTAGTAATTCGCTCGACGGTTATACAGTAAGTGGGCCACGGCATGAGGAAAAGTGCAGTATTACTGAGCACCCCCGGGTGTTGCAATGACTGAGGCAGGGGCTTGCTGCATTTGTAATGCGCCTTTTCACCTTGCAAAAAACAACACTGATAACCCCTGCTGTAGCTGAGCATGACCGACCGAAGCGCGTCGTTCGAGCGGGCACTGACAATCATGCAGAACGAGTGGCGCCGGTTCGAGCTGGAGCGGGTAGACTGGGACGTGGAGCGCATAAAGCTCAAGGCGCAGCTCAGCGAGACAGAGAAGCGCGTCGCACAGCTCACCTCGCTCTATAACATCTCGCTCAAGCACATCTCGGTGCTGGAGGGTCTGCTGCGCGATGCCAAGCAGAGCAGCAAGCAGGCCGACAACCCTACCACGTCATCGGCGAAGACCGGGAAATCAGCGACATCGGTTAATTCAGCAGGCTCATCGGTCTCATCATCATCAGGAGCCTCGGTCGAGGAGGTTGTGACCATGACCCGCACGCGGCGTGAGAAGAGCCGCGAGATGCTGTCACAGTGCCTAGGCCAGATCGACGTGCTGCTGGGAACCAGTACGCGGGAGAACGGCACGGGTCTAACACCGCCGTTCCCTATAAGCGACGTACTGGATCCGAAGACGCCGTCGCCGGTGATATCGCTGCGGCGAACGCAGTCGCCAGATAGCAAACAGAAGGACCGCCCAGGACAGCCACCGCAGCAGCCTACACCGTCGCAGCGCCTGCAGAACCAGGAGCAGACAGGTAGTGTTGCCAATGGGAAAGTCGCCACTGACAAGCCCGCAGAAAAGCCCACAGAAAAACCCGCAGAAAAGCCAGGGTCGACGTTTGAAAGTGCCAGCGACCCAAAGTTCACCGTGGGCTACTGGCCAAGGCCCAGCAGCCGGGGCGGCGTGCGCATCAACGAGCATGAGCGGGCACGGCGGCTATCGCAGCCGCCGCCAATAATCACAATGTCAGAGATTCAGTCGGAACGGCCCAGCAAAAAGACGGCTTCGCACAGCGACTCGGAAAGCACGGCTGCCTCCGTTGACTCGACAAGAGCGGGCACTGCCCCGCCCGTACCTGTGAAGCCGGCAGCACTGAAGGCAGTTGCCAGGCCAGCGAGGAGGATGCCCGACGAGCAGCCACTACATGTACTGGAACAGCGGGCACCGCTGCAGAGCAGCGAGTTGCTAGCCGACGTCGACAACGCCCTTCGCAATCTGACAGTGGATGAGGTCGACTCAGGGCTGGTGCGAGCGGTGCACTACGAGGTCAGCAAATCGTTCATTGGCCACGTCGACCTGGTGCGTGCACTGACCGTGCGCCAGACACTGTCTGATGGCCCGCAAATGTTGAGCGGCGGCGACGACGGACTGGTGATTCTGTGGGATGTGGACCGCAGCGAGCGGCGAAGGTCCAGGAGACGGCCTGTGTCTGACGTCATGCCCTCCAGTGTCTACCGCGGGCATCTGGCTGCCGTAACTAGTGTGGCATTCTCGGAGGGCCACGACTATGCGTACTCTGGCTCCCTGGACAGCACAATCAAAGTGTGGGCCCTCCCTGAGAACAGCCAGGTCGGCGACACCGACTCCATTCCCTGTTTCCCGGTGCGCGAGTTTAGCGAGCACACTGACGCGGTTTGGGACCTTGCATTCGACGTGCGTCGCTCGTTGCTGGTGTCGGTGGGAGCAGACAACGCCTGCCATGTGTGGAGCACCGATGCAAAGCTCAAATCTCAGCCGCTGCGGCGCACTTTGCCTGAGCTAGCAAGCACACCCACCGCGACGTGCTTTGTGATGGAGGATGCGATGCAGTTTGCCGTAGCCTACGCAAACAGTGGGATAAACGTGTACGACTCGGAGACCGGCCAGCTGGTGGCCTCGCAGCCACCGCCCCACGAGCTGCCAGTGTCAGCAAATCTGCAGCGCCGCCAAGTCGTCACACGGATCCGGAGCAGTACCGACCACAACATCCTGGCAGCCAGCGTCAGCGACGGTTCAGTGCGGCTTGTTGATACGCGCACCATGAGGCCCACCAGCCGGTCACAGATCCTGGCCCATGAAGGCTATGCAGCCACAAGCGTCGATGTCGGCAGCAGCGCGCTGGTGACTGGTGGATCGGATGGGCTTGTGCGCTGGTGGGACTGGCGGAATACCAAGTGCGCCTTTGAGGCTGCTGCCCATCTGAGAAAGGGGCACGAGGGCGTATGCGATGTCGGATTTGTCGGCCGACAGGTTGCTAGCGCGGGCAGCGACAGTTTGTTGAAGCTGTTCAAGTAATTGCGCCATATAATTTTAGCACCTTTCTCTTTCAGCTGGCTGTTTGAACGGCCTTCTATATTAATAGCGATGTTGTGACTATAAATGATTTATTTTATGCGGCGTCCAATGTATATGTTCTGGCGCATGGTAGGCACGGCATATGTGGCAATAGCTGTTGAGGGATAGCATAACGCCTGTAGCTCCATGCCTGGTGTTGACCTGTGTACCTCTGCGTGTGGAGGCAGAATTCCGGACAGCCAACCATTTTATCCTTTGCATAGCGTTTCCTTGCATTATGTACTGAAGCGTGCTATAAGATAACTAGAATGATGCAAAGCTAAGGAGCCCCCACTTTTGTGCTAGGCGGTGACAAATGTACTCTGTTGACATTCGGGGTCCAGAGTCCCCCTGTTCCACCATGGGCAAGGCCGATAACGCCTACGTACAAAGCCCCAGGCAGACGATCAGCCTCCCCTCCTCCCCTCAGTCATATTTTTGAGGAGCTATATTTCCATACACCCGATAACCACCTATCCCCTAGGTTAACACGTACCTTGGCTATGCGCTTAACCCATGGTGCAAAATCCATAGAAAGGGGGACCGTGGCTACAGTGCATTCGACAGGAAGTACTTCATTTTGAGAGCAGTGGGGAGTTGTACATAGTAGACAGCTCATCGCTTTGGCGATAAACTTAGTGACAATGACAGGCAGTCTTTGTGGATCCCAGCCTTATCGTCCACTGGACCTTGGAAAGCGCATTCCCTATATTCATAGCTGGTAATGGTGGTCCTATCTTTTCCAACCGCTACAAGGAATATATAAGCTGCATAGCAACCCCCCATCCTTAACCCCCTTATTGATACTTGTATACAGCGTGGTTTCATAGTAGATACATCTTGTGGAAAGGTACATAAGATAACGTACAAAACAGCTGCAGGAGGCTGCTCACCAACGCATTTCACACCTGGCATGCCACAATACATATGTATCAGATGAATATAGAATGGTAGTGATGAAGAGATACTAACGGACATTGGTGTGAATGGTACTACCTATTAAAGACATAATCTGCCATCCTGAGGACACAAACATATACTTTCACAGGCTAATCGTGCAATTATCAGACGATCTGGCATGGCTACTATCCCTGTGAGGATTTGCATCTACGTATAAATTAATGCGTGCTCTACACTATCTACCGCGTCCTAATGTGTGAGAATAATAGACATTGTAGCCGGCTACTTCAAGAATGGCCCGTTGAAATCGGCATTTGCCCCCCTCATCCAGACACATTCGATCGTAAAGCGCACTGCGGTTTGATTTTTCGTTTACATGCCTCATTTGTATAGAGCGGCCTTTTTGCTTCTAACTGGAAGGAGGCTGGCCACCTATTAAAAGCAACTGTCTGCCATTAAAATACAACCCTCGGCACTTTATCGTTCTTGATAAATATTACCTAGGTATTCTCTCTTTTTTACTCTTCGTAATGCCTGATACTACAACTGCCCTCTATGGTAGCTGGGAAAGCCCGCTGTCTGCAGCTGATGTTGCGTCAACGTCAAAGTATGTCGCTGAGATCTGTATCGACAAAGGCTCGCCCTCCCGTGTGTACTGGACCGAGTCTCGCCCATCTGAGGGCGGGCGCCGCACACTGTTCAGCCAGGAGACCACTGACTTTGATGGAGCCACCATACGCGAGCTGACGCCCAACACCCAGTGGAATGTGAGTTCGCGTGTGCACGGGTACGGTGGCTCGCCTTATGCCGTTTATGATGACCTCATTCTGTTATGCAATGCAAGCGACTGCGGTCTATACCTATTTGATGCGAACTCTGCTCTGGCACCTCGCCGGATTGCTCAGCAGGATGATAGGCTGTGGTATGCCAACATGGTCATCCATCCGTCCAAGAAGTTTGCTGTTGCTGTGCGCAAGGACCACCGCAATGGCGACATTGACGCCTTGGCTGTGCTGGTCGCCATTCCGCTGCCCAGCGACCTTGATGCCGACGAATTTAAGCCGACCGATGATGTTGTGCTTTTCAGCCAGAGCGACTTTGTGTCGAGCCCTGTGTTCAGCCCCTTGAACGACGAGATTGCATTCTATACTTGGAACCATCCGAACATGAACTGGGATGCGACTACCCTGCACCGTGCCACGCTCTCGTTTGACGCAAGTGGGGTTGCCAACGGCCTTGATAACCTGGCAATTGTCGCTGGAGGCGAAGGTGACGTTCAGGAGAGCATCTACCAGCCGCGTTTTGACAATGCTGGCAGACTACATTTCCTTGCAGACTGCTCGGGCTTCTGGAATCCGTACTGTGTTGACAGCGACAGCAAGACAAACCAGTCACTAGCTGAGTGTGGTAGGGTACGAAAACTCCTGGTAATATGATAAAGTGTCGGGATTGGGTGTGTG
Organism: Linderina pennispora; assembly: GCF_002104995.1. Lineage (NCBI taxonomy): Eukaryota > Fungi > Kickxellomycota > Kickxellomycetes > Kickxellales > Kickxellaceae > Linderina > Linderina pennispora. The sequence continues at coordinate 820,093 of NW_024468250.1, read as the reverse complement.
TGGATGGTGCTGGCCTCGAAACAGCAACCCATTTCAAAACCACCATACCAAATCAACCATATAAAAGCTTGACTTCCTAGACCACCTGGTCCCGCCTTTTTCTCCTCAGTAATTCTGATCCCATCTTATTTTCCATAAAATCCGACAACACTTACTCTGGTGAAGGTTGACAGGCTGCTACTGAGTGATCCAGTTGTGAGTATATTACCGCGTTGATTATGACGAAAGTAAAATTCACTGTGGACATAAATGCTATGGATGTATATGAAGCAAATGCATCAGCTAGTATATCATTCACTGAACCACATGCGTAATTTGTCTATACAAAACAAGCAGGCAGTGCATGTAGCAAGTCTACACTTTAGCAGCTGCAAAAGGTGTTTCTACAAGCAAACCACGCGTAATGAAATCCATGAAAGCTATATTAAATGGCTTGAAAGAATTTTCACCATGAAGGCGGCAAACCAATCAAACGGAATGCAGAGTTTAGAACCGGCGCTGGGACCGCTGAGCTCACAGGCTCAGCTTGATCTTGAAGTCATTCATATTGGGAGAGAGCGTACACAGTCATTGTACAAACACGTCATCCTATTGGTGCTGAAGCGGGTCGGGCTGCTCGTATCAAATACCGCCGCCAAGCTGCTCAATCTGCACGCCAATATCATGCTGTAAAGCTGCGTCCTGTGTCTGCGCCTGGATGCGCCTCAGCAGACCGACATCCTTGCCTGCAACGGCCACCTGCGCAGCTTCATGATAGTACCCGATACGCAAAAACAGCTCTGCCCGCTCCCCTTGGTCGCACTTGGCGATATATCGGGCCGCCTCCTGATATTGCAACGCGCCAATACATTCGTCAACAAATGCACGGTACCCAATGGGCGGCTTGCGTGCGTTCGCCAGGCGTGCTAGCTCAGCCCAGTCACGGCGTTGCACCAGCGCATGCACCTTTATCCAGTAGAATCTGCGCTCAGGCACCTTGAAGTCGCCCTTGAGTTTGTTGGCTCGTGTATAGTTTCCCCGGGCCATGCATTTCGCCACAGTCTCGTTGACTGTCAGCCCGACGAATTTCTCGCCTTGCATCTCTTGTTCGAGCTGGTACTGGACCTTCAGCAGCTTGATATGTGCGTCCATCGCCTTTGTCTGCCGCGCGCTGGTCTTGTCCTTCTGCAGGATGTCCAATGCAACCTTCAAATTTGCTACCAGCTCGCCGACATCGTGCTTGTCCAAGTTGTCAATCAAAATTAGCTGCGCTGATTTGCGGCGCGCGTCTTCCTGGTAGTAGTAGTCTCTGAGAACTGGCGATTTCTGATCGATGCAGTACTTCTCAAACAGTTGGCCAGCAACACGGCTGCGGCTGATAACCTTGAAGAAGTCCACCAGCTCCATCGCTTTGAACAGATGGAATATGACAAAGTACACCAGGTCGGCATCTCCACTGCGGATCGCCTCGTCCATTGCTGTCGATTCCTGGCCCATCGATATAAGTAGCGGGACCTGGTTGCCCGCCCGAGGCTCATGTTTCAGTAGCCGGATCGCCAGCTTCTGGTATCCAGTAGTATTGGCCACCTCCGCAATATCCACGTACGAAATACCCGGTACACTCTGTAGCTTGCTCATGATGATCTTGTACAGCGCATCGTCGTCGATAGTCGATGCCCGGATCTTGGCGCACGCCCAGTGTATGTACACCTGATCTGCCGGCTCCTCCATGTAGCGGCACATGAGTATGGCCAGCTGATGCTGGTTGCGGTTCAGGAGTCGCGCAACCCAGTCCTCAAACGGCTGGCTCAGGAACTGCATAGTCGACACAGGGATGCCATTCTCATACTGTGCTAGGCAGTTGACGATGCGCAGGTGTTTGCAGATATCAACTAGCTTGTCGCCGTTGTACACGTCCAGGAAAGCCTTGCCAAAGCTTGCTGTACGCAGCAGCGCCTGCTGTATTTCAACTATAGGCTCACAGCTCGCTGCTGCTATGCATGTGTCAATGGCATATGGCAGGTCGTCGCCCAGGTCGCGAATGGTCGAGCCAGCTTGCGACGAGTGTGCCTTTATATTTTCCAAGGAGTCATACAGCATCGATGCCGGCGTTTGCAGCCCAATCTGGAACACAGCCTTGCTTTCGTCGCTGACTTTGAACAGAAACTCGTGAGCCTCCGAGTTGAACATGCGCACCCCATCCAGCTCCTGTACCAGGCACATAGGTTCGTCCGTAGGGAAGACCAGAGAGTCACCGAAAGGGCCCAGGAGCACTGCCTCCGACTCATAGCTGATCACTACTGCGTCGCTGCCGCACCATGCAATATCCGCCGGCCGCTCAGCCGCACCATGTTCCATATCCGAGAACGACTTTTGGAAGTCGGTTGACACCACCTGCACACGGCCGCTTTCTGAACACAGGACCACCAGCCGCCCGTTAGGAGATACCGAGATGCTGGAGAATGGGCCAGAGTCCAGCAGCTGGTCCTGTGTGCCGACTGCGTCGATCTGCAGGATTGTCTTGCCCGACGACAGCAGTATCTCTACGTGGTGACTCAGACTTAGGTGTGGTGGGATGATGGTCCAGCTGCTCACCTCTCCAGTATGCTTGCCAAGCATCTTGGGCTTCGGCTCGTATATGTCGTTCACGTATATGAGCTTTCCGTCGGCGGTGCGCGCAACAAAGCCCTGGTCCCAGAACCGACAGTCGACAACACCCGCCTCCTTGGCCTCATTGCCCAAGGAGAACGCTGATCCAGGCGCACTCAGCCCGAAGACACGCACACTGCCGTCCTCATGCACGCATACAAGCTCCTCGCGGCTGTTCCAGCTAAACGCAGCAATGTGCAGTCCGTCGTATTCGATTTTGCCAATAAGCAGCCCGCTGGCCGAAAACACATGGATGGCCGAGTCCAGCAGCGGGGATGGGCCAGCCTCGAGCAGCTGCCGGTCGTCGCGCAGCAGCGCTATGGGGCCGCCGAATGACGACGCTGCCACGCGAAAGTTGCGCAGATTAAGGTCGGCCCACTGCATTTGGTACAGGCGGTGCTTGCGGTAGTAAACGTCCTGCAGCTCGTGCCACTCTGCTGTCGGCGTCAGTGTCGTCATTTCAAAATTAACAGGCCGTGCAGAAATAATACAGATAATTCGGTGTTGCAGTGGGAGCAGGGAAAAGTGACGTCGCAGGCTTGTGCCAAGCACACGAAAATAACAGCCACAGCGCAGTCACGTGGTGTAATCCGCTGATTGAATTTCTGGTGCTGATCAGCCAGATGCAGATCCCGTGATTATCGTCAAGATAAGATGCCATGCCCATTTTCGGCAGCCATCTTGGGCGACTAAGGTGTGGAAACCCATCGCTTGCGGCGTCGAATTCGAAACACCGAGACCGCACTGCACGGCTGGGGAGTCCAAGCACCTATCTCACCTTCACTGAATCCCCCTCGTTTGTTTTTCAATTCGCACTCTAACAAAGGAGACGGCTATTTGTATTATTTCTCTGCTTCTTTCTTTCAAATTCGTCGCTTGCGCCCAGTCGATTTAAAAGAAGACAGACAGACTAGAAAGAACCTGGAACACCCGCCAAACTAGAAACCTAAAAAACATGCTCAGGGCAACTGCACAGCGCACACTTTTGCAGCACACGCGTCGCACAGCGGGTAAGCAGAAATTAGGCGTCCCAAACTTTAAATCGGCACAATTTTGCATTCGCCAGCCATTGGAATCACACTGTTCAATCAACAAATTGTTCTTTTGTCCACACTTAGGTGCCCGTGGGTTCCGCACCACGGCTGCTTCGCGCAAGGAAATTGAGATGTTCATCGATGGCAAGGCGGTTCAGATCGAGGAGGGCTCTGCTATCATTCAGGCTGCCGAGAAGGCTGGCGTGACGATCCCGCGCTTCTGCTACCACGAGCGGCTGGGCATTGCCGGCAACTGCCGCATGTGCTTGGTCGAGATCGAGAAGTCGCCGAAGATGGCAGCGTCGTGTGCGATGCCGGTGGCTCCGGGCATGAGTGTGCTGACGGACACTCCCAAGATCAAGCAGGCGCGCGAGGGCGTTATGGAGTTCCTGCTGGCCAACCATCCGCTGGACTGCCCCGTTTGCGACCAGGGAGGCGAGTGCGACTTGCAGGACCAGTCGATGCGGTACGGTATGGACCGCGGACGGTTCCACGAGAACAAGCGCGCTGTCGAGGACAAGGATATGGGCCCTCTGGTCCGCACCACAATGACGCGCTGCATTCACTGCACACGCTGCGTGCGCTTCATGAACGAGGTCGCCGGTACCGGCGATCTGGGAACCACTGGCCGCGGTAACGACATGCAGATCGGCACCTATGTGCACAACCCACTCAACTCGGAGCTGTCCGGCAACATCATTGACCTGTGCCCGGTCGGTGCCCTGACATCTAAGCCGTACTCGTTCCATGCGCGTCCCTGGGAGCTGAAGAACACCGAGAGCATCGACGTCATGGATGCTCTGGGCTCGAACATCCGTGTGGACTCGCGCGGTGAGGAGGTCATGCGCATCATCCCGCGCACCAACGACGAAATCAACGAGGAGTGGATCTCGGACAAGGCCCGGTTCGTGTTTGACGGCCTCAAGCGTCAGCGTCTAACCACCCCGCTGGTTCGTGACGGCGATAAGTTTGTTGCTGCTACGTGGACTGACGCCCTGCAGATTGTGGCCGAGAAGCTCAATGCCACTTCCCCCGAGCAGATCCGCGCAATTGCTGGCGATTTGGCCGATGCCGAGTCGATGGTTGCGCTCAAGGACCTGTTCAACGCCGCCGGCTCTGAGAACCTGTCGGTTGACTCGCTCAACAACACCAAGGCGCCTGCGTTTGACGTCGATGTGCGCTCCAACTACACGTTCAACACGACTATTGCTGGTGTTGAGGAGGCCGACGCTGTGCTGTTCATCGGCACCAACCCGCGCCATGAGGCTCCCGTGCTGAATGCCCGCCTGCGCAAGCCGTACATGGCCAGTTCAGTCCAGTTCGGTCCTCATTGGCAAGCCCGTCAACCTGACCTACGACTACACTCACGTGGGCGAGTCCCCCAGCGCCATCGAGGATCTGGTCCAGGGCAAGCACGACTTTGTCAAGGTGCTGAAGGAGGCCAAGCGCCCGATGGTCATTGTCGGCGGAGCGATCGGCGAGCTTGGCAACGGCAAGGACATTCTGGCCGCCGTCGCGCGTCTGGCTGACACCGTACCGTCGCTTGTCACCGAGGAGTGGAACGGGCTCAACGTGCTGCAGTACGCTGCCGGCCGCACTGCTGCCTACTGATATTGGCTTTCGTGCCCAACGGCCAGTCGTCGCAGAGGCCCGTCCAAGTTCATCTACCTGCTGGGCGCCGATGAGGTTAACCCGGCAGAGATCCCGCAAGACGCCTTTGTCGTGTACCAGGGTCACCACGGTGATGCCGGTGCTCATCTGGCCGACGTCATTTTGCCCGCTGCTGCCTACACTGAGAAATCTGCCACCTTTGTCAACACCGAGGGCCGTGCCCAGCAGACCCGCCAGGCTGTCGGTACCCCTGGCGCCGCCCGCGAGGACTGGAAGATTGTGCGTGCGCTGTCCGAGGTTGCCGGACTCACTCTGCCCTACGATGACGTTGCGACCCTGCACGCACGTATGGGCGATATCAGCCCGTCGCTGGTCAACGTTGGCGAGCTCGATCATACCTCGCGCGATATTGCGCAGCTGGGTTTGACCCAGTGGAAGGAGGGCGCCGGAAAGAACCTGTCGGGTGCCTTTGTCAAGGTCATTGAGGACTACTTACATGACGGATGCTATTTCCAGAGCCTCGCGCACCATGGCCAGGTCCTCGGCCACGTTCACCAAGAACAGCAAGAACGCTGCCGAGCATTCTTCGGGTGCCCAGGCCACGGCGTAAACAGTGAGGATCCAGTGCTTTGGGTTCGATACTACCCCCTCGTCTATTACTTTCATTTTTCTCTTTTTCTCTCAGAAATACAACTCCCAACAACATCTTGCTTGCTATAGAGTTGTGACTACGCTATGTGTCCGAGATCACATACGAGATATTGATCTGCATCTTGTAAGCTTGATTCCGCCAACACAACGGCACAAGCGGTGTGGATCTAGAGCACAAGGCAGGAGATACAGAGCGGCGAATGGTGGCAAAGCCAAAAAGGGACGCAAAGGATGGATAGGGAAAAGGAAACAACGGAATGAAAGACTACGCAGTTCACAGCAATCGGACCTTGAGACTCTAGCAGAATGGTAGGGCAGAGCGCAGTAGGGGCATCTTTGAATTTTGCAGAAATACGGCAAGCTTGCTCCTGAGTTGAGGTTTTGAGCAGGGACGGCACGTACATGGCCCAACCAGCAATCAGGGATACACTTGAATGGTCATCTTCTTTGCTGCAGCAGGTCGGTGATAGTATGCTAGATTGATCTATATTTTGGCATGCGCAAAAGGTTGTCAAAAGCAGTGCCTATCTCATCTGTACCCGCGATGCTGGCTTGGCTGTCGTGGGCCGTTAATCCACGGAGACCTGGATCTATATCTACTACGGTCAGTGTACCGCGGCGGCGAGCGCGACCTAGATCCCCGGCGACCACGATACGCATGCGCAGGCGACCTGCCCCGGTAATAGTCTCTGGGCGACCGGTATGGCTCGTACGCCTGGTGGCGCGATCCAGTGTCATAGTGTATTGGTGACCGGCGGCGTGAGTAGGCAGGGCTGCGGCTGCGGAACGGCTCCTGGCGACGCACAGATTCGTGGCGCCAGCTGTCCTGGCGGCCGGTCCGCGATGGCGATCTGTCATCCCTGCGCATACCGATGGGTTCCTGGATATGACAGGCGAGGACTGGGAGCATGCGATTCCCGAGACGACGCGAGCTCTCCATCCTCGGGCTCGATCTCTCCTTCCTCTTCCGACGATACCTGGGCGATATCTGCTGCTGGTATTTGAGGAGGTGGTGGCGGCGGCGGTGCAGATACTGGTGGTGGTGGTGGCGGCGGTAAGGATACCGGTGCAGATACAGGTACATGTGGTACAGCCGAAGCCGTCGGAATTGCTGGCGATTGGCTGCTGGTGCGATTGGTTTTGCCGAAATTGGCCTGCTTGAGGAGGAGGACGGGCTGGATGACGTGTCCATTTCGATCTCTGAGCTGGCGCGCGACTGGGTAATTTGCATATGCGGCGGGGATGGGGCAGCTGGCGGCACAAGGGGCCGATGCGGCTGAATAAGCAACCGGCGGCGGGGGCGATACTTGACGCTTCTGTTTCGTTTCCCCAAGGCCGGTGCTTCCTCGGACGGCCAGAATCCGATAAACGAGGGGATCACCCGGCCATGCACCTCCACCATGGCGTCTGGAGCATCTGCCCGCCTGCGTTTATCGCTCTGTCGCCGCAGAAAGCCGACCCGGCCCGCGGCAAAGACCTCGTCGTAATATGCATGGCCAATAATATGATCGCGGAACTCCACGGCCAGCGACGTCATACCGACATGCACAATGCGGCCAGGGAAGAACTCGGTCGAGACCGCCGTGTCAGGGTGGAGATCGTCCCGGAACAACGCATAGACCTGGTCGCCGATGCGGTAGCTCTGCTCCATGGCTTTCTTGATCATCAGCATCTGATCCCAGTACACAGCCCACGTATCTTGCGCGTGCGGCAGCGCGCTGGTATCGCGGACCGTATACATGTTTTTTGGCGCATCGCACGCGACAATCTCGGCCTGAATGCACGCATACTGCGGCGCCGTCAGCAGCGGGTCGGTGGTCGGCACAAATGCTGCGACCGAGTCCCCGCGCCGATAAAAGCTGTGCCCACCCAGACGCCCGCCTGCCATCATTCCACGCGGCCCCTCGACCTCCAGGGGCCGCGACACCGCGCCAGCGCCTGCCTCCATGGCGCCATTGATTGCGCTGCGGATTCCCGAAAGCAGGTCCTTTGCGTGTCTGCGGTGACATCAGGTGGTTGCGTGCAGCGCGTTCCAGCTGGTCCAGGCGACCCTGGCGCTGCTAGCTGCTCGCCCAGGCGCTGCTCGAGTGTGGCGATGCGATCGGGGGTATGCGGGGGAACTCGGCGGCCAGGCTGTGGAGCGCAGAATTAACCAGAGCGTCGAATTTGGCTCCGCCCTTGCTGTCTTGGAAGGAGGAGAGCAGGGCGTGGCGGAGAGTGTCGAAGGAGCCGTCCTGCTTGAACCTTGCCAGGACCTGCTCCGGCGTAACGCGCACCATGCCCGAATTTTTGTTTTGGTAGTGTGTGAATAAAAATTAAGCGCGAATGGAGACGAGGTGGACTTGCCGGGCTGGCCCCATGGCCAATGAAGCGGTTGGGCTGTTGGCTCTCCAAGCCTCGGCAAAGATGAGCGCGCAGGCGATTGATCTTGATGCACGTGAGATCGGATCGGCGCTGGGCCAATGGGCAGGCATCTGGGGTATGTGCAAGGCTTATGAGGACGCCACAATTGCAGACACGCTCTATCCAGCATCAGCTCGGCTGTGGCTGCATGCTTACAACTGCAGTGATGGCATTGGGAGGCGCTCTCGTCAGACACCAGGACAACTACAAATAACCACTCCGTTTTCCCGCCGTCCACGTCCGCGTCCCCGGTCCTTTTCTTCCTCCTCTCGCTCAATCATATATATTTTTCTTCCTGTCCGCCATCGCCATACAGAGCGACTGCATAACCCTCCAGCTGTGTGCGTTTTTCGATTGAACTAACCATGATAGAGACTCTTTGCGCCTGGAAGTTCGCAGGTCGATAGTGCCCTGCATCAGGTGTTTGACCCTCTGCATTTCTCCAGGCATGGGCGACTATTGGCATGTGATGCTTGCATCGTACATTGCTGTCTGCCTGGTCAAGCGCGGGCTGCACATTATGTCGCAAGTATTCCTGCCGCGCATCTACGGGCGCCTGGACGACAAGACGAAGCGGGACTGGGACATTGCATCCATTGGGCTCCTCCATTCATTGTACGATTCTTCGATTATTTTGTGGTATCTTGTCGACGGCACGCTGGCCAAGAACAGGATGGACGGGTATGACAAGACATTCGAGTTTCTCCTGGCGACCATGCAGGGCTACTACATCTGGGACCTGATCGTGTGCCTGACGAATTTCTCCGAGTACGGCTTCCCCTACCTGATCCACGGCGGGTTGGGCGTCCTGGGCCTGCTAATTGTGACCTCGGGGCAGTTGCAGTTCTACGCAATTCCATATCTGCTGCCCGAGCTGAGCTCGGTGTTTTTGAATATTCGCCATCTGCTGAAGTACTCGGGCATGTCCGGCACGCTGGCGTACAAGGTCAACTTTGCAGTGTTTACGGGCGCCTTCATTGTAATCCGCCTTGGCTACGAGGCGTACCAGGCGTATGTGCTGGCTGTGGACGTGTATCATGGCCAGACTGGCAGTGCGTACCGGCCGTTCGCCGTGTATTTCACCGTGGTCGGGGCTACGCTGACGTTCCTGAATGTCATGTGGTTGCGCGAGATCCTGAAGGCCGCGTACTACACGCTGGGCAAGCCGGCCAAGGCGGCCAAGACAGCCAAGAAGACCCAGTAAGAGCAGGCGGAGAGGGCCCAATCAGGGCGTTTTTGTTGCCTTAGTTTTGAGCCGAATGGATGACGACGGCTGATCCCAGTGCCAGGCATCGTCTGTCCCGCATTTTCCCTCTTTTCCTTTTTTTCATAGCCTCCAGTTTTGTGTAGGTGGTACCGTTTCAAAAAGGGTTTTTCTTCTTTGCCTCCCTTTTATATACGCGTTCGTTTTCTTTTTCCTGTTGCATGTGAGCTTTTAGGGTGATTGCAGTGGTAATACAGTAAATGCAGTGGCCATGGACGCGACAACGAAGGAAATTCAGGACAATGAACTAGCGGCCCTGAGGGCAATATTCATGGTAAGCAAGAGCGTGCAGCGTGCAGGAGGTAGCTTGTGACTCCGCTGGGTTACTCAGCAGGTTTTTGGTGACTCGGCAAGAATAGGACGACTACAAGGACGTCGAGGCCAAGACAGCGTGGAAGGTGAAGCAGAACGCGCCCGAGTTTATACTGACAGTGCGGCCAACCGACGAGTCACTGCAGGCGCAGGTGTCAGTGGGCATGCGGATCCGGCTGACAAAAATGTACCCGCAGACATTGCCGCAAATCACATTGGAGAGCCCGGTCGGTCTCAGCGACACGCAGGTGCAAGAGGCGCTTTTGGAGCTCAAGCACGAGGCACGTAAACTGCACGGCACAGAAATGATCTACGAACTAGCCATACTTTTGGGCGACTTTCTGACCAGCAATAATTCGGCGGCGCAGGCAGCGCAGCCGTCGTTCCACGCGCAGATGGTCGAGCGCGAGGAAGCCGGGCGCCAGGCCGACATGGAAAGGCGGGCGGAGCAGCACCGGCGGCAGCTGGCGGCGGATGCCGAGGAAAGGCAGGATCTGGAGCGGCGCATTCGGCAGGAGCTCGAGCGCAAGCAGCAGCAGGTGCTGACCGACCAAAGGCGCGAGAAGCAGCTGAGCGATATTGCGGATGCCGTGCATAATGTTGCCGGACGGTGGGCCGAGGGCATCCAGCTGCTGACGTTCAAGCGGCGGATCTTCCTTGACCCAGAGCAGCCGCGCAATGGGCGGTTCCAGACAGTCGCGCTGGAGGAGTCGTCGATTGTCGATCCGCTGTGCGTAGTGTACGATGCATATCCGACAGATCTGGTGGGCGCCAGCATACACTTGTCGGACCGGTTCACGGTGCAGTGCGTTGTAATCACATCCCTGCATTATGCGACAGACCAGGGCCTCAAGCAGCTGATCCGGGTGAAGACGCGCATCGAGGATCTGGCGCAGATCAGGCATTCGAACCTGGTCACAATATACGGGTGCCATCTGGAGGTGCTGGAGGAGCAGAGCCAGCATGCAGGCCAGCGGCTATGGGTACTCAGCGACACGCTGTCATCGCACGACGGATCGACACTGGAGGACGTGCTAGAGTCGTGCGGGTCGATTGCGCTGAAGCAGACACGCACGTATCTGCGACATATTCTGCTGGCGCTGGTCAGCCTGCATGCGGCCGGATTTATCCACCGGGGCATCATGGCGCGCAATGTGCTGCTGAGCAAGCAGGGCCGGGGCAAGTTCATAGCAAAGCTGTTCAACACCAGCTACCGCGAGGAGCTGATTGAGATCCACCGGCTGACGCCCTTGTCGGGCAATGTCAGCGACAACATCGGCAACGACATCCGCGTGGCGCCGGAGGTCATGGAGCGGCCCGACATGATGGGACGCAAGAACGACATTTGGTGCGTCGGCGTGCTGGCGCTGCAGATGGTGCTTGGTCTGGATGTGCTGCGTAACGTGCCCATTGGCCAAGAGCCACACGTTCTGGAAAAGCACCGCACCAGCATGGCAGTCGAGCTGTACAAGGTCATTGCGCTGATGCTGACACCCGACCACCGGCAGCGCCCGACCGCCATGGAGGCGCTGAATGACGGGTTCTTCAAGCTCGGGCTAGGCGAATCTGAGCCGTCGGTTCACCGGCAGGCCCTTGACAGCGCCTCCCGCGGCCTGACCTTTGAGCTGCAGCGGACTGCCCGCGGTGCCGACGCGCCCTCTCCGGTGCATTCGCCACAGACAGCAGCGTCGCCGCCATTCTTTGTCGCGCAAAAGAACATCCAGGGCGAGACGGCGGCAGCGCAGCCAGTCAGCCGGGCGCCATTGCCTAGGGCATCCTCGGCGGGCCTCGAGCACTTTGTGCGGCCATCAGCGTCGCGGTACCGCACAGACTTTGAGGAAGTGGAGTTTCTGGGCAAGGGCGGGTTCGGCTCGGTGGTCAAGGCGCGGAACCGCATCGACGGGCGGTACTATGCAATCAAGAAGATCAAACTAGACGCGCGCGACACCGAGGGCAACAAGAAGATCTTCCGCGAGGTCACAACGCTGTCGCGGCTGCACCACCAGAACGTAGGTGCGGTACTACACGACGTGGGTTGAGGACGTGGTGGTGGAGCCCGGCATGCCGTCGATGCTGGCAGGGCTGCCGGAGGACTCGGATGAGTCGGGCGTAGACTCGTTTGCGTCAATCAATGTTCCGTCGTCAGACTCAGTGTGGTCGACCGATGAGGATGCGTCGGATGATGATGGGTCGGGCAGCAGCACCAGCAGCACCAGCAGCAGCTCCAGTGGCAACGAGGATAACGGCAAGGGCCTGCTGGTTAGCACAGAGCGACCGGACAAGTGCCAGTGGTGAGCTGGCGAGCCGGTCGGAGGGCGATATGACAAGCGGCGGGCGCAGTGGCGGCAATGTGTTTTCGGCGATCCGGTTCGGCACAATGGGATCAGGGGGAGCCGGCGAAAAAGACGCGGGGGTGCAAGCTGCCGGTGCGGGAATTCAGGATCGAGTTCACTGACTCGCAGCAGAACACGACGACGACACGACCGACGACCAACACAGGCGAAAGCAGCCTGGAAGAGGAAGAGTCAGGACAATATCCAGTTTGAGTATACCAGCGACGAGGCGGATGGCAGGGATGATGACGACTCGTACCTGGAGGATCTGATGCACAGCAATGCGCAGCGGCGGCAACGGCGGACAGGGCTCGAGCAACAAGCGCAAAGCGGGGCGACGGCTAGCAAGGCGGGGCGGCAGACCCAGATTCTGTACATCCAGATGGAGTACTGCGAGAACAAGACGCTGCTGGATCTGATCCGCGAGGGCATCGAGGAGAAGGAGTGCTGGCGGCTGTTCGGGCAGATCCTCGAGGGTCTGAACCACATCCACCAGAGCGGGGTGATCCACCGCGATCTGAAGCCAGTCAACGCGTTCCTGGACGGGGCAGGGGATATCAAGATTGGCGACTTTGGGCTGGCAACATCGAACTTTGCGCCGATCGACCAGACGTCACGGCTGGCCAGCCTGGACAAAAGCGTGGAGGAGACGATGACAGCAGATATCGGCACATCGACGTACGTCGCGCCAGGAGGTGACGGCCAAGGGAAGCGGGGCGACGCGATACAACCAAAAGGTGGACATGTACTCGCTGGGCATCATATTCTTTGAGATGTGCTATCCAATGAACACGGGGATGGAGCGGGCGACGGTGATCCACAATCTGCGCAGCAGTGAGGTTGTGTTCCCGGCGGACTTTCCAGGTGGACAAGATGCCGCTGCAGCACCAGATCATCCGGCGGCTGCTGAGCCATAGCCCACGGCAGCGGCCGTCGAGCGCGGAGCTGCTGGAGAGCGATCTTCTGCCACCGCGAGTGGAAGACGAGTACCTGCGGGAGACGATCCGGACGATTGCGAACCCGTCGCAGCCGTACTTTCCAAAGTTGATGGACTCGCTGTTTGGACATACGCCAGACAAGCACATTGACGCGACATTCGACTACCGGGCGAGCGACATCCCGGTGGACCAGCTCAACTCGGTGTTCCTGGACCGGATCCGCGAGCTGATGACAAAGGTGTTCCGGACGCACGCGGCAGTAGGAGCTGTCGACGCCGGTGCTGGCGCCCAAGGCGGACCTGCTGGATATGTGGCAGAAGCCGGCATACTACCTGGATCCGCGCGGCAACGTGGTGCAGCTGCCATTCGACCAGAAGGTTCCGTTTGCGCGGTACGTGGCGCGCAGCCGCATGACGGAAATCAAGCGGTACAGCTTCGACCGGGTGTTCCGGGCCAACCCAATCGGTGGGCAGCCGCTGACGGGCAATGCGGTGTCGTTTGATGCGGTGACCAACCGTAGCGCACACGCGGTGGCAGCGGCGGAGGTAGTGGCAGTCACGTGTGAGGTATTCCACGAGCTGCCAGCGTTCCGCACGGCGCGGCTGGAGCTGCAGCTCAACCACATGGCGGTGCTGGATGCAATCCTGGCGTTCTGCGGGATCCTGCACCCGGCGTGGGCGGCACCGGCGGGGCGGGCAGCGGACGATGCGGAGGAGGGCGCACGCCATGTGCAGTTTGTCCGCAATGTGTGCCAGGCAATCAGCAGCAGCGCGCGCGAGAAGCCGCAGGCGGTGAGGCAGCGCATCCAGATGATGTGCCTGGCGACCGGCGTGTCGCTGCAGGCACCGGCGCTGGATCGGCTGCAGACGTTCATGGCCATCCGCGGCGACCTGAATCACGTACAGCGCGAGGTTCTGGGGCGGATTGGGGCCGAGTGCGGCATGGCCGGGACGCGGTTCGCAGCGCAGGGCGCCGAGTACGCGCGCGGGGCAGGCGAATGCATTCAACGAGCTGCGGTATGTGGAGGCGGCGGTGCGGCACTTTGGCGTACGCATGCCTGTCGCGTATGTGGCACTGTTCAGCCACAGCTACGCGTACTGCAAGGGCGGGTACTGCTTCCAGCTCGCCACCGAGCCGCGGCGGGGCAAGGCGCCGCTGGTGCTGGCCACCGGCGGGCGATACGACGGGCTGCTGCGGCGGTTCGGACACCTGGCAGGCGAGTACGCCAAGCAGCCCACCGAGCCGGCAGTGCCAGACACCGAGCTGTCGCCGTTTGCGAGCCGCACCGGTGCTAAGCACTCGCACGCAGTGTGGCGGCAGATGTATTCCAAGGAGGACGCGCCGGTGGCGATCGGTACGAATCTGTCGGCGGGCAGCGCGGTGCTGGGCACGGCACGCGACGTGGTGTGCCTGGGAGTGCAGATCGACCTGGACCTGGTGGTGCAGGAGATGGCGCGGTACCAGCAGAATGTGCTGCAGAACGCTGACGCGGCGACGTTTGGGCTGTGGACGCGCAAGCGCTGCGACGTGGTGGTCGCGTCGTTCGGCACCAAGCCGCTGCTGCGCGAGCGCATCTCGCTGGCGCGCGAACTGTGGGCCAACGACCTGCGCACCGACTTCCTCTTCAACGACGACCCCGACATGTCCATGGAACGCCTGGTGGACATCTGCCGCGACCAGGGCATGAACTGGATTGTCACGCTGAAGAAGCGCTCGGGCACCAAGCGCCGCCCCGACCACGACCGCTTCGTCTACAAGGTCAAGAACATCCTGCGTCGCGTCGAGAGCGAGGTCCCGCGCGACCGCCTGGTCGAGTGGCTGCACACCGACATCAGCGAGCAGCTCAAGCAGGACCTGCTCACCCACGGAACCCGCGCCATGGCCAAGCCGGAACGGTGCCTGCCCGAGCCAAGCGAGCCGCCCACGCTCACTGCCTCAGAGCCGCCCGGCCGTCTCGACATCACCATTGTCAGCCCGCATAGCTCGGCCAAGAACCTGAGCCGCGCCAAGCACAAGCAGCGTATGATGCTGCTGGACCGTGCGACCGCCAGCGCCGGCCGCATCATCGCCGAGGTCGCCCGCACCGCGCCGGTGCTGGCTATTGAATTGGGCGATGAGTTCCTGCGCCGGCTGATGGGCGAGCCCAGCATCCTGACTGACCACGGCCTGAAGCGCATCCTGGAGCTCTGCTCCGCCCACCAGCGCTCGCATATCATCGAGCTGCGCAACCACATGGAGCGCTGCAGGCGTGAGGGCGTCGCCTACGTCTGGCTGTACTCGACCAAGTCCGAGACTGCCGTCAACTATAAGCTGTAACCAAAAAAACAACCAATTTATTTTCTAATCCACACTACTTGCCGAGCTCCGCTGCCAGCCGGTCAAACTCGGCCTCCTTGGCCGCCAGGTCCTTGACAAAAGCGTGCTCGGGACTGGCTGCCTTCAGCTGCCCCAGCAGCCGTGCGCGCTGGTCCGCCGCACCGCCTGCAAGCGTCTCCAGCACCAGCCGGTTCGCTAGCGTCTCGGCGTCCCTGGGATCGCGCTCGGTCGCCTCCTCCAGCAACCCGCGCGCCTCTGGATACTCCGCCATCTGCAGCTTGGCCACCGCCTGCGCTCCCAGCAGCCTGACATTGGCCGCCGCCTGCGCCTGCGCCAGCTCCTCAAACACATATCCGGCCTCGCGCGCCCCTCCCCTGACCACGCCCACCCACGCCTCTGCCAGCTGCGCCAGCGGTGCGTCTTCCTGCCCACGCACGCACGCGCTCCACCAACTTCTGCGCCAGATCCGCCCGGTTAATCCGCAGATACACACTGACCATCACGCACACGCACTCCAGGTTCTTCGGGTGCCCCGCCAGCAGACGCAGCGCCTCACTATACTGCCCAGCATTCGCCAGCACCTGCGCACCCACCGCCGCAAACACCGCCGAACTGGCCACTGCCGGATCCTCCGCCAGCCGAAGCACTATCGAATGGTCTGCCTGCCCATTGGCGTGCTGCTGCGCCAGCTGCCGCACCGCTTGCAGCACCGGCGAAGTAGTTGAGGCGGGCAAGCTCGTTTAGGACCAATGGATGATTGCCTTGGCCCAGGTATGCGCGGTACTGCAGGCTGTCGCGCTCCACTTGCGCGTCCGGGGAGAGCCGCGTCAGAGACGCCAGCGTGCTGAGCGATTGCGCGTATGCGCCCAGGTACAAGAGATTGCGTGCTGTGAAAAATTCGTCGACTACTTCCGCTCATTTTGCTGGTTCTTCTTTCCTTTGTGCTGTGATGATGAATGGTGAAGGAATTGTAAAAGAGTTGAGGAGAAAATGCGCACGTAGCTTTTGAGAGAGCGGTAGGTGATGAAGTCGGCAATGACGGTTTTGCCGCTGATTGGCTGATCATTATATGCTAGCTGCCTGAGTGGGAACAGTTGCACCTTAAATCTGAATCTGTCCAGGATTGCTACGCATGAAGCGCGCTGAGCGCAGGCACATAACAGTGGAGATACACGACATTACCCTGGGCTTTTTCCTTCAGATGTCACTACTTCATTCAGGGCACCGCTGTCCTCCGTGGCCCTGCTGAGCGGGAAGCCTACCACGCATACGCACCGGTCGCAATAGACTGCATGATAATCACAGTGGATACCGTGTATGTCACATGGAAAATGATAGCGATGCAACGGCATTATCCACAATTGCCTCACAGACTCACTGTATAGCAAGCAACACCTGCACTGACCAGTGGTCTGGCACCAGGAGTGCGATCTAGTATGCATTTGGCCCAGACGGCGATGACCAAAGAGGATGACCTGCCCTTTCAAGTGGCACCCGCTGGACTTCAAATAGCTGTCCAACTACACCAATCCGACCTGTGCCAGGCAACTCTCGCTACTCTTACCCATGGCAAAATACAGCTGTTGTTCGTAAAATGCTTTTCATTCACTCCTACGGACCTGGAGTACCGAGATTTATAGCCCTGGTATTGTGTTCTTGGGTACGGTACACTTGGATAGACAGCCTCCGTATGGGCTGTCCTGGAATTTTATGCAATGGCTATTGTGGCCTAGGGGTCTTGATCCATGGGCTTCCTTAAATTATGTGGATTTGGAGCCGCAAGCCGTATCCAGTTTGGCACAGCTCAGATCCGCTTAGGTTTGCCGTACGCTCTTGATGCCAAGTAGCATTTTTGATACACACTGTCCATTCCTCTGATTATTCAAATGCTCAATATACTTGTTGCGTTCTTTTCGGCGTCCTCATGACAGTCGATATTGGACTGAGTATATCTGTGCCTCTATTTTATCTACTCGGAGTATATTAGGTTGAATTGTTGTGCTAGCATGTCCATTTGTTTTTGATTAAAAGGCATCAATAGCATTATTGCTTTCAGTATTACTTTAGCAATCGTGTTAATGTAGACTTTTAAGCACCTAACTACGAGTCACCCTGATGCAGTGATCTCTACCCATGGTTCATTTTGTCTGCATGTTTGCAGAGCATTTGTTTCTGTAAAGCGCATCACCTGTCCCTGACTTCCATCAATATCTGCTACAGGGCATATTGTCTCAGTGAATAGGGGATTTTTGGAATGTATTTTTATTGTATCAATTGAGACTATTGCGCGCCATTGTAAGCAGGGCTCCAGCATTCACGAAACCAGTTCTATAATACGCCAATTTGTCCGTGCATCAAGTCTGAACTGTCAACCACAGTTCATGATTGAAGATCTATTCAGCCATTACGCTCTTTTGAAGGGTTTATTTTCCTGGAAACATATATAAGCGATGGTCGGTCCGCCGGATAGCGACGACATGTGCTTTGCACACCAAAACTCATCGCTGTACACACATACATACAATTTTCCGACGCACAATGAATTTTTCCATCGGCAACTTGTCCGCCAATTCATTCTTTGTCCTTTTCAAGACGAGTCCCACTGATCCAAAGGCATCTTGGAGGCGTCTAACTCACAGTCCAGACCATCAGCTATACGGTGGACCCGCTGATCCGCTTCGGCTACATCATTGTGGTCAGTTCCAAGGGTTGGTTTGCTGCAAAGGCGTATGGTGATTCGGTCTATTCCATTGATGAGGACGGCGAGATCCATTGCCGCCAGTTCTTTGAGAACGGATTCTTCCCTATGTTTATTGCAAACTTTGCCGTGAACCAGAACATCACTGCTCTTAACGATATGAAAACAGGGTTAGCCGAGGTTCATGGTCGGATCGACTTGCTCAATGGCAAGGCTACGGATGGACAGCCCGGATCAAACCGTCCCCAGGCTTCTTCGCCAAACTCCCCACGGCATGGAATCGCTGTCAAGGCGCCTCAGTATTCTTCAGTGCTATTAGTGCTTGTTATTCTATTGTATAAAACGCTCACTCTGTCAAAATACATCCTTACCCTTACCACATAAGCCCAATTCCTGTACAATTGGGCACAATATAATCACGCTCTTGCATGACTGCCCTTCGTGATTGTGTTCATAATTGACTTGGAACCTGACAACATCCACGGGCGATTTAGGATGCCTGACAAACCCATGTCTGATAATGCTACTTTTCACTAAAAGTGCCAGGAGGATATTGCTCTAGGCAAACTACCACTCTGGGAAACCTCTCATTAATGGAAGCAAATAAATATAAACATCCTTCCTGCAGCTAATACTCTGCTATGCCTTCGGCATGTCATTAACTGTGCCGAACGCCATCTCCATTGCGCCGATAATGACCTCGTGCTCTTCTCCGTAAGCCGTGCGTGCATAATCCAGGAGCAAGCCCTCAAGGTCTTTTATCGAGTTTGTGTCTGCAGCATAGTACATGCTGCGGACTGAAATGTTTATGTCTTTGATGACCGCTTGCAACTCTTTTGCCTTCGCCATAAACTGCGAGCTGTCAGAGTCCGTCAGTGTGGGCAGCTTGCATATAGCCCTTTAGAACCGCACCAACCCCCCTATAATCGGCCATCATTTTGTCAAGACTTGAAATGCTGCTTGCCAGAACCCTGTCCTTGGAACTGCTCGATTCTTTTGCGGGATTCATGTACTGCCATGGTTGTAGAGCTGTCCAGCGCTGTGTATACGGAGATATAGGATAGCAGGTATTTATTTGTGTGTGAGCACAGCATACGAAAAAGAGCTGTGCCCTCAAATCCCTTTATAAACCAGAACCCCCGATATGGCACTCTGCTGTGACTATCCAGGTATTTGAACTCTATTCTTCTCTACAAAGGATGAGCCTATACGCTCTTTGCGACATCCTGTGTCATAATAAAGTCTCGGCCAACCACCATATACAAAGAGAGTAGCAAACTAGAAAGCAATGGTATTGGGTGGACAAACTATAAAAAGGCAATGCTATCCACGAGTATAGCGGGATCTCCGCGGCATAGGCAGGCGCGAGGGTATTGTCCCTGGAACCGGGATCCCCGTCTGCTGTGTCTCCACCGCAGTCGGTGCTTCTATTGCGGCCGATTTAGAGACCACTTTCGCTACACCCTTCTCGTCTCCGTCGAGGGGGCCCTGGGTCTTGGGACGCTGAGCTGGCCGCTGGGGCACAGTATCTGGCGTCGGCGACGATGTCTTGTCGGATGCGCGCTTCAGCACAACTTTCGTCTCAGTCTTCGTCCTTGCTGGCGAGTTGGACCTTGCAGGCGACACTGCCCTCAAGGGCGATCTGTCTCTGACAGGCGACTTGCTGTACCGCGACGAGGGACTCTTGTATCCATTGGTACCGAATGGAGTGCTGCCACTGGTGCTGTTTTCACCAGTCGAAGAGCTGGGGTATACCGGGATACTCGTCCACACCAGCATCTCCCGGTTGGCTGGCACATTCGGGTCATCGAGTTTGCGGATGATATCCAGGTCAGGAATGGTGCGGTTCCAGCTCGACACTGACTGATACCGAGTAGCCCGTGGCGTTCCCGCAGTGGCTGGGGTAGGCAGGATGCCTGACTTGGTCTCACGCTCTACGACACCGGCAATAGCAGTGATGCCATTGCTGAGTGCACTGCCGAAGTGGTCGCGCTCCTTTGGCCTGTGTGCCAGCTAGCTCACCCAGCTCCTCACGCGCATTGTGCCAAGTTCCAATCGCCTGGCCGACTGTCTGGGTAGTGCGGCCATGGGAGGCAACGGCCAGCTGACGGCTCTCTGCAACAGCAGCAATCAGTGCGGCGTGCATCTGCTCTACCGACTGCTTCAAACGACCTTCGGCCTGCACAACCCGGCCATGTGTAGTCGAGGTGGCAGCAGGGGCTTCTGCAAACAGCACTGTAATGTTCTGGCTATGAGACTTCACCTCCGCCTGCATAGACGACACCAGGTCACTAGCTGCCTTAACATCGGCGGCCACCCGCTCGTCGACATCAGCCTGTGTGCGCGAAACCTTGGCCAGCACGCCCTGCGCCAGCAAATCAATCTCCGACCCAATGCTGCGGGTGCGCTTGAGTAAGTTTTCAGTGCGCGTACTAGTGTCGGTCTCCTGTTTTTGTGCAGATTCAATTGACTCGGCCAGGACGCCATCCTGGAGGCTGCGGCGCTCGGAAATCATCGTGGTGATGGTCTCCAGTAGCTTGGCGTCAGATGACTCCGAGTCGCTGCGCAGCGACTCGATTTTCTGGGTAAAGCTGCGCACATACTCTGCGTTCTGCACCCGCAGCTCCTCGATCTCTCGGTGCATTGCAGCAATGTCCTTCTCGGTGCTCAGCTGAGCCTCCTTCATAACCGCAGCTGAGTCCGCTACGCACTTGTCGAGCAGCGACCGGACGCCGACTGCTGCGCTATTGATGCCGTCCAGCTGGCACTGAGAGGACTGCTCCATGCGCAAGGTGCTTTGTTCGCAAGCCCCAACACACTTTTTGACCAGATTGCCATCGTAACCTTGAGCTGCGCGACAAGCTCCGAGACCGACTCGATTGACGCTACGCATGTATCACGCTGCTCCACGCCAGATTCCTCAGCCTTCTCAGCCAGCTCAGCCAGATGGGCTGCAAGTCGCGACTCTGCTTCGCTCAGCTTCGTCCTGATTTCAGTCTCAAACTGCTCGCCGACACGGTCATGCAGCGTAGCCAGCAGCTGCTGGGTTTGCGCTCCAGCCTGCTTGCTGTATTCGGCGACTGACGACAGCGCCCGCGATGTCTCCTCACCTACCAGACTGCCAATCCTGGCTACCGCGTTGAGATTCAGCTGCTCGCGTTCCTGCATGCGCGAGATCTTTGCATGGAGCTTCGCCGAGTCCCTGGTCGCAGCGCTGAGCGAGCTGTGCAGTGTACGCGCGGCTTCATCCAGCTCCTCTTCGTGCATAGCATGGGCCTTGGACACAACAATCTGGTTTTTGTAGTCCTGACGGGCATTCTCCAGATCCTGCTGCGTCTGCACCAGCTGGTTCCTGGCCTCGCTCAGCTTGTCCTCCATTTCCTCGTATTTTTCCTTGAGCTTGCGGTTCTCATCATTCAGCTGATTCAGGTTGTCCTCCATGAGCACCCTCTCGTTCTGCCAAGACTCGCCCCGCATCTTTGCCGACTTTGAATCCTCTACCAGCTGATCGTACGTTTCCTTCGACACATAGAAGCCCATTTTGTCGCGCGCCGCGTTGAGGTCATCTTCCAGACGGTTAATCTTCCCTGTCAGCTCGATGATAATGTCGGCCTTGGACACTGTGCGGTTGGCTGCCGGCTTATTCTTGATGCTCTTCGCCTTGCCCGCATAGTCCAGTGTCTTGATCGTCTCCTCGATGCTCGCCTTGGATGGACTCACTGTGGCAATCAGGCACGTGCGCGTCTTTCCGCCCAGCGAGTCCTTGAGAACGCGTGTCAGCTTGCTGTCGCGGTATGGAATGTGCTGGTGCTTCTCGACCAGGCAAGTGATAACCCGCCCCAGGGTCAGCAGCGACTGGTTGATCTGGCCGGCCTCGCGTGCGCGCATGTTCTCGGCTCCGCTGCGTCCAATATTCTCGCTGCCTGCAAGATCAACCAGATTGAGCTTTCCGCGCTTGAGCACGTAGTCGCCGTCAGAGCCCAGTGCCGATTCGCGAACAAGCACGTTGATTGTGAAGATTGCGTGTGAGCGCGAGCTGGTGTCATTGCACCTGGTTGCTGCCACTCGGCGTCGCAGCGAGCCATCGCGCATTAGTGCAATCGCCTGCTCGGCCGTCTGCACCCGCTTCTCCTCGAGGCCCTGGAACTGAATGTTGCCCTTGGTTCCAGTGTCGAAGACCTGGATGTGCGGCCCGTTCGGCTCGCCTTTGGCGTTCGTGTCCACAAACAGATCACGGAACTCCTCGTTGTACAGCTCCATATACGATACTGTCACCATGCTGGCGGGATCATTGCCGATGGCCTTGAACAGCTGGTACAGCGTGCGGGGGATAATGCCGGCATTGGTGGGAATCCTGATGCTGCCCAGGCCGCTAGTTATCAGCCTCTGGTTGCTGTCTGCAAATGATGGCATCTGCATGTCCAAATCGCCTTCCATCGTGTAGGTCTTTCCTGTCCCAGTCTGTCCGTAGGCGAAGATTGTGCAGTTGTAGCCCTGAAGCACCTCGTCCAGAATGGGCTGTACGACATTATCATATATCTCTTTCTGGTCGGCTTGCGGGCCAAACACCCTGTCAAACGTGTAATTCCGGACGTTTACCCCATTGCGCAGTGTGATTTCTCTGCCGCTCAGCGGTGCTATATCCATGGCAGGCACGCTGCTCTCTCTGCGTTCCCGGTCATTGCGCCCCCTACAGCATTAACCAACACGATTAGCTTCACGTGCTCTGCCTGTCTGACTGGCGCAGCATGGTGGCATTATTTGAATGTGCTTACCTGCAGCGGACAACGACCTGGATATTAATTTCTTTCTCCTGCTTGGTTTGGCTTCGTGACAAGGTCATGGCGAGGGAGTGTGAGGGGGTATTGACAAAATATGTATATAGCTGAGAGTATCGAGGAAAGAGGAAAAATCGAATGGGAAACTGTCAACAACCTTTTCTTGCGCCAATTTTTTCTTTCCACTTTTACCCCACAGATTTCGTTTGTTGCTGAAACGGCGAGCAGGCCAATCACAGATGCCATTTGATCAAACTACAGATTGACTTAACAGATCACAGCCAGCAGCTGGCCACCGGATTTCTGTTTGACGCGGCGTTTTTGATGCTGAGCACGGTGCTCAGGATCATGACTGTGAAGCCGAACGCAATGCACAGCCAGTGGGGGATCATCTTGAGCGAGAGCTTGGGCGCCGAGGACAGGCGCAGGTAGCAGCCAGAGGGCAGGATGAAAGCCAGGAACGACGCCGACATGCCGCCAGTGAGCTCCAGCAGCACCCCCAGATTGCACACTGTTTCGCCGATAATCAGGCCAGCCAAACACAGCGCCGTGGTGATAACAACATGCCGGCGCATCGAGAAGTCGCGGTCGCGGAAGAACAGCGAGTCGATGACCTCGCGCGCCACCAGCGTCTCCATCGGAAACGTCGTGATCATGTTTAGCGCAAAGAGGAAGCGCGCAATGTTGATCAGAAAGTTGTCCTGCGGGAAGTTGTTGAGGATGTTGCCGTGGGTCTTGTCCTTGAAGAACATATACCCGGAAACAGCCATCACCAGGCTCGCGATGCCTGCAATTACCGTCGACATGTGGATGACATCAAAGTACCGGTTCAGCGTCGGCTTCTTTAGCGACCCGTAGATCATGAAGCTGTTGTGGTGGCACACAAATGCAAAGGTGATGACGCCCACGGCCTGGAAGAACCCAGGGTTGGCCAGCGCGATCGGCGTCCCAGGCGATGCCCGGAGATCCGGGTCGATCTGCGGGCCCTCGATGATCACCGACACGATGATGGTGCACATGGCGACGACGGCGAAGGCACTGGTCTTGCCCAGCTTGCCAATGTCCCGGTACAGCGACAGCGGGTAGGCCATGCAGATGACAAAGAAGGCGATCACGAACCGGCGTGAAAACACCACAGCGCCGAACCCGGTCTTGCTAACCGAGGGCATCAGCGCCGAAAGCACATGCGGCAATGTGTCGCCGACAATAACAATAAACGATGCCATGCCCCCGCCCGCCATGGCGCCCTGGAAGAACGAGTTGGCGACCAGCCCGGGCTTGCCAAAGCAGTACTCGACCATCCCCTGGTACGAGCTGCGGCCCGACAGCTTCGCGCAGTACGCCAGCACCCGCAGCGTCCAGTCCACGATGCCTGCCAATGCGACGACCAGCAGTACGCCGACCAGCAGCCCAGCCTGCCGCATGGCGTACGGCAGCCCGATGACTCCGGCGCCGACAATGGCGTTTGTCAGATTGAAGAAACTGGACACCATCGATGCCCCGCCCTCATAGCCAAAATCAGCACCCGCTTCTTCCGCCGCCATTACTGGCCGCCCACGTGCTTCCCCGCCAATCTCGCTGAGTTCCGTCATCGAGTGCCGCGGGTTGTCAAATGACGAGAGCGCTGAGGTCTGGCCGTGCCTGTACTCGTGTGTGTGTCGGTCGTGGTGCTCGCCGCCAAACACGGTGTCGCTGTTGGAGCTTAGCCGTCCGTGGTACTCGTACGAGTCCTGGCGGATGTCTGGCTGTATCCGGTCGGCCTCCTCTTCTGTCGTGGGCACCGGCTGGTGGCTGCCATTTGACGGCTTGAACATTTCTTGTTTTGAATTGCGGAAGGGGGAGGAGGTATTAAAAATAGGCGTATTCTAAGAAAGGGGGAGTGGGAAAAGAGCGAGGTTGCATAAGCACAGCAGCGGCTGCCAGCACCAAAAGCCCTTGCTTATCCTGTGAGGCCAAGTCTGAAAACAGAAAGAGCCAGTGAGGAGCGGCGTGCCATGACATCATCGGAAAAAGCTCGCTTGCTGGTCCAGACTCTCAGCCGCTCGCGCCACCCAGACCACAGATCACACATCTCAGCAGCAAGGGGGATATCCTTAAAACAAGCTCTTGTTGCAACTAAAAGAACAGGACCATACAGGGGAGTATTCTGGGAGGAAACATAGGAAAGGCGAGATGGAACTTCGCCTGGAATAAAGTAAGCTGACACTCTCGCTAGATGCCCTCGGTGCTTACTCGAGATTCCAGGCAAAGTAGTCTAGATTACTGACGCGGTGCGGATTCGGCTTCATGGCACGCGGGATGGCGATCGGGTCGGCCACATGCATGCCAAACGACTGGGCAAGCTTCTGCGCAATGTACTTGCCGAACAGGAAGCAGCGCGGCATGCCCTCGCCGTTGTGGCCGGCCACAATCCATGCGGAGTACTTGTCAGAGCTCAGCCTCTCCAGCTTGCCCACATACGGGGCGCTGTCATTAGACACCGCGATGATGCCGGTCCACTCGTGGATCTCGGGACTGGCTGGCTTGTCATACGGGAACTTTTGCAGCGGAGGGACGGAAACCAGCGCCTCGCGCAGGTCGGTGCTGACTCCAGGAATGAGCTCGGCGTCGTTGGCATTGCCGGCCTGGTGGCGACCGCTCTCCTCGTAGAATCCGCCCATGATCAGCCGGCCGCCGTTCGAGAGCTCGATGGCGTACTCGGACCCATTGCTCATCCACAGGCCGCCGGAGGGCAGAACCGGCTCGGTGGCCGAGTCGGTGCGTGGGACAGTGATGACCTGGTCGCGGAGCGGGATGATGTGGCCGCGCAGCTCTGGCACCAGATGCGATGTCCACGCGTTGGTTGCAAACACAACGTGCTTTGCTGTGACCACGCTGCCGTCCTTGGTAGTGACAACGCCGTTGTTGACGTCGATGACCGGCGTGTGCGTGTGCAGCTCAAGCCCGCTCGCAATGGCCTGATCGAGCAGGTACCACACAAATTTGGCCGGGAACATGTGTGCTCCCGGCACAGCATCGGCAGCCGCATACTCGGTGGTTCCAAGAACCCTCTTCATTTCCTCCTTGCTCAGCCAGCGGGCGCCAGTCAGGCCGGCCTTCTGTGCAGCCTGGAAGTGCTTCTGTCCAATCGCATATACCTCGGGTGTATCGTAGACCTGCACATTCTCGCCCTGTCTGTAGCCGCAGTCGATATTGTGCTCCTTGGCAAAGGCAATATTGGCCTTGACGCCCTCATCGTCGAAGCGCCGCGTCTCGACCGTCATGCGCACGGCAATCTCGCGGTCTGCCTCTGTCGGTTCGACACGCCCGTCCTCGACCGCCATGCGGTGCGCATAGCGCTCGACGTCCATCAGAAAGTCGCGGTAGTTGGGAGCCGTCATGTGGCCGCCGTTGCGACCAGTGGCTCCAGAGCAGGCATCGCGGGCTTCGATCATCACCACCTTGCCTGGGTACTGGAGCTCGCACAGCAGATGGTACGCGGTTGACGCGCCCGAGAATCCCGACCCGACGATGACAATGTCGGCTGCGTCGGGCAGCGGCCGTGGGCCGTGCTTCGTTGAAAAGTGCTCGGGCAGGCTGCGCAGCCACGTCGACCACGTCGGGCTGGTGCGTGGCAATCCGGGGTCCTTCTGTGCCGCCTCCTGCAGCGACTCCTTGGCATCTGGATGCAGAAGCTGCATCACCTGGAGCTCGCTGAGGGGATTACGGTGAGCCTCGGTCTCTGTAAGCATTGTGGAATAGCAAGCGGGTAGTGGTTGTAAAAAAGGCTGGTATACAGGTAGGAAAGCTGAAGGCCGATGGTGCTCAAAGCGGCTGGTGTTATCTCTGCAGATACCGTCGCCGACAGCCCGCTCCCTCCACCGGCCTTTATACAGCCCCGATACGATCGTATCTCTGCAAATTTTCCCTTCCACCCAGCGTTGCCACGCCCCCACTCTCATTTCCCCCTGAAAGACAGGCGCGATTAGAGAAATTGATTATTTTTCTTGCCCGCTCAAGTCAGGGGGCGGCTATCCCCCTTGATTGGTGCAGGAACAACAAAAAAGATAGCATGCAACAGCGGCTGACAGGCGCACGAAACTGGGCCTAACGCCCTTCTAGAAGCCAGCGGCAATCTTGCCACAACTCTTGCCCGAGCTGCGGGCGCTCCTGCAGGCTCTACTTTTCCTGTGCTGCGCAAATGTAGGGAAAGATATAGAGCACGCGCTTGAACTTGAACGGAATGCTGTTGACCACGCAGTAGTGTGCCATCATCAGCACCACGAGGTACGTCAGGCCAAACGACACAAGGACGTGCCACCAGGCGTGCAGCTGCAGATTGACGGGCAGGACCGAGCGCAAATCGTGCCCGTTTATATACGGGCAAAGGTTCGTGTCAATAAGCCATACAGCGGCGGCGCACAGATACACCTTGCTGCCATCCACGAATAGCCGCCCAATGTGCCCCATTCGCGCCGCATCCAGCCCGCGCTTTGCCCGCCAAAGCATGTATCCCACCACCACAGTGCAGATGTTGAAGCTGAACTGGAACAGCAGAAACTGCACTTGCCCGCTGCACCCGGCAGTCACCGCTGTGACCACAAGTGTCCACAGCCCGAGCACCTGCTGCAGCCGCTGTGTGCTGATATTTGTCTGCGTCACCAGTGTCATGTATAGCGCGGTGGCCACCGACCACAGCATCGGCAGCTCGTCCAGCATCTGCATCTGGTATTTCAGCGTCGCATGAAACAGCCAGCTGCCGATGCCCACCACGGTTATTGTGCGAGACAAAACTGTAAACCCTTTGTGCCCAGTGGGGTTCATGTGTGCACAGGATTCGCCCAGAAACACCATGGCCAGCGACGACCACGCATTGAAGAACTCGGCAATGTATGGTGTCCACTCGTAGTTCTCCTCGCACCAATCAACCGACGATGTGATGTCGCCCCAGTACCCACCACGAACAACCGGTGCCATTCTTTTTTGCTGGAAGAGTAAGATTGCGTAGCTATTTGACAAAGAGAGTCCTTGGAGCCATGCGAAACACAGAGTGGAGGGAGCCAACTGCATAAAGTTATATGTGGTTGGAATGTCCCGCCTGTCCAAAGCACAGCAGAGCCAGATGTAATTCCAGACACCCCGTGTAGTGCATTAACCAAGGGGTCGCAGCGATCACACAGCTTGGCCAGACTGCGTAATGTGAACACAGCAGTAATGCGGTGGGAAGTGGGATCTAAATATATTGGTCGTGGTCGAGACTGCCCCACATGAACTGTGATTTGGCCCCTACTATAGATCGCAACGGCTCTGCGTATTCAGGTGTCTAATCATGACTAGGTGGTATATATATGGGCGCCAACAGCCCAGGAGCCGTGGAACTGAGCGAGATATACCGAGAAAGACAAGGAATCAATTTCACCCATACCCCCATCAAGGTAAGGCGTATGCCTATCAATAGTCCGAGATACCCCAGGTCCTCCCATCCCAACCTATGCACTAGACCTCCCAACGAATTCATTTTGTAACATGTAGGAATCACTGCTGCACTCTTAGCTGACATAATCGCCACTACATACAGATGGTCCGTTTAATCAACCAACTTCTTCTTGCTTCATTTGCCCCTTCCATTACTGGGCTCTACGCTGGACTCCCAGAGGATCGTGGCTCCAGGGATGTGAAGCCACATCCTATCAAGCATGTTGGTTCGTCCAGAGACATGTTCTTAGCTGGAGACTGGCGTAGCGATATGCTGCGTATGGTGAATAGCCAGCGTGCAATGCGCAGTCTGCCAGCTCTGATCGCCAACGATCTGCTCAACGCCGCTGCACAGAACCACTCAAACTACCAGTACTCGGTACAGACTATGACGCACCAAGACCCGGCCGGATCTCTTGGCGACAGAATCACCGCAACGGGTCTCAGGTGGACGAATGCCGGAGAGAATGTTGCCTGGAACCAGAAAACCCCTGCGGAGGCAATGGACTCGTGGGTTAACAGTCCGCATCATCTGGCAAATATCCTCGGCAACTTCAATGTCGCAGGGTTTGGAGAGCAGGGGCTGTATTGGACGCAGATATTTGCGCTGATTTCCTAGTTTTCCAGCCTCATTTGGCGACCTGGCAACCGCATTTGGTGCTAGATTGGTTTTCACCTTGGATTTCTGCAACTTTGCCGACCAGGCTGCGTATCAGCACTATTCTGCTCTCACCTAGCACTACCTATACCTCTATTCAACAGCTATCTATCCTTTTGGCAATATATTTTCCTCTCAATATACAAATCAGCCATAGAAAGCCTTCGAGTTTATTCAGATTTCTTGTGTATTCAGCAATCACGGTTCTACGGCAAGTGCACTTGACATCTCCTCACCTCGGATACTGAACACCAATGCTGTTTCCCATTTACCAGTGCTGATTAAGAGAAATGCAAATATACAGATGTTCATTCACAGTTATTGGCTGCTTCGGCCTCACAATAGGCAGAATAGCATTTCTAGCTTTCAGCAGGATTCATGCCTAAAAGTAGTTGGATGTCAATATATATGCTAGTCTCTTGCCCCCCATCCATTTTTAAAACTGGCATTATGCATTTCAGTTTTCCTACAGTGCTACCAACTTGGAGAAACAGTCAACAGACAATGACATATATCAGGCATTTGTTTATTCTAGCCCTGCTTGTATCTTTGCTTGACCAGGTGCTTGGCGAGAAAGCCAGCGCCTATGCAGCAAAAGCACCGGCACCAGAAGGTTCTAGCCGCCTTGCCTCTAATTGGCGCGGCCAGATGCTCGCCATTCTAAACCAGGAGCGAGCAAAGCATGGCAAGTCTCCGGTGATCATGGACTACCGTCTCAACGCGGCTGCCCAGAGACACTCGGATTACCAGTTTTCCTCGGGAATGATGACGCACGATGACCCAGCCGGCACTCTCGGTGCCAGGGCCAGTGTAGCCGGCATTGAATGGCGTGGGGTTGCTGAAAATGTCGCACACGACCAGCAGAGTGTTGGTGAGGTCATGACCGCTTGGATTCACAGCCCAATGCACCTCAGCAACATGCTAGGCGACTATAATATTGTTGGCTTCGGCGAACACAGTCTGTATTGGACGCAGATGTTTGCCAAGACGTGAGGAGACGAGGTGGTGCTACCAATAGTGCTGCTGTTGAGGGAGCAAGTAGAATATATGCTAGATTGACGTTGTAGCTCAATAATATTGTTCAGGTGCTCGTGCCAGTCAATTGGAGTTGATGCTCTGCATGTAGAGTGATACAAGATGCATCACTGTGTAGATGCTAATGGGCAAGAGGCAATGATCAAAATGATCCCAGACCGCATATAAACGCCATCTTGGTAGCTTTGCGTGCTATGTGAGCACCTGGTTCCTTGTCCCTTCTTGCTGTATCTCTCAAAACATCCCAAAGACAAAAATGGCCTCCATTGCCAGGATTTACAAGAACATGTCGTTGGACTACGCAAGTCTTCTGGATATAGAAGAGGACATAAACAAGCGCAAGATCATCCACGATACCATGGCGTCCACGGCACTCATCGTCGAGTACCATACCAGTATAGCTGCGCTGAGCGAGGATATGCGAGGGTTCAAGAGCATGTCGAAGAGGCTACGCAGGAAAATAATGTACAGCACATGCGATGAGGAGGTCATCAGCCGCTACAAGCAGAAATACAGCCACATACTGGCTATGCTGGATGCCACTGGTGTGGAGTTGAAGGCCAAGTGCAAGCTGTTCCGCGAAGAGCGCATGGTGCTGGACTTTCTGCAGGCTAGTATTCTGGGAACAAGCCCTGTTAACGCGCCAACACTTGCTCGCAAGGCACTGATCGAGATGTCTATTCCCAATGAGGAGCTCATGGGCACGGAGACCGGCGATGATTCCTGCGACCAGGAGTGTTCCTGAATTGTTTCATAATGCGTATTGACAATGCACCACCGCTTAGCTCATGTGGCAAATAAATCCCCACTCATACTCTGTCATGGGTTGTCTACACAAGAGAGCACTGCTCACATCTGACAGCAGAGCGTCTGCAATGTCTGCAATGTCCTCATGTAGCGAGATGGTGCCAGTGGAAAGCTGCTTCTCCGCTATGCGGGCTCTGCCGGCTCAGTTCCTGGAACCTGCGAGCCGCTGATCTGCTGCAACCGGCTCGCGGACTGATTAGCCACATGGCTCAGCAACAAGAGTGTTTTTATCCGAAAAAAAAAAAAAGCAAGGACTCTTGGCAGCTTCTATCTCGGCTACCTTTCTTCTACACACCTTCTTCAATTCAAACTACACATATAAAAAGTTAGAATGGCCAGCGCAGAGAGGGCTAGACAGCAGAGAGAACAAAAGCTGTTCATGGCGACGCTCGGTGTGGGCGCTACTGGTGCGCTTCTGACAGCAGTTGCGATCGCACACCGGCGGGCAGCCAAGACGGCCAGGATCGCTGGCGACAACATGACAGCCAACGTCGCCATGAAGGCATTTGGGCTAGGCACGCTGTATGCATTCTCTGTGGTTGGCTTTGGCACAGCGCTGGGCAACTACTACCTGAAATCGACAGAGGTGCAGTCCACGACTTTGTTTTCGGAGCGCATGCGCAACGGCATGAAGCAGATGCTCGGAGCATCAATGAAGGAGCGCATGGGGATTAGCGATAAGGACGAGGAGGAGGAGCTGCGGCGGATGGACGACAAGCTTTTCGAGCGAGACGAGGTGACGGGCAAGCCGAAGATCAGGTTTGCGAGGATAAAGTCGATGGTTGGGTCGGACGACACGGCGGAGGCAGATGCGGACGGACCAGCAAAGAAGCGCATGTCGCTTGGTGCCCGGATGCGCGCGGCGCTTGGCTACGGAAAGAAGCCAAAGGAGGAGTCGGCAGGGGATAGCACAGATGCTCGGCCCGAGCAGCAGTAGCCGTACAGTTCTGGATACCAATAGAATGCTGTATTATAAGTCACACTAGTAGCGTGCCTGTCACGTCGAACGCCTCGTGACCGTCGGGACACTTTACCCATGCGGTGAACGGCGGCTTTGAAAGCAAGCAAGCCTTGGCTGCGGTGTAGTCGACGGCTCTGTCCTTGGCCTGCCTGTAAGACACCGCCTCTTCGTCGCCCAAGACCAGCGGGCTGAGCTTTCTGAAAATGGCGGCCTTGCAAATGTCTGGCCACAGGTTGGCTGGCTGGCAGACGCCTTTCTTGGCCTTGGCGCCCTGGCGACGCCCATTGACCAGGGCTGCCGAAGCCTTAGCGCCTCTGTACCAGCACACCGACGCGTCTGCAGTAATGGCCTCCGCAGCCAGGCTCTTCATTACTGCCTGGCCACGGGCAAAGTCGACTGTCGTGTGCCGGACCTGGCATGTGTTTGCCCGATACGCCTCTGGCAGCCCAGTGACACCTGCAACACGTCTGTTCAGGGCACGGTCAACCGACGATTCCGTAAACAGCTCGCCGACAACGACACTGGCCAGATACATGGGCGGGATCAGGGTCGCCAGCAAGGCGCCCTGTAGCCCAAGCACGTTCCAGCGGGCGATCTTGTCGCTGCATGACATGGATGTGGTCGGGATGGAGTCTGCGCGCCCAGGCTTCAGGCGCAGTGACCCAGTGTCTGTGAATTTCTGATGGCCCCGAATCACACTGCCATCGCCCACCTTGCGGCGTTTGGCCGACGGCTCGCTATCCTCCGCCTTGTCCTGGGCTGTCTGCAGGTGCTCGACAGTTGCGTCGCCGCATGGGCTCTGCGACGTGTACAAATGGACCTTCAGTCCCAGGCTCTCCTTGACTTTAAACCGGCCGTCCTGCGACTCAAATATCGAGTCTTTGTCCTGCTTGCACAGCAGCAGCTGCTCGGCTAGATACACAACGAGGGCACGGCGGGCGATGACTTCGGCGTGGCTGTCGTGAACGCTGTCACCAAATTTGCTCAGCTGCTGCATGTGCAGACACTTTAGCCCCGTGCCCAGCGCAACGCACTCGTATTTGCTGGCATTGCGGGTCTCGAACACAATGCCGGCCAGAACCGTCCATTCATCCTTGCCCGGCGCCTTTGTCGCCGGCTTGCCTTTCTTCGGCAGCCGGTTGTACTGGTCAATCACGCACTGCGCTATCTGGTCCGCAGCACTCGTATCCATGTCGGTATTTTGAAAGTAGATGGCCAGAATAGCGCCAGCGGGTGGGTTTACAATATTCCCAAACTAAATGTTCAACAGGAGAAAACAATACAACTATGGAAGGTCTGGAGATGCTTCATTCCAGAATATGCTGCTCGCGCAGCTGCTCCGGCGACTGGCGCGCCTGGATCTTCTTGCTCAGGTCGTCGGCAATCCTGGCTCGCTTCAGCTCCTCCTGCTTGACCTGCAGTCCGGGCGCGACCTTGTGGTCCAGCAGGACGTGCTTGTTCTCGAGGTCTTCGCGCGTGGGCCGGTTCTCCAGCTTCCTGGCCAGCTTGTCCTCGAGCCGGTTGCGGTCCAGCTCGACCTGCTTGGCCTGCAGTGCCGGGGCGACCGTGCTTTTCTTGAGGACGTTGGCGGCCTCGAGCTCCTCGCGCGTGGGACGGTGCTCAAGCTTCCGAGCAAGCTGGTCGGCGGTGGCCTGGGAGTATCCTTCGGTGCTCATGGTTCAGGGGGTGAGAGGGGTGAGAGGGGTGTCTTGTAAAGTATAAAGCAAGCAAAACTGTGGATGAGTGAAGAAAAAACACACGGCTTGCTGCAAATGGCCCACTGGCACCTGCACATGCCAAGTGTGTTTATACCACTGCCATGCGAAGGCGGCGAATGACCTCATCGCCGCCCAGGCCCTAGTAATCAGATTCGGGATTATCGCGGAGAAAACTGCGCCGTGCTGGCCTGAAGCTGCTTGGGCCAGCTGGCCGCTCATCGTCTCCGCTGCTACCAAGTTTTCCACACTTTTTTTTATTACCGATGCTTACTGCAACGTGCTGTCGACCCCTGCCTCGAATTGGGCTGTCGCCCGCAATTGCGCGTATGTCGCGCTCAGTATTCGTGCGTAGGTTTGCCAGTCTGCATTGCCGGTCGGCACTCGCACCAGTGCCAAGACCGGTAGTGCTTGCTGGCAAGCCCTGGGCACCCGCCGATCTGGGCCAGAAGCGCACGTACTATAGCGACCAGCGCGACCCGTTTGACCGGCGACCGCACTATAAGCCCAACAACAGCCCCGTGCCGTGGCTCAAGCCGGCGCTGTATACAGCCGGGGAATTGCGCTTGTCGTGGTGGCATGGCCGATGATCCGCCTCGTTATTCTGGGCGGCATCGGCTTTGCATTCTACCGCGGCTTCCGGATGCTGATGATTGCGCGGGAGATAAACCGCGTGCTGCACGAGAGCGGCATGCACGGCAGCAGCGGCAAGGGCCCACTGGGCGACGTCGTGTCGTACATCAAGCAGACGATCGAGCGGCTGGCGCCCTTCTCCATCTTCAGCAGCACACGCCCCTCAGCCACCCTGCTGCGAGGCCTGGCCGAAGACGCGGTTCTGGCAGCCTACGAGGTTGATCCCCAGGTACGGGATCTGATTGGCGCCGGATCAGCTGTCTCTCTGGGCGAGCCACTCGAGTTCTCGTCGTCATCGTCCGTCAGCTCCTCGTCTGGCAAACAAAGGACCGATATTGAAGCGATTTTCCCAGTGTTTGCCGACAACCAGGCGACACACGTCTTTCTCCGTGTCACTGGCCAGGTCGAGGATGACGTGAAAGAGGCAAAAGTGTGGCTTTTGGCCAAAACCGAGAACGACCAGATTGTCGAGCTGGAACTGGATGTCCTCAACGATTCACAGACAGCTGGCCGGTCTGAAAAACACGCAAAGAGGCGTGTTCAGGATGCCGAGTTCAAAGATTTAGACTGACAAGACAACCACAATCCCGTTTACCCGATTGACCCTTTAGTTGACTGTGAATGGGCTGTGAATCGCCTGTACTAAGCCTCCCTTTCTTCTGTCTCTTTCTGGCGCATGCATTATAAATGCAAGACAATCCGCACGAAACGGTATTCCCTTTCTTGACACTCTTCAACCCCCAATTTCAAACGCTCCTTAGCGTTCGCACTTCCCGTTATGGCCTTATTAAAATGTTACTCCTAGACCCAGTGCTGAGCGAAGAGGCGCCGGAGGGGTGCATGGGTTTGGGGAGGCACGCAATGTGGCACGGGTGAGGTGTGCCCTGGCTCGCCAGGTACTTAAGCATGGCTCCCAGCATGCTCGCTCGTCTAAATAGCTATCGGTGCAAGCAACTTTCTTTCTCGCTCCCTCCCTCCCGCCCCTCTGTTCTATATTCCCCCGAGCTACGTGCCCGTCACCACCCAAAAATGCACTCAAGCGCTGATTCCTGCGACAGAGAATGCTCATGTGCCCTGTGCACCAGCGGCCGGTCATGCTGAACCCCCTTTTTTCACCTGCATGCTACCCACCCCCTCAAAAGTATCATAGAACACATCACTACAATAAAAATAATTCCCCGAAATACAGGTTTCTGTATCATCATGTCGTGTACTGTACAGCAAGGCGCCGAAGCGTATAACAGCGCAGCAGGTTCACCACATCCTACCACCAGCAACCTGCGCCTGAGCAGCAGTGGTGGTCGAGACGAGGGAGACAGCGGCAGTTGTGATGACGGCAGAGGCATTCCTTCCTGTAAACGACCAGGGATGCCTGCGAATGGCAAAAGGCTTGGTCTGTTGCTGCTGAAGACCGCCGTATCTGTAGCTGGTTTTGGACTTTTGTGTCTGCCACAAATTTGGCCTTTTATGCCCACGCAACAGACGCTTTCCGCGTGCACAGCATGCATGTCAGACTGCTGGCCTGCTTTTTATTAAAATTTCAATCGCCCACATCTCAATGGCATCCAGAATGCCCTTGTTGCCGGCTATTGAAAATCAGGCTATTCTGCACCGTTGCCAATTGCTCTCTCCGTGCTGCAATTACGTCTCTCGCAACAACCATTCGGCTGCGCTTGCAATTTAAAAAGGGATGGGATTGGGCAATTGTGCGATTTTGAGGCTGGAGCATGATTGGTTTTCTCGAGTAGATCTCTGTTTTCCGCTCGCAACGCATACGCCCTATGTCTTGCCAAAAAAAAAACAGCATGGGTGGTGTAATTGCACAGGTGGCAAATCGACAATGCTTGAGACCACACCTGTCCATTTCTTCCTCATGGTTACATGGCGACACCGTCCATAACAGGGCTATGTTTAGCTTGACAGGCTTAGAATACCTGTCTTATAATGCCAGCCCATAGTAAGATGGCATGTATAAGAGTGGAATGCAAAAAACGGCAGCGATCGTGCTCACCAGGCACCGCCAACAATCTAGGCCTGAGCAGCGGAGATAGTGGCAGCAAAGAGGACAACAATATATGCGGCAGTGATAGAAGCGCTCATGGTAAATATCGTGATTGTGTGAACAGGAGTTTGAGGGGCTTGAAGAAATCTTTCCTGAACGGAACCTTTTCCTTCATATACACTCAGCACTCACACCCTTTTTATAGATGATGTGTCAACCCCTGCATAGAGTTTGCCCTCTCGAGTGAGAAACAGCTGTACTCGTGCATTTGGTCATATCTTCAACACCGTTTTCAATCATATAATCAGAACTGGCACCGCTGCTGACCTCATTCTGCAACACCCCTTCTTGCACTGCATCTGGTCAAGGATTGCTATCTATCCTCCCACTACCTGTCACTGAGACGCTACAAGTCGGTTTAATCTGGCTTGCTTTGCCATCATTGACATGCATATGTCGCACAAATGTGCCATCACCATGCTATGTACTTTGGACTTCAAATATAGTTTTAATGTACAGCTGTGTGCGGTGCACCGTATCAAATCGTTTGTAAAGTATTTAGAATGGGCCACCGCCGACAACCTGCGCCTGCGCAGCAGAAATGGCGGCAACGACGAGAACGACGACAGTAGGGAGAGCGATAGAGGTGTTCATTTTGGTTTCTTGGAGCGTGAGTGACAGAGAGACCCTGAGGTTGTTTCTAGAGAGTGAGTTTCTTCAAAGTGCAGTGGGATGGTTATGTGGTTTTGCCAGTTTCTTGGAGTGGCAGCGACGTGGCTTTTTATATGAGAAAGGGGCGCTACCACGGCCTACAGCACCTAGTGTTTGCAACAGTGACCGCTCGTTGTAAAAGCCCCAATGAGACCACGGGCCACAATTGGGGTTTATTGAAGCAAGCGCTGTCTAAATAGTCGCTATTGCGCTGATGTGGGCACCGTCTATTTCACAATAAGCGACCTTGTATTGCCAAATTGGCAATTGTGATCAAGAATCGGAGCTGGAGCGTGCTGGTTTTCTGTGCTGATCCCTGGAATTTCTATCATCACAGCCGCTTACTATTCATCTGTCATGATTTCAATGAGATACTTGGGGATGGTCAGATGGGCAATACCGGGTACCACAAAGGAGCTGCATTTGCACCAACTGGCACTGGGAGCAAACAGAAATGCTTTTGCAAACAAGTATTCCAGGGTGCTTGGCTTGGGCTGCTGAATTAGTCCCTCAAGCAAGATTAAAAGTTAACATCATGTCCAACACGAGTGCCGCCTAGTAAATACTGATAACTCGCTTTACATCCCAAGCAGCATGCACACGAATGGTCATTAGCTGGCATCATCCTTTGAAAGTAGCTTTTGCACCACACTGCAACCAGCTGTGAAAGAAACATGTGTACCTATACACCATTCCGCAAACATGGATAACATGGCTTGTCGAGTGAGATAATGATGTACTAAGATATATATTGTCAACGGTCTAGTATACATGAAGCGCTCTTGTCCTGATGAGGTAATCGCAGTAATGTTTACCAGCTACCACCGCCGACAACCTGAGCCTGAGCAGCAGAGATGGCGGCAGCGAAGAGGACAGCGACAGTAGCGATAGCAGTGGAAGCCATGAGAAAGTGCTTGTAGAGGGGCTAGAAACTGCTGCTATTGCTGTTGCTGTTGCTGCCTGATGCTCTACTCCAACAAACAACAAGTCTATTCTGCTTTTATAGCTGGAACAAGATCATGCTGACCCAGCCTCTACAAGCGTCTAAGGCTACGGAGGGAGTCTCTAACGATGTAATAGCACGCACGATTCAAGTTGAGCTGTACAATTGCGCACATAGTGCTGTTTGTTATCTGAATTGTAATTGTAATTCTACAATAGCACCCAAGTTTTATTGTATGAACGGTATCTGCTGAGCAATTGGGCTGTAATAACCGGGGCCATCATGATTTTCAGCGCCAATCGCTGTCCTTCAAAAACACCAGCTGCGCTCTTCCCCCTCATACTGAAGGTTAGCCCTATCTTGGCGGGCCAAATGTGAAAGAGATGTGTGTAGAATAGTGTGCGTAGAGCCCACACTTGTAGGGAACGCCAACCAATCCTACACGCTTGCATTTCCAATACATGTGTTGACATGCGCTGAACAGCTCTGCTCGACCAAAAATTCATTTCTGCTGTGATAGTCCTGAAGATGGCTTAAACGACACACAGCATCCTGCAGACTATTGGCAGCAAATGTTTATGCAAAACACAATGTCATTACCTAGCAACAGTTGGTACTGCTTGGGAGCATAGTTCCAATTGATAAACTGCTGACACAGAAGCCTTAGGCTTTAAGGTATAGGATTATATTGGGTAGATACGGTCGTATTCGCTAATATACAGAGCTAATAACAGGGCTGTGGCCGTGGCATTTACCAGGGACCACCACCGACGACCTGGGCCTGAGCTGCAGAGATGGTAGCAGCGAAGAGGACGGCAACGGTTGCGATGGCGACGTAGGCGTTCATGGTATTGTTCTTGCTGTGCTGGCAAAGGGGAGGTGGTGGATTCTGGTATAAAGGAGAAGATGGGCTTGTCGATTGTACCTCGACCCTCCCTCTGAGTCCTGTGGGCAGGTCTTTTATAGTTGGGCTGAGCCCTCTCCTGGCGGACAAGGCGATGTGTAGCCTTCTCGAAGATGGGGCGGATACATTTTTGAAGTATACTCTGGGTCTACACATCGGTTGCACCCGTGTGGTCTTATTGTGCCGTATTGGCGGTGTAATTGTGTGAATTTTTAATTTCACAATGGGTAGCAGCGAGGTCTCCCACTTCAATGGTGGGCTATTGGGTAAATAGCGGGCGGTCCACAGCAAAAAGGCTCCAATTGAAACCCGGCCAGGGTCGATCGGTAGATTACCATATGCGATTAGATCCTCTGTGGGCACTAGGCATGCGCTTATGCCTGTGGCTGTCGATGATGGTCGCAAGGCATAGGATGCCACGCATTAATTGGCAGCGCATCTCCTTTCCAGCTTTCACAAAGCACAAGCACAGCTGGGCCAATTCATCTAGCAACGGCAATGTGGACGGTTCGTACCTCTAATTGCAGGTGCGAGCCAGCTTGCCGACACGGGTAAGCGAGCTTCAGGTGGCAATGGACCTCTTGTCGCTGGTATCTGTTCTACAACGTACACTACTCCCTAGAGCCTCCACCAAATCCCTAGCTGTTTCAGGCAGGATGAAGTTCCCAGACACTAGCATCGCGAAGCCCGACTGCCAGTGCACCTGTACTCTATGCATCGGCGGAAGAGGGTGTCGGTGGTATTAAAAGTCCTCTAGGTAAATACATTCTCTACGTCATCACTCCAGCTCAAATGAATGGTAGCACGGAAAGACAAAGTCGTCGTCAATAGCCTTTCTCAGCTGCTCGGTAATGAACAGCTCCAGCTTTTCGACATTTTTAAGTACATGGTGGTGCTGGTCGCCGATCTCTGTGCGAATGCAAAAGTTGTCCAGCAGACTGGTGCGTGGCGGCTCGGGCTCCAGGAAACAAAAGTTGATGCGGCCCTTTAAGTACGCAACCACGGCCAGCGCCGAGAACTCGATCTTTGTGATGTGCATTGTGACTGGCAGACTCGCAAACTGCGATGCCGGGTAGTTGAGCTGCAACTCGGTGCTCAGCACCAGCGACATGTCGCCTTTGTATTCAAGCTTGGTTAGCAGCTGCATGTCATCGTCGGTCCGCTCCACAGCGATCCGGTGCGGCATGGCACTTGAAAATGTGCTGGTACCGAGTGACATGCGCTGCTGCTGTTGTTGTTGCTGGAGGGAGGTCCGTGGCATTGTCTGTGCCGAGTACAGCGACGGGCTTTGCCAGATCCTTGTGCCTGGAGTCATTGATCCGGTTCGAAGCAAGCCCATAGGCGGCTGCAGAAACTGCTGAATCGATGCCTGCGATATCGGGCGATCTGGCAGCCCGCTCAACACCGACTCGAGGTCGTCGTCGATGTCCTGGTAATCGCTGTCGGCCGCAGCTACTGATGTCGATGCACCTCGCAGCCCTTGGCTCTGGAACATTCTGCTACCGATCTGCGATGCCGGCATGACCTGTATCCGCTGCATCGCCACGTCTGATTCTCTCTCTGCGTCCTCCTCCTCCTCCTCTTCCTCTGTGGCCATGTAGAATTCTGGGTAGGGTTCGGTCAGGTCGAGAATTTCAATGTCGGGCGGTGTGCTGCCGAAATCGAGACCCTCGACTGTAATGTCGCCCAGGAACACCGGCCGCTTCTCTAGCCGCGCGAAAAAGCTGTTGAGCTGCTGCTGGATGCTCTGCGCAACCTTCTTGTCCAGCTTCTCCCAGTGAATTGTAAACGACATTGTTAAAATAAAGAAATTAGGAGGGAAAAGGGAAGCGGCTGGAGCAAAGAGAGGGCGTGCGGCGGTTTCAGGGGCGGCGTGTATTTGACTTTTGGGGGTTGGCTCAGCAGTAGTCTTCGATCGTCTTGCCGTAGTGTACCAGGAACCCATCGGCAAACTCCAGCGCCTCGGTGCTGAGCTGGCGCGACCACGAGTCATACTGGGCGATGTTGTGCCGCACAACGCCGGTGATGCGCGCGCGGCTCATAAAGTTCAGGCGGAACCGCAGCGCGCGCCGGTAGTACTGGTGCCAGTCGATCCAGCCCTTGGCGCTGGCGATTTTGAATGTAGCAAGGAATATCCACCGCCAAAACCCAGGCATATTGGCCACCTTCTTGCACGACAGGCCCATGCTGATCAGCGACTCCTCGTCCAGGTAGCTCATAACCAGCTCCAGCATCTCTGGCGGTAGGCTCAGCAGCTGCGACTTCTCCTGCGAGTCGACGGTCTTGAATACCTCCCGCGGG
This sequence comes from Linderina pennispora, assembly GCF_002104995.1. NCBI lineage: Eukaryota > Fungi > Kickxellomycota > Kickxellomycetes > Kickxellales > Kickxellaceae > Linderina > Linderina pennispora. The sequence goes on along the minus strand of NW_024468250.1, from coordinate 779,003 downwards.
TTCTCGTGGGGCTGTAGATAGACTGGCGCCGGCGCGTACTTGGGGCTCGAGATAATCCACAGGTCCGACACATTGTACTCTTCGTCGTTGAGCAGGATTTCCTTGACCTTGTCGGTCTCGCTGCGCTTCAGCCCCGGAACGTCGACGTCCAGATCCATGACATGCCTGCCGCTGTCGCATGCATTCGCAAAAATCCCGCGGTATGTCCACGGAATCCTTTGCCGGTCGAGCTCTGCCGTCAGCATCTCCAGGCACATATCGTGGACCACGACAACAAGAATGTCGGTCACTTCATTTGCCGCCTCGCCCACGCTCATGGCCAGCGGCTTGTTGTACTCCTCGGTCATCTCGCTCGCACACATGATGCTGAGCTCGTGCTCGGCAAACACAGGGTCGTCGTCGATGAACACCAGGCCGCCCGGGCCGTCGGTGTAGCAGCCGTGGTTGCGCGGGCTGACCCCGCTGTACACATTCAGGAAGCGTATCTGCTCGGTGTACATTTCGCTGGCGCAGATACGGAAGATGCTGACGTCTACAATCCATAAACATCAAGAGGAAAATCAAGGCCGCTGCATTTTTTGCATGCTTTTCTCTGCCATTCTAGAACGCGGGCCTGATTGCCAGCAAAAATAGGAAGCTGGTCCAGCCCGAGTAAAAAACTCTTACCGTGCTCACACTTGGCGGGGTCGCAGCCCTCGGGCATCTTCTCCTTCCACGTCTTCAACTCCACGGAGCTGTAGAGGTCGCCAATACCCTCCACAAACACCCCGCAAATCCAGCAATGCGCTGTCTCCGGTACCATGGCCATTTTCTCCCAGGGGTTTTGACAGGGTACAATAGAAGGCAAGAGGGGATAAAAATGGCTGAAAAGTTTGGGAGTGGGGAAAGCAGCGAAGAGAAACGGCTCGGCAGCCGTTTGAACAGCCACGAACAAGGGGCTTTGCAGGTCGCGTAGTAGTCGGCCTAGGGGCTGGCAGGAAAACAGCAAAATAGCGTGTTCGTAAGCGCAAATCGCTATAAAGTGCATCGTGGCCGGGAATCCTGCAAACGCAACAATTGCAAGTTTGCTCTTGATCGGATCAATGGCGCAGCTGGCCAGATCGCCTGGGGCCGGACCCGATGCCACCCTTGGTACACCTGCTCAGCAACGCATGAGATACGCCCAGTATGTGGCGGGTCCCTGGTCGAGTTTGAAGCTCGGAGGCGACGGGGAATAAACTGCAGATACACTGGTGTTATCAGCAAAGAGCGGGTTGTGATACAGTTACAGAAAACAAATCACGTGAATTTAAATATTCTGACCCAAGCTGTGCCGTGATGGGCTAGGTTCGCTAGCCCTTTTATCTCAGCTGCACACGCTGTGGCTGGAGGGCGGTAGTATGTGTTATGTATCAAAAGTACACTTTATACTGAGGTTTTGACCAAGACAAGCATGATGCGTATCAGTGTAGCCAGTATGCAGGCGGCCACCGTCGATGTCCTCAAAAGACCCCTTATTTCAGACATACAGTGGTAATTTGAAACCTATCATGTCAAATAAGGCTGTATTTGAGGCTGTGACCAATATTAGCAGTCATGGCGACCCTTTGTAATGCAGAAGAACGTCTGTACAAGATGCACTTATTACAGGCTGATGTATCTTGCAGACCAGTATAAATGAACTCAGTGTAGCCTACACTGTTATCCTTCCTATTGCCATTTCAATCCACAGGCACTCAGCTCCAGTTCGAATAGTAACCAATGTCCTACTGCTTCCGTTGGCCACGATCGAATAACAGGACCCAGCAGGTACACACTGAAGGGGGTGCTAGAAAGGTCCACAAGTGCACATACTGTGGGGACAAGTTCGGATACGATGAGGCAATGATATACCATGTAAACCATCTCTGCCTCCGCGCACCATGGAGGCATTCCTAACGACATGTAAAAGACTATAATACATACTCTCTAGTTAGAATAGTCTGTAATAATGTCTAGAATGGAATTCACATCTTTGACTAAAATGTTAGATTGTAGTTTTCATCCCCATCGTCGACGTGACTGCGGGAGACACAGTTCCTGTGCCGATGATAGGCAATGGCATTGTCTCAGTTTCCAACCGCTATATTCGGTATGCAAATGGATATACCCCTACTCATACTCGACTCTTGTATCCTATCTTAAGTAGTATATCTGTCTACATTCAACTAACTTGGTAATGTGGTTGAAAGGCTAACATGCGGAGCGGTTACAGGAGGCTGCTCATCAGTTCAATTGGTACTAGAGATATTATAGCAAGTTGCACCGGTCCACTTGATATGCATAAATTGTCTCTAGGCTTGATTGCTTTTTGGAGGGTAGGGCATCGCGGCTGGCTCAGTCAACCTATAGATTCATGATAATACGAAATACAATTAAACCTGCCACTAGATAGATTTCTACCTAGAATTATATATAATATCGTATTTATTGCCATAGCCATTTCACCTAGATATATTATGAAATTCGGTTGCCTTGATTATCGGTAAAAGGAATGCCATTTCGAAGATACAATATCGTTCTTGTTGGAAGATATCCAACAACCTGAGGTGCCCCTTCGCTAGATTCTCGAGAAATGATGTGTTCAGAAAGTGCATCTTTTACCGTAAATAACATATCGTCTGGAACAACAAGCTTGAGAAGAGAAGGTAGGCCAGACACCAAAATACACATTGCCTCAAGAGAAGGAATCGTTGGTATATCCACAATGCTTGAGAATAGGACAACTTGAGTGAGGGTGGTGCTCCAAATGGGTGCTGATTCTGTATTCTCTATGCCATTTCCAGTGTTGTATATGGCCCCGGCAAGAAGACAGCGCAGATGATGAAGCTGAGGGAGAATGTGGATGAGATCGGAAAGATATACAGGGAAGTTGAGATACAGCCTCTCAAGTCTTGTCCACAGAATCGTATCAGGGAATGGAATTGGTAGGCTTGTGTCAATAAATATTTCAGCGGTGGAAGTAGAGAACGATTTGCTGAAAAGATCCTTTGCAACAGACGCCGCAGCTTCGTCATGCACTTTATCTGGCCAGCTTCTTATGGAAATACGTAGAGTCTGAACATCTCTGAAGGTGGTTATCACAGAGAGTTGGAATTTATCAACAACGTCACAGATAATCGCAGTCTGTATTGGCGCGTCCTTGAATAAAGCGAGGGTGTTCGAATCTTTGAGTGGATAGTAATCTAAACGCATATCCTTCAGCTTTGGAAACGATATAGAAGGAAGGTATGTATCAGATTCATCTGTTGACTCAGATATTTTGGGATAGTGATAAATTTCAAGCTTCGTAAGGTTTTCGAAGATAACCGACCCAGGCAGACCGTCTCTAAAGATGTGCCATGAATGCGCGGTGGCAGAATAATATAGCCCCAATATCACCAATGAGGGTGCAAAAATTCTAGGGATATGCTCAGCACTCTCACTGTTGATGTGAAGATACAGTATAGTGAGGAATGAAGAGAAGTATGTGTGATCGAGTTGTGGAAGTGTATAATCGACCAAATCTATAGTTCGCAGCTGTGGTAAGTAAAAGTTTAACATATCACCAAGTGGGAATACTGGCGAATTCTTCAGTGGATAGCTGGATGCACCATGTATCAAATGCTTCAAATCAGGGATATGTGTTATAAAATATTGCGAAGTTTGTAACAGCCGTGTACTGATATCGTCAGCTATTGGGAGTTTGGTGTCCGAAGCCTGCTCTGCCTCAAGGAGGTCTCCAATAAAACGTATTGTTTTCAATCTAAGCCATTCGACAGTGCTGAATCCAAATATTTCGAGGATATCTCCAAGAGAGGGAAAATCGATGGTACAGTCTCGAAATGAGATAAGAAGTTGCTGAGTGTAGTTGCTGTTTTTTGATCGCACGATATTCGAGATGTTTGTTCTCCATAGAATAGGGTGTGGTGATGAGGCTGCGAGATATATGCCTCTGGATGCAAGTTGGTTAGAATCAGACGGGTTGCCATATAGAAGCATTTGGTCAGCTGTTAGTTTGTGGCACAAGATAATTGCGGTAGTGTAGAGGCTCTCTTTTATAGTGTCTCTCCAGTGTTGGCAAACCTGGTTAAGCTCGAGGAATGAAGTATAGATGTCGACATCATCTGAACTGCTCAGGTCAATACTATTGTCAAGTATATTGACAGTTCGCAGAAGAATATATGGTCTCAGTGTTGCCCAGTTCGCCATTAGCGTGAAAAACGAGGTTGTGAGGAAGAGTGGAAAATAAATGCAGTATCTGTTAACAGTGGTTGACAACCCGCATTTATCTTGGACATGTCTCTCCTTGTCAAAATCTCCCTAATCCTACTTTACCATCCACAATACCTGACCTCATATATTGACACGGGTTGCATAAATCTAATATCCTCTAGCGATTCTGGTTTAATCAAGGTACCGCTGTACTACTAGCTAGAAGAGTGTTAACATTCATACGGGTGTTTATCCTTTGTCTCTAGCGGGTGCGAGGCATGGTACGGTCGGCCAAGCGCACATGAGTGTGGATATGGACGTCAAGATACAATTGGCGGTGGAGGATAACAGGAGCCTTTCTGTCAATTATCGCATGCAATTAGCCAATAACTGTGCGGATGTGTTAGTGTTTACCCTAAATACAAGTTGGGTAATTGCTCAGCAATTCTTTTCTTATTCGAACATGCACATAGCAACAAGCATAATATTATGTTTGAACAATGCAGCATTTATTGCCACAGCCACTTCACCCAGATATATTATAAAATTCGGTTGCCTTGATTATTGGTGTAAGAAATGCCATCTCGAAGATAAAACCCTGCTGTTGTTGGAAAGTATCCAACAACTTGAAGCGCCTTTTCGATTGGTTCCTGGGAAACACCGCGTTCAGAAAGTACATCTTCTACTGTAGATAACATATCGTCTGGAACAGCCAGCTTGAGGAGGGAGGGTAATCCAGATACCAAAGTGCTCATTGCCTTAAGAGAAGGAACCGTTGGTATATCCACAATGCTTGAGAATAGGATAAGCTGAGTAAGGGTGCTGCTCCAAATGGGTGCCGATTCTGTATTTTCAAGGTTATTTCCAGTGTTGTATATGGCCCCGACGAAAAGCCAGCGTAGACGAGGAAGCTGAGGGAGAATATGAGTAAGATTGGAGAGATATACTGGGGAATTGGAGACATAGCTTTTCTAACTTTGTCCACAGAATCATATCAGGGAGTGGGACCGGTATGCTCGTCTGAACACGTACTTCAGCGGTGGAGGTAGAGAACGGTTTGCTGAAAAGATCCTTTGCAACAGACGCCGCAGCTTCGTCATGTACACTATTTTGCCAGGTACTGGCGACAATAAAAAGATTTTGAACATCTCTGAAGGTGGTTATCGCAGAGAAATGGAATCTATCAACCATATCAACGAAAGGTGGCAGACTGTATTGGCGCGTCCTTGAATAAAACGAGGGTTTTGGTGTCATTGAATGGATGCCAGCCTAATTGCAAATTTTCCAGCTTTTGGAAACGATATGGAAGGGAAATATGTGTCTGATTCTTCTATTGACTCAGATATCTCGGGATTATGATAGATTTCAAGCACCGTGAGGTTTTCGAAGATAACAGATCCAGGCAGGCTGCCTCTGAAGATGTGCCATGAATGTGAAGTGTCAGGATAATATAGGCTCAGATACTCGAGTGAGGGTGCAAAGATCCTAGGGATACGCTCAGCACTCTCACTGTTGATGTGAAGATACAGCCTGGTGAGGAATGAAGAGAAGTATGTATGGCTCATTTCTGGAAGAGTAAAGTCTGGTAAAGATATTGTTTGTAGCCGTGGAAAGTAAAAATTCAACACATCACCAAGCGGGAATGCAGGCGGATTCTTCAATAGATATCCGGATGTTCTGTGTTTTAAATGCTTCACATGGGAGAGGCGCTGAATAAAATATTGCGAGGTCTGTGATAGTCGTATTCTGACATCGTCGGCCATTGGGGGTTTGGCGTCCGAATCCTGCTCTGCCTCAAGGAGGTCTCCAATAAAACGTATTGTTTTCAATCTAAGCCATTCGACAGTACTGAATCCAAATGTTTCGAGGATGTCTCCAAGAGAGGAATAATCGATGGTACAGTCTCGAGATGAGATAATCAATCTCTGAGTATAGTTGCTGTTTTTTGATTGCACAATATGCGGGATGTTTGCTCTCCATAAAATAGGTTGTGGTGATGTGGCTACAAGGTATATACCCCTGGATGTTAGTTGGTCTGAATGAGAGGTATTGCCATATAGAAGCAGTTGATCAGCTGTTGGTCTGTGGCACAATATGATCGCGGTAGTGTAGAGGCTCTTTTTTATAGTGTCTCTCCAGTGTTGGCAGACTTGGTTCAGCTGGAGATATGAAATATAGATGTCAGTAACATCCGGACTACGCAGGCGAATACTGTTGCCATATATGACAGCAACTCGATGAAGGAGATATGGTCTCAATGTTGTCCCAGTTCGCCATTAGTGTGAAGAAATTGGTCTGTGAGGAGGAGCGGAAAAGAAATACGGCTCTTGTCAGCAACAGTTGTCAACTTACACTTGGCATGGGTTTGTCAATCTTTGTCAGCATTTCCCTAACCCTACTTTACCATCCGCAATACCCGACCTCACATATTGACACGGGTTGCATAAATTTAATACCCATTAGAACTGTTGATAGTATCAGGATACATCAATCTAAATGTGTATAACTGGTCATGTTTCTTTGAAGTTTGGCTAAAGTTTCCGCATTTGGCTCGCCTGTACCAGATGGATTCTCCTGCCCCGCGGCTGGGTCCAAGATGGGTTTGATCTCTACTTGGAAGTAGCTTCTAGTCCTCTACAACATTCGTGTATAGGGACTACAAGGAAATGAAAGCCAGTTTCATTGACATTTAACTCAACTATACACACGGTATATCAGTAGTATAGCTGTTTGCAAATCGTCTCTATGTAGACATGATACTACTGAATTGTGGTGTATTAATGTCAATCTTGTATATCTCTTTAAATACCTCTGCCGAGTATTGATTTATACAAACTGCAGTTTTTCGGCGATCCGAGAACCACGCAAGGGTGATATATATTGGATAACTACATTGCTGATATAAATCTGTGGTGTTCATAATGGCGTGTTTATACCCAAGAGATTAAACAGGAATTGGCTTGTTTAGGCATGGGTGCGAGTTGGCAGCGGGTAGCTGATAGTCTCAATGGGCTTGCCGTCGGTGTCAAAGACGGTATAAAAGTTGGGATGCGCGTAATCGATGACAGCCATAACGCCATCATAGTCGTTGATCCAGGTGTCGGTACCTGAGTGCGGCTCGGCATCGTCAGCATCATAAATACCGTCGATGCCCTCAACGCCAATCTCGAGGACGGCAGCATCAGTGACAGCATAGTCAATAAGCAGTGTCTCGCTCTTGTGGTTAGTGAAGGTGCGCAAGTGGTGTGTGGGCTCGGTCTTGTACGGAGCCGAGGACAGCGCGTAGCTCGCAGTCTCAATAGGAGATCCAGCAGAGTTGAACACTGTGTGGTGGTTCGGGTGGGCGAGGTCGATTACTGCGTAGACGCCGTCATGGATGTCGGCCCAGGTCATGGTGCCCGACGCAGTGTCAACATTATGCTTGTCGTAGATACCGTCAATGCCGTCGTACCCGGCAATGAATACGCCCAGGTTTTCGTTGGCCTCGTCGATCAGCAGAGTCTCACCCTCACCATCTGTCATAGTGCGCAGGTGGTGTGTGGGATGAGTCGGCTGGGGCATAGCGGCAGCAAGGGCGGCAGATGGCAAGAGCAAAGGCGATCTTCATGGTGTGGTAGAGTTTGGTGTTGGAAAGGTGCTTGTACTGTTTGATGGTGGGCACAAAATTTGGAAAATGCGGCTTTTTATGTAGCGTGTTGAGGCGAATACAGGATGCGCCAGACCACACTAGACCTCAGCACATCAGCCTTGGCCAAGACTGGTTAAGAATAGAAGATAATGAATGGGCGGAGAAGCTAGCATAGAGCCGATTCCCCTATGTATGCTTGATTTCCAGTGTTTTATGTTCAAGGCCTCTTGTAACTTGCGTCAAGGAAAACAGATATTTCAGGGGGTATGATTTCCTGGGGATGCACATTTCCGCATCGTTGTCTGAGCAGAGAAGCGGAAAGTGGCTTCGCCTGAAGCACACAAAGCTTGGCAGGATAGTGTTTAGGCGCTTTTGACATCTTGGCATTACTGCAGGATAAGCTGTGCTTTGATATTGCGCCAAGAGCCCAAGAGCCCATACCGATCTACAGCGCACGCTCCTCGTCGGACGGTGCCGAGAATGAACCGCAGGGCATATGAACTAGAGTATATGTATTTCTGTAACAGCAGCGTACAAGCCAGCCTATGACCGGTAGACACTATGCAAGAGAGGCTTCATTGCCTCGCGCTTGAGGTAGCGCAGATGCGAGGCAAAGTTGAGCGAGTACCAGAACAGCTGGCAGTAGTCCAGCGCGCTGATGATGTCGTCCAGCCTACCCTCAATAGCGGCGACATCCGCAGTCAGCGCCTGCGAGTCCCAGATATCGTTGATTCGGCGGATGGCGTCCTCAACGACCAGGTCCTCGCCGTCCTTCCGCTCCACAGGCTTCTCGGGGGTCTTCCATTTCGGACATCCTCGTCTGACTGCTTACCTTCGCGCTGGCGCTCACGGTCCTGCGCTGTGACAGTCTGCTTCAAACGCGCAGCCTGCACCTTGCCAGCCACAAACAGGTGGTAGGGCGTCTGCGGATTCATCAGCTTGAAGCGGTCGGCAATATCTGGGTCGAGCGACGATACAGCCACGGACGAGCCGCTGACTGACGACGGGCGTCGGGCACTGGCGCTAGACGGCTGTGGCTGCTGCGGCTGCTGCCCCTTCGTGCTGCTGCCGCCGAGTGTCCAGGCAGCCAGCTTGGCATCGCCGACTTGGTGGTCGTAGGACTTGCCGGGGTTGACGCTGCTGGCGACGAACCCAGACAGGTCTCCGGCGCTGGTGCCGGCAGCGCTGTCAAAGGGCTTGAGCCAATGCACGCGCTAGAAGGCGGGCGATCTCGTCTGCCATGGCCACCGAGCGGTCCCAGCAGCGCTGCGCCAGCGTATCGAGATCGCTGACAAACTGCAGGGTCAGCTCTGGGCGCTTCGCCTTGGCCATGTACCCGCGCTGGTACGTCGAGCGCTCAAATGGCATGCCCGTATGGCGCTCAAACACAGCTGACAGGTCAACTGATGAGTTGCGCGACGAGGGCAGGTCAAAGTCGAGCTCGCGGCTGTTGGTAGCGGTTTCGGAGATTCTGTTCTGCTTCAGCGTCTCGTCCTTGCTCGCTGCCGGGCCATTGGCCGGTGTGGTGACGCCCGTGGACCCCTGCTCGGTGTTGAGGCCGGTTCTCACGCCGGCAGCCTTGTTGGCCTCCTCATTGACCAGCAGATCCTCAAACAAATGCTCGCGGATCTGCAGCACACAGGCGTACAGGTGGATCTGGCATGAGGCGCCGACCATTTCAAAGTTGGCGTGGCGGCGCGCCGAGAAGGTGTCGGCGTACCGGTCGAGCTCTGCGTGCCACTGGCGGATGCGGCGCTCCAAGCTGCCGACGACCTCGACCAGCCGACGCAGCCGCATGGTCCAGCCCAGCGAATGTGTCGGGAGGTTGTCGTAGAACAGGGTGCCGCGGTCGACGCGCGGGAAGAACAGACGGAACATCTCAGTGCGCTGCTCCAGAAGCTGGCCCATGACCAGCGACAGAATCAGGTCGACGCGGCAGTTGGACACGGACGAGTTGGGCCGCTGCGAAAAGTCGGCCAGACCCATTTCCCAGGCCAGCGGCCCAGAGGGATTCTCCTGCGTCCACAGCTCCTCGCTGCACGGCAGCCAGACCCAGTGCCATCCGGGCTTGATGATGGGCGGGCGGCCCATGGCCAAGCCGTTGAACCGCTCGAGCTGGAAAATCGACCACCAGGCGCGCCGCCGCTGCTCGTGGTCCAGGATGCCGCCAGGGCGGCTCAGAACCTCGAGTCTTGCCGGGTGCGAGTGCTCGGACCAGCCAGTCTCGTACAGACCCATGTTGTTTGTGACGGGCGGCAGCAGGAACTCCTCGTCGAGCAGGTGGTACTGGCCAATGAACGCAAGCTGCACAGCCAGCTTCTCGTACGCTGCGCCCTCCTGCCAGTGCCCCGACACCGACATGTACAGCGCCAGGATGGTGATTGCCTGCAGCGTCGACAGCCGCGAGTTTTTGAGCGCTGCGGGCAGCAGGATGCGTGCAGCACGGGCAAACCGCTGTCCGCGCTTGAACGGGCGGCGGCCAATGCGGCCCTGCTTGGTGGGCTCGCGCTCCTTGAAGCGCGCAGCCACAGCCTGTACCGCGTAGTACAGAATTGGATCGACAGTGCCATCGAGCACCTGCCTCTCAAAGGTCGGGCGGTGCAGAATTGGCATCCACGGGTGGACGTAGACAAAGTACATTTTGATACCGTCATCGATGGTCTGCAGAATCGGCATCCCGCCCTGTGTCGATGCCGAGCGTGCGCGCGCTTCCGAATCAATGCTCATATTGCTGTCGTTCATGCTCTGCGGTTTGTGGTTGTCAATGCCGAGCACGTCCCCCAGATCTGGTTTGCCGTTTGCGGCTCTGTCGGCTGCGTCCTTATTTGTAGGCCACTGGTCCTTCGCTGTGGAAGGACAGGTGCGCTGAGGAAGGTGGGCGAGTCCATGCGCGGGGGCTTCTGCAGCTGCTGTGGCTGAAGATTGAATTGCTGTGGCTGCTGTGGCTGGGATGCGGTTGGAGGCGGCGTTGTCAGCTCGTTTGATGAGCGGTTGCCTGGGTCATAGCGAGGAAACGCATAGTTGTTGGCAAACACTAGAGAGTCCTCGGGGTTTTGGTTAGCTGGTGCGCTGGCTGTTATGCCGGCCGGTAGGGTGACGCCCAGGTTGAACGAGGGCCCGATGCTGGGGATGCTGTTGGTGTTGGCCTCCTGTGCCTGCGTGGCCGAGTTGGCTACCAGCGCCGACAGTTCCGCAGGCAGATCTAGGCCCTGCAGACCAGTGAGCTCAGCCCACAGCTGGCGCACATCCAGATCCAGCCCCTCCATCAGCGAGTCGGGCATCGGGTCGGCTGGCATGGCCATGGCCTTCATCCCCGAGTCCTGCGGCATGCCCGACATGCCGAGTGGATTGGAGATCTCCTGCGGGTTGGCCATAGAGGACTGCTTGCTGCTGGCACCTGCATCCGGCTTCGCCCGCTGCTCGTTCTTCCGCGGCCGCCCACGCTTCTTGTGCGGCGTCAGCACACACTCGTATCCCTTCTTTACGCAGTAGCTGCACCGTGGCCGCTCACCGCCGCACCGGATCTTGCGCAGCCGGCATGCGCGGCACGCCATTCCTATGGGTTTCGGTGCATCGCCCTTGCTGGCTTTGGTCTTTTCTGTTGTGGGCACCATGCCTACCACGGGCGGCTGCTGGATCGGCAGCAGCTGCTCAGGCTGCTGTTGCTGCTGCTGTTGCTGCTGGGAGAACTGCAGGGGCTGGTAGTTGGCGGCGGCCACTTCGGCGAGCGAGGGCTGTGATGTCTGCTGCTGGTCATCGGGGATTGGTGACTGTGTTGTTGGGCCCAAACTCTGGTACGTAGAAACCAAAGTTCATGGATGAAAAGGAAAAATATACGGATGCGAGTGTGGAAAATAGGAGAAGGTATATGGAGCGGATAATTAATTATTTGGCCAAGAGTGGGGAAGAAAAGGAAAAGCAACGGGAGTTCGGTTCTAGCCCTTCCAAGCGATGATAGAAGAGGAAAAAGACCTGTGCCGTCGTGTGCTCTGACCGGAGCGAGCGGCTGTGCTTATTAGCGTGAGGGGCTCGAGTGGGCTCGGCAGGGGGACTGGTGGGGGTTTGGCGCTTTTAGAAGGATCTGTTTGCTCTTGTCTTCGCTGGAGCTGCGCTAATTTCTATGATTGGCCGGGCATGCTCTATAATCGATGGGCTCAGCGGTGGGGCGGGAGAGGGCGCGCAAAAAAGATTACAGAGCCAGAAACACTCGGCTGCCAAAGCTCAATCCAGTCTGCTGGCAAAGGCCACGTCGGCGTCCCCATCTTTCGCCGGGTCTTTCTTTCGCAGCACGACGGCCACTGCGCAGCGGGTCCCTTGGGAGCATCAAATAAATTCGCGCGCTCGACATGGGCAGCCGAATATGGGCAGCTGGATGTCGGCCCATGTCTGCCCCTACTGCTGGACACCAGTCCCCGATGTCATGAATGACGCGGAGCTGTGGAACAGCCTCAGTCTGCCGAGCGGCGGCATCGGGCGTGGAGCCATGGCGCTGAAGTCGGGCGGCGGCGGCGGAATGGATCTCCTGGTGTTGACGGCTGGCAGTGCAGGCAGGCCAATGTCGGGCATATCCATGCCGCTGACCAGCAGGCACACAAACACGGCCATATAGGCAATCCAGTGCACGGCCTGGGTGACCAGCAAGCCGATGTACGCGTAGTGCGGCGGAACCGCAAAGCTGCCGACAAAAAGCGTAGCCAAATCCAGCACCTGCAGCGGCACCACCGCATATGCCACCCACTGCAGCAGCCGCTCCTTGCGCACGGCCGCCCACACGAGGCCCAGTGCCGGCGACTGCACGCGGATTGCGCGCCAGTGCAGGCGTGCCAGCCGCTGCAATGCCGGACTCCACGCGCTCGCCCGGCGCCCAGGCCTCGAGCGCCGCGCTGTTGCGGCTCACCAGACGCAGAACCTGGATCGAGTGGACGCGCAGTGTGTGGGAGAGGCTGGCGCGGGCATACATGACTGCGGCGAGCTGCATGACGCCGACCGCCAGCACTCCGCCGCCGCGCGTCGCCCCGTCGTACAATGTGGCAACGCCTATGAATATGACCAGCCCGCTTACCAGCCGCTTCTCGGAGCCGACCAGCCGCGACCGCACGACTCCCCAGCCCTTGGAGATGGCCAGGATGACCAGGAAATGCGCTCCGTCAGCCAGCGCATCGACCAGGCTCGTCGACACCACAACCATGGTGGCCTCATAGGTGGCGCTGCCCCACAGACTGTACCGGGACTGGTCGGCCAGACAGCTGACGAACCGCAGCACTGGTACGAATCCCAACACCACACCCAGAACCGGCACGCCCTGGCGCCTGCGCAGCTGCACAGCAGCCCACAGCCCCGCTGCCACCGCCCACAGCGTGTAGCATACGGCCGGGTACACCTGCTGCACGGGCATCCAGCCCGCCGGCAGGTTCGTCCACTCGCCGTTGTGCCACTGGTTGGCCATAATCAGATTGTACTTGAACTGCACCGTGGTCGACGCGCAGTTGGCCACCACCACAGCATACTCGCCGCCACGCCTCACCTGCCACTCCCACTCGTACTCGACCAGAAACACGTCATTCGGCTCATTCCCCAGCAGCTGCTGCGGCGACGCTGGACGGCGACGCGGACGTCCGAAGCCGTCAGAGTCGCTACATCAGCGCGCTTCTGCATGCCCGTGACTCTGGTTGCATGCGGCGGAGCCACTGCATCGGTGGTTTTGGTGATGAACGAGAATGCCGCCGGTTTTCTGCGCATCGTCCTTTTTGGGCGCAACCGGCGGCCGATGCAGCCCGGTGATGGGCGCTACATATTCGGTGTCGAGCCAGCGGCTGAAATCGCTGCAGATCGGCGTGCCGTCGTTGCGCAGCGTGTGCAGTCGCGCGACAAAATTGTTGACAGGCGCGGGATTTCGCAAATATCAGATAGACGTGGTCCAGCTCCACGGGCTGCGTGTCGCGTGTCGGCCCGGTGTCGTTTAGTGGCACGGGGTTGCCTTGGAACACGCCCTTGGCGCGGTGCAGCTTAGGCGTCCTTTTCCGACGAGAATGCGCCAAGCTGCAGAGGCGACGCGGGCGCGCCCGTCGCCGCGGAAATCAAACGCGCCGAGCTCGCCGAATGTCACGGATGTCGAGTGGTTCGGCAGCGAGGGCGCAGCATCGAGGAGCGCGGTCTCGCCTGTGTAGTTTAGCGCATTGGTGCATGTGCTGAGTAGCGGGATGAGCAGATATGGCCGCTTCATAATTTAATGTGGATATATGAGGTAGAAAAAATATCAAGGGAACGGCTGTAGAGATCGGGCGCTGTAGAGAGAAATTGTTTGAGCTGCGAGGCCGATTCTTTCCGCCTGCGCGGCCACCAGCGCTTCTGTCAACAGTAGCGCATCACCACTCCGTGGAAGAAAGCGAAAACAAAAAGCAGTAAACACCCATTCTTGACTAAAATAATCGCCATTTCAGACATTTAGCGAGTTTTCTTTCTTGTAAAGGGCGAGCAACAAAAAATGGAGAAAGAGGGGGATTGTAGTAGAAACTAGAGCTCGTCGTGCTTCTCTCCGGCTTCGACGTTGTTGGCAATCGACTCGAGCTCGGTTGCCTCATCCTCGTGCACTGACTCGAACTTGGGCTCGACATGGAACTGCTGCAGGGTTCTCCTTCTGGACCACCACGACAGGCTCACCGATCTGCCCGCCAGCAACGGTATCAGCGACAGCGTCACCGCTACCCTTTGCCTCAGCCTTCTCCTGCGGCTTCTCCTCGGTGTTGTCCTGCGACTTCTCCTCGACAACGGGCGGGATAATCTCGCCATCACCAACAGCCTCAGGCATTCTCAGGCACGTCGAACGTCCTCCTCCTGCTGCTGCTGCTTCGTCTCGTCGTCGGCGGTGGTCTCGACCTTGGGTGGCGGGTCGGTAGCGCGGACACCGCCAATGGCGTGCTCGCAGTCAAAGTCCCACGTCTTCAGCCACTTGCTCTTCACGCAGGTCTCCTTGTCCCAGGTGCGCGCATAGGTGATGAAGCTGAACACCTGGAAGGCATAGAGCACGGCAGCCAGCACAGCAATGTACATGGACCAGCGGATGAGCTTGGGCATGCGCGCGGACACCAAATCAACCGTGAAGGCAAGCACCATGATGGCCATCCACAGGGCCGGGAAGTAATGGTGGATGAACAGCTCGCGGCCCATCAGATAGAACGGCACGTAGTGGCAGAGCCAGGCAACAGTGAAGAAGCCGGCGCCCGACAGGTACTTGCTGCGCTGGCCGCCCAGGGTCGGGTGGATGTGGCGCTTGTCCAGCAGGAAAAGCACGGGGCGGATGGCCAGGAACAGCAGACATGCGGCCAGCGAGCTCCACCAGATGATCGGGTTCCCGAGCTGGTAGATGAACTTGCCGCGGCCGCCCCAGTACGCGGTTCCGCGCCTCAGCCATGGCCAGTGCTGCGGGCGGGCGGCGAACGGGTGGTCGCCAGTCAGGCTCTCGTTGCTCTCGGCCATGTGCTTGTTGTACTCCCAGATCTTCTGCAGCATCGTGAGCGGGCGGTACGTGGCCTTGGGCACGTCGGCTGTGATGTTCGGGTGGTGGGCATACTCGACATGCCACGTCGACATGCGCGGCAGGGAGTTCCGCATGCAGTTGACCTCGATCTGGCTGAACGCCCACTCGGGCAGCTTCTGCCGCGAGTTATACAGGACGCAGTTGAGGCGCGTGTGGACAATGCGGAACCGCGAGTAGATTGCCTGCACGCTCTTGTCGGAGCCCGGCGACTTGGAGTCGCCATTCAGGATGTCGATGCGGAAGTTGTCGTTGGCGTCGCCGGCAAAGCCCGGGAAGCCGTAGCCGCTGACCTCGAACTTGTTGTCGTCGTTTGTCAGCGCCGGCTTCTTGTCGTGCGAGTGCAGGAACTTGCCAGTGCCCTTGTGGCGCAGACGAATGACATCGCCGCTCTGGACCTTCCTGGGACCGTCGGTCTCGTCAACCGTCCTGTTGACGGCCGGGTACACAACCCAGACGTTGTTCGGGTCCGCGTAGCCGTAGATTGTGATCTGCTGCTGGCCGCTGCCCTTCTCGTGCTTCCACGGGTGGTGGTGCGAGTGCAGGTAGCCGGAGCGCGAGTTGCTGTGGCGGATGCGGATCTCCGAGCCATAGTACACGTCGCGGTCGGTGGACACATCGAGCCCGCCCTTGAGCGTGGCCTGGAACTCGGGGGTCATCATGGGCGCGGCATCACCGGTCTTTGAGAGAACCAGGAAGTGGACCTGGAACCAGAACAGATAGACGGCCAGCGGAACGGCCAGCAGACCGACGGCGCGCGCAAAGAAGTGCGCGAACCACCGCGTGGGCGAGATCCTCTGGTCGGCGATTTTCTCCCACAGGTCGCAGATGGTCGAGAGCCCGATGGCCGGGAACAGGAACAGGCCGACCCACTTGCAGCTGGCAGCACAGCCCATCATGCAGCCGGTGGTGAGCAGCCAGGCCCACCAGCCCAGGGAAAACGGCCGGCCCTGCTTGGTCCAGAACATCGACCAGGAGGTCAGCGACAGGGCCGTGAAGAACACCAGCGGCGAGTCCAGCAGGATCAGCCGCGACTGCGTCACCAGCCCGTTCTCGAAGCACACCAGCAGGGCGGCCAGCAGACCGGTGTCCCAGAGATACCCGCAGGCACGCGCCGTCACGTATGCAGCAGGCACTGTGACCACTCCCAGCAAGGCCGGCATCAGCCGCATGCCGACGTACGGAACCCCGGCAGCCTCGTAGTCCAGCCCGATCGACTTGAAGTCAAACATACCGTCGTACCCGGCCAGCTTGCCGGCTGCTGCAAACATCATCTTGGCCAGCGGCGGGTGCAGGTCGTAAAAGTACGTGCCGTTGATGTACTTTCCGGCAAACTTGCCGAAATGCACTTCATCGAAGACCACCTGGCCTGGTGTCGCCAGGCTGTGGCAGCGGACGATCACGGCCAGCGCGGTGGTCAGGAGAAGGACTAGCGCGTCGGCTGTGGTGAAGGTCCATTCGGTGAAAAACAGGTGCGATGCGGGCTGCTGCTGCTGCTGCTGCTTTGCGGGAGCGCTGCTTGTGTCCGGACGCATGCTGTGGCCCTTGGGGAGCGGGCTGCGTTTCTCGGAATTGCTCATTTCCTGAGTCATCCCGTGGTGAAAAAAGGCAGGATTGTGCAAGAGAAAGGAATAAAAAGGAATTCGCTGAAGAGAGAAAGGAGGAGAGGAGACGGAGCCGCCTCAGCCCATGCTTGCGATTCCGCTGGGGAGGGGTGAAGATTCTGAGCTGCGATGACGTTCAGTGGGATGCAGTGCGACATTCCTGGGCGATTTCAGCATTTTCCATGCAACGTTGCACATGCCAGCCATATGATGATTTCAAACCAGTAAACATCACACTACGTCTATTTCCAAACGATACTGTTTCCCGTGCATTCCAGCAGAGAGCGGCCCTACAGCTGCCCGGTCTGGTTCCACTTGACGCAGTCTGCAAATTTGATTTTGTCGCCGCCGAAGATATCCAGGGCACTGCCGATGGTCAGGTCGACCTTGCCGCGCGACAGCTCGGTGACCAGCGCCAAGTCTTCGACGGCCCTGGCGCCGCCTGCGTAGGTGACGGGAATCGGCGACCACTGGGCCAGGGCCTCGACAAGCTCGGCATCAATGCCGTTGCACAGGCCCTCGACGTCAGCAGCGTGGATCAGGAACTCGGAGCAAAACTCGGCCAGCAATTCCAGCTCCTCCCTGCCAATCACCATGTCGGTCATGGTCTGCCACTTGTTCATGGCCACGACCCAGCCGTCCGGGCGCCGGCGGCAGCTCAGATCCACCACCAGGCGCTCCCTGCCGACCAGCCTGCTGACCTCCTTCAGGCGCTCCAGCGAAAACCGCGCTTCGGGGAACAGCCAGCTGGTGATTATGACCTTTTGCGCGCCGCGCGCAATCCACTCCTGCGCGTTGCTCGACGTGATCCCGCCGCCGACCTGCAGGCGGTCCGGCCATGCCTGCAGGGCAGACTGCGCGGCGGCTTCGTTGTTCGCGCCCAGCATGATAACGTGGCCGCCGGTGAGGTTGTGCTGGCGGTAGAGCGCCGCGTAGTAGTCTGATGGGTGGGCGGAGACAAAGTTGGTCTTCAGCGTGCTGTCGTTGTGCTCGTGCAGGGTGCCGCCGACGATCTGCTTGACCTGGCCGCTGTGCAGGTCAATGCACGGACGGAATTTGGAGTGCATTTGGGATATTGTTCTGGGAGGTATCGGGGAAACGGGTAACCGAGGGGATGCCGGAATCAGGCAAGAGGGCAGGGCTAATCGGCAGCAAAACACTGGGTCGGGCGCGGTTGGAGAGCCAAATGGAAAAGAGAAAAATTTTGTTGGGGTGAACGAAAAAAAAATCCCATCGCCCAGCAAAAAGGGATTTTATTCTTAGCATTCCAGCGCTTTCCTTTCCTTCCCTCGATACTTTTCGGCCTTTCTTTTATTCTGAATTGAGCGCTTCAGCACTTGTACACGGGTCGCGAGACAAGCACAGGGGAAGAAGCACACAGGCGGATTTCGACATCAGCACAGCAGCCACAGACGCACATACCACAAGAAAAGGAGCTTGAAAAAGAAATAAAACCATGCCTGGTGCGTATACATATATGAGTATATTTTGAAGACCATGCGATATATGCAAAGGTCCACTTGCTGCTAATGTGACCGGGTGTGCGTGTGCGGTGTAGCCAAGAAGAAGGGAAACAAGGGACAGAAGATGAGTCTGAACGACTTTCTGAACGACGGCCCGACGACGTCGTCGTGGGCGGACGAGGATATGGAGCTGCCCTCGGCGCCGATGGCGGTGGCAGCGCCGCGCAGCTCGCTGGCGGACGCACCGGATCGCAAGGACATGGTGGGGCGCAGCAGCGACTCGTGGGCGGCGCGCGAGCCACGCGAGCCGCGCGGGCCGGTAGAATTCCCGACCAACCCTCCCTTCACATCATTTGTGGGCAACCTGCCGTTCAGCGTGGACGAGGACCAGCTGCGCGACTTCTTCTCGGGTGTCACAACGGTGCGGCTGATCCGCGACCACGCGACGGAGCGGCTGAAGGGATTCGGGTATGTTGAGTTTGAGACCTTGGAGGACCTGAAGCAGGCGGTGGAGAAGGACGGGGCTGAGTTCAGCGGCCGCCAGATCCGCGTCAACGTGTCGGAGCAGCGCGAGGAGCGGCCGTCGGGAGCTGCCAACTGGCGCCGCGAGCCGGGCGCTGCCAGCCCGTTCGGGTCGCGCACCAGCAGCGGGTTCGGGCGCTCCGAGCCCCGGGAGCCCCGGGAGCCGCGTGAGCCGCGCGAGCCGTCGGTTGCCGAGGGCGCGTCGGACTGGCGCGTCCACCGCGAGCCGGTCTCGGGCGAGAGCTCGCCGCGCCGCGCAGCCTTTAGCGACCGCTTTGCGCGCACCCCCAGCAATGCCGGCGAGCCGCGCGAGGAGCGCTCGCAGTGGCGGCGCGAGAACCGCGATGCCGAGTGGGGCCCGCCGCGCACGCCGCGCGAGTACCAGCCGCCTAGGGAGCGGTCGGCAAGCCGCGAGCCGCGCGCCCCCCGCACGCCCACCCAGGCCGAGCAGGCTGCGTCGTGGAGGATGCCCAAGAAGCCCACCGACGAGCCGGCCAGGAAGCCCGCCGACGAGCCGGCCAAGGAGGCTGGCGAGGGCGATGAGGGCTGGAGCCAGGTGGCCGGCGAGAAGCCCCAGCAGCCGCGCAGGGCGCCCGAGACTGAGCGCCGCGGAAGCGGCCAGGGTGCGGCGCGCGGCGGCAGGACGACCGGCGGGTTCTTCAAGCGCGAAGGCCGAACCGGCGACGACGGCGGCAGCTGGCGGCGCTGAGGTAGTGCATTTCTGTTCACCTTTTCTTTACCTGAATTCAACCCAGAGGATCATGTCTATCTGACCAAAACCCGGCCCATTCTTGCAGGCCATTCTGAACCTGAGTCGTAAAAAACGATCGGCGGGCTAGCATTAGCTTGCACAGGCCCAAAAGAAGCAATATGAAAATTAGCGACCACAGCACATGGGCTTCTTAGCATGAGCGCTGTTTCTCCCTCTTTTTCCTGCTCCTCTGCTCTTTCCCTCTATCTATTTTTGTTTCTATACCGTTCACCGTTAAACATTCTACCAATTATAGACTTCCTCTACATATTGTTATAACCGCACGCACTACACCCCCTCGCACACTTTCTGGCCAAGAACAAAAAAAAAAGTAGTATCTACAGCTTTTGGCTGACAAAGACAACAAAAAAGACCAATTCGCCACCATCTCTTTTGCTCGCCGTCAATTTCGGACTCGGCAGGACCACACGCTAGCAAAGGCCAGACCATGGGAAACGCGCCGTCCAAGGCAATAAAGGCGCGCAAGGGCGGGCGGGCGTCCGAAGACACGAGCGACAGCGCGGTGCCAGCCAGCATTGTGCGGGCGTCGTCGGACACAACCGGAACTAGTACTACCAACACCACCAACACGACCACCACAGCAGCAGCAGCAGCAGCATCGACGCGTGACAGCAGCAAGCCCGCACGACCATCGCTGGCAGGGGCGCTGCCATCGCCCATGGTGAACCGGGCCGGGCTATCGTCGCCGATTGCGGTGCCAGGCTCAGTGGGGGCGGTAAGCAGCACGCCAGCGACGCCCGGCTCGTTGTCGGGACCGCGTGGAGAGTATTTTCCGCTGCAGATGACAGGAACGCGGGAGTCACGGATGTCGCTGGGCGGGCGGATGCGCGGGCGCAAGAAGAAGGTATCGTCCGCGATAGAAGGAGTGGAGGAGGGGACGGTGCGGACGCCGGGGGCGGCAACGCCGCGGTCGTACTGCGACCTGCCAGGGACGTCGATTCTGACGGGCGGGCCCGGGACGGCGTATGCGGGGGAGCGGCTGCCGGCGCTGCGCGAGGAGGGGCGGATGGCGCTGACCGAGTACGTGTCGACGCCGAGCGGAGCCGAGTTTGCGATAATCAAGCACGCAGAGAAGCCAAAGCAGTTCAGCGTGGACGACATGATTTTCCGGCTGCTGGACGCCGGGTTCAGCGGCAAGGTCACCAAGAGCGTGTGCCTGCGCAACTCTGAGATCATCGCGGTGTGCCAGGCCGCGCGCGAGGTGTTCCTGGCGCAGCCGACGCTGCTGGAGCTGGCAGCGCCGGTGAAAATCACGGGCGACATCCACGGGCAGTACACGGATCTGCTGCGGCTGTTTGACAAGTGCGGGTATCCGCCGCACTGCAACTATCTGTTTATGGGCGACTACGTGGACCGCGGCAAGCAGTCGCTGGAGACGATCCTGCTGCTGATGTGCTTCAAGATCAAGTACCCAGACAACTTCTTTTTGCTGCGCGGCAACCACGAGTGTGCGAATGTGACGCGGGTGTATGGGTTCTACGACGAGTGCAAGCGCCGGTGCAATGTCAAGGTGTGGAAGGCGTTCATCAACACGTTTAATGCGCTGCCGATTGCGGCGGTGGTGGCATCCAAGATCTTCTGCGTGCATGGCGGGCTGTCGCCAGACCTGGCCAGCATGGATCAGATCCGGCAGCTGGCGCGGCCATGCGATGTGCCAGACCACGGGGTGCTGAACGACCTGCTGTGGTCCGACCCGTCCGACACGGCAGCGGACTGGGAGGAGAACGAGCGCGGGGTCTCGTACTGCTTCGGCAAGAGCGTGATCACCGACTTCCTGCGGCGCATGGACTTTGATCTGATCTGCCGCGCGCACATGGTGGTCGAGGACGGGTACGAGTTTTTCCACGGGCGGCAGCTGGTGACGGTGTTTTCGGCGCCCAACTACTGCGGCGAGTTCGACAACTCGGGGGCGGTGATGAACGTGAACGAGCAGCTGCTGTGCTCGTTTGAGATCCTGAAGCCGCTGATGGAGAACCTGAGCAGCTGCATGGCGCGCGTGGAGGCGAACTTTTGGTCAAAGCGGCAGCAGGCGGAGGCGCTGATGAACGAAGCCGCGGCGGAGAAGGCGCTGAAGGAGCAGCAGGAGCAGGAGCAGGAGGAGGCGATGGCTGGTGCTTCTGACGCGGCTGACTCGGCAGCAGCGGCAGCCACGCAGCCGATGGCGATTCCGACAGCAAACGGCGCGAAGAAGCCGCGGCAGCGCGTGGTGGACAAGGACGAGCTGAATGAGACGCTGCTGGAGGACGACGACGATGACGACGACGACGACGACGTGTCGGACGAGTCGCCGCCCGCTGCGCAGCAGCAGGACGAGCATGTGCTTCATGGCACACCGCCGCGGGGATCCAAGCTCAAGCAGCACATGGTGCAGGACCGGAATCCTACGCCAGCAGACTAATGCTCCGCAGTGGCTCTCTCTTTCCCTCTTTCCATACCACATCAACTTTTTACTTTTTAGCCGAACCGTATGTACTCTCACAAAAAATATCAACAGCCCTTGGACCTCAGACCCTGGAGTAGCCGATGCGCTTTTTCCGCCAGACGTACACGGCGAAGGCGGCAATGCCGAGGACGATGAAGAGAAATTCGTTTCGGAAAAAGTCCCTGCGGTCCTTCTCCTCGGGGTGGGTGCATTCCTGGTACTCGGGCAGCTGGTGCGAGTCCTGGTAGTCCTTTGGCACGGTGCCGTTCCATTCGCAGGCGACCTCCTGCTTGTATCCGTTCAGCTTGCAGAACGGCTGGTTCAGCTCTGAGGGCGCACAGGCCTGGCATTTGCTGATCAGGCGGCATGTGTATTCATTCGAATAGTCGTCCATTGGAAGAAAGCGCGGAAAGGGGTTGGAGAGCGGAGGAGAAGGAGGCTTGCAAGCTCAAAGCATAGGCGCGCCATGCACCCAAAGGAAAATCCTTGCTGCTTTCTTTTGCTTCGCTTTTTTGCTACTTTTTCTCTTCTGAATGGCTTCTGTCAAGGTAACGAACATTTCCCTGCTGGTGGACGAGGCGGTGCTGCGGACGCTGTTTGAGTTCCTGGGCGAAATCAAGGCGCTGGCGCTGACCAAGACCAGCGACGCGCAGGAAGCGACAATAGAGTTTGCCTCAGCATCGTCAGTCAAGCCGGCGCTGTTTCTGTCGGGGACGGAGCTAGCCGAGCGCGCGCTCACAGTGACGTCGCTGGGCGACTCGCAGCCCGGGCAGGCGCTGGCGAACGCACCGGTAGTGGCGATGATGGCAGCGCGCGGCTACCGTCGCACATGCACCGAGGCCGGGCGGCAAGAGGAGATATCGCGGACGGTCTACGTGGGCAACATCCCGGCCATGGTGGACGAGCACGCGCTGCTGACGTTTTTCACGAGCTGCGGGCCCGTGGCGTATGTCAAGATGGCCGGCGACGGGCAGCAAATGACGCGCTTCGCCTTTGTCGAGTTCGCCGACACGCAGACGGCCAATAATGCGCTGGCAATGAACGGGCAGGTGATGGGGGAGCGGGCGCTGAAGGTGAACCGGTCCAAGAATGCGATTAACAAGCCGATGGTCAGGGCGCCGGCGGTGCCGCAGGTGGCGACTTTGGCGGCGGTTGCGTCGCTGCCGAGCAGCCTGGACCCGGCGAATCAGGCGGGGAAAACCGTCAGTGAGGGGATTGCGTGGCCGGTGCTGGGGAAGGTCAGACCCGGGGAGGCCATGAGGAGAGTTAGGGAGGCACAGGACCGTGTTGAGGAGAAGTACCGGCCGGAGGAGAGGGCCAGGAGGGAGCGCAGCAGGGAGCGCAGCAGAGATGCCGGTGCGCGGTATGCCAGGTCGCGTCGCCGCAGAGATAGCGAGGACGACGACTACTATTACCGCGAGCGCAGGCCACGCAGGCGCAGCTCCAGCCGCCGTCGCAGCTCCAGCCGCAGGCGCAGTTCCAGTCGCCGTCGGCGGTAATTGGAGATGATCGTCTGAGGAGATCCGGATTTTGTGTATGCTAAGCGGCAGTAGCTTTGAAAATAAACATCCTTGCTGTGTGGTCTGCGTGCGCAGCTTCAGATGCTTCATTGAAGTGTGCCACTCGTGATTCTTGCAGCCCTCTTTCCTCTCTCTGCCGCCTTCGCTCAAATTCGATTTTTCTTCTTCCACATCTCACAAAAGCTGCAAATGAATTTGGTCTCCATCAGCGCGTCGGGGGCCACAATAGCCATGTTCGTGAGCCAGCTCTCGATTATCACAGAACTGCGGCGAGCCAGCAAGTCGCACAGCAGCGTGCCCATGCTGCAGTTCCTGGTGTCGTTTCTGAGCTCAGTGCTCTGGCTCAAGTACGGTCTGATCAAGGCCGACGCAACCATCACCTTTGTCAACTCCCTGGGCACGCTGATCGCCGCGTACATTCTCGGCTGCTTCTGGTACTACGCGCCCAGCCGCGCCTCCGTCGAGACCCGCGTTCTGGCCACTGCACTAACTGCCCTGGTACTGGTAACCCTGGTCGACCGCGCTACCGACCCGGCCGCCGTTGATGCATTCAGCCTGGTATGCTGTCTGATGACATTGGTGTTTTTGGGCTCGCCGCTCAGCCAGATTGGCAGCGTGGTGAGGCTGCGCGATGCCTCGGTGCTGCTGCCGTCGGTCACGGTGCTGGCGTTCACCAATAATGTGCTGTGGACGGTCTACGGGTACTTGCATAATGACCCGTACATGCTGTTTCCGAACTCGATTGGCGCTGGGCTGTGTGCCGGGCAGCTGGCGCTGATTGCGTACTACGGCCGGGCGGCGGCTCAGGCTGCACACACGCACACTGGCGGCACATTGGAAATGACCACGGTCGCGTAGAACAAAAGTGCTTAAAAGTATAGGTTTTTGAAACAAGAAAAAGTCAGGAAAAACACCCCTGGGCATTACATTAAAATGCAACATTTAGGCTTTTTCGGTATCACTGGCTTGGGTCCCTGAGCACCTGCACATAGGCGCAGATGGTGCATGCCCCGTTCTCAATGAACGGCTTGGCGCCAGGTGTCAGGCCGGTGCGCAGCTCGGCCAGCTTCATGAAGCGCGTGAACCCCCAGTTCGGGTTGTTCTGCGTGAAGCAGTGGTAAGCCGAACCGCTGGTGCTATGCGTGGGGTCGTTCGGGTTGGCCACCGCCAGGACGAACTTGCACGTAATCCTGACGTCCGGATTTCCGGGCTGCGCGTCCATGCTCTCCAGAAAGAACGACAACACGCCCTTGTGCGAGCTGCCAAACGGCCGGAGCAGGATCCGCCATGCGTGCCCGCCGCACCGAAACACATCGCTGGTCGCCCGCTTGTCCAGCGCGTCCCAATTCGCGATATTCCAGAAATACGCCTGCCTGTCCAGCACTATATCCTCCATATGCCGCTCCACGTACTGCGCCTCGTCAAACACACTAATCTGCGGCTTCGCCTCGGCCACCGGCGTCGGCAGTGACGCCGGCTTCTCCAGCACTGGCGCCGAGCCCACTGCCCGCGACCCCTCCGCGCGGCCCATCGACGGGAACTTTATCTCAATATACTGCCCGTTCTCGTCCATGCCGTAGCCACCCGTCGGCGCCTCTGCCCGCCCGCCATCCAGCTCCCCGGCCACCATCGTGGCGTCGTTCATTTCTGCCTTGCTGTACATTGCCTGCGGCGCCGGGCTCGTGGTCGGTGCCGGCCCTGCCATACTGGGTCGCTGCCCGTAGTACATGCTGGGTGCCGCTGTCGCCGGCATCGGCATCGCCGGGCCGTAGTACTGCTGGTAGTTGCCCGGCGCCGGCGACATCGGCAGGTAGCCGCCGTAGCCCGGATACACCCCCGGCAGCGGCTGGTACATGGGCTGCGGCTGCGGCGGGCTGAGATAGAACCGGAACACGGGCTCGCCGGCCTGTGTCGTCGGCCCGAGCGACGGGCTGGTCGGCTGCTGGCTCACCTGCATGTCTGTCCGCTGTTGTGCTGAATTCATGGCAGGTTAGAGGCGAGTAAAAGAAAATATGTAAACAGAAATGAAGATTTGGGGGGAACGAGGAGGAGGGAAGAGTGAAGAAATTTGGAAAATAAAAAGGTTGTTTATGTTTTCGCGGGCACGTCTGGCAGGAAACCGCCTGGCTCCTTTTAAACCGGTCTCTGGGGATGGTGGTTACTGAAGGTGGGCTATTTGGAGTCACACGTTGGTGGCACCCCAGATGCTGTTGCGGTCTCGAAATATAAAAGTGTCTGGCAGAGAAATGTCGCCCAGTGTGCTAAAAAGGAGCAGAGAATCGGCATTATAGCGCCCATCTCCCCTCGCAGCACCTTTCTCGACGCGGCCCAAGGGGGAGCATGCGAACAAAGATGCACCATGGCCATGCCCATTCTCTGCTCCCCTTTTCTGCATGTGCAAAATCAATGTCTCCCACCACGCACCCATGGAGGATCGCCCGGCTCTGTCACCCAAGCTGCCCACTCTATTTGCGAAATTACTTGCTTCCTTATTGCAATGCAGCCGCCATTGTTTCCAGACGCCCGCTTGCAGAAATAGTGCTTTGCAGAGGAAAATACGGATCTGGCCACCGGCTCTCTCACCCCTCGACCACATGCAGATTAGCTCAACAACAACGTCCTGTTTCGGTTTAATATCGCAGCAGCTTTCTTGTCCGCCTCTTTGGCAGCCCGGGGCAGTAGCATTTCTTGGACCGTCCGGAATAGATATCGCAATCCGATTGTTTGGGAACGGCTGGATAACCATATTTGCGCAATCACACAATTCCATGTCATACTTTGCTAGTGTTGCAAAAAAAAAAAAGAAAACCAACAATTGGATCAAACACCCGCCTCCCCTTCGCTTCCCCTTTTCCACCCCCTCATTGTTCAAACACAGCCTATGGAGCAGCTGCCCGAATCACCGCAGCATGTGCAGCCCGGGGCCAGCGCCAGCCCGCAGGTCAGCGTCTCGATAATGACGCCGGTGCTGCCCACCAAGGCTTTCGACGACCCGCACCTCGAGTTCCCCGAGGACATGTACCCGCCTGAGAACTTCTCCATGGTCTGCCCGTACATCTACCGCAGCGGCATGCCGAAAAAGCGCAATTTCGCGTTCCTGCAGAAGCTCAAGCTCAAATCCATCCTGACGCTGATTCTCGAGGAATACCCGACACAGAACCAAAAGTTCCTGGCCGAAAACAACATCACCCTGTTCCAGTTTGGCGTCGCCGGCAACAAGGAGCCGTTTGCCGATATCCCCGAAGACATTATGTGCGAGGCACTGCTGACGCTGATGGACAAACGGAACCATCCGATTTTGATCCACTGCAACAAGGGGAAGCACCGCACCGGGTGCTTGGTTGGGTGTCTGAGGAAATTGCAGGAATGGTCGAATACCAGCATTTTCGACGAATACCGGAGGTTCTCGGCCCCAAAGTCAAGGTCCATGGACCAGCAGTTTATTGAGCTGTTTGATATCCAGCCCGTGCTGGATCAGGTCGACAGGGAGAATGTCCCAGATTGGCCGACAATCAAGTGAGAGGCATCTTGGCTACATGTATTATCAACACGTATGTGATTTTTGTATGTGGTTGTTGTGAAGTAAGGGTAGTATTAAATATCTTCGTGTACAGGCAAATACTGCGCAACTTCAGTATATGAGCTGTTTCGCAGTGCAGCAACATCTTGATTATACCAGCTATTCTGATGCATATTAGATTTATGCGACCTGTGTAAATGAGTGAGGTCGAGTATTGTGGATGGTGGAGTAGGATTAGGGAAATGTGGACAATGATGGATACGTGTGAAAAGTGTGACTTGGCAGTTATTATTGCCCGAAGCTGTATTTCTTCCCTACTCCTCTTCAAAAACTCGCTTTTCACACTAATGGCGAACTGGGCAACACTGAGACCATTTATTCTGCTCCGGATTGCCAACATATGTCGCAGTAGTATTCGCCTAGGCAGTTCGGATAATTTCGACACCTATACTCCATTCCTCCAGCTGAATCAGGTTTGCCAACGCTGGAGAGACACTATAAAAGAGAGCCTCTATACTACCGCGATTATCTTGTGCCACAAACCAACAGCTGAGCAATTGCTTCTATATGACGGCACCTGTGATTCTGACCAACTCGCATCCAGAGGCATACATCTTGCAGCATCGTCACCACAGCCTATTCTATGGAGAACAAACATCTCAAATATCGTGCGATCAAAAAACAGCAACTACGCTCAGCAACTTCTTATCTCATTTCGAGACTGTACCATCGATTTTCCCTCTCTTGGAGACATCCTCGAAATATTTGGATTCAGCACCGTCGAATGGCTTAGATTAGAGACGATACGTTTTATTGAATATCCCCTTGAGGCAGAGCAGGATTCTAACACCAAACTCCCAATGGCCGACGATGTCAGAATACAACTGTCACAGACCTCACAATATTTTATAAATCACCTCTCTCATGTGAAGCGTTTGATACATGATGCATCCAGATATCTATTGAATAATCCGCCAGCATTCCCGCTTGGTGATATGTTGGACTTTTACTTGCCACAGCTGCGAACAATAGCTTTGCCCGATTTTACTCTTCCACAACTTGATCACACATACTTCTCTCCATTCCTCACTAGGCTGTATCTTCACATCAACAGTGAGAGTGCTGAGCATATCCCTAGAGTTTTTGCACCTTCATTGGTGACACTG
Organism: Linderina pennispora; assembly: GCF_002104995.1. Lineage (NCBI taxonomy): Eukaryota > Fungi > Kickxellomycota > Kickxellomycetes > Kickxellales > Kickxellaceae > Linderina > Linderina pennispora. The sequence continues at coordinate 750,640 of NW_024468250.1, read as the reverse complement.
TGGTTATATTATTCTGACACTCTACATTCATGGCATATCTTCAGAGGCAGCCTGCCTGGGTCGGTTATCTTTGAAAACCTTACAAAGCTTGAAATCTATCATAATCCTAAAATATCTGAAATGATAGATGACTCAGACACATACCTTCCTTCTATATCGTTTCCAAAGCTGAAGTGTTTACGTTTATATTACTACCCATCCAAAGATTCGAACACCCTCGCTTTATTCAAGGACGCGCCAATACAGACTGCAACTATTGTTGATGCTGTCGATAGATTCCAACTCTCTGTGATAACCGCCTTCAGAGATGTTCAGACTCTAAGCATTTCTATCAGTAACTGGGAAGATAGGGTGCATGACGAAGCTGCAGCGTCTATTGCAAAGGATCTTCTCGGTAAGCCGTTCTCTACTTCCACTGCTGACTTGCGTATCCTGACAAGCCTACCAATTCCACTTCCTGATACGATTCTGTGGACAAGGTTAGAAAAACTGTATCTCCAGTTCCCGGTTTATCTCTCCGACCTCATTCATATCCTTCCTCAGCTTCCTCATCTGCGCTGGCTTCTTGTCGGGGCTATATACAACACTGGAAATAGCCCTGAAAATACAGAATCAGCACCCATTTGGAGCACCACCCTCACTCAACTTGTCCTATTTTCAAGCGTTGTTCATATCCCGACGATTCCATCGCTTGATGCAATGTGCGTTTTGGTATCTGGCCTACCTTCTCTTCTCAAGCTAGCTGTTCCAGACGATATGTTAGCCACGGCGAAAAATGCACTTTCTGAACACACCATTTCTCGAACATCTAGGGAATGGGTATTTCAGGTTGCAGGGTGTCCTCCAACAAGACCAAGGCTTTATTTTCAAAATGACATTCCTTAAACCCGATAACCAAGGCAACCGAATCTTATAATACATCTAGGTGAAGTAGCTGTGCCAATAAATGCTACATTGTTTAAACATAATTCTATGCTTGTTGTTATGTACATGTTCGATTAAGAATCAAGATGATGGAATACTGGTCAGCATATACATAAGGTAAAAACAGGTACACATCCACACTTGCGTATGCTTGGCTGGATGTACCATGCCTCGCACCCGCTAGAGGCAAGCAGGGATAAACACACGTATGAATGTTAACACTCTTCTAGCCAGTAGTACAGCAGTATCTTGATCATACTAAAATCGACAATGGATATTAAATTTATGTGACCCCTTTAAACGAGTGAAGTCTAGTATTGTGAATTGTAGAGTAGGATTAGGGAAATATTGACAAGGATTGACATGCATATGACAAGTAGGGGTTGTCAACTGTTGCTGACAAGAACTGCATCTCTTTTCCACTCCTCTTCACAAATTCGTTTTTTACACTAATGGCGAACTGGGCAACACTGAGACCATATATTCTTCTGCGAATAGTCAATATACTTGGCAATAGTATTGACCTGAGCAGTTCAGATGATGTCGACATCTATATTTCATATCTCCAGCTTAGCCAGGTTTGCCAACACTGGAGGTACACTATAAAAGAGAGCCTTTACACTACCGCGATTATCTTGTGCTGCAAACCAACAGCTGAGCAATTGCTTCTATATGACGGCACCTGTGATTCTGACCAACTCGCATCCCGAGGCATACATCTCGCAGCCTCATCACCACATCCTATTCTATGGAGAACAAACATCCCGCATATTATGCAATCAAAAAACAGCAACTACACTCAGCAACTTCTTATCTCATTTCGAGACTGTACCATCGATTTTCCCTCTCTTGGAAACATCCTCGAAATATTTGGATTCAGCACCATCGAATGGCTTAGATTGGAAACAATACTTTTTATTGGAACTCCACAGGTGGCAAAACAGGATTCCGACACCAAACTCCCAATAGCTGACGATGTCAGAATACAACTGTCACAGACCTCACAATATTTTATAGAACATATTCCTCATGTGAAGCATTTGTCGCATAGAGCATCCGGATATGTATTGAAGAATCCGCCAGCATTCCCACTCGGTGATGTGTTGAACTTTTACTTGCCACAGCTCCAAACACTATTTTTATCCGATCGTATACTTCCAGAGATGGACCACAAGTACTTTTCTTCATTCCTCACTAGGCTACATCTTCACATCAACAGTGAGAGTGCTGAGCATATCCCTAAAATATATGCACCCTCACTCGAGTATCTGAGCCTATATTATTCTGACACTCTACATTCATGGCACATCTTCAGAGCCTGCCTACCTGGATCTGTTATTTTCGAAACACTTACGAAGCTTGAAATCTATCACTATCCCAAAATATCTGAGTCAACAGATGAATCTGACACATATCTTCCTTCTATATCGTTTCCAAAGCTGCAGGAATTGCGTTTAGGTTACTATCCATTCAAATATTCCAACTCTTTCGCTTTATTCAAGGATGCACCAATACAGACTGCCACTATCACTGATATAATTGATAGATTTCAGCTCTCTGCGATAACCACCTTCAGAGATGTTCAAACTCTAACCATTTCTATAAGAAGCTGGCCGGATAAAATGCATGATGAAACTACGGTGTCTATTGCAAAGGATCTTTTTAGCAAACCGTTCTCTGCTTCCACCGCTAAAATAAATATTCAGACAAGCCTACCAATTCCACTCCCTGATACGATTCTGTGGACAAAGTTAGAAGAGCTGTATCTCGATTTTCCCGTCTACCTTTCCGATCTCATCCATATTCTCCCTCAGCTTCCTCATTTGCGCTGGCTTCTTGTCGGAGCCATATACAGCACTGGAAATAACCCTGAAAATACAGAATTAACACCCATTTGGAGCAGCACACTCATTCAACTTATCCTTTTTTCGAGTGTTGTGGAGATACCAATGGTTCCTTCTCTCGACGCAATGTGCATTTTGGTGTCTGGATTACCCTCCCTTCTCAAGCTGGCTGTTCTAGACAATATACTATCTACGGTAAAGGATGTACTTTCTGAACGCGGCGTTTCCCAGGAATCAAACGAAAAGGTGCTTCAGGTTGTTGGATACCGTCCAAAAAGAGCATGGTTTTATCATGATTTTGGAATTCCCTACACCGATAGTCAAGGAAACCAAATTGTATAGTATATCTATATGTAATGGCTGTGCCAATAAATGTTACGTTGTTCAAACATAATATTAAGCTTGATGGTATGTGCATCCTCGAATAAGAAAAATGCTGAATTATTAGCCAACGTATACATAGGGTAAAAAATAAAACATCTTCACAGTTATATATTGGCCGACTACATGCGATAATTGACAGAAAGGCTCCTGTTAGCCTCCTGCCAATTGTATGGCTAAACTCATACCAATACTCGTGTGTGCTTGGCCGGCCGTACCATGCCTTTTGCCGGCTAGAGACAGGAAAGGACAAATATCCGTATGGGCTTCAACGCGCTGTAAGACAGAGATGTAACAAAACTACGTTCATGTAGTTGGGACGACTAGCTATATTAAGCCATTAATTTTTGAATAACAGCAAGAACAATATAGCCATTGCTCATACTTTCTTTCATTTGTGATGTGGTTTTCAATGCATTTATCACCTGCATAGAACTCTGTCCTGGACGCATTGTTTGGAACCGTACCCATCATGGAGACAACATGGGTGAAGTGCAGTATGGATAGAAATGGATCTCTGATAGAGCATCTGAACGTAATCAGCCTTACGTTGTCAAGAGATCGCACGTCACAGCTATACTAGCGCCAAGCCCTGCAGATCAAATGCGATGGCAGATCAGATGTAGACAAGGAAACAGCCCAGAAGCACACACCCAGTGGGCGATGCATGTGCACACATTCATACAGTGGCATTCTAATCGAGGCACACCAGGCAGCACGCGGGCATTGCGGTACTAGGCAGCATACGACTCTTCAGCGGCGCTGCGTTCTTCGCCATAGGCAATCCCGGCTTGGCAGTCTGCCTATCCGTGTGGACCGTGTTCAGGCGCTCTACACCTGCACTGCTGGTCTGTAGCGCCGTCTGAGAGGGCTGGCTGTGCGTGCCACGCGTTGGGTGGGGGAGATAATCTCAATATCTACAGATAATCATCTTGGTCGTCTGGGCAACGGAGGAACAGCAGCCGGGTGCATCGTCGCACAGCGGTGATCTGAGCCGAGAGTCTAAAACAACACGCTGCCCGCCGATTGGATGGAATGCGCCCGTGACCAAAGAGAGCCGCCAGCCTCCCCAAAAAATTTTCAACGCGGCCGGGCTGCCAGCCTGCAGGCCAGAAAGCAAGCACTGTTTGCACTCTGCACTTCTCGATCCCTTCTTTCTCTTGTCTCCAGTCTCCCTCTCTCTTCCGTTGCTGCTTCATACACACACCTGCAGAGTGTCCCGCTTCCCTTTCCTTCTCCCAGCCATAAACGCACATTCATTTCTCCCCTTTTAACGACGCGAGGCAGAAACAGCACTTCTTAGGAACCAGACGATATTATTTCCGTAGACCGAAAAATGAGTTCAACAATGCTCCAGACCGCAATTCCCATCTTGGCGTATTGCGGGTCGTCCATCACAATGACGCTTGTCAACAAGCTGGTTCTGTCGAGCTTCGAGTACCACATGGTGTTCTTCATGCTGGCAGTTCAGGCGTTCGGCAGTGTCGCGCTGATGGTCCTGGCGCACCACGTCGGGCTGAACGTGAAGTACCGGGCGATGAACAAGAAGGACGCGATGACCTGGTTCCCGGTAGCATGCTCGCAGGCGCTGATGCTGTACACTGGCGGTAAGGCGCTGGAGTACTTGAACGTGCCGCTGTTCACAGTCTTCAAGAACCTGACGATCATCGCGGTCGCGTACGGCGAGAAGTGGGTATTCAAGGCCTCGGTGACGCCGCTGATGCTCACGTCGTTCTCGCTGATGGTCCTATCGTCGCTTGTGGGCGCCTGGAACGACATCACGTTCAACGGCCACGGGTACTTCTGGATGAGCTTTAACTGCCTGGCGTCAGCGACGTTTGTGATCCACATGCGCAAGGTGATCAAGCAGGTGAACTTTAAGGACTTTGACACCGTGTACTTCAACAACCTGCTGACGCTGCCGCTGTACATGGTCATGAGCCTGCTGATGGAGGACTGGACTGGTTTCACGGGCTACTACTCGAACCCGGTGAACTCGGCGGAGCTGTACTCGTTTGTGCGCGGCATGTTCGTGTCGGGCGTGGCCGCCTTTGCTATCTCGTACTGCTCGCCGTGGTGCCTGCGCACGACCTCGTCCACCACGTACTCGATGATCGGTGCCCTCAACAAGCTGCCGATTGCGCTGTTCGCCATGCTGTGGTTCCCCGATCCCATCACGGCTGGCGGCGTGCTGGCGGTGCTGCTGGGCTTTGCCGCCGGCCTCGTGTACACGCATGCCAAGAACATCCAGAAGCGCGATACGCCGCAGGGCGCCCAGGTCCTGCCGCCGCCCATTTCCATGGATCGGCTGAACCAGAGCAACGGCGACTCTGCCAGCTCGGCTCACGCCAGCTCCAAGTAGAAAAATGCATTTTATACGACTAGAATGTGTCTACCATCCTAGATTTTTCCCCCATGCGCACTCGTTAAGAAATTGACCCTCCTCAGAATTCCGCGGTATATTCTCGTAGAATTGTAGTAATACCACGAGTCGGTCCCCCATTCCATTGTGGACATGGCAAATGTGCGGAGCTATTGAGGGACCGGAGGAGTACATGGATTGCCTGTGGAAAATGCTATCTGCCTCCAATGCTACTGCCCAGTCTGCCAACGTTCACTGATTAGGCAGGGAGATACAGCGGCCCGATGCGTTTACCTTTACACTATTTTCTTGGACAGCAAGAGCCGTTACATATGCAATCGAAACCGAATACTGGTTCGACAGCGCACACTGGAGTCGGCGGAAATGTTCTAGCGGGAACCGGCTGCAGTACAGAAGAGCAGAAAACGTTGGCCAGGCCTTAAATCTCAAGAATTCTTGATAAACATTTGCCTGCTGTATCTGCATATAGAAGCGACACCCCCTCCCTCTGCCACTCCTTCTCATCCTTTACCTCCTCCCTGTTTCATTCTCCCTCACCACTCTGCAGTCTCTAAACCCCTTACGCAAACAACATATCCCCTGCCACCTCTCACTCCCCGCGTAACGACGTACACACCCCTCTTTCATTACACAGATCTAGTTTCACGACCTCCCTTTCTCGCCCGCAGTCATGAACATCCTCCCACTCCTCCCACTCCTTGCTGCTGCCTCTGCCCTCAACGGCCCGCAGCCAACCACCACTGTCAACGCTGAGTGTGCCAGACAATGCAGCACTGCACCCGAAGACCAGCGCGAGACCTGCTACCGCATCTGCTCGCAGTTCTCCGAGCAAGGTGTCGCCTTCACGCCCATCAGCGCCCGCTACCAGCCATCGCCCGCCCTACCTGCTGCCATCCGCCCGGTCCAGCAGCAAACCGCACTTGGCGGCCGCCCCATGGCCACGATTGACCCCAGGAGCTCGGCAAGAAAGGACAGGGGCGGCGAGGATAACGATGAGGACGGCAAATCAGGCAAGGCATCATCGCGTAGTGCTGCTCCACTTGTTAGCGGCGCTGGTGAGCGTGCAGTCGTCGGTGTTGCTGCTGCTGTTGCAGCAGTTGTTGCTGCGGCCTTCTGAATTCCATGATGCCATCTCATTTTCATGTCATGCCCTTTTTATCTTGCTCCTTACACCCTTTCATGTCTTCGCTCTTATGATACTGCATTCCGTTTATTACCTGATAAATACTCCAATATACTTTTTGACGCTTTTCTAAGACTTTGTATTCGAGAGATATGTCGCATACTGTGCTTTTGGTAGAATCAAATGACCACTTTTCCACGTCCCGAATGACCTTGTTCATACATATCCCCTCATATCTGGTAGCTGCAATTCTTGGGCTCTGAAGTGTCCAGGGTGATACTGGTTTGTATGGTCATTCCAAGGACAGCAAATATGACACAAACCGCCAATATCTTGGCGATTCTATCCCCTTTTTCTTTCAGAATGGAGGTGAATGGCACCTTCAAATGTGGCAAATTTCAAAACTAAAGAAAAAGGAAAAAGAGAAAGGAAAACTACAAATGCCGCGTGCTGCCCTTTTTGAAGAGGTCGCTGCTATGCAACATCTGAGCACATCACTGAAACCAAGGCAACAATGTGCAATTGTAGTGATCACAGGTCTCCACTGGATATCTCTATTGGCTCAGCGTGAGGGCTGCTCTCGTTGTAGGTCGACTTGGCACCTACCATATCATCATCATAATGATCATCACCGGCTGCACAACACTAGATCATTGCACAACACTATCAAATAAGCATTTTAATGGCTGTATATGTGCCTGTGGTGGTAATTTTGAATAGGGTTTATTATATAAATATATTAATACTGCCAGTGTACTTGTATGTGCTATTAAAAGGAACTGTTGATTTTAATCAAAACTGGGTGCCAATGTGGACCAAATCAGCAGTGGCGACACCAGGAACCAGGCGCATAGCAGTGGAGGCTAATGTCCGGCTGTAAACGATGGCAACTCGGATTTGGATCTTTCACAAGAATAACATATGGTTGTGGCACAAGTATCTCGATCAAATAATACATCGGGGACACTAGTCTCACGACCGATACATATGTCATGTCAGCAGCCTCACAGCTTTTATCTTGATTCCTTTATGTAAATATTCCAATTCCTATCATGCAGAACACCAAAGCACTAATGTTGGATACTAGTCGATGGACTACATGGTTTGTCTCAAATCGGCAAGTCACTGTGCTAGGAAAATCCTGACTTGGCGACTCACCAACTATGTGGCGCTGAGCTCTTCTCTGAAACAGCTCCCTTCTCTTTTTCTTACCGGTTTAACTGCTTAGTATTTTCTCACTTCTTATTTTAAATCTTCGCGTATAACGCCTCAGTTTACTTGAAGTACTGTAGACGGAACAAGAAGCTGGCATCCGCCTGCCACTCTATCTCCGCTTTATCTATCTTGAGTAACTCAGCGCACAAAGAACTTTTAAGAATTTCCATGAAACCCCACGATATTTCCATTTATCATATGCGCACTGCTTAATCTGTATGTCAGTACATTATCCTTCTGCCCCGTTGGCCTTCTACTCCCATCACCGCATCCATTTATGGACATTGCCTTTCTCCACATTTAATTGCTTTGATCTTAATTCTTGGGCACCTATTCTGGTGGCCCAGCATCTAATGAACCCTTACACGGGTTTGGATTGTGTATTTTCAATTATTTTGTTAGAGCTGTACCTGCTTCAAGACTATTGTGTAGAGCACTCCTTGATAATGTTGGTTGGGATGTAGTTGTCGAGGTATTTGTAGTATGTGTCGATCGGGCAGGCATTGAGGTCGCACCACTTCTGGCCCTCCTGCAACTGCAAAACATGGCCGTTGTACACGACACGCACAATATGGCTGCCATCATTCTTCCTCCATAGCTCGAACGCCAGGTTCGAGGCATACGGCGGCCACAGCATGTCGGCGTTGGATGCCTTCAGGGCACCGAGGATAGGGGCAATCGTGGTGTCGTGGGCCGAGTAGAGAGAGAGAGCTTGAGCTTGCCTGTGTTTCCAGCAACAAAGCTCTGCATCTGCTCCTTGAGCGTGCCAAGGAATGAGCCGAGTCCCAAGCGTGTATACTCGGGTGAGATCGAGCTGTCGCGGTACTTGAACGCCAGCTCAAAGTTGGCATTGCGGATGACCTGCTCGACATCGTCTTCTGTCGCGCACTGGCCGCTGCTGTTGCACGGGTACTTGAACCCGTGGCACTTGCGAGTGATCAACACATCTAGGATGACGTACCAAGTGGTCGTGTAGTCGGAAGTATGCATGCCCATGATATCTTGAAGCCTCTTCATCAAGGGCGCCTGGTCCTTGAGGAAATTCTGGTATTGGGCCGAGGCAGTCATTTGTGCAAGGTTGGTTTTGATCTTAGGGCAGGCAGCCGGATTCTCGTGCATCGTTTCGATGCTCTGTGGGTAAGTGTGCAGAGGAATTGCCACATTGGACTCGATGCTGCGACCAGGATAGAGGTTACCAATCAGGCTCTCGCCCGAGTTTTTGGTGCGCCAGACGTATGTTGAGCGGAAGTGGATGATGTCCGAGTCATAGAGCTTCTTGGGAAGGAAGTTGAGCTTGTCAACATAGATGCTCCGCAGCTGAGACCCGAGCTGGAAATGCTGGAACTTGCCCTTGTCAGTCAGTTCGCCCGATTCGCATGAGCCTTTGTAGAACTGGTTCTCGAAGCCGAACTTGCCGTTCCACTTGGGGATCTCGATTACCTGCTTGAACGACCCAGTCGTGTTTTTGGCCGACGGGTTAGCGATGTGGAGATACGTGTCCTCATCAACACCGTCACAGGTCCAGGTGGTGTCCTCGTGGGGTATGATTGCATTTGGGGTGCGGTCGCCATGACGAACAACAAGCTGCACAAGCTCGAGCTCGGCGTTGGGAACGGCAGTGTAGGTGCTCGCAGATGGGTAGCTTGCCTGGCAGTAGGTATATCCGTGAGGGACGTCAAAGTTATACCAGGGGATAGGCGTATTAAAAGTGATCTGTGCCGCGCTGCTCTGCGGGCCCGGAGACGGTCCGCTGATGGGTGTGGCCTGGACAACGCTGCAACCGGCAATGGCAGCCACGACGATTGGTGGAGAGAAACGCAGTACGTGCATTCTTTACTAGACACTTCTAGAGTTGCGGGAGTTAAGGGGGGAAGTAACAAAGGAGTGTACGATGAGAAGCTGAAGATGCCAGAGTGCGATGGGGGATGATGTCGTCTAGCGATAGCCATTTATATGTTGTTGCGAGCCAAGAAGACAGGGCGTAAAGTACTATTTGGAAACTACTACCTGAACATGGCCGCCTGGCCCCTCTCCGTATTTGCGGACCTTCCCTATCTAGTGTCTTTGCTGCCATGATGGGGGTGAAAAACATGGCGCATCACTCCCCGCGCCCCGCAGATGCTCCTGTGTAGCGCGAAAGGAATGTTTGGCAAGGACAGGAGAGGGAGACAAGCAAAACCCAATACTCCGAAGGAAATAGCGGCTGCACAAAACTGGGCGCTGTATGCACGTCTGTGCGCCAAACAAATGCCAGGAACTATACGTCTTGTAGACCACTACGGTTTTTGTGCTTACCCGTGTGAATTTTCCCAAACACACCCAGCCCATTGAGTCCTTTCACGCAGCCGTGCATTTGCTGAGCACGTCCGCATTCGCCACGGCGATCCACGGCCCCTCCATCCAAGATGTAGGACAACCCCCTGAAATTTGACGGAATTAGGGATATGTTCCATCTATTGGTAGATCGCTGTCCAGTAAGAGCGTTTTGGCAGAGCACCTTCCATCGTACTCATCACAGACCCACTAGCAGACTGAACCATTATTGTAGACATCGTGTACGGATGACGCATGAGGATTGGCTGATTCCTGCATCATCTCCTGCAGAGACAAATGTCTACCTGAGGTGCAGACGTGTACACAGCACTTTGGATCCGAGACGCATCTGGCTGACTGGGGCCGAACCGAGTCAGATACATGGTAGCGTGTGCCCTGATCCTGCTGGAGAGAATGGGCAGTCAGACTCGGATATTTGAGTCTGAAAATGACCTTTCTTTGCTATGCACACCTGTTGCATCAAACTGATGTTGCAACATTGCGCAGCATGAGGCTATATGCCCAACACTTGCCGCCCGCCCTTTCCGTTCTCCTCACCCTAATGTTCTCCATGCCTTTCTCTGTTCTCTCCAACGGTTTCTTTACATTTATTCTCTTGATCTCTTGATGAATTCAAACCTGTTAACTATTCGTTTTATTAGCCTCCTCTCGCAGAACAAAACTAATACTAACCACACGCTCTATCTTCTCTTTTGTAGGTTCAAGTTGCAAGATATACTTTAAAGAGGTAATCACTCTCGGTGGAAGGCAGCAACTTCAGCGTAAGGCTATGGACTAACCATTCCCACCTCTCGCTATAACCTCTGCTACTTGGATGAGAGTTGGCTTCTTTCCCGACTGCATGTTGGGTTCAGGCGGTAGACCCGGTGGTCTTGTAGCTACCAACACAAGTGTTAAAAAGGAGTAGCGAGATCATCTCCTTCTCCCTGATCTTCGTTGTTCTTGCGATTCAAAGCAAGGGTGTTCGAGAGTTGAGTGGCCATGATCTTGACTTTCCTATCGACCGAATATTATGTCACTATTCAAAGTTGGGTGCAGGAAAATATTGAAGGAAAATTGGAGCTCAGTTAGATAGCTTCAGTGGGAGAGTTGCATCAGTTTTTATATATCCACAATCTCAAAAAAGTTATGATTTAGTTAAAATACTGGGTACAGCCTACAGCTCTTCACTGCTTTTGCTGTTTTAAGCATCCATAGCTTGTGGCACATATTCAGAGCATCCATAACAACTTGATAATGGTCATTGACAAGAAGGAAAATAACAACTATTGCGAACATTTTCCTTTCCAGTGTAGAAGGCGTTCATTGCCACTAGTTTGCGGCGCCATTGCTCTGTATCTGCAGGATTGCCAAACATGAGACAGAACGGTCAAAAACAACTGAATGTAAAGCCTCTGCTATACAAATCTGGTTCCAACTATGCCAGCAAAATAACCAGGAGTTGAGCTGGAGGACTGGTGAGGAGTTATCTTCTACTAGGGGGCTTATTTTGCCCAAGCGAAGAGATATTCCTTAATGCCCGGACTGAGCGGATGACCGATGCATACTGCCGCATGCGCTCCAGTCGACTTACTCTATAAGGCTTTATCACACCAGTATCCGAATTGCTCATGGATCGCAACATTTTTGAGGTGCGAAGCACGCATAACCCCGAGCTGCTTCCGCATAGACAGATGATTGTTTAGTTTTTGTTTTGACCATATATGACAGCCACTGTCAGATGAAGCTGCACTAAACCAAACGCAAACAGCAGACACAGGTCCCAGGTGGCGTATTTAGGATGCCAAGCCTCACCCGGTCAACCCGATTGTATCCTACCTATGGCTCAATCGGCTCAGTAGACCGGCATCTGAAATGAGTGAGCCGAAATACAAGGTATACCATAAACAACATGACGCTGTCTCACTATGCATCATTTATTTTCTTCATATGCTCCACTACCAGTGCTGACATGGTCTAAGATACATGCAAAACCAATATTCGGAATATAGTCGACTAGTAGAACCCTATCGAAAACACGCACTGATCTCACACCTCCATGTATCGATTATTAAAGTTGAACCAAGAAAAACAAAACAATTGTCAGATTAGATAGAGAAAATTGAAAACCCGCAAGGAAAAGTAGGTTGAGGTATCTGAAGCACTGATTGCGTTTTTATACGTGGTCATTTAACCCTGAATACCACTCAGCGAACTATCACATTTTAAATCAGGGCTGCAATGTGTGATTTCTATGAAGAATGAACAAAGTAGAGGGTAGATTCCCTTGAAGTTATCCTTGTGCCAGCCCTCAACAAGAGAACATGTATTAGAGAATATCAGCAAAAATAGCGATATCAGCTTGTCATGCATATGCACTGCCCTAAGCACCTGGCCATTTTTAGAATACATAGGATGGTAAATAGTGATTTGTGGTATTCACCTACTTGCTTTTGTATGCTAAGATGGTGTTTGTTAATGTGGAATATTAATAAAACAGATGAGGCTAATAGGGTGCATAGTAATTGTAGAAGTGGATATACCGCTTCATTAGATAGTGGCCATACAGCAAGCGATTCACCTCTGCGGCTTGCGTGCCATTGATCGCACAGCTCGTCACACGCGGCAAGCGGCAAAGAAGTTGGCAGAACCCGTCCACATCGAATGCCTTGTCAGCGTAGATATCAAGCAGCCTCAACCTCCAACTGAGCGCCCGGTATGGATTCTCTTCAGCGTACTCCTCGTCGATAGTCACTTCGAGTCCTTCAGGAACGGTCTTCTGATCAGGGGTAAACCGTGTCGCAAGCGTCTTTTGTAAGCATCGACACGCAGTTGATATGCAGCGATTCCAGGTGCGGCAGCTGTGCCACCATATTGCCGAGCATGTCCTTGTCGGCAATGGCCACTGCAATGTCGAGCAAGACCAGGTTGTGCCAGTTGATGGTGCGAGGCAGTGTATAGTAGACCGGGCCGAGCATGACGACCTCGCGGACTGCGGACTCTTGGGCGAACAGTTTCTGGATACTGTCTGATGAGTACTCGCGCTTGTAGAACTCCCCTGTGGGATGTTCTATCTCAAACCGCTGCACAGTTTGCAGGACACGCCAATCGATATGCTCGAAAGCATCTGGGTCATCCTTAACCACCAGCCTTCTGAGTGTGTTAGAAGTGAAATATGCGTAAATATTGTCGTACACACCTATGGCGTTGGTGACACGCAAAGAACCCAACACCGGGAAGTCGATGGGGTACTGGTATCCGGGGAATGCCGTCTTGTTTTCGGCGTTTACGACAAATGTGAAGTCAATCTTCACTAAACTCTGAAAAACTAGCTGCCCTTCGATCCAACTCAAAGAGATTCCAAGGGATGGGTCCATCAATTCGAAGTAGGTAGAGAAACCGCAGACGAAGAGCAGGAATCAATGGCAAATCGCGGTGGCGGCGAATGTGCTGGATGTTTATCGACAGCGAAGACAGATTTTCGCAGAATTTGTGAAACTCTAAAGGCGTCGTCAGGTGAAGTTGAAGGGCTTCCAGCTGGTACATATACTTTGTGAATGTCTGTTCGAATAGAGTGCATCTATCTGGTGGTAGCTTAGTGTATCCAGCCGATACTCCCCACTTGCGTTGTCGATGGAACGTGAGATCACTGACGTTTGGGAATAACCTGTGGTAGACCTTCGCAGCAACTTCAGGAGTCTGCATTGCCAGCAGTCCAGGTCCTCAGCACCTGCCTGTATCAATCCTCTACCAAGGAATAGGATCTTACGCACAGTTGCCAAGGGTCCGCCCAGAGAATCTGCAAGCTTAGTCAGCTCCTGATTGATGTTCAGCAGCTTTTTACTCACGCCGTGTGCGATGACCCGGAACTCCTTAATCAGATGGCGCTTCCGAAGTAGGTCAATTGTACGCAGGTTCGAGCGCCATATGCGCTTGTGGGATTTTTCGCACGAGGGGACATCGCAGTCACAGGGGTCATTACTTTCCAGGATCAGGACGGTGAAGGCGTTGGCTGTCAGCTCGTTGACACGGGTTGGACATGTCTTGACGAAACTCTCCACGTAAAAGTAGTCGCTCATCGTTGAGACAGGACCAACTGAGTTCTCGCTGACTTTCACGGGATTGAGAGGCAGCTCAAAGCGCCAGTCACGACCATCACTTCGGTGAACCATGATGAAGAGGGAGGGTGGATGAGGATGGTTTAAGAAGAACTAGAGAAGATGGTGCGGTGAAGTAAGTAGAGCAGGAATAGCCAGATGTCCGGGAATGGGAAAGGCAATGAGGAGTAGAGGCAGGGTGGGCGATGCTCTCCTGAGTTTCATACCCCCTTTTGAAATACTCTACACAGCGTGCTGCTTTTTGACAACCTTTTTGCAATGGCACGGTTCTTCAAAGTGAAGGAGCTGCAAATGCACGGAAAAGCGTATCCGATTACGCGGCCACCTGATGTGCCCATATATAGACATATTAAGCCTCAGGGCCATCCGGCAAGCCAATGATATCTCGGCTGGTTGCTGGAGCATGCACAGGAAGGGCGACATAAAGGCACAGGTGAGCAGGTGAACAGGTAAGCCACCACTTGGAGAAATGCAAATACCCACTTGGCAGGATGGTATCCTGCTTTCTGGACACTGCCTCACCTGCTACAGGAGAGTGCACTGGGATAGGAAATCTGCACGAGTGGCTGTTTTCCTGCCTTGATGGCACGGAATGCAAGTCTTCACTCTGTGTTTTCAGCTGTGAGCTGTTTGCAGTGTCTTTTGTGGGTGCATGTATGGTACGGATACTATGCACAGTGCTGGAGACGGGGTGAGAAATGTGTTCATTGGTACTTTGGCCACTGGTTGAAGAAAAACTGACTGAACATGTAGTCAGCAGAACCCCTTGCTGCCATGGTGGGTTCACTCAGTATTTTTGAATTTGCCTGTGCTTTGTACTGGCAGGAGTTTCCGTTATTTAACCTTTACAACTCATCATCCGCTCCATATTCCAAGAGTCAGTGCGCTGATTTCCACAGTCCTAGCCCTGTTCTTTCGAGTAGGATTGCCTGCCAAAGCGCCAGGACGCTTATGTCCTCAGAAAAGGAGACTAGCCTAGCCATGCAGCGCATCCTGCACACCTTTCCCTCCCGTCAGTTTACTTTCGGATCCATCCTTTTAACCACACCATCTGGCGACCCCTGCTGGAAAGAGGTTCAGAAATGGGGAGGCTTGGTGCATGGCTGGTATGCACACGTGCATCTACCAATGAGAGGCACAGACATGCAAATGGCGAGCGATAGACGGCAAGCTGTAAACAATGCGCTGCAATCTGACTGCCGCGTCAAATCTAGGAGCTATTTCATGTGCTTCTAGCGTGCAGTCAGAGGTTTAATTAATTTCAATGCGTGCTCTTGGTTGGCATAAAAGCAATTAGCATTATCTGAAAGCGCGTTCATATACTTTTGAAAAGAGTCTACGGAGAAGACATTCTAGTTGAAAAAGTCCGGGTTCCTGCCTTCGGCGCCTTGGTACGAGGCAATAAGCTTGTTAATCTGTCCAGCCATGCTTGACACCGCTTTTGCTGCGGCATCCAGGTTCCCAATCGCCTTGTAATGAGCGGCGTTCAGGTCCGACTTTGTCTTGCCCGACAGGCTGCCTGAAATTTGGTTTTTGGTTTTCTGCAGTTGGTCGATGGCGTTGCGAATCTGTATGGCCTGTGAGCTGTAGCTCTTGGCGGCCTGCTGCAGAGCAGCAAAGTTGACGACTGCGCGCTTATCGTAAGTGTCGGGCGTGGGCGCGGCAAACACAGCGGTGGTGGCCAGGGCAAGGAGAGCAAAGGAAATCTTCATATTTTGCAAGTAGTCTAAAAGTCAAGGTAGGGAAGAAACGAAGGTGCGGTTGTATTGTGCATCTCTGGGATGGGGATATCGTGTACCGTTTTATACCCAGGTCGCAAGATGTCCCTGAAATCAAAGCAGCCCAATCTTTATAAGCAAGATATCGAGCGCAAGGGATTTCTGGTGGGGAGATGCGATGCAGAAATTGCATGTAAAAGGCACGCAAACCCAAGCATGCGAGCCGGTTTATGCAGTGTATTTTTAGGTCCAATTGTTGATATCTCCGTGCTTGCATATTTTCGGTCATTTTCGGTCCTTGCCTAATGTGCCTGAGCTTGGTTCACTACATTCAACAGTTGGCCAGGCTAATTGGCATCTGGAGATGGGATTCTACTTAATATCAGGTCACACATAACATACGGAGATGGGGTGCCTGGTGACGTTGCCATACATGATCTTTTCAGTCGTTTACAGTCGTAAGAGTGAGATTAAATGTATGCAAATGCGCGGTTTGTGGAGAAATGTGCGCTGATGCTGCTGCGGCAGAAACAGCTCAGGTCAGGGGTGTGGATGATATTAACAAAGGAAGTGAAGGAATAGATATTGAAAAGTAGAATGATAAAAGGTCAGCTGGCTGAAGACTTTGTAGAAAGGCTAGCAAGGAAGAAGGAATGGAACTATTAGAAAAGGAGACGCTGTCACAATAACTTGCGATTTTTTTGGTAAAAACAGTATTCGCAGTCTTATCCGATGCTCATGGCATTCCGCTCGCCACGGTACAGGGCCAGTGGCACGTCGTCGTCCTCATCAGGGTCGCTGCTGCTATGGTTGGATACTGGAGACTGGGTGCGGAACGGCTGCTGCTGCTGGTGGCCGGGCTGCATGTTGTAGCCAGCTGGGCTCATGTAGATTTGCTGCTGCTGGCGCTCATACTGGGGCGACCTCATTACTACGCGCTCGCCGCCAGAACTGCCGCCGCCATGTGTACCTGATGACCGCCTCCGGCCACCATTGCCTGTCGCGTGACTTTTGGCCTGACCTCTTGCCACCCCGCCGGTCTGACCGGTCGCCAGCATCCATGGGGGCCGGCTGCTGGTTCTGCTGGTTCTGCTGCTGTTGCTGCTGCTGGACCCTGCGGGTAATTATTAGGCGCTTGTCGCATCATTCCGCTGTTGCTGCTGTTGAGACTGTTGCTGTTGCTGTTGCTGTTGCTGCTGATCCATGTGCTGCTGCTGCTGCGGTCCTTGTTGCTGGTTAGGTCCCGGCGACGACGGGGGCTGGTGCTGCGCCTGCTGCGACCTCGGATTGATCAGCTCGAGGTACCAGAACATCATATTGGATAGCAGCACCTGTTGCTGCAGTGGCCGCCGCGGGTTCGCCAGCTTGATGGACGCCAGGCGGTAGATCGCGCGCTCGATGTGGATTGGCAGGCGGTTCGAGCCAGTCCCGAGGCGGGCAGTGGGCGGCGGGCGCTGCGGCGTCAGGATGCTCGGGATTGGCTTGCCTAGCGCTCTCCACCCGCTTCTCCACATCGCTGTCCGCATCCTGCGCGGCCGAGGCGGTGCTGGGAGCCGCATTGCTAGGTGGCGGCGGTGTGGGCGACGAGCCATTGGCAGGGGGCTCGGTACGGGCGGCCTGCTGCTGTGCGCTATGGCCGTTGTGGTGGTCCTTTTTGCCCTTACCCTTGCGGTTCAGGAATGAGATTGGCGAGGGAAGCTTGGCCTTGCGGGGCGGCGTAGCTTCGCTCATGGTATGTGCATGATGCATGGCTGGGCCAGCAAGGGCTGGCGACTCGCGGCCGGTATTGTCGCTCTGCGAGCGGGCTGCGGGCTCTGGCACACTATTGCTAGAGCTGCTGTCCTGGGTCTTGTCTTTGCCGCCCCACTGCCACCATGACCCCGACTTTTTGTGTGTCACAGTTTTGCGCGGTTGCTGCTGCTGTTGGTGCAGCTCCTCAGGCTCATGGGAGACTGAGGGGATCCGCTGGTGCTGCTGCTGCTTCTGAGAAGGACCCTCTATGGGAGGGGGTGACACACTTGGTTTATGCTGAGGTTGCTGCTGGGATTGTGGCAGGCGAGGGCAATTGCGGCAACGAGCCAGACGGAGGACCCTGCCTCTGAGGAGCCTGAGGCTGTGGCTGAGGGTGCTGGACCTGCGGCTGCTGAGGGATACTAGTCGGCGGCGCATTGCTGGGGACCGGAGGGAGGTGGTGACTAGGCACAGGGGGATGCTGGTGGTACATGTTGCTGGCCTCCTGGTTGCCGCCAGCCGGCTCCTGCTTTTTCTGCTGCTGAGGCAGTTTCTGCTGCTGCTGCTGCTGCTGCTGCTTCGACTGTGGCTGGGTTTGCGGGCGAGGAGGTTGATGCTGCTGTTGCTGGGGGGTGGTGGGGCGCGAAGAAGTCGACGAGGACGACGACAAAGGCCTTTGCTGCGACCCCGCGGCCGACGGGAACGAGGGCGTGGCACGGGGGACAGGCGGGGGCGGCGACGACATGCTGTTCTTGCTGTACGAGCCCAGCTCGTCCAGGTTGAAGTCGTCGAAGCCAAAGTCCTCGACCTCGGCGGTAATCTGCTTCAGGATCTCGGCAGTCGACATGCGCTTGCCCTCGGGCGCCTTCTCGCTCGGTGGCAGCGCGGTTCCAGCCAGCCCCACCTCCTCGTCGTCGATCCTCGGGTGCGGCCACCGGCGGTGCCAGCGGGCTCGACACGCTCGGCGTTGTCGCCTCATGGGCCTTCCTGCGGCCACGCCGCGCCGACCCCGTGCTCGCTGAAGAGTCCCGGCGCTTGTTCGCCAGGCGGCTGCGCTTCAGCGACTGACTTGGCCGTGCTCTGCACCAGAAACGGCGCATCCCCGTCGTCCTCATTCACCCGCTCAATAAACGTCTTGCGGCGCATCAGCCCCGTTGTGTTGCGGCGACGCAGCGCCGCTGCGCTCTCTGCCGGCTTCGGGCAGCGCGCCGTCCCGCTGCTCCACGTCCGTGTACGAGTAGCTCAGAATCGACTTGCGCCGATGCACGCTGTCCTCCATCTTGCTCAGCTGGCTGCCGTGCAGCTTTATCCACTCTTGGAACTCGCCCGGCGCTATCTCCGGATGCAGCCGCGCCGGCAGCCAGACATTTGCCGCCTGATTGAGGAAATCCGAATCCACACTGAACTCCTCCGGAAACCGCGCCGCGATGGCCCCGCGCTTCAGCTCGCCCACCGCCTCCAGCTCGTCTGTGAGCCACTCGTCGGGATTGCCTGAATTGCCCGGCGACTCTGCCGATGGCTCGTCGCCGCTGTCATTTGGTTCGTGATTCCGCAGGTCGCTGGCTGACCGACGCCGCGGCATGCGATTTGGAGTCGCATCAAGCGACCCTCTGCGACTCTGCCCAGAAGTCAGCATACTAGTACAAGGGGGGAAGGGAAGGGAAAAAAAAAGGAATGTGCTTGGGAAAAAAACAAGAGGTGAAAAATAGAAGAAGGCCAATTCCTGCAGAGGAAAAAGAGGTGTGGAATTGCGAGTAAAAAAGTCTATGAGCAGAGGGAAATACTGTTGCTTTGCAATAGGCATGCACTGGCCGGACTGGGGGATAATCGACAGGGGAGGCTGGCTAGCTGCGTTCCTGCTGTCAGAGAGCAAAAGAAGGGAAATAAACTTATTGGCGAGTTGGTGAGTGAGAGAGAGAGGGAAAGCGGATGGCGGGACAAGGCCAGCGAATCCCCCTTGCTCCCCTCCACAAGCCCGCCGCACAGCATGAGCAAGGGCCCGCTGCTTTTGCCTGTTGTTGTGGTGCGGCTTGCCCTCCTCATGGGCGCACTCGAGTCTATCAATATGTGGCGAGCAAATGTCTGTTTATCTTTTTGGGGGGTGGCAGGACGAGCGCAAACAGCATCTTGCGCCGGAGCCAGTGATGGGCGGGATACATCACGTAGCACTAGGACGGCCCACTGAGACGCGGATGCGGCCCCACTGCCAAATAAGAAACCGACCCGACATGTCCCCTCGGTCCCGTTCTGTGGTCCCACCGGTTTGTTTTTCCCGCCTGATGGTATCAACACCCGCCCGCTTCTCACACTGCCAGTCGTTACTTGCGAGCCAGCATCAGGCAGGCTGGCTGGCGGGCCGAGTAGAAAGGTTCACGTCATTGATAGATGCACCATGCACATGCTATGCAGCCCGGTGCATATCACTTTTGATTCACCCCCTCCTTCGGGTCCCTCCTGCCAGACATTTTGGCTACTAGCCTTGTTCAAAAGGAGGAAATGACTGGATCTACTGCCCATGGCATTCTGCCTACTGCCATTCGAAAATATCCTATTGACCATTGGCCAGGCTCGTACCAGCACAGGCCATCGTAGATCTGGGCCCCCGCAGCATCGGCGGCCATCTGGTTCTTGAATACGGCGAAGTTTCAGCGAGTCGCACGTGAACACGGCGCGGTAATTGGAGTGGATTGCGCGGCCCATCCCGACAATGACAACCAGATCGGCAGCCTGCGCAATGGCGCACCAGGCCGCTCGTCCAGCTTGCGCAGATCCAGACACGGCCCGCTGCTGCCCGTGCCGCACACCTGCAGCCTGCCCTCGCGCCAGCCCATGTCCAGAATCGAGTCGATGTGTGCGGCCCGGCACACAATGTCGACCAGCTCGACCTCGGTCACGTCGTTCAGCGCCGGTCCGCGAGTTGGCTGCCAGGACAACGTCGGTGCCTGACGCCAGGAGGGAGCGCGCCAGCGGCAGAATGCCCAGACATACATCGGCACCGCTGTTGTCAACGAATATCACGGCCTTGCGGTACGCTCTGCCGCTGATGACAGCACCGACGAATTGCTTCAGTGTTGTCGAACTGCGGGCGTCTGGCGAATGTGGTGCGCGCGTGAGCAAAGTCTAGATTACCGCTGGCCAGCTTGTCGCGCAGGGACGTCGACCCCCAGTCAAACATGTTCCCGGCCAGAACGTTCTGTAGGACCGTCGTCAGCCGCTGCGACTGGTCGGAAATCCGGTCGGTCTCCTGGATCACCTCGGGCAGCGCCAGCAGGGCGGCGTCGGTCTCGCGCTCCTTGACATGGGCAAAGATGTCCTCGAGTCCAACCTCGTGCAGACACTGTTCACGCAGCCCCAGCAGCATTCGCACAGAGATCAGGCCGTATGCCTGTGGCTGCTCGCGCAGCCGCCGCAAATGCTTCAGGTACAGGGCGACGAACCCAGTCATCTTACTCTGCGTGTCTGGCCCGCACTCCAATGCCCCGTTGTCGGCCAGCTCCAGCAGCCCGTTGGTGTTTTTCTCCATGGCCGAGATCCAGTATGAGCGCTGCTTGGTATCGGTAGACAAGTCAACTGTGTCTGGCGAGTACGGCGTCCGTGTACTGTTGACCAGCTGCGGCAATGGCAGTAGCTGCGACGGCTGGCGGTCCAGCACGCCCAGCGCACTGACTGCATCATCGGCGATCGTCTCTGTGATAGGAGAAGTTTTCTGTGAACGAATACGATTTGTGCCGCCTGGCCTTAGCCCTGCAGCGCCGTCGGCGGCGTGCGCGGCGACAGGGTCGGCGAGGACCGCGACGAAGGCATGTCTGGACTTGACGAAGGCGCCGGTAGCACCCAGGAATCCCTCGTGGCGCAAAAACAGAGCACGCATTTCGCCCTTGGACCAAAAGTTGATGGCATACGACAGCGTGTGCATGGTCAGCGGGTGGCCGCGGATGAAATAGCCGCCAAAGTATATGCGCTTGACGTTATGTAGCCGGGCGTTCAGGTAGGCAATCTGGCCGATGTTGTTGCTGACCATGTACAGCAGCGACCGCGCAATGTCGGCATCATCGAACTGCTTGTCGAGCGACTTGCGGTAGACACCGGCCATGGTCGACGCAATGTTGGTGGCCTTGAGCCCGATCTTGTCGTAGTTTGTGCCGTAAATGTCGCCCACCATCATGTCGACCTTGGTGTTGTCGCCGGTCTTTGTCATCTCCAGCATCTCGTCAAACGACCGCACGCCCGTCAGCAGATTGAGCAACCCCCATAGCGTGCCACCGCCCAACGATGTGCCGCTGATGCGCTCGTACTCATTCTCGCTTGTGACCTTCAGGATGCTGACGCCCGAGCCAATGTTCACCAGCATGTACGGGAAGAAATCGTCGCTGGCCAGGTTCTCGAACTGCATCGGCGCGTCCTCCGAATACGTGAACACCTCGTCGGCGACCTCTCTGATCAGGAAGTTCAGTCCCTTGATGAGGCTCTCCATCTCCTCGACCACCTCGATCTGCACGCCCAGCTCGCGGTCCAGGAGATCGCGGAACCGGTGCGCGCCGCCGCCCGTGGCCCGGATCACCGGGCTATCGACTCCAGGCTCCTGAGTGGCTGGCACCGATGAGGGTGGCTGGCTGCTGTCCAGCAGATTGCGGATAAACGCCACGCACTTTTCGACATTGTCGGTCTCGAATGCCTGGAAGTGCATGCGCCCGCCCTGGTCGCTGCTGTCGGATGCTGTGAAATACACCACCTTTGGCCAGGCTGCCGCCGATGTCCACGGCCACTTTCTGCACCCGCCCGGTCTGGTTCGGCAGGAGAATGTCGTTGGCCTCGCCGTGCTGCCGCCCGTCGATCGTCGCGCCAGAGGAATTGATATTGCCAAACATCATGGTTGTGTATGAGAGTGTGGAGAAGAGCTGAGGGAATCGGCGAGGAACTAAAGTGGATCGGGGGAGTAGAGCGGCGGCGAATTGTTTTGCTAGCGACTGGGCAGTTTTCAAAGCGTTGGGGGAAGGAACAGGTGGAAGATTAATGACGGTATCGTGACAGGAGAAGAGTAAAGAGAGAGAAAAGGGGGCGCCTCGCTTCCTGCGCTTATATACGCATTCAGCAAGAGCTGCTTATCTTCCTGTGCGCGTGCCTTGGCTGCATTATCTCTGGCCACGCCCGGAGCAGCAACGCAGAGCCATCCTCAGGGGCATGGACCCTCTGTGTGCTCCGCTGCTCCGAGAAACGCACGGAAATGCCAGGCTGCGGTCCCGGGACAAATAAGGAAACACGCACGTGACTCTTGCCAATCATCAAAGCGGCGTTTCTGGGCGCCAGCAGACCCCTGTCACGCATTCTTCCTCCACGCAGACATTTTTCTAGATATATTTTCTGTACACTAATTCCTACAACACAATGGGCGTCGTTCTCGGTTGCATGTCGAGCCAGTTTCTCTCGTGCATGGCGTCGCTCGGGTGCTCGTGCGCGTGCGCAGCCTGCAAGGGCCTCAGGCCCTCGGGCTCCATCGGCACGCGTCTGTCGTACGCCGGCATGTTCCTTGTGAATTCGTCGATTGCCTACGCAATGACCACAAGCTGGGGCATCGACCTGGTGAAGAAGATCTCGTGGGGCTTCATATCGTTAAAGTGTCCCGAGGGGGTGTGCTACGGGACGCTGGCGGTGCACCGCATGTGCTTTACGCTGAGCCTGTGGCACATAGTGCTGGGATTTCTGACGTATGGCGTCACCGACAGCAGGAACCCACGGGCAAAGGTGCAAAACGGGCTGTGGTTTGTCAAGATATTCGGGTACCTGGTGCTGGCGGTGCTGTCGTTTGTGATTCCGAGCGGGTTCTTTGAGTTCTACAGCAAGTACATTGCCATGGCGGGGGCGGCTGTGTTTCTGCTGGTACAGTTGGTGCTGCTCGTGGACTTTGCGTACAACCTGGCAGAAGGCTGCATTGAGCGGTGGGAGGACACGGGCCGCCCGCTGTGGAAGTACCTGCTGGTGGGCGGCACATGCGCATTCTACATTGCGTTTGCGGCAATGACGGTCGTGGACTATGTGTTTTTCGCAGACCGCGGGTGCGGGCGCAACCAGTTCTTCATCACCATCAACATGGTGCTCTGCATCCTGGTCTCGGTGGCCGCAGTGCACCCGCTGGTGCAGGAGGCGAACGTGCGCTCAGGCCTGGCCCAGGCCGGGATGGTGACAGCGTATGCCAGCTACCTGGTCACCAGCGCGCTGGCGGGGTCGCCAGCCGGCGACGTCAGCAACGGCGAGCCCGAGTGCAACCCGCTGGCCAAGGCAGCAAGCGCACGGGCCACCATGGCCATTGTGGGGGCGTTTTTCACAATCGGCGCAATCTGCTACAGCACGACCAATGCGGCGACCAAGGGCAACACGCTGATCCGCAACAACAGCGGGTACGAGCCGCTGGCTAACGACGAGGACGTGCCGATGACCCACCAGACGAATGCGCAGCTGCGCGCCAATGCCCTGCGCGATGCGGTTGCCAGCGGCGCGCTGCCCGAGTCGGCGCTCGACGCGCAGGACGAGGACGAGCAGGACGACGAGAGATCGGGCGTGCAGTACAACTACACGTTCTTCCACGTGATCTTTTGCCTGGCGTCCATGTACGCTGCCATGCTGCTGACCAACTGGAACAGCATCGACTCCAAGGACAAGGTCATTATCATCGGCCGCAGCACCACCGCCGTCTGGGTCAAGATCATCACCAGCTGGCTCTGCATGCTGCTCTACTCGTGGACGCTGATCGGCCCGGTGGTTCTGCCGGACCGCGAGTGGGCGTAGAGTTTACATATGTATCGTGTTTTACAAAAGAAGAAAATCTACCGCTATGCTAGGGACATGGCCTCGGCCACCTTGATGGAGTGGCATGCATCCACCTCCAGATCGACCGCATAGCAGACGACCAGGGCCTCGACAGTGCACGACACCACATGGGTGACCAGCTGCAGAACCGCAAACGGCAGCGCGCTGCCAGCAACAGCGACCAGCACCGCGTGCATGGACAGCATCTGCATAGCCTTGGTGCCCAGCAAGTACCCGAGCACCACCGACACCAGCAGCGCATAGCTGGTCAGCGACGACTTCAGCATCCCAACCACCGACGAATGCAGCAGATGGTGCTTGCGCAGCAGCCTTGTCACCGCACTCGACGACTCAAAGAACCCCTTGCCGGTCAGTGCCGCATACACCGCCGAGTAGCTGTTCCAGCTCTCGATAAAGTACACGGGCCGGCCCAGCGCCAGCGACACCAGCGACACGGGGATGACGCGCAAAAGACTGACTGCCCACCGCACCAGCAGCTCGGCCACATGCATGGTCTTCACGGCCAGCAGCAGCGTCGCGCTGACCACCACTGTGCCCAGCTGCCGCGTCAGCGCCGAGACCGCCGCCGCCTGCAGCGTCTGTAGCGCCGGCGGCTCTCCCGGATCGTGCCTGTGGAAGTACCACTGGCTTACCACAATCGACACAACCGTCCGCAGCACCTGCAGGGCCACCGCCGACGTCCACGCAAACGACACCGCCAGGTATGCCGGCAGCCCATACGCCCCGGGCTTGCCCGCCGACCCCATCAGGCTCTGCACAAGCGGCAGCCGCGACGCATAAATCCCAGACGCAATCGCAAACACGCCGTACATTGCCAGCAGCAGAACCGCAAAGCCAAACAGCTCGCGCGTCTCTGCCAACACGTCGCTGGCCAGCTTGACCACTGCCACGCTGCGCTCGATGTCCTGCCGCTGCTGCCGCACGTACAGCGCAAACCGCACCGCCAGAATCAGCGACACTGCTGAGACAATCCCCGTGCGGATCTTGTACCCGAGCATCCCCTCGACGCCGGGAAACGCCAGCACCTGCGATCCGGCCCACACCGCCATGCTTAGCCCGACCAGCGGGACCGCCAGCGTCGTCATCCACACCGCCTTGCGCGTCTGGTGCCGCAGGGCCTGGATCCACGCAATGCTTGCAATCACCGATGCCAGCGACACCGCAATCACCTGCAGGACAGCGTCGGCCATGTCCCGGTAGTCTTTAAAATACGGGGATTTCGACGACGGCGTCTGTGTCGATAGCAGAAGGTATATGCCGACGGCGTGGTACGCCACTGTGTTGAGAACGAAGATGTACTTTGTGACTGCGTGCGGCGAGGGCTTTCCATACCCCAGGATGCCATCGCCCGGCTGGTACGTGGCCAGGTCCTGGCTGAACTCTGACACGTACGATTCTGTCTCGCTGGCCTCTTCATCACCATTCTCCTCTTCGGAATCTGACGACACCTCGCTGTCGCTCTCAAGCACCTGCAATGCGCTCCCACCAATATCAAAGCCTGTCAATTGGCCGAACCTCGACAGCAGATCCGACGACCGCATGCTCTCTATCGACGCCGTTCCTTCGAGAACCGGGTCAATAACCGCTGCCGACTGCTGTATTGACGGTGCCGAGTACCGCAGCACCTCATCCGTGTCAATGAGCCGCTCATCGCCATGCAGCAATGTCTGCTGGTTCGGAAACGACGAATATGCCGACTCGAACTGCTGCGGTGACGTGCGCACACTGGCAAAGCTGTCCACCGACGCAGCATTCGACGACTCGAGCCTTGGCGAAACCCGCTGTATGCTGTCTGCCGGGCTCGCCACCACATGGCTCACGATGCTGCTGCCGCCCATCACGCCCTGCGCAATGTCCTCCGCGTCCTCCCACATCCCCTCAATCCCGTCCTGCAAAACTTGCTTTGTGCCTGCATCCAGGCTATCAAACTGCTGCTCGGCATTATTGTGCTCGCCCAGCAATGTCACTGCCACCGCCAACGTCAGCAGCCGCCAGAGGTCGTCGAACGGCGGGCTGGCGAGGCTGGCCACGCTGGGGATGTAGTCGCGCGCCAGCTGCTTGTTCAGCGCCTGCTCAAAGTACCGCAACAAGAGCCGCGCCAGCTGTGCCAGTGCGTCCAGGTTGGGCTCGTTTGGCCGTCCGGGCAGGACCAGCGACGCTGCGCTAAAGTAGTCAGGGTCCGACTGCGTCACGGCGTCTATTAGTATGTGTGCGTCTGCAAGGGACTCGATGGTCGCTATCTCTTTGCTGGCGAGCTGGCTGACCTACAAAGCAGAGCGCTGGCTCCATTGAGAAAGTGCCCTGTAGGGAGTGTGACTGCTGCGGAAAGTGCGCCTTTAGGGCTGCCTTTTTTGCTTACCCATTGAAGGCATGCTTGCCGGAATTCTGGCTCTGTATACGACATTGCTAGCAATGGGAAATGTGCATTAGAATAGCAGCGAAATAGTAGCACAAAAAGGGATGGAAAAGAAATACAGCTGCTGTGAAGCGAGGCGAAACGAAGTGTGCCAAAAACGCGTGCAGCGTCAGCACACCATCACGGCTTGGACCAGATGACTTTGGAAATCTATGAGGGATCAAATCTTTTTTTCTTCAGCTCTGGCGCCCGATAACGGCCGACCCTTGCCTCTTGCCAGCCCGTGCCCTTTTGCCCGATACCGTTTTGTGTCCTGGCTTCTACCTCCACTCTCTGTACTTTTTCTCTTTTTCTCTTTTTCAACATTTATTTCGTCGATTCTGGCTAGAGCGTAATCGGCTACACAGGACAATGCGCGACGACATTCGCATCGTATTAGTAGGCGATGGTAAGATTCATGCGGCGACTGGGCGCGGCGGACATTGAAACCACAGCCATACGACCCGCTGCCAAGCCTTTATAAATTCGCACGAATTTTCCGTATGTAGATGGTGTCGGCAAGAGCACATTGGTTACAGCGCTTATCAAGGAGACGTTTATTGCAAATGTAAGTGCCCTCACCTCGTTCAGCCCCCCGTGCTGGTGCTGCATGCCGCATATGAAAGAAAATGGCCGCGTGCTGATAAACAGCCCGCTTATTTCCTGCTGCCTGTAGGTCCAAGCGGTGGTCCCCGAGGTGACCATTCCGCCCGAGGTCACACCAGAGAACGTAACGACGCACATTATCGACACATCACCGAAAGCCGACGACCAGGAAGTGCTGGAGACAGAACTGCGCAAGGCCAACGTGGTCTGCATCGTGTACGCCTGTCGACGACCGGAGCAGCTTCCAGCGCGTGCACGAGCACTGGCTCACGATGCTGCGGCTGCAGGGCATCAACCTGCCTGTGATCCTGGTCGGCAACAAAGTCGATCTACGCGACGACGAGAATATCCCGGGCACGGTTCTCGAAGAGGAGGTGGTTCTGATCATGAACGAGTACCGCGAGATTGAGATCTGCGTTGAGTGCTCCGCCAAGGCCCTGCTGAACGTCTCAGAGCTGTTTTACTTTGCCCAGAAAGCCGTCCTGCACCCGACACGGCCCCTGTATGATGCGCGTGACCACACCATGAAACCCAAATGCACCGAGGCTCTGGCGCGCATTTTCCGGCTGTGCGACATGGACGGCGACGGCATGCTGAACGACAACGAGCTGAACGAGTTCCAGCGCAAGTGCTTTAATACGCCGCTGCAGCAGCGCGAGCTCGAGGGTGTGAAGGAGATTGTCAAGGCGAGTCGCCCCGACGGCGTCACTGAGGGCGGCCTGAATGTCGAGGGATTTCTGTACCTGCACCTGCTGTTTATTCAGCGCGGCCGTGTCGAGACAACCTGGATGGTGCTGCGAAAGTTTGGCTACGGTGATGACTTGAGTCTGCGCGAAGACTACCTGTGCCCCGAGTTTGACGTGCCTGCAGACTGCTGCGTCGAGCTCAGCCTCAACGGCTACGCATTCCTGACCGAGATCTTCAAGCGGTACGACGCGGACGGCGACAGTGCCTTCTGCCAGGAGGAGCTCGACAACATCTTCAGTCTGTCGCCGGGCATTCCGTGGAAGCGCGGCAAGTTCCCGCAGTCGACAGTGACGAATGCCGCTGGCTCTGTGACCCTCGAGGGCTGGCTGGCGCAGTGGAGCATGACGACGCTGCTCGACCACAAGCAGACACTGGCGTACCTGGCGTACTTTGGGTTCCCGGGCGATATCCGCGACGGCCTGCGGCTAGTCCCCCGGCGCAGCGGGTCGCCCAGCGCCAACGCACTGCGGAAGCGCAAGAAGGGCAAACTGCAGCGCAACGTGTTCCTCTGCTACGTGGTGGGCGCGCATGGCTCGGGAAAGACATCGCTGATAGACGCGTTCGCCAAAAAGCCACACAGCGAGGACTACGTGCCAACGACACGATCAATGACCACGGTGAATTCAGTCGACGTCAAGGGCTCGGAAAAGTACCTGGTGATGCAGGAATTCGGGCCCTACGACACCAGCGTCCTGCAGAGCCGCAAGCAGCTGGAGATCTGCGATCTCCTGGTAATGGTGTACGACTCGAGCGACCCGAACTCGTTCTCGTACCTGACGAACCTGCGCAAAAACTACGCCCTGGACTCGCTGCCGACCATTTTCGTCGCCACCAAGAGCGATCTGGACTACGTCGAGCAGCGGTCGGAGCAGCCGCCGGATATCTACTGCCGCGAGCTGAAGCTGACGGCGCCCGTGTACGTCTCGGTGCGCGAGTCGCAGATGGCGAACGTGTTCCAGCGCATGGGCGCGATCACCCGGGTGCCGGCGTCGGCTACGCCCGCGGTTCTGCTGTCGCGGCCAAACTCGTGGTCGGTAACGCGGATTATTGGCGTCACGGCCTTGGCGGGGGTGGGTCTGCTGTCGACGGTTGTTGCCTACCAGGCAATCAGGTACTGGTGGAACCATGTAATACACTCGCGGTCTGCGTCGGCGCCGCTGAGCAGAAAAGAATTGTGAAAAATTACCCTACATACTGAAATAAACGCCTTCTTTTCTTTCGTTGCACATTCAGAGCTCTGGCATCAGCTTATCGGGCGATAAACACACCATGACGACAAATGCATATGCGAAAAATATCGAACATATGCATTCCAACAAGGGTAAGAATATATTTAAACGATGTAGTATTTATTATAGAACCTACTTTACCCGGGCGAGCTATGTACTCTGGCCGCCTTGGTTATCAGTATAAGGAATGCCACGTTCAAGATAATACGCCAGTCTAGCAGGAAGATATCCAACAACCTGAGGCACCCTTTCGTTCGATTCATGGGAAACGCCACGTTCAGAAAGTGCATTTTTTACTGTGGATAATATATCGTCGGGGACAGCCAACTTGAGGAGGGAGGGTAATCCAGAGACTAAAGTACACATTGCGTCAAGAGATGGAATCGTCGGAATATGAACAACGCTTGAAAATAAGATAAGTTGAGTGAGGGTGCTGCTCCAAATGGGTGCTGATTCTGTATTTTCAGGGCTATTTCCAGTGTTGTATATGGCTCCGACAAGAAGCCAGCGCAGATGAGGAAGCTGAGGAAGGATATGAATGAGGTCGGAGAGATAAACCGGAAACTGGAGATACAGTTTTTCTAACTTTGTCCACAGAATCGTATCAGGGAGTGGGGTTGGTAGGCTTGTGTCAATACGTATTTCAGCGATAGAGGTAGAGAACGGTTTGCCGAAAAGATCCTTTGCGAAAGACACCGTAGTTTTGTCATGCACACTATCTTCCCAGTTTCTCATAGAAATGCATAGAGCCTGAATATCTCTGAAGGTGGTTATCTCAGAGTGTCGGACTTTATCAACCATGTCAACGATAGTTGCAATCTGTATTGGTGCGTTCTTGAATAAAGCGAGGGTGTTCGAATCATTGAATGGATAGTATTGTAATCGCAAATCCTTCAGCTTTGGAAACGATATAGAGGGAAGGTATGTGTCTGATTCATCTACTGACTCAGATATTTTAGGATTATGATAGATTTCAAGCTTTGTAAGGTTTTCGAAGATAACCGACCCAGGCAGGCTACCTCTGAAGATGTGCCACGAGTGTGCAATATCAGAATAATATAACCACAGTGTCACCAATGAAGGTGCAAAAACTCTAGGGATATGCTCAGCACTCTCACTGTTGATGTGAAGATCCAACTTAGCGAGATATGAGGAAAAGTATGTGTGATCGAGTTGTGGATGTGTAAATTCGGGCAAAGCTATTGTTTGCAGCTGTGGCAAGTAGAAGTTCAACATATCACCAAGTGGGAATGCTGGCGGATTATTCAATAGATATCTGGATACATCATGTATCAAATGCTTCACATGAGGGAGGTGATTTATAAAGTATTGTGAGGTCTGTGACAGCCGTATTCTGACATCGTCGGCCATTGGGAGTTTGGTGTCGGAATCCTGCTTTGCCATCTGTGGATCTTCAATAAAAAGTATTGTTTCCAATCTAAGCCATTCGACAGTGCTGAATTCAAATATTTCGAGGATATCTCCAAGAGAAGGAAAATCGATGGTACAGTCTCGAGATGAGATAATCAATCTCTGAGTATAGTTGCTGCTTTTTAATTGCACAATATTCGAGATGTTTGTTCTCCATAGAATAGGGTGTGGTGATGAGGTTGCGAGATGTATGCCTTTGGATGCGAGTTGGTCTGAATCAGATGGGTTGCCATATAGGAGCAACTGCTCAGCTGTTGGTTTGTGGCACAAGATAATCGCGGTAGTATAGAGGCTCTCTTTTATAGTGTCTCTCCAGTATTGGCAAACCTGGTTAAGCTGGAGGAATGAAATATAGATGTTGACATGATCAGGATTGTCCAGAAACAAACGGTTGCCAAGTATATTGACCATTCGCCGAAGAATATATGGTCTCAGTGTTGCCCAGTTCGCCATTAGTGTGAAAAAGCGAGTTTGTGAAGAGGAGTGGAAAAGAAATTCGGTTCTTGTCAGCAACAGTTGACACCCTCCATTTGTCATATGCACGTCAATCCTTGTCCACATTTCCCTAATCCTACTCTACTATCCACAATACTCGATCTCACTCGTTTACACGGGTCGCATAAATTTAATATCCGCTAGAATGGCTGGTGTTATCAAGATACTGTTATACTACTGGCTGGAAAAGTATTGCTGTTTATATGGGTTTTTGGCCCCATCTGTCTTTAATACCCGATGTGAGGAATGGTGTGGCCGACTAAGCACACACAAATGTCAAACTGGAGGCCAACATATAATTGGCAGCGGAGGTTAACAGAGATCACCCAACTGAATATCCTATGACATTTTCCAGTGGCGACGTATCACACTGTCAACTCATCGCTATTATGACTAGCGGTGGAGGTGTGCCTGTTGTTACCCTATGTATACGCTGACTTTTAGTTTAACCTTTATTTTCTTATTCGAACATGCGCATACCAACAACTAAACCACATAAAACTAGATCTCAGGCCCACCGGACCCTCCTCTTTTCCTGCAGTTAATCCTGCTTTACCCTTTATTTGGCTCCCATACACGCTCGTAAAAACCCATTCCATTCCTAAAGTTAACAATTGTAACACCCACTGTTGACCTTCGGACAGTCCAGTAGTTATGAGCTTTATGGAATGAGTATGGCTAGAAATTGTTGAAAAAAAAAAAAAAAAAGAATGATGGGGATTTGGACCTGCACATGGTTGTGAAGGACATGAGGATGCCCGAATGTCAACACCCACTTCACCTAGACGCATTGTTAAATCTAGTTGCCCTTATATTCGGTATATATAACACCATCTTGAAGATAAAATACTGTTTTTCTCGGACTGTATCCAACTACTTGACACTCCGCCTCACAAGATTCCCGAGGAATGGCGTATTCAGAAAGAGCATCTTTTGCGGAAAGCAATATATCGTCTGGAACAGCCAGCTTGAGGAGGGAAGGCAATCCAGATACCAAAGTACACATTGCGTCAAGAGAAGGAATCGTTGGTATATCCACAATGCTTGAGAATAGGAAAAGCTGAGTAAGTGTGCTGCTCCAAATGGGTACTAATTCTGTATTTTCAGGGCTATTTCCTGTGTTGTATATGGCTCCGACAAGAAGCCAGCACAGATGAGGAAGCTGAGGGAGAATATGAGAAAGATTGGAGAGATATACTGGGAATTGGAGACATAGCTTTTCTAACTTTGTCCACAGAATTGTATCAGGGAGTGGGACCGGTATGCTCGTCTGAACACGTACTTCAGCGGTGGAAGTAGAGAACGGTTTTCTGAAAAGATCATTTGCAACAGACGCCGCAGCTTCGTCATGCGGTCTAACTCCCCCGTCATTGACGCCAATAAAAAGATTATGGCTATCTCTGAAGGTAGATAATGCAAATTGCAGGAATCTATTGGCCATATAAATGATAGTGGCGGTTTGTATTGGCGCGTTCTTGAATAAATTGAAGATGTTGGAATCTTTAAATGGATAGTGATCTAAACGTAATGTCTTCAGCTTTGGAAATGATAACTGTGAGAAATATGCATTGGCGCCAACTACTGTCTCAAATAAATCAGGGAAATGAAAGATTGTAAGCACCGTGAGATTTTCGAAGATAACTGACCCAGGCAGGCTACCTCTGAAGATGTGCCACGAGTGTGCGATGTCAGAATACACCAGGGTTAAGGTTTTAAGTGAAGGTGCAAAAACCTTAGGAAGACGCTCAACACTTTCGCTGTTGATGCACAGAACCAGCTTAGTGAGGAATGAAGAGAAATATGTGTGATCAAGCTGTGGAAGCGTAAAATCGGGCAAAGCTATTGTTTGCAGCTGTGGCAAGTAGAAATTCAATACATCACCAAGCGGGAATGCTGGTAGATCCTTTAGTAGATACATGGAAGCATTATGCCTCAAGTACCTCATATGAGGGATGTGGTTTATAAAGTATTGTGAGGTTTGTGACAGCCGCTTACTGATACCAGCAGCCGTTAGATGTTTGGTTTCTGAATTCTGCCTTGATGTCGATCGATCTATAGTAAAGTAGAGCCTCTCCAAGCTAAGCCATTGAACGGTGCTGAACCCAAATGTTTCGAGGATATCTCCAAGAGAGGAATATTCGATAATGGCGTTTCGAGATGAGATAACCAGTCTCTGCGTGTAGCTGCTGTTTTTTGATTGCATAATATGCGGGATATTTGTTCTCCATAGACTAGGCTGTGGTGACGAGACTGCGAGGTAGATGCCTCTGGATGCGAGTTGGTCTGAATCAGAGGTGCTGCCATATAGAAGTAGCTGCTCAGCTGTTGGTTTGTGGCACAAGATAATCGCGGTAGTGTAGAGGCTCTCTTTTATAGTGTCTCTCCAGCGTTGGCAAACCTGGTTAAGCTGGAGGAATGAAGTATAGATGTCGACATCATCTGAACTGCGCAGGTCAATACTGCTGCGATATATGTTGACAATCCGAAGTAGAATAAATGGTCTCAGTGTTGCCCAGTTCGCCATTAGTGTGAAAAACGAGTTTGTGAAAAGGAGTAGAAAAGAAATGTGGTTCTTGTCAGCAATAGTTGACAACCCTCACTTGTCATATGCATGTCAATCCTCGTCGATATTTCCCTAATCCTACTCTACCATCCATAGTACTCAGCCTGTGTATTTACACGGGTCGCATAAATCTAATATCCATTGTCGATTTTGGTATAATCAAGATACTGCTATACCACTGGTTAGAAGAGTGTTAACATTCATACGTGTGTTTATCCCTGCTTGCCTCTAGCGGGTGCGAGGAATGGTACAGCCAGCCAAGCGTACGCGAGTGTGGGTATGCTGGCCAGTATTTCATCATCTTGGTTCTTAATCGAACATGTACATAACAACAAGCATAGAATTATGTTTAAACAATGTAGCATTTATTGGCACAGCTACTTCACCTAGATGTATTATAAGATTCGGTTGCCTTGAGTATCGGTTTAAGGAATGCCATTTTGAAGATAAAGCCTTACTCTTGTTGGAAGATACCCAACAACCTGAAACACGCATTCCCTACATGTTCGAGAAATCGTGTGTTCAGAAAGTGAATTTTTCGCCGTGGCTAACATATCGTCTGGAACAGCTAGCTTGTGAAGAGAAGGCAGGCCAAATACCAAAATGCACATTGCATCAAGTGATGGAATCGTCGGGATATGAACAACGCTTGAAAATAAGATAAGCTGAGTAAGGGTGCTGCTCCAAATAGGTGCTGATTCTGTATTCTCTATGCGATTTCCAGTGTTGTATATGGCTCCGACAAGAAGCCAGCGCAGATGAGGAAGCTGAGGGAGAATGTGGATGAGATCGGAAATGTAGACGGGGAAGTTGAGGCATAGCTTTTCTAACTTTGTCCACAGAATCGTACCAGGGAGTGGGACCGGTAGACTTGTCTCAATACGCACTTCAGCGGTGGAGGTAGAGAACGGTTTGCTGAAAAGATCTTTTGCAATAGACGCCGTAGTTTCGTCATGCACACTATTTCCCCAGTTTCTTATAGAAATGGTTAGAGTCTGAACATCTCTGAAGGTGGTTATCGCAGAGAGTTGGAATGTATCGACCATATCAGCGATAGTGGCAGTCTGTATTGGCGCGTCCTTGAATAAAGCGAGGGTGTTGGAATCTTTGAATGGATAGTAATCTAAACATAAACCCTTCAGCTTTGGAAACGATATAGAAGGAAAGTATGTGTCTGATTCATCTGTTGACTCAGATATTTTAGGATAGTGATAGATTCCAAGATTCGTAAGGTTCTCGAAAATAACAGATCCAGGCAGGCTGCCTCTGAAGATGTGCCATCGAGTGTGCAATGTATCAGAATAATATAACCACAGTGTTACCAATGAAGGTGCAAAAACTCTAGGGATGACGCTCAGCACACTCACTGTTGATATGAAGATACAGCCTAGTGAGATATGAGGAAAAGTATGTGTGATCGAGTTGTGGAAGCGTAAAATCGGGCAAAGCTATTGTTCGCAGCTGTGGCAAGTAAAAGTCCAACACACTACCAAGGGGGAATTCTGGTTGATTATTTAATAGATATCCGGATGTTGTATGGCTCAAATGCTTCACATGAGGGATATGTTCTATAAAGTATTGTGAGGTTTGTGGCAGTCGTATTTTGACATCGTCGGCCATTGGGAGTTTGGTGTTAGAATCCTGCTCTGCCTCAAGGAGGTCTCCAATAAAGCGTATAGTCTCTAATCTAAGCCATTCAACTGTGCTGAACCCAAATGTTTCGAGGACGTCTCCAAGAGAGGAATAATCGATGGCACAGTCTCGAGATGAGATAATCAATCTCTGAGTATAGTTGCTGTTTTTTGATCGCACGATATTCGAGATGTTTGTTGCCCATAGACTAGGCTGTGGTGATGAGGCTACGATATGCATGCCTCTGGATGCGAGTTGGTCAGAATCAGACGGGCTGTCATATAGAAGTAGTTGCTCAGCTGTTGGTCTGTGGCACAATATGATCGCGGTAGTGTAGAGGCTCTCTTTTATAATGTCTCTCCAGTGTTGGCAAACTTGGTTAAGCTGGAGGAATGAAGTATAGATGTCGACATCATCTGAACTGCGCAGGTCAATACTGCTGCGATATGTGTTGGCAATCCGGAGTAGAATAAATGGTCTCAGTGTTGCCCAGTTCGCCATTAGTGTGAAAAAGGAGTTTGTAAAAAGGAGTAGAAAAGAAATGTGGTTCTTGTCAGCAATAGTTGACAACCCTCACTTGTCATATGCATGTCAATCCTCGTCGACATTTCCCTAATCCTACTCTACCATCCATAGTACTCAGCCTGTGTATTTACACGGGTCGCATAAATCTAATATCCATTGTCGATTTTGGTATAATCAAGATACTGCTGTACCACTGGCTAGAAGAGTGTTAACATTCATACGCGTGTTTATCCCTGCTTGCCTCTAGCGGGTGCGAGGCATGGTACATCCAGCCAAGCATACGCAAGTGTGGACATGTACCTGTTTTTACCTTATATATATTTTGGCCAGTATTCCATCATCTCGGATTCTTAATCGAACATGTACATAACAACAAGCATAGAATTATGTTTAAACAATGTAGCATTTATTGGCACAGCTACTTCACCTAGATGTATTATAAGATTCGGTTGCCTTGGTTATCGGGTTTAAGGAATGCCATTTTGAAAATAAAGCCTTGCTCTTGTTGGAGGACACCCAGCAACCTGAAACACCCATTCCCTAGATGTTCGAGAAATGGTGTGTTCAGAAAGTGCATTTTTCGCCGTGGCCAACATATCGTCTGGAACAGCTAGCTTGAGAAGAGAAGGTAGGCCAGATACCAAAAGTGCACATTGCGTCAAGCGATGGAATCGTCGGGATATGAACAACGCTTGAAAATAGGATAAGTTGAGTGAGGGTGGTGCTCCAAATGGGTACTGATTCTGTATTTTCAGGGCTATTTCCAGTGTTGTATATAGCCCCGACAAGAAGCCAGCGCAGATGAGGAAGCTGAGGGAAGGATATGAATGAGGTCGGAGAGATAAACCGGGAACTGGAGATACAGTTTTTCTAACTTTGTCCACAGAATCGTATCAGGAAGTGGAATTGGTAGGCTTGTCAGGATACGCAAGTCAGCAGTGGAAGTAGAGAACGGCTTACCGAGAAGATCCTTTGCAATAGAAGCTGCAGCTTCGTCATGCACACTATCTTCCCAGTTACTGATAGAAATGCTTATAGTCTGAACATCTCTGAAGGTGGCTATCACAGAGAGTTGGAATCTATCAACAGCATCAACAATAGTGGCAGTCTGTATTGGCGTGTCTTTGAATAAAGCGAGGGTGTTCGGAATCTTTGGATGGGTAGTAATATAAACGTAAACACTTCAGCTTTGGAAACGATATAGAAGGAAAGTATGTGTCTGATTCATCTGTTGACTCAGATATTTTAGGATAGTGATAGATTTCAAGCTTTGTAAGGCTTTCAAAGATAACCGACCCAGGCAGGCTGCCTCTGAAGATGTGCCATGAATGTAATGTGTCAGAATAATATAACCATAGTATCACCAATGAAGGTGCAAAAACTCTAGGGATACGCTCAGCACACTCACTGTTGATATGAAGATACAGCCTAGTGAGATATGAGGAAAAGTATGTGTGATCGAGTTGTGGAAGAGTAAAATCGGGCAAAGCTATTGTTTGCAGCTGTGGCAAGTAAAAGTCCAACATATCACCAAGTGGGAATGCTGGCGGATTATTCAATAGATATCTGGATGCATCATGTATCAAATGCCTCACATGAGGGAGGTGATTTATAAAATATTGTGAGGTGTGTGACAGCCGTATTCTGACATCGTCAGCCTATTGGGAGTTTGGTGTTGGAGTCCTGCTCTGCCTCAAGTGACTCTTCAATAAAGCATATTGTTTCCAATCTAGGCCATTCGACAGTGCCGATTCCAAATATTTCGAGGATGTTTCCAAGAGAAGGGAAAATCGATGGTACAGTCTCGAAATGAGATAAGAAGTTGCTGAGTGTAGTTGCTGTTTTTTGATTGCATAATATGCGGGATGTTTGTTCTCCATAGACTAGGGCTGTGGTGATGAGACTGCAAGATGTATGCCTCTGGATGCGAATTGGTCAGAATCACAGGTGCCGTCATATAGAAGCAATTGCTCAGCTGTTGGTTTGTGGCACAAGATAATCGCGGCAGTGTAGAGGCTCTCTTTTATAATGTCTCTCCAGTGTTGGCAGACCTGGTTAAGCTCGAGGAATGAAGTATAGATGTCGATATCATCCGAACTGTCGCAGGCGAATACTGTTGCGATATATGTCGACAATCCGGAGTAGAATATATGGTCTCAGTGCTGTCCAATTTGCCATTAGTGTGAAAAGCGAGGTTTGTGAAGAGGAGTAGAGAAGAAATACAGCTTCGGGCGATAATTAACTGCCAAGTCACACTTTTCACACGTATCCATCATTGTCATCATTTCCCTAGTCCTACTCTACCATCCACAATACTCGATCTCACTCGTTTACACGGGTCGCATAAATTTAATATGCAACCAGGAATGGCTGGCATCAATCAAGATGTATAATACTGGACCATGTCTTTACAGTGGTAGGTTGCAGTCATGCAGGACAGGTTGTAAACTCAGACATCAGGATAATTCTCGGCACCGACACGCAGCTCTGCCGATCGCCAGGGCGCCTCTTCCGCAGCGAACAAACATGCAAGTGCGGATATACAACTGATTACGCAATGTTCCCATCCTTATCAACCAGTGGAAGCTGTATAAATAATAGGCAGCGTCCTTTATATCATGGAACCAAGGAACATTAGCTTTCTGCATCACTCGATACCATGGAAGAATTCCGCCAAACAGTCGAATCCCAAGTTGTTTCTCTTTCCGCCCTAGATTCGTATGCGTCGGTGATCAATACGCAAGTCATCCTGTTCTACGAAAATGAAAGCGCAACTCCTGACTTTATGCCAGCTCACCAGCTCAAGGAAGGATTTTACAAGACACTAAAACAGTTCCCTACGCTTGCCGGATATTTTCGCCAGAAGCCGGATAATGGGCTCGAGATTGTGATTGACAAAGACGATCTCAACCTTCCCGAGTACCGAGAGTCCACATCAGACATCCACTTCGACAGTCTCGATGTGGCTAAATTTAACCCAAGTGTCTGGCCAGAGGGGCTAATGAGCGCCGGCGTAGTCCCGATTCCCAGTAGTTCCAGTGATAGGATTAAGCTCGCAAATGTGCATATAGTTCGACTGAAGGATAACAGCGGCGTTGCCATGTTTATCAGCATCATCCACGCCATTGGCGACGGCACAGGGTTCTACGTATTCGTCAATCCGCTGGGCCGAAGAAACACGCTGCCTTCACAACGGGGAAAGCTGTGTCTGTTGCCAATTATTGCATGGACCGCTCAGCTATTCAAGCGAGCCTTCCTGATACCCGGAAGCCATTGAATGCAGCTACAAAACTGGCATTTACAGAGCCGTTTCGTATGGCTGAGTGGATGGCATGGCTGTCGCTGAACACACGCAATAAGCTAATGGACAGGGTCATTACTGGGG
The DNA here is from genome assembly GCF_002104995.1 of Linderina pennispora. Taxonomy (NCBI): domain Eukaryota; kingdom Fungi; phylum Kickxellomycota; class Kickxellomycetes; order Kickxellales; family Kickxellaceae; genus Linderina; species Linderina pennispora. Next base: position 711,057 of record NW_024468250.1, on the reverse strand, counting down.
CTGGGTGGCAAGGCAGCCTGTACAAGATCAACCGAGCCAAGCTTGATTCGCTTCGCACTGAAGTCTCAAAGCATATTCCGGATGGAGAGCGCATCTCCAACAACGATGTCCTTTCGGCACTGATTGCGAAGACCCTGGCTCAGTCGGAGCAGTCAGCTGCAACCCATCTATCAGGCGCCGTGTCCTGGCTACTGGGCAAGCAAAGCATGCAGAAGGTTTCCTATCGCCTGCGACAGCCGCATGCGTCTCGGGATATCGCACTTGAACTACGTGGGTAACGCCCAGTTCCTTCCTGCGTTTTCCGTACCCATCGAGCAATCCGAGTCGCCAACAACGCCTGGCTCGCTGGCCGAGATTGCACGCCTGGTGCGGGAGGTAGTCAATTCGGCCGACGCTGAGCACATCGCGTCGTACTTCGACACGCTCTACAATGAACCATCGTCGTATACGCGGCCGTTCATTGCGAGCACACTGTTTAAGAGCACCGGTAACAATAACAAGCCAGTCGCGGTTCGGGCTGTACAGCGCGGACTTCGGTCGTGGAGCGCCGGCATTTGCCACAACGCGGCCGAACCGCGTTGCTGAGGCGGTTTCGATTCTGCCCGACCGTCCACCAAGCAAGGACTTGTATGTCAGCTTCACCAACACAGCGCAGATGCTGGAGCTGATCCGGACCAACAAGTTTTGGAGCGACTTTGCAGAGTTTGTTTACTGAACTCATTTGCTGGTGCAGTGATGTTTTCGCAATTTCTATATTTGGTGAGTGCTGCTGATTCCTGCATAGTGTAAGGTTGTCAATCGCACAGCCGAAAAAAGTAACGCCAGGTTCTTTGCCTCAGCTATTTTTTTATAATACTTACAATGGACGATTTTGTCTCTTCGGTACAGTCGCAGGTGTATGGGCTGTCGACGCGCGATGCGTTCCCGTCGTACATCAATCTCCAGTATGTGTTTTTCTACAGAAACACCAACAACACCAAGGATTTTATGGACGCCAATACTCTGCAGCGTGCGTTCTACAAGACACTGGAGCAGTTTCCGATCCTTGTCGGCCACTACCGACAGCGCAGCGACCGCGGGTTGAGCATTGTGGTTGACAAGGACAACCTGAACATGCCGTATTACCTACGATTCAACAGACGGCACCGTCCACTACGAAGATCTGAAGGCGCGCAAGTTCCATCGCGACGCGTGGCCCAAGGATCTGATGACAGCGCACGTAATGGCACTGCCAGTCAAGGGGACGAAGCAGCTGCGGCTCAGCCATGTGAATATCGTGCGGCTCAAAGACAACAGCGGGGTAGCCCTGTATCTGGTCTCTCAGCCATGGTGTCGTAGATGGCAGCAGCTACTTCCAATTCGCCCACCGCTGGGCAGCCGTTGCACAGGCGATGTCCCGCAGTGAGCCGATCCCCACGGCCACGTTCACCATTGGCGCGTCAAAACTGCACCAGGGGTTTCCAAAAGGCCGCGCATCCTTGGACAGGCTGCTTCGTGAGTACTTTAGCAAGGAGAACTTTGCATCGAAATTGCTGGCGTGGCTGGCGCCGCACACACGTGCCCGGTTGCTGAGCTTCGCCACGCGGCAGGTCAAGATCACAGGCGGGCTGTTCCGCGTACCCAGGAAAAACATTGAGCAACTTCGCCAGCAGATGATTGAGATTGCACCGCCGGGCACGCACATATCGGAACAACGACGTAATCACTGCCATCATAGCCAAGGTGAACGCCCAGGTGGTTAGCAGGATCACGAAGAAATCGTCGAATATCGGCGACGCAGTGCTCAGTAAGCTGCGCAAAGGGCAGGAGGTGCGGCTGGTCACTGTTGCATGCGATATCCGGCACCGCCTCGGCCTGAGTGCTGCAGATCTTATCGGCAACGGGCAGTTTTTGCCTACGCTTCAGATCCCGAATGCGCAGGCAGAGTCGCCGATCACCCCCGAGACGCTGTGCGAAATTGCTGTGATGGTTCGGCAGGCAGTTGATGCGGCAACGCCTGAGCGCATTGCAGAGTTCATTGAGGAGGGAGACAGACATCCAGGCGGGTTTACATGCCCAATTGCCAATAGCTCGTCGCTGGGATCAAGCATTGGCGTGTCGAACCAGACGCGCTTTGGAGTGTACGAGACCGACTTTGGATACGGCATACCAGAGTTCGCTCTGATTGACCCGGAGCTGGGGCCGGGTCTGGTCTCGATCCTGCCGGCATGTCCGCCCAGCACCGACTACTACATCAACATATCTAACCTAACCACGATCATCGACGGGCTCAATCGGAACGAGTTCTGGACCGGCATCTCAGAGCGCATATTCTGAAGTGCTTTGTGTATCCTCACTGGTGGGCAAGCTGGCAAGCGTAGCACAGGCAGATGTTAGAAAACACTGCCTAAATGTTTGCACGCCTTTTGCGATCAGCAGATTGGTGAGCACGAGGCATGTTTCATGCGTGCAACGTCTGTGCGCGAGCAAACATTACGGGGGACGCTGGTATAAAGGCAGGCTGGGATGGCGGGCGAGGCTATGCAAGGACTTGCTAGTCTTTGGAATTCCGCTTACAAGATCTTCCTTCTCTCCTTACGTCTGCCGGTCTCTTCCCCCTCTTCCTTCATGTCCGCCCACCCCTTTTAATGACCCTCCCACTCCCTGAATGTAGCTGAAAACCAAACAAGCTAGTCCTTACCGCTTACGACCTCTACTACAAAGCCCCGACTCTACGAACAAAAATCGCAGCTCTGAGCATAAACCCGCTATTTTGTGCTCAAACGAACCACACTAAAACCACCTACCCGCATTTAACGACCCGACTCTCTATCCTCCCGCCTACTTACGTAATGCCAATTTTGAGAAATAAGGATGTTTTAAAATAAAATGTAAAAAACACAAAGCATTTTCAGTAGGCAGTGCTGCGGTGGCTCGTCCGGCCGCTCTTTCGGCGGCGGCGTCTCGAGTCCTCCTCCTCCTCCCTACTGCGCTCATTCTTGGCCATGATGGCCAGAATCTGGACAAACAAGCGTACCAAGTCATTGAAAAACACCAGGGCATGTGCCACCGGATCCAGGTCACCGAGCCGCGCCTCATCGAGCATCAGCTGCGTATGCAGCACCACGTACACGCAAGTGCTGGCCAGCGCCAAGTACATCTCAGCGGTCAGAAGCAGCCGGGTCGGGAAGAAGAAATTCACCAGACTGACCCACGCCACCGAGCCCAAAGCAAATGCCACCACACCGATCATGTAAATGACCTGGCGGCGAGTCGACATCACAACGCCCAGAGCAAACGACGCAAACAGCACGGCAGCCGACCCCATGGCGCCGTACAGAATTCCAGGGTTGTGATACAGGAATTCCGAGCACAGCGGCATCAGCAGGGCGCCGGTCATGTAGCCCGACGTCCACAGCAAGGTGCGACGCAGTGTCAGGTTGTCCTTTGTCGGTCGCATAAGCAGAATGGCTAGCGAGGATAGCACGGTCACTGAGACAGGCCAGTAATGGATGGATGAAGTTGGTGTGCAAGGACACGTATGTGCCCATGATGGCCGAGGCCACGGTCGATGCCAGTGTCAGGTAGACGTCCAGAACCTGGCGCTGTGTCTTTGGCGGCAGGTCGGATATCTGCGCGTACGACCTGAACAGCGTCTCTGCGTCCATTGTTAATTTAGGAAAAGGGAATAATTAGAAAAGCGATAGGAAATACGTGGAGGAAAGCAAAATAATTGCAGAGTAAAGGAGGCAGACTTTGTTGATATAGGAATCTCGACTCCCAAACTAGGCCGATGGCGGATGTTCTTTTGCACGTGATTGCGCTACGTTGCGGTTTTTTATTCGGGTCAATGGAGCTTACTGCGCTCAGTGCACGCAGAATGCCAGTAGGATGGTGAGGGGAATATACAAAGGGGTGTAGATGTAGAGTCGTTATGTGATATTGCAAGGGAGGGGGTGCGAGACGACAAGGTGCCTCGGCAGCCTTTATATTTCACCAGCATGTCGATCCCTCCCATGCCCAGGCATCCCGGTTTGTGGCCAGTGCTGAGCAAGCAAACGACGTGGAAGATTATTAGCATCCCCCAACCAAGCCCTGATGCTGCGGATGCTGATTGCACCGGGTTTGTGTGCTGGCACATAGTCATTGCGGGAGGTGGAACAGGTGCCGCATAACCGGGCGGCCGTGGGGGCAGTTCCACGGGTGGTCCAGGCCGCTCAGGTTGGCCACGATCCGTCGCATCTGTGCAGAGCTCAGGGGGTCGCCAATCATGACGGACTTGCGGCAGGCGCGCGAGGCAAACATGCGGCGAGGCGCGCTCGCACCGTGGCTGCGGGTCGGCCGAGAGCCGAGCGATGAGCTCGCGCAAATCCGCCTCGCTAAACATGGTCTGGTCAATAACCGGCTGGCTGACCATGCTCAGGCGCCGGCCCGGCACCGCCTGCTCGTCCACCGAAAGGCCAAAGCCGTTGCGCTCAAGCACATGGAGATTCTGCATGGCCACGGCCTCGTCGACAATGTTGAGCTCCAGTACGTGGGGCCGGATCAGCGGCTGCGAGGCGATGCGCGCAGTCGATTGGAGTGTCTCGAAATTGTACTTTTCGTCAGAGGCGTGCTGGTCGATGATGAACAGGTCGTCGCGGAACCGCGCGATGATGAAACCCAGGTTGAACTGCCCGAGAACCTGCATCTGGGCGAAATCCGATTTGCGGATCAGCCGCGACAGCGACGCACGCGCCTCGGCATCGCTCAAATGCACGCCCGAGGCAGTCTCTGGAGTGCTGGGCGGTTCGGGGATGCTGGCGGATTGCTGGCGCTGCTGCATCCGCGCCGACACTTTCGACCAGTCGTAGGAGATGTCGCGCAGGCGGTTGCGGCAGGCGCCGATGACCATGGTTGCGGGCTTCTTGGCCGGCTGGCGCTTGGGCACAGCTGGCGGGGCGCTGGCGGTGGGCGTGGCGAGCAGTGATGAGCTCTCGAGTGGAATGGATGATGGCGCATGGACAAGTGCGGGTGGCTGCGCTGGCTTTGTAACCATGACGACGCTGGGTGAGACTCGAGTCTTGAGTGGCGGGGCCTCAAAGTCGTCGCTGCTGCGGACTACTGCAGGCGGGGCAGCGGCAAGCCGGTGGGACCACTGGCAGTTCACCACTGTCCATCTGCTCGGCCGGGCGCTTGGTCCCGGCGCCACCCAGCAAGACTTGGACCTTCTTATGCACTGCAAACTCGGACTCCTTCGGCTCCAGCGCCTCCCCCACCGCCTCCCTGAGCGCCCTTAGCACCACGTCCTCGTGGCGTAGCAGAATCGTGCGCTTGTCGGGCGTCAAGTTGACATCGACGGTGTCCTGGTTGACGCCGACCATAATGGCAAACACCGGGTACCTGGCCGGGCACTTGCCGCGGAACAACTCGTTGACCAGGCGCTTGGCGCGCATGAACTCGCACGGCCGCCCGTTGACAAAAAAGTACTGCTTATCCGATGCGCTGCGTCCAGCCTCGGGCAATGCCCGGGAGACATGCCCGCCTACAGTCACATCAAGGCCCTTCGATCGTCTGCGTGAAGGAGATCTCGGCCAACAGCGGCCGCTGCTGCGACCCAAACACCGCCGAGAGCCGGCCCAGCAGCGAGCTTTGCGCGGCCGTGCGCACAGCCACCGACGCGCTGCCCTTGGTCTGGTTGGACAGAACCAGCCGCGCATTGCTGATGATCGCGTACTGCTCCACAAGCCCCACCAGCTTCAGGTATTCGCGCCTGGCGTGCCGCTGCAGCTCCTGCTGCCGCACCGGCCACCGCCCAAACAGATTTCGTCAGCACCACCGTCGTCCCGTGGGAGCGGGCGACCGGCGAGGATGATGCGAGGGCGCCGGCCATGTCGTATGTCAGCTGGACGCCCATGGGGTCGCTTTCGCGCGTGCTGGTGGTTATAGCTGACCGTGGCCACGGCGCACAGCGAGCTCAGGGCCTCGCCGCGGAACCCAAAGGTGGTGATTGTGGAGAGGTCGGTGAAGCTGCGGATCTTGGACGTCCAGTGCTTGCGGCACACCGTGGCATGTGCCGCCGATGCGATGCCGCTGCCGTTGTCTATCACCGTGATGGACGTCAGCCCGTTGTCCTTGAGGCGGATCTCCACCGACGTCGCGCCTGAATCCAGGCTGTTTTCCAGCAGCTCCTTCACTGCCTGTCGCCAGATCGACGATCACCTGCCCGGAGCACAGCCGGTGGACTGTGTCCTTGCCGATCGGCAGCATTTCGCCACTGCCTCCTGCCACTGTATCTGTAGACATGCCAACACAAGAAATACTGTTTAGATGGGTGCTTTATGAGAGCGAAAGAAGAACTAGTCCCCGCGGCCGCAGCAAATCCCCTCGGCAAGCGACCTAAACTCCAGATCAGGAGCCCACGTTATGGTGTCTATCGGGCTAGTTCGCAGTACTCGTCAGCTCGCTGCCGATCCGGTAGTTGGCAATCTTCTCCCAATCAACCTTGTTGCGCGTCACCGGCAGCGTCCGCCGCAGGCCCCTGAACGTCTTCTCCGCCAGCTGCCGGAACCCGTCATTGATGCCGCGCTGGAAGTCGCCCTCCAGCTCGCCAATCCTTCTTCACCACCTGCTCTGCCCTGGACGTCCGCGGTGAACTCGGCCTGCGTGTCCAGCTGCACATTCCCGTCCTCGAAGTAATGCACCGTCACCTTCGCCGACCCGTTCAGCTGCCCCGTCTCCGCACTGAACGACCACACCGCCCGCCACGACCCGTTCCAGAAGTTCCCCGGCGAGAACCGGTTGCTCACAATGCACAGCACCAGCTGCCCCTCGTGCGAGAACACCGTGCCCGCGCCCTCCGGGTAGTGCGCCAAAACATATGCGTCCAGCGCCGTCTGCAGCTGCGCCCGCTGCTCCTCGTTCGCCCCCGCCGCTGCTGCTTCCTGCGCATCGTGAGCCACGCGACGCACATGGTCGAATGCAAACTCCTGCTGCGTGTTCGGGCACAGGTACCGCCCGTCCTCCAGCTTGTTGTACGGCGTCAGCAGCACCTACCAGGCATATTTGGCAAAAACAAATTCAGCAAACCTTCCTTGCATTGCCAGATCCTCACTTTGTCTTGCCTCCTTACCTTGCTCTCCGTCTCCGGCACCTCCACCACCAAAAAGTGCTGCATGTTGCTCTCTGCCAGCACCGGCTCGATGTGCTCCTGCAGCGCCTCGTCGTCGTTGACGATGCCGCGAATGTCTATGAAGAACAGAAATCCTGGCCCAGATGAGCGAAAGGTTGCAAGGGTCCGTGCCAGCAATAGTAAGCTTTCAAGCGCCCTGTGGCCCTTACCGTTGAACACGTCGTCCACCTCGCCCGGCGGGCTGTGCAAAAGAAGCTTGGCTGCCTTCTCAACAATGCTCATTGTGCAGGGAAAAAGTCGAAAATGTGTAGTGTAAATAAATGTGCGTGTAATTCAAATGCAATCAACAGCGGAAACGGAAAAAGCGGCGCTTTCATCACGGCACTCTGGAGCCTCTTTTCTCCTGGGCGCAGACACCCCTGGATCTCGCAAGGACGCTCCTCCCCGCCGCCAGCATGTAGAAGAAAACAAAGCACATTTGCTCGGGGCGGTAAATTTTTAAGAAACTGTGGGCAAGCCTTCCTACCAAAACATAAAAGCTGTATGATAAAAGGAGACTCTTAGGCAGAGGCAGCAGCCAGCTCGCGACGGCGGTCGCGCTCCTCGGCAATGGTGAGCTTGACACCCTTGTCCTTGGGCAGCGAGATCCACGGCTTGTTGCCGTCACCGATCACGAACACGTTCGTCTGGCGGGTAGCGAACGAGCGGTCCAGGGCGTCCTTGACGTGGACGATGTCGAAGCCGCCGTGGTGGCGCTCGCGGTGGGTGATGATACCAACACGGCCCATGTTACGGCCGCCGGTGACCATCGCGACGTTGCCAACCTCGAACTTGATGAAGTCGACGATCTTGCCGGTCTCCAGGTCGATCTTGACGGTGTCGTTGACCTTGATCAGAGGGTCGGGGAAGCGGACGGTGCGGCCATCGTGGGTGACGATGAACGGAACGGCGCCCTGGCCCAGCTGGCAGCGGCGGACCTTGCCCAGCTTGAACTTGGCCTCCTCATCGGTGATGCGGTGGACAGTGAAGCGGCCCTTGATGTCGTAGATCAGGCGGAAGTTCTCGCCAGTCTTCTCGATCGAGATGACGTCCAGGAAGCCGGTCGGGTAGGTGGTGTCGGTGCGAACCTTACCGTCAACCTTGACCAGGCGCTGCATGAGGATGCTCTGGACCTCACGGCCGTTCAGGGCGTACTTCAAGCGGTTACGCAGGAAGACAACCAGGGGCAGGCACTCGCGCTGCTTGTGCGGGCCAGCCGAGGGCTTCGGGGCGTAAGTGCCAGTCAGCTTGTCCAGCATCCAGTGTTTCGGAGCGTTAAGACGCTTCATATGCTTCTTGGGACCGCGAGCCTAAAGGTAGACAAAACCAATCAAGCAGAATAGCCACCACGGCAAAGTTAGCACAGTGCAGTCGTCTTCAGAAAGCAAACCGGGTTTTTTGTATGTGGCAATATAGAGCGGCAACGCTGCCCTTGCTGTCTGTCGAGGGGAGGGGGAGAGGACAGGTCTGTTTGCGACAAGAACAGAGTTCGCTCGCTGCAGAACCAACGCTCTGCCGAATGCGCTCTCGAATGCCTGTCGCAGCGCCGCTCTGCAAATGTCTGCCAAGCAATTCCGACAGGTCGAATCTGCGCGGCCAGCCGTCCAGCCCGATATTTCCCCTCGCGCGACAGCAACAATTTTTTACAGCTGGGCGTATCCATGCGATTTATCGGCGCATCCATCTCTGCCAGGCTCGGATTCGCTGCCAGTCCACCGGGAACATACCATGGTTCGTTTTTCTTCTGTTATAAGTTTGACAGAATAGGCGTCAGAAAAGAGAAAGTTTCGCTCTGTATAGGCGGCCAAATCACTGTATTGGCTTGGTGCGCTAAAAATTGCCTGTGCCTGCAAAGGGGCTAAAGGACAAATCGGCTGATTGCGGTGGCGCACAGTAATTGCTGATTGCAGAGATCGATCAGTGCTTGTGATTTGGATCACCCTCTCGGATTCGCTGGGCTGGTTTTATTGGCCCTTGTGGGAGTTCGAACGTGACCAGTGTCTCTGGTATCTGGGTTGACTTGAGACTGGCCCGCCACACAGGAAGCCGAGGGCTATTTCTAAATGTTCGCGCTGCCCCTTTGCAGCGGCGTCCTACGCTTTTTCTTTCTAGCCTCTCACCCTATCCTTCTTCTCTGTAACGCCCGCCCCTTCACCTATTACTGTACTTTTACCCTCTGGGTTCCCCGTTCCCTTTAGATATTCCTTACTCCAGCTGTTACGACCAAACGACATGGACGCGATGCAGCTTCTGCTTGTACTGGCTATGTTCGGTGTGGGCGCGGCAGTGGCGGTTTCGGTAAGCCAGCGGTGATATGGACGAGCAGTAGCGACCCCCAGACTAGTCCAGTGCCATCTAATTAACTGTTTCCCCCTGTGTGTTAGACCCTGGTGGTGCACTTCAAGAGCCCGCAGCCGCGGCCACGCAAAGAGAGCGAGAACTACTACGAGGGAATCGACGAGAAGCACGAGCGGCAGAAGCTGGGCTCCTTGGCCGAGGCAGCCTCGGTTGATCTGACCATTGTGGTGCCAGCATTCAACGAGGAGGAGCGGCTGCCGGTGCTGCTCAATGACATACACGAGTACGTGAGTGCGCGGCGCGCCGACGAGCCCAAGTTCTCGTTTGAGCTGATAATCATGGACGATGGCAGCCGGGACAAGACGTCGGAGGTGGCTCTGGAGTTTGCGCGCATGCACGGCATCAAGGAGATCAGGGTGGTGCGGCATGTAATCAACCGCGGCAAGGGCGGTGCGGTGACGCAGGGCGTGCTGAGCGCCAGGGGAGCGTACATTATCTTCTGCGATGCCGACGGAGCGACGCGGTTCAGCGACATCGACCCGCTGTGGCAGAAGGCCCGGGCCAGCGAGCGCCAGGGCCTGGCAATCGCCATCGGCTCGCGCAACAACCAGGCGCTGTCGGGCACCGTGGTGCAGCGCAGCCACGTGCGGGCGTTCCTGCAGTGGGGGTTCCACACATACGTGACGATCCTGGGCGTGCGCGGCGTGCGCGACACGCAGTGCGGGTTCAAGCTGTTTAGCCGCGGGGCTGCACGCCTGGTGTTCCCGAACATGCACGTGGAGCGCTTTATCTTCGACATTGAGATCCTGCTGCTGGCGCGCTACCAGAGCATCCCTGTGGTCGAGGTGCCGGTCAACTGGCATGAGGTCGCTGGCAGCAAGATGTCGATCGTCCGCGATTCGGTGCAGATGGCGCTCGATCTGCTGGCTGTGCGCCTCAACTATCTTCTTGGCTACTGGAAAATCAATACACACTAAGAAGAACGGTCTGGGCTCGGGTGGGCCGGTTCGCCAGGCTCGAGCCTTTTGAGCCGTGGATTTAAGCTCAACCCGCGGATAATACTGGCCAGTAGTCCCGAACCGGCGGTGTGCTGTGTGGATCCTTGGGGAACGTGCCGCATATCCTCCCCGAATTAAATTTTTACAACGCTGTTTGAAAAATACGCGCGCGTCCAGCAGGGCGCTGTTCCCAACCCCGAATACCTCCTCTCGCCCTGGTCGCACTTGCTCAAGCGCGCATTTGCCGTGACTGCCAATTATCCGCCGGTATTCTCCGCTCGGCTCTCAGAAAAAATTTTGTATGCTCAGCCTGCGAGCGCGGCGGATAAAATCCCACCTCTGGTGCGGGGGCGCTGTCCCGTACAGCCTAGGAATCAGAAAAACAACCGCACTCTGCTCCTCCACCCCCACCTCACGCCCCTCTTAAGCGACCCACTCTTGTCCGTTCGCAGCCACTCTTGCTTTCTTTCTCGTTATCTCTTTTTCCTTCTCTTTCAAATCTCACCTCAATTTCACAAAATGTCGGCTGTCACCAAGTCCTCGCAGGCTGCCCGTTTCCTGTCGCGCTCGTCGAAGCTGCTCACTCCTGTGACTGCTCGCATGGTCGCCCGCGCCTCTGCCCGCCACATCAGCACCACTCGGTAAGCATACACACAGCTCCTCTGTATTCTCACCCGCGCTCTGTGTTTGTCTTGGTACTGATGCATCTGTCCGCCTGTAGTGCTGTCAGCTCGGCCGCTGCCCTGCGCATCAGCAAGATCGCGTCTCCTGCCAGCGGCATCGCTCGCCAGTACAGCTCCAAGAGCTACCCCGACCACCAGCTGGTCGGCATGCCCGCGCTGTCCCCGACCATGACACAGGGTAACGTTGGCCAGTGGCAGAAGGCCGTCGGCGACCGTGTCGAGCCTGGAGATGTGCTTGTTGAGATCGAGACCGACAAGGCCCAGATGGACTTTGAGTTCCAGGAGGAGGGCTACCTGGCCAAGATCCTGGCCGAGACCGGCACCAAGGACCTGGCCATTGATTCGCCGCTGGCCATCATCGTCGAGAACGCCGAGGACGTCGCTGCCTTTGCCGATTTCTCGCTGTCGGAGGCCAAGGTCGAGACCCGCGCCGAGGAGGCCGCTGGTGCCGCCCCGGCCGCTGCTGCTGCCCCCGCTGCTGCTCCCGCCGCTGCTGCCCCGGCTGCTGCCGCATCCACATCGACTGCTGCCTCGGGCGAGCGCATCTTCGCCAGCCCTCTGGCCAAGACCCTGGCCAAGGAGAAGGGCATCGATCTTGCTCAGGTCAAGGGCTCCGGCCCGCGCGGCCGCATTGTCAAGGCCGACATTGAGAACTTCAAGGCGCCCGAGGTCGCCGCCCCGGCTGCCGCTGCTGCCGCCCCTGCCAAGGCTGCTGCTGCTGCTCCGGCCGCTGCTGCTCCGGCTGCCGCTGCCCCGGCCGCCGCTGGCTACACAGACATTCCTCTGACCAACATGCGCAAGGTCATTGCCGCGCGCCTGGGCGAGTCCAAGGCGACGATCCCGCACTACTACCTGCAGCAGTCGATCACCATGGACAACGTGAACAAGCTGCGCAAGTCGCTGAACACGGCGGCCAACGGCGCCTACAAGCTCTCGGTCAACGACTTTGTGATCAAGGCGGCGGCGGCAGCGCTCCGCGATGTGCCCGAGGTCAACAGCTCGTGGCAGGGAGAGTTCATCCGCCAGCACCACCACGCCGACATTGCCGTTGCCGCGGCCACCCCCGCCGGTCTGATCACCCCGATTGTCAAGGCCGTCGACGCCAAGGGCCTGAAGACCATCTCGGCCGATGTCAAGGACCTGGTGTCCCGCGCCCGCGCCAACAAGCTGATGCCCGAGGAGTTCCAGGGCGGCAGCTTCACTATCTCCAACCTGGGCATGTACGGCATCACCTCGTTCTCGGCCATCATTAACCCGCCCCACGCTGCCATCCTCAGCGTCGGCTCCACCGAGCAGCGCCTGGTCCTGGATGAGTCGTCCGAGAAGGGCTTCAAGACCGCCGAGGTCATGTCCGTCCAGCTCTCGGCTGACCACCGGGTCGTCGACGGCGCCACCGGTGCCCTGTTCCTGAAGGCCTTCAAGGGATACCTCGAGAACCCCCTGACTCTCATTCTCTAAATTCTCCAAACTCTCTTTCTCTAGACTACAAAAGTTGCCAACTTTTTTATTCCACAAACACCTTGCCAGGCGAGCGATGGAAAAAGGATCAGGGGCGAGGATTGCGCAGCATGACCCCTGCGTGTCTTGGCAATGCGAAAACAAAGCCTAAACCTCTCCTAAAAAGAAGCCTGTCCCAAGCACTTTTCTCTTGCTCGCTACTTTCTTTTTTGTTTTTTCACACTCATCTCTAATAAAGGATGGTTTCGGATCTCACGTCCAAGTTCAGCAGCAACTCATTCGATACTGCCGCCAAGGTCACCAGCGTCTTCGGCCCGCCCGAGCTGCTCGGCACTTCTCCCGACCACCTACAGTCACCGCCCGCAGTTGCCATGATGCCCGGTATTGCCATGGACAAGGCAGACGGCGGTACGCCATCGTTCTATGTCGGATATACGGGCGACGACAAGATCCTGTGGTTCAAGATCCAGCCCGACAGCAACGGAAACGAGCAGGTGGTGCAGAGCGGATGGAAGCCTCTGCACTGAATTTATAGGCACCATGCTTTTGTCAAATAAATGCACAGGTGTCTTGGATGGTAATGCTGCAGCGGCCTGTGTGAATACCAGTACTATCGATTATAGGGCCTCCGAAACCCCATTTCCTATGGCCATGTTTACTTTTCCGAAGGCCACATGTAATATGTATGTGGGTATACAGCCTACTCACCTTTGGACTCCTTCTACATACTTGCATATAATATAATTTCACATGAAGTACATATTGCGTGAAAATATAAAACAACATAATGTACAAAACAGTCGCAGGAGGCTGGTCACCAACACATTTCATACTTGGCATACCACAGTACATATATATCATATGAATATGGAATAGTAGTGATGGAAAGATACTGACGAACATTAGTGTTAATGTTACTATCTATTAAAGACATAATCTGTCATCCTGTGGACACAAACATATGCTTTTACGGGCTATCCGTGCAATTATCAGACGATCTGGCATGGCTACTATCCCTGTGAGGATTTGCATCTACCTACAAACCAGTGCGTGCTCTACACTGTCTACCGCGTCCTAATGTATGAGAATAATCGATATTGTAGCCGGCTACTTCAAGAATGGCCCGTTGAAATCGGCATTTGCCCCCCTCATCCAGACACATTCGATCGTAAAGCGCACTGCGGTTTGATTTTTCGTTTACATGCCTCATTTGTATAGAGCGGCCTTTTTGCTTCTAACTGGAAGGAGGTTGACCGCCTATTAAAAGCAACTGTCTATCATTAAAACACAACTCTCGGCACTTTATCGTTCCTGATAACTATTACCTAGATATTCTCTCACTCTTTTTTACTCTTCGTAATGCCTGATACTACAACTGTTCGCTATGGTAGCTGGGAAAGCCCGCTGTCTGCAGCTGATGTCGCGTCAACATCAAAGTACGTCTCTGAGATCCGTATCGACAAGGGCTCGCCCTCCCGCGTGTACTGGACCGACTCTCGCCCTATCTGAGGGCGGGCGCCGCACACTGTTCAGCCAGGTAGACCACTGACTTTGATGGAGCCACCATATGCGAGCTGACGCCCAACACCCAGTGGAATGTGAGGTCGCGTGTGCACAGGTACGGTGGCTCGCCCTATGCCGTTTATGATGGCCTCATTCTGTTCTGCAATGCAAGCGACTGCGGTCTATACCTATTTGATGCGAACTCTGCTCTGGCACCTCGCCGGATTGCTCAGCAGGATGACAGGCTGTGGTATGCCAACATGGTCATCCATCCGTCCAAGAAGTTTGCTGTTGCTGTGCGTGAGGACCACCGCAATGGCGACATTGGCGCCTTGGCTGTGCTGGTCGCCATTCCGCTGCCCAGCGACCTTGATGCCGACGAATTTAAGCCGACCGATGATGCTGTGCTTTTCAGCCAGAGCGACTTTGTGTCGAGCCCTGTGTTCAGCCCCTTGAACGACGAGATTGCATTCTATACTTGGAACCATCCGAACATGAACTGGGATGCGACTACCCTGCACCGTGCCACGCTCTCGTTTGACGCAAATGGGGTTGCCAACGGCCTTGATAACCTGGCAATTGTCGCTGAAGGCGAAGGTGACGTTCAGGAGAGCATCTACCAGCCGCGTTTTGACGATGCTGGCAGACTACATTTCCTTGTGGACCGCTCGGGTTTCTGGAATCCGTACTATGTTGACAGCGACGGCAAGACAAACCAGTCACTGGCTAAGTCGATGAAAGCTGATTTTGCAGTTGCTGAGTGGGAATTCGGCTTTTCTACATTCCAACCTGTACCTGGAAAGCCGGACGAAGTCGTAGTTCGCTATATCGCTGGCGGCAGAGCACACCTGTACCAATTGAATATCGTTCCACATGAGATGACCGAGTTGCCGACTCCCGAGTGGTCCGTCATGGATGCATTCCACTTTGGTGTTGACCCGAAATCCGGGTCTCAGATCCTCATGATGCTTGGTGGTAGGCCAAAAAGCACTGTCTCCCTCTTCACTTACTTCATGAACGATGCACCCGATGCCAAGCAGCTAGTATTCGGTGGCGCCAGTGTCACTATGCTCAGCGATGAGGATATTTCTATCCCATCGGAAATCGAATTCCCCACCCGTCTGCCACCATTTGACAACGACCAAGTTGGCCAAGGTGGGTCCGATGCAACGGCATTTGCCTATTTCTATCCACCGACTAACAAGAACTTTGCTGGGCCCGCTGGAGAACTGCCTCCTCTTCTTGTTCTCAGTCATGGTGGGCCGACCTTCCAAGCTGACCCGATCTATAATTCACAGATCCAGTTTTGGACCACACGCGGATTTGCTGTCGCCGATGTAAACTATGGTGGATCAACCGGTAAGGGCCGTGCCTACCGCGAGCGGCTTTATCCATGGTTTGGCATCGTTGATGTGCAAGACTGCTGCGCCGCAGCCCTCCACCTGGCAGAAACCGGCAAGGTTGACAGACAGCGTCTGACAATCATGGGAGAAAGCGCCGGTGGATTCTGCACATTGGCTGCGCTTACATTCCTCCCCGAGGTATTTGCTGCCGGTGCCAGTGTCTGCGGTATGAGCGACTTGGAGCTCTTTGCGCAGGAGACACACAAGTTTGAGGCACACTACATAGATAGGCTTGTTGGGCCATACCCAGAAGCACGGGACCGCATTGCTGCCTGGTCGCCTATCAATTCTGTGGACAGGCTGGAGTGTCCGACTGTGTTTTTCCATGGTGCCGATGACAAGATTGTGCCACCGAATCAGGCGACAGTGCTGGCTGAGGCACTGAAAGATAAGGGCGTCATGGTAGGGCATGTCGAGATTCCTGGCGAGGGGCATGGATTCAGGAAAGCAGAGAATATCGTGCTCGCACTTGAAGGGACAGCTGAATTTCTTCGGCAAGGTCCTGGGATTCACTCCTGCTGGCACATTCAGTCAATCGAGATCTTTAATGAGAAGTAAATGTTGCATTCCACACATGGCCTCTATTCTGCAAATAAAGTTGAACTATACTGTGTATCTTCCGTTGATTTTTATCATATTTAACCTTTAGCAAGTAGCCCATTTAGGAAAGTAGTGCCTGTATGTTAGCTGTCAGTTATCATCTGCAGTGCTACTCTGCTACGCTGTCCACCACTAGAATCATCACGATACATGTGGAGGATCATACCAGAATTGCAGGTTTCCATACAACGTCGCTGATAATAGCAAAGTAAAGCTATAGCCAGAGAGAGTTTTATATACACGTCTATTATACATTCTCATCCCCATAGCTTAAATCCATTTGAAGTGCTTTCCAGCGCTGCCATGAACAAGAGTAGCCATTCCTATTGATGTGATTTTTGAGGAATCTTTAGGACTCAACTCGGGCTATACTATACGTATTACTTTCTATAGCCGTCTCTGGCAATACACACCCTCTGTCGAAAATGAAGCCCGCTATATGTCAATATGTGAATCATAATGAGGTCATGCACCTTGCCTTTCTTCAAAGACCGGCTTTACATAATGATTTACACGGCCATATACAACCATACAGTCTGTTGGTACCTGAAGATCCTTTTTGAGATCTTAGCTTATATTAAAATTTTGAACTGATTTTAAGAATAAGGCGCAACTAACGAAATGGCGGGAAAAGATGGATAAGATGAATCGACTAACAGGCGACACTAAAGCATAAAAGACGATTAGAGTACAATGTTATAAAAAGGAACAAATAATAGGGTGACGGAAAGACATGTAGCTGATGAGGTGTCTAGGGAGAGGTGCGGTTGTTTGTTTCAGTGGTGGTGGGGTGCGCAGGCCCAACCTTTTTTAAACCACAGGCTTGTTACTCCTTGAAGCCAGCCTGAGGAGTAGCCGGGTTAAGAGTGCCAGTTGATGCAGTGCTGTGGCCGCCGTTCATGTTCATGGCGGCGGCGGCTGCAGCGGCTGCGGCAACCGACAGGTCACCTCCGTCCTCATGCGGGACACCCTGGATAGTGGCCTTGTTGGCAAGCATGTCGGTCAGCGCCATGTGCGATGACGACGTATTGGGCATCATCTGGATTGGCGATGCCGCGGTCGAGTGCTGGAGGTGATCGGGATGCCCCAGCGCATGGTGGTGCGCATGACCACCCATCGGCGAGTGCATGTCGAAGGACGATCCATGATTGACCATGCCGGTAGTCAGGGGTGGCAGCATGTGATGGCCGAGCGGGCCGCCCGACGACGGCGGTCCTTGCATCAGGCCGTTGGGCATGCTGGCGGCCAGCGGCGTAGTCGAGCCGCTGCTGTTGGCCGGGCTGTCCTCGTTGGAGCCGCCGCCCTGCTGCTGCTGCATGTTGGCAAACTTGGCGCGCTGGCGCTCGTGGATCCGCTGGTGGCGACGCAGGTTGCTCATGACCGAGAACCGCTTGCCGCAGCTGTCCCAGGTGCACTCATACGGCTTCTCGCCCGTGTGCGAGTGCATGTGCGTGGCAAGCGTCGACGGACGGGCAAACATCTTCTGGCACACAGTGCACAGGTAGCGCTTGCGCTGCGAGGTCGACGACTGGCCGTGCATGCCGACGCGGCCCACACCGCCCGACATTGACCGGGTCGGCGTTGGGGGAACGGCCATGCCGTTCTGCTGGCTGAGACTGGCTGACGATGGCATCGACGAGGCAAGGGGCGGAGGGTTCTGGAATAGCAGGCGACGTGGCCGAGGAGGACATGGCCATGTTGAACCGGCCCATCATCATCGGGTTGGTGGCAGCAGCGCCGTAGTGCTGGCCGCGCATGGTTGCCATGTACTGGCCCTGGTGGGGCGTGCGGTGAGTAGGCACTGCTGGCGGCAGCAGCAGCGGCCATGGGGTCGAAGGCGCCGTGCGGCGAGGTGGGCACAGCAAAGAACGAATTCGAGCGCTGGTAGTTACCGGCGGAGTCGATCGGCGGCAGGTGGATGCCGGCGTGGTCGGCCGGGTTCTGGGTGCCGTCAGCCGCAGTGGGCATGGCAGCATAGCCGTGGTAGGCAGCGGCAGGGTTGGTGTAGACGCCCTGGCCAAAGTCGTTCATGTACGTGCCGGTGGTATGGTCAAACGACACGGCGGCGGGGTCGTGGGAGAGACCGTTCTGCTGGGCTGCGTGTTGGGGCTGCTGTTGGGGATGGCTTGTTTGGTAGGGGTGAGCGGCATGCATATCGGCAAGGCCATTGGGCTGCTGCTGTTGCTGCTGTTGCTGGTGGTGGTGCGATGCAGGCGCGCCAGCTGGTGGTCGCTGTCGAGTGCTGGTTGTAGTAGTACTCAGCAGCCGGGTTGGCCGCGCCAAACGCGGAGTCTCCGCCCTCGAGCCCGGTCGCACCCATACCGGCGGAAATTGGAGACGTAAAATTGGCCGTCGAGTACCCGACAGCAGCAGCGGCACCCGGAACGGGAATAGCCGAGGCCTGCTGATAGGCGGCATATGTGCGCCAGCCATCGTTGGTCTGGGCAAACCCATGCGAGGCAGCCGAAAGTGGTGGCGTCGGCTGGGCACCCATTGCTGCAGCATCAGCACCGATTCCATTCAGCACGCCTGCGTGCGAGGGGTCGTTCTGCTGCTGCTGCTGCGCCTGCTGCTGCTGTTGCTGCTGCATGACCTTGACCAGCGGGGTGTCTGGCGGGCTGCTGGCAGCGGTGTCGGCGGGCTGCTGCGGGTGTGAGTACTGGTACTGCTGCTGCTGCTGCTGTTTTGTCGCATCATCGTTCGGGTATGAGGCGGGGCCCGACATGTAGCTGGCGCCGATGGGCTGGGCAGCCGTCGAGTAGGCATGCGACTCGGCTGGCCACGACGCAGCCACGGCCGTGCCACCTCCGCCTCCCAGGTTGTTCGGGTCGGGGGTAATAGGCACCTCCAGTGGCCTGGGGCTTTTGTACGTGATCGGCGGCGTTGGCGCTGTGTTGCATGTTGAGGGTAGGCGATGTTGTGTAGTTTTCAGCGTACGCGGCCATATGGGTGAGCTACTGTACGCGAGCGAGTGGAAGCTGGTTGTTTTGTGACAGCTCGCTGGTTGCCTTGTATAAATTGAAGAGGGCAGTTGCGCTGAGAGCCTGGGGGATAGGGAATAGAACAGAGAGAGAGAGAGAGCTTCGTGTGTGGAGGGTGCGAGAAGTGATAGCGCAGTAACAAAACAAGGGAATTGATCCGCACAAAAAACTTGTTCGCGTCCTTTTTGTGAGTGTTCCTGGTCCAAAGCCCGAGTGTTTACGCCGTTTTGTTGGTGTGCCTACAGTGAGAGTGCGTGCGAGTGGAGGGCAGCCTGCTGCTGGATTTAGCGCCAGTGGTCGTTACCGGTGGAGTGAACACACCACACGAGAGCACAAGGTGGACGCTCTCGAGCCAGTGGATTTGCACTTCTCAGCTAATGATAGGCGAAAAGTGAGTTGTACACAATCGCCAATCTTTCTCGGAACGCGCTCAAAAAAGTTGCATCACAATGCGCGAAGAGCTGAAAGGAGAGGGAAACCACAACAGGGGGCCCTGTCCAGGGCATCCAAGCGCCATCCCGGGCAATCGCGCGCTGTGGTGGATGTGCGGGGGACATGTCGAGGACATGTCGCGTGTGTCATTGAAAACGTACCTCGAGTGGGAGAAAGAGCAGAAATGTAGGGGTGCTTGTAGCAGGTGGGCCGGTGCTGTTCCTTGAGGAGAGGGCAGTGGTCTAAGAATTATTGTAATTACGCGTGCAAAATAGAAGGAGAAAAAGTGGATGGCGCTGGAGAGAAAGGTGCGGTGAGACGATTTGCAAGAAAAAGTAGTCTAGAGATTACACGATCCTCTTTAAGTATCTTCTGCCGTTCAGAAAAGTCGCACAGGCGCTGCTGGAGCTCATCCTGGTGTTCTGACGCCTTTGCAACTAGCAATCTCCACAAAAAAACACACTTAACACGGGGCAAACGGAGGTTTGCGTATTGAGAAAATTTGCTCGTTCATTCTCAAGGGGCGGACGGTGCACCCGCAGATGGGGTGGGTCGCAACCACCCCCGGGCAAGTCTCTCGCTCTGCACGAGAAGGCAAGCAGTTCCCATTTTGTTATTGTTTTTCGCTGACCACAGGTGCTTGCGGGGGGTTTAGGGAACTTTGGAAGCCATTTTAGGGTAGGGAAGCAAATCCGCATTTCCCGCTGCTATCGCTGTTGGCAGGCTCCAGGCGGACGCGAGTCTCGCAGCTGCCGCGGTCTGCCCGCGTTAATTGCCTGGGTGTCGCTGCAAAAACAAGTGTCGCAAATTTGCGATGGGCCGGCGCCTGGGGGTATTCTGGCCCAATGGGCAGTCACCGCTTGCTGAGTCGACCATGATTGGCCTTCCCGCCCACAGGAGGGGTGCGCAGAGGACGGGGCTGCTCGGCAACACAGGTTTTAATTATCAGTGGAGCATGGGATAGGATGGGGTTGACGCCTGTGGCCAAACAAGAGGGACGCTCTTTCGCTGTCCCACAGGAGCACCGGCAGCAGCAGCGGCGACTGTGACCCAGGGATATGAGGACCACGGCCCGAGGGCTGTGGACCGTCCCCGCCACTGCGGCAGGTGTGGCGATTGATTGATGTGGCAGTCTGGAGTTTGTGCGGGGGAGGCGTTGTAGCGCGAGTCCGATGCGACATAGGCTCGCGGCAAATGCGGGCGGATGGTCCATTAATTAACAATCAGCGTCGCTCCATGGGGCTGTCACTCGGGCCATCCCTCCTCTCACGCACGCACATACGCCTGCCGCTGTATTATTCGCACAGGGTACGCGCGCCCCTGAAAGTGCCACTCAGCCGCCGCCCTTTTCTCCCTTGGCAGGCCCGGCCTTCCCTTCTGGGGCTTCTGGGGCAGTAGTCAGCGCCGGTGCGCACAAGGGACGCCCCTGTGCCGGCCGACGAGGTGGGTGTTTTCGGGGAACGCGGACATGGGCAGCCCAGCACTCGTGCATAACAAGAAACAAGCCGGCTGCAAGCAGGAATCACTCCGTGCCGCTTTCTGCTCTTGCATATCTCTCAAGCGTGCATGGCAAATCATTGGATGGCGGCTACTCGTATCACATGGAGCAGCTCAGCCCAAAAATGCAATTGCCGTTGGTTTTTTGCTTTGCGACTGCATATCGCCTCCCCTCCTCGCCTGGCCAGCCTGCGTGGCCTGCGATAACTCAGCGACCCAGAGCGACATGCGACTCCGATTCGTAGCTGGGGCTTTATTCACAGATTTGTCGCTCCCCTTTTAATCCTCGGCCTGTTTGGGAGCGGGTCCTATGTGCTGATAGGGGCAGATGCCCTCGGGAAAACTTACACCACTGGGCGCATCTTCTGGCCAGAACGTTCCCTTTGCTTTTCGCACTTGCCTCTTCTGGCATCCCCCGTCCTCGTTTCCAGCTGTTATCGCCCTCGCATCTCACCGTGCTGCCAGCCCCGAGCGCTGGCCCAATGGCAAGGGACCGGCCCTCCAGGCGCACGGGGGACGGCCCGGCTGTTCCCATCGCGCAGGCTTGCACACTGCAGGCAGTCCATGCAGCATTGAAATGCGTCTGTTTACTTTTTGATGTGATGGCACAGGGCTTATGGCGCGGCGGGGCGTGGCCTTCTAAAAACGACAGATGGCTTGTTTGCGCGATGTCTTGGGGTCTAAGGATGTGCCGCGGCAATCATTATCGTTTATTCCTCGTGAGTCTACATGTTATTGAACGGATTTCGAAGGATCTGCCACGTAGCTACCGCGGTTGTGCCCGGCGATACAGAGTGATGGCCATCCCTCG
This sequence comes from Linderina pennispora, assembly GCF_002104995.1. Taxonomy (NCBI): domain Eukaryota; kingdom Fungi; phylum Kickxellomycota; class Kickxellomycetes; order Kickxellales; family Kickxellaceae; genus Linderina; species Linderina pennispora. The sequence goes on along the minus strand of NW_024468250.1, from coordinate 689,264 downwards.
CCAGCTCCAGAATCCTGGTAGTTTTTTTGGCAGCCGTTTCTCACATTGGGCTCGGTGCCTGGACGGATCCTCCTCACTCCGCCCGCTGCACCACTCAATTGCGGAGCGGACGGAGTGCCCGAAAACAAAAGCAGGTCTTCGCCGGAGGGCTTCCAGTCGCTGCCGGGGAATGGCGAGCGATGAATGAGCGCCAAGGGCGTTCGGACATTGTCACTTTGTGGTCGGTCAGCTGGGGTGGTCAGCGCATGCATCCTGCACTGCGGTGCCGCAAGGAGGGGGTGAGAAAGTGCAACGCTGCTTTTTTGGCATTTCGCCTGTTCACTGCAGCCCAGCCGGCAATCCTTTTGACACTGCCCCCCGCAGTGGCCACGATGTAAAGAACGCCCTCGGATTGTCGCTCCGTTCAGCGTCTGCCTTTGCGCTCTGCTCTTTGGGATGCCGGGGCCATAACGGGCAGGGTTGCCCGATTAGGCCTGCCAATTTATTGCTCTGTCGCACTATTGCTGCGAGCATTCTAGTCCCAATCGCTCTGCAGCGACATTTGAAAAGGTTGGGCCCGAAATGCGACATGGCAACTCTGTGCCAGCAATTTTTTATCCGCCAGCGGGACGCATGGCAAAAACCGCCGCTTTCTGCATGATGACAGGTCCACAATCAACATGCACATCTCGGAGATGGAGGTGTGTCCGATTTGCGGTGGTCATGCCTAGGTAAAAAAAAAAGGTGGATTGGACTCGGGTTCGGTGGGTATCAGAGATTTTTGGCGCTCAACTTCGGATTCACAGGCTGTTTGTCTATCTGTGGTGGGTGCGCGGGTTAAGGCCGATTATCGCCCATGATGTGGCGAACATGTCCACCGCCCAAGGTATGGCTGCAGGCAGATGATGGACATGCACATGTATCCGCCCACCACCACAGCAGCCTTCTTTGGTACCATTCAGTGTTATATTTGTATCCGCCAAGGCTTTGTGCCTCGCAAAGTAAAGGCTGCAGTTGCCCTACTGTTCCCTTTGCCTCCCTCAATCTGCCTTATTTTTAGGACCCGGCTCGCTTTGTGCCAAGGAGTGCAGCATTAGCGGGCCGAGCCGCGGCTCGCTTCTCAGAGTCGACACCACAGGAATCTGCCTTCAGCCAAATGGTGGCATGGTGTTTCCAGGTGTCGATTGTGCGACTGCTGTCTTTCCTTTTTGAGCCAGCTTTCTTCGTCCCTGCTTTCATCCACTATTTAGCTTCCCTTGCTTTTCCAATCCGCCCATTTCCTCAACGCAATGGCAACAATAAACAACGGGTTCCAGAACGCATCATCGATACAGCCGCCGCAGCCAGCCGCAGCACCAGACCCAGGAGAGTGTCGCGTCGTCTGGGTCCAGCATTACTGGCCGGCTGAGCCATGAACCAGCAGCACCAGTACCGGGCATGAGTCATTCAAGCCCGGGTAGTGCAGTACCAGCGGCACAAAACACTGCAACACAGGTGGATTTGACCGAAATCGACGTAAGTTGTTGAGACACTTGGCGCCCTCCCCTTGTCTTACAGAGACACCCGGCGCTTTTGGTGTAGCAAGCAGTACGGTGCACTTGCAGAAGGAACACGAAGCCTGTTTCAGTTACTGCTCCCAGCATTTTTCGCATATTTCTGCGCTTGTTTTGTTGCCTTCCGTGTTGTTCAATCCAGGATGGGCAATGGGCGTCCCTAAAACCTACGCGTCCCCGCATATTCATTCTCTGATTGCATCCTCACACTCGTAGGGCGGGCTTGGAATGCTGCTGGAGAGATCGCGACAGAGCCTCGCGTCATGCAAGGTAAGTACTTTCCAGACCTATGTGTGTGCTGCCGCTCTACACCGGTCATGCAGAGGCCATTCAAAAACAATACGCGGTTGTTATTAGGAGTCGGTGGCGTTTCTGAAGAGTCGGGCAAAGGTCGAGGAGGAATACAGCCGCAATCTGCAAAAGGTGGTCCTAAACACGCTGAAGACCATGGACCGGACGCATGCGCGCGATAATTCGCACCAGGCGACATGGCAGAGGCTGGTGGAGGTGCACGAGACGATGGCAGCAAACCGGATGAAGTTCTCGATCACGCTGTCGGAGATGTCCGATGACCTGAGCAGCTACGTCAAGGAGAAGGAGAAGATCCGCAGGCAGCTCAAGGAGACCGAGATGCGGTACCAAAAGTCCTATTGAGGACATCGAGGCAGCGCTGGACAAGGTAAGGCGTACACACTAATGCGCGATAGCGAGTCTTTGACAGAGGGCGTCCAGCTAACTCTCCCCAGCACTCCGCTTTAGGCGCGCTACAAGTACGAGGTATACAGCAGTGAGTGGGAGAAGCTGCTGATAAAATCCGGCAACAGCCGCAGCGACGGCGCGTCGGCGGTTGGCGTGTGGGCAGGGCCAGGCACGGGCTCGGCCCCCACCTCAAAGTCGCGCAACATGGGAAATGCAGTAACCGGCATATTCAGCAAGCACAAAGGCACGGTGCAGGAGAATCTCGAGCGCATGGGCAAAGAGGCCGAGGTGAAAGTGAAGGTCGCCAACAACAACTACCGCAAGCTGCTCAACAGCACCAACGCAATCCAGGCGCGACTTTTACGATGTGCAGCTGCCCAAGATCCTGGCCAGCGTGATGAGTCTGATCGAGGAGGTCGACGAGTGCCTAAAGTGGAGCCTGGGCAAATACGCATACGCGTACGAATGCGCAGTCCTGGCCGATGCGCTGACGCTGAAGCCCTCGAATGGCGATCCGGGGATGATGGAGATGATCGAGGATATCGACAGCAAGACGGATTTGGATAACTTTTTGCGATTCACGGCGCACCAGAGCGGACGCGTCGATCGGACTAGCATCCCGTACAAGGAATATGAGATGGTAGGCTATGCAGCCACATGGCAAAATCCTGCAGATCGCTTATATACGGTCCGGGTAATCACCAACAAACATGCTCAATTGCTTTCTTGCCCCCCACCCATGTAGTCACCGATTGCACGGACATATGCAAATCCAAAGACAATCTTTGGGGTACCGCTGGCGACGCAAGTGGAGCGCGACGGACACGCGATCCCCCTGATAATCGTGAAGTGCACAAAGGCGGTTGAGGCGTTTGGGCTCCAAAACGAGGGGATCTACCGGCCAGTCGGGCCAGAGCTCGCAGGTCGCACGCTTGCGGAACGAATTCAACCTCGACGCTGACAATGTGGATCTGCAGCCGAGTGCCAATGCAGCCGACATCAACAATATCACAAGTGTGCTGAAGATGTACCTGCGCGAGCTGCCTGGCGGTCTGATCCCGCACCCGCACCGCGACACGCTCCTGGGAATGTTCCCGTTCGAGGACGACCAGCAGCCGCAGCAGGACACAGGAGAATATGGTCAATGTGGTGGTGTGCACGATGCGGGCGCTGCCCAGGATGAACGTGGAGATCCTGAACTACTTGGTTGCACATCTCGACAAGGTGCAGGCGTTCCAGGAGTTCAACATGATGAATTCGGAGAACCTGGGAATCGTGTTTGGGCCAACCATCATTCCGTCGGGAGACGACCCGGTCAATGCGGCAATGGATATCAGGAGATCGGCCAAGGTGGTCAAGTTCATGCTGGACAACCGGAGGGCCATATTTGAATTGTTGTAACCAACAAGCTCTACATGTCTTTTCGTTCGCCTCATTCGTTTCACTTATTCACTTTTATACGTCTGTCGTTTATTCTTCAAGCTAATATATTTCATTTCATTCCCAACACTACAGATCAACACTGGTTTTAGAGCGATGTGGTGACAGTCAGGGATGTCGCGTGGACCAAAAAGACCGGCGGCAAGTCGTGTGCCAGCGTGTCGATTTCAGTCAAATAATCCATGGTCTTTTGTGCGTTCTGCGATGCGCCTAATTCTGGTGCCTGCAAGGTCGTGAAGATCAGTGCGGTTGACGGCTTGCTTTCGCGGCGAATCAGCTCATTTAGGATTCGGTTTTGCGTCAGCGTCGGCATATCGTTGAACTCTGTCTGCTGCTGCTGCGCTGGGTGCGGCGGCAGAGTCGGCGACGTCGAAACAGGTGCAACTGGCGGCTGCTGATGCGGGTTGGAGTTCAGCGCCGCTAGTGCGCGGGTGTAGAAATCTGTCAGCACAGCTGAGCCGTCAGACCGGCGGCGCGCCTGCAGCTGTACGTTGTGGTCTGCGGTCGGGATATTGACTGGCGGCGCATCCACACCAGGCTGCCTGTCCGCCTGGCCATCCGCCCCTGATTCTACGCGTAGGCCCAGGCTAAGCAGCTGCTGACGGCGACTGACACTGGCGGGCGATCGTCTGTCGCCTTCTGAGATGGTCGCATAGCGTGCCAGCGCACGCGCGGGCCCATCGTCATCGTCGGTTTGCAGGGGTGTGCGCAAGCCAGTGGCGGGTTCGCAGTCCGACAAAAAGTCTGAATCCGACTCGCTGCTCGAGCTGTCGGCCCCCAAACGGCCAGACTCGTACCGCATGGGCATCGGCAGGTTGACACGCATGCTGAAGCCGAGCTGTGGTGACTCTGCTACATGCTCTTGTGGCGGCTGCACTGGCGATGCAAACGTCACGCCTTGTACTGGCCTCTCAGACTGTGCCATTCGCGCATTCGGCGGCACACTGGACGCAGACGCATCGCGTGCCACCATCGGTGACTCTAGCACCGCCGAATCGTACGATATGATTCCTGCATTCCTCAGGAAATGCACACGCAGCTCGGCCTCAACACGCAAGTCCCTAAGCAGCTTTGCCACCCGCCTCGTTTCCTCCTCGACATCGGCTTCGTCCTCGACAAAGCACATGACGCGCAGCTTGTAATTCCGGTTCCAATACGGCACCAGGTGCAGCACGGTGCCGAGCTGCAGGACCATGACGTACGAGTCAAAGTTTGTCAAAGTACGTGCTGTGGTCTGACGACCGTGATACCGCTGTGGCGGTGCCGATCTGGATCGGCCACAAGTCAATATATCTGGTTTTGTGGGACGACGTGCGGGCATGCTTGCGCGGGCCAAACCACCAGGACTGCGGAGAGACCAGCGAGTGTGCATCGGGCATAGTCAGGCCGAGCTTGGAGAAGCCATATGCAATTCCGATGGCCTTGCCCATTAGCAGCACATCCTCGATGATCCGCAGATACGCCTGCGGCTCGATTGGCGTGTTGAGCTTGATACCATCAGTCGGCAGCAGCACATCATCGATCGTGCCAGTGTCCGACTGCCTGTTGCTAGGCCACTGCTGGTTGAGCTTCAGGAAACCCATGACCACAATATTGGGCCGCATGCCGCCGAAGCCCAGCGCCAAAGATGATGGACCGGGCACCAGCGCCTTCGTCGGTATCCACTGCCAGATTCAGAAACGCCTTGACTTGAGCAAAATCGATCAAGCGCATCCAGGCAGCCTCCTGCTGACGCATTTCCGGCAGCGACTCGTAGAAATCCCCCTTGATGACATGGCCAATGACGTACAGTCCGCCCTTCTTCAACGCGTTGCAGAACCGGATCAGATGGAAGGAGCTGCGCGGGTTGTGTACCAGCAGCAGGATCTGGGGGCGCCAGAACTTGACGTGGTCTTTGCGGACATCCAGGCGGAGCATGAACTTGCGGCACTGGTGGTAGATGAGACTCTGCGTAACATCGCCCCAGGGCTTGGGCGGACATGTAAAGTGCACATACAGGAACAGCAAGATAACCACGCCTGTCGATACCAGCGCTGAGATTGCGTCGACAAAAATCATGACCGCAAAGCACCCAGATGCGCCGAGGAATGCCGTCCATGCCTTGAAGTAATGGAATGTCGGCCTAAAGTTCACCGATGCAGCCAGCTTCAGAACCAAGCACGCCAGATTGACAAAACCAAACATGATCAGGTTGAACATGGTCGTGTAGGGGGCGACCGCATTGATGTCGCCGGCAAGCAGCGCGAGCTGTGAGATCACGTATGTCAGTATGATGGCATTGACAGGGTTGTCGCTACGGTCAACACGCTTGAAAGGCCGCAGGAACGCAAACAGGTCGTCCTTGGCGATTGCCTGCATGATGCTGGCAGAACTCAGCAGCCCGCTCAGAGTGCTGGTGACGCTGGTGGTGATTGCACCGATGGGTATCAGCAGGGGCACAACGTTGATTTCCTGCAGCACGTTGAAGTTCTGGCGCAACGTGCTGCGATGCGTGGTGGCTCCCAGCATCATCACCACGCCAATGTACAAAAAGAACGTGATGATGACGGCCCACAGCGTGCCTTTGGGGATCGACTTTCCGGGCTTGCGCAGGTTTCGACGACATCGAGGCACCCGCCATGATACCAACGCACGCAGGGAACAGCACGCCAAACACTGTGCCCAGTGTCTCTGCCGGACTTGCCCTCAGCGATTGGCGCAAGGTCTGGCCATAGGTTTTCCTTGAACGTCGCCATGCTCCAGCTTGTATACCGAATGTGTTTCTCCTCGTGCTCAAACGGAGTCTGTACGCAAAACGACACAAACATCGACATCGTAGCAGCAATGATCAGAGTCGACAGGGCCGTCGAGGCCTTGGCAAACATCTGTGCGCCTGTCAAGCACACGATCGTGCAGAAGATCAGTAGGATAGAGTTGTACAGGATGCACCACCACCTGCCTTCCGGAAACACCTGCGCGACGTCGCCGATATTCTGCCCAAAGTTGTTCAGCAATGGCTCCACAAAGGCAACGTCGTTGAGCACGCCCGCCAGCAGCGTGCCTGCGTAAAACATCAGCCCAATGCTTCCGCCAAACTCGGGGCCCAGGGACCGCGACAGCATGTAGTATGGCCCGCCGCCCTTGACCGTGCCATTGGTAGAGATGGCTGAAATCGACAGTGTTGTCATGGTAGTGATTGTGTAGCCGCCGACAAAGGCGCCTACAGTGCCGACTATGCCGACCTGGCTGATAAAGTACCCCATGCGCACAAAAACCAGGATGCCCCAGATGCTCAGCATCACTGGCATGAACACCCCGTCCCACGTGCCGAGCTTCCGTGGTGCATCTGCCGACACACGCCGTCTGAATCGCCGCCTCCTTGGCCGCACACTGACGCTGCTGATGCTGTTGTAGCTGGCCGGCTCATCTATGGACCTTTTAGGCAATAGCAGGGTTGAGGTCTCGACTGCCTGCGATGTGCTGTGCGAGTCACTGTACTCCTCTTCCTCGTCTTGGTTGTCCGACCCGTCGTCGTTGCCTGCAGAGCCGACGCGCGCGAGCTGGCGTTCCAGGTCGTCAATGTGAGTTCCGGCTCGACTGAGGAAACGGGGCATTTACGAACAAAATTGAAACCGGATTGCCTTTAAAATATAAAAAGAAAAAATGGTATAGTGACAAAACTAGCCGAGAAAAAAGGCTGTGCGCTCTAACAAAGTTTTAGCTCCCTCTAACCACAGCCTCGGGATACCCAGACAATCAATGTCGAGTTGCAGACATTGCATCATCTGCATCCCCCTCCCCACCCCCCTTGATCTCACAGCACATAACGCTCAGACCTCACCCGTCATCAGCGGCCTTTTTGCGAATGCACACAAAGTACTGCTCTGACGACTGCTTTCTCGACGCATCGGGTTTCTCTACCACCACCTTCTCGAACCCTTCCTTCAGTGCCCTGCGCAATTCGGCCTCGCCGCCGCCCATGAAGAACTTGAGCACCAGGCACCCGCCGTAGCCCAAGAACTCGTCAGCAAACTGCAGTACGTCCTCGCACAAATTCATGGTCCTTGCTGCATCCGTCGCATGGTGGCCGGTGAACGACGGCGCCATATCAGACAATATCAGCCCTACTTTCCTCCCATCCAGTGCCTCCACCACCTGCTGCTTAATGTCCGGACTCAAGAAAGTCGCCCTGGATAAACTTGACATTGGCGATTGGCCGCATGTCCAGCAGATCCACGGCCACTATACGCTCCTTCATGTCCTTTGGTTGGCTGACACGGCGCGCAATCACCTGGCTCCAGCCGCCAGGCGCTGCTCCGCAATCCACAACGCAGATGTTGTGGGCGCTGGGCAGGAGCTTGTGCTTGTCAAGCATCTCAATTAGCTTGTAGCTGCTGCGTGCCCGGTATTGTTCAGCCTGGCCTGCTTGACGAATGGATCACGCTGCTGCCTGTTGAGATACCGGTAGGAGGACCCAGTCGCTTTCTTACTGGAGAACAACCGTAGGAAAACCTGTGGAGAGCGCGGAATTAGGGATACTGGTAAAAACGGAATCATGGCTTAGGGTGCTGGACTGGGAGGCAAGAGTGCACCAGAGCCTAATGATTTCACATAGTGTTTATCCCACTGCTTGGCGCACAGTCCAGGTACTATGGAGAAAGGCAAATCAGGAGTGATACGCTTTCACCTCCGTTCTTCTCTGGCTTTTTGATACGCTATAGCCACTGTAGGTATTGTTTACAACCGCATCTGTGTTCATGCTCACTTTGCTCCTCTTTCATGGATCACGATTGCAGCAGTAAAACTACAAGTTTTGCATACATTTCTGTATCTCATTGGCATGGATTGCTGTCCTATCTCGCATACAATCAACGCACAGCATGTGCATTCAGGCAGACACTGTCCCTCACGGCCTTCAGCTATCATACAAGTGAACAGTATGTTTGTGTGATACACAATGGATTAAATACCAAACACAACGCACTTGTTAATATTTGTCCAGCCTGGGATCAGAATGAGTGTAGAGCTGAGTCGGCGACAGACGCAGGAGAAAATCTGACACTGCCGCAGCTGATCAGCAGCAACAGCAGTAGTAACAACAGCAGCATCAAAGGCAGGGCAGAGGCAGAGGCAGAGGCAGAGGCAGAGACACAGACACAGAAGTGGATCTGCCGCAATGGGATACCAGGTAGGCAGCGAAATGCACAAGTCCTGGCGGTCATGCAGCAGTAGACGATAGAGCCTGTGCTCACACTTTGCTTGTGTGGATTTGTTGGTAGTCATGCCGAGCGGCAGCAGCAACAGCAACAGCAACAGCAACAGCAACAGCAACAGCAACAGCAAGGGGGTGCGACGTAAGCAGGGCTGTGTGCAGCACAGAACCAATGACTGTGGCCAGGCATCCACCGCAGCTGATCAGCAGCAGCAGCAGCAGCAGCAGCACACAGAACCAGTGACGGAACCTGCAGCGAGTCGTGCTTGGCAGACCTATTCAGCATAGGTGCTCCATTTCACATGGATCGAGGGCGGACAATCTCTGGAGGGCAAGGAGAATAGTTTGCTGGCACCTGAAAGTCTCCGCGTCAGTTAATTTCTCCTGCCGTAGACTTCCGACACCGAGCTCAGGGGCGCTACGGCTGTGCGGTTCCGGTCTGGCCCGTTCCACTGGCTCCGGCAGCCTTTCCTAAACGAGACATTGCTGCAACCGGCGGTGCGAGGAGTGTGTGGTTGAGAGATATGATTTGACTGAAGAAAAGGAGACGAAAGAGAAAAATTCACAGGGGGATTAAGATAGTGGGTCTAAGGGGTGGTGGTGGTGGTGCTTAGAGCTGGGGGCCCGCGGCAATGATCTCGGGGGTGGCCTTGTCGGCGTACTCCTTGAAGTTGGACTGGAACAGGCGCGCCAGCTTGCCGATGGTCTCCTGGAACTCCTCGGGGGAGCCCTCCCAGGCCTGCGACGGGTCCAGCACCTTGGCGGGCACGCTGGGCACCGCAGTCGGGATCTGCAGGTTGAACACGCCGTAGTTGGTGTACTCGGCCTGCTCGAGCTCACCCGAGTGGATGGCGTCGATGATGGCACGCGAGTACTTGAGCGAGATGCGCTTGCCGATGCCGTAGGCACCGCCGTTCCAGCCGGTGTTGACCAGCCACACGTTGACGTTGTGCTCCTGCATCTTCTGCGCCAGCATCTGCGCGTACTTGACCGGGTGCCACACCAGGAACGGCTGGCCGAAGCACGCCGAGAACGTGGCCTCGGGCTCGGTCACTCCCTCCTCGGTACCGGCGATCTTGGCGGTGTAGCCCGAGATGAAGTGGTACATGGCCTGCGCAGGCGTCAGCTTGGCCACCGGCGGCAGCACGCCGAACGCGTCGCAGGTCAGCAGCACAATGTTCTTGGGGTTGCCGCCCACGCACGGGATCTTGGCGTTCGGGATGTACTCGATCGGGTACGCGCAGCGCGTGTTCTCGGTGATCGTCTTGTCGGTGTAGTCCACCACGCGCGTGTTGCGGTCGTAGATGACGTTCTCCAGCACCGAGCCGAAGCGGATCGCGTTGAAGATCTCGGGCTCCTTCTCGGCCGACAGGTCGATGGTCTTGGCGTAGCAGCCGCCCTCGATGTTGAACACACCGCTCTCGGTCCACACGTGCTCGTCGTCGCCGATCAGCGGGCGCTGCGGGTCCGCCGACAGCGTCGTCTTGCCGGTGCCCGACAGGCCAAAGAACAGCGACACGTCGCCAGCGGGGCCCTCATTGCACGACGAGTGCAGCGACAGCACGCCAGCCTTGGGCATCAGGTAGTGCATCACCGTGAACACACCCTTCTTCATCTCGCCCGCGTACTCGGTGCCCAGAATCACCATCTGCTTGCGCTCGAAGCTGATCGACACGCTGGTGCTGCTGGTCATGCCCTTGGTGAACTTGTTGGCCGGGAACTGGCCCGCGTTGACGATGGTGAAGTCGGGCTCGCCAAAGTTCTCCAGCTCCTCGGCGGTCGGCCGGATCAGCATGTTGTTCATGAACAGCGCATGGTAGGCGCGCGCGCACACAACACGCACCTTGATGCGGTACTTGGGGTCCCACCCGGCGAATCCGTCAAACACGTACAGGCGCTCGCGCGTGTTGAGGTAGTCGGCTGCGCGCTCGTAGTTGATGGCGAACGACTCCTCCGACAGCTTCTTGTTGACCGGGCCCCACCACACGTCGTCGACCGTGGATGCCTCCTCGACAACACGCTTGTCCTTGGGCGAGCGGCCCGTCTTCTTGCCCGACTCGGCAATCAGCGCGCCCGACGACGAGATGGCAGTGCCGGGCTCGTAGCGCAGCGCATCCTCGTACAGCTGCGACGGCGACAGGTTGCGGCGGATCTTGCCCTCGTAGTTGATGCCCTCAGTGTTAATATTTGACGAAGCCATTGCTGTGTTGGTGGCTGTGTGTAGTAGTAGAAGAAGAAGAGACTGAGGGGAGGTTGTTAATGTACAGGAAAGATATAGGAGAAAACACGAAGCTTGGGGGTTGCTTTGATGAAATTGCTGTGATGTTATCGAGACCTGTCACCGATGGCGGCCGCGGGGCCTTTTATACGCAATCCACAAACCCCCATATGGGCACTGTGCTGGGCAGGCTGCTCCAGCCGTAGCTGGCCCGGCGCCAGGGGGCAGCAGCGATCGCACCGAGAACTAAAAAAAAAAAGCAAGTCACATTTACACGGGGCAAGGAGAATAAAAAAAATTCCCGCCTTCTTCCATCCGCGTGGCCACAGCCCCACTAAGGCAAGGGGGCAGCAGCGCTGGTGGGAAATACCGGAACTGGGCTGCGAGGGCTCGTGGCGAGCCCCTTGTTTTCGTTTGTCCTGGCAAGATGGCCTGTGCTCAGGCCGCCTCTGTCTGCCTCTCCCGCAATTCGGTGGGGGCCAAAGAGGAAGGCGGATTGCCCAACTCCACGTCGATTCCGTGCTGCCATTCTTTTTGCGTCCTCGTGTCAAACGACAGAGATAAGAATAGCGGCTAATAGCTGCTGACCCGGGTTTTGTGCAGTGCCCTGTGCCTTTAACTGTGCAGTTGCTTGCAGGCTGGTGGGAAAAAATATCAACAAACACCCTCTGCGGAGAGAGACAGGGGGCAAGAACGGCAGCACACTGCCCCTCCACACACACCCGGTGCTCCATGAACCAGGCACTGTCTGGCCCACCCAGCAAGAGACTCCGGCTTCCACTGCTACGCACACATGCAGCTCTGCCCACCTGAAGCAGCAGCAGCAGCAGTAGCAGTAGCAGCAGCAGCAGCAGCAGCAGCGCATCCTGGCCTTATCTCTGCCTAAAACAGGAAGGCACAGTCCCAGCATAAAACTAATTCCACCCCTCGCTTGCGTGCTGTGCCTCGCCCACAAAGTGGGGGGGAGTGGCCAAGCAATTGCAAATTAGCATATGAAACACGAGTGACTGGCGTGCATGGCAGGCACTGGGCTGGGCCTGGGACCCGGAATGTCCCGCTCCCCCTCTGCCCACCACGCTCCGACACGACCCATGCAAAATAAAACACACCAGACAACAAATATCCTCTCTACATGTCGCAATAGGCAGAAATATCCACGGCTGCATCCACTGCATCGCGGTGGAACAGGCTCCAGTCTTCCACCCAGCTGCGATATCGCCAGCCGCGTCTCCTGGATCAGACAAAGATATCCACAGAAGGGAAAAGGTGGTCTGAGCCTAAAACTCGCCTGTTATCGATGGAGGAGACCGCTTTTCGCATACATCAACCACCCACGATCCACTGCCAAAGCGGCAGCCCGATCGATAAGGACCCCCGAAAAAAAATAAAATAACTCTCACTGCAGTTGCTCCCAGACACCAAAGGCGTCGGTCTGCGTGCAAGGGAGTGGCGCGGGCGACCGGTGCCGCGTCTGCTGCTCGCCAGCGACCGAGTGGCGGGGCGACTAGCCAGCGCTAATTGCCTGCGTGCGAACCTGTCGCTGAGTCTCGGCAAAACGCCAGGCAGTGTTTCATGTCTCCCCCTGTTTCCCGCATCATATGCGACAAAGGCGAGCTGCCAAAAACAGCATGCCCTGGCCCGGTGGTGCCCGGGAGGGGAGCAGGACCGGGTCAGAAACTGCTGCCCTGTGCGCTCGCTGCATTTTTAGCGCATTTGCCGATCGGCTTCTCGATTGATACCAAAAAGGAAAATGTCGGGAGACCTCCCTCTGCTGCTATGGTTCCGGGATCACCCTAGTGTGCTTTGTGCTTCTACATGTTTCAGGTTGGCGGCGTCGGAAATAAACCACCCAAAAAACAGTCCCACCTAGTGCCAGAGAAGTGTGGAGTACACTAGCTGTCGTACGAGGCATGTCCAGAAAACTTGGGGCACGTCACTGCGAGCCAAGCATGGCAAAGTCGGAATCAGCGCAAGCAATGAAAAAGGTGCTGCTCGGTGAGCCCGAGGCACACCGCTGCTACAATCAACCCATGTTTTGGCAACAGTGCCAGGATTGCTGTGGGCTGCCTCGTTTTACACAACCCTAGCCGACTAGGCGCACTGCAGGTTGTGACGATCCCTGGCACCAGTCTTTGGTGGTGTCCAGTGTTAAGGGGGGGGGGCATCTGCTCAGGCACAGAAATGCAGCAGCATGGCCTGCATTTGGACAGGAAGGGTTGCTGCACACAAGGCGTATTGTTGGTGCCATGAATAGCCGTGATATTGTCCTCTTGTTTGTCGTCGATATACGCAAATGCACTGCTGTAGGAACATGGCTGTGCAGAATAACACCTAATTATTGACATATCGATAACTTTATGTGCATGCCTTATCCCCTGCTACATGGCCTTTGCTACCACAGAGCAGTAAAGTGCCTTCTGGCTACTCAGTTGGTACCATTTGAGTGCTGGGCGCAATCTGTACCAGACATATGCCCATACAGTCTGATTACTTATTTAAAATATCACAAGTTCCTCTTACCACTAAGCTACAACGCCTGCTTAGGTAGCTCACAGCAACAAGTATATGAGTGACTTGAGCTGGTAGCCCACAAACCCTGCTAGCAAAAACCTCTTGTAAAATTATCATATACCTATGCTCTTTCTAGGCTTAATATGCTTATCACTAGGAATATAGGCACACCTTTTACATAAGGACTGCAGCTTGGCCTAATTTTTTTTTTTTGGAAGGTAAAGCACCACTGCTTATCTGGCCACTATATAAGAGGTTCTTTATAGTTACTGAACTAGGTAGAAAGATATTTAAAACATCTAAAACATATTGTTCCTTTGTGACCATAGTATTTCTATAAAACCCCTACTAGTATCCTGAAAAATTTTCAGTTAATAAACAATTAATATTCTTCTACTGAGATATAGGCTAAGTTATAAAGAAACCAAACTGATATTTTTAGGATACTGATAGGGGTTTATAAAAGTACCCATTTTAGTATTTTTGTTTATTTGTTAATATAGTTGCTATTATTATTTTAGGTGTTAATGAATAATCTAGTTATATAATACTTATTCAATACTAGTAAATGATTTATAATTTGTTAAATATCTATTCTAATAAAAGGTTATTTGTTTATTTAAACTTTCTTATCTATGAATAACCTCTATACTATATTACTATAAATAGAACATTTATTGGTATATAGGATAGCTTGAAAGCATGTGTTTATTTATATAGTTCTTTAAGCTAACTAAGGATTTTGTCCTTACTGTTACTAGTATTATTCAGAAGTTATAGTAAGTTATCTACTAATAGCTTAAAGTAAATATCTTACTATACTTGTTTTAGTAGTAATTATATTAAGGATCTATAGATATAATATCAATGCTAGTTATTAATACTTCTAATTTTATATAAATTTAGTACTATGACCAAAGCCCTACTATGGTGCTGCAATATTTGGTTATCATATCTACTTTATTAAAGCCAGCTGACCAGTTATACTAACCAAAGTACAAACAAATGCATCTGTCTTATATAGAGGTAAACACACATCACAAGCGCAAGACTTTCAATTATGTGTTAATATTATTCTCAGTCCCTTAATTAGGATCACGTGTGCTTACGCAACCCGACAGTTCCCCACTATACAAGCACAACAGTCTGTACCAGTATGTGGTTTTTGTTTTTGTTTTTCTTTATGCTTATTAGTTGTATAAGTCGCAATCGTGTCTACAACACACCTTTATTCTCTGTTCGCTAGATAGCCAAACATTTAGTAGTTCCCTCCCCCCAACTGGACCTGCGCTCTCATAGCTAACACAATGAGGACCATTATCGAGTCGGATGGCAGACTGGTTGATTTTGGCAGCCGGCTTGTGATGCTGAAGATGTATATCACGAGCTTCATTTACCTCAGGTATCCTAAAGGAGAATACACGTTTCGCTGGCCGATGAGACTGACTGAGGGCATACACAGCATACCGCAGCCGACCAAGGCTGGTTTCGAAAATATCCACATGCACATCATTAAAGAAGAAGACTTGACGAACAAGAAGCTTCTGCGCTGCTTTTCTGGCACTCTGACCTTCAGGGCTGAATACCAGGGGAGGGATGTCTTTGTGAAATATGCTCGCGACGAAGACAATGTGCTGCCTCTCATCGCTGAATCGTTGATTGGAATGAAATTCCTTCCTAGGCACTCATATATACAGGAGTACCTCGGAGTCACAGCGAATGGCCTAGTCTCGGAATATTTCGACGGAAAGGAGCTTCCGATAGTAGACAGCCTATCGGATGTAGGGAAGAGCAGATGCTTTGCAGCGCTCAAAATCCTTCACGATCAAGGGATAGTCCATGGCGACTTGGGGCCACAGAATATCATGGTGAACGGAGACGAAGTCAAATTGATCGACTTTTCCAACGCGTACAGCAAGAAGTGGAATATCGACAGAGTATACCCAGATGGCTATGAACACCCGTCCCCTGCTTCTGAAGTCGAGAAGCTAACTGAATATCTAAAAAAGCTGAAGAATCACACCTCATAGCCTTTATTTTGGTGCTCTCTTTATAAGTAGCTTCCTAGCTTGCTCGCTTTTCTCTTCTTTACACCATAGTGCTGGCGCTATGGTTTTGGCTCTAGATCTTCCATGACCGAATTTGTGCGATGCATTCGAACTCGTATATAGCCTGGCGCATTCATTCTACGCCAGGCCAGCCATAAATATATTTTTTTAATTATGGCTAATATCCAATACTATTCTTCAGCATACCTACATTGCTATATAGCTAATCGTGACATACTGATTGAGATAGCTATGGCTGACATAGACTGAATAGTGGCCACCATAAAGCCATAGCACACCTAACAATCATGAGGTGCCCCACAGTTGTACCCTGATATGCAATTACAAATAAAATGAGTGAAGCTTGCGCCGCAAGCCAGTGTGGTTCCACTCACCACATGGCCTTCATAGTTTTCCAACTCTGTCATCAGTGACTCTGGCCTCTCACTTATTCCACTATTAGCGCAAGCGCTGTGACTCTGACACCTTTTCCCAATAATGGAGTCTGTGTTTATCACATTGAGAAATAGAAAGTGAAAAAGGAAGTGAAAGAGAGCAAAAGAGACAGTCGCGTAGCTTTGCAGGCCCACAATAAAAGCAATTCTCTATGTTAGAAGTACAGTTTATTATAAACTGCGGTGCTGTATAAAAAAAAAGAGAACAGTAGTTGGTTGCGAATATGTAGTATTGAGACTATTCAAAAAAAAAAAAGAAAGAAAGGGAACTGGAAAGCCAGGCACTAAGCAGTTCTGCTGGTTTTTGTAGTGAGAGTCCTAGTCATGCAATGCCATTCAAAAATGTTTGCATACTATTAATCCCTATCCTGAGTAGCCACATGAGGTTGGCTATATATACCCTGCTCCTCTCCTATCTATGGTAGATATCACACATTCACTCCTTCCGTAAATAGTCATATATTAACCTACTTCTTATAAATTTTTCATCTTAGTATTATAACAATACATTTTTCATTATAAACTTTAGTTTTACTTATATGCCATTTCTTTTATAAGAACATTATACTCTCTATTCAAACCTATCCAAAACTATGAGCAGGTTTAGAGCAGCTTTTTCCTCATCTAGGGTTAAACAGCTTATCCAGGATACAATTGTTGGTGTAGCCCAGGATTATATTCAAGGAAATGTAGGAGGTAATGGCCAAAATAATAACCAAGATAACAACCAAGGCAATAACCAAGGCAATAATCAAGGCAATAATCAAGGCAATAATCAAGGCAATAGCCAAAACAATAACCATAGTAATGCATAAGGATAGATTATATTATTAACTATATCCAATTTTGCCAATACATTACCTTAAATACTATAGCTAATAGTAGTTATTTAAATATAAGAAAGTTCTAACTACTTAAATATCTTATAAAAGAATAATCAATTAGTAGTATAGAAATCAATTACTAATTCAAATATATATTTTAAAAATCAAGAATATTTATTAATGAATATAAATATTATAACAACAAAAATATTAAAGAACTAAAAGATACCAAATATGGTGCTTCTCTAAAAACCTTTTAGTATCCTAAAAATTTCAGTTAATTGGGTAGGGCTTAGCCTCTATCTCAGTAAAAGCATACTAATTATATATTAACTAAAATTTTTTAGGATACTGATGGGGGTTTTAGAGAAGCACTATATTTAGTATCAGAATAGAAAAACTTAAATAAAATAAAATATTATTATAAAACTTAGAATTACAGACTAACTTCTAATAGGGTATATAATACTTAGTACTAGAGGTTATTCATAGATAAGAAAGTTTAAAGGAACTAATCATTTTTTATTAGAATAACTAATTAATAATATATAAATTATTTACTAGTTTATATAAATACTAAAATAGGCACTTTTATGAAACCCCTAGTAGCATCCTAAAAATTTTAGTTAATTTCTTATAACCCAGCCTATATCTTAGTAGTAGCTTATACAATTTAAGCTATTATTTTTATTATTTTTTTTTTATTGTTTTCCAACTCTAGATATCCTAGCTAATAATGTTGTATTCTTACTATAGTAGTTATTTAAAGATAGAAAATTTAAAATGCTTAAGAATCTTATAAAAGAATAATCAAATAAGAATATATTTATACCAATTACTAATATAAACTATAAATAATGGAGGTCATTCACAATCACTAAACTAAGTAAAAAGTAATTAGAAGTTGTAAAACTTTTTGTTCTTTTGTTTTTTTTGAACTTCTCCGAAACCCCCTTCGGCATCCTGAAAAATTTCAGTTGATACACAATTAATATGCTTCTACTGAGATACAGGCTGCGTCCCGAGAAATCAACTGAAATTTTTCAGGATGCCAAAGGGGGTTTCGGAGAAGTGTCTATTCTTATATTTTTATTTATTAGTTAATCTAGTTGCTAAAATCTTTTTGGCCATCACTAAACATTCTGATTTTTAAAATATTTTTCAACTGCTAGTAATTGATTTGTTATTTAATACTTGGTTATTCTGATACAAGATATTAAGTTTCTTTAAACTTTCTTATTTGTGAATGGCCTCCTTAAGAGTATATCTTAACTCCCTTTTGGGACTTGAGTTGAAGAATAGAGATAATATGCCTGATATATCTGATGCAAGATATACTAGTAATGGCATTGAACAGCAAGGATTTGTTCAGCAATCTGATATCTTTATGGATTCATGTGTTGTTGAGATTCCTGACTCATATACTCTAATGGATCAACTTCACAATATTACTCCTTTTGATAGATTGCATAGAGTATTTGGTGATGGTTATAGTTTTAAATATATAAGATGCAGCACAAGTGTGACAAATGGTAACGTCTCTGTGTATAAAGTATCTGCTCCAAATGTTGCAATAGCTGATCCTGCACTAACTGATATCTTTCTTAGGATGCATCAAGAACATGTATTTCTTCAAAACTATGATATTACCATGGATTGTCTAAATATTTCTTCTAGAGCTATTGTTAAGGAATTTCTTCTTGATAATGGAATCAGTAGCAAAGATATTCTTGATGATGAAAATAAAGTTGGAGCAAACTGTATTAGCTGGTTTACTGATGAAGATGAGATAAGAATAAGGAACAAGTTGTATAATAAATTTGTTCAACTCTTAGAAAGTGGTGAAGTTCGCAATCAACTTACTTCTAAGCTATCAGAGCTAGTAATGCCAACTTCTCAACAGTTTGGTGAAACACTTGTTGCGTGTAGGAATGAAGGATTAATGAGACTTGAGCTTACTGTTCACTCTCCTGAGTTGAAGGAAGTAGAATGGAACACAAACTTAATTGTTAATACTCTTGAGTTTCTTCATAACTGTAGGACATTTGCAACATCTTATGAAAAGCAATGGATGGCACTAGTTGATCAGATTCATAACAAACATACATTGTGTATTTACTTCCATAAAGAACATTCTCTTGGTTACTGCCATTGGTTCAATAAAACAACTAAGAAGAAACAAGGAATAGCTAAAAAGTTGAAAAAGAATGAGGATATGATGACTGTTGTTTCTAATCTTACATTCAATGGACACCCAACTGTTCTTCTTACATATGCTACTAGTAGTGGTCCTCTTGAATCTGAAGTTGTTCTGAGAAGAGATATCACAAACATCACTATTGTTCCTAGTCAGAGAAACTCCTTCTGGCCAGTTGCTTCAAGAGAAAGACAACAACATACATTTGCTGAAATGGGACTTATTAACTATCGTGGAATACATATTGATTGGTTAACAGCTCAGCAAGCAAGAGAGAAAGTTAGGCTTTCAACTCTCTCAATTGTTAGTGATAATACTGATGGTTTAGGAATAGATGACCTTCTTGCAGATATTAGCAATATTGAACTTGATGATCTAGAACCTACATATTTAAGAGAAAATACTGATCTCAAGCCAGCTAGATATAAAGTTGCTTACAACATACTTCATGTTGGTGATGAGTTCTTAGTTAGTTATTACTTCCTATATACTTTTAGAGGATTACCTTTCTACTATCTAGATATTTCTATGATTCACAATGAAATAGTTAGCAGCACTCATACACTTATCAAAGTACTGGCAAGTAGTCCATTTGGTGAATGTATTGCTTCTGTTATTGGCCAACCAAATCAAGAAGTGGTGCTTAAAGTAACTAGAATTCATAATCGTATTATCCATACTGAGAGGATCTAGTTTTAAAATGGGCAGTTGGCAACCATTACTTCCATATCTGCACAACTGTAGTTGCATACATCAAACACATGCTTAATACTAACACCCCTATCTTCTGAAACATTCTTAATCCATGCTCTGATATACACTGTTAATTTTCTGCTCATATTGAAATTTCTGCTAAGTAGTTGGACTAGCTTTTCTCTCTCTTCCTCATCTAGCTCAGAAAGTTGAGTGTTGAAGAACTTATAGAATGGGCCCATTATAATAAATGACAACTTTTAAATTTATTAGTACATCGCACAGATGAATCATCAATTACAAGAACTCAGAGAAAAGGAATATCATAAGCTCTACACAAATAAGTGGAAATTTCTGAATGATGACTGGGTAGTTCTTAAGCATACAAAATATCACAGAAGTGAAGTTCGTGAAGTAAGAGAAATCAAACTTATAAAAGATACACTTCTTAAACATCTAGGGATGATTCCTGTTTTCTTCTTTCTGAATGTTCTGTTTGGCTGCACTCATTATCCATGTCCTTACAGAAGTATAGAAAAAGGATTGCTTATCTTATACCAACTTGTAGAAGGATTGTCAATCAATGAAATGGAAAGATTCCTTCCAAGAAGCAGCTATCAAGTTATTCATAATATGTTCTACATTTCTGAAATGCAAGATTTGAATAAGAAGCTAACATTCTATCTGCAAACAATGTTTTCTACTCCAGAGCTACGACTACTTGCAGCAAAGATGCAGAATCCTCATGGGTTTAAACATGTAACACTAATGTTAGATGGCCATGACTCAAGAGCACTACACAATGGAGCATACAAACCAGGACTTTATTCCTTCAAGTTGAAGAAATCAGGATATCGTACACAAGTTTGCATTGATATAAATGGAATGGTTCTACTTGTTTCACCAACAGAAGACTGTAGAGATAATCCAGATTCAAGAATGATTAAAAACATGGGATTATTAAAGAGGATATCCCCTATAGATTGTATTGTGCTTGATGGTGGCTATCCACAGAGTGTTCTTCAAGAGATGACAGAGGAAGAAGAGCAGGAGGACTTTGGAATGCATAACTTTTGTTTGCCAATTAGAAAGCAGAGAGGGGTAAACTTACTAGAAGCAGAAGTAGAGTACAATTCCCATCTTGGATCATTCCATTCAATGGTAGAAAACACATTTGGAGAACTAGGAACAACATTCAAAAGGTTGTCAAATAAGGAGATTGTTCGAGTAAAGAATAAGAATGTTTACAATGTGCAAATGAAACTGTGCTGTGTATTATATAATATGAAGAAAATACTAGCAAACAGTGATGTGCAAGTAGAACATCATCATACTCTCTGGGTTATGACAAACTTTGACTATCCTGAATCACACAATGAAAGATCAACACAAATGGAACCAACATATACTTTACCTCAAAAGGTTGAGTTTGAAGCATCAATGGTTGAACTACAAAATAGATTTCTACAATCTAAAATTGATGACAACTATGACTGCTTTGTAGATATGGGGTAATAACAGATATGATGCTAGCTACTTGATTTTAAAATAGCTAGTTCTTATCAATATTATTCAATATAGAGGGTATTCATAACTGCTAAATTTAGTAAAAGATAGTTAGAACTTTTAAAACTTTATTATCTAATGCACATTCTACTCCTTCTCTTGTAATTCTTATAATTGATTGTTCATGGGTGGTAAGATAAGATAGACAACTCTAGTTCATTATCAATTTTAGAAAATGCCATCATTCCATAACTTCCTTAAGAAACATATAGCTGATTTGAGTACTGAAGAAAGAGACATGCTAACTTTAGTGCTTATCCATGACTTTAACATGAGTGCTGGCTTAGCATTCCAAGTGCATAATTGGATCCAACTTAGTGGAACTTTTTATGAGATAAAGGTTGAACATATATATGAAGTGTGTCAAAATTCCCATAGATATATGGAGTGGATGGTAGCATATAATATGTTTTAAAATGGTAGTTATATAACTGTGACTATTCTGTAGCTCTCACTTACAACTCTTAGATATATTTGTTGGTGTATTATTCCTTTCTATAGAGTAATTGCTTTTCTAAAAGAACTATCATCTGGTATCTAAATATGAGTTGGCTGTATATCTCTCCTATTAATATGAATATCTAAATAGTAGTAGGAATGTCCTCTGAATATACAGAGTGCATATTATGTAACTACAAAACCATTACTGAAATAAAGAATAATATGAGCAACTCTTTACTAAAGGCTTAAGATCTAGATTCTTATATAATTATTACCCTTATTTCATCTAGTATGGCATCTTCAATCACTGTTGTTAGTGCATTGATCTTTTGTTCACCTATAGAAACTACACCTCAGACATTTCTTATAGACAAATCATAATATTTGCTTATTTGAGTACATTCTGTCTATCTAACTAATATGCATCTCTTAATAGTAAACTAATCACATCTTATTAAAAGTGTGATATTGCTTAGATATAGGATATATAGACCAGAAGTAATTTCTTGGATTTAGAACAATAGATATATTATCATCAACTCTTCTAAGAACATTTACCATATTGAGCATATTCTTATGTGACTTGTATATTTGATGTTTTAAACTAGCACAGTTTGATGCTTTCTAAAATTGATGACATATATGATTGCTTGGTGCATATCTATTAATTACAGATGGGATTCTAACAACTTGATGAATTTATTATGATTTTTTAAAATGGCATAATTTGATTCTTTCTAAAATTGATGATATATATGATTGCTTAGTATTAGAAAAATAGTTATAAATAGGATGATAACGACTTGATGACTAGAACATGATGTTTTAAAATGGCAGCATTTGGAGGTTATTCACAATCACTAGGAGGTCATTCACAATCACTAAACTAAGTAAAAAGTAATTAGAAGTTGTAAAACTTTTTGTTCTTTTGTTTTTTTTGAACTTCTCCGAAACCCCCTTCGGCATCCTGAAAAATTTCAGTTGATACACAATTAATATGCTTCTACTGAGATACAGGCTGTGTCCCGAGAAATCAACTGAAATTTTTCAGGATGCCGAAGGGGGTTTCGGAGAAGTGTCTATTCTTATATTTTTATTTATTAGTTAATCTAGTTGCTAAAATCTTTTTGGCCATCACTAAACATTCTGATTTTTAAAATATTTTTCAACTGCTAGTAATTGATTTGTTATTTAATACTTGGTTATTCTGATACAAGATATTAAGTTTCTTTAAACTTTCTTATTTGTGAATGGCCTCCAATGTAGTCTAGATTATTTAATATTATCCAAATATATTGATAGCTATAATAATAAATAAAGAAAAGATACTAAAAAGGGTGCTTCTGCTGGGATAGAGGCTAGGTCATAATTAATCAACTAGAATTATCTAAGATACTAATAGGGGTTTTAGAGAAGAACCCTATTTAGTATAAGAATAAATAATTATTTACTAATTTAGAATATTTGAATACCCTCCTTTAGAATAGTAAGAGCATAAAAATATATCAATTTTATATGATGTTTTTGCTAGCAGAGTTTGTGGGCTACCAGCTCGAGTCACTCATCTACTTGTTGCTGTGACCTACCTAAGCAGGCGCTGTGGCTTAGTGGCAAGAGGAACTTGTGATATTTTAAATAAGCAACCAGATTGTATAGGCATATGCCTGGTACAGATTGCACACAGCACTCAAATGGTACCAACTGAGTAGCCAGAAGGCACTTTACTGCTCTGCAGTAGCGAAGGCCATGTAGAAAGGCATATGGCATGCACATAAAGTCATCAATATGGCAATAATCAGGTATTATTCTGCACAGTCATGTTCCTATAGCAGTGCATTTGCGTATATCGACGACAAACAAGAGGACAATATCACGGCTATTCATGGCACCGACAATACGCCTTGTGTGCAGCAACCCTTTCTGTCCGAATGCACGCCATGCTGCTGCATTTCTGCGCCTGAGCAGATGCCCCCCCCTTAACACTGGACACCACCATAAGACTGGTACCAGGGATCGTCACAGCCTGCAGTGCGCCTAGTCGGCTAGGGTTGTGCAAAACGAGGCAGCCTACAGCAATCCTGGCACTGTCGCCAAAACATGGGTTGACTGTAGCAGCGGCGTGCCTCGGGCTCACCGAGCAGCACCTTTTTCATTGCTTGCGCTGATTCAGACTCTGGCATGCTTGGTTCGCAGTGACGTGCCCCAAGTTTTCTGGACATGCCTCGTACGACAGCCAGTGTACTCCACACTTTTCCGGCACTAGGTGGGACTGTTTTTTGGGTGGGCTATTTCCGACACCGCCAACCTGAAACATGTAGAAGCACAAAGTGCACTAGGGTGATCCCGGAACCACAGCAACAGAGGGAGGTCTCCCGACATTTTCCTTTTTGGTATCAATCGAGAAGCCGATCGGCAAATGCGCTAAAAATGCAGCGAGCGCACAGGGCAGCAGTTTCTGACCCGGTCCTGCTCCCCTCCCGGGCACCACCGGGCCAGGGCATGCTGTTTTTGGCAGCACGCCTTTGTCGCATATGATGCGGGAAACAGGGGGAGACATGAAACACTGCCTGGCGTTTTGCCGAGACTCAGCGACAGGTTCGCACGCAGGCAGTTAGCGCTGGCTAGTCGCCCCGCCACTCGGTCGCTGGCGAGCAGCAGACGCGGCACTGGTCGCCCGCGCCACTCCCTTGCACGCAGACCGACGCCTTTGGTGTCTGGGAGCAGCTGCAGTGAGAGTTATTTTATTTTTTTTTCGGGGGTCCTTATCGATCGGGCCGCCGCTTTGGCAGTGGATCGTGGGCGGTTGATGTATGCGAAAAGCGGTCTCCTCCATCGATAACAGGCGAGTTTTAGGCTCAGACCGCCTTTTCCCTTCTGTGGATATCTTTGTCTGATCCAGGAGACGCGGCTGGCGATATCGCAGCTGGGTGGAAGACTGGAGCCTGTTCCACCGCGACGCAGTGGATGCAGCCGTGGATATTTCTGCCTATTGCGACATGTAGAGAGGATATTTGTTGTCTGGTGTGTTTTATTTTGCATGGGTCGTGTCGGAGCGTGGTGGGCAGAGGGGGAGCGGGACATTCCGGGTCCCAGGCCCAGCCCAGCACCTGCCATGCACGCCAGTCACTCGTGTTTCATATGCTAGTTTGCAATTGCTTGGCCACTCCCCCCACTTTGTGGGCGAGGCACAGCACGCAAGCGAGGGGTGGAATTAGTTTTATGCTGGGACTGTGCCTTCCTGTTTTAGGCAGAGATAAGGCCAGGATGCGCTGCTGCTGCTGCTGCTGCTGCTGCTGCTACTGCTGCTTCAGGTGGGCAGAGCTGCATGTGTGCGTAGCAGTGGAGGCCGGAGTCTCTTGCTGGGTGGGCCAGACAGTGCCTGGCTTATGGACCACCGAGTGTGTGTGGAGGGGCAGTGTGCTGCCGTTCTTGCCCCCTGTCTCTCTCCGCAGAGGGTGTTTGTTGATATTTTTTCCCACCAGCCTGCAAGCAACTGCACAGTTAAAGGCACAGGGCACTGCACAAAACCCGGGTCAGCAGCTATTAGCCGCTATTCTTATCTCTGTCGTTTGACACGAGGACGCAAAAAGAATGGCAGCACGGAATCGACGTGGAGTTGGGCAATCCGCCTTCCTCTTTGGCCCCCACCGAGTCGCGGGAGAGGCAGACAGAGGCGGCCTGAGCACAGGCCATCTTGCCAGGACAAACGAAAACAAGGGGCTCGCCACGAGCCCTCGCAGCCCAGTTCCGGTATTTCCCACCGGCGCTGCTGCCCCCTTGCCTTAGTGGGGCTGTGGCCACGCGGATGGAAGAAGGCGGGAA
Source organism: Linderina pennispora (assembly GCF_002104995.1). Taxonomy (NCBI): domain Eukaryota; kingdom Fungi; phylum Kickxellomycota; class Kickxellomycetes; order Kickxellales; family Kickxellaceae; genus Linderina; species Linderina pennispora. The sequence goes on along the minus strand of NW_024468250.1, from coordinate 663,627 downwards.
TTTTTTTTATTCTCCTTGCCCCGTGTAAATGTGACTTGCTTTTTTTTTTAGTCCTCGGTGCGATCGCTGCTGCCCCCTGGCGCCGGGCCAGCTACGGCTGGAGCAGCCCGCCCAGCACAGTGCCCATATGGGGGTTTGTGGATTGCGTATAAAAGGCCCCGCGGCCGCCATCGGTGACAGGTCTCGATAACATCACAGCAATTTCATCAAAGCAACCCCCAAGCTTCGTGTTTTCTCCTATATCTTTCCTGTACATTAACAACCTCCCCTCAGTCTCTTCTTCTTCTACTACTACACACAGCCACCAACACAGCAATGGCTTCGTCAAATATCAACACTGAGGGCATCAACTACGAGGGCAAGATCCGCCGCAACCTGTCGCCGTCGCAGCTGTACGAGGATGCGCTGCGCTACGAGCCCGGCACTGCCATCTCGTCGTCGGGCGCGCTGATTGCCGAGTCGGGCAAGAAGACGGGCCGCTCGCCCAAGGACAAGCGTGTTGTCGAGGAGGCATCCACGGTCGACGACGTGTGGTGGGGCCCGGTCAACAAGAAGCTGTCGGAGGAGTCGTTCGCCATCAACTACGAGCGCGCAGCCGACTACCTCAACACGCGCGAGCGCCTGTACGTGTTTGACGGATTCGCCGGGTGGGACCCCAAGTACCGCATCAAGGTGCGTGTTGTGTGCGCGCGCGCCTACCATGCGCTGTTCATGAACAACATGCTGATCCGGCCGACCGCCGAGGAGCTGGAGAACTTTGGCGAGCCCGACTTCACCATCGTCAACGCGGGCCAGTTCCCGGCCAACAAGTTCACCAAGGGCATGACCAGCAGCACCAGCGTGTCGATCAGCTTCGAGCGCAAGCAGATGGTGATTCTGGGCACCGAGTACGCGGGCGAGATGAAGAAGGGTGTGTTCACGGTGATGCACTACCTGATGCCCAAGGCTGGCGTGCTGTCGCTGCACTCGTCGTGCAATGAGGGCCCCGCCGGCGACGTGTCGCTGTTCTTTGGCCTGTCGGGCACCGGCAAGACGACGCTGTCGGCGGACCCGCAGCGCCCGCTCATCGGCGACGACGAGCACGTGTGGACCGAGAGCGGCGTGTTCAACATCGAGGGCGGCTGCTACGCCAAGACCATCGACCTGTCGGCCGAGAAGGAGCCCGAGATCTTCAACGCGATCCGCTTCGGCTCGGTGCTGGAGAACGTCATCTACGACCGCAACACGCGCGTGGTGGACTACACCGACAAGACGATCACCGAGAACACGCGCTGCGCGTACCCGATCGAGTACATCCCGAACGCCAAGATCCCGTGCGTGGGCGGCAACCCCAAGAACATTGTGCTGCTGACCTGCGACGCGTTCGGCGTGCTGCCGCCGGTGGCCAAGCTGACGCCTGCGCAGGCCATGTACCACTTCATCTCGGGCTACACCGCCAAGATCGCCGGTACCGAGGAGGGAGTGACCGAGCCCGAGGCCACGTTCTCGGCGTGCTTCGGCCAGCCGTTCCTGGTGTGGCACCCGGTCAAGTACGCGCAGATGCTGGCGCAGAAGATGCAGGAGCACAACGTCAACGTGTGGCTGGTCAACACCGGCTGGAACGGCGGTGCCTACGGCATCGGCAAGCGCATCTCGCTCAAGTACTCGCGCGCCATCATCGACGCCATCCACTCGGGTGAGCTCGAGCAGGCCGAGTACACCAACTACGGCGTGTTCAACCTGCAGATCCCGACTGCGGTGCCCAACGTGCCGGCCAAGGTGCTGGACCCGTCGCAGGCCTGGGAGGGCTCCCCCGAGGAGTTCCAGGAGACCATCGGCAAGCTGGCGCGCCTGTTCCAGTCCAACTTCAAGGAGTACGCCGACAAGGCCACCCCCGAGATCATTGCCGCGGGCCCCCAGCTCTAAGCACCACCACCACCACCCCTTAGACCCACTATCTTAATCCCCCTGTGAATTTTTCTCTTTCGTCTCCTTTTCTTCAGTCAAATCATATCTCTCAACCACACACTCCTCGCACCGCCGGTTGCAGCAATGTCTCGTTTAGGAAAGGCTGCCGGAGCCAGTGGAACGGGCCAGACCGGAACGACACAGCCGTAGCGCCCCTGAGCTCGGTGTCGGAAGTCTACGGCAGGAGAAATTAATTGACGTGGAGACTTTCAGGTGCCAGCAAACTATTCTCCTTGCCCTCCAGAGATTGTCCGCCCTCAATCCATGTGAAATCGAGCACCTATGCTGAACAGGTCTGCCAGGCACAGACTCGCTGCGGGTTCCGTCACTGGTTCTGTGTGCTGCTGCTGCCGCCGCCGCTGATCAGCTGCGGTGGATGCTTGGCCACGGTCATTGGTTCTGTGCTGCACACAGCCCTGCTTACGTCGCACCCCCTTGCTGTTGCTGGCCGCTCGGCATGACTACCAACAAATCTACACAAGCAAAGTGTACGCACGGGCTCTATCGTCTACTGCTGCATGACCGCCAGGACTTGTGCATTTCGCTGCCTACCTGGTATCCGGATTGCGGCAGATCCACTTCTGTGTCTGTGTCTCTGTCCTCTGCCTTTGATCTGCTCTGCCTCTGCCTGTTGATGCTGTTGTTACTGCTGTTGCTGCTGATTCAGCTGCGGCAGTGTCAGATTTTCTCCTGCGTCTGTCGCCGACTCAGCTCTACACTCATTCTGACCCAGGCTGGACAAATATCAGCATCATGCTATATATATGCTGTTTCAGATATGATCCCTACACATAAAACTTTAAGCTCTCCATTATTAAACTATCTCGCTTCCGCTTACATAACCACTAATTATGAGTTCCGAGCTTTTGGTACCGATATGCTATTGATTAAGCTAGTCTACTAGTCCATTACTAGCCAGCTTATGTAGGTCTTTTAAACCAGGTAATTTATGACAGTGACTTGTATTCGGCAATAATGATATGGTAGTCGACTGATTATAAGCTAATAATAGCTGCTTCAGCCAAGTTTATTCGATCGCCATGCTTGCCATTCTCGCCGTGAAGTTTATATCTTCTCCGAGGGGAACTGGAGATGCATTTCAAACAACTCCTTGCTCATATCCCTCGATTTATTGAAGCTCTCCAGTTCAATATTCTTGCCCATCTGCTCTGTTCCAAATACCATCGAGTACCACCGTCACAAATAGGTGGTGCCACTCGACAGTGCATGCAGATGGTAGCTTGACCCAACATGAAATGTGCCCATGGTTTATCCTGTTCGTATACATCTCAATCAAGTCTATGGTGCAAAAGAACAGGCACTCAAGCTGCTCTCCGTAGGCGTCAAGCAGAGACATGATCAGATTAGGCCTCAGGTCTGCCATGGAAGATAGTTTTGAGCTTGGCTACGTTGTCCTCTTGGAATGGCTAACATCTTGCCCTTCTCTACATCACTTAGGGAGTCGATGCCAATTGACCTGAATGGCTGGTGAGGTTGATGTTTGCTGCTAGTCGACTTAGTGCAGAAAAGTGATGTTAGGAGATGAGAGCGTCGCTTAGGAAGCGGCGGCTGAATCGCTTAAAACAGCGAGGTGCTGCCAGAATGTTCACATCAACTGCTTTCCATTTCTATCGAAGATTAGTGCCCTCTAATAGCACCGAATCAAACCATCAAAGGCTCGGGTAGTTAATATACACAGCACACTGGTTGCCACCAGTAAAGTCACAAATCATATATTAAACCGATCAAATGTCAGCCTAGTTTGCCGGCGGCTGCTGCTGAGGCTGTTGCTGCTGGAGTTGGTACTGCTGGTACTGGACAGCCTGCTGGTACTGCTGTGGGTTCTGCACAGCCTGCTGCTGCTGCTGCTGCTGCTGCTGCTGCTGTGGCGGCAATGCCTGCGATGTCATAACCTGCTGGTGACCCTGGGCAGCCTGCTGCGGGTAGTACATAGTCTGCTGCGACGACGACATGGGTTGCTGGGAGGCCACGTAGCCTTGCTGAGCATACATGACGCCCTGCTGCTGGACTGCAGGCGGCTGCACAGGCGATGCAGCAATCTGCTGGGCAGGTGTCTGCTGGGTGGCCAGGATGGGCTGCGAATAGGAGAGGCTAGTGGTGGCAGCACTGACTGGGACGTGCTGCGGGGCAAGACTATATGCAGAGTAGCTGCCACTGTACATGGGCTGCTGCTGCTGCTGCTGCCGCTGCTGGTTCAACTGCATCTGCTGCATCTGCTGTGCCAGCTGCATCTGCTGTGCTAGTTGAGCCTGTTGTTGGCTGCTGCTGCTGCTGCCTGCTGTACGTCTGGCCTGTTGACTGTGGCCTGGAGCCTGTTGAGCCTGCTGAGCCTGCTGGCTGCTGAAGTGGAAATCCTTGCTGGGGGTACATCTGCTGGGGCTGCTGCTGAGCCTGCTGCTGGGGCTGCGTCGTACTATCGCGCTTCATCAGGTCATCATAGAGCTTCAGCACGTCATTGAACTGGGTCTCGAACTTTGCCAGCTCCTCCTTGCGCTTAGCAGTCTTCTCGATCAGCTTGACAATCTTGGGCCGCAAAGCCAGGGTGGACGCATACAGACGCTGAACGTCCTCGTTATCGGACACATTGTCCTTCATTGGATCGATGCTGCCAAGCATGCGCAGCAGGGCCTCGATATTGTGGGCCTCAGTGAAGACCTCGACGGTGATCGTCGACGTCGCGCATAACCTCGGCGCGCACATCTACCAGGGGCTGGACGAAATTGGCAGGGAAGATGCCACTCTTGCTGCGCAGCTCGCCGCGCCACCAGTCGCGGTACTTTTGGATCCAGCACAACAATCACATCTCCCTTGAAAAAGCCCAGCTCGCCGGGCTCGGTCGGCACAAAGTCAAATAGAGCCTTGACCTGGATCTTTTTGGCACTGGGCACGTGGGTGCTGCGCCGCGCCACGCCCTGCGCATTATTGCTGGCAGCCATAGTTTTCTGGCGCGTGATCTCGCCGCGGATCGCTGCCGGCGTCTGGAAGTTCGTGCGCAAGCCGGGCTTGTCGGCCGACGACAGAGATAGCGCCAGCGCCAGCTGCAGGTCGTCCTCCTCCTTCTGCCGCTCCAGCTCCGAGGGCTTCGGGACCTTCTCGGGCTTCTGCGGCGACGGGAAGACAAACCGCTGGGCGCGCAGCTTCGTGTACGTTTCCTCCATCAGGCTCAGCGTCGGGTCCTGGCGGAACTCGAATGCCCATTGCTGGATGTTGCCCAGAATGCGCTGCTTGACCGACTCGTGTGTGGTCTACATTGTCCGAACATACAATGTAAGCGGCTGTGCATCAGAAAAAAAAGGTGCACAAGATGGCTAGGCCACATGGTCCCCTTGCTTACCTTGTCATTGAGAATCCGTGTCAGCGTAGTGGTGAAGGCACGGGATGCAACCTCCTGCTTGACGTTCTGCCCGCAGTTCTTCAGCATAGCCTCGATGAGCTACATTGGTATGTGTGATTTTAGTGGTCAAGAGTGCAAAAAAAAAAAGAAGTGACAGGTATGCAGCACCTTGGCTTGTGTCAACTTACCGACATCGTGTACAGGACTACGTTAGCATTGCGATGCAGCAACCGCTTGTTGATTGCATTGAAGCACTCGCCAGCGCTACATGGAACAGCAACAAATAGCCGCTTACGTCAGTAAAAAATGTATGCATATGGGGGTCCGCCCTATGGTCAAACACAAATGCTTACTTGGTCTCGCTGGTGCCGACCCGGTCGCACACCTCCATAATGAGCTCCCAGTTCTCGGTGGTGAGCATTTCGCTCGTTGTCTTGTCTACATGGAAAATATAGGCATGAGTGACACAGGAGGTCAAAGGATGCATAGCAGGAATTTCGCAATCATTGCTGCGGCAAGTACGTACTGACAAGCTCCTCATATGGACTGCTGGCTCGGAACATGGTTTATGCTGGGATAATACAAACTCAAGGAATAAGGAGATTAATGAAATTGAAAAGAAAAAAGCAGGGTATGAGGAGGCTAAATTCGCAGAGGCGGGGGAAGAGCGTTGCGCCAAGCACATAAAAATAAATTGCACCACAACTTGTATGGGGAGTGCCAAGGAGCGGACACCGCCCAATCGGCAGTATCTCCCGTGACCTACTTGAAGATTTCGGCTGCAGTGCGTCCTCGCATTGGCAGCGCCTGGCGCCGCCTTCCTTTGTGTTGCCACAGGGCCAGCAGCCCTGGCAGCCGACGGCGGTCGCCTCAGGCCAGCAGTTGTAGGAGCCGGACGACTCGATGCGGGACGAGCCGGCAGTGTCGCCGCCGAGGTGGCCTGGGAGGCTGGGCGGCGAGCGGCGCCTGCAGATGACTCGTCGGTGTCTGGTGCGGCGGCGGAATCGTGGGACCGGTGGCTTGAGCTCCATGCGGGGAGCTGGCGAGCCGTCGTCGTGCGAATGCGGGGCATGGGCCGCGCAGCCCGGCCGCGTACATACGCGCGGCTGCTTGCCGGACCGCACCTCGACGGGCGTCCGCGTGCCCTGCGGCTTCGTCGGCGTTGATTCCCCGCGCGCGCGCGACTGGCTGCGACTACTCGGCGTGCCGGGCTCTGGCGGCGCTGCGCTTGACGCCTGCTCGCATTGCCTGCTGCTCATCATCGACATCCATGTCGCTGGAAGTCAGCGGCGCTGCGGGCTGAGCTGGCGATCCATTGCTGGCAATGCGAGGGCTGGACAGCAGGGCATTGGTCGGGGTGCCGTCGTTGGAGGTCTGCAGGCGGTTGATGAGCATCGGGGTCGACATAGGACATGTCGGCATTGCGTATCCACTGCGGTGTGGGCGGCATGTCGGCTAGCAGCTCGCGCGTGGCAGTGCTGGACCGCAGCGTCTCGAAGGCATTGCGCTCGCGCTGCAGCTCCTGGCGTTCGTTGCCCAGCTCCAAGGTACGCCTCGGTGAACTGGCGGCGCTTCTCCTCCAGCATCTCCTTTTCCTGTCGCAATGCGCTGCGCTCCATCTCCAGCTCTTCCAGCGACATGCCGGAGAACGATGCGTTCAGGGCGTCTGTCGCTCCAAACCGGCCAGCCATCTCCATGACCTTCTTCTGCTCGGCCATGATCCGCCGCTGGTCTGTCGATCTCCTGGTTCAGAGCCTGCATCTCGGCCTCAAGCTCGCGGATGCGCATGTCGCGCTGCACGAGCTCTGCCGGATCAGCAGCCGATAGTTCCTGCTGGCGCCGGCGCTCGTCGGACACGGCCTTACGGATGGACTCGAACATGGCCACGAACGGCGCCATGTCGACGCTGCCATCGCGCTCCACCACCACCTGCACCGCCTCGTCCTTCGTCCTCGTCCTCCAGCACCGCTGCATTGCAGCTTGCCCAGCGTGCCGCCCAGCTGCCGCAGCGTCTCCTCCTAGCCTGACAATGCGCTTCACCAGCTGCTGCTCGTTCGACTCGTACTTGCCCACCAGATCCTCCAGCATCAGCTGCTCATGCGTCGCCGCGTCCACCGGCCGCCCGCTGCGGTCCCGCACCACATCGTTGGCCAGGATAAACATGACTTTTGCCGACCGGTGCTTGTCGACAAGCAGCTTTTGCATCCGCTCCTTCAGCTTCCCAGCCTCCAGCTCGCGTTTTTTCGCTTCATGCACATACTGCGTCTTGGTGCTGGCGGCATTTGCCCTAGTCACACGCAGCTCCGTCGCCAGCGCCTTGCATCTCCTGGTCCTTTGGCGTCCTGTATGCGTTCGCTCTCCTTCAGCCGCACATTCGCCATGGCCGCTGCGCGCTGCGCCTGCTCCAGCTCGCGCTCCAGCCGCCCGATCGTCGCCCGCAGCGAGTCCTCTTCGCCCATCGCCACCCGCATTGCGTCCTCTGTGTGCTCCCGGAACGACTGCATCTGCCTTGCGCTTCTCCACCAGCGCCAGCAGGACACTCTACCACGCGCTTGGTTGTCCTCTAGACACTCGGGCAGCTCCGGCAGAAGCAACGGGCTTGGCAGCCCCAGCTCCATCAGCTCGCGGTTGATGTAGTGCAGGGTCGCGTATGGATTCATCCCCGTCTGTGTGAACCGCTCGCGTGCGCTAGGTCGCTGATGTCTGCTCCATCTGCCGTAGGCCTTCGTATGTGTGTGCTGCCAGCCCCGACCCGCGTCGCTGCTCGTTGTAATCATTGAAGCGACCCGTAGTCGTCCCTAAACACATTGCCATTCTCTGGCCTCGGGCTTTCGTCCCACATTGTTGTCGCTTGGATTTCTGCAGCAAAAAAGCGGGTGGTAGAGCCAAGCAACGGTATGATTAAAATGCTGGGAATGCAGAAGGGAAAGGAGGTTCGCGCTTGTTTACTTTTTGCTCCTTAGCGTAGAGGCAGGTCTGAGAAATTCAGCCCGATTTCTATTGGTCTGTCACGTGATCTTGTTGTCAATAGCTTGGAAAGCCAGCAACTGCCCTTGATGTGTGGGTAAAGTACGCCTCTCCACCACACCCACCCTTTTTGCCTGCGAGCACAGCCGGCTTAGATGGGCATGAAAAGCCGCATAGTGCATTTGGCACAATGCTGATATCTTCATATAACCATACAACTGTATATTCCAAATAAGGGACAGTGGTACATGCAGCATGCCGTTTGGCTGGTACGTCTCCTCTCAGGTACACCTGGGCAGTGCCGATGGAACTAGATGCATTCGGATATCAGCGAGATGCTTAAAGGCCAGCAGAGACAGCGACGGCAACAAGAAAAAAAACCTCCCCATCCAACATCAAAACCGGTTCAAACCGTCCCGAGTTTAGCGCATAGCGAGGGAAGGGTAATTTTCGCCTAGCTCTACCTCCTGCTAGCAGCCGCTAATCCTCCGGAAATTAAGTTCCAGTCATGTGCAAGCATGGCAGCGCGGGAAATTTCGTTCACATGCTACTGCACATCAGAAAGTGCCTGCAAAGAGAAAAAAAAGAGCCATGTTATTTGGACAAAAGAATCCGCTAGTTCTTCTCAAACTCGAGCTTGCCAAGGTACTCGTCCTGGTCCTGCCTGGTCGTACTTGCGGAAGCAGACATAGAACAGGACGGTGAATCCACCCATGAGGCCACCGACAATGGCAAAGTTCTTGACCAGGTGTGGGTTGGTGGAGATCGAGTTGAAGCAGAACGCCAGGATCGAGCCACCGGCGTTGGTCAGCAGGAACAGTGACATGATAATCGACTTCATGCTCTCAGGCGCCTTCTTGTACGCATACTCGAGACCAGTGACTGAAGCGAAGATCTCAGGCAATCGCCACCAGAATGTAGCACGGCACCTGGATAGCAGCCGTGATGTCGTTGTTGCTATGGTGCACGCCGTTGACCTTCTGCGACGGGTACTCGTACCACGGGCCGGTCTTGTAGATGAAGTGCTGCACCACGGCGGCATACGCCATCGCGACAGCAGCAAACGTGAAGCCCAGGGTGATACGGGTGACCGGGCGCAGCTCGAGGCCGCAGCGACGGAAGCCAGGGTAGATGAGACGGTCGAAAAAGGGGATCAGGATGATGATGACCAGCGGGTCGATGTTCTGCATAATGTCGTTCGGCACCTTGCCTGTGATCATCTGGCCGGACTGCGACACCAGGTTGTTCGACATTTGCCCGTAGCAGAGCCAGAACACTGGGTAGCACAGGAAGATCTTGGACGCGCGCACCGCCACGCTCAGCTCCTCGACGAACTTGTCGTCCCAGTCCATGTTCAGGCCCGCCACATTGTACGACGGCTTGGCGATAGTGCAGCCAGTTAATCGGCTTGTTGGTCGTCTCGTTCACGATCAGCCGGTTCTCCGCCTTCGCCGCCTTGTGGTTCTTGATACCGGCGCGGATCACACGGTACGCCTTCAGGATGATCGAGCCCGTGGGCTTGGTGATCACGTACTGGTTGCGGCCCAGGTAGAACACGGTCACACACACAACGAACATGCACGTCGGCAGCAGGAAAGCAGGCCAGAAGTCAATCTTCGCCTCCATCTCCGTCGTCGCAATCGCCGACAGACCACCCACGTTGATGGACCAGTAGAACCAGTTGAAGATCGACTGCACCGTGACCTCGCGATCAACCACCACCTCAGTGCCGTCCTTTCTCTTGCGCACAAACGGACGATACCGCCCGTACTGCTCGGCAACCATCGGCGACACGTTCGATTTGATACCGCCGGTACCCAGACCAATCGTAATCATGGCAATAATGAGGCCAGGCAGCGCACCGCCGTGCCGAATCGACGCCGGAATCGAGGTCAGGGTCAGAATCAGGTCGCCTAGTGTGTAGATGCATCCGAACAGCAGAATGGTCTTGTACTTGCCCAGCCACTGGTCGGCAATAACCGCACCAAAAATCGGGGTCAGGATAGCACCAGAACTGGAAGAAGTTACCCAGTCCAGTCGCCATCGACTGGCCGCCGTTGATGGCTCCCGGGTCGGAACCAGGGATCTTGTAGTCGTTCTGGATGTAGTTCTGGAACGGACCGGTGATACCGTAGTATGTGAAGCGCTCGCAGAACTCAGTCAGCACCACGAATATCGCGGCAATTGGCAGACGGTCGCTGACGCGCCGAAGCGTGTTCATATCCTCCTCGGTGGCCCAGCGCTCACCCTCCCGCAGGTAGTCCTCGGGATGGTCTGGGTGCAGGTCCTCCTTGTGGATAGAGTCGTGCTCCGACGACAGCCTTGTTGACAGTAGCAGACGACATTGCTATGTGTCGGGAATATTATCACTTAAGTAGCTAATAGGAAGATAACAGTAAAGCAGTAAATGACTGGTACAAATGGCCGTCCAATATGGAATAGGCACGATAGAAGGAGAAATCAACAAGAACGTTCCTTGCTGGATTAGAAAGTAAGGGGAAATAGAAGCCTTCTGGGGGAGAAAGGATTGGAGGAAAACGGTGGCTACTGGGGATGCGCATGGCGTCCTCCAGGCAATGGCATTTTATACCCTGGCAAATGAAGCGACCAAAGCCAAAGCCAAAGTAGGGAGAGCCTGTGTGCGGGGGAGCGAACAACGCATATGCACAATAAGCGACAAATGCGAGGGGGTAGGTTGTCTTCCACCCCCCTCCCTGGACGAAAAGGGTGTGGGTGCTCACGCCAAGAGGCAATGCACTTGCTAGACAGCACTTTTATGAGCATGCGAAAGTTTGCTTGAGCTTGACAATCTCCTCTGAGAAAGCAGCATGCTGAAAAAGCAGCTCCGGGTGCATCTCCGGCGCAGCGAATACCGCACCAAGAGCGGATGGGCAGTGAACACTCCAGCAAAAAAGAGCGACATCTGCGGTTGAGGGATCATCCGTCGACAGCACAAAGAGATGAATGCTGGCACAGCCGGCGGACCTAGTTGGTCTCTAGCGAAAAAAGATGCAGCAGATGCTTCCAATTGCATATGGCCCCAGTCTTGTCCTTCCTTGCGCGCTTTTGCTCTTCCATCACGCACGCTGCATGCTGCATCCCAGGGCGATCTCTGTCTAGATGACATGCTATTTGTCCCACGGCCGGGCGATGGAATCTCTAACAAAGGGCGGAATGTGACAGCCGGTACTCACAGGGCCAATGTGGGCTCACTTTTGCACACACTGTGTTCTACATTTAGGCAAACAGGCTACCTGTTTCCCAGACACGCTCCTCTCCTACCTCACCCCACGATACCCCAAAAATACATATCGTCGCGTCGAAGTCCGCATGCTGCTTTTTTGGAGTGCCTGCTCATTTGGGATGCGCACTGGCGTATTGGGACAAGATAGCAAGCAAATGGCGGAAGTGGCAAATGTGGGAATGCCAACTATGAATAATTTCTAGAAACTGCAAGCCAGCTTCCCGCAGGACACATCCCCTATTGGCATCCACCACACATGCCGACCTGGCATGGCAGCTGTACACTCTAGTCCGGCCGCAGGCGGGATGACCACATGACATGTCATCTCCGCCACCCTTTCGACGTGAGAACAACCAACTGCATCATGCATGTCTTGTCCCGAGTCAGAAAAATGTGAATATGGAACTGCCGACGTCCGCTAAATGAATGGACGCGTCTACTGACGGTCGCTCTGAGCCACCAGCAGCCTGGCCCTCGGGCGACACAGAGCATCCAAACAAGCCTTGCGCATCATAGCAAAGTCCGCCGTGGCAACGCCAGCCTAGATCGACCCCTGCCCCGCTTCGCACCAGTCTCACTTTCTGCAAAAAAGGAGACAGAGGTACACCTGTCGCATCGATCTGTTGTTGATGGCGAATTGCAGCGTGTTTGTGTTTACTCTTCGCCATCCGGGAATCCCACCCACTGGAAGAGGACGGAGCGTCAGAGTGCCAATCCTCTTCCGCACCATATATGGATCGGCCCAACATCTTAATAAGCCCGGCCGCTCACTTCATGTAGGGGTATTAGTGCGGTCCCAGGTAAGCGGGTTCGTTGGTTCGCTGCTGGAGCACAAGGACTGGCCGGCTCCCTGCCTTTTATAGAGGTTCCGATACCAGATCCGTTATTATGACTCACACAAGGCTATCCTGGGGCGATGCTGTGCTGGGGCTGGGCGGATCTGGCAAGCACATGGTTGCGGGCTTGATCTTGGACTGCGATTATGAGGGATCTGTTCCCAGGCCTGCTCCGGAAAATTGTCCGCACATAGATATGCCTTGCATGTGTCAGGGCGGATGCTGCCTAATAGGCCTAGTTTACAGCCTGCCGGGTCTGCTGACAACCGGATCCAAACGAAAAGCAGCACCCATGGGGAGATACAGCTAGTTATCAAGGCAGTCTCTGGCAACGCATGTTACTGAGGTATACGCAAATAAAAATAAAGAAAATACTAACGGTAAAGAAAAAAAAAAAAAAAAAAAGTCTCAGAGAAACAACGCAATAGGTCTCAGGTGGCGGGCACTGGTCCACGCACCACATGCTTGGTGTCCGCGGCCAGACCACAATGCATAAATCCACAATTGATATATATTTTCTGCTGATAAAGGGAGATGCTGGTATAAATGTGCACCAGGAACAAGAGTATAGAAGGGCAAGGGAGGGGATGATCTGAGGGGTGACTTGAACAAGAAGAGGAAGAAAAAGAAGAGGAGAGATGGAGGGCTTGAATATGAGGGTGTGTTTTCGAGATTGGCAAAGTTGTTAAAGAGAAAGGATAAAAGAGGTAGAGATTAGTGCGGTGCTGTACGAATGGCCTCCCGGGCCGCCCTGATCAGCGGCGCCAGGGAGCGCAGCGGATCAGCCTTCTGCAGGAACGGATGCCTGAGCAGCTCAGTCGCATTCGGCCGCTTCGACTCCTTGACCTCGAGCGCCTGGCTCAAAAAGTCCCTAAACACCATCGACAGGCTCTCGGGGTTCTGGATCTTTGGCGTCCCGTTCGTTGCAATCAGGTACAGCGCGCGGATCGGGTTTTCGTTCAGGTACGGTGGCTCGCCTTCCACCATCTCGATCGCCATGATGCCCAGCGACCACACGTCCACCTTGGGCCCATACTCCTTGCGCATCACCACCTCGGGCGACATCCAGTACGGCGTGCCCACCATTCGTCGTGCGCTTCGCCGCGTTCTCCGTCAGCTGCGCGCAGAATCCAAAGTCAGTCAGCTTGATGTCGCCATTCATCGACAGCAGCACGTTGTCGGACTTGATGTCACGGTGGATCACGCCCTTCGAATGCAGATGCTCCAGGCCCTCCAGGGTCTCTCGGCACACCGTGGCGATCTGGCCCTCGGTCATCAGGTTGTTAGTCACGACGTCCGTTAGACTGCCACCCTCCATGTACTCCATGACCACCCACAGATCGCCGCGGTGCAGGAAGCTGTCGATGAAATTCACAATGTTCTTGTGCTTGCTCTCCCGCATCACCAGAATCTCGTTGATGATCAGGTCCTTCTTCGGCTGCTTCTCCAGGTTCATCTGCTTGATCGCCACAATGTTGGAGCTGCCCACCGGCTGCGCTGTGAACACACCGCCCTGACGCGCCCTGCCCGATCTTGACGAAATTGCGGTACAGCAGCGTCGGGTCGTTCGGGTTGCAGATCGACTGCAACCGCATCACAACCTCGTCCGTCGACGGCTGGTTCGTCCTGGCGGGGACGTGGCCGGGGTACCGGCTGTGGCTGGCCCTGCATCGGCTGCTGCGGTGGAGGTACCGGCTGCTGCGGCTTAGGCATCGCCGACTTGCTGGGCATCGTTTGGTGACGCTGCACAGGCTGCTGGGGCTGTTGTGCCGCCGACTTGGTCTGGTAAACCGCCTGCTGCAGCTGGGGCACCGGCTGCTGTGCCTGCCCGTAGTTGTTGGGCATCGGGCCGCGCTGCTTGAGCTGATGACTGCTCGACTGCTTCTTCAGCGCCGATGGATGTGTGCCGTGCATGGTCGCGCTCTGTTGCGGCATCCCGGGCTGTGACTGCTGAGCGTGGTGGTGCGACGACCCCTGCATGTTCTTTGGGTGTGTTGGCAGCGTCTGGCCGCGCTTCAGTGCATGCTGCTGCTGTTGCTGCTGTTGCTGCTGGGCCTGAATCTGCGCCTGCATTTGCTGCTGTGCCTGCTGCTGGAGAACACCGAACGACGGTTGCTTCTTGATCTGCTGCGGCTGCTGGGATGACGACGACGACGACGACGACGGGAACTGCTGGACACTTGCGCTGGCGTGCACCTTGGGAGCCTTGGGAGTCGTGGTGCCCGACGACGACTGGCTGTACGACGGCTTTGGCCCCGACGTCGTTGCCCGCTGCGGCTGGCGGTATCTAGTCTGCTCGCCGTCCTCATCAAAGGCACGCTGCATCTGCTGCGTTGCCACCGCCGACTGGTGCCGTGCTCCGTCGCTGTTCGTGTACTGATGGTGGTGACTGGTAGTGGCGCCAGGCGCGCGGTACTGCGGCGAGTACTGGTCAGCCGGCTGCTGTGGCGGGCGCTCCAGCGACGTGTTGATTGGGTTTACCAGCGACCCGTCCTCGCCAATGTTTGGCAGCTGCGGCGGCGGGGTCCTGGCGGGCGTGCCCTCGGCGCTGGGTTGCTGACGGTGCTCGCGCTGAGCGTGCAGAATAGTCTGCTGCTGCTGTTGCTGTTGCTGCTGCTGGCGTCCTGCGTCAGGAGCTGATCCGTTGTCCACACCGGCCATCTTCTTCCACACCATGTCGTCCATGTGCTTTGTGTTCTCCTGGTAGAAGCGCATCACCTCCATCACCGCCTGCGGATTCGCCTCCTGGTCCTGCTTGGTGATGCCAGCCTCGCGCAGCATAATCGACCACTCGCGCGGCAGTCCCTACAAATTAAAACAATAAGGCGCCGCCCATGTGCAATAATTAGGATGTGCATCGGTGATGCTTGTGTTGATCAAGAAGGCCGACAAGAAGCGTGACAAAAAAGAAGCTCAGTCAGTCTCAGCTTCCGGCTCCCAATTAGGAAACAGGCCAGGCCCGCCGACGTGTTTGGCTGGCCCCACTGCCCGGAGCACAGCAAGACAGGCGCTGAAGAGGGGAATGGGTGGTTAAGAAGGGCAGAAAATTCCCCCCAGTGAGCATGCGAATGGTAAATCATGGCAAGCTACATGCTTTTGCAGCCATTTGAAAGAGAAAAAGATCAAAACAAATGGTGCTGCAGCCTCTCCCTTTTTTTATTCCATAGGCGGTCCCAGCGGCTGGCAGCCTTCAGAGCGCCTTTTCATAAAGGAGAGCAAAAAGTGCAGCCAGAGTATCCCTCTACTTACCGTGAACTCGCCCGTCTCGTTGTTGAAGCCGACGTGCGTGAGGTGAATGGGGTTGTACGGCGCAGAAATCTCAGACCGATTGTCGCCAGACAACGAGTCTAGAATAGCGACAATTAAGCAAGGTGAAGAAACGAGTAGGTTAGTTTAAATGCAACAAAGGCTATACCCCTTCCCAGAGGCCGCGGTTCAGCAGCGAGCCTCGCAGAGGAGAGAATAGCCCACGACAGCAGGCGTGCTCGTTTTTCGCTGCGCGTCACAAAAGATAGAAAGTGAACGAGCATGGGGGTTTGCTTTCTTACCAGACTCCTTACCAAACATCGACGAGAACAGCTTGTTGACTGCTCCCTTGAACGACTTGTTGCCCTGCGAGTTGTCGACCTGGATGGGCTCCAGCTGGCCCAGATATGTGCTATTAAGGGGTTTCCCGTCCGAGTATTTGCGCGTCGGCAGGCTCTGCTGCAGATTGCCTGCTGTGGTCTTGCTCCGCTGCAGCGTGTTTCCCGGACCGTGGCCCGACTTCTTGGGCGGCGGCGGCGCCTGCCGTGACGGGACCATGCCGCCCTGCGCAAACTCGCCCGAGCCGTTTGCATACCCGCCATTGGGCGTCCCGGAGACCGAGCTGGATGGAGCATGCCGTGACCCCGACGGCGGTGCCGGTGCGCTGCGCCGCGGGATAAACGAATCGGGCGCCTCGAGCCGCGACGAATCAGCGAACGCCGGATCCATTCCCTGCTCGCCGTAAATTTGCGTTGCAGAGAGACCGCCGTGGTAGGCTTGCTCCCCCGGCGGGGTGATGGGCTGTGACCCTCCGTGTCCTTGGCTTTCGTTCATCTTGCGAATGAGAGAGTGAAATGTAAGGTTTTAAGAAAAAGGGAGTGGACAAAAAGAGAGAATAGCGAGTAATAAACAAGAAAGATTTTTCGGGACTTTCCAGTAAAGTGGGTTTCGATAGAGGAACGGAGCAAGTGCAGCTAAAAGATTATATGGTTGTTTTTCATCCAGCCACAGTGGCCTGCTGTGCGTTAGTTGAGGATCCGTTGGTACAGGCGCGTGCAAGGGTGAAATGTAGGTTAACGAAGAGGGAATTAAATGAGGTGTTTTGCAAAGATGAGAAGAGAAAAAGGCCAGTGTATTCTAGACCCACCGTGTTGCTCAAATCGCTTGCGAGACGGGCCAACCAAGGTAGATCATGTATAGAGCCACACAATGAAGCAGGCTGATTCGACGGCTCTCCCCCCGCTCCCCTCCTGTCTTGCGAGAAATAAGCGCAAGTGAGAACTGCCTGTCAGAAAGACACCGCCATACGCGAAGCCCTCACACCTCTTTGTTGGCGCTATGGCCCTCGAGGTTCCCAGGCCTGAAATGACATCAATACACAAGCAGGCAGTGTATAATAAGAACTCTCCCTGGTCCAGCAAGCCCATTTGGGAACTGGCGCCCAGGTCTGCATATTGCCCCTTGTGCGAGGTACTTATTGACAGCACTGATCCGGAATGGAAAACAGAACCTTGCAAGTGCTGCCCGCCCGATGCTCTGCTCGCGGCCCAAGCCCGAGATTGGGCCTGTCTTGGAATTCGCATCAGCGATATGCCTTCTTCATAATGTTCATATTGGAACCAGTTCATGTACTGCATTCGCAGTTTCGATGCCGCCACCAGCGCAGTTCCCGCCAACTGTGGCGACACCATCAGACACAATGGAGCCGCGGCTCGCCCCGACTCGGCTTGTCGATTTTTTATCGCGGAGTGCGTGCTGAGACCCGGCCCAATCAGCGCGGCAGAGGTCAGTTGCTCAAAAACTTCCTCCACGTCCATCGAAGAAGCGCGCATTTGCTCTCTTTGAAAAATGGATTTGGCCGTTGCGCTCTCTGAAAAAAACAAAGCACTTTTTTTTCTCCCTCCTTGCACACAAAATCATTTTTAACTCTACGGAACCAACTCTGATGCTGCATCAAGGCATGCCCAACGCAGACACAGCACAGACAGAGCAGAGCAAGAGGCATGCGCCTGCTCGGGTAGAGAAAGGTAAGGGACCAGCGCTTGCTGAGGTAATAAAGCTGGTGGACCATCTCGAGACTGCCACTGCTAGGCCAAAGAAGGGTCCGAGCGACCCAGAAAAATAATTATGCGGTCCGGGCAAATAGGATGTCGACGTTGGCTCTGGTCAAGTACCTCCAAGTGCCAGCTCTGACAACGCATTTTTTTTCGTCCACGACTTTTTTTTCTTCACGCATGAGCATTCCATTTCAACCTGCTGCCCGCTTCAAAATACCACGACCTACTAACATGCCGACTTGTTCGTGACTGTACCTCGGTTACCGCTCACCTGCCGTGGCTAATACATAGAGGTACGTATACGTGAAATCTCAAAATGGGAAAATAAATAGTACTATATTGAAACCTACCCCTGCGAGCAAATAGCAATTTTGCTGCTAAGCACTAAATCGTTTTTTGTAGCTCCACTTTCTCATTGCGCACTACCTGTCGCAGAGCACTCTCCGGGACGCGACGGCGCCGCTGCTGGCAGCACTGGAGGCAATGCCGGCCATGCTGCCCGAGCGGCATGACTGGCAGGGAAATTTACATTCGCGCTCATACAGCGAGCTTGCTCGCGAGCTCCCGCATGTAAAAGGCACTGAGCTACTGCGTGTAATGCAGGCATTGACCGATAGAGACACAGCTGAGCTGCAGACCGCCGGTGGGACGGTCCTAGGACGGACAACCCGCCGATCACAAAAACCTATGCCAATCACGGCCCGGATACGCGAGCGGCACACCAACCCGTCGCGGCAGCTGCACCAGTCACAGCGTCTCCCAGTCTCGATATTTGCCAGTGCGCGCAAGCTGGTGCGCTGCCATGGACACAAGTTCCCGACATTCTGCGTTAGCTTTGACCGCACGTCGCGGCGCATGATCACGGGGAGCGACGACTACCTGGTCAAAGTGTGGTGCACACGCACCGGCTACCTCATCAACTCGCTGAAGGGACACCAGGACGTGGTTACCGATATCACCATCAACACCGAAAACACCCTGGTCGCGTCGTCGTCGCAGGACGGCTCAGTGCGGATCTGGAACTTAAAATCCGGCGAGCCACGCGCTGTCCTGGTCGCTCACGCCACTGGCCGCAACAAGTCTGTCACCGCAGTGCGCTTTTCGCCGTCGCCAGTGCCACAGCTGCGTTTCCTGGCCACGTCCTGCGACGATGGACTGTGCCGCCTCTATCGCTGGAGTCGCGAGTCGCTCACGGTGGATTCGACACCCATCGAAATTGATGCCAGGCCAGACACACGTGACAGCATCACGGCATTCACATTCAACCACACAGGTTCACGCTTCGCTGTGGCCACAAAGGGCGGATACATCAGCATCTACTCGACCATCGCAGGCGCCGTCAACGCCCAGCCTGGCCAGTCGTGGGGCGAGCCAAAGCTGATCAAGCGGCTGGCAGCACACGATGATAGCATCACGACGCTGGCGTTCAGCGGCGATGGCGAGATGCTGCTGTCAGGCGCAAACGACGGCACAGCCAAGGTGTGGAAATGTGATAGCGCCATGTCGGCATGGCACTCAGTCACAGCTGATGTCAAAGAGCCCGTGCCACCGCCGGAGGATATCCTGCCACTGGCACTGACCAGTGCATGGGCCGAGCCAACCGCGCCTAGGGCAGAACTAAACCAGCCGGCGCCACTGCCCACGGCACTGCCTGCTGATGCCCAGCAGCCGCCAGCACAGACAATGCTGGCTGATGGCATCATGTCGGTAGCCGGGCTACCGTCCGCAGCAGCAGCCGCAGCAGCCTCTGAGCCCAGCAGTGCAGTGATCGAACAAAACCGCTTTGCCTTGGCCGACCAGCTTGCATCTGTCGGCATCAGCAGCCCTGCTGAGCTGGTGGCGGACAGCGCAACAGCGGCAGCCCCGGCAGCCCCGGCAGCCCCTACAGACGCACCTGCCGGCGCTCCTGAAGCTGCTACCGACTCAACAACGCCAGCGCCGCTCACTGTAAAGCGCATCGAGACGAACCAGGTCGCCTGGATGTGCGACAGCTCGCATGTCATCATCAGCAACAATCTCGGCACTGTCTTTCTCTTTGATCCACACACGGGGAAGACCGTCTGGAAAAAGCGCGCCCACAGCGTCGCCGACACGTTTGTTCTGATCCCCCACCCCACCGACCCGCGGATCGCCGTCTCGGGTGGCTACGACGGTCGTGCTATCATCTGGGACGTGAGCACCGGCAACATCGTAAATGAGCTAAAGGTCGGCGAGCAGCTCTTTGACGGCGCGTTCTCCGAGGACGGACTTACCTTTGCGCTGGCTAGTGAGAGCGGCGCGGCAACGCTGTTTGGCCTTGGTCCAACGTGGGCGTACGATGATGCAAACAAAATGCCCGAGCAGACGTTTGCCAGCGACTACACGGGGATTATCATGGACGAGAACCACTTTGTCGCTGACCAGCAGATGCAGATTGCTGCGCACCTGGTGCCTCACAGCGCGCTGATGGACTTTGACGGCCGCGTGTATCGCAAGCAAAAGGGACCCAAGTTTGGTATGGGCATCACCATGGGCGTCGACAGCGAAAAATTTGCCAGTGAAGACCGTGGCCGGCTGGCTGCACTGGCTGTCGAGCTCGAGCATGCCTATCTCGACGTGCAGGCTGCACAGGCGCCTGTGGCAGAGACCCGGCCGGCACGCCGTCGCCGTAGGCGCGGCCGTCCTGCACGCTCCGAGACAGTCGAGGAGGCCATCCCGGAAGCAGACCTCCAGATCATTATCCCCATCGACGATGACAGTGACGACGAAGAGTATACAGCCGGAGAAGATGAGGAGGAGGAGGACGATGGCGTGCTGGCGTTGGATGATGACGACGACGCTGACGGTGAGAACGAAGGTGGTGCGGACCGCCGGACTGCCCTTGAACTGCTACGCAGCCGCCACAACACTGCCACAACGCGCATTCATCGCCGTGCAGGCCGCCGCACCATTGACGAAGACGACTCGGACGACGACGAGGCAGATGGCAACTCACGTGAGGATCTGGCCGATGCCGGATCGGGCAGCGAAGGGGAGGACAGTGGGTCCTTGCGTCCACGCCGCAGTCGCCGCGCTGGGCGCTTGGTCATTGAGCCCCCGTCTGAAGACTTTATCAACATGGACTCGTCCGACGAGGAGTTTGCGCTGGAGGAAGCACCTCCACGGGTCAGCACTCACCACCAACCACCGAGTACCCGTGGTCGCCGCCGTGGTCGCCCTCGCCGCCGTGGCCGCCCCCGCAACTCGGACCCGGTCGTCGCCCATGCCGATACCCGTCGGCAGATGCGCAGCCGGCGGATTGCTAGCGACTCTGAAGGCGACGATGACGATGACGACATCGACATGGAAGGCATGGCGACTGACACCAGCGAACCCGCACCTCCAGCCTCAAATGAATCAACTCCAAGGCGCAGCACCCGCTTGCACACCAACGGTACGCGGCGCACTACTATTGAGTATTCGAGCGAGGCTCTAGAAGATGACGTGTCGGACGGTCGGTCGATTCCTCAGTCACGTGCAGACCGCCGCGCCGCTCAGCCACGGGTTCCAACGTCGAACAGCAACGGTGAAGGTAGCGACTCGGACTTTGACGACATGGCACGGACGCGGGCAGGTCGGCGTCGCAGTGGCCGCAAGCCCCTGATTCCCGATGAGGAGCCGCACACATCTGCACAGGCGTCCACGTCGCGAGACAGCCCGTATGCCCCGACAGAGTGGATCTTGGCCACGCACCCAAGCACTGTTCCGTACCGGCCACAGGTGGGCGACATGATTGCGTATTTCCGCGAAGGGCACCTCGATTTCTGGGCCAGCCCGAATCGCTGCAAGCAGCTCAACGAGAAGCTCCTCCCATATGTCCAGTACCCAAATCTCTCGGTGGCTGTGTTTGGCCGTGTCGTTGGCATCACCTACGCTGTCGGCCCACCGACATACTGCACGGTCAAAATCCAGCTGTTCCGGTTCCAGACGCTGGAGGAGCTGAACACAGAGAACCCGATGCAGCATGAGCTCACTCGTCGCTACATCCAAGTGCAGTACCATGACTGCGATGGCGTTCCCGACTTCATCATTCTGTACTCGCGCTACCGCGCGTCACTGCAGCGCACGCTGAGCCGTGGCGACTCTGTTGATATCTTGTTTGACGAGGACCAGATGCACAGCGCTGAGATTATTGGGTTCAAGGATATCAAGCCGACAGCGCGGCACGCCAGCATGACTCGCCAGATCGCTCGCAACCCTTGGAAGAGCATCACAGTGCGATGGACCGAGGATGAGGAGAGCGCGGTCGAATCCAACACTGAGGGTGATACGAAGACAGAGCAGGTGTCGCCGTGGGAGCTGGATCATGACCAGGGCGTAGACTCTGAGATCCACGAGACCGAAAAGGCTGCGCTACTCGAAATTGTCGATGAGCTACGTTTGAACGACGAGTTTGGCTGGTTTATCAGCGACGTCGACTATGTCAACGACTACCCAGACTACCTGCAGAACGTCGCCTACCCTATGTGTCTCGACACGGTTAGACAGCGCATCGAGTCCGGTTTCTACCGCTACGCCTCCGCAGTCACCTTCGACATGATCCTGATCAAGGAGAATGCTGAGATCTACAACAAACCCGGCACGCCTGTCCCGGTGGCTGCCAAACACCTGCTCGATGCATACAAGTCCGTGTTTAACCAGACATTAGGCGACCATACTGAGGATGCGTCGGGCACTGAGCAGGTGTCACCGTCACGTCGGCTCCGCCGCCAGAGCTCGGCAACCAATGGCCACACCAAGCTGCAGAGCCAGCCAAGGAAGAGGAAGACGCCAATGAATGGCGGGGTAACACGGAGGTCGTCGCGCAATCGTCGGCGCAGACTATCAAATGAATCGGATGCGTCAGATGGATCAGACTATATGGCAGAGAATAACAATGGGGACGAAGATGACGATTTTGATGCCCCCGAGGACGACGAAGACGAAGACGACGACGACGACGACGGACTGTATGACTAAGCTTATCCAATACCTCAAAATATCTATATATGTTGCATATTTTTGTAATCTTCACATCCCCTGGATATCATGCATATATGCCGGGCTGGCCATGATCAGTGTTGGTTGGCTCACATTTTATTTGCCAAATGTGTTATTCAGCCCGAGAACATGCATCATACAACAAATGTATTCATCTATACGAGTACATGCCGTATATACACCAAGCATCGTTTTTTGCTATACTCATACAGCCTGCAATTT
The DNA here is from genome assembly GCF_002104995.1 of Linderina pennispora. Classification (NCBI taxonomy): domain Eukaryota; kingdom Fungi; phylum Kickxellomycota; class Kickxellomycetes; order Kickxellales; family Kickxellaceae; genus Linderina; species Linderina pennispora. The sequence goes on along the minus strand of NW_024468250.1, from coordinate 640,755 downwards.
GGAAACATCACATTTGTGTCTCTTCCAAACGCCTCGTATACACATCCGTATATTCAACAAATCAACTATTTGTCAAATGCAGTATTTTCTTTCATAAAAAATTGTTGACAACTTGCACAGCAAAAATTGACATGCCTTAGACACCTGCCAACCTGTTTTCGCCAAGCCATGTTGGGATTCTGCTGAGAGCAGCCCCGAGCAGACTCAGGGAAGCACTGTGCCTTGTCTGTTTTTATAAATGGCTAATCCCCCATTCTCCTCTTTGTTTCTGCAACTTCCATACATTCCATTTTTTACACACCTTTATAATGCGCTTTTCTTTGGCAAAAAAGCCTCCCTCTGACATAGTGTCAGCGCATAGCTCTTCCACCTACACAGACACGATTAGCTCCAATACAGGTACGTTCTATCTGACGGAGGAGTTTGACAGCCCAGACAGAAAATACAGGTACTATGTAGAAAGCATATATGAACAAAAGCGCTCGCTTTTCGGCCGGCTCAAGCTTTTCAAAAGGTGAATTTTGCGCAGCCCGTGCGGCTGTGTCGATATTCACCCCATCCCCACAACAAAAGGCGTTTGTTACGGTTGAGCTCTAGCAAGCTCTACCTACTATAACCGGGGGTTTGACTTCATGATGGGAGAAATACGGTGTAAACGACCTTAGCTAGATTCTTTCGAACCGGCTGTGTAAAATAAGCATAATTGTAAAATAAACTATTTAAAAGAATCACACAGAAACCTTCTGTATTTGCACCTTGGCAGCAAAGCATAGAATTATTTCACGTAGTCGACACAATGTGCTTATTGATATAATTAAAGCCTATTTATCAAAGAATGTGATCTATAAATCAGAGGCGACGAAATGCCATCATCTATCCAGCATGTCACATGTATGATGTAGTCAGATGATAGGTTGTCAAATGCAGCAAATTTTATATTCATTGTTTGCAATTTTAGGATGCATGTCATAATGTGGAAGAAGATCTATGCTGAAATTAGCGCCTTGTTCGTTGGGGTTCGGTGTATACGTCTGAAAGTAAAGCTTGAATCAAGTACATCGGGCAAGGGAGCCTCCGGACAGATATAAATTTGACTGCAGAGGATCTCGACATCCTTTTCTCCTTATCCATTTTTCACAAGGACGCAACTATTTAACAGCAAAGAACTCTAACATGTACATCAGCCACAGCTACTTTTGAGATGCCGATTCTACGCGATACGGGGGATTCTGGAACTCAGCAGGGGCAGGACACTACCACCGAAACTACTCCGGCCCCCAAGAGAAAGACCAAAAGGTCGATTTTCATCAGAAACCAGTAAATTAAGGTCTTTTTATTATTATTATTCTTCTCGAATAAATTATGTTAACCATTCGAGGTGCAAACGAAAACATGACACATGGTAAGCCATGTGTTTGGTGCTGATGTTCCAATTGTCTGATTCGGCCATGCTCATTTGGTTTACAGGCTTCTACTCGTTTGTGCATCTGCACCTAATGCTTACTGGAATCGGAACTGTTATTTCCAGAAGCGTTACCAGTTTATGCAAAATGATGGCGGCAACCCCGGCTGTGTGGCATACAATCGAAGGCATCGGTTGGCACAATTTCAGAACATAATTTGTTGGGGATCCATGTTCATTCCGAAGTACTCTGTTCGGAGGAAATATATTTAAGAACCACTCATACATCAACAAAACGTACTGTCACGGCCATTGTTAAGAATACGCAATATACTCGTCATCTATATACTGTATGCAGCAAAACATGTATGCACCATCAGTTGCCAGTCCAAACTTGACTCTTCGTGATGCAGATTATCCTTTCGCAGATAACCTTGGTAAAAATATAGTGGTCGTCGAAGGAGCAAAAATGCTTGGGAACGGCAATTAAGGCAATTACACGGGCTAGCTTTGGTGAGCACAAAGCAGGTGGCGATGCATTTTTAAAACATACTGCACTCAATAACATGTTTCAGTGTCTAGTTGACTTGGTCGGATGCTCTAGATATTGCTGCTCAATACCTACTGTTTTGTAGATGAGTCCCAAACAAAATGAAATAAATATAACTCTGGTCACAACTAAGGTATATTGAAGCGATATTATATATTCTACAAAGAGCAGATTGATTGTGGTGGTATTAATGTTCCAGATATAGGAAATGACACTGGTTAGTGTGAAGCAAACATATATGATAATACCAAAGGCATTTTGGAGTTATATGTAACTAGCACTATTTTCTTGTTGTTTAACACTCTGTTGGGATGGCAACACTGATGCGTAGCATTTTTGATGAATTTCGAATAGCCTAATAATGAAAACTCTCCGCAGCATGCACTGATACATTTCACTAATGCGTTTAGCATTGCTGCAAGAGAGCTCGAGACCCAAAGCCACTCAAAAGTCAAAGCGAGGGTTTGGGAAGCGGTAAACCGTTTGCACACTTTTATATAAGTGAGATTAGAATAGCACAGGGTGTTGACATTGGAGTGCCGATCCACTCCCACGTCACCATGCCAACAACCAAACCACATAAAATCAGACCTCAGGCCGACCGAACCCTCCCCTTTTCCTTCAGTCAATCTTGTTTCACCTTTGATTTTAGCTCACATACACGCTCGTAAACACTCGTCCCATTCCCAAGGTTAACACAGGGAAAGCAGATGCTTCGACAATGGAGAGGAATATAGCGACTATGGATGTGGTCATCAAAATGTATACTCCAACTATATCTGCCTATGCACATCTTCCGGGTACATCCAGCTCTAGTAATGTAAATATTTTTGTGATAAAAGTAGATACGAAAGCGAACGAGTGGCTCAACAGAGTGTGCTTTCACTTCCTCGCGGCCTTCTTGGCAGCTTTTGTGACCTGTGCCTTGCGGGAATGCAAGGCGTTGATATCCTTGGCGCGCTTCTTCGCCTCGTCCTGGGTGCGGTTGACGAGCTTGCGCTTCTTGCGGCTTAGCATCGAAATGGCAATACGCTGCCGCTCCTCCTCTTCCTCCTCAGCCTTGGAGCGCTTCTTGGCAGCGGGCTTCTTGGCCTTCTTGTTGCCTGCCTTCTGCTGGTACTCCGTGAACGACAGGCCTTGGCTCTCAGCCAGCAGCTGCTTCTGGTGCTGCTTCTCGGCAATGTCGTCCTCGTCTTCATCATCAGACTCTTCCTCGTCAGCGCTATCACCCTCGATCTCGGCATCCTCCTCGCCCTCGCTCTCCTCCTCGTCCTCATCTTCGGGCTTCAGCTTCTCAACGTCACCCTCAAAGCCTTCAGCAGTGGCAAACTTGGCAGCAGCCTCGGGAATGTAGTCACCGTCGGCATATTCAACGAAGGGCGAGAGATGAGGCGGCAGCTGCTGGCCGACCAGGTAGTCGTCGGTGGGCAACAAGCGGCGGGCGTTGATGGAATCGTAGACCCACTGGGGTTGCAGGTATGTGCGGTTCAGGAACTGGTGGCCCTGGACGGGGCGATCGCAGATCTGCACGGTGATGTTGGTGTCATTCTCCGAGTACGGTGAGCCGCCGCCCGACGAGCTAGCCCAGCCAAGACGGCCGCCAAAGGCACGGATGACAAATTCGAGCGAATACCGAGGGACCTCACGCGACAGGAAGAATACCTGCTTGTTGAACAGGAGCTCGGCAGTGTTGGAGTCGTCGTCTTCGTTGCGTGCCTCCGAGTCGTCCCCACCGACGGTCACCGAGCTGTACTCGGGAGCATCCTCGGCTGTGGCCAGAGACTTGATCTTGGCACCAAGGGTGCTCAGACGCTGCTTCATCTCCTTGGAAACCTTGGTGTGCTTCTCCTCTATGGCAGTGGTCTCCTCATCGTCATTCTCCTTGATCAGATCCTCGACGCGCTTGGATTCGACACGCAGCGAGCCTAGGCCGGCGGCGCTGTCGTCCAGATCGGCATCGACCTTGGGTGGGTAGGCCAGGTTGGCAGTGGTGAAGAGGCGGTAGTTGACGAAGCCAAGCAGGGTGCGGTAGAACTCAAGGAAGGTGGCCATGACGCGGAAGTCAACGTCCAGCGGGATGTGCTGGCTGAACTGGTACGGCACGATCCATGTCACGGTCTGGCCCGAGATCTCGGCCTGGTAGTAGATGCCCTTGATTGACAGGAACACCTTGCGCAGGGCATGGCTGTGGACAACAAAGTGCATGAACTCGGCCGACAGGCGCTTGCACTCCTCAACAACCTCGTTGCTGACGTTCTTCACGACCGGCATAGTGGCAAACAAAAAGAGCATGCAGAGGGCGTCGTCGAGGTCGCGTAGGGCGTCGGCAAAAGACGGGTAGCGCTCGCGCACCAAGTGGTCAAGAGTGTACTGCGGACGGCGCGAGTGCAGGTCCTTGGCCTTGGTGATGTCGTGCTTGCCCAGGGCGTGCTGCAGCTTGCGCAGGAACGTCTTGTGCTCGCGGAACTTGGCAATCAACGGCTCGCTCAGGAGAAGCTGGATGTCCTTGGCGTAGTAAAACGTCGTTGGCTTCGAGGATCCGCGGTTTGCCTTCTTGCGGTTCTTGGGCTCCACCGGGTAGATGCCCTTCAGGATGCACAGCCGCCGGAAGTCGGCTAGCGATACCTGCAGCTTCTTCAGCGCCCGGTTACGCGTAATGTAGGTCGTCGACGCTCCCTCGGTGAACTTCTTCTTGATCTTTCCCATGGCTGACGGCTAATAGATGGAATGGAGGCGGGGGGTGTTGTGTATACAGAGCAAGTGCAGGAGAGCAAGAAAGAGCGTTGCCAGCAGGCAGCAAGCGATCGCAAGAAAAAAAAGATTTGTCGGTGTGGATGATCCGGATCAGAGATCAGCTACCCGATCAGCACGGCCAATCAGAGGCGTGACTGGCTCGATGCAGATTTTTCTTCCTTGCAGCGTACAAAGAGTCCAGCCAAAAAAAAAAACAACCTGCGGCAGCAGCAACCCGAGGTGTCGTTTACCCAGTCAAAAAATCACAGTTTGAAGAACAGTGGAGAAGCTTTCGCCGCGCTTGCTCTTTCCCTCTCTATTCATTTGCCTCTGACTTTAGTGTTTACCTTCTGTTGTGACCGCAATACACAGACAAGGGAGACATCGCATTTCTTCGCAAGCCTATAGCATTTCACTTTCCCACTTGCGCTGTTTGAATTTTTTTTTTTTTCAGAGTCTAGTCCCCCACTATCACCAAATTCGCTTTTTCTATTCAAATGGACCGCATTCCAGAGCATCGCCGCAACGCATACAAGACAAAGGGTGCTTTTGCGGCGGAGGAGCTTCGTCGCCGTCGCGAGGAGCAAACCGTCGAAATTCGCCGGCAGAAGCGCGAGGAGTCGCTTGCCAAAAAGCGCAACTTTAACCTGCCGAATGACAACCTGTCCGACAGCGAGGACGAGGAGGGCCTGGGCTCTAACCAGGAGCTGCTGCAGGAACAGTTCCCCGCCATGATTTCTGGACTGTACGCCGAGAGCCTGGACGACCAGCTGACGGCGGTGACGCGGTTCCGCAAGCTCCTGTCCAAGGAGCACAAGCCGCCAATTGAGGAGGTTATCTCGTGCGGAGTCGTACCGCGCTTCGTCGAGCTCCTGCGGTCGACGCACTCGGTTATTCAGGTAAGCAGATCTGGACAGCTGCATTTGCGAAATGCAGCCTCGCAGTGCTTGGAAAAACTCGCTGGCCACTAATTCCTGAATGCACTCTATTCGCTCCCCCCCAAAAAAAATTGCTTGTAGTTTGAGGCCAGCTGGGCCCTGACCAACATTGCGTCGGGCTCGTCGCAGCAGACACAGGTTGTCATTGATGCGCAGGCCGTGCCTCTGTTCATCCAGCTGCTCAGCAACGAGAACCTGGATGTGCGCGAGCAGGCGGTGTGGGCGCTGGGTAACATTGCTGGCGACAGCCCGCGGTGCCGCGACTTTGTGCTGTCTGAGGGCGCGCTCCAGCCGCTGATCCAGCTGCTTAACGAGAACCACAAGCTGTCGATGCTGCGCAATGCGACCTGGACGCTGTCGAACTTTTGCCGTGGCAAGAACCCGCAGCCCGACTGGGAGACAGTAAGTACTGCAACCGCAGATGCCTTTTTTGTAGATGTGCACTATTGGCCAGACGTGCATCACTAACTCGTATTGTTTGGTGCTGGCCTATTATGTAGATCAAGCCTGCGCTGCCGGTGCTGAGCAAGCTCGTCTACTCGGTAGACGATGATATCCTGATGGACGCCTGCTGGGCAGTGTCATACCTGTCGGACGGACAGAACGACAAGATCCAGGCGGTGATTGAGTCTGGCATGTGCCGCCGGCTGGTTGAGCTGCTGATGCACCCGATGACGACTGTGCAGACGCCTGCCCTGCGTTCGATCGGCAACATTGTTACTGGTGACGATATGCAGACGCAGGTCGTGCTGAACTGCGGTGCCCTGCCGGCGCTGCTGTCGCTGCTGAACTCGCCCAAGGACGGCATTCGCAAGGAGGCGTGCTGGACGATTTCCAACATCACCGCGGGCAACACCACGCAGATCCAGGCGGTCATTGACGCAAACATCTTCCCGCCGCTGCTGCACGTGCTGCAGAACGGCGACTTCAAGAGCAAGAAGGAGGCGTGCTGGGCCGTGTCGAACGCGACCTCGGGCGGGTTGAACCAGCCGGACCAGATCCGCTACATTGTGCAGCAGGGGTGCATCAAGCCGCTGTGCGATCTGCTGAACTGCATGGACAACAAAATCATCCAGGTTGCCTTGGACGGCCTGGAGAACATCCTGAAGGTGGGCGAGGCAGACCGCGAGAAGAACGCGTCGCACATGAATGAGTTTGCGCTGTACGTCGAGGAGGCTGGTGGCATGGAGAAGATCCACAACCTGCAGCTGCACGACAACATCGAGATCTACAAGAAGGCGTACAACATCATCGACAAGTACTTTGCCGAGGAAGGCGAGGACGAGGAGGACAGCGAGTTGATGCCAGGCGTCGACGAGCAGACTGGCCAGTTCAACTTTGAGGGCAACGTCGCGGTGCCCGAGGGCGGCTTCAACTTTGGCAACCAGTAAGCAAAAATGCCACTCCAGGAAGGGGGGTCCCAGAAATAAAGCACCTGTTTATCTCCGAGACACGTACAGCGCACCGCACATGATGGCGTCCATATGTGCTGGTGGCGTGTAGGATGGTGGCATACGTCCTGGCACAGCACTGTTTTCATTCTTTTCTCAAATTTCCGTTAATAAAGGTTCAATATATTCTACACGAACGCAGCACCTAGGTCTACTTGGCAGGGGTCCTAGAGGTGGTCTTTGCAGCCTCATTCTGAGCGCGCAGCTTGCGGTACCGGTCAATGAACTCCTCGGTGAACTGTGCGCCGCGTGGAAGCACGACAAAGTTGGGGATTCCGTCCCTGATAATATACTTTTGGTGGCCGATAGCGGCGCCCAGGCGTGTGCCCATGCCGACCTTGACGAGTCTCTCGTCCTCGTCGAAGCCGCCGACCGGGCGGTGCAAAAAGTACGTGTCGACATTGTCCGATAGTGTACTTGTGCTCAGTGTCCCAGGGCGGCGACTGCGCAACCACCTCGCCTAGCATGTCGCCGATAGTAAGGGCCTCGTCAAAGTCCTGGACGAAATCGGACTCCTTGAACTCCGGATAGAGGAAGAACACAGGCCAGAGGAGGTGGCCGGATTCCTCGTCGAGTGAGACCTGGCGGCCCGAGTCGTTCTCCCAGGCATACGGTGCGGGCTTCTTCTTTGCCTTCTCTTCGTCCGAGTCCGAGTCCGAGTCCTCCGGGCTTTAGCTTCCTGGTGGTGTCGAATTGGAGCTTACGGATCTCGATCGCTTGCTTGAGCTTCTGACGCTTCTCAGCAAGCTTGCGCTCACGCTCCTCCTTTTCCTTGATCTTGCGCTCGTGCTCGGCCTTGGTCTTCTCAACTTGCTTCTGCAGGACCGCGATCTCGCGGTTAGTCTCGTCAATGCCCAGCCCCCACTTGCAGCACTCGAGGGCCTCCTCGTACTTGCCCAGCGCCAGACATGCCTTGGCAGAGCGGAACAGCGCCTTGGCGGACTTGGGCCGCAGGCGCAGCGCTTCGGAGCAGTCGCGGAGCACCTTGCCATAGTTTTTCAAGTGCAGGTTGGTTGCTGCTCTGTTGGTGAGCAGCGAGACCTTGAGGTCGATGTTGTAATGCTCTGGCGCCAAACCCTTGGTGTAGAAGTCAAGGGCGTCTTTGTACTGGCCAGCCTTGAAGCAGTCATTGCCCTGCGACTTGAAGTTCTCGGCGATCTCCTCGGGCGGGCCGTCGTAGGCCAGAGTCTTAAGTGCCTCTAGAGCGGGGTTCTCTTCGTCCTCGTCAGTGTTCAGATCGCGCATGAAGAAGGGGAGCTTGTTGAGATCTTGCTCAATCTCGTCCCAGGACTTGCCGTGCACTTTGCTGGCCGGTGCGGGGCCCGCCGAGGCCTGGTCGTTATCAGACATTGCAGAGGTTGGAGGTGAATTGTCGAAAGAAAAGCAGAGAAGAGCGAAGAATCAGCAGGCAGAAAAGGACGGGTTTGTCATCACAGCGCTGGAAAAATTGTGTAATCTGATCCTCTGATTCGCGGTACTGGCGCTGGCTGTGTCTTGGGCATCTTGGTTCGGCGAAGCAAGTTGCATGTGGCTAGGTGTCCGGCCAGCCTGGCAGGGACCAGGAGAAACGGGACCAAGACAGCATCTATCCTTGCTAGGTAGCATTTTAGGCTGGTAACATCCTGAATAATATAAAGCCTGTAGCAGAGTTCAGACCTCAGTATCTTTGTCGCTTTTCCTTCGTCAAATGCTTCATTCTGAAATGATATGCCAGTTTTCATATTTCATATCACTGGTAGTAAGAGTGGACAAGCATGAAATATTACTTTGTATAATAAATTCTGATGTCGAATATCCCTTTTCTGGCAGTGCGGAGTGCCTCGAGTCCAGATATATTTCCTCTGTGGACTGCGATCACCTCCAAGTTCGGAAGGCTTCTGACGAGGGAACAGGTATACCAAAGTACGTCGGGTCCGCCATGATGGATCTTGAGATTTCGAAGCGTTGTACTGATTGGCAGCAAGTCCGAAGTATCACCAAGATAATCCTCAGTGATATTAGGAATTGGGATCTCCTCAACTTCAGCTGTCTCAAATGCGGGTTCCCAAATGTAGAGTGGACTACTGGCACTCCAATTCCCTAGATGTGTGATATGTAGAGTCCTGAGCTGTGGTAGCTTCCGAATAGCGCCAAACAGCTGAGGGAATTGGTCATCACTCAGCTCGATCGTCAGGCTTACGACCCAGGCCAGTCGTTCGATGTACTTCAGGGGGAATGGGTTGCTTGTCATGGACACCTCCAGAGCACTATGCATCGCATTGTAAAAACGAGTGATAGTCTCATGCGGGAGCTGGGCGGAGACATACTCACATGGCTGGGAATTAAGAGTGAACGACTTGGCCTGGGAAACAATACGAGTATCAATGGAGGAAAGATACTTCAGGTCTTCGCCCATCTTCAGGACTTTGATCGGAGAATGACGGAAGAGACTGTACAAATCGTCGTAGTATCGAGCAGAATTGTCAACCGACAAAGATGACAGCCTTGGGAAACGTATGATGGATCCACTGGTCGGATCTAGTTTCGTACTCAGGGGTGGTCGGAAACTGAACGCCAAACTAAGTAGTGTCAGGTTGGAGAAGACGATTTCGTTGTCTTTTGTAGGCTTGAACCAGTTCCAAATTACGTCTCCGTTGATATTATAGAACATCACCTCGCGTAAAACTGATGCGTTGAACTGGGGATATCCGCTATCATGATCTATATATCCCAAGTTCATTTTCAAGCTGGTTGCTTCGAATTCCATGCTCGAGATGGCTCTTGGTATCAGCGAATGATATCCATAAATAGAAATGAGCTGCTTCATGTAGTGGCGAATAAGCCTTTTGTACATCAGAAGTAGTGGGTCAGGGCTGTTGTCATAGTTCCGTGTTGCACCGCCATACTTGAACTGGTTATAGGCAATCGACGTGATGTTTGGGAATAGGCCAGTGAACATATCAAACGCCTGGTCAATTTCGCGATCCATGGCCGAGATTTGATCTGGAGTAGTTAGATGCCTCGCAATTCCAGTACCGTAAAATGTAACCGATCTGACGCCCGTCCACTTTTTACCATTGGCTTTGAATACTCTTAGAATACCCAATATCGGCGGCATGCACCTGCAACCAGGTGCAAAGGAAATGGTTAGATCGGTAACCGAGCTGGTCAACCCCATTGAAACGACTGTCACAATGTTGGATACCAGCCCGAAGCCGTGGTCGTTGTTCCTACTGCATCGCTCGGTGCAAACACGCTCGATACCAACAGTCTTGACCTGCGTTCTGAGAGCCAGGGCTCTCCAGCTACGACACACGTGTGCCAGTGGCAACACATCCTTAAGGCCAAAATAGTTTGACCGCAGGGAGTATCTGGGTGTGCATAGCCGCTCAAAGATCTGATCGGTGAGGTCGTCGGGGAGTCTCGTAATTGGTCCTGGGGTCGACATATTAGAGAAGTGGGGTGTAAAAAGAACTAGTGTTTGAATAGCTAGGGAGCCAAGTGGAGAGGTAGGCTGAGGAGGAAAAGCAGTGCTTTTATGACAAGGAGCAAGGGTGGGACAACTTTCTTAACCTCAGAAATCAAGAGGATCTTTCTGGCCGCTGCCAACACCCACAAAGGCGACAGCAATGTTGTAGCGACAGATGCGCATTTTTCGCACCGATAGCATTGGCAGGATGTCGCTGTTAGGGCCAGGAATGGGTATCTAGCACTGCCAGAGTTTGCTCCCACCGCACTATTTTCATGTCTACTGTGCAATAGTTGTAAACACTGGGTCTACTCTCCTAGGTGTGTTTGCCTAAGGTGTCGCTTGGCAGCCCTTTGGGTTTTCTGCTACGCTGTTCAGATAACTGGCCTTTTTCCACTGTAGATTCTTGCTGATATCCACACGCACGCAGACCGAGGATGGCCATTTGGGAGAGGGCGTTTGTTATCCTTTTCACGGTGCCATTTTCATCTATTGTGGCAATAGCAATGTATGCATTCCTACCTCTGGCGTGCATGAGGATGGATAGCTGTGGCCTGTCGTTGCTGAGTAGAGTTTCTGGATGTGCCTGGTGTATTTACGTCCTTCTACCAGGGTTGCAAGGTGCCAACAGTCACCAAAAATCAGCTCCACATAGTATTCAAGGTCAATGCAGGGTAGTAGAGTGTAAGGCACTGGGCTACCACATTGTCTTGCGAGTTTACTCTATCATATAGCCCTTCTGATATCTCATTCCATAACAGCCAATACATACGGTGATCTGGATTAAAGAATCAGTGCGGAGTGCGACAGTGGGCTGAGTAGGGCTTAGCAGCACCTTTCAGGCCCTTGCAGCTCTTTGGAAGGGACAAACTCGCGTTCGCTTTTCTTCTGCTCCGTATTTTTTATACTGTTATTTTTCTATTATATCCCCTCGCTTCAAGTCTCCTACGCAGTATTTGGCACAAAGCATGGACATGTCACTGGACGACCGCAACGAGGAGACGCTGATGGCGCAGCGCCTGGTGCGGTTCAACCATGATGCCGTAGCGGCCAAACTCAAGGCACTGAGGGACACTCGCAATAGACTCCGACAGACGCTCATTGATCAGGGCGTCATAAGCGACCCGAAGAAACCCACGACCCTAGAAGGGGCCAAGCAGTTTGTCGGAACCTGCACGAAAATGTGCCCCGACGATGAGCGAGAGGAGCGCGAACTGCAAAACAACCTCCACAAGTATGAGGTGATTCCTGGGACGAAAGCGGGCGGATCCGGCAAAGACAGTCAAGATCTACCACCGGTCGTCTGCGGGCGATGAGGAGCCTCTGCCATCAGATGTGCGGACACCCGAGACACTGCTGAAGACGCTGGATTACTTGATGAATGTGGTGGTTGCGGGTGACCAAACATTGGAGAACTGTCACGGGTTTGTACGCGACCGGACGCGGGCGATCCGGGTGGACTTTACGCAGCAGAACGCCTGCAGCCGGGAGTCGGTGATAGCACACGAGCGGATTGCGCGGTTTCACATTGTCTCCCTACATGTGCTGTGCGGGAACAAGGACTTTGATGAGCACCAGGACATGGAGCAGCTGCACAAGACGTTGAAGACCCTGATTGAGGTCTACGAGGACCTGCGGGCTGAGGGCTTGGAGTGTCCGAACGAGGCTGAGTTTACGGCGTACTACATCGTGTCGCAGCTGCATGATTCCGATGCCAAGCGTATGGCTGACCAGCTGCCGCTGCAGATCTTCCTCACGCCGATTGTTCAGCAGGCGCTGAAGCTACACAGGCTATCGCAGACAAGCAACGAGATCGTCAACAAACAGCTGCCGCCGAATCTGTTTGGTGCGCAGATCCAGACCACGCAGTTCTTCCGCGCCGTAGCCTCGGCCGAGACACCACTTGCTGCTGGCATGCCTGGCCGAGTACGAGTTTCCGCGCATCAGACGAGCGGGACTCAAGGCTATGAATTCGGCGTTTCCGCACCAGAAGGGCAGAGAGTATCCGCTGGGCGAGTTTGCAGACATTTTTGCATTCGATGGGCTCAACGACGCAAAGGAGTTTTGTGCGCTATTCAACGTGCCTGTTAACGAGGGCGGCGTGATGCTGGGCGCAAAGGTCGATAAGCGGCTGACGTATCGCGAGCCGGCGAGAAGGGCGAAGAGGGTGCGGAGGAATCTGAGAGTCGTGGGTGTCAAGTTTCCAGTCAGCGACACCTATTCAAGTGATCAATTCGGATCTGGATCCCGGCGTTCTTGCAACCCCATCCAATGCGCCGGGCTTTGGCCAATGCCTGCAGTGGCTAAAAGCCAGGCACCAGTACCGCCAAAGGCAGTTGCTGCACCAGTGAAAACAGCTGCTGCGCCAGTGCCGGACAAAGTCCAGTTTGCTGTGCCCAAGGTGCCGGCGCCAAAGGCCATGCCCAACCCAGCACCCACGAAAGTAGAGCAGCCGGTAGCGCTGTCGACACCAAATGCATTTGCCAGCAACCACAGCAGCATTTTCCAGATGTCCAAGCGTCCTGAGCTCAAGCCACAAAAGGAGCGCACCAAGCCTGCCAGCGAGCAGCTGCCCCCAATTTCGCCGATTCAGCAATGCCATGGTGAAGCCAGTGACTGCGCCAGCACTAGAAGTCGTCGTCGCTGTCTGCCCCGCAGTCGTTGTTTGCACCGCCAAAGCAGCCAGCCGATACCAGCACCGCGAATCCCAGCACTGCGCCTGCCAAACCTGATGTGCCTGTGCTCACCCCTACGCCGGTAATGAAGCCTGCCTTTTCCATGCCCGTGGCTCCAACACCGCAGCCAGAGGCGTCCAAGGTGACAGAGATAACATGGAACAAGCCGCGGCGGTTCATTCCACTGGACGATGCTGTCCAATGCCATTTTGGACAACATGCTCGAATCTATTGTGCGTGACATTGCCGCACCTGAGCTCGACCGCAGTTGTGCCAATGAGCGAATCGCGGCACAGCTGGCTGAGGACATTGCCAGCTCGCTGACCGACTATACGAGCGCCTTTATTGCGTATGAGGTGGCATACCGAGAGGTGATGACTGCCAAGGCAGATGCATTCCGGAAGCGCGCGTTGGCGAGCACAGTGTTTTCGCAGTGGCAGATGGAGGTGACGGCACGGGAGCAAGAAGCAGCGCTGCGACAGCAGTATATCGACGATTTGAAGACAATTGTCGATAGTGCGCCGGCACTGCAGCCGCCCAGAAGCCTGCTCTCTAGGCAGCCGATGATGATTTCGCCTGCACACAGCCGGACGCAATCGAATGTGTCGAGTGTATCGATGCAGTCGGCACAGGCCTGCTGAGAGCACGTTCTGGGATTCGTGCCAGCTGGGCCGCAGCGGATTCGCATCCCTTACGACGGACACTGGAGGAGTTTGGCGGTCTGCCGTTCCACGCCAAGATCGGAGTGGTAGGCGCACACGGAAACAGCCTGCTGGCTACCGGGCTCTGGTGGCAGATTGACCCGGTCCAGCGCCACTCAAGCGAACTCCAACGTGGGGAGACAGGCGAGCTACTCCAACAACAAGGCACAAGACCTGGAGATTGCCGATGAGACTGACGAGTTCCATGTAATCGATCGGCGGCTTTATGCACGGATTGCACTGTTGTCGCAGACGCCTGTAGCGGACGATATCCACCGCGATCTCTGTGACTCGCCGGCGGGCGCCGAGATTGCAGCAAACTTGCAAGCGCTTGCCGATAATCTGCGGTCTGGCAGCGGACCGCGCCATACACTGCTTGTGTTTTGGACTAGCGATTCACGGACCGGAAAGACCGTAACCAAGCTGATCGAGAAACGGGCGAAGCAGATTGGAATTTCGACGATGACGCAGCTGAAGGTTGCAGCTTTGGATCTCCAGGCGCCTGGGCACCAGTTTGGTAGGGCTGTCGGGTGGGTATTTAGCCAGTTGGCGCAGGCACAGCAGGCGCTGCTGGTGACGTCGTCGAGTGTGCTGACAATGGTCAAGGATGCAGTGCTCAATAGCCTGCATCTGATGGTGGGCAGTGTTTGCAAGCTGGCTACCCACCAATCGAGCAACGAACTAGATGTGCAAGGTGTTCAACTGGACAGTGGACATAGTCAACTCGTACCTCGAGATTCTGAATTCGCGGCTGCTGGAAAAGTGGGCCAAACTGCCCAAGCTCTCCACGTACGCGCATGTGGATGAGTCCCAGGGCGAGCTGCGCGTCGAGTACTTCTTCCACAGCATGCCAGCTCTAGGTGCTGTGGCGGGAGCTGCGCTAGACGACATTTTCCAGGCGTGTGCCCTCGGCCAAATATCGCCCCTGGTCGCACATCTGAGGGCACTGGAATTTACAACACGGCACCAGCTGGATCTGCTCCAGCAGCGGATGCCCAGCGACCTGTACCTCGAGCGGACTCTAGTCGACAGCGAGATAGCAGACGCAAAGCTGACAGCCCAGCAATCGGCGGACCAGGCTGCGGATCTGTGTCGCCAGGGCGCGATGGTCGTGGAGTCGCCGCCAGCCTCCGTCATATCGATGCAGTCGGTGCCGTCGCTCAAGCGGACGCAGTGCTGCTCTGAATTTGCTGAACCGCCTTTGTCGATTATTGCTGAGGACATCAACCGTAGCACACTGTCGGTGAAGAGAACGCGCCTGGCGGCTTCCGCGCGACTGAGTAAACTTCAGGAGGCATTGGCGCGTGCGCACCAGCAATTGCAGTAGACATATATTTAAAACTAGGCAGGACGGATTGCGCGCTTGATCATGGAGCTCCAGAGGCCGGCAGATGGCGCGACGCTGATGTGGAATGGGAACGGGTTGCCGTGCGTGCTGGCAATCAGCGGTATGTGGTCCTTGTGCTGATCCATCTGAGTGATCACGTACAGCAGCGAGTCCTTGACTTGGTCCTCGGCGCGCGCCTGCATCTGGATAAATTCTACACCCTGTGGTGGTGTTTTACGACTTTGTATGCTAAATACAAGTGGCTTTGTTTGTTTGGTTTACACTTACCTCTTTCTGTGCGGCTAATGTGCGCTCGAATGTCAAACACCCACTCTTCCCAGCGAATCTCCTCTTCGGACTTTGAGAACCAGGCGCGCTTTGACTTTGTCTCAGTAAAATACAGCGTGATTTGGGTTTTGGAGTCTGCGGTTGGCGATACTGTTTGCATTAGCTCACCGACCTTCTCGTCGACCGCAGCGCTTACGTCGGGGTCGTCGACGGATACGTATGTAATGGAGGAGAGGGCGCGCTGTTCCTTGGGCTTAACATTGCCAAAGTACCGGTGGAACAGGATCGTATGCAGAATTGCTAACTTAAAAAAAAATCGAATGGTTAGTACAGTTGGCGCAGGGGACAGATGTGGCATTGGAGTGGGATGTTGGGTACCTTTAATTGCTTCGGGGATCAGATTCCGCTCAAGAGTCTATGCAAATGAGGATGATATGTGGATTAGGTGAAGGGAGGGGGCAACTATGTGCATGCATGCATGATGCCTGTTCAATCACCTACCAAGGCGCGCGTATTCACTTTGTGGTCCATTTCAACATTCGGTGCTCGAGGCAGCTGCTAATTATCGGCAATAAACAAGAGGTGAAAAAAGAGGCTATATATTGTAGCTGAATAAAAGCGGGTAGCGGAGCGCAGATACTTCTCTTGACATGTGGCCACACTGTCGCTTATGGACACCACTGGCATATATGCATGGGCATTATAAACATGGATTGCGCCATTGGTGGCATGGGCCATATGACCCATCTCCCCCAGGCTCACATGACAGTGGCAAAGATTATACACACACGAGGGGGTACTGAGAATGAGGGAGATAGAGGTAATATACATAAACTATGAGAGCAAGGGTGAAAGGCTAAATAGGAAAAAGATGCCACTTTAGGCCTCCACAGCAGTCTGCGCCGCAGTAGCCGCCTCAGCCTGCTGCTTCTTCTTGCGGGCCACAAAGGCAGAGCGCATGGCAAAGTAGTCCTTGTGCAGCCCGCACTCGGTCTTCTCGGTGCCCGCCCAGCGGCCAGCGCGCTCGTCCTCGCCCTCCTTGACCGGCCTTGTGCTATGGTAGTCGCCGACGGACTTGTACCCCTGGTCAAGCAGGGCATTGTACGGGACCTCGTTTGCGCGCAGATAAGTCCAGACCTGCTGGAACGACCAGTTCGCCAGCGGATTGATCTTGACCAGGCCGGTGGCCTGCTCGACCTCGACAATCTGCAGGGCGGCACGGTCGCCTTTCTGGCTGCGGCGACGGCCCGAAATAACCGCCTTGGCGTTCAATTGCTCGTAGGCGCGCCGGGCCGGCTCGACCTTCACGGAGTAGTCGTAGACGACGTCGTCGCGCTCCCACAGACGGTCGCCGTGCTTGGCGATAAAGTCATCGCGGCTCTGGCATCCCTCGGGCTTGAACACGTGCAGGGGGAAGCTGTACCTTTGCTGGCTGCGCTGCGAGAGCTCCAGAGTCTCGTCGAAATGGTGCAGGGTGTCGACGAAGATTACCGGGACGGAGTGGGATTGCGCTGCAAGCATGTCGGTTATGACGTTGCCTGAGGGGCCGAATGCGGTCTCCTGGTAGAGGTCCGAGAATGTGATGGTGGCCCAGTTGAGGATCTCCTGGGGCTCGAGCTTGGCCAGCCGGTCGTTGATGTGCTTGAGCTGGGCATCGTCGAACTGTAGAGCGGAGGCAGTGAAGGACGGCATCGTTGTGAAATGTTGCCACAGCAAAAAGTAACGGAGTCAGAAAGAGTTTCGGGAATAGTCACGATATAGAAAGCTAAATGCACCGGGGGGCCCGACATGGCTTTTATACCAGCTACACGCTGCCAGCACCACTGTTCTTCCCCCCAAAAAAAGCATTAGAAACGCAGCCGTTCATTTAGCAGCACTGGCAATAAAAAAATAGCGCCATGCGACAGCCAGGGGGAATCTGTATAACCTGGATTTGTCAACATTCACCTTCCAGCCCAGGCGGCAACCAGGCAGCGAATCGCCTGTGCTGAAGATAGGGGCGGCATCAAAATACGGGTATCTATGGGGGAGGATCCAATGGGTAGGGCCACCCGCCGACACATTCAGGCATTTGTCATCTCCACCATGCATCTCCATTCTGCAGAGACAAGGAGGTGGAGGAGAAATGGAATTCCTTTGGAATCTTTCGTCTGCGCGCAAAAGATGTGCCGACCATGGCGTCTCGCACAGCCATCTTATATAGCAAAGACGTGCTGGGTGTATGCCTCTACATTTCAGCACTTGCTAGACATTTGGGCAAAACAAAAGTACCAGAGGGAGCGCACAGCACATCTAAAAGCAGGCATCAACAGCGCAACTGCGGGCTAGTGGGATATGCGGTCACGCAAGAAGCGAGGGAGATGGAGTAGGCATTTTCTATGCCATCATTGATGGTCCTGATGGCGACATCTGGGTTCCGCATTATGAACCAATTGGGTGGGAGCTTGATGACGCAAGGGGTCGATCCATTCTTTGGTACCATGGAGGATTGCTGTGCGTTTAGCAATTGGGTTAGGTCCCCAATGCTGTCGCTCTTCAGAGCCGGGCAATTTGATATTCACCGTCACAGCAGAGAGAAAAAGCAGGCGTCACAATGCAAAGCAAGGGCATGCACCTCGCACATACGACATGGAGAAGATGTGGTAGGTGCTTGTTTGCAGGCAAAATGATTGGTGTCGGGACACATCAAGAGTGTGCAAAGAGAAAAAGTCACAGATGACAAATTGCACCACGGGGCGGCGGCCATGCCCTAAATTGGACAGCAGAGCCACGTTCCCTATGCGAGCGCGGACGTGACCCAAAAAAACATACCAGCAGGAAGGAGGAAGCCTGCAAGCGCGGAGATATTCGTATAATCTCATCAGGAAATTTGCTCAAGCCAGAGTCTGTGCCCAAGCCTGTTACCAGTCTGATCGCCGTGCCCAAATTTTTTCAAACGACGTTGTCTTGGCCAGCTCAGGTGGTTAAATAGGCGCAGAACGAATAAATAGTCATCAGCATGGCGCTCCCTTACCGACAGCCCGCGTTATCTTTTCCTCTCCCCATTCCTCACACCTGTTCTTCAGCTCTACATTATTTCTCTTTCAAAAGGAAGCAATAGCAGCACTTGCGTCTCTTGTGAATATCTCTTTGTACCAATTCCACACACCCCTTTCTCTCTGCCTCTGTTATCCAGAAGGACATACTCCCGCTTCACTGACAAGCCACTAAGCTACAGGTACGGTACCAGGAAAGCAAAACGCCAGGGCCTCCCCCGCAACAATAGGGGATGGTTCTGGGTCCCTAAGCGTAAACACTAAAAATCCAGCCTTGCCATTATGTAGTAGTTCTCTTCACCAATTCCATATTACAAGGGCTTCATTGCTATAGAAAACACCTTCAAATGGCTTCTACACTCCGGTCAAACACGCAAGGATTCGCGTCGACTGCGGCGGCGGTTGTCTACACGGCAGCCACGACGCTGTCGAGCGCCACGGGCATTGTATCTGATGCCGCGATTGTGGGCGACAGTGCAACGCAGCTGCGCCAGGCCAGCGAGGTGGCAGCGTATGCGTCAGACAGCGAGGGCGTAGTGAGCATTGTGACGGCAGCCAGCACGCTGGTGGGGCTGATCCCGACGCTGCGCGATTTTGCGCGGGCGAAGCGACCGGTGGTGGTGCACGTGCCGGTGTCGTCAGCGTCTGAGGTGACAGATGTGCTGGCGGTGCGCGATGCGGGGGCGGCGATTCTGCGGTCGTCGTCGGCGCAGCAGGCAGTGGACTATGCGGTGGTGGCATCGCTGACAGCGCAGCAGCTGTCGTTGCCGGTGATCCATGTGTTCGATCAGGCGGCCGGATATCGAAGTCAAGGTGTATGAGAAGCAGGCGTTTGCGGAGATCGAGGCCGAGGGCGTCTATGAGACTGTGGCAGCGGCCATGGGGCTTCTGGGCGACTACAAGCCGATTGCGTATGCGGGCGCGGCGGATGCCAGCCTGGTGTATGTGACGTTTGGCGCGGCCACCGCGCCGCAGGGAGATGCGGGGGCTGTGCAGATTGGGCTGTACCGGCCGCTGAATAACGCGGCGCTGCTGGCGGCGATCCCAGAGACAGCGGCGCGGGTGGTTGCGCTGGAGCAGGCGGTCCGGCAGCCGACGCCGTGGGGGCCGCTGCTGTTTGATCTGGCGGCTCTGCTGCATTCGTCCGAATGGGACGACGCGCGCACGCGGCCGGTGCTCATTGACGGAGTGTCTTCTGTGGCGCCTGCATCGCTGACCAGCGAGCAGGTGGCCAAGGTGACAGGCGCATGCGGCTCAGTTCTCGTCGCCTGCGCACTTCAGCCCGGCGGAGCTTCTTGGTATTGATGGCGAGTCGGTCAGCAGCGAGCTGGCTGAGGGGTTGTCGGCCGACGAGCAGCAGCAGCGCGTGTCACGGATTCCGTATGGACAGCTTCTGCGGGATGTCTTCAAGCAGCGGCTGCACGTGGCAAATGCGGCCGAGAGCACGTCGATCTGGGGCAATGGCACGGCAGCCAACCCCGAGTTCGGCTTCGGCAAGCTGGCGGCGTATGAGCAGGAGCGCGAGCAGCTGGCGGCAGCGGTGACGGCGCTGCTGCGGAACGTCGATGTGCCCCTGTCCAAGGAGCTGCACGCGGGGCTGACGCAGTGGCTGAGCGGACGCACCAGTGCGGCGGTAGCGACGGTCGAGGCAGGCGGCCGAGCTGGTGCGGCTGCTGGAGGCCGAGCAGAGTGCCCACGAGCAGATTGGCTCGGTTCGGCGGCTCAGCGGCGGGTTTGCGCAGCGGTCGAACTGGCTGATCGGCGCCTGACGAGTGGGCGTACGATGTGGGCAGCAGCGGAGTGCACCACGTGATTGCCAGCGGGCTCAACGTCAACATGCTGGTGCTGGATACGGCCACGTATCCGTTCACGGCAGGCCAGCAAGGGCCAGCAGCGCAAGAAGGACATTGGGCTGTATGCAATGAACTACGGCTCCGCCTACGTGGCCTCGGTTGCCGTGTACTCGTCATACACGCAGGTCCTGCAGGCGCTCAACGAGGCCGATGCGTTCCCAGGCCCGTCAGGTGGTGGTGGCCTATCTGCCGCACTCGGATGGCATCTTCAGCGACAACTACTCGCCGATCGAGGTCCTGCAGCAGTCCAAGCTGGCTGTCGACAGCGGCGCCTGGCCACTGTACCGCTGGAATCCTGATCTGGCCACGCCCGAGCAGCGGTTCCAGCTGGACAGCGAGAAGCTGCGGCGGTCGGTCGAGGACTTTTTGAAGCGCGAGAACGCCCTGGCAGCGCTGGGCAGCGAGAAGCCCGTGCTGAGCCTGGCCACTGACAGCGCCGTGGAGAAGACTGCCGGCGATAAGCTGGCGCGCAAGGCCCGTGGCGACCTGGCCAGTCTTTTGGGTGGGCTGAGCGGCCCGCCGCTGCTGGTTCTGTTTGCGTCTGACGGCGGCAATGCCGAGGAGGTGGCCCGGCGTGTGGCCCGGCAGGCCAAGCGGCGCAGCATGGATGTGCGAGTGATGAGCATGGACGAGTTCGAGGTCGACGAGCTGCCGTTTGAGAAGACGGTTGTGTTTTCGATCTCGACGGCCGGGCAGGGCGAGGTGCCCACCAACGGCCGCGAGTTCTTCAAGAACCTGATGAGCGCCAGCATCAGCCTCAACGACACCGAGTTTGCTGTGTTTGGTCTGGGCGACAGCCACTACTGGCCGCGCGAGGAGGACGCGCTGTTCTACAACAAGCCGGCACGTGACATCGACCGCAAGCTGGCCTGAGCTGAGCGGCAAGCGGCTGATCGCCGTTGGTCCTGGGTGACGACCAGGACGCTGACGGCTGGGAGACTGGCTACGCGGACTTTGAGGCACGGCTGTGGTCGGCCATCAAGATCGACGTGGTCAATGCGGCTGAGGAGGAGGAGCACAAGCGCACGGACGAGGAGAACAAGATCATCAGCAACTACCTGCGCGGGTCCATCGCCGAGGCCATCGCCGACGACTCCAACGGCTATGTCGACGAGTGGGACGGCAAGCTGCTCAAGTTCCACGGAACCTACATGCAGGACGACCGCGACCTGCGGGCTGAGCGCCTGGCGCGTGGCGAGGAGAAGGCTTTTTCGTTCATGATCCGCGTGCGGCTGCCGGCCGGCGTCACGACGCCCGAGCAGTGGCTAGCTATGGATAAGCTGTCTGACACCTACGGCAACCACACCATGAAGATCACCACCCGCCAGACCTTCCAGCTGCACGGTGTGGTCAAGCGCGACCTGCGCAACACCATGCGTGGCATCAACCGCGCGCTGATGGACACCATTGCTGCCTGCGGCGATGTTAACCGCAACGTCGTCGCCTCGGCCAACCCGCATCAGGCCCACCTGCACCCGGAGATCCGCCAGCTGGCCACCGACATCTCCGAGCACCTGCTGCCCAGCACGTCGGCCTACCACGAGATCTGGCTCGACAAGACCTTTGTGGCTGGCGCTGCCAAGCAGCCCAGCGGCACCGAGGACTCTGAGCCGCTGTACGGCCAGGCCTATCTGCCGCGCAAGTTCAAGATCGCCATCGCCATTCCGCCCGAGAACGACGTCGACGTCTTTGCCTACGACCTCGGCTACGTGGCCATCCTGGATGACGCCCAGCAGAACATCTTGGGCTACAACGTCGTCATCGGCGGTGGCATGGGCATGACCCACAACAACAAGAAGACGTACCCGCGCCTGGCGTCCTGCCTCGGCTACGTGCCCAAGGAGCACGCGATCATTGTGGCCGAGAAGATCATGCTGGTGCAGCGCGACCACGGCGACCGCACCAACCGCAAGCACGCGCGCATGAAGTACACTGTCGACGACCACGGCATGGACTGGTGGCGCGAGCAGGTCGAGGCCCGTCTGGGCTTCAAGTTCGAGTCCGAGCGGCCCTACAGCTTTGCCCGCAACGGCGACCGCTACGGCTGGACCGACTCGGTGCCCGGCTACAAGAACTTCACTATGTTTGTGCAGAACGGCCGTGTTGCCAACTTCCCCGGTAACCCGCTCAAGGATGCCCTGGTCGAGGTTGCCAAGGCCCACAAGGGCACCTTCCGCATGACCTGCAACGGCCACCTGGTCGTGGCCGACATCAAGGACGAGGACGTGCCTGAAATGCAGGCCCTGCTGGCCAAGCACAAGCTCGATAACCTCGACTACTCTGCCCTGCGTCTGCACTCCATGGCCTGCGCTGCGCTGCCCACCTGCGGCCTGGCCATGGCCGAGTCCGAGCGCTACCTGCCGCGCCTGATCGATCTGCTCGACAAGATCATCGAGGAGGCCGGCCTGCGCCAGGACGCCATCGTCATCCGCATGACTGGCTGCCCGAACGGCTGCGCCAGGCCCTACAACGCCGAGATCGCCTTTGTCGGCAAGGCCCCCGGCGCATACAACCTCTACCTGGGCGGCGCGCATAACGGCAAGCGCCTCAACAAGATTTACCGTGAGACTGTCACTGAAGAGCAGATTCTCGAGCTGCTGACCCCCATCATCAAGCAGTACGCTTTGGAGCGCAGTGACAACGAGCACTTTGGCGACTTTGTCATCCGCAAGGGCATCGTCAAGGAGACCATCGAGGGCAAGGACTTCCACACCGTCTAATCTTGCTGTTCAGTAGAACCGGATGTTTAAAGTTAAATGAAATTAGAAGACAAGTCTGAGAGTTACATGTGAAGAGAATGAAAAGAAAAATGTAAAAGCAGGCGGAAAAGGAACGGCTTTTGGCGCTCTAGTCCGACATGTCACCATCCTCGCCATCACTGTCCAGCGAGCTCAGCGAGCTAATATCGTCATCGTCGCCGCTAATCTCGCTGCCCTCCTCCTCCTCCTCCCTTGCCTCCCCGCGCTTCGCCCCTAGTGCACTCAGCGCGCTCTTCGACGCAAACCTCTTCACATAGTCCTTGACCTTGGTCTCGTATGCCGTCGCATCCCGCATCATCAGCGCTGCTGCCTCGCCGTTCAGCGGGTCTGTCGGATTCGGATAGCGCAACAGCTGCGGCAAAAACGACTCAAAGATATTCAGCATGTCGAACATCGGACTCCATGTCTGGTTGATCACGTCCAGGCACACCGACCCGCTCAGCTCGTCGATGTTCGGGTGGAAGATCTTGTTCATGAACCCGATCGACGGCGACTTGTATGGGTACTGCTCCGGCAGCTCCACGTGCACCTTCCAGATTCCGCCCGCAAACGGCGCTACAGAGCCAGTAAAAACACGTCAGCTAGACATACTTTGGTTTCCTCGCGCATACCACCTGGGTTTCGCCTTAAAGTGTCTTGCTCGCCTGCTAAGCTCGCATATACACTGGTGGGGGTTTCAATTCCGCCTTTCCGCGAGCCCGAGTCTAGGCTAGCTGCCCCTCTCCCTCCCTTGCCTCCATCCGTAAAAACCCCCGCAGCCAAAATACCCAATAGTCGTTGGTGGGGGGTACTTACTATCCTCGGGTCCATGGAACCGCACAAACAGCTCCTGCATATTGTCGTTCACCAGCTTGACGTCGTAGTCGCTCATGAGCCTACAGCATTAACCCGCTTAGTGCTCCCTCTGCCTCTGCTCTACGCTACAAATGCACAAAAGGGCTACTTACAGCTTCATGACATCAGTCTCAATTCTTCTCCTAGAGTTCGCCATTGCCCTTGCAGAAATACAAAACTAAAAGCCTATATGAACAGTCACAGTGTCAATTGGTGTAGTAGAAAAAGTACCGAGAGAAAAGAAAGCAGAGGGGAAACCCGTGCCTGTGGAGGGAGGCAAGGACAGCTCTTATAGTCTAGCGCTGGCCCCCTCTTTTCTAGAGCTGCCTGCCGTCATTCTTTGTGTAAGACATCCCGAGTATGTTACACGTGACCCCCTCGCAATTTTTGCCTCCACCGATCCGGCTCCCCTTGATCAACCGAGCCGGACGGCTGGCTATTGCCTGGCCATACGCCATCCTGCCATCCTGCCATCCTGCCATATACGCTACAGGACTCGGCTACCCCGGGCCAGTTGGCCGCTTTTTGAATACCAGGCACCAGCGGGCCGTATAATAAAGCAAGCCGGACATTGGATGGCTTGCATTAATCCCAGCCGCAGGATGAGGGGAGAAGGCACTGGCTGCACTGCGCGTTTGCCTTTGCCTTAATCCAGACGAATTTGTTTTACATCTAGCCGTCGATGTACCTCCATGTGTTGATTGGATACCAGTAACTGATCATGTCTGCAGTTCCAAAAGCTATTTTTAGCCCCCACTGCTCTGCTTCTCTAGGTAGTATGATTGTGGATATTCGCAAACCTTGATGGCAGACGCACCACCAACACTGACACCAAAAAAGGTCCAGCTCAGCAGAGAATGTACTTGAATTGGGCCTTGAGCCCACCACCCATGCAGCCCCACTGCCATCTATTGTGCATGCCATTGCTTCCCAGCCCAGTATTTGCACCATTTGCACTATTTGCTTCAGGGCAGGTATTTATTGTCTGACTGAGCAAGCCGGCGTTTACATACAAATGCTATATAGTGCGCACTGGAAACAATGGACCCTGTGGACCTCATAGCTACTATACCTCCATTTATTATCTTCTGCAAGCACAACTGGGGTTTACCTGAACCAGGGCCAATACTCAGCTAGCGTTTTCAAGGGAGAAGCATATACTGACAGGTCTGGACAGTCCACAACGCTCAATACAGTTGAGTAATTTATGTGTGCTTCGGTCACTTACAACCCGCTGTATTCACGACGCCTATCACATATATGCCACTAATCCCATTTGGGATGCATGCCATGTAGTTTGAGTATAGAAGTAAATACACCCACTACATTTATCGCTAGATATCTTGTATCAGCCTTTTTACTCGGCCCTCTATACCCTTTGGTGCCATTACACTTACCTCTTGCAACAGCCAGTGGCAGCATAGTGATATCCCATTCCTACTCCATTTGTCAATCATGAAAAGTACCCTGGACTATGAGTGAATATACGGCTGAATTTGATGCCTAAGCCTATGTGATATACTTGCACACAGAGACAATGTCAAGACAAATGGCAAACATAGCCCGGCTCCATCGTTCATCATCGCCATTGGTAGTGGTCAATGCAAGCACTTGGCGAGAACAATGCATAGAATATGTCTTCTGTCAGTCTTGTAAACACCACCACACGTCATAACAATCGCCCTATGCGGTTTGTCCATTTAGTCATCTCTATTCACAATTGAGTCCCCTCTGTTAATCTTCAGAGAGTCCAGCAGCTATGAGGTTTATGGAATGAGTATAGCTAGAAATTGCTGAGGAGAAAAAGGGAGGATGGGCCAGAATGGCCTACAATGTTTATACAGGCGGAGATTTGAATCTGCACATGGTGGCGAAGGGCATGGGGCTGCCCGAATGTCAACACCCTCCTCTCAATAGTGTAGCCACAGAAACCTCTTTAAATGAACAACCTGCAAGAAAGATACACCTTTGGCCAATATACATGGCCAAACACCGAAAACATGATGGGAGTATTTTAGCATTCACACGAGCAACACAAGGGAAAGGTAGGAACAAAGGGTTTGAGAGTGTACAAAATCCTTGGCATGGATTGAGGCCCTTTAGGTGGTCATTTTACTGCCTGTACTTTTTGCTCCTCTCCTCTAGTTCTTTAAAGCCCGCACTAAGCACATATCCACTCTGTACTGTGAAGCATATATCAGCTGAAGTTCTAGCCGCTTGCCTATCGCTAACATCCATATCTTTCGTTTGTTGTACTGACAGTCATGTTGAAGGCGGGAAAATCGGCCCGTAGAGCCATTCTGCCCCAAATTGCCCATCCGGCACTGCCCTTCCGCTGCCTGTCGCCCAGGGCTGTTCGCAAGGCCCGCAACCGCCTGCAACATGCAGGTATTCTCGCTAACTGGTTCCATGAGGGAGCCGAATACGGGAACTACGCACAGCCGCAGCCCGAAGCTAAAAGCTGTAAGTAGTTGATAGCTGACTTTTCACTGTTGCTTTTGCTACTTCATTTGCAGGCAAGCAAACGATGTATGTGTATATACACTATCAATCAGTTTCACTCGGCGCCTTCTATCCCTATTTATCAGTGCTCATTCATCCTCCAATGGTCCAGTTGGTTTCTACAGTACCACTCAATGAGCATTTTTGCGCAAGCAAAAAATCTGACACTTGGTAAAAAGCTGTATTTTTGTATTTATCTATAGTCTCTTCAGACGAGCTGGAGAACCGCCAGCAGCAGCCTGAGCTGCTCCATCTTGTCAACGGATACCGTCGTTATGGACACTTGAGCTCGAACCTGGATCCCCTCGGCATCAAAAAGGCAGAGTAAGTCAACTATATACATCGGCACCTTTCATCACCTGGCAACACCGACGCTCTGCCAGTTATGCGCTTGATTTTATGGATGCCTTAGTCAAACTCACTGACACTCCGCCTCTCCAATTTCACTAAAAATTGCTTCTTCCGTAGGCTTATTGAGGAATTATCAGCTGGGCTGTATGGCTTGACTGAAGAATCGAAGATGTACAATGTTGAGGGTATGTGTTCATACTGAAAGTGCTTTCTACCCGGTTAGACAGAAACACGGCAGAGTATATGACACCAGTTGCCTAAGCAAACAGCTACATTTAAACACTATCTAGGTATTATTGCACCGTCGTCTGGGCTGTCAAGACGCGCCGATCTGTCAGCAATTATTGAGGCACTGCAAAGGACGTATTGCCGGAACATCTCGTATGAGTTTGAGCATATCACGGTAAGTATACCATAGGTACCAACTCCATTGCAGCCAATAAAAGGTTTGCTGCTACACCCAATGCTCCTCCTTTTACCCCAATCGTAGAGCCCGGCTGTCAGGCAGTGGTTTGCAGGATACGTCGAGTCGCTCGACACAGCGGACATTTCCCTAAGGCGTGAGAGATTCTTTGAGCACATGACAAAGGCCGAGGTAAGGCGTCTATTGCTTGCATGTGCATTGCACTTGCAAGACACCTACTGTACGACAAACCCCCTTGGTCCCATGCTTCACTTATCACAACAATCGCCTAACAACATTTGTAGCTGTTTGAACAGTTCCTCCAGAAGAAGCTCCCCAACGTCAAACGCTACGGACTCGAGGGAAGCGAAGCCATGACAGTTGTTCTGGACCAGCTTATCTTTGAGGGATCGTGTGCCGGCATGACTGATGCAGTGGTCGGGCTCACGCACCGCGGCCGAATGACGCTGTTGGCGACTGTATTTGGCTACAGCGAGGCCGAGATAGTCCACAAGCTGCGTGGCGGTAGCGAATTCCCCATTGGATCACTACACACGGGGGATATCATGGCGGACTTGGGAAAACCTGTTGTTTTGACCTACCCAGAGAGCTCCACCCCTGTGAATGTCGACATCGTGCGCAATGGATGCCATCTCAACTCGTCAATGCCCGTTGCTGTAGGCAAGAGCCGCACCAAGGATGTCAACATTGCAAAGACCCGCAGGTCTGACAGATATATGGTTGGTGACCATGTTCTGGCAATAACAGTTCATGGCGATGCGGTAAGTACAGGAAACATCATGTTTCCTGGTTGTGTGACAAAAGGTCTAATTTTCAAGTTCCCCTCCATGTAGAGCTTTGAAGCACAGGGAATTGTTGCAGAAACTCTGGGCATGTCTGGTCTTGCACATTTCACGAATGGTGGCACAATCCACATTGTCCTCAACAATCAGGTTGGGTACACAACTCCGGTTTCACATGGGCGGTCCACACGGTACGCGTCTGATATCGCCAAGTTTGCGGACATTCCCATCATACACTGTGAATGGCGAGCACCCAGAGGTAAGAGATATTGACTCAATATGCGAATGACGACAGACGGAATTGGTACTCCAGGTAGATGCGGACAATATACTAACGTGTGTCCTAATTGGATAGGAGGTTGCCCGTGCAGCTCGCATTGCCTTTGCATATAGGAGCAAGTTCAGAAAGGTTTGTGCATGCGATAATGATAGTCTCATATGCGGCAATAGCACTCATGAATGTGAATAGCTGAATTTAATGAATTTGTTTATTAGGATGTTGTCATTGATATGTGGACATTCCGCACCCGTGGCCACAACGAAATGGACGAGCCCACATTTACTCAGCCGGCCATGTATAAGGCTATACATGGACGCAAGTCGATTCCAGCCCAGTTTGAGGAAAAGACTGATTGTAAGTGTGCATTCCCAATATCTTTGCGATCGCATCAACAACCTTCAGTCTATTTCTAATTGACCATTCTTTGTAGAACGACGGCGTACTGACAAGCGACTATGCCAGCACCTTCCGCAAGTCATATATCAATACGCTCAGTATGGCATTTGCCCAGTCGCTCAACTGCAATCCAACCGAGGCGCCAAAGTCGCCAAGATGGAGAATGCTGAGTCCGCTGCGCAGCATCCCCGTTGAGAAGCCAACCGGTGTTGATATCGGTACGCTAAAGGAGGTTGGTCTGCAGTCAGTTACTCCAGCCAAGGGGTGCAAGGTGCATCCGCGCATCGAGCGCTTCCACATCAAGCCGCGCGTGAAGAGGCTGAATGAGGACCAGCCGGTCGACTGGGCCACTGCCGAGGCGATGGCATTCGGTACGCTACTCAAGGAGGGGTACCATGTGCGACTTAGTGGACAGGATGTCGG
Source organism: Linderina pennispora (assembly GCF_002104995.1). NCBI lineage: Eukaryota > Fungi > Kickxellomycota > Kickxellomycetes > Kickxellales > Kickxellaceae > Linderina > Linderina pennispora. The sequence continues at coordinate 611,603 of NW_024468250.1, read as the reverse complement.
TCGCGGTACGTTCAGCCAGCGACATGCAATGCTCGTGTGTCAGGACACTGAGCAGGTCAGCGTGCCCTTGAATCTCCTGCCCGGCAAGGATGCAGGAAAGATCGAGGTTGTCAACTCGAATCTGTGCGAGGAAGCGGCGCTCGCATTCGAGTATGGCGTGTCAGTCGAGGATCCGTTCACTCTGGCAATCTGGGAAGCCCAGTTCGGTGACTTCTTGCAACAACGCGCAAACCTCAGATTGACAGGCTATGTGACCGCAGGCGAGACCAAGTGGGGCCAGCAGAATGGCCTAGTAGGTATTGTTGCCGCATGGCTTCGATGGCGGAGGTCCCGACCACAGTTCCTGCCGGCTCGAGCGCCACCTTGTTGCTGTCAAACGACCCTGTTGACGGTGAACCCAGGCCAAGCGATGCCCTAATGTTTACATCGCATTCCCAACCACGCCTGCCCAAATGTTCCATCTGCTGCGGCGCCAGATGAAAGCGCAACTTCCGCAAACCGCTGATCGTTGCCGGGCCAAAGACACTGCTGCGTCTTGCTCAGGCAGTCTCGCCGCTTAGTGACATGGGGACCTGGCACCCAGTTCCAGCCCGTGCTGGACGACCCGGTTGTGCAGGACCCGCGGGCAGTCAGGCGTGTGATGCTGGTTTCAGGCAAGCTGTACTACGACTTGGCCAAACTCAAGAGCGAGCATCCAACTAGGTGAGAATGTCGCGATTGTGCGTGTCGAGGAGCTGTCGCCGTTTCCGCGCCAGCAGCTGTACCAGACGATCTCGCAGTACACCAAATGCGACAGATTTCGTGTGGGTGCAGGAAGAGCCTCGAAACGCTGGTGCATATTCGTTTATAGGCCCAGCGAGTCACCCAGCTGCTACCGGAATATGCACCACAGCTTCGATATGTTGGGCGTGACGAACACGCTGCCGTGTGCTCTGGCGTCGATTCCCAGCAGGCTGAAGAGCACGTGCGTCTGACGCGTGAGGCGTTTGAGGGCCTGCGGTCGCTGGTGGTTGACCTAGCCGCCGAGAGCAGCGCGTCTCAGATCCGCCACCGGCAGCTTGAAGACTCAGCACACTCAGCGGTCATGCCCACCATCGCGCATCGGTGGGGAGGGGGCGGCCATATCCATGCTGCGCAAGGTGTTGCTGACCAGTGAACTGTGTTGAGATTTGTACTTTCCAGGTGCTTACCATTTTCATTTCCACATGTTTTCATGTCAAATTTGACAACAGAGCCAGGCATTCAATCACAAAGTGCCATGAAGACCTACATTTATTGTCCAAGATACGTGCTCAGTTGACGAATGGCTCGGAGAACAGTGAAAATTCCGAGTCCGAATACATAGATAGCGAGCATGGTGTCGATGGGCTACGATGCTTCAAATGAGTAATTTCTGCCGTGGGTATTGCCTGGCGACAATGAAAACAACTGCACCCAACTGCTCGTTGTCGATGGACGCATTCCATCCGTGCTAGGTCGGTGTCCGATCGGTTCCGGCTGGTACATCCGGTGGTCTTTATGATCAAATAAGGGGTGGTCGTTGAGAGGAGACCACTCAACTAGTCTCTCCGTAGAATATTCGCGACCATGGTCTGGGTCGCCAGCGTGGTCTTCAGGTGTGTCTGTATCACTGAGTAAGAGGTCATCAGGAGGTTGCTGCTCGATCTGCGACTCTTGTTGGGCCGTTTGAGAAACTGCCTTGTCTTTTGTGTTGCAAATATTGTCCTTGTCGGCACATCGGGATGCTGAATCGCCTACGGAATTACTGATTGAGGCGCTGTCTGCCGCCGGTGCTGCCTCAAGCAGGTTGCTGATCATAAACTGTGGCAGCAATGGCGGACACAGGCGATACGCATGATACTCCCATGCTTGAGAGTGCGCTGGGTCTTTTTGATATGCCACCATATGCACTATGCATGCACGCAGCCATTGCGGGCAGAGGCTGACTAGGGTACCCAGGATCGCGACCACAGCCAGAGCAAGCAGTGCCTGCAGTGACCACAGATCAGCTGCGAATATGGCGAGAGACTGAATCATTATTATCCTAATTCCTGCGATGTGACCAAAGAAGCAAGTGTGCAGGCTGTCGTTAGGTCCCAAAAGGTGCGGCAGTGGATTCCTTTGGAAGATATGTAAATATGCTGTGAGAAGAAAAAGAGAGATCGTTAAGAGAGGTATGAGAGGGCGGTCAAATCGTGGTCGTAGAAAGGATCGTATTAAAGAGGAGGAGAAAGAGCCGTATTCAGATGCCGATAGACTCTGCAGACAAGCTTGAGTCTCAATACCTCGTCTGTTATTTTCGCCACACCTTTCAGCCGTCAATACTTCCGTAGGGCTTTGGGAGCCGGCAAGCCTGCTATTGTGAAGCCTCTTTACTATTCCGGGAACAGGTCGCATTGTCCCAAGACTTGCTCAATGCAATTGTCCGCAGCTGAGCACCAAAAGCAGCAGAAAATAGTGGGCAAATGTGATTGCAATCACAACAATGTGATTCCAATCAAGAGCGGTCCGGTGATTGGGCACGATAAACAACAACAAAAAATCGCGCTTGGTCGCTGGCCACGAAAAAATAGAGACGAGAATTTATTTTGTGCCCCCTGTTGGCAAATTGGAGGGCTGTGCTGCTCGATTCAGGCTTGCATCTGCACTTTTCTTCAACAGCAGCTATTATTTCGCGACTATTGGAAATTCGGTTCTATTTTGCCTATTTATGTTACAGTAAACTCCTTTTGAGCGTAATGAGCAGCCAATTAAAACTACAGAACACCGAGGTCTTTGTCAGTCTTGTCGGGAGCAACAGCATCGCCGCGCCCGGAGACACATCAAAGTACTTTACATGCACGCAGAATGGTAATGTATCGCAGGCGCATACTGCTTTCTCTCGCAGGGACTGGTTGTCCAAAAGACCAGGCATAAAACTTCCATACTAATCCGGCTCATTGTTCTGCTGATCTGCGGGTTCTACTTGCCCGTCTCCGTTTGCAATCTCCCTACCGCTGGGGCTACTGTAGGCAGCACAGAGTAAGTTTCCAGATCGTTGGCTAGTCCATGAGGCGCAAGTAGACAACGTAGTATAGAAGTCACATAACTAATGGTCCATTCCGGTATCTGTAGTCGCATATACGTTGATGGGTGTACTACCGATAGCAGCAAGCTGTTTGCAACCGGCGACTTCCAGAGATATGTAAAGCATGCGGTGGAAGGTAAGGCACATTGCAAGACCCCTGCAGGCCGGGTAGATGTACAGTTTACTAAAGCACTGGTGTGTCTATGTAGGTGGTACATCGTCGGTATTTCTGTCGGCATCAGGGATTACGCGCTTGGCAGACTACGGACCGCAAGCAGTTTATGAGCGACCTGTGCCAGAGTATCAGCAAGTGTATGAGCGACTTTGATCCAGACATGAGCATGACCTACGCGTTTGTGGGCGTTGACCGACCAGAAGATGATCGACTTTCATCACGACTGCAGTGTAAGCCCTGAAGCGATCGAGCACGGGCTGGCTGATCTCCAGCATGAGGTTGACGACTGGGAGATGGTGGAGCAGAAGATCCTGCGCGGCTCAACCCTTCCATTCATCCTATCGTTGCACTTTGAGAGCCTGCATGGAACACCGACAAACGGGCATTTCTGTATTGTCGACTTGAACTTTGTTGACTGGTCGCCACTGGAAATACCCCGTGCAAATGAGCAGCCGAGCGACCCGATGTCATCATTGCGCCTTCAGCAATCAACACGGCCGCTCACCAACCTGATCCACCTGTTAGCCAACGGTACAATCCTTACAGGTGCTACAGTCCAGAGCAACCCGCTTGTGGATTTGACCGGCGAATTTTTGTACGGCGAGAGCAAGACAGCGTTTGCGATGTATGTGAGTTCAGACGAGTCGCCCAACGGCAGTCTAGAGTCGACCATTGAATTGATCGCATCGTTGCGGCGTCTCAAGAGCCGCGAGATCATCCGACCTGTGGATCGCCGCGTACTGTTCTTTTACGAAAAGGCAAAGTACTACCAGTCGGAGAAATATCGGTTCCAGGATGAGCTCGCCGACACACAGGATGAGAAGGAGGCTCTGGAAAAGGACCTGGATGATATCCAGCGTGATTACAGCGACGAGAGGGAAGCGCTGGTAAAGGAAGTTTCCCATTGGCAGGAGCGCAGCAGGACACTGGAGGAAACGCTCGACCAGTTGCGGTCTGAGAACGAGGGAATGGAGGCAGATGCACGGTGGGAGAACGCAAAGCTGGTCACAGAGAAGCTGGCGCTGCGCTGACGAGATCAGGCGGCGCGAGATCGAACTGACACTGAGCGAGGACGAAAAGTCCCGGCTGCTGGACCTCACCTGAGGCGCTGCAGGAGTCGCACGTTTTGCTTGATGCGCTGCACGGCAAGCTGTTTGATACGTACCGGGATCTGGCAGTGCGGTTCGTGGACATGGCCAACAAGAGCGACACGATGCAGATAGCAGTTGAGGAGCTGAAGGACCAATCTGCGAAGGATAGGCAGGATCTGGAAGCGCTGCGGGCGTCGGCGCAGTCTGACGCGCAAAGCTACGAAAAGTACATGACTGACATGGAAGACCAGCAGATGCACGTTGTGGGCGAGCTCGAGGCGCAGCTGACGGCTGCCGCTGCGCTTAGCAAGGAGCTGAAGGGGCGGGTGGCCAAGCTCGAGGCTGAGAACCGCCGGCTGACGATGTCGCAGACATCAGAGACCAAGGACCTACAAAAGACTGTCGCAGAACTGACGTCGCATCTGGAGTTTTCGCGGCAGGAGATGATGAATGAGAATGCTGAACTGGCGAACCGGCTGCACATGTCCCAGCGCAGTGTGAAGCATCTGGAGAACGATAATGCGCGGATGGTGGGACGGCTCGAGGCCATGGCATCTGGCTCGGGGATGAATAGGTGCAGAGGCATCGTGGGAGCGCGAACGCGAGCAGCTCACAAAGAAAATTAAGCGGCTCCAGCGGGCGGCAGAGGCGGCCGAGCAGCGGGCACTGGAGATGCGCGAAGATGGCGAGTCGAGCCTGTCCGAGTGGCAGAGAGAAAAGCAGAGTGCTGATGAGCGTCACAGGCGGTTGACGGGTCGGGTCCAGTCGTATGCAGAGCATGCAGCTGGTGTGAGCAGTGCGCTAGATGAGGAGCGCACAAATGGAGCTGCCATACCAGCAGCAGCAGCAGTGAGCCGGCTGGCGAGAAACAGGACAAGCAGAAGAGCAACCACTGGATCAGATGATGGCACAGCTGGAGACCGACGACAATGAGGAAGGTGGCCACGGCCACCGAGGAGCCAGTGCAACAGGCCAGGCGGCGAGGACGCCCACCAAAGAAGAAGGCAGCTGCAGAGACTGGGGGTAACCAGGTGCCTGGCAAGAAGATGCCGCCAAAAGAAGCAACTCGCCGGGGCCGTGGTAGGCGAACCAAGCACACTGAGGCCCATGCCGCCGCCGCCGATGACGTCGGTGACGTGTCTATGGCTCGCGTTAAACAACCTGCAGCGCGCCGCCGCAAGACTATCCTTGAAATGGATGCCTGAGCTGAGGACGCAGCCTGCACGGAAGCGGGGTAGCAAGAAGGGGTCACAGCAGCGGCAGTCGGAGGAAGAAGAAAGCGCTGAGCCGCGTATCGGTGACACACAGGAGACGTTGGCGGCTGATGAGCCGAGGGCTCCGTCGCCTAAGCGCAAGCGCGTGGGGAAGACTGCAATCACGCTCGGCCCTGTGAGCAGCGAAGGCACAGGGGCGGCGCTCAAAAAGAAACGCAAGCTCAACCTCAAGCGTATACAGACGATTTTGGGTGGCAATAGGCAGGCAAAGGCGGCGCCAAGCAGGCCAGCAGGCAGAGACAGCGAGCAACCCACTGGCACTCAAATTCTCGGTACCGAAGATCCGATCAAAACCGCAAGATCTCGGATCATAGCGGCAGGAGCGCATACCGGCCTTCACGTACCGCATCAGCGAGCGCTGTAGCAAGGCGACTGCGGCGGATGTGTTCGTTTTCTCGGATAGGTGGCTCACCATAAGGAAAAATGGCGCTGGCCCTAGTCCTGCGATGGAGCTTTTTTCTAGTCCGACACGCAGTGTCACCTTTCTCGCTTCTCTTCCAATTTGTGTTATTTCATTTCTACATTCCATTGACCCGAGTTTCATTTAACTGGAAATGGCGAACCCTAAAAAGGCTATTGTGTTTGTCGCCAACGGCACCGAGGAAATGGAGGCTGTAATTACCATCGACGTGCTGCGTCGGGCAGGCATCGAGGTGCAGGTGCTGGGTGTCGAAATCGAGCGAGGACCTGTGACGTGTAGCCGCAACATCCAGATCGTCCCTGACGCGTTCCTGGGCGACGACGCCGGCAAGATCGGCAGCTACGACGCCGTGATTGTCCCTGGCGGAGCCCTCGGAGCCACGACGCTGTCGCAGAACGGCCAGGTGAAGTCTATCCTGGCAGACTTTTATGCGCAGCATAAGGTTGTTGCCGCCATTTGCGCTGGCACCCTGGCAATCAGGTCGGCCGGAATCCAGACAAAGTCGGCTGAGCCGCCGAGCGTCACATCGCATCCGAGTGTGCGGGATCAGCTGGAACGCGATTTTGCATACAAGGAGGACCGGGTGGTTGTTGATAGAAATCTGGTGACGAGCCGTGGACCGGGCACAACATTCGAGTTTGCGCTCAAGATTGTTGAGTTGCTAGTGGGAGTGGACAGGGCGCGCGAGATTGCAGGCCCAATGATCCTGAACTTTGAAGTCTAGATACAGACCGGCGGTCTCTTTTGGAAGTGCAGTGGTCCCAGAGAAATAAAAGATATATCGTGTTGAATTGTTCTATTCTGCTAGTAGCGCTTGCCGAGGTCAATGTATACCTGGCCGTTGTCCTCGTCATCGCTGGCCTCATCATCCGACGCGCCCGGCACCGAGCGCTTCTGGGCCGGGTCAATGGCGCCAACGTCCTTCAGATACGTTTCAATATCCTTCTTGCGTGTGCGCATGCCGCCAAACTTGTCCAGGCGCACCAGCTGCGCCTGCATGTCGCCCTTCCCATACACCAGAATGGTCGGCAGGTTGGCGTCCGGGTAGTTGTGGATGCACTCGACCGACACAATCTTTGCAAACTTGGTCTGCTTGTACTGCTTTGCAAGCACCGACAGGTGTCTGTTCAGCAGCTTGCATTCCGGGATGCTGTCGCGGAACAGGTGGACGACAATCCACGACTCTCTGCTGGCCAAGGTCACCTCGCGCTTGTAGTCAGGCTCGGAGATATGGATGAGCTCACCGAACTTGTCGTTGGCGAGCTCGGCCTTCATCTCCGCGAGGCGCTGGGCACGGTACTGGTTCAGGATCTCCTCGTCCTCGTCGTCTTCGAGCTCGTCGAGCTCGTCGAGATCGAGGTTGTCGAGCCGGTGCTCGTGCTCCTCGCGCGCCTTTTCGACAGCTGAGTCGTAGATGTCGTTTTGCGTGATCTTGATTTGCTGGGGCAGGATGCCATGCTTGCGCAGAATGTCGTTCCACTCAGTATCTTCGTTCGGGTCCATTGTCAAGAGGCTGGAATAGGGGGTTCCTGGAGGGAGGGGGATCTCATGCGCATAGGCGCCAAAAGGATCCACTGGGTATATATTCGAAAACTCAGATTGGCAGATATATTGGGAGCCAGATTTTATTGCTTTGCCCACCGGTGAGCCTTCTACTTGCGGGCCGACTTGAACACGCGGGTCTGCTTGCCGTACTTTACCAGCACCCGCTGCTCGATGTTGTCAAGATCCCACTCGTGGTAGATAATCGAGAGCGTGTCCTTCATGCCCAGGAACTGCTTGTTGAAGTCCTGCGGCTGGCCTGGCTGCTGGCCCATGGCGCCCATGGTGCTCATGGCCGTCATATCGCGGGTTCCGTCGGCAGCGTTCTCTCCGCCTAGGATCAGCGAAAACACGCCGCGCAGACCAAACAGGTTCAAAAAGTACCATGACAGCGACGACACCCACTTGACATCCATGTTGGGCGTCATGATGCCTGACTGCAGCATCTGCTTGAAGCGCAGACCCAGCGGGAACGGCAGCTTGATCAGGATAAACCCAGAGAAAAAGAACTGGATCCAGCCCATGATGAGCGTCTGCGGAACGATGCCCATCATCTGCTTCTTCATGCCGTCCATCATCACCTCCATGTTCTTCGGGTCCGCCATCGGGTTCACCAGGCCGCCATCGTCCTTGCTGACCTTGTTCTTCAGGTACACGCCGTCCTCAAACGCCTGGCATAGGTACTTCTTCCGCTCAATGAACGCTGACGTCGGGAGGTACGCATTGTTCTGTGCCAGGAGCTGTCCGCGGATCAGCGCCTTGCCCTGCCGGATGTCCTTGAGCTCGGGCTTGGGCGGGTCGCCGGTCATCAGAATCGTCAGCTGGTGACGGAACACACCCACCAGAACCATGATGATCGTAATCGGGAAAAGCACCCAGTCCCGAATCGCCGGGTCCAGGAACATTGTCTGCTCCATCGTCTCTACCGAGCCGCTCATTGTTGTCGTCAGGAGGTAATTCTGCTGATAGAGGTGAATTTTAAAAAAAGGGAGGGGGAACAGACACGCGAGAGAAATTAACAGCCGAAAGCGCACAGCACGGACAAAAGACCTGTAATCGTTGCGTTATAATCTGCACGCGTGGCCCCGTCCTTCAACACCAACCAACCCTGAGGCTGCGTGTGGCCGAATCTTTTTTCTTTTCTCCCTCCCCACCACTCAATTTTTAACTCCTTCCTTCAGCAGCATACTCACAAATGGAACAGACAGACAGCCCGCGCAAAGAGCCGCGCTCGCGAAGACGTGGCCAGCACCAGCATCAAAACAGGAACCACGGGGAGCAGTCGCCCCGGCACCCACCGAGCACCAGCAGTCGCAGCAATGCCACCCCGCCTGAAGAGGAGAAGGATTCGAATTTGCCATCCGGCTCATCATCTGTCAATTCGAGGCAGCACGAGGCGAGGCGGTCGGCCTGCGACAGCACAGAGCGACATCAGCCGCCTGCTGGCCAACGCTGGTGCGTCCACCGCTACCTACGCGAACAAAGCAACTATCCGATACACCATTGAGCAGCTGCTTGTTCTCAAGGAGAGCCCGCTTGTCAAGCCGCCAACCGACTTCTCACCGTTCACACCACCACCCAGGTAAGCTACCGGCTAGAAAGCCCATGTCGTGTGGGAAGCCCCCTCACCTTTTTCTTTGTATGCTGACTCGGACCTGCCTTTGGTCATTGCGCAATATTAGGCCAGACCGGCAGGCAAAGCCCACGGATCAGGCTGCAGGTGCGCGGTCTAACCCTGGCTCTCCGGCAGCCAAAATGGCAGTGCTGGCCAGGACAGCAACGCGAGACGCCAGAAGGATATTGTCTTGGCCCCGCAGCGGCCGTTGGACCCGTCGTATCGCGGCCAGAACTCGACGCAGCGTGTTTTTGGCGTGCCTCGCAGCAGTGTCAGCAATGGCAGTATCGCCAGCAACGGCAATAGCAACGGCATGCCGCCCGATGGCGGGCTATCAGCTGATGTCCGCGTTGGCAGCAGTTTGCGAAACTTGGCTCACTTCTGGCTCGTCGACGAATGGTGGAGCTAAGGCAGCCAGGCAAGGCACCCAGTCGCTCGGTAGGCGTGCAAGCAATAACGACTCCAGCAGCAGGTCGGGTGCAGCGTCGTGGCGCTCGTCAGCCGGCGTTGGTGGGCCTGGCGGTGGACGCAGCAACTATCACCAACACCAGAGCCACCAGCCCCATGCTGGTGACTTCAGCTCGATGGTGGAGACTGAGCGCGGCCAGCCAGAGTGGATGGACGACGATATGGCGTATGACGAAAACCAAAGTATGACCAAGATTAACGACATCGAGGAGTGGAAGCAGCGTATGAAGAGGCAGTCGTGCGAGCCCACGCAGGGTTCTGGATACACCCATGACCAGCCGCATCTTGTGCCTACTGGGGCTGTTCATTCGGACGGTGCTGCCCGTGGATCACGGTTCCTGCGGCTCTTCCAGCACTCGCAAGAAGACGACGCAGTTGCTGGACAGGCCATGCAGGCTGCTACTCAACCCACTGACAGCAACGCGGCCGATGTGCCACAGCCGGACTGACCAGGTGTCCAAGCTATTCAAGGTGCTGGGGAGCAAGGTGAGCGTTGGTGCTCCAAATGGCAACATGCTTGCAATGCTGCAGCCCCAGCAGCAGCAGCAGCCGGACACAGCCCCAGCAGCAGCCAGCCGCCTCCACCTATTCCTGCTGAGGCTGGTCTCTTGGGTCGTCTGGGGCTGGCTGGCTATGCCGCTAACCCTGCCGCTCTTGCTGCTGAAAAGCCCGCAATCACCCTTGCCCAGCACGTGCAAGTCAATGCTGCTGTGGTGCACGCCCCCGAGCCGCAAGGCTGATTCACAAAAGAGCCTGGCACCGCCTGCACCGACCCATTGCCCAGCACAAGTCGGCCAGCCCGGCGCCAATCAACGAGGCACTGCGCGGAATTGTCCCAACATCGGTTTTCCGCAAGAGTATCCAGTCCGGTGGCTCGCCTGCCGCGGCCAAGCGCCCCGATAGCGCCAGCTCGTCGTCCAGATCAGCCACCCCTGCCCGCAACCTGCCGTCGTGGCTGGTCGAGCTCTCACGTGGCCGCCCCGCCGCAGGGGCCACAGATGGAAATGGCGCGCCGCTGATTACCAACGACACGCTTGGGACACACGACCTGATCGATGCGCTTGAGCGGGAATTCCCGGCGCTTTCAGTCAAGCCGCGCCCCTTGGATAATCAGTCGATATCGTCACTATCTGTGCAGGCCTCTGTTGGCGTCCCGGGCGACATTGGGTCCATCAGGCGTGGCAGTGTGGACACGGTAGCAACCGACCGTCAGACTGACGCTGTGCTTATTGCCAATGATGCCATTACCGCAGCTGTCTCTGGCACCTGCAGCAGCTGTTCCTCCCCCTCCTTCCCAGCAGCAGCATCATCAACATCACCATCAACAGCAGACACCAGTGTCGGCACCCGAGTCGTCGAGTGTCGCAGGCAGCCAGCCTACAATGCAGCAGCCCCAGCAAATGCAGTTCCTAGTGAACCAGGCTGCAGTGCACATGTCGCCCAACAGTGCCAGCAGTGCGAATGGCAATATGACGACACCCGAGCTGGCGCAAAGCCCCAATGCACAAATGCTGCCACAGAACATTGTGGGCCAAAGGTATCCCCCCGCAGATGATGCCCGCTGAACAACACGATGATTCCCGGTCTGATCCACCCGTCGGTGATGCAGGGCCAGATGCCGCCCCCTCACATGCCGATGATGCCGCCGCCGCCCCATGGGTTCCCGGCTGGAATGATGTATGGTATGGCACCGCCCCCGCATGGCATGTTTGGCAACATGCCACCCCCACCAATGTCATTCCCGATGGGCCAAATGAACGGAATTCCTGCGCCGATGAACGAGCACCAGCAGCTTATGCTGATGAAGATGATGGCAGAGGTGCCCCCGCAGATGATGTTTGGCCAGATGCCACCGCTACCTCAGCAGCATATGTCGGCACATGGACCGAGTCCTGCCCCAGGCATGATGCAGTCCAGTGGTGCTCCGTACCCAGGGATTCTCGGTATGGCTCAGGCCGCTGATGGACATAACTCGGCTGGTGCCCAGGATCCCTTGCATCCGTCCCAGCAGCACCAGCAGTAGGCACCTTGCCTTTAAATTTTCCATCCCTATTTTTAACCCGTGTGTAGAGCCCACTCCCTCACATGTGCTGGCGACTTTGCTTTCCAATAAAACTATTTATATGGCAGCAGGTTGCTGGCTTTGCAATTGTCTGTGCCGCGATACCACCATCGTTCTTCATCAGACATCACATTGGCGACATCTGCTAAGACCGCTGTGAGCCATTAGCTGCCACCAACTTCGGATCTGTGGGTTCCAGTATATCTAATAGCCTAAGGCTAAAGATGATGGCTGCCAAGTGTTGGGCCAGCACGCCCTGGATTCTAATGGCCACAAGCAGCCCTTTGATCACTGCTGATCCCACTGCGCGACTCGATGTGCCTTCGTGCCGCGCGCTTCTGTTTCTTCTCCTGTTTCTTCTCAACCACAAAATTCAGAATTTCGTTGCAATGCCCACTTTTACACCTATAAACGCGCAGGAGGTTGCAGAGGCACAGCCTGGAGACGTTGGCGACAAGGCGGCTGTGGGCGTTCCTCACGCGCATTGTCGAGCAGCAGGTACTGAGCAACACAGCAGCCTTGGACCTGCCTCTGGAAGGCACGTAATTGACTAAATATTTGTCGTAATTTAGGTCCGGGACTGCATTGGAGAGCTACAGTGACTGCATTGCGGCTGTGGAATAAAGGACCTATCGCCGAAGCACTGGCTAAACTTGAGGAGCTTTCGACGTCACCACTCATATCGATGCAGCAGGTAAGGAAGCGCGCTTCGAGACAGCCTGTGTTGGTTAAGAAACGGGCACTGAGTAGTGCCATGCTAACGGCGCAGTTTTCTGTAGGACAGCCATATCGAGACCGAATGTGACGCATACTGCAACGAGTATGGTGGTATCACGATGAGCAGGCTTCGGTCACTGGTATTCAGGGGGATAGGGTCGCTGGTGATTCAGACAGCTAGTCGGGCGAAACATGGATTAGTCTTTCAGAACGTGGGCACACCGCGGTTTGAGATCACCGACTATGAGCTCGAGCCAGAGCTGGCAGAGGCAGCACACAAAGCGGTGGCATCCATTACAACGGCCATTAGGTTTAGCCAGGCCGAGACGACGACATATCTCCTGCTAGCACACAGCGCAATTCTGGCCGGGTGCCTTGACATTGCTACCTCGGCTCTCAGCAGTGGCTTGCAGGCGTCCAGTGGCCCAGTAATGCTTCCGGAACTGCAGGCCCGAGGGCTTGTTTGCAGCATGGATGTCGCTGGTGCACTGGTGCGGCAACTGCACAGTCCAGCGCAATGGTGGTGTTTGAAGACGTTGTGTCAAGTTGCTCTTCTGAAGGGCGATTCTGACATGGTCGAAGCGTATAGCGGCGCTGTTTCAGGACGCTGGCGTCGCCGCCGACAGTATTCCTCTATGTGCTGAAGACCTGGGCAAGATCCGTCCTGCACCACTCCAGCTTCCGCCTGCACCACTGTTCAGCACTTTGCATTCCATACAGCGGTACACATCAGATGAATCAGCGAATACACTGCCTGAGACCGTGTCGCTCAGATCTGGTGGATGGATCCGTGGCGCTTTTTGACGTGGGACAGGCTATCCTTGGCACATTTTCTCAGCTAAGCGACCCCCGGGTCGCCAGCAACTCGCTATTCAGAGAGATTAGCTTTGAGTGTCACAAGCAGTACTGCTACCGACGATACAGCTAGAACCAGCGACATGGACAAGCCAGCCAACTGTGACGATACTGCCGCTGTCCTCAGTGGCGAGCATAAGATTGAAGTGACTGCACCTGAGTTGACAAAAGTGCCGGACGGGAAGGGCTATGATACCAAGTCTCCGACTACAGGTGATGAGGAAAAGTCAGCAGATGCTGATACCCCCAGCGGTCATAAGCGCCGAGAGTCGTTCTCTGGGGACGAAATGCCCACAAAGCGCAGATCAACGAGGTTTATTGAGCGGTCGACTTCAAGCCCTTGCAGGGTCAACGCCGGGCACTGCTGGAACAGGTACGCTTAGCGCTGGAAACCGCGTCCCTTCGATCCGCAGCAATCAGAGCTGCCCTCTGTCAATGAAGGCCGATCAGCAGGGCTCGCCAGCTTATGACGAGGCAAAGAGCAGTACCGAGGCATGGTTCCGGTCTATCAGCTTTGGGCGGCAGCCAACATATTCGGGATTGTGGACCACAAGCAAGAATGTGGCACGCTCCATTGCGCTTTATCTGAACCGCAGGCGGCAGCAACAGCGGCAGCGGCAAAAGTCCAAGGACAAGTCGGAGCTGGAGACCAGCGAGGATGCCGCAGGGTGGTGCCTCGAAGCCAACGCTGAAGACAACGGCAGTCATCTCTGCCAGAGCAGCAGGTACCTCGACTCGCTGAAGCTCCTGCTTTCAGCACAGACCAATGGTGACCAGATACCTGCGAAAGATGGTCTGCACTGTCAGCGAGCAGCATATTTCGGTAGACGAGTGCAGGCGGCTATTTGATGGTAATGACGGCGTAATCGACTTGCTGCTGCGATACTACGACAGACTCTGCATAGCACTATGCTCCGACGTGCCTGCCGGACAGTCTGCCGACAGTCGCCTGTCTGAGACTGCCCTGCGCACGCTGGAGCAGGTTCATGAGGCGATAATTGACTGGACCAACGACTCGCTTATGTCGGGGATGTCACCCATGGACTACGAGAAGGCTATTAGGTACGGCCTGGTTGCGTTGCAGCTGTTGAGCGGTGTTCTCATTCGGCAGCTGTTACCAAGCGATATGTACCAGTGCATGCGTGCCGAATGGATCAGGACAACAGATAGCGTCTTGCAGTCGGCCATGCGCGAGCAGGTGTATCAAAATCTCGACCTCGAGTACCGAATTGCCAAGGAGTGGGCCGACTACGAGCTTGCGGTGGTTTCTAACGATGTTGATCTTGCTGAGCAACACATTGCCCGCTGCGAGGAGCTGTTTGACACGCTGCAGACACAGCAAGGCGATGGCAGCTGGATGGGTAGCACCAAGTGTGCGTTCTCTGGGGAGCCAGTGACGCTGAAGCTGGTCAAGAGTCGACGAGGACACATTGCCTCGTTCCAGGCGCTGGTCAAGGCTGAGTCGGCGCTGGCATCAGACAAGGAAGGCGCAGCACGTCGACTCGAGTCAATCGTTAGGACGTTTACCGCTGGTGAAACTGCTGGTGGGTATTTTTCGTTTGTGCAGAAGATCGCGACAGTACGGCTCTTGGCGTCGATATACAACGAGCAGTCGCAGACAGGCAATGAGGCCCGGCTCGTTGTCATCGAGCTGTTTCTGTACATGGAGCGATTAGTAGCAGAATGCGGTGACTCTGACAGCGATACAGCGTCGGTGCCGCTACGTCCTATTGTTGGCAGGTGCGTGGACTGCTTGCAGCGGCTGGGCGAAATTGCTCAGGACGACTCCCAAGTTTGGGAAGAGTTGGCACGGATGCTGGACACTGCGTTCTTTTCGACTAGCTGCATGCAGATGCTGGCACTGTCTCTGGAAGTTGCGGCCTATTTCTCGGTTGACCAACCAGCTGAGAGCCCTCTGGCTGTCTCGCCAGAAGCGACACTGTCCGTCATGGCTACTTGGCTTGTTGCCAAGCTTTCGGCTGACATTCCGGCACTTCCAGTGGCAGAGGAGTTTGCCTGTGTGCCACCGAACTGTTCTGACGAGGCAGTAGATGAAAAGGCAGCTGTTTCCGACACCGGTGCCGAGCCTACAGCTGATCCGCCCCAGGCCCGAGGATAGAGACCCAGACTCGCAGAAAACCACTGGCGACAGCACAGAGTCATTGGACAAGTACACGCTGCTTCTGTCGGCAGTCCATGAGCTGTTCGGTGAGCGTGGAATGTGCACTGTGGCCGATGGCTGTTTGCTCAAGCACCAGATGGCAGTATGCCGGAAGGCGTTGGATGACGATCGCGACAATCTGGCATACTGGGATACAACTGCGTCATGTCTGCGGTGCCTGTTTGACATTAAGCTGTACAGCAGCCGGACATCGGTGCATGTCTGCGAGCATTTGGACATGGACGAGGCGTCGGCTGGCCTGGTGTACCGCCTGGTGGAGCCCGAGCTGCTGGACACTGTGCGTAGCCGCAAGGGGACTGGGCTGCGCAGCGATCTAAAGGCAGTTGTGGACCAGGCGAGCGCTGCTTTGGGCGAGATAGACGTGGACGGGATCCCGCATTTGAGCATGAACATGGACATATTGGATGGGTACCTGGATGGCACGTCGATGCCCACATTCGCCGAGGTCGAGCGGTCCTTGCGCTATTCGAGTTATGACAAGCCGCTTGTCAGTCTGCCGCTAAGGGAAATTCGCCAGACCAGCCGGTTCCCCGATGCATTCTGGTCGCTGCCATTTGTCCGGGCAACAGTGCAGCATGACCTGCTGCGCTCGCGGATGAAGTCGGGTATGTCGCGCGCGATCCAGGACTATGATGAAGTCATTGATGATTTCAAGCTCAATGTGGCCCTGCATCCAACATCAGCCGAGGCCTGGCACCATCTGGGGAAGGCATTCTGGGATCTGTCGGAAGAGATCCTCTTGGGAACGGCGAATGAGATCATTGAGCAGCGTTTTGATGTCGCCATGTTGCAGCGGTCGGCTTTATCGTGCGTGGTACAGGCGAAGCAGTACTTGGAGCCGCTACCTGTGGAGGCCGATGTGCAGGAGAAGAGAACTGGCAAGGCCCAGAACGAGGACTACTGGTGGTGATAGCGACAGCGAGGAAGTTGAGCAGGCGATACGGCTGCATATCCGCGTGATATCGACGGCAGGTAAGCATTCTCTATACTATCGGATCAAGGCCGCTGCCGCTATTGGCGCTGAGGGTTCTGCCGTCCAATGTTTTGCCTAGCGACGACGAGGATGAAAGCGGGATCTGTCGCTAGCCAGCGCTGGGACACGGGCCGGTGGGTGAGCGATAGACCGCAGCAGCGACTGGTGCCGGTGGCTGCGCTGACACGCTCGCTCACCAAGCGCTACGATTCTCCGTCTGATGAGCGGGTGTTTGCTTTGGCACGAGAGATGTTTGCGCTGGTGACTGCGCTGGACAAGACCCACTGGAGGTGGCCTTATATGCTTGGAAAGTCAATCGGCAAGCTCGGCGAGTTTGCGACTGCCTAGCGCCAGCTATCTGAATGCGTGCTATCTGGCAGTGTCGGGCGGGAGGCCGTTTTCGTCAACTGCGAGCCTGGCAAGTGCGGCGCCCACTGTATCAGCCAGTGCATCGACCGCATCGATCTCTGCGGGGTCGGGAGTGCCGCCTGCCATCAGCCATTCTGCATCAGCCTCGATTGCGCGAAGGCCCAGCGGCTGATGCCCAGTACAAGCTCATCAGCTCTGTTTCCAAGCTGCTCTTTGCTGGAGAAATGGATCCGGCAACTGCTCTCCGCTTCCTGACAGCAATGCCGTACTCTCCGTTCGTAGGCGAGGATACGTCCAAAGCCCAGGATCAGTCAGCCGATGGCAGCATTAACGTCGGGTCCGTCTCCGAAGCCAGAGGTCCGTTGCAGTGTTCGAGCAGATCCGCGGGGTGGTGCAAAAGATGTGTGCATCCGACAAGCGTCGCTGGCACCACCGGCCATGCTACCTGCTGGCGTGGATCGAGCACCGTGTGTTTGGCGACTCCGAAGCAGCCAAGCAAACGCTGCTGCCGCTGCTCCAGATGCGCAACCAGACGAAGCAGCTGGCCAGCTTCTACAAGACAGACTCGGAAATGCCCGGCAAGCACTACCTTTACCTGGAAAAGTACCTGCTGCTGTTTATCGACACGCTCGTGGCGACAGCCGACATTGACAGCGTGAAGCTGCTGCGTCGCAAGCTGAAGCGCTCGTCGGAGGCCCTGTATGAGCCGTCGGTGCTGCAGACCAGGATAGGCAGCGCGTATGTGCAAGTGCTCCAGCACCTGGTTGCCCGGCTGAACTGCCCAAAGTATGTGGTTGATGAGCAAGGCAAGGAGCATATTATTTTGCAGAAATCGCTCGAGGGTGCAAAGGTGGAGCAGGTGTACTCGGTTACGCGGCACTGCAAGCTGAATCGTGGCCTGTATAACCATGTTCGCGATATGGCCATGAGCAACATCACCCACTTTGTTGAGCTTAGCGAGCATTTGGGCGGTGTGCTCAACATACTCGAGAAACGGCAGCAACAAGGAGCCGCCGATCCGCACCCGGGGTCTTCTCAGACCACTGCGATTGACGTGGTGAAGTCGGCTGCCGCAGCCATTGACCAGTATCTGGCCGACGCCAGGCGGGCAACTGAGCTGCTCGAGCTTGTGCTCGAGGAAAAGAAGAAGCACATTGACGACACCACTGTGCTGGGGCAGCTGGCAGATATGCTGGCCGACCTGTTTATCCGAGTACTGCATGGCTACGGGCAAGACAAGCGGGCTGTGCATCCGCCGCCATACCAAGAAGGTGATGCGGCCGAGCTGAAAGAGTTCTGCACCCGCTCCACGGCGATGCTCGCACCGGCAGGAGCCTGACAGCAGATCACAGCGCGCCGAGGGCAGCTCCTTCTGGCAGGATGTTATTTTTGACGCGTCGCGCAACGAAAGCTCGCAGCAGTACAAGCTGCTGGACCCGCTACTCGAGTTCAGCATTAACCGACTGTTGGACGCTGTGCGCGATGCCAAGGCTCAGAAGACCAATACGTTCTCGTACAGATCGCAGATTGAGGTTGTCGTGACTGTGCCGCCGCCACCACCTGCCGCACACTCTCCACTGCCAGCAGCAGAACATCAGCCACAGCCTGAGCAGCAGCAACCGCCAGCCCCCCAGGGATATTTCCAGTAGCAACGTTTCAGTGAGATAACTATGTATTACATGTCGAGGGAAGGGGAAAAGTTCATCTAATGTGCATGCTTGCGGAAGTAGCTGGCGATGTTTTCATACACCAGGAACGTGATGATGTTTCCGGGAAGAACGCGGACAAGCCCAGGGCCGAATCCCTTGTAGAATCCGCCGAGCCCCTCCGACCGCCCAATCCTCGCCATTCGCATCGCCGAGGCCAGCGTATGCCTCGCCAGCAAGCTGCTGCTGCTGCTGCATGCGGGATCGCAGCACCTTGGCTCGGGTAGGTCACTGCCAGCGCAAAAAACTTTGACGTCGTGGACATGGCGGCATATTCGAACGACGAGAACTTGTCGACGCTCTGGTTGGGCCCACGGACCCGCAACCGCCACTTCTTCATCTCCTCGTACGCCATGAACTGCAGGCCGCCGTGCGGCACACCCAGCAGGCCGGGCGCCAGGCCCTTGTAGAGCCCGCGCACGCCCTCCTTCGTTGCAATCTGCGTCAGCCCGTGCATCAGCCCGCGGTACGCGCACGGGTCAGCCCGCGATGTCGTGCACATGCGCGTTTTGACCACCCAGAGCGGATTGGCCATGCACTGCGTCAGCGCTCCCGCCATGGCGCCTGCCGCCAGGTGCTGCGCAGCCGACAGTGTGCTTGTTCCCGAGGCCTGCCACTGCTGACGATGTTCCGGCCATCTGGTCTTTGATCCACGTGTACCATGCAAAGTACAGCCCCCAGCTCGCGCAGTTGCCCGCCAGGTTCGGCACCAGCCCGCGGTAGAGCCCGCCGACGCCGTCGTGCCTGAGCACATGCCGTGTTGCCCGGATCGCCCGTCCTACTATGGCGTCGTTCTGCGATGCTGCGTCCACCTGCAGCCTGATTTTCACCAGGTCCAAAGGATGCAGCGCTACTGTCGAGGCCACTGCCCCGCCGACCCCTGCCAGCGCATTATCAAGCGAGAGCGACCCCGAGAACGATGCTTGGCTTCTTTGTCATTGTTGTCTGTGCCTGCATTATGTGGAATTACTAGTAGGAAAAATGACAGGAGGCCGTAGATATCAGTGAAGGAGATAAAGCAAAAGAGCGGGAAGCGCGCTGATTAAGCAATGCACATAAGCCCGGAATCCCCCTGTGGGAAAACCGCAGGCCTGCTAAATATTTGCCCGCTCGCTTTTTTGCTGCGCTGGCACGGGACCGTTTTCGACGGGAGGCGGAGAATTTCACGTGGCAGTGATCGGACGATGTGATTGCGCAATTGTATCAAATGATTAAATAGGCGTGCAGCATTTGCGCTGTTTTTCGCACTGTCTCCAAGCCCAATATCAGCGGCGGCTCCTCGAGCAAAGAGCGCAGAACTCTCTCTTTTTATTTCGTTGCCCGTATCCAACAGAAAATACGAAAAAATGGTCAGCATCGCAGCCCGTCGCAAAACAGCAGCGCATCCATCCCCTCGGCAGGGCGCATCAATCGGCAGCAGCCGTGCTAATAGTGAAAATGTTATCCCACCAATGTAGTCGAAGAAGGCTGGAAAGGTTAAGGCTCCCGAGCAGGTCATCAGCTTCGGTCCCCAGGTCAAGCCTGGAGAGCTCGTTTTCGGTGTGGCTCACATCTACGCCTCGTACAACGATACTTTCATCCACGTCACTGATCTGACTGGCCGTGAGACCATCGTTCGCGTTACTGGTAAGTGAAATGTCGCAGCTCTCCCCACCGGCTGAGCCGGTCCCGTCAAATCAGCCCTTAGTTCTTCTCGGGAGTGCTGGAGGGCGCGGTGTCTGTTGTCGCTTTTTGAAATTCCCCTGGGTTTGCCGTCCGCGGCTGAGTGGCATTTCGGCATTGCGTTGCATTTTGGGGTTGGAATGGGCTGTCTCGTGTAACGCGCACCTGCAGGGCTGTGTCCCGCTGGTATAGCGACCGAGCATCTCTGGCCGCCCCATACCCTGCTGCATGCTATATCTACGAATGCACCACTTGGCCATGGTCCATATCAAGCCGTTCCTGGCTTGTTTTGGGCGTTGATGAGTTTTCCCGCCGTGGGTCTAAAGCACAGCTGCACACGTTGCGCCCTCCATGCTGGCATCGCAAGCGTCTGTGGCGCTCGTGGTGCTAGGGAACAGCAAGAGTATCGCCCTGCTCTAGCTGCACCCTGCTCTCCACGCCGCGGCCCGTGCCGTCGGTCTGTGTTCCCGCCCGAAGCGCAATGGCAATGTCGCTAGCGGCAGACGGAGGGACTAGTGGTGATACACGTACTCTCTCTTTATGCCCAACCCATGCACTTGCCGCCTCGTCGGTGTACTAATATTGCACATGTGTTTTCCATAGGTGGTATGAAGGTCAAGGCTGACCGCGACGAGTCGTCGCCGTACGCTGCCATGCTTGCCGCCCAGGACGTTGTTGCCCGCTGCACTGAGCTCGGCATCACCGCCCTGCACGTCAAGATCCGCGCCATGGGTGGAACCCGCACCAAGTCCCCCGGCCCCGGTGGACAGGCTGCCCTCCGTGCCCTTGCCCGCGCTGGCATGAAGATCGGTCGCATTGAGGATACCACTCCCATTCCCACCGACTCTACCCGTAAGAAGGGTGGTCGCCGTGGTCGCCGTCTGTAAGCATTTTCTGCTTTCTTTCTTCATGGCTGCTGCCAGTTGCGCCTACCTTTCGGTGGGCCGTTGCTGGCTTTGCCTCTGAATAAAATTTAAACCCGTCGCGAAATAAATGCAATTATTGAGCTGTATGTTGTGAAATGTATTGGCAAGGCGCTACCATGCGGGCAACTGAATATCCTATTGCTGTTGTTGCTGCTGTTGCTGCTGCTTCTGTGCCTTCTTCTCGGGCACGATGTGGAAGTTGACGCCGGTCAGCGTGTGCTTTTCTGGCGGCAGACGGACGCCATATTTCTCTGGAATCAGCGGCAACGGGTGCTTATTACGCTCCTCCGCCAGCTCCAACAAAAACTCCTTCTCGGGCGGCGACGTGAACGAGTAGTTTACGCGGCCCTGGATGGCCAGACGTACGTCCTCCATGTCAATCTCGTTCTTCTTTGCGTGCTCGGCGTACACGAGCGCGTCCTGCAGGACATCCACTGTGTATCTGTGTGAGAACTCGAGCAGCAGGTTGATGACGCTTGGGTCGCAGTCTTCGACACCCCGAGACTGCAGCAGCAGCGCCATGATCTTGTAGTCGCGCGGTGTGTCTTCGGGCTTATTTGGTGTCTCCTCCATTGGATATACAGATTCCCCCTGAAGGCAGATAAATATGAAATATGTACGCTAGTGCTACTACCTGGAACGCAGTCTGCGCGGGTTCTGCTTCTCAAATCTAAACCTTTGTGTTCGCATATAGCTTTACGGGACATCAGCAAAATCACGTGCATACTCGCCCTAGCTGCTGGCCGTGTGACGGACTCCCAGTACTGATCAGGGGTCTGGCCGATTAGCCCCGTCGCATAGAGATGCTTCCTAGTGGATGGAATGCGGCTATAAACCGCGGGATTCGATAGGTACTGTGTTTAAAACCGTATCCCACTTTCAAACACCACCACATCCTGGCAAGTTACTAGGTATCTGCATTTAATAAACCCTTTCATTCTAATTGCAAAAAACTGGTACTAAGGTGCAGTTTTACTTTCAGTTGTATGACATGTCAAGACCATATACAATTGTGATGCCCACACCCATCGAGAGCTGGATCTTCAAGGGGATGGATATCCATATCCGCCTCTACCTGTGGATACGGTATTAATGGATGCAAGACGTCCTCTGATCCAACTGCACATTGGGTTTAACGTGGAGCGCCAACCACTCGGTGGCTGGCGAGCTAGTAGGTGGACATGTAATACCACTGCACTAACATACTTTGGCAGCGCACAATTTAAATGCAAATCTTTATATCACATTGCTCTGCATAAACTACTTTCCAAGGTAAAATACAAAGCTATTTAATAGTGGTTGAGATAGTTCATTGGTATGCGCTTGATATTTTTGGGGTGTTGATGCTGAGAGTAGTTTATTTTTGCCAAGTCTATTGGTGCAACCTGTATAGTTGTGTATAGACCATTAAAAGGATGTGCAAGTGTATCTTACAACCTATTTGTGCATAGGCAGCCTTGAATAATTAAAACTAGGGCTAGAGTGAAGGTCATGTTTGAACCACCCCTTTCATCTTCATTCCCGTTATTTCTTTGAACAAGAGTGAAGGCCTTTTGTAGATCCATTCTATCGACCGTTTGACTAGTGTGAGAGTAGGGATCAATTCAGGAAAGAGAGAAAGTGTTGGAGAGTGAGGACAAGAACGCAATACTCCAGTACCAACAGTATTGGTGCTTGCTCAACTGTTGTATACCCGCTATATCAAAATGCGGTAGTTCAAATAGAGAATTAGGTACAGCCTACAGCTCTCCATGGTTTTTGTTGTTTTAAACATCCACCGCTTGCAGCACATGTTCAGAGCATCCACAAGAACTTGGCAATGGTCATTGTCAAAAAGGAAAATAATAACTATTGCGAGTGTCTTTCTTGCCAATATGAGAAGCATTCATCGCTACTGTTGTGTCTCGGGTACAATACACTTGGATAGACAGCTTCCTGCAACTATCTGGAATACGTTTACTCTCCAAGGACCTTTCCACGACGTGTACTGAACGTATGAAATATGCCCTATGAAAGAAGGAAGGAGGAATCGTTAGATGAAAGAGGCGGGTGCCCGTCTAAGTAGTGGTATTAGTCGCTTGGAACAGTATGAATGGCAGTTGTAGCCTAAGGGTCTTAATCCATGGATTCCTAAAACCATGTGGGCTTGGAGCCACAGCAACCACGTGCATACACTATGTGGATTCCATGCACAGTGCCGAGATAGGAGGTGAGAAGCTTGCACGTTGGCACTTGGCCACTGGTTGAAGAATATCTGGCCGAACAGGCAGCCAGCAGAACCCCTTGCTGTCATGGTGGGTTCACTCAGTGGTTTTGAATTGTCAGCTCTTAGTACTGATAGAAGCTTCCGTTATTTGACCAACAAACTCGCTGTCGCTCCATATTCCAAGAGTAGTATGATAATTTCCACAGCCTAACCCTGTTCTTTCGAATAGGATTGCCAGCCAAAGCGCCAGACGCTTAGATCCTCAGAAGAGGAGACTACCTAGCCATGCAATGCACTCTGCGCACATTTCCCTCCGTTAGTTTGCTCTGGATCCATCCTATTAACCAGATACAACATGTACCGCCATCTGACAGTCCCCGTTGGAGGGAGGTTCAGAAATGTAAAGTGCGCAGCTGACTCCTCCCATTTCGTCTGCCAATAGGTGATGCGAATGTGTAGCGCCTTCATATGCTTGCTGTTAGAGCCACTCTGTGCCTACCATCGTTGGTATTTGAAACCATCTCATTGCCAGTCCAGTTGGCTTTTATCGGGTGCCACCGCTAAAGAACAGATTAGCTAGTGACATCTATGCTACCTTGAGCAGATTAGCAGTGCATGGCCGCTAGACGGTGGCCGATACTCAACAACACCTAGCCTGATGCCGCACCTCGTTTTGGGCAGTCCGGAATCTGATCGCGTATCCAATTAAAATCATCGAGCTCTGTTTACTTTAGAGGAATTTTAACTGGCAACAAAATTACAGTTCGAATTGCAGCGATTCGTCCCCTCTCTCTTGCCGTTTCCGCATATTGTTCGTTAAATACTTTCATTCAGTGTCAAATTTGTATTCTCAACATGTCAAAGACCCCAGCCAGAGCATCGGCGCCGTCAGCTTTCAGTCTGCAGACGCCGAACCAGCCGCCGCGGCAACTTGTGCAGGCCAACGACAACGGCCACTTGCGATCGCAGGCACCACGCTCCACGGCCGGACGATTTCCAATGAGCGGTGACTCCACTGCAAGTCTGCGCTACAACCGCCCTGGACCCTTGCAGCGCACAAAAGGCGCAAAGGGTGCGCAGTACGACCGGTTTATTCCGAACCGCTCGGCCATGGACATGGAGTCGGCGCAGCTCAGTCTGGCACAGGGCAACAACAAGTGCCTCGACAGTGCTGACCTGGCGTTCCAGAACATAGTTGCAAAGGGACTGGGACTAGACCCGAATAAGCGCATTTTGGCGTTCAAGGCAGAGGCGCCGGGCAGCGATAAGCCCGACTTGCGGCAGACGCACGGCCAGCTAGCCTTGAAGTCATCTGCATCGACGTCAACTAAGCGCCGTATTCTGAACACCCCCGAGCGCGTGCTCGATGCGCCTGGGCTTATCGATGACTACTATCTCAATTTACTGGACTGGTCGTTTGGAAATGTCCTTGCAATTGGGCTTGAACAGAGCGTTTACATGTGGAATGCGAGCTCGGGGGATGTGAGCAACCTCTGCCAGCTCGAGGGTGAGGAGTACATTGCGAGCATCAAGTGGTCAGCGGATGGATCATATCTGGCCATTGGCACCAGCGAGGGCGACGTGCAGATCTGGGATGCTGAGTCGCAGACCAAGATCCGTACCATGTCGGGACACCAGGCACGCGTCGGAGTCATGTCCTGGGACAAACACATTGTATCATCTGGGTGCCGTGATGGCAGCATCTGGAACCACGACGTGCGTGTATCTAACCACAAGGTTTCTGAGCTGATCGCGCATGAGAGCGAGGTATGTGGGCTGACCTGGCGCTCCGATGGCAATCTGCTGGCCAGCGGCGGTAACGACAACTTGGTGAATATATGGGATGCCCGCTCGAATGTGCCCCGGTTCTCCAAAACACAGCATACGGCGGCTGTTAAGGCGCTGGCATGGAGCCCGCATGAGACCAACCTGCTTGCCACAGGTGGCGGGTCGTACGACAGACATGTTCATTTCTGGAACACCACTACGACGGCACGGCTGAACTCGATCGATACTGGGTCGCAGGTCACTTCCATTCAGTGGTCGACAGAGTATAAGGAGCTGGTTACGTCGCATGGGTACCCGCACAACCACCTGTCGATTTGGAGCTACCCGTCGTTGTCAAAGGTGGTGGATATCCCGGCACACGACACACGGGTTCTGCATACGGCTCTGTCTCCGGACGGCCAGACACTAGCCACTACTTCGAGCGACGAGAGCTTAAAGTTCTGGCGCCTGTTTGAGACGCGCGGAAAGACAACGAGGTCAAGAAAGGGGTCGCCGTCGTATGCAACGGCAGGATCGAATGTCAATGCCAATACCAGCTCACTGGGTATGTCGCGCCCCTCGTATATCCGATGAGTAGATAATGTAACATGCCACTACTCAACATGCTCCTTTAGTAAATCCTACGACATGATGGGTGGAATCTGTGGGGTGGTGTTGCTTTTGTGGTGTTGCTGCCGGTCGGATGCCCTACTCAGATTTTGGGCGTTGCTCTAATTTGCGCATTGCCACCGCGCACACTCATGCACTACACTAGGCAGAAGCAACCGGTATATTCGATGACTATTGTCCGAAGAATTGTTAATCTGGTTCTCTCAGCGATTGTCTTGGGTGCGAGCGCCACCCAACAGGGAGATGCGATGACGATGCTCGGTGGTCGGTATGCAAAGCATTTGCAGTTCTGTGTTGATTCGCAGTATTATTTTGTTTTGACAAACGATCGGCAACTAGTTTTTGCGCTGGCATAAAAAATTCTTCCTCGCCCAACTTCCCCGCAGCCAAGTTCCAGGTGTTCCACTATTAGGCAGGTGGATAAGGATTGTGGAGACAGCGCGTTCCTTGGAGCATCTCTTTTCTGCTTCTGTGCCTTTTGTTGCTTTTCTCTATTACACTATTTGACGTCCCGGGAAAATGAAGGTGGTCGTTCCACGCAGCATCAGCTTGGACAGAATCGACGAGTGCCTCTCTGACATGCACAGCGAGTTCGTGCACGTCGACGACGCGCAGCCTGCGATCGAAGCGGAGCTGACAACCGGCCAGCCGTTTATCGTCCTGGGTATGTTCGATTTCACAGTCTACAATGCGCCCGGCGGCCATGTGCGGTGCAGCTACCAGTCGCGCAACTACGTGACAATGATATTCTCCTACACACCGTACCTGTTATACTGGTGGTGGCAACTGGACGAGCGTGGCGGTGTGCTCATATACGACGAGCCGCCGCTAGTGTATTTTGTGCACGAGAGCAGCCGGGGTGCATTATACGAAAACGCCATGGATTACAATTCCGTGGTCGTGTATTTTACAGAGCGCAACATTGCAGAGTTTGCAAGGATCACGCGAGTTAAGCGTATGTGCAATGTGGATTTGTTCATTGTATATATGGACGGCGTCTACGAGTGCTTCGAGACCGGAGACACTGGCAGTATGCTGAGGTTCGGTGAGCGAGCCAAAGACAAGGTCATAGAGCAGGTTCGCAAGGATGCTAAAAATCTCCGCGCTCTGCGCAATACTGAGGAAAAGCTGGATATGCGGTGTCGGAAACGGCGCCGCGTGGAGCGTTTCAGGCTGATGGACCGGCATGGCCACATGGTGCAAGATGGTGTGCGCTTCCGGCTCAAAGTGGCCGGCTTCCGCAGTGGCATTGGCGAGGATATTGCAATCAGCTTTGCTGGCGGCGAGATGACAACGGTGGCCGGCGGCGGCGACAGCTTCGTCTGCGAGACCATTGATGGGATCGCGTATTTGAAGCGCAAGAATATGTTTGTGTATTGTCCGGGGTGCGCGGGCAATGCGATCAGGCTGTCGCCAGCGTTGCCGGAGAAGAGGGAGCGGCTGCAGCTGCATTTCATGGAGAATGGGGCGGTGCGGCTGACAAAGTGGGATGAGGAGGTGTTTGCACATTGCGTGTGGGCGCAGCAGCCAGCCGGGTGTGTCGTCAGGCTGGATGACAGCCCCGATATGCGGCGGTGGGGTCCGGCCGTCGAGCTGCTACTTGTAACATGAACCTGGTATTTCCGGCTAATACATTGCGTACATTTCTCAATCACGGGTGGTTGATCCTTTGGCAGAATCTAGGCCGTGATCGGATCTAGAGAAAAAGCAAAAAAAAAAAAGCTAATTTGGCATTTGGCCTCTAGCTTTTTTGAGGGGTGCTCTGTTCTTCTCTCTCCTGGTCTAACCAAACACACCAAAAGGTGCATATTATCTACATACTTGACAATACAAAGCCATGGGTCGCAAGCAGAGATCAGCCAACTTGCTGAACAACCTCCCGCAGCTGCAGAACCTGATCAAGCGGGATCCGTCGTCGTACCGCGAGGAGTTCAAGCAGCAGCTGCAGCACTTTGAGGCGTCGCTGGCGATTTTCGAGCTGAAGCCAGACGAGGAGGCGCGGGAGTTTGGCGAGCAGATAAACTTTCTCTCGCAAGTAGCCAAATGCTATCCGCGCGACTGCATGCACTTCCCGGACAAGCTGATCGGCCTGCTGCAAAAGCACTACCCGGTTTTGAACTCGGACCTGCGGCGGTCGATCGTGCAGGCGTTGATACTTCTGCGGAGCCGCCGGGTGGTGTCGAACATGAAGGTTATGCCGCTGTTTTTCACGCTGTTCCGGTGCCGCGACAAGCCGCTGAGGGAGCTCCTGTACAAGCATATTGTGAATGACGTGAAGCTGGCAAACAAGGGGAAGCACCGGAACCACAAGCTGAACAAGGCGCTGCAGGGATTCATGTATACGATGATTACGTCGGCCGATGCGCAGGACAAGCAAGGGGAGGGGGCGATTGCGGCGAAGAAGAGCCTGGATGTGTGCGTGGAGCTGTACCGCAAGGGCATCTGGACGGACGCCAAGGCGGTTAATGTGATTGCGCAGGCGTGCTTTTCGCCGATCACCAAGGTGATGATGACGGCGGTGCAGTTCTTCTTGAACCCAATCAAGAAGAAGAGCGACGGGGACGAGTCCGACTCGGACGGCGACGTGGACAACTCCAAGGCAGGCAGCAGGTACGTGCCTTTGTCGATGGTGCAGCACCAGAGCAATGTGACGAAGAAGACAAAGTACCGCAAGCGTAAGCTGGAGCGGATCGAGCGGCAGTACAAGCGCGAGCAGGCGAAGCGCACGGGCGCGTACTTTGACGACGACGCGGAGGAGAAGAAGGGCAAGAAGAAGCAGGTGGTGGTGAATTTCGAGGCAATCAGCCTGATCCACGACCCGCAGGGGTTCACGGAGAAGCTGTTTGGGAAGGTCCATGCGGCGACGACGGCCACAAAGCGCGGCGGCGGCTCGGTGGAGCGGTTCGAGGTTAGGCTGGCGATCCTGCGGCTGGTGTCGCGGATGATCAACCACCACCAGCTGCAGTTGCTGGCGTTCTACCCGTTCTTCCAGCGGTACCTGCAGCCGCACCAGACTGAAGTGACCCAGATTCTGGCCATTCTGGCCACCGCCTGCCATGCATTTACGCCGCCGGATGTGCTGCAGCCGCTGATCCGGGCGACAGCCGACAATTTCGTGGCCGACCACTGTGCGCCTGAGGTCATGTGTGCTGGACTCAACACAATCCGTGCGATTGCCACGCGGCAGCCGCTGGCGGTGGATGCGGATCTGCTGAACGACCTGATCCAGTACCGCAAGCACAAGGACAAGGGCGTGATGATGGCGGCCCGCAGCCTGCTGGCGCTGTACCGGTCGGTCAATCCAGAGATGCTGAGCCGCAGGGACCGCGGCAGGGACGCGAGCATGGGGGAGGGCGTCAACATCATGGCGGCGTTTGGCGAGGCCAGGCCGGCCGAGGGCGTGGAGGGAGCGGAGCTGCTGGAGGACGAAGAAGAGGCTGGAGGGGAGGACCAGGAGCAGCTGGAGGCTGGATGGGAACAGTTTGAGGCTGCAACTGATAGCGAGGAGGAGGAGGAGGAGGAGGAGGATGGCGAGGAGTGGGCCAACGCTGACGATGATGACGAGGCCGTGATTGAGGTTGGATCGTCTGATGAGGAAGAGGGAGGAAGGAGGAGTGGCGACGAAGAAGAGGCTGTGGTGGAAGCCGTGGTGGAGGCTGTGCCAGCCAAGGCGGCGCCCAAGCGGCAGCGGATCGAGATGACGCGGTTCTTGACGAACGAGGACTTTGACCGGATTGACAAGCTGAAGCGGCGGCAGAAGAAGGGCACGCTGCCGACACCTGTCCGTGTCAAGACCGACGACTACTCCGATGATGATGAAGTCGACCTGTCAGACGCGTCGTCCTCATCATCATCAGACAGCGAGAACAACGACTACGTGGACAACGTGGACATTCTGGGCGACTACCACACGCGCAAGCGCCGCAGAAAGGCCACGTACGAGGAGCGCACGGCGACGATCATGGCCGGACGCGAGGGACGCGACAAGTTCTCGAGCTCCAAGGCCAAGCGCGACCGTGACGGGCGCAGTCTGTCGAACAAGGAGAAGCGCAAGACCAAGGACTACCGCATGATTTCACACAAGCGCGGAGTGGTCAAGAAGGGCAGACGGAGTCTGGTGGAGAAGCAGCGCAGTCTGCGCAAGCACATCGTCAAGCAGAAGAAGAAGGGATTTTAAGTTTTGACGGTTGCGCTTCATGGCCACGCTCCGTGGTAGGTTTGTCTATTCCTCAAGCTGCATCAGCTCACTATTCTTTGCGTTCAACTAATAGAACTGTTCTTAAAAATCGAATCGCTGTGCAGCCTGTCTGCCCTGAATGCTTCATCCCTTGCAAAGCTGTAATCGCCGGCAAACCCAGCGAGTACATGAGGCGGTGAATGGGT
Organism: Linderina pennispora; assembly: GCF_002104995.1. Taxonomy (NCBI): domain Eukaryota; kingdom Fungi; phylum Kickxellomycota; class Kickxellomycetes; order Kickxellales; family Kickxellaceae; genus Linderina; species Linderina pennispora. The sequence goes on along the minus strand of NW_024468250.1, from coordinate 581,512 downwards.
GGGCGAATATACCTTTGCAGGTTTCCAAAACTCTGATGCTACTAGAAATGACACCCACTGTACTGCTTATCAATGCTATTTGTCTTTGAAGCGCAAACATATTATGCATGTGGCTAGAGTGTGGTTTTTACTTATATACGAAAGAAACATGTGCACTGTCTGTAGTCATTGAGAAATCCAGAGTTTTACGCCCAGTTACTGACAGTTGCGACGAGCGTTGCGCCCATGCCAGTCTCGCGCGACTTGAACTCATACGGCGCCTTGGGACTGCTCACAAAAAGCGAGAACCCGGTTCCCTTGGCTGCCGCAATCTTGCACTGCTCAGTGGCATTGATCTTAATCGGCTGCTTCGTGTCCTCGACATAGAACGTGAACTCATTGCCCAAGAATCCTGGCTTGTTGTCGCCATTGACCGTGGCCTCGTCCCAGGCATTGGCGACAGCGACCTGGAGCGTGATGTTCAGGGGCGGGACAGGAGTGTTGAAGGCGGCAGCGTCAGCTCGCAGCTCAGAAGACGGTCGGGTGCCTGCGTAGCCTCCGAGGGAAGAGTGAAGCCGAGGAGTGCGAACTTTTCGGTGCTTGCCTTTAGCACAGGCTCTGAGCCGTGGGTTTTGGCAGACTCAATAGGGGCGGACTGAGATCCAGGAGTCCTTGAAAGCAGCGACTGGCCCGTAGGTCTTGGAGTTGACAGCGGCAGCGAAGGGTGCGGTCAGGGCGAGGAGAGTGGTGGCGATGATGGTGGCCTTCATTGTAGATTCTTTGGAGAAGTTAGTTGTTCCTTTGGTGTCGAAGCTGGAATGTATCTGTTGGTAGTGATGCTGGAATGTGGGAAGCATGTCCCAGATCGCTGCCCTTTTATACTGGGGATTCTGTGTTCGCTGCGCAAGACTGGTCCAGGAATAGCTTGCACTGCGATGCCTAGAGGCTTGACAGCCGTTTTTTAGAGCATGTAAAGACATCAGACTCCGCAGCATAGTGACAACCCAGACTTAGCCATGACAGCACACTGATTCCAATCTATGACAACCCTAATGATTTCTTCCAACATACATCAAGATTGTAAATCAGCCTGCTACTCGTTGTACATGCCCTGAGAATAACTTTAGATCGAAAGGCCAACATAGTGTTAGGCTGTCAGCCCTCCAAGCTACATCAGCACTTTACATAAAATATTTTGAAGCATTCTTCCCTTGGTAGTCTTCAGACTACCGCCTTAGTGGGAGCTACGTATATGGCAAAACTTAGGACAGCCAAATATCTTATCTTTCGAGCAACCCTTTGCTATGATAAGCATTGAAACAGAAGTAGGTGTAACCGGAATGAAATGAAGTAAGCGATATCCATCTGCATGCCAGATAGTAGTTAATATATCCTTCAGCTGGACACAGCAACAGTGGTCAGAAAGATGGTGACTTTTTGAGCCAAATGTAGTCATTTGGATCAGCGGAGAGCTACAGATGTTTTGGCTCAGGCATCAAATGTGGGCTATAAGGCTGCCGATGCCCAAGCCATAGTCCATGCAGTGTAATAGGCGGTTTATAAGCAGCCCGACACGATACTAAAATATCGTGTGCGATTGTAGAATGTTGTCCGTGGGTTGACCGACAAGAGACAGCACTAGCATCTCCTTTGTAAAAGGCTGCTTGGAAATAATCCAGCAAGTCGCTACCATGGTTGCTAGTAATGTATAAGGCTCTTTGAAAATGCCTTGCCTCAGCGAATGATTGCCAGTAGGGTTTATGACAGCAGCTTTTGCCAGGCAGTCTGACTTGGGTCAAACCACTCAGCTGTCACCATTACAGCGTGTAGATGCCGAATAGTATTTTCAGCAAACGAAGAGCGGCAGATCGTCTTACATAGGACGCTCCGCTGTTTAAGAGATTAACAAAGAGCTACCGGCACCCTACCGGGGTTAGCTGCTGGAAGGCCACCCGTTCATCGTGAACAGTTTGGGTGAATCCTGCAATCGGTGCCCAGCTTCATCGATTTGAGCGTTGGCGATGTGGTCTTCAATCTCTCGCTCAGTCCTTTTGGCATCCATATCAACCTTACCATTACACGAGTACTTCATGATAATGTACTCCAGCGAGCTGTTGTTCGACGTATTCTGTGGGAACAGCGCGGATATTTGCGGTGTCTGGCTGCAAGAGAGCCTGGAGAAGACTCGCAGTATGGAGGATAAAACTCTGCATTCTCCCAGTCGATAACGCAGACAATCTTCCCCTTGTTGATAAGGATGTTTCTGGGCTCTAGATCATTGTGAGCTAGCGTGAAGGGCATTTCAACCATCCTTTTCCAGCCGGCTGCCAAACTTTTCACGGCATGTGTCACTAAGCCTGCCCAAGATGAATTCCTTCGTTGTGCTGTACGCTGCTGCGGGCTTCCCGGCATAAGCTATCGCTCATTTGTAGTATGTGTCCTGCGGCTCACTGCACTGTAATCGTCCCTATCTTGTTTATAGACGAAACCAGTTCATCCTCGGTTTCATCAATGGGATTTTGGGTGATAGCCTTCAGCCCTTTCCATACAGAAGTGCTTTGGCCCTTCTTCAACAATCCCTAGGCATGGGGAGCTTCCCCGTAAGCATCTTGATTATTGCCACTTCATGAGCTACGTCTCCTTACTTGTACACCTTATCACCCTCGCATCGTACGTTTCTCGTCACCCACATTGCTTTGAGATATTGCCGAGCGAGAGGGAGAAAGTGAAAATATGAAAAACGAAAGAGAATTAGGTTTGCCGGGACAGTAAGGGTGGGAGAAGGAGCTGCAGTCATATCCTCAATATGAAGAAAGAATAAAGACACTTTAGGCTTCTCCTGCATGATCACGCCGTTAAAAGAGCATATGAATAACGCGCAGAAATGCAGCAAACTTTTGTTCGATTTCGCAGCATTACCAGGAATCACTGAGCCCTACTAGTGAGCCAGAGCCACGTACAAATAGCAGCAGCAGCAGTGTTGGCTGCGGGTAATCCTATACGCCGCTGGTCATATCCGCAGCCCGAGGCACTGCTCAGCTGGGTGATGGCTGGTGCCCAGAGAATTCCTGGCTGTCAATAGCGCTGTTATCGGCCGCTGGCTGGTCAGGGTACACCGCCCAGATGCGCTTTTAAGCATCAGTAAGGTGGGATGCAACACCAGAGACATGGGTCACAATATGGATGCGGGCAGCAATGACGTCAAAATTGATCCAATGCAATAGTGGTAATGTTGTTGGCACCCTGCGGTTCTGCTGCGTTAGTGTATTGGTATGCTCTCCTGGAAATCGCCGATAGTAGCACCCGTGCTGGCAGTGTATGATGGATAATGGCTTGCCATGCTTACAGACAAACTCGATTGGCTCATTTAAGAACCAAAGCGAGTCAACCGACTTGCTGTTGTGGTTGTCATTTGCAATTACGATACTCTCCAGAAACAACATGTGTGGCACGTCGACCACCAAACATGCTGCCAGCTCGTCATCCTCAGTTGGCTCTGTGCAGCAACTCCAGCACAATATGTGCCCATGTTTCATAGGGTATATTAGTGCATCAGCGAACCAGTGCGACTCAGAGAGCCGATAATCCACCACTTTGGCACTTTGGCCAACCTCCGATGATGCGGATATACACGTGACTTAGATCTGTGGCAGTAGCTAATCGACGTGGCACGCAGCGAAGGCCCGCGACTTTTCTCCATTGGACATTTTATTTTCAAATTCAGATTTCTAAAAGATGACCGAGACCACGCAGATTGGGTTTGATCTGCTGAGCTACATTCACGATTCGCGGCAGACGTACGGGCTGCGGTCGCAGGACTACACGCGGTACCGGCGGTTCTGCGCTCACCGGCTGCAGCGGGTGCGCAAGTCAGTCAAGCTGTCGCAGGGCACGGGGACAACCTTCAAGCGCAAGGAAGTGACAGCAGAGAATGCACGCACCGCAGAGCACCTGGAGGTGCTGGTGCTGGAGGCAGGAGCGGGCGTGGGCGTACGCTATGGACCTGCGCGAGCAGTTTTCGCGCACCGAGGAGCCGCGGCAGGGCTACCATGTGATCCGGCGCCTCCGGGCCAGGCGTCAGCGCAGCCTCGCAGCTGGCAGCAGTGGGCAATGCGGTGGCGGACGCGCGGACCAGCCTGGCAGCGCACGCGTACTGGCTGCAGCTGAAGAGCCAGCTGCATTTCCAGCAGGAGGAGTATGAGGCGGCGCTGGATTGCGCGGTGTTTTCGCGGGCGGTGAGCCTGCGGTTGGCTCAGGCGGGCACGTCGCAGCAGCACGCGTTGGCGCACGCAATGATGGCGACGCTGGATCCGATTGTACGGCTGTCGGCGTACCGGGTGCGCGTGCCGGGCGCCCAGCAGAAGCCGCCGGGAGAGGTCGCGCAGGAATGGTACGAGCAGCAGATGGTGGGGAAGCCGGAGCGCGCTGCAAGCAATGTGCCTGGGTATGCAGAGATTGCTCAGAAGCTGGCGGCGTTTGGCAGCGATGAGCCGGCCAACGACCAGTACGAATCGGCGTGCTCGGCGCAGCTCGCGTGGCGCGGCGGTAGCATTGGGTTTGCCAGCTCTGAGCTAGCTGGAGCGCTGGCGAAGGCCGAGAAGGCGCTGGCAGCGGAGAATGCTGTGGCGATGTACCGGGTGGTGGAGCGGGCGGCCCAGCGCCTACATGTGGAGAGCGCCCAGGCAGCGGCCAAGGTGCAGTCGCCGGTGGCCGATGCTCTGGCGTCGGCGTACCTGGCGGTGCAGCTCCATGCCGTGTGTGTGCAGCACGCATTGGTGCTGGCCAAGTACCGGAAGCAGATTAATCTGCTAATCCCCCGCCTGCCGCTGTTCTCGCCGGCCGTCGGTGCGTGGATCACCGAGACGCCCGCGGCGGAAGCAAAGCCTGGGCTGCTGGGCAAGATCGCCGGGATGCCGGACGGCGCCCAGGTAGTGGTATTGTGCGATCTGATCCGCAAGACGCTGGCACGGCTACAGGGGCTGGTGGCAGGCATTCTTGCGCGCATGGCGCCTGGTGCAGTACGGCTGATCAGCGGCAGCCAAATCAGCGACGAGATCAGCGCCGCCCAGGCGTACTACAATGCCGTGCGTGGCTACTATGCGGCGGCCCAGCATGCGTCGGCTGAGCACACCGCGTATGTTGATGCGCTGGCGCTGCTGGACTCTGTGGTGTCACAGGAGATCCCGCAGGCACTGCAATTGATTACCAGCGTCAGTGGCCAGGAGCCTGCCGACTGCCTGTGGAGTGCCCAGGTGGGCGTGGCAGCGGCCGATGTGCAGAAGCTCGAGAGCGACGCTGCTCAGGCGCTGCAGGTGGTGCGTGGTCTGTGTGCTGATGGCAAGTCATCGTCGGTTGCAGCCAAGGAGTGGGTTGCGGATCCCAGTAAGTGCCCGGCAATGGCGGCCAACGCGCTGGCGGGGCGCGCGGGGGCGCCTGCGCGCGTACCACAGCTGGTGGATCTGGACGCAGTGTCGTTTGCAGCGGTGCCGGTGAAGCCGCTGTTCTACGACCTGGCGGCTGCCAGCATCGACTTTGACCTGGATGCGATTGAGGCCAAGGCGGGCCGGCAGAGCAAGGGCAAGCTGTCGTCGCTGATCGGCGGGCTATGGGGCGGGCGCTGAAATCAAATTAACACAACGCGGTTTGCAACGGACGCGTTCGAGATCAGCTTTTTTATACTTCAACTTCAGCTCCCCTTTATTTCAAATTTCCATAAAATGTTCAGCCAGAAGGCAATCAAGCGCGGAATCAGCGGCGACACGCAGGCGACGCCCGAGGTCGTGCGGCACTCGCGGTACCCGCACCGGCTCTCCGTATACAGCGACCCGCCGGAGCTGGAGGTCAGCATTGAGGAGTTTGAGTCGTTCGCACTGGACCGCCTGCAGGTGCTGAAGGCGATTGAAGACGCACAGATCCGCAGCTCCAACGAGGCCGACCGCCATACGCGCATATCCTCTGCGGTGGACGCGCACCTGCCCCTACACACAAACCGCTCAAAGCTCCCGCTGCGGCAGCTGATGGCAGAGCGACGCAAGGACCATGTGAGCCATTTCATCCTCCGCCTGGCCTTCAGCCGCACCGAGGACCTGCAGTCGTGGTTCCTGCGGCACGAGGGGCTTCTTCTGCAGCACCGGTTCCGCGACGCTGACGCGCAGGAGAAGCAGCATGTGCTGGCCACCATGCACCTGCCCCTGGTGTATCTGGCGCCTGGCGAGGGCATGGACGTGCGCGGCAGCTACTATTCCAAGCAGGACGCGCTGTTTGAGGTTGACTTTGAGCACGTACTGGACTTGGTGCAGCGCATGCAGGTTGTGGTGAACAAGGGTCGCGCGCTTGTGCCGCAGGCCGAGATTGCCACGCTGCTGGTGCATGAGTTCCGTCGCCAGCTGTCGCGGGCTTTGGCCGTCTGTGCCAAGGCTCTGCCACAGCTGGGCGAGGATGAGCGTCTGGTGCCGGTTCTTCAGAGCCTGAGCCGCCAGTCGGTCCGCAGCGAATACCAGCCCACAGGCGCTGCTGGCGAGGTGACTGCCGATAGCGTCGATTCCTTGGCTGTGCACTTCCCGCTCTGCATGCGGCATCTGCACACTAGCCTGCTGAAGGACCACCATCTGCGGCATGGCGGCCGCATGCAGCTGGGGCTGTTCCTGAAGGGCATTGGCCTGGGGTTGCCCGAGGCCCTGGTGTACTGGCGCCGCGCATTCAGCAACCTGACCGACGACCAGTTCCAGAAAGGCTACGCGTACAACATCCGCCACAACTACGGCCAGGAGGGCCGCCGCGTCAACTACACGCCATACTCGTGTAATCGCATCATCACCACCAACCCGCCCGGCCCTGGTGACCACCACGGCTGCCCCTTCCGCCATTTCGCCTCCGACCGCCTCAACGCTGCATTGCGCCAGGACGGCCTGGGCGAAGCCGAGGCTACCGAGGTCGTCGAGCTGGCCCGCAATGGCCACTACCAGGTCGCCTGCACCAGGCATATGGAGATCAACCTCAGGAAGCGCCGCACTGAGCCTGCCGAGGAGCTGCGAGTCGATACTGTCGTCAGCCCGAACCAGTGGTTCGATCTGAGCGTCGGCAATGGCAAGCTGCCCGAGTCCTCGCGGTTCGCTGCCAGCGCAGCGCAGCCCCCAGGCATGACGCAATGATTCCGGCGCCAAGCAAATGTGCGTGATCGTGTGTGCGAACGTAAATAGAAAACACGGCCGGCCTTGGCGTTGTTGATAAATAGTCATTTTGCCTGCGCTGCCAGATCTAGAACCATCCTGGGCATTACTGCGCCCATGGGCGAAAATCAAGCGCGAAGAAATCAAGCCCAGTAAAAATAGCTGCACGTCCAGGTGTCACTCCTGCTTGTCGTCATTCAAAAGCGGTGCTCTGCGACCAGTAGAAACGCCTCAAAACAATCCTCTCTTTCCCTGCAAGCTCGCATTTTTCTCTGCTTCTTTTTTCTCGCGTATTTTTGACGTACAACACCTATCTTAATTCAAATCTAGCATCTTTCCAAACTAAAAAAAACATGTCTTACGGCTATCGCGGTGGTCCTCCTCCCCAGCAGCAGCAGCAGCAGCAGGGCAACTACGGCCGTCCTCCTCCTCCCCAGCAGGGCGGCGGCTACGGCGGCGGCTACGGTGGTGGCCAGCAGGGCGGCTACGGCGGCCAGCAGGGCGGATACGGTAAGTAGAAAACCCCCTTCCACCCTGGAACAGCAACCCCTTCCACCCTGGAACAGCAACCCCTTCCCTTCATAGTTCTGGACTATTCATGCTAACAACCCATGCATTCATGCAAACCCACTGTTCTGTAGGCTGGCGGTGGAAACCAGCAGCAGTTCCAGCAGCTCCAGTACTGGTTCCGTGCGGTCGACAGGTATGGCGGAGCTTGTCATTAATTGTTGTCGGAAATATCCGCGCGAGCTGCGGCCTTGGTGCTCAAACAATGTTTCTCCTTTTTTTCCCCGTGTAGTGACGGCAGTGGTCAGCTGGACGCGAACGAGCTTCAGCAGGCTCTCGTTAATGGTACGTATGACGCGTCTCGTTACTGGGTCATAGCCTCCACCAGCCCTCTAGAGGGGAGAGGGGTTTGACCCCCACCCCCGACCGCATGTCTGCGAGATAAAGGACATGCTGCCAATATATGCAGCTCTCTGTTTGCAAATCCCCACTTGCACGCGCATTTTTCACTCAGCGAAATAACGTGAGTCGCCTTTTTCTTCTTCATGTAGGTGACTGGAGCCGGTTCAGCCTGGACACTGTGCGTCTGATGATCGCCATGTTTGACCGCGACCACAGCGGCACCATCAGCTTCGACGAGTTTGTCGGTCTCTGGCGCTACATCGAGGAGTGGAAGCAGTGCTTCCGCACCTTTGACCGGGACAACTCGGGCACCATTGACCGCGGAGAGCTGCTGCAGGCTCTGAATGCCTTTGGTTTCCGCGTCTCGCCGCAGATTGTCGACATGCTTATCCGCAAATACGACATTCAAGGTAAGTTGAGCCATGCAGCTGTCGAACATACTAATAACCGTTCTTGGTGAATGCTCGCTCTCTTGTAATATCATGCTACACTTATATAACCAACTTCTATCTCCTTCCCCTTCTTTACTTTGCGATATGCCTTCCACCCCTCTGTGTTCTGCATTGCTCTTGCTGCTCTCCTCGAACTGTGCACTATGCGTGCATGACATCCCTTCGCCTGCCGAAATGAATTGAAATGATATTTGGTAAGTTCACCCCCCACCCATTCTCTTTCTGCATACTGACCACACGACGCAACATCTCCCCACTCACTTTTCCTGCTTTCTTCTTTCTCCATCACCATATGTGTCCAACTCGTGGACAACCAATTTCATCACTAACACCCCCACCTTGCAAAACCCCCACCTTGCCGCTTTGCAAACACAATACTTCCTACACCACCACCACCACCACCACCATTATTGTTTGTTTCTTGCTTGGCATTGATAGCTGGAAATGTCAAATCGGCCGCTAAAGGACGTGGTGCCATCACATTCGACAACTTCATCAACTCGTGTGTGACCATCCGCTCCCTGACCGACTCCTTCCGTCGTTACGACACCGACAACGACGGATGGGTCAACATGAACTACGAAACGGTAAGTCGCATATTTCACCTCACTCTTTGCAGCCCGTGTTTATGCAAACTCGTATTACTAATACTGTTACTAATTAGTACTTTGAAAACATTGTGCGCTTCATGTAAATGCCACTCCCCTCTATCATCGTCTTTTTGTCGGGAGATGTGCGTGTGTTTTTTTGCCCTTTGTAGTTCCTCCAGCTCGTCATCTCAAACAAGTAAAGCACCACATTTTCAAGTCAAGCCAAGATATCGAAAGCAAGTTATCGTCGCGGACCCAAGTCAAGTCAAGAACCACATTGTCTCCACACCCCACGTTGCTGCCTTTTCTCCTGTCTTTTCCTGTTTATTGTTGCTTACCTGCTTCCCCTCTCTCCTTATATTGTCCTCCTTTCCTTTTTATTTTACAAAGCAAACACGCACACGTACCTTATGTCCACTCGACCCACCCCTGGAAATACACGTGCATCTGTCGCGTTGTTATAGTGATCGGTATGCTTGCATATATTTATGTGTGTATGTGGAATTGTTACATGTCGCTCACGACCAGCATCGGTACTGACAACTTCGCCAACGTCAGCGACCCGGGACAGACATACAACGATGGGCGTCCAGATCTCGTTGCGAATAATAGCAGTGAGGACCTGAACCTCTGAGGAAGACGACGGTATCTTCCCATGACTTGATGACACGGCTGCACGCGAATCGAGGATACCCGTACCATGTTGGATATATACCGCCACTTCAGACCCCACGGCCGCTGTGCTTTCTCCTCCTCTTCCCTTAAGTAAAGCCACATGTCAATGCCATCCGAAACGCTCTGAAACGCAACAAATAAGCGTGTGCAAACCAGCATCAACGCTCACAATTTATTGTAGTAAATCCACTGGATAAGCAAGATAATGCTGCAGATGCCGTTCACGACACTATGTGCTTCCACATAACTGGGAGCTAGCACCTGGGAACTGCGTAGAGGCAAAGCGATCCGATGACTGCGAACTCAATCGATTGAAGAAGATGGTATGCAATCGGCACGTACGTAGTCGACTTGCGTTTGAACACCAAAATAATAGATGGTGTGAAGTAAGTAGCATAGATCCAGGGCACCAGCCTGTGACTGAGGTGATCTATAGCCCAGAAAAGTGTGTGAACTTGACTCCCATCAGACATATGCAGGTACTGAATATCAATGCCGCCGGAGATATACGCTTGATAGGCGTACTCCACGACAAGAGATGCTCCAATAGCCACGAGCAATAGCTTAAAAGTCCATGAGCATATTTCGGAATAGGCACTCTCCGGGTCGTTCTCCTTGGTCTCCTTAGTTTGCAGCGACTCATCGTCCTTTTCCCTGTCACTGGTGTTAGTCGCCCGAGAACCGCTGAGATACCGTATGACACTCGCCACCCGTCTTTGAGGCATAATCCCAAGGAGGAACTTCATCAAACACCAGGCAAAGCCAAGGTTAACGAGCGCCCCATCTAACCCTGCATGCGGAACCACTAGCCCAATGGTACCAATCAAGGTTGTCTGGGATATCTCTTGGAATATATACATCGCAAAAATCGAGTTGGCCTTTCCGCTGTTCGAACAGGCTGATGCCAAATAAAGCCTGGCAATGTAGAGCTGCCGGATGAGCCACAGAGAGAGTAGTGCTGGGTAGAGCGCAAGGTAAATCGCGGTTGAGACTGTCGAACTGGCCGTCGATGACCAAAGGTTTAGGCGTGGCGCCAAAAGCTTGCCCTCATTCAATTTAAACAACCTGTACACCTCATCGTTCACTCTGCGTTCGATGCGGTTAGAAGCCTGCTCGGCGCTAGTGCGTACGCCACGAATCCCTATGGCAATATCAACAGTTGCACTGAGTGCTTCAGGCTCCTCGTTGATTCTGCTGCGATTAGCAAGAGGGAATTTTTTCCATTCAGACTTGGCGTCACTGTCCAGATAGAGCAGAGGGAGGTACACGTCCTTGGCGCTAGTGCTATCAGTTGTGCTGTCAGACCCGAGTGATTTTCCATGGACGACGGTGCACTTGTTGCAATCGAATATTGGGCAGGGAGTCAGGATCTATACACGTTGTCCTCGAGATGGATCTTCCACTTGGCCTGGGTATCCACCCGGAATGTTGATTTCGAGACGCAATGGGCCTTGATACCTTTTCCCTTCTGGTCATCATTGTAGCACGTAGTCAAAATTGACGTAGTCGCAATCAGGCTCTGATCAACAACCAGATGGGGGTCGCTGATATTCGGGTGAGGTGTAAACTGGCCAGCCTTCTGAATGAAAACACACATGAACCTCGTATCCGTATCCGTTAGATTCAGACCCAGGCGCTTCTCAAAGACTGGGTACCGGTTCGCCAGGCTCTGCGGCTCGATGTGCCAGACTTTCGGTGGCATTCTGGAAGAACGTCTCGAGTGAATCAGAGTCGCACGGCTTATTGTTGACATATACCTTGGCCTCGTATTCAAATGGTTCCTTCCATGCGAGCGAGATGAGCTCGGCAGTCTCGTTGGCAGGCGGCACAGGATGAAGATAGGGAACATTCGTGGTTGGAAAGTAGAAAACCATGAACGTTTGCACGCTCAGGAACAGCGACTGCAGAAGCAGCCATCCGGCAAACGCAAGCACAGCTAGCTGCACAAGCTTACCAGCAGACAGGACAATATTCATGTCGTGGAAATATAGGGAGAGATGTTTGAAAAGTGGATGAGAAGAGAGGAGAAAGCCCTTGCTTGTCCCTGGTATTGGATACCTTGAGGATTGTCGTCAGCTGCGGTTGTCAGTTCCGCTCAAATGATCTACTGGCAGGGAATGGCATGTTTTCGATGATTTCTTGCATTGGAGAGCGCTCGCTAATCAAACCTGATCACTCACTGATTTTCTGTTTGGTCGTGTCCGATGCTAAGATGTGCTGTGTAGTGTTTAAACGTGGATTTTGACGCTATTTGAAGCCGTTTCTTACAATTGCACGCTAAGTCTAGTATCATAGTTATCCTGACAAGCTTCTAATAGCAATAGGCATGCATGGACTAGGTTACAGGCAGACACCAGCTGATATTACTACTAGGAAGCAAGAATTAGGACTATTAATGCTATCCAGTCTGTTTGTTAGCAGTGCTATGGACTTTATTACTAACTGCTGTGTCTCTGGTACGATACACATAGATAGACAGCCTCCTGGCAACTGTCTGAAATATGTTTACTCTCCAAGCACCTTTATATGATGTATATTAAATGTATGAAATATGCTATATAAAAGAAGGATGGAGGAATTGCTAGGTGAAAGAGGCAGGTGCCTATCTAAGTAGTGGTGCCAGCTACCTGGAATAGTATGACTAGCCATTGTGGCCTAAAGGTCTTGATCCATAGGTTCCTAAAATCATATGGATTTAGAACCACATTAGTATCAACTAAGGAGGCCATTCATAAATAAGAAAGTTTAAAGAAACTTAATATCATATATTAGAATAACTAATAAACAAATTATAAATCATTTACTAGTAGTTGATAAATATTTTAAAATCAGAATATTTAGTAATATCTAAAAGATATTAGCAGCAATATTACTAATAAATAAAATAACAAAAGGTTACTTCTCTGAAACCCCTATTAGTATCCTGAAAAATTTCAGTTGATCTCTTATAACCTAGGCCTATATCTTAGTAGAAGCATATTAATTATATATTAACTGACATTTTTCAGGATACTGATAGGGTTTTATAGAAGTGCCTAAATAACAAAAGAATAAGAAGTTTTAGAAGTTCTAAATATTTATTATCTAGTTTAGAAACTGTGAATAACCTCCCTACTTAGAAAGATAGATAGGATAGATATAGGTATATTATTTGCAAACTGGCTTTATGCATATTAGAAACTGGATTAGCAGATAGAGTGCATGTGCCTTGTTTTTCAGTTACTTCCTTCTTATGGCATTGATTCAGATAGGGAGGATGATAAGTAAATTGAACCTGGGTAGCAATATGGATTGATCAACTTTCCCTTCATGAATAAGACTGTGGGTGACATGTAGGATAGCATAAATGCTCTGGGGAAATGGCCAGTTTGTAGTCGATGATACACTTGGTACCATATCTACGGACAGCCACAGATTACTACATAAGTATTCTTGCTATTTGCATATTAACAAAGAGCAAGGGTTTAATGAGCAGATATTTCATAGCCTAGATTTCGATTGTATGAACTACCACCGCAAATGCAGCCATATTGTGATGACTCACTGCAACACATTTATATACGCTGCATGTATACGCAGATATATCATTGGGCAAGTGACACTGATATCAGTCATGGAATAATAGCACCATTTTGCTCATGCAAATATCCTAATTTGTTACTTTTCTATGCGTTACCTGTTGACATGCATATAAATGCAGCACTCGACAGGTACTCTCTTAGATATACCATAGCTTTGGTCTGCATGACCATGGCGAGTTTACCCCCCTCAGCCGCCCTGGGGTCGAGTTTGACCTCAGATGCAACTCTCTGTGGGACAAGAGTTCCTTAGGGACTGAACAGCTGCTACACTATTTATGTCAGAAAAATAGCCAGATGCGGTTCGGGGAGTTGACAGATCCGCCACAGAGTTAGGCCTAATGGCCATTGGCATTTCCCCGAATGCTGTGGATGTGGGTACATGCGTATCTGTCGTGCGAACAGCAAGACCTATCACCAGGCACTATTTGTCCCCAAAACAACAAAAACAGCAATATGAAATCCGTGCGGCTCAGGATTCGTGGATTATTATTTGAGCCACAATCAAAAGTTTTCTTGGTGACTCTTTCTTTTCGCTCCTTCGCTTTCACCTCCCACTACCTTTTACTATTACCATGGTCCCGGTCGCTTCCAACGGTTCGACAACGCGCGTGCGCGAGATAATATTCCTGGGCACCGGCACGTCTGGCTGCATTCCCAACATTCCGTGCATTACCTCTGACAACCCTGACTGCACGGTCTGCAAATACTCGCTGACAGCGCAGGGAGCGAAGAACCGGCGACGCAACACCTCGCTACTGATCCGCATTGATCATGTGGACGGGCGCGAGCGCAACGTGGTAATCGACTGCGGCAAGACGTTCTTTGAGTCGGCCGTGGAGGTGTTTGTCAAGCACAATGTAAAGACCATCGACGCCGTTCTTTTGACACACGGGCACGCCGACGCAATCCTGGGCCTAGACGACCTGCGCCAATGGACGTTGAGCCTGGGGGCCAGCATTCCAGTGTTCCTGAGCAAAGAGACGCTGGAGACCGTGGGCAATGCGTTCCCGTACCTGGTCGATACAAGCAAGGCGACCGGCAGCGGCGAGGTGCCGAAGCTGAACTTCCAAGTAATTGATCCAACAGTGCCACTGGAGGTGGCCGGGGTTGAATTCCAGCCACTGCTTGTGGAGCACGGCCGGTACAGCGACGGCGAGCCGTTCTTTTTCCTGGGGTTCCGGTTCGGTAACGTGTCATATATCTCGGACTGCTCTCGGATCCCTGAGGCGACGCGGCCGCTAATATCCGGCACAGAGCTGCTGGTGCTGGATGCGCTGAGGTGGACGTCGCATGCGTCGCATTTCGGCTACTGGGATGCGCTCGAAGAGGTCAGGCGGTTCCGCCCGGAGCGTACACTGCTGACGGACTTTTGCCACTCCATTGAGCACGGCGACATGGAGGCGTATGGAAAAAAGCTCCTGTGCGAAGAGGGCCTGGTGGTCGATCCGGCGTACGACGGCATGCGGGTGGTTTTGTGAAGAGCTTCGTATTGTCACCAATAGATCTTTTTTATAGCTCAGTATCATTCAAAGTGGATTACGCGCTGGAGCGGCCGCATCGTCGGGTTTTCAGGGTACCCGGCTGCACTAACGTCAAAGTCCCGCCCGTCCTCGTCGAATGCCGCGAATCGCGTCACCACGTCGCCGTAGACGCCGAGCCGCCACCCGATCTCCTCGTACAGCGACTCTGCCACTTCCTCCCACGCGCCCACGCTGTCATTGCTGTCGCTGAAGCTGCTTCCCGAGTCCCCGCCCCTGATACTGGGTGTAGGTGCCAATGGCTGCCGCCGCGCCAACAGGTCAGCCAGACTCGATGCGCTAAGCATTTGCCCCAGCGGCATCCCCAACATGCCGCCTGCACGAGCCCGTGCCATGGCTACCTGACGCGGCCGCGGGCTGCGCGAGGCCATCCGGATATCTGCTGCCCCATTCAGAGTTGCATCGCTGGGCTGCCTGGGCGGACACGTCTGTGCGGGCAGTGCAGGCAGCCAGACGTGGGAAAAGCCCGGGTCTGTCACGTGTTTCGGCCACAGAACCGTCGGGTCATCGAACAGCTCGCTGCGAACAGGCACTCCCGGCCCCACTGTGGCGATTTCTGGCCGTGCATCTATCCGCCACGCCTCATATGGGAACGGCGCCGGCTCAGCAAATAGCTGGCTGATTGCAGGATCGGGCCGCGTCGGAATCAGCGACGCCTGCGAGCGGATCTCCTGCCCTATTTCATTGAACATTGGCGGCTCGGGCGACCCGCCGTGCTCGGTAACGGTGATTTTCAAGCACGGATCAGAACATGCGCGCTCGATCTCGCGTGGCAGCGCATACTCGTGGAATCCCATTGCTGTGGTCTGCGAGTTGGCCAGCTCGGGCTCTGGTGCCGGCGTCGCTCGGCCGAGTCGAAGCCGCACGTCGGCTGTTTCCTCGGGGTGATCGTCAATGTAGATAAGGCGCGGGTAGATGCGCGTCTTAATTATGTAGTTGAAGTAAAAGGTGATCATGATAGTAGATATCACCATGGTGAGCTGCATCCCCGATGCCTTGGTTTTGTGCACCGACACACGCATCACTATGACCAGGAAGAACAGCGCCTCGGCCGCATACAGACACATCCACCGGTGCGCCAGCAGCTTGACGCTGATCTGTCCGCCAAGCCGGAACGACCGGTCATCGTACACATACATAAACTTGTACTTGTAGACGAACGCGAACAGCACAAAGTAGAGCGTTGTGGCCACCGTCATCAGCGGCGCCACAGCCGAGTAGATTAGCCCCAGCAGAAACATCAGCGAATGGGTCGGGATCGCCTCGGCGTACTGAAACTTGGACGGCATCTTGTGCTGCAGCATGATGCGCGGCGACCGCCGGCTGAACCACGTTGTAAATTTGTAGTCGATGATGCGCAGCACCCGCGCCAGCTCCATCCCAGCGTTCGCCAGCGCCTGCATCAGCACATACGCCATGAAGAACGTGCTGACCGTCGGTATCTCCTTGATAATTGTGCGCGCTGCTGCGAACGGATCGTGCAGGAACGTGTCAAAGCTGCCGAAAATCGTCGATGCCACGCACGGAATCACAAACGCATCGGTGATCTCGAAAAGGAACATGTAGTTCAGCAGCGTCAGCTCCATGTGCCGTGTTGTTGGGATCCCCTCTATGGCGATTGCGCGCCGGAACAGACCCGGGATCATCCGCTGCAGAATCCCCAGGATCAACGGCGGAAACACTCCCTGCACCAGCCCCGCCAGCTGCGTCGGCCAGTTCGAGATGTCCTTGAACGGCCCAAAGTTTTCCAACCGGTCCATCTTTGCCACTGCCGAGATAAACACTACCGGGAAGATCCATACGCTGATCACACCCAGCACGAACGCCCGCGATAGAACCTTGTTGATGCGCTTCGCCCGCATCGGCACCGTCAGGCCCGGCCAGTTGATCTCCCCTGGGTCAATGTCGCTGAACCGCGGCCAGTATGTTGGCGGCAGGCCGCGCCGGAACCACTGCGTCTCCAGCGATGACTTGCATGCCTCGTGTGCCGCCTCCTGCCGATTAAAAACTATCAGTGCTGCCGACGGCCGCTGGTCCATTGCCAAATGCGTCCGCAGCCCGCAGATCTCGCGGTTCAGCTCTGTGATTCGATCGCAGTGGTAGGAGATTGCATCCACTGGCTCTCCACGCGGGTCCTTCCCCTCCCAAAGCCGCGCCATCTCGAACTTGCTTATCCGTGTTGTTGGTCGCAGTTGCTTCATAATCCCGCCGCGCCGCGTCCGTCCGAAAGCCCTTGGCCAGGAACTCGCACATGTCGGCTTCGAGCTCCCGCACGTGCTTGTTCCGTCGCGCTACCAGCTTGCCCATGTCGCTGTGCGTCAGGCATGGGCACGCGGCCATCACACCGCCTGGAAAATGTCTAAATTTCTCCAGCAGCTTCTCCACTGTGTTTTCTGCCCGCGGAATCCCTGTGATAAGAACTGAATTGGCTCGCAGAAGCTGCTTGTAGTCAGGCTCACGTAGATATGCGTTGCGAATCCCCAGGTAGTGGAATGCGTCGCAAAATGTCAGGTATATTGTTGCCACTACACTGGATCACATTTTTCAGTTGGGAAGGCCATATGCACTATCCAGCTGATAAACAGACATCTCCTCGATCGCAGAGTCATACTTACGTACTAGCACGCAAAACAGCACCACATGGGCCCACATCCGACTGTCCTTATTGCTGATATTGCTCATTGTGAGCTTTTCTAGCGACTGCATCAACCCACCCCGATCCTCGTCATTGGCAATCAGCACGCCAATGGCCAGGACAGCAAATCCAGAAAACATCACCGCTGTACTCTTCAGGTTCCGCATAAACATCGCCGCATCCGGCCCTGCCACCCGGTACACTGCATCCTCTTTAACCTTGTACGTTTGCTTTGCCCACGTGAACCTCGACGTTTCAATAAATGGGTCTGGCATCCGCGTGTACAGTGCTGCGAAATTCCGCGGCGTATACAACCGCGGCTTCCGTCGTCGGTAATAGGTAAAGGCCCCGAATAATATTAGCCCGACAAAGAAGTAAAATATCATTGCTGAGAGAAACGCAGAGAGCGATGGGTTCTGTGCCTGAACTTGGCTAGTATCAACCATTTTTTATGTCTTTGGCCGGTGCCAAACTCTTGTAAACCCACGAATACGGAAATGTAAAATCTGAGATGCAAAGAAAAGTGTTGAACTCTTCATTTCTCTTTCATTTTTGGTCAGACATATATCCCCAAGAACAGGAGGGCTATGATCGGCGAAAAAAGGACCTCGACCTAGATCGTCTAATAACCCGACCCAGGCGCATCGCCACTCACTCCCTATTATCACATCATATCCCACAACACTCACTTTTTTATTTTATTTCGGATACTAGTTCGATAAGTCAATTCTAAGGCCCTAGTGTGTGGGCATCATGCATGTATCTACCTCGGCTAGTTGGTGGTGAGGGATGGCCTTGCATCATAGATTATCTGCCATATACTTTGTCTGAGGAAATCATCAGCCGTCTCCATACTAGCCTTAGGCAGAGTGCTGATACCACCCTGCCATCGAACAGCGCTCTTGTGGAAAAACTGCAACCCTGGCTGCTGACGAAGTTTGGTATTCACGGGAATTAGACTGTTCATCGACCGCGACAGTTGACACTTCGGAACTATCAATCATTATATTCCTCAGTAACTACGGAAAAATAAGGACTATGAAGATTTGTGACCCTGGCTGGTAGAGAGATGCCACCAGTCGTTCTATATTTATAGGCCCTGTGTTGTTTGAACCGTCGAGTTAGCTTTATGAATGGTGGAGGGAAGCATAGCATGCAGGCTCCATGGATCAGACTTGTCAAAGATACTCACACTCGGTCGAATGTGCGGTTTCCATATTTGGCATCGCTTATTGTCCTACAGCGACCCGCCAGAACTAGACAATGGGAGTCTTTTGCAATTTGGCATTTCTTGTCAGGGCATCATGCAAGGATCTGCGTGTTGTGTGGGGACCAGCGACTTGTCCTGCGGCAGGCCTGAGGAAGAATGTTTATGAATTATGAACGGAATCAACTTTTGAAAAGAGCGCACATCTGCCAAGAAATCGAGGATATGTGAAAAAGGAACTAAGCGGTAGGTGTGGCTATTCTACAGACTAGGGCCATCACATGTTTGCTTCCTATATGTTGGCTCTAGCATAATGTAGATACTGTGTGAGATATGCAACATGAAACAGGTAGATCTGCAGTTCAGAGTAGATGTAATTCAGCAACCATAGCTGCTTAACCTGTTGTGGTCAAGGTGGTTTGAAGTATTTAATACCGCTGATATGGTGCAAATATATCAATCACATCCAAAAACTGCACTTGCAATGCGACACGATGCCTAATTTACCTCGACAGCCTCTTACTTGAACTACTTTCAGGCTCCGCGATTGAAGCGCTGAGTGTTGACTGAGTCTGCCCAATTTGACATGTTCGTGCCCAGTAGCATTGCACGGTAATCAAAACTGCCTTTGGAGCCGCCACTAATATCACTTTCCTCTGGAAGGTTAAGAGGAGCAAGTGAAGCAACTATATCGGGAGTCCAACCGACCCGCCGGTTAGCTCTTTGCTCGAAGTGGTCGGACAGTCTCATCTCCACGAGTGAGCCAATATTCTCCCCTGGTACTGGAATTGTGCCTGAGGAACATGGCCGAAATACCATCGGCGAGTGAGGCGACAGTGGAGACCCGTTAAAGGCAGCATTTCCGCGGTGACACCAGGGAGTCGCCCTCGCAGCTTTCTGGACATTGGGAATGCCTGGATGCTGGTCCATATACTGGCCAAATGAACCCGACTCCAGCATATCTTGGTCAAGGCTGACGGCAGTGCGAAGTGCGGGAACAACAGCTGGAAAACGCACAGGATGTTGTACGTTGTTGCTCTGGCTGCGCTGAAACGTACCCGGACCAAATGGCATGTATCCGGATGATATGAACTGCATGGGCGGAATCTGGGTTTGTGAAAATGGCTGTGCACCTGCTGCAACTAACGGCACCGTTGTCATCTGCGAGCCATACACCGGATACTGCTCGGGTGTATAGCTTGGCAGCATCTGTGAGGTCTGAGGGGTGAGCAAGGCCACTATATGGAACGCTTGAAGACGCAATAGCGAATGCTGAGGAGGTATTGCCGTACTTTTGTTGTGCAGGTAGCCCCGTAGTGTTGCTGTATTGGCTTTCTGGAGCTGGAGCTGGAGCTGGAGGTGAGGGGCATATCGGCGATGCCTGAAGAGCTGGCTCCCTTTCGCAATTTGGCAGTGAAACGTGCTGAAGCGCCGTTAGCTCTCGAGCAGATGCGACAAGACCAGGTTGTGGGAGCATTTCATGAGCTACATGGTGCAGATTCTGAGCATTTTCGAGCTTATCCAGGAGGCGCGCTGTGGGGCTGCTCCTGATAGGCGGAGACAGGGGTACTGGCTGTGGCAATGGGATCATGAGGGCAGATAGCGACTTCCTCATAGCGGAATGCCGCTTGGCAGCATGCTTCTCAGCAAAACGATCCTGAAAGACATCATCTGGTGCCCTGAAACGAACCGGCTCTGGGTATAGTTCGTGAGTAACTCGTTTTCGGTTTTCCAGCATCTCTTCTTCACCGTGCGCGAAATCGCACTTGGCGCCAAACGCACAATCTTTACCCTGCTATTATATTCTTGCATGGCTCAGTCTTGTGCTTGAGAGGGTTGAGTCGTTCGCGCAGTTCAGCCTTGCTGTGAGCGTGTGTGCACTTTATCCCCATAGATACAGGTGCCGCTTTGCTTGAAGTTCTCGCATAGTCTGGTCTTATAGCTGCGGCGGTTGTTGGTACTGTTCCGATATCTGTTTGTCGCAGCCCAAGACGCCTGTCTAGATAAACTAGCTGACAACACCTCCAGGACTGGCTTATCTGGTGACTCTTGCGGATAGATGAACGAACCAGCTGTGCTACGAGAACTATCAGCTTCGGCAACTACCGTAGCTGCCAATATTCCGGCAACACCAACACGCATGCTTCCTATAGCCGATATAAAGGTATAGCTAGTAGCGTGTTGACGCTTTAAACTGATAATGTTCATACACTTGGCTCTACATTTACGCTGGACTATGTCCTGAATATACCTTTCTTCCTCTCCATGGTAAATATACAGAACAGTGGTTGTAGAAGGAATTAAAGAAAAATTAATATACGAAACTATGTGTAGAGCGAAAATATAACGAAATATCAGAGACAGTGAGTAGACAGGAGGCAGGCTGTTCGGGAGGCAGCTTTGTACTGCTGGCTGTGCGATCCAGATTTGCGGTAATACGCCAATGTTTAGGCGATGTTTGATGCAAGAATTATAGTAGATGTGATTTGTGAACGCGAGCTTTCTCGACTCGGCTCCAAATAGGTTCATTCTGGAGGCGCAAATTGCTGAGATGTGAAAACTATTATGAGTGATGAGGAAATAGCGCAATCCAATGTATTGTTGCAAGTGTCGACTGCCTCAAACCATTTGTTCTTGAATTAATGACTGCTGGTATTGAATGCTATGGAAATAGTATCCAAGATATGCCACTACACTTTCATTATGTATTCATTTGAATACCGACAGCTTGTCTTTTATGTAAAACTTGCAAAGAATGAGGATATTCGATATATTGGAAAGCTCTTCATGGCGAAATTCCGGACCAGTCGCCATGGCAATCCATGGTATCACTTGGGCCGAACGCCATCCTCCTCAGCAAATTTCATTTATTCATTCATAAAGTCATAATACTCTCTGAAGGTAACAGCGAAATCTGAATGCGCAATATGGATCATGCACACAGGAATAAAAGTTTATTCACGATAGCCATGACCTGCCAGATGCCACTTCTGACAAGTGATGCGAATCAATAATTGGACCATGACAAGTGCGCCACTGCTAGTTGCTGCTCTCGAAGCAACGTGATCATGATGACCCAAGCAATAGGTGGTTTTACTCTAGGCCATCAATTCCCAGAACACTGAGCAGGCCACGCGCCCCAAGGAACTTAGGACCACCGTCGGTTACAGCCGACATTCTGCCTCATACCAGCTGCAGCAGTGGTACCCCGATACAAATCAGAGGACGCTGATTTAGTTTGAGCATGTTTCTCTGACCAAAACGGGGGTGGGATTGTGAGCTGATACATAGGCTGCATGTTGGGACCGAGGAACCGCTTAGGATCAACAGCGGTCTGGCTAGTATGCTGGTGAAGCGAGTAAGGAGCGCTTGAGTCCTGTGTAACGCTGTGCCCAGATACGGCCGCTAGAATGTACTGAGAAGTATCAAGTTGGCCACCATGACGGACTAGGAGCCGCGAAGTTTGAACACGCAGCAGAAACCTGCGAGCTGCAGGCAGGGGTCCGGTCAGACAGATATCGATTCTCGGGCAAATTGTATGTCGTTCAACCGACACCGGTCTAGGCTGCATTTGCTGGAATCCACGCACTGTCCGGCGACCTTCGGTATCTGTCCTGATGGAATCTCTGCTCATCTGCATCGTGTGCAAACTCGCATTTGTCACCATAGCTGCAAGAGCGCTGGTTGGCAATCCTCACGCACATCACTGTCTTGTACCGAGGACCGTGTATACGCGGACGAAGCTCACTCTCGCCATGGGCATGCCGACAGTTTTCGCCATAGATGCATACTCTGCCCTCCATGAAGATCTGGCAGAGTTCAGTTTTGAATACATTGCTCATGGGAATATTGTGCACCTCACCATCAATTGCCAACCCTGGTGTACCAGCCGACCAGTTGGAGACAGGAAAACGACCACCTTGATATGATACCATCGGATTCGCTACCTGCGTACGCCAGCTTCCTCCGGATTCCAAGTTGGCGCGATCACCGCGCTTTCCTTTCTGTGCAACTACAGCATATTATTTATATTCATGCGAAAACAATGAGTGGCCATGTCAAGCTTACGACCTGAAACAGCCACTGATAAGGACGCAGGATCGACAGGGGAATGAATATACACTACCGTTGGTGCTTGACATGAGTACCAGACTTTGCCTTGCAGAGCTCTTGATGTTGAACTGAAAAGATAGAAAGTCTAGTGCACGCTTTAAATACCAGAGTGAGAAAACAAAATAGCGTCGAAATAAAGCCTCATGAGGGAAGGATGGCATGGCTGGATATGCCTCACTGCAGGTTCTCTGGTCGGCTTTTGTACTCGACGGATGCAGCTAGCATTCTCTCAATGCACAGTACTGGGGTATCAGAGAGCTTATTACAACACAGCATCATCTCATTAAAAGCCTCAGCTTGTACTATTTTGGCCAATGCATTTTACAGAATGGAGGAGGGCATGGCTAGCATACACTGACCACCGTATGTCGCAGGCTTTTAGCTAAAATAAAGTTCCCCGTTGTTTGCTTTTGCAACAGGGGGAACAAGAGTTTATTCTAGTCTGCACTGATCTGCTTGCAGCCTTCGCGTATTTATTAGTATCTGTATATGCAACTTGAATAACTGCAGGTTTTTGGCAATACCCAAGGTCAGCGCAAGCATGTCATCCCATGGATGTATCAGGCTTGCAGCGTTACAGGTCTAGCTGCGGCTGCAGTTTCACATGGTAGTATAGCGCATTACATTCTTCTGCAGACGCAGGAGCAGTGATTTTCATGCACATGCTGTTGATCATATTTGCATGGTATATGTGTAAGCCATATACATTATCAGGAACGCCATCGCTACAGTGTACGTGTAGTCTAGTGATGTGTATGAGGGAGTAGGCTCACAAAGTGAACAAACAAAGTAATGAGAAATGTACACCGTTGTATATATGGAGGTAATCAGAAGGGGATCTAAGAATAAAAGCTGCTCTGGCAGCTTACTGCAGCCACTTCTGCTTGAGCATATCCTTAGCCAGGCTCCTCCGCACCGGATTGATTTCCAGCATGGGCATCAAAAAATCGGCAATCTCCCTCGAGTCCTTCGTTGAGAATCTGTACTCGTCATGCAGCAGGTCGCTGAGCGGGAACGGATGCAACCGCCGGATATGGCGCAGCTCACCTCGCCTGTTAAACAGCTCGTTGGAGTATTTTCCGGACAGCGCAAACTTCTTGGGGAATACGCCTATGGTCTCGATGATCTGCGCAATGTGGTCTTCGTCCTTGGAGTACCGGCCACCCGAGTGCGGCTCGAACAGGTAGTCGCCAGTAAGAAGCTCGAATATTAAGCAGGCGCACGACCACATATCAGCAGTCTCGTCCCACCGTGTCCCGATGATAACCTCGGGGGATCGGTACTGGCGTGTCTGGATGTCCTCCGTGAAATGGATGGTCCTTCCAGGTGGCGTTGCCAAGGTCGGCGATCTTGACCTTGAGGCCGTGGCTACGGCTCGGCGACGACGACGACTTGCCAGCCTGCGACGAAGCTGAGGGGTCAGAACTGCTGGCAAGCGAAATCCCGTTCATGTCCTTCTCGAGCGACTGGGTGAGCTTTGCTGCAGATCCCGAGAGACTGTCCACATCCATCCCAGCCGACTGCTGTGGGGCGGCGTCTCCAGAAGGGCTGGGCGCACGGGAGTTTGCGACGCTGCGGCTGGCTTGCACAAGCGACTCGTCACTGGTCGTCTTGGTGTGCGCCCGGTTGGCCGCGTGCTCGATATTGTCGTTCTGCAGCTCGCGGCGGAATCACCTCCTCGACGTTTTCGATGCACACCAGAACATTCTCGGGCTTGAGATCAGTGTGGATCATGTTGCATTGGCCGTGCAGGTAGGCCAAGCCGGCGATTATCTGGCGCGCAATCTGCTTGACCAATGAAACCGGCAAACCCTCACGCCTGTGGTCGGCGCTATCGTCGTGGGCGCTGTGTGATGACGACGCAGAGCTATGATGGCTGCCGTGCGTGTCTGCCCCCGTGTCCTTCTTGACAGTGCTGAAAGCATCGCGCAGATTACCATAGCGCCGGGCATTGCGCAGCAGCGACAGCAGGTTCTCGCCGAGGACCTCAAACACCATGCACACATGGCGGCCGTTAGGACCCGAGTGCTCAAAGCTGTCGAGCATCTGCGCCACGTAGTTTTCGCCAACATGGTTGCCCTTCGAGTCGACGGCGCGCTGGCACAGCTCCATCTCGTCCTTGGCTGCCTCGGTGTAGTGCGCGGCAGATTTGACAATCTTCAGGGCAACGTGGATGTCCTTCTCGCGATCATAGGCCAGCCATACCGTGGAAAAGTGGCCCCAGCCAAGCTTGCGCACTACCTTGTACCGCTTGTCCTTGAACTGGTCGCCCAGCTTGACTGGGTGGTAGCCGCCCTTGCAGTAGTCCTCGATGTCCTCCTCTTCCACTTCGGGCTCGTCATCGTACGCTGATGATCCCTGGCTGTCGTTGCCCGCGTGGTCTTTTGCCGAGGGCGAGGAGTTGTCTTCGCGAGCTTTGGTCCGGCGATGCAGAAATAGACGCCGATGGGTGTGGGCGGCGGGCTTCAGCGGCTGGAGGCTTCTTGGCGGCTGTCTGCGGGTGCTGGATGCCATTGACTGGCGCGGCCTTGGGCTTCTGCTTGGCCATCGCGCGGCGCTTGGCGTTGAGGATAGCGTCTATTCATGAAATCAGGGAGGGCCAGATCAGTAGAAAAATTTCCGAGGTGATTTGGTTCAAAAAGGAAGCCAAGCCGATCAGTCGTCCCTCTACGGGGCCGTTTCCGCTTAACGGTGCCAGCGAGTGTGCTAATATCAAAACACGACCACACGCCCGCATTATGTGGTTATGAGTTGTAGCTATTGTCAAAGAGACAAAGCAGTCCGAATTTGCGACCTGCTTGTTGGTAATACTTACTGTTCATAGCTCTTTTTGGTGAAGAATTGCCTGGGAATAAAGTCAGCGAACAGACGTAAGAGAAATAGAGACCCGGTCCTTGTTTTGCTTCGCTTCTAAGTGCTCTTACAAAAGAACGAGTCTGGAAAAGAGAGGCGGAGAGGAAAGGAGGTGAAGGAGGTGCGGTAGGAGCTTGCGAGAGAGAAGAAAAAAGAAAAAGAAAAAATTACTAGAGCATAGGCTGGGCTAAGGCGAAAAGGCATACTCTTCACCGATGAAATAGAAAAAAAGTAGTTCCTTTTGCCCACAAAATTGCGTGATTATCTTTGCCCCCGAGATCAAGAAAAAAAAAAAAAAGTCAGTCACGATTCAGCTATGCGTCGAACACCAGTGGTTTCTCCTAACGAGACGGCGATTTTATCGGAATGCTGATGCAGAGGCAGCGCTTAATAGCTGCGTGCTGCCATATGTATTGAGTGCATCGATGACGTTATGCTGCCAGGCATACCACGCCGCAGCCTGTAAAATGCAGTCACACAAGTCGTCCTTCTTGCTTTCGCTGCCAAACATGCGAATCATGCTCAGCGGAAATGTGACGTGGAAGCCGCCTGGCAGGACATGCGCAGCACTCCGCGCGCCTCCTAGCTTCTTAATTTCCTTCGAAAGCATAGGGCTTTGCACCGGCAGGCTATTCTGGTTCGCATGGGTTACCAGTGACTCCAGGATCCAGCTCTGGATCAGGCCGATGGTGCGTTCCTTCTTGATCGCACGGCGGCGCAGCTCGCGTACTTTGCTCAGATGTGAGTTTGTCTCCAGAGCCAGGGTCTCGAGGTCGTGCGTTGCAGTGCGCGTAGATCGGCGCCGCGATTTCTCGCCCAATGCCTGCATGATGAGCGACTGCTGGTCGCTGGTTATTTGCCGCTGCGTGCTCAGCGACTCATCCATGCGCACAATCAGCTGGCTTAGATCGCTGTTAAGCTGGCTCTTTGTCATTTTGGCCTTGGATCGGCGCTTAGCCAGCTTAGTACCGTCTGCAGATTCAGTGAGATCTGAGCCAGATGTGCCGTTCCCGTCAATGAACCCCCAGTGAGCACTAACCAGACTCGGACTGACAGGCTCGACGTGCGCGCCGACATTCCGCAGATTTGCATACAGCAACGCTTCGACAAGATTGTTGACCATAACCGAATTGGTCACCGCCGCCGACCCCTGCGACCGAAACCGCTGGTGCTCGATAATATACGTACATGCCGATGCTGGACGTACCGGCAGCCGCTCCTGGACAAACCTTTGCACAACCTCGGCCAGAATCCACGGCTCAAAGGTTGCCTCTTTCAGCAACTCGTTCCGCCGCCACTCGATCACCTCGCCGCTCTTTGACATGTGGACAAACGCCAAGTTGCGGAACCCAATGTCGATAGAGACGACTTCCTCGGGGATAAATGCGTTGTGCATGCGCTCAGCCTTGCGTGCCTTGCGCTGACACCGCCCGAAATGCCGGCTCAGCGCCAGCTCCTGCGACGCACGAATGAATGCGCTTAGGGATTCGAGCTTGTACGCCCGCCCTGTGCCTTGAGTGAGTCCGCAGCTGCGCATTACGTCGTTGAGCTGGGTGACCTTGAGCTGGTCGAGGTTCTTTTTAATTTCGCGCGCAATTTCCGTCTCGGCCTCATTCTCGAAAACTATTGTGTGTTTGCAGCGTATGCATGGTCTGGTTGGCCGCTGTGGTATCCGCCGCCGCAGTGCCAACTGCCGTCCCACTTTTAATAACAAGCGCATTCCAGGTGTCGGCGAAAAAAATGCTGCAAGCAGAAGCAGAAGAGTGAGGCGTAGATGCCAGGATCGAAGCTGCATAAAAACGGTTTAAATGATCGGGAGGGATCTAGTAATCATGCAGCATTCTCGGTCCACTTCGCTGTCGGACCCTTTGTCAACCAAAGCTGTCTGAGCTCGCGCGATTGTTGCTTCTCCACCGTCACCTTATTTGTAGCAATTTCAACTTCCTTCAACGCGCATTCATAGAAACCCGACTGGAAGGCCTTGCTCGAATGGCACTCAAAGGCGTGTTACGACGACTGGCGACCGCCTACACAGTGGTCCTGGCTATAGTCAACCTTTATTTTTCCAACTACGCACGTCTGCATGCACTGCTCCACCCACGCTCGGACATCCGCTTCAACCTGTACGGCGACCCACAGATCGAAGGCGACGCCAAGCTCAAGCGCGAGCCTACCACGGGCAAATACGACCTTCTATTCAACGACTATTACCTGCGGCACGTCTACAAGTCCACCATCAACGCATTCAACCCGCAGTATGTGATGACCATGGGCGACATATTCTCGTGCCAGTGGGTTAGCCGCGAAGAGTACTACAAGCGACTACACAGGTTCAAGTGGATCTCGTACCAGGAGGACGAGCTGAACAATACAATCCCCAACAGCCATATACATTATACAATGGCGGGGAACCACGACATCGGGTACGGCGAGGAGACAGAGGCATACCACATTGCCCGATACACAAACAACTTTGGCCCGCTCAATCTGGACTTTTATGTCAGCGCAAAAGAGGACAGGCCATTGCACCATGTGGCTATTCTCAATGCAATGAATTTGGACAGATCGCGCAACGACGAGTATCGAGCCGAGGTTTGGGACTTCGTCCACAAGCTGGCGGCTGATCGGCGAGAGAACCCAGAGATTCCGCTACTGCTGTTTTTGCATATTCCGCTCAGCAAGCCCGACGGCGTGTGCATTGACAAGGCCGCAACCAAATACGTTGATGGGTTTGTCAGCTACCAGGACTTTTTGTCACCAGCGACATCAGCTTTCCTGCTGCACTGTCTAAAGCCCACATTCGTCTTCAACGGCCACGACCACCGCGGCTGCGTTGCCGCGCACAGAGTAGCTGAGTCTCCGGCACTTGCGATAGAGCTTATTGGCAGCGGCAGCGTAAAGAATGTCACAGCCATCGACGAGTTCTGCCAGTTGACCCCAGAGGAACTCGGAGCACACCAGGATGTCCTGGACAAGGCGATGGCTGGGACCATGACTGCGGCGATGGAGTTTGATGAGGCCAGCGGACCGTGGTCTGCGATCGAAGTCACGGTCCGGGCCAGCATGGGCGAGCTTGACGGCGTCGCCGGCATTTTCGACCTGACTGTTGACGAGGAGGGGCCAGGCACGGTGGGCATAGCTGCCCAGTCCGATCGTCGCAATGTGGCAGCCCGCGCCAACGGCTTCCGGTACCAGTACCGCGAAGTCGCCCTGGGCAACCACCTGGTCATCCGCATACTGCTCATCACCGACGCGATCAGCGTGCTGGTTCTGTCGGCGCTGTTTGTCATCCTGCGCAACTGAAAACAGACGGTGACGGCATTTTTTTTCGAGAAAGTTTATTTTCGTTGACTCCGTTGAAGGAAACAAAAAAGAGGAGATTGCACATACACTCAAGCGAATGAGAACATGTCCAAACCGAGCATCGAAGAGGGGCAGTATTTAGTTCGAAAGAGCAAACCCTTTTTTCAAAATTTACTTCTTGCTGCGGATCTTGCGGACGTAGAAGTCAAGCTCCTTGCCCTCAAGAATGTAGCCGTCGCAGCGACCCGACTGGCCCGGGCGCGACGAGATGATGGCGTACAGGCGGCCAGAGACGAACTGCTCGTCCAGAGCCTGCTCGACGTTGCCCTTGCGAGCAGCGACGGTGCGCTGAAGGTGGCGCGAGCGCTGCTTGTTGGCAGCAGACTCAGCGGCCTCCTCCTCAGTCAGGCGCTTCTTCTTGCCGAGGATCTGAGCGTAGTGGTTCTCGTACCACTGGCGGAACGGAGTGGCATCGATCTGAACAATGGCGCCCTTGACCAGGGTGTTGGTGCGGACCAGCTCGTTGTTCGACGCGTTGTACACGACAGCGACGACACGGGTCTTGCGGGAGATAGCCTCCGAGCCCCACGAGAAGGTACCGGTATCCAGACGCATGGCACGGAACTTCTTGTTGCCACCGCGGACACGGACCTCGTGAATGCGCTTGGCGCCAAGCTTGGTGTTGGCGGCCTGGCGACCGAGCTCGAACTTTCTCTTCTTGCGGTACTGGGCGCGCTTGGCACCAGTGTGGGAGCGCTTGTGGCGAGAGTCGCGGCTGATACCTAATCACCCAGAGTTCAAATTTCGTCCGGCCATAGTCCATCGGGGAAGCGAAATGCGAGCGTGTCGAACAAAACAGCCGTTTCAAATGCCAGAACGCAGAGCCAGAATGCCATACATGGAAAGGGAGATGGGAATTCAGAAGGAAATTAGTCGTCACGAATTCACAACAAGCCAGCAGTATTGCTCCTCCTCGTTCCGCGGCGCGCCGCAATTTTTTCGCAGGCGCGTATCCGTCGTGGAGCCGTCCGAATAATTTCGCATCGATCCCGAATCCATCCGCCCGGACATATTCCAAATCGTCGCCGTTGTCGCCCATGGATACATACCCATTTTTAGTTTGACAAAAACAGAGGGTTTGGGAGAGAGAACGGACCTCTAGCGCCGTGCGCGCCGTGGGCCACTTGTCGACACACACGATCGCGGTCTGCAAAAATGCCCCCGTGATTGGTGATCTGATCGATCAACACTGGCTGCTGCTGCCTAGATCGGACAAGCAGGAAATAATTTTTTTTACAGAGCGACGCAAGCCGGGCAGCAGGCAATTTGCACATTTTGCCTCTTACCCCGCTGCCTTCGACGCACACACGCACTTTGCACATTCGACAGCACACATAGACACTAGCCATGGGCGAGAAGAGAAGAAAGTCGGCCGACAAGGAGTCGTCGAAGAAGCACAAAAAGTCCAAGAAGCACAGCAGCACCACCGCCAGCACAGAAAAGGCCGTGGACCGCTGCCGCGCCCCGCCGCACGTCCATCCCCGTACCCGGAGCTGATCTCCTCCAGCGGGTTCGTCGAGACCACAGTCAAGCTGACAGGTGACGATCGCGCCCATGTACAGCAGCGACTTCTCGGCAGGCGTGCACGAGACATTGAACAGCATGCTGCTACACTATGTGCCGCAGGTGCGCGGCGTGGTGCTCTCGTACTCGAAGGCGCGGCCGCTCAGCGACACAGGCCCTGCTGTTCAACGACTCGCCGTACAGCCCAGCTGGATGTGGTGGCCAAGCTGCTGCTGTGGCGGCCAATCGGCGGCATGTCGGTCAAGGGCCGCATCAACGTGCAGTCGCCCGACCACATTGGCCTGCTGCTGTGGGATACGTTCAATGCCTCGATCCCGGCGTCATATATCCCCAAGGACAAGTACGAGTGGCGTGCGTTTGACGACGAGGAGATTGCTGCTCGCGCAACCACTGTGGCGACCAAGTCGGAATCGGACGACAGTGAAGAGAGCGAGGACAAGGATGAGAGTGAGGAGACCCCCGAGGAGGAGCAGCCCGAGGAGCCCGCCGCCGCAATGGACTTTGGCGACAGCAAGTTTGGGTCGGGCGAATGGGTGCTCAAGGGCACAAGCCAGAGCATCGGCTGCCAGTGGCCTGCTGGAGTTTGTTATTGTTGATGTCATTCGCGCCAACGAAGTCCTCAGCGTAACTGGAGCGTTGCTTTAGACTTTCTCTTTTCCGTACATCATGAACAAAAAAGCTACCGACAGAAAAAAAAGAGCACATCTACATTCCCCATGTCAGCCGGATGACATGGTCGGTCTTGCGCTGCGTCGACTTGATGAACCCGAGGAACCGCATCTCCTCGACTGCCCGCATGAACCGCGCCTGGATCTCGCTCTGGCCCTCAGACCCCTCCTCGCCCATTGCCGCGTCGCCTTCCTTCTCGACGACCGACGCAAATGCCGTGTACCAGTCGTACATGTTGATCATGCGTCCGCATTCGCGGTGCAGCCGGTACGCAATGCTGGTGTCCTGCATCGACGGCAAGATCCGCTGCTCCGCATCATCCTCGTCTTCGCCCTCGTCGCAGCACTCGCAGTTGATGTAGTACACGGTCTTCCCCAATGCTGCCTGCACTGCCGCACGCGGCTGCGCGCTGAACGTTGTGTCAAGCAGCAACGAGTGTCTGTAGTAGAAGACTTCGTGCAGCGGCACGTCGCGGTACGAGGTAAGGCAGAACTGGAGGAGCTGCTCGAGGATCTGACAGCACTTGTCCAGCGCCCGCAGCATGCTGTCGCTGGACGTGTTGTCGAACAGCAGGAACGGCCGGTTCTCCATGTCGTGCCGTGTGCGGATACGCTTTTGTGCTATTTGTGGTGAATCAGCACCAATCTGCGCGGAATCGTCCATCAGCATCGCTGTTTTCTGGATCCTCCAGCAACTCCCTGATACGCAGCAGCAGCTCGCAGATGGACCTGCCGTCAGACAGACCTGAGCGCTGCAAATCGGCAACATCGTGGCTGTGTGTAATCTCCTCAAGCCTGGCAACCAGCTGGCCCATCTCGGGCGCCTTCATCTTCCTCACCACTGCCGATAGCGTTTTCCAGTGAGTACACTCGTCATACTCTTGCCCAAGACTGTAAAAAGTGCAGCGTACGCACTGGCTTGCGCACTGGCTCCGGCGCCAGCTCCTGGATTGCTTTAATGAACGCAATTCCAAGACTGTAGAACTTTCTGTACTCGACTAGCTCCTCCAGCATCCGCCCAACGACCTGAGGTCTGCAAAAACACGTCATCAGTCAACGCCTTGTGCACAAAGCCCTGGGTCGCTTGACTGCAGTTTCTCCAGGAACCCCTGCGTGGACCGCTGCATGCGCACAAGCTCTGCCTGGTCATGGCTCAGTCTAATCGGCAGCTCGAACGATTCCCCTGTCCGCATCAACCATCGCAGCCAGAATGCTGAGCGGGTGTGCGTAGAAAAAGTCCATTACCGCATACTTCAGCTTCCTTGACAAATGCCGAGATCGAGAAGTTGTACAGCAGGAACTGGTCGAGCAACGATTTGTAAGCCTCCGCGCCGAACGCCAGCACGCATGTTCCCTCGACAAACATTTCCTGTAACCACTGCGTCAATGCACTCTTTCGACCGCTGCAGATTGAACCGCTCGACGTTGAGCATCGAAATGCTTGATTTTGTCAGCGACTGGTGCAGGCTCTCATAGGACGTGGCCAGGCCCAACACGAGCACTATCGGCACCTGCTGACAATATCCGGTGGCGATGCGGATAAAGTCGTCAACCACCAGCGGTGGGAATCCCTCAAAGTCCTGCAGAATCACCTACCATCCGTGTGTCCTCAGAGACTCGTCCTGCCTGCCTCTCCTCGTTCCACCACAGAGCCAGCAAGCCAGCGTCGTAGTTGACTGCCCGTGTGCCCGTCGCAGCCGTGCTTTCCTCCGACTTGCCGCCAGCACTGCTGCCACAGAATACCTGGTCCAGCAGCGCACGCAGCATATTGGGCAGTGTCGTGCAGTACTGCGACTCGAGGAGCACAGCATGATGGCCCGCTGCTTGTAGCCGTGTCCGCAGCATCGCAAACAGCTTGCTGTGGTCGCCGGTGTTGACGCCCGCAAAGGCCACTGCCGTTGCCAGTTCTGTGGTTGGCGGATCAAGCCGGCCCTTCTCGTCCGTCTCGATTTTCTTGTATGCACTGCTGGCGAATGCGCACATTTCGGCAATAGCCACGTTGTTGGCTGCCTCCTCGGTGTCGATTATGAGCTTTTCGAGCGGCGGCCATGTCGCTTCGAATAGCGTCCGCCGGAGCTCCACTGACTCGACGCTTTCGTCGCCCTGCAGCAAAGGCACGAAGCCGCTGTTGTCCGTAATGCGCTTGATGCTCTGCCGCCTGGCTGCGGCCTTCTTTTGTGCGGACGGCTTGATGATAAAGGTGCTCTCTGTCATCGAGTCGAATGCATCGACGGGCTTGTAGCTGTCGCTCATTTTGGAGGTCTGTGAGAGGGTGGAGTCATAAAAGAGCACTGAGGCCAGTAAAAACCTGTAGATCATAAATCTGTGCTCTGGAAGAAATCAATTTCCCTGATTGAAGAATCTTTATGGTTAACAATGTCTATTCTTTTTGCATGCTGAATCTTCGGTGCACGAGGAGCTAGGCTGCGTGGACTTGAATAAGTGATAGGCATGCCTCAGGTTTATAGTTTGAACTGCAGGCTATGGTGAACAGCATGTATAGTTGTCGGGTGTACGTAGGCACTTATTCTCCGTTTTATATATGCACATCGCTTACCACTCATGTAGCTGGCATAAGAATATGACCGAAAAAGATGTGCATATATAGGCAAGATGTTAAACGAAAACAAGTATATTTTAAATAAATACTCTATGGAAAATAGTCGCACGCCATGACCGGCAGACATGCACAATAGAAAGAAGCGGTATGGAACCGCCAACTCTGTGTTGAAGGTCATTCTTTCCCACTCGTCATTCACTCTGTGGTTCCAAATCCTTATGATCTTAGGAA
This sequence comes from Linderina pennispora, assembly GCF_002104995.1. Classification (NCBI taxonomy): domain Eukaryota; kingdom Fungi; phylum Kickxellomycota; class Kickxellomycetes; order Kickxellales; family Kickxellaceae; genus Linderina; species Linderina pennispora. Next base: position 547,465 of record NW_024468250.1, on the reverse strand, counting down.
CCCATGGATCAAGACCTTTAGGCCACAATGGCCGGCCATACTATTCTGGCGACCGGCGCCACTACTTAGACGGCACCTGCCCTTTCACCTGGCGATTCCTCCTTCCTTCTTTCATACAGCATATTTCATACGTTCAATATACGTCGTGGAAAGGTGCTTGGAGAGTAAACGTGTTCTAGACAGTTGCAGAGCTGTCTATCTAAGTGTATCATACCCGAGACACAACACACTCATATTCAATACCAAATACGCCTGAAAATGATACTGAGAATGTCAGGCGGACAGACTGCGCAGAAGAAAGCGCCGATATCGTGATTGCGAGAGTATAGCAGATGCAAAAGAGGCTGGGATGTGGAAATAAGCAGCACAAGCTCAACCAGTAGTGCAATGTCATTTCCAGCCACAGCTGGTCCCAAAACGCTAGTATGAGGTGTCGCTGGACTGCTTCAATAGTCTTCATCTACAGCGTTGGCTGATGTTGTCAGGGTATTCATTCAGCATGTACAACAGTGGAACGTGAAGTTTACATGTGCAAAAAGCTACTAGTTCCATTAGGCATCATGCGGAACGGCAGCGGGAACAGCAGCGAGTTATCTTTGAGTAATCCCAAAAGCTCATCGCAGTCATCCTTGAGCAGCGCAATGTGCTCAGCAGAGCCATTTCGCTTCGATATCCTTAACTTTCTTTCGCAAACCCATCGGTCTTGGAGTCCATAAAAGCGACCTTGATACAGCGGCCAGATGCGCTACTGTTTCCATTCTTTGCCACAATATCGGTGTTCCACGCAGTCATAGAAACCAGTGCCACCGGCTCGCACGACTTGCGCTCTTCGATGACAAAATGGTACAGTGCATGGGCTGCTGCATGGTCTACCAGCTCCTTCGAGACTGTCTGCGACAGGCTGACCCCCAATGAAGGGTAGCTCGTCGAAAACAGATGTCGATGCGGTGGACAAGCAGTTTCAGCAGCCGCTTTGGGCCCATGTGACCCAACCTCGCCGATTACGTAGCTGCACGAATCGCATCGCAGCTCCATATACGAATTGTGGAACCGCGTCTACTCAGGGAAGAGCAGGGGTTAGTGTGCAAGCAGGGATTGTCACAAGTGCGGAATGTGTGCTGGAGCTCTAGACAGAGTGGGCAGGATCTGACCCTCACCCTGTACTGTTCAGACCAGCGGATCTCGGTAAGCCAGCACATATCCTATCACTGAGAACTGCCGGTGCCTAATGCTATGCACAGCCAGCATGTTTCCCTAAAGGACATGCGTGGCTCGAACAGAGACTGCTCGTTCTGGGATCCCTGTTAAATGTCAGGACTGATATAGACACCATGTGTAAGCACAAGGAGCAGCCGACAGCATAGGCGGAATCCGTGACTAAGCAACAAATATACTTGCCTTCTTGTCGAGCTCGACATTTCGCGTCGGCAATTCCCTAAACAGCGACCCGGGCGCCAGCAAATGGGTATTACCCACCCACACATCAGCCCCCCTTGCTTTCAGCCTCCTGGCAGGCCACCTTGCCGGTGTCCGGCTCGAACAAGTGCAGCAAATCGGGATTGATCCTCAGCTTGTCTTCTTCCGGATGGCACACCCAGCATTCAACCAGCTCGCTCCAGTACGTCGACGGCAGATCGCGCACAACCACATCCCTGGCGCTGTGGGTAAGCTGGCTGCGGCAGCTGCGGCAGCAGATGGCCGTGAATCCGCGCACGGAGTCTGCAGAAATCGGGCCGTCGATTTGGCTCAAAGGAACGGCGCTTTTCAGGTGCTGGAGGTGGTTTGTGGAGCGGCTGATGGGCGCGCGCATGCGCAGCCAGCTGCTACCATTCTTGGCGGGCAGAGTGCTGGTGGTGGCACGTGCAGCGTTGACAGATGCTGGCAGTACAAGCGTGGTTGCTATGTTCAACCGCAATGTGCTGTCGTCGACCAAAAGAATATCGCTCTGGTGGACATGCTGGTCGAGTTTGACATATATGTCAACCAGGCCCAGGTTGTCAAGCACCTCAATATAATATGACGCCGCCATCAATGCAACAAAAAAAAAAAACGAGAAACGACAATGACAGGTAGGATTGGCAGGCATGGGGCCATGGGACCAGCGACCCGGTTTCGGCATATGACACCATCATCCGGAGCAGAACCACAAATAATGGGCGAGGAAAATGCACAGCATGCAGAGCTCGTTAGTAAACATCGGGACTAAAGAGACGGGGGATTAAATAAACTTGCGGTACCATTCCCGGATGCAGCTGCCGCGGTACGAGTCGAACGAGTATTTCTGTGCAGTGCCGTCAGCGCACAGCACCACCACGCTGTTGCGCTCGCTGCCAAAGCCGCAAATGCAGCGCACCTCGCTGGCAATCCGGAAGTGGGCAAACGACCATTCGGACGAAAAGTACTTTGGCAGCACATCCTTCAAGGAACTTCAGGTTCGACTGGCGGTTCCCGGACGAAGCCGCCTGCTGCTGCTGCTGCTGCTGTTGCTGCTGCTGGTCAGCCGTCGCCTCCAGATTGAAAATATGCACAGTGCCCTTGTCTGATGACACACAAAGGCGGGTGTTGTCGGGAGAGAACGCAATGCTGTAGATGTCGGCCCTGTCGACGCCTCGCCGCAGCTCGTGCAGCAGCCGGCCGCTCACAGTGTCGAACACGCGAATCAGAGTGCCCTTCTCGCTGGCGCTGGCCACCATGGAGCCGTCGGCACTGACGGCCAGGGCGCTGATCGCAGTCGCATGGGCGGCGACAATATTGATGTTGGTTGGGTGCACGGTGCCCTGCACGTCCGAGCCCTTGCTGCGGGTCCTGGTCAGGCCCGGCCTGGCGCTGGCGTCAGTCGACAGGTTAATGCACGAGTGCAGGTCGACTATCTGGATGTGGCCCTTCTGGCGGCCAGGGAAGGCCAGCACGCCGTTCTCGCTCCCGCCGCTGATTGCCGCGACGCCGCGGTCGTTGTCGCTGGTCTCGAATGCATGTAGGTGGCGTGGCTTGGCCTCCAGCGAGCACACAATGCACTTGTTGCGCAGCACCACCACGATGCGGTCGCGCTGCAGCTGCACGTTCAGCACGTCGGAGCCGGAACTCGAGCTCGGCGATAATCTTGGAGCTCGCGTCGTCCCACAGCATCACCTTGTTGGGCGGGAACCGCGGGTTCCGCCCGCCGCCCACCAGAGCAAGGTAGTTGGACCGGTACAGCATGGCCACCATGCCAATCCCTCCGTCCTTGAACTCTACAGATAAGGTACGCCTAGTGAATTTACCTTGGGAGTCATTGCCAATTTGCTGCGACGCAGCAGGAAAAGGGTGCGCTTACCTCGCCTCATTTTCTCCTTGTACGGGTCGCTGTTGAATATTCTGAAGCCCGTCTGCGTGCCAATTGCGAAGCACCCGTAGTCCTGGTTGAAATTGGCGTACAGTAGGTCTGGCGCATAGCTGTCCTGGGCTCCCGAGCCCGAGCGAGGAACCGGACGTCCGACATTCATAGCTGGCTAAGTTTTCTTTTAATTGGAACTGGAGCAATAGAAAAGAGAGGGCCTGAGTGCAGCGTGTATTGGCCGTGTAAAAGAACAGAAAAAGGTGAGAAAGTACAGGTAGAAAGGTGAGAGAAAGCGAAAGCATGCACGGCTGCTTCGTGGAAGCACACGTCAGGCACCCCCGCCCAGCCTGATGATTTCAGGCCTCCATTGCGTAAATCTTCCTGATCCCGGCCGGCAGCGCCTTAGTCAGGGTCACTGGGCACAGGCCGGTCTCGTCGACATGCCGGTAGATGCACGGGTAGCAGAACACATACCCGGACGGCGCCATGGCTGGGTTGGTGCGCGGCTTCTGGCAGAGCGGACACAGCGACTGGTCCTCGGGCACGGCCACGCCGTCGGGGTGCGGGCGGAGCGGCATGGGCGGCGGCGGCACCGGCGCCTGCTGCACCTTGCGGTGGAAATCGGACCGGTACCACCACTCGAGGAACCGGTAGAAGAAAATCGACAGCGGCAGCAGCACCTTCAAAAAGTCCAGTCCGCCCGTCAGCATGCGTGCCAGCAGATTGCGGGTATACCGGATCACCGACCCGTTGGCCGGCGCTGCCAGCCCGCTCTTCGCCGGCCCGCGCTCGTCCATGGCCCGGTAGTCGGCAGCCGTCAGCCGCCGCACCTGCAGGCCGAGCAGATGCAGCCACGGCGAGTTGTAGTTTGTGCGGTCGAACATATACGCGACATAGTACAGGGCCGTAGCCATGTGGTAGGCAAAGTTGATATGCGGGATAGAACCTTTTGAACCACCGCTTGGCGACCAGCAGCCGCCGCCGCATGCCCGTGACGTCGTCGGGGATCTCCTCGTCGGCCCCGGCGAATGCTCCGCCCAGCAGCCGCGCTGCCTCGCCGCCGCTGACCTTCTCGTAGTACTGGTCCAGCCGGCTCTTCACCAGCGGCAGCCCCACCAGGAATATCAGCGACCCCCACCGGTCGCCGCATGTCAGGCTGTTGTCGCCACGAATCCTGTGCGAACGCACCCGCTTCAGCCCGTAAAAGTGCTCAGGTGAACGACCCGCCGTAGTTGCGCAGATAGTGCCGCTCCACAAGCAGCATGATGGCTGCATACATCCTCCTCGTGCCAGTTCAGTACCCGGATCAGGTAGCGCGGGTACCGGTGCGCATACACCGACGTGACGTGCTGCAGAGCCGGCTCCAGCAGGTCCGTCATTTTGCGCTGCGCAATTATCTCAAACAGAGACGGCTTGCCCGAGTCGGCGCCGCTCAGCATGTCGCTCATGAACTCCATGACTAAAGACAAATGTGAAGTGGAACTCGTTGAAAAGATAGCGAAAAGCTGAAGCAAAGTGCGAGATAAGTTTCAGGTGGACGGAAATCGCTCGAGACCATTGCTACCACATGCGATTGGATGCCGAGGAAAATGCCCGCAGTGCGCTGGCCGAGCCGATACATTACATGGCCTACACATTCGGCGGGTGCTTGAGCAAAGAATTCAACCAGAAATATCATAGCTACTACGCAGCGTTCATCCCACTCGACCACGGCTACAGGTGGGCCTTCTTGGCCAGGATCTTGCCGAGTGCGCAGTGCTGCTCACGTAGTGAAACGCCATGGACCACGCAGGTCATTATCTGTTCGAACACTGGGTCCCATGGGAGCGACTTGTCCGCCATGGTCTCAAGCTGCTTCTGGATCTTGCCCACATACTCGTGCTGCTTGATCAGAAACACCCTGCGCTTGATGGTGGCCTCGATAAGCAGCTGCTGGTCATACTTCAATGCTCTCGCTTTGCGGTTGAGCCCGTTGATCTCCCGCAGCTGCCGATGTGGTAGGCGCACGGCTTGCCCCAGCATGCTCCTCAGCCTGCTGCCTCAGATCCGCCACGACCGAACCGCACTGGAGCAATGTCGCGCATGACACGCATATTCTCCTGGTACAGGTTCTTCTCTCTGTCCTCCATTGATGCAATGTTGTCCCTCAGCTCCTGCAGCTGCTGAATGATTGCTGCAAATTTTGCCGGCTCTGGCTCGCTGCCGGCTGACTCGCCTGCAGCTACTGATGAGAGCAGTGTTCGCCATCGAGTTGATAGTCGGTTTTTTTTTCAAGATTGATACGGGCCAGAGATAGAGACAGAAATGAGTCCGGGCGGCACTGCGAGAGAGGTGTGCGGGTTTATGTAGCCGTCTCGGAACAACCAGACATCACCGCACGCTGATGGGTATGAACACAGGCTGTCGCTGGATATGTCGACATGCTGATATCAGCTGCCGTTGCCCCATTGTAGTAGCCCTTCTTCCCTCGACTGACGTATGTGCTCATCGCATTTATGCATGAGACTAGGTTCTCAGCCCACGTCATCATGAGTCCCAGGAGACATCCGGGTAGACATTGCTGATTGACTCAGCATGTTGCATCTCAGCATTTGCACCAAGAGACTGCCCTGATACGCGCTGTATTGGGGAATCTTCAAGCGACAGGCGTGGGCTGCAAGCTGAGGATCTCGGCACATTGCTTATCCGCGATTGGCTGGATTGACCGGAGGAAAAATGAGGGAATTTCTTAAAATTGGCAATCCTTGTGTCGCACAGGCATACCTGTGCACTTCTAAAACTGGCGCTGGACATGAGGATGTCCAGATTTGCGCGCAGGAACTCGAGGAAGAGGAATGGGGTCAAAATATTTCATTGCACCGTATGCTGGAAGGCGCTGTGTGGATAGAGAATGGCGGGCTGCAGGCTGCAGGCTGCCACCGGGTCGCGCTGCAGTGACCAGTGCGTTGCCATACGGCCACGCCTGCCTCGGTGGAGTGGAGGGCAGTGCTGCATGGCAGCCTAGGGAACAATGCCAATTGCAAGCAGCAGACCTCGCACTGTCAGCTAAACTCCTCGCTTTTCTACTGGCCGGCAAAAACATCAAGCGTGCAAGGCGTGACTTGCCTTCCCCACCCAGACTATCTGCTGGCTGTAGCGTTAGGCATGGGATTGCCCAAATTCGTTTATTCAGTCCCCGACAGCATCAAAGGGCATGTCCGGCGTGAGTGTGAAAGTGAATGTCTGCTGCCTGGCATTCAAGCTTCCGGCTTCCTCCTTTTATCCTCAGCTATCTGGCACCCCTTTCCCCTCACCTCGTCTCCATTATAAATATCCACTCACGCCTCTCCTCGCTGGTGCTCTGCTTGGTCCTCCTGACAACCACCACTGCAACATCCGTTATTTCTGCTCCTTGCTGCTTTCCCCCCACTTTCGATATCCATCTCGAGGAACACTTTTTTTTTATCCATCTGCACATATGGAGGACGACACCGCCAGTGTGTGCTATATCCGCACGCCAGAGTACACAAACGAGTTTGTCTCGCGGTTTGTAGCCGACGAAGAGGCGCTCCTGCAGCGCAGCACATCGCCTCGGTCAAGCAAGCCCACGGCGCGACACAGCTGTGCAATCCCGCAGTCATTCGACGACAGCATGATTTTTGTGCCGCAGGGCGACTCGCACATCCCGAGCACGATAACGCAGCTGTGCAAGCGCTGCCACAAGTCAAGCGCCGGGCTGGTGGAGCGGCGCGCCAGTACGCGGGCAGGCGTCCTGGCATTGGTGCTGTGCGTGACGTTCCCGCCGCTGTTCTGGCTGCCGCTGGTGTCGAAGCGGTGCAAGGAGGATGGTGTTTGTCTGCTTCAACTGCGGCTGTGTCATGGGCAAGTTGCGGCCGTCGTTCCAGATCGCCAATAAGCGCCAACAGCAGCTGGCCAAGCGCTCGCTGCCTGTGGCGATGCATTCGTAAAGGAGTGGCATATACTGCTCCTCCTTTCTCTTCGTCCCTGGCATGTGGATTGTCGCAGCTAACGGTTATTCTCGTCCTCCCCATGTCTTTTAGATGTCTTGGCGCCTCTGACCATGCCGCTTATTGCTCCCCTTCGTCGCCCTCTTGCTTTGGCACATTTTCCTCCTGGCGCCAGAAAAGCGGACGCCATTCACATGGCGCGGCATATATTAGTCTTTTTGGCTTCAAGCACGACAGCGCCTCCGCCTGAGCAGCAAAAGAAAGCCTTGTAAATTTTAAATTTTTTATTTCTTGGTCCTCATACAATACACAACAGACACTGTTTGTCCAGCCCAGCGTTCAATAGTGGACCGTGGAGGGAGGGGCTGTACCGTCTACCTCCGATGTCCCCGCCCAATCTTGCGCTTGCACTGCGGGCAATAGTGTGTTTTACGCTGGAGGCCTGGCACAACCAGCGGCACCCAGAACAGCGGCCACGCGATGGCAGCTGTGATCAATGCTGCGCCTCCCGCCTTCACGCCAATCGACCGCTTGACGTTTGTCTCGACGACATAGTGGCACCACGGGCACTCGACAGTCGTGACCTCGCGTCCCAGGTTCCCTACCGCCTGGGGACCTGCGGGCACATGGTCGTAGTGGTCCACAGGTCCACTCAGGGACGACAGCGGGGGCAGCCCGGGAATGCGCTCTGGGTCGTGGTAGTCGGGGCGCTGGCCTTTGGGCATTTGCGACGGCAGCGGGTTCAGGTACGACTGGCGGCCCACGGGATGCTGGTCGGAATGGTACGGCTGCTGGGACTGAGCCATGGACTGGTAGCTGTCTTGCGCGTAGGGGTTGGGTCCGGCCGCCGTTGCGACCAGGGAATGGTTCCTGTCAGAATATTGCGGCAGGGAGGTGTCCTGTGCGTAGGGATCCCTGCCTGCCGGTGCATTGCCATACGGCTTGCTGCTGTCGAGCGATGTATCGGCTCCCGAGTCGAGGCGATTGCGGTAGCCGCTGTGGCTGTACTGTGACTGCGCAGGCGGAGATTCGTCATAGTGCAGCTGCCGACTGCCGGCATCGATAAGATTTGCCGTTATCGGTGTGTTCAAGTGCGAGCTCATTTCTTTCTTGGTCAAAAGGGAAGTTTCAGGATGGTGCTGATATGGAAAAGGTTTTTGTTGCAGGGGAAATCTTGTTCGTGTCGAGTTGCCGACGGCTACGCTTAAATAAGGCTGGCCAAGAACGGCAGCTTTACTTGGAGACATGCGCATTGAACTGGCTGAAACATGGCGGATGCCGGTGTCTGGAATTTGTCGACAAACCTGCCTGCGTCATACAAAAGCTGTGGAGTATTTGTCTCCTGACTGCTGATGGAAACAACTGAATCACTGGATCTTGTTTGTTCTTGGCGGTAGCTACCGTCCCCCTGCTGGACGAGAGTTCCAACCAGATGCTTTTGTTTGGACGCACAGGAGAAAAGACTGCGGCACTATGGAAACGTGCAGCTTGTCAACTGCATGGCTGCGTGCTGTCAGGGTCTACCAGTGGGGTGGAGAATGGAGATTCCAATCACCTGGTTCTAGATGGTCTAGAGAAGCTCTAGAATCAGGCAAGATGCGGGAGAGAGAGAGAGGCAAAACGGCAGTAACCCCCAGTGCAGGGACTTTACGTTGTTACATTTTCAATGTGCACCTTCCCCTCACCTCATGTCAATATGAACATTCTCGACAAGAAACAAATGATGTTCGTATTCCCAGCTTGAGCTGCAAAGCCAATGCTCGTCCTTTTCCACTGCTGGCCCTCAGATTCCCATCAATATTTGCTAGTATTTTCAATGAAAGGACTAATCCACTCGTTCCTTCTGGCTGTGCTTAGGCACACAGTGCGTCTTAGGCGCACGTTGAAATGAAGGACCCGCCGCCACGCCACTCACAGTACAGCAAGTACTATGCTGACAACGACGATGTCGATTATAACATGAAATCGCCGCTCGGTCCCATTGTCAGCTACCCTTGCCGCAGCTTCTCCGCCGGGCCAGTCCAAGGCACACTAACCGCTGGGCGCCCGTTCCACGTACAATTTGACGGCGTCGCAACGCACATGGGCGGTGACTGCCAGTTTGCGATCTCATATGACAACGGCACGACATTTGCGGTGATCTGGGACAAGCTCTCGAGCTGCTTCCTCGACACAAGCGGCGGCGGCTACGACGTCCCGATCCCGGAATTCCTGCCGGCATCCAAGCACGCAGTGTTTGCGTGGACATGGATCAATGGCCTTGGCTCGCGCGAGTACTACATGAACTGCGCCGACGTGCGGATCGAGAACTACGGGAAGCAGGAGCCGCTAACAGCGCATCAGCTGCTGGTTGTTAATTTGCCCTGGCAAGCCGGATTGTGCCCTGAAAAGACGGGCCGCGAGGAAGACCATGTTATCGCATTGCTCAAAAATCGCCCGTTTGTAACCGTCGGCAAACCCATGGATATGGTCCAAGGAAGAGGTGGCTGAGGCCAACCAGCGCAATGACGCCGATGATGACGCGAGCTCCAACGGCGATTTCGGCAAGCGAGGACTCGGCCAACAGCGATTCGACCACGGTTGACCCGGTCGATGACTCGGATATCCCGGACGAAATTACCAGCTACATCACGGCGACCAAATTCATCACGGAAGACGATATCCACGACGAGGAAAACACCAGCGACCTGGATGCCGGGTTCACCTACGGCAAGGGTGCAATGGGCGATGGCCACATTCCTGAGACCCTCTCGGGGTTCGGCGACGACTCCACCATACTCATGGGCAGCTTCACCAAGGATCCGCTGGAGTCTCTCGAGTCCACGACAGCCGATTCCTTTGAGACGTTCACACATCTGACCGGCGCTTCCCATAGCGCTGTTGGTGAGCTGGGGGGGCTGGATTTGTGGCCCGAGAGCTCGTCGTCGTCGTCAATGCATGAGGCTGTTGATCTGGATTACGAAAAGACTCTGGGTACACAAAGTGACCCGCTTTCCGGCTCCCAGCGCCCATTCGACTACACGATGCAGGGCATGTTCCGCAGCATGCCTGTGGCGGAAGCAGGCGCAACGTCGGCGGCGTCGAAATCAGTGCATATGGTGACGCATATGGCGACCACGACGGTGCATGGAACGCCGGTGCTGCAGGTGGTGGTTTCGGCCGACAACACTATAATCCCAGAAAGCCTGACAATCTCGTACCCAGCCTAGGCATCTCGTTTACACGCTCTAGTTAACAAGTTTGCTATCAATCCACTTGAGAGCAGAGTGGCGGGGGCCTCACTAGCATTGGCGTGAGCAAGAAGGGATTGCCAGCTGGTGTGCCAGCGTCCTGCTGCAATTGGCTCGCTGCAATGCTATGCTAGGCATCTAGGATGTGTAATATTTGTAGCCGCCCGGAACCCAACAGAATACGGCGTCATTTCCACCCGGCTCCTCGAGAGTCCCTTCTTCTCCTCTGCCTGGCTTATCTCCTTGCTAGTTTTTCCCTCATTCTTTCAGTATCTACATCTGTCCAGGCTTGTAAGACACCGCCTCTTCTTTTTTCTTAGACGCCCGCAGTAACTCAAACATGGTTTCGCAGACAGACTCGTACTTCCGCGACGTGCGCATCGGCGTGATCGGTGGAACTGGTCTGTACACGCTCGACGGCCTGACGGTCAAGGAGGAGGTGACGCCGGTGACCCCCTGGGGCGAGCCCTCAGGCCCGATCACCATCGCCGAGACGGCGCGCGGGCACCAGATTGCGTTCCTCGCGCGGCACGGGCCGTCGCACAGCGTGCTGCCCAGCGAGGTCAACTACCGCGCCAACATTGCGGCGCTCAAGGCGGTCGGCGTGCAGGTGATCCTGGCGTTCAGCGCGGTGGGATCTCTGCGCGAGGAGGTGCGTCCGGGAGACTTTGTGCTGATTGACCAGGTCATCGACCGCACCAAGGGCGTCCGCGGCGACTCGTTCTTCACGGGCACCGGGGTGACGGCGCACGCGTCGTTTGGCGAGCCCATCAGCGCGCTGCTGCGCGACTTGGTGGCCAAGCACGACAGCGCGGTGCCCGAGATCACGGTGCATGCGAGTGGCACGGCGGTGTGCATGGAGGGCCCGGCGTTCTCGACCCGCGCAGAGTCCAACCTGTACCGGTCGTGGGGCGCCAGCGTCATCAACATGACGTGCATTCCAGAGTCGAAGCTGGCGCGCGAGGCCGAGATCACGTATGCGCTGGTGTGCATGGCCACGGACTACGACGCCTGGCGCGAGTCCGAGGAGCCCGTCACCGTGGCTGAGGTCATGAAGACCATGAAGGTCAATGCGGCCAACGCCCGCACGCTGCTGCTGGACGTTCTGCCGGAGCTCGAGACCGCAGTCTACTCGCCGGGCGTCTGCGCGCTTACCAAGCCCGAGACCGGCAGCATGCAGTACGCGTTCCAGCAGGACCCGACCAAGCAGTCGGCTGTGGGCAAGGAGAAGCTGCGGTTCCTGTTCTCCAACTACTTTTGAACACGAAGAAGCAAAGTCTGTACAAATGTGATTTCTTTTGTTTGGCTTGAATTTTGGAAAGGAAATAAACGTAGGGAGGTTAGTTTGTCATGTCGACAGGTAGCAGAGCGCACTGCGCATGAACTTGGCGGCAGCCTTGCGCACGAACGGCTGCTCGGTGACCTCCAGCACGTCGCACACCTTGAGCACCAGTGCGTCGACGCTGCCTGCCAGCTGCATGCCAATGGCCGAGTCCTTCTGGCCCTGGCTGCCCAGCACATAGACGTCAGCCCACAGCTCCAGCGTAGCAGCTACGGTATGCGCAATAGATATCAGACCGATATCGGTTGGCGTGCCGGCGGCGGGCTGGGTGAAAAAGTAGCTCTCGACAATATCGGCCGACATGCCCACCAGGTCGTCCACTAGCTGGCTCAGCCTCTCATGGCTGCAGCCGTCTGGCGACACAGCCTGCTGAGCGCCAATGCCAGCGACATGGGATACGCATGACGCGGAACGCGACTGAGATGCGGGCCGCGTGAGCCACAAGCTCCAGGCGCATATAGGCCGGCCCCAGCAGTGTCAAGTCCCCCTGCTTGACCAGACGCCTTACTTGGCCATGCCTCACCATGGTGCTGGCATGTATGTGCGAGTTCTCCAGCATCGCCAGCCAAGCCCACGCCTGGCCGCTGTCCGGGTGCTCCTCGCTGAGCAAGTACACCAGCTTCAGGATGCGCGCATGCAGCCCGCACTGCCGCGCCGCCTCGCGCTCGGCTGCCAGCGTCAGACCCCGTCCGATGGCGGCCATGTCAACGGAAGTGTCTCCGATGAGCTGCCTCAGCTTGGCAATCACCGCCGCCCACACCCAGTCAGGCACCGCCTGGCATTCGCTGGCGTAGCGGTTGACCGCTGTGGAAATGCTGCGCAGGGCCTCAGCAGTCAGCGGCTCCAGCGGAGCCATGGTGTAGGCACCCGCCAGGTCCAGAAACGCCCGGAACGAGTCCTGGCGCACCGACAGCGACATGTGTGCGGACTTTAGGCAGTCCATCAGCAGATCCAGCCATTTCCCCAGCACATACGACCAGCACGCCATACATGCTGGTGTTGCCGCAAACAGCATGGCATTCAGACGCAGGAAACCCGCCATGCAGCAGTGTCTTGTACGCGTGTCTGCCCAGCAAGGGGAGCGCGCGCTGGATGCTAGCGAATGCCACGTCAATGAGCTTTGTCCGCAGGTCCTCGAACTCGCTGGCTCGCATACCCGGTGGGCCCTGCGAGCTCCCGCACGTGCCGTTGTTGCTGGAGAGCTGTAGCGACGGATCGGACCTGCCTTGGCTAGCTCCATCCTGCTGCCCATCACTGCTGCCACTGCTGCCACTGCTGCCACTGCCAGCCCCCTCGGGAACTGCAGCCTCTGGGTCGTCCAGAGTCGGTATGGCCTGCGGGGGCGACTGCACGTTGCGCAGAATGGCAGCCGGCTCGTACGTCAAGAGATGCACCAGGGCAGTGATGATGCTCTGGATCTCCGGGGGCAGCTCGCAATGCCCGCCCTCGCTGTCCCCGCCGTCGTCCCAGATGGTCGCAATCGACAGAGACAGAGAGGCGCCGGATATCTGGTCGATCATCTTGCCCGACAGCCGCACCCATGCGCCCATGACCGACTCTGCCAGCCCGCCATCCTCGCTGCTGCCCGGCTGTGCGCACACTGCGACTGCCACCAGCGCGCGCAGCGCCGGCAGCCGCCCAAACTTCACCGACGGCGGGGCGTCCAGCGACTGCTCCACCGTGTGCAGCAGGGAGATGGCGATGTCACGCACCTGGGGTCCGGCCGGGGACCGCGTGCAGTGCCGGGCCATGCGCGACACCATGTCGAATACAGGCAGTCCAGCCTGACCCCAGACAGACCAGGCACTTGGCCACCAGGGTGTTGAGCTCGCTGGCGATATACTGTATGACCGCCAGGTCCCTGGTGGCCTTGGCGATTCGCACCAGCACCTTCAGCACGCGGTCCTGCAACTGCAGCACCGAGAACTTGGGCGACCTGGCCAGATGGCCCACCAGCCCGAACGCCAGGCTGATTACCAATGCGCGTGCGTTGGATGAGGTGCGCCCGGGACACCCCAGCCCGGCAATGTACTGGCTGATGTGGTCCCAGACTGCCAGCCACTCGAATGCCGACCGGTCAGAGGCAAGAGCCTCCAGGATATTGAACATCTTGCGCACGTTGCGCGTAGCCCTTTCCACGCTGTCGGCGCTCCTGCATGACCCGACAGTCGAAATGCTGCCATGCGATTTTTGCACGCCCACCGCCGAGCCCCCGCTCTTTATCGACCCTGCCTCCGAGCCCATGCATTGCTGCTGTGCCTCGATGCTGGCCACCCGCGCCAGCGCGTCCATGTAGCCCAGTAGCCGCGCCAGCGGCATGCCGACCGGCTCGCTTTCCATGCTCGCCATTTCCACATATGTCGGGGGCACCAGCGCATGCACCGCCGGCTTGGAACCATCGGCACTGGAAAAGCTGCTCGAGTCGCCAATGGGACTGAACAGGGTCTTGTCGGAATCGGGGCTGCCCGCCGGCTTCTCTCCATCAAACACAATATGCGACTCCAGCCGGGCACCGACAGATGCCAGGAGCTGCGCCAGCTGGTCCCACACCGGCGCCAGCACCGCACGCTCCTCAACAGCCACCTGCATGATCACCCTTGCCGCCTCGCCGTGCTTCCACTCGACAACCGTCCTTGTCCAACCCCGCCATGCGCTCCAGCCCGCCTGACTGCCTGCTGAATGATTGCTTCGTCTTTGGACTGCCCAGCAATGCGCAAGCACTGCTGCATGGCGTCCAGGACCTGCTGCAGCAGCGACTTCTGCAGCCGGCTTTCGGTGGTCAGCATGCCGGATATATCGCCGCTCTGGTCCCACAGCCGCACGTTGGTGCGCTCGAACGCCCGCACGAGCAGCGGATGCAGTGCTGGCCAGATTGCTGTGAACATGGCCTGGTTCAGCCCGCCAATTGGGTGCACCGGGCGTTCGGGCGACAGTATCCAGCCAGGGTGGGCGGAGGCAGCCGCGGTGATTCCCTGCACAATCGGCGAAGGCCTGGATCTCGACAAAGGCCTCACAGAATGCAGCTCTGGTTGTCGTGTCCTTGGCTGCCATAGGCATGTACTGCTTGAGCAGATCGTCCGGCCCTATCTTCGCCTGTCTCTGCCACACTTCGTAGTCGGCGATCACAGCCAGACACGCCAGAATATAGACCATACCCACTTGTTTTGCGCTCGTATCGTCCTTCTTTGGCGGGCTACCCTGCAGTGCCTCTGCCCCCTCTTCGGATGGTGTGCTCAGGTAGGTGCAGTTGCGCTGGCAAAACTGCCGCGCAAATGCCAGCAGCAGAGTATCCAGCTGCTGCACGCCATCGGGTAAGAACACGCTGAACAATGCAGACAGCGCGCTGGCCAGTGCCTGTGTCTGCAGCTGCATCTGCTCGAACGCCTGCGCCAGGTACTCACACGACTCGTCGCTGAACGCCAGCTGACACATTGCCGTGCGCGAAATGCGTGTCTTGCATGCCGCCTAGTTTGCTGACACTAGGTATTGCCGCTGACTCCGGCAATCAGATGCTGCATAACGGTGTCGGGACAGTCGCTGGGGATGAACCCAAGCTGCAGAATCGTCTGCAGCCCTGCCTCGGGATTGCTGTTGAACAGGCTGACGGCGTCCTCGACCGACTCGGGTATCCGGAAGCGAATGCATGCTGATGCTGATGTCGTCAGTATGCTTATATATGCCGGCTTCATTGTGCCTAACCCCCAGGCCGTCGACCATGGCCACCAGACACTTCAGTGCCATTACGGCCATCCGCAGGTGCTGGATCTTTCGCTGCTCCACTTCGCCAGACTGCGTGGCCGACACCTCGCTGCTGCCGCGCAACGAGCTCCACACGCCATGAAGCCTACCGGTGACTGCCGGCGTGCTGGGCGGCGCCTCGAACACGACGCGCACGATCCGGCACAGGACATTGAACAGCTCCTGGAACGCGCAGCTGGAGTCGGCCGCATCTCTGCTCTTGGGCAGAAGCCCCACCAGCGAGCGCGCGTCCCCGCACACGCGCATCAGCCCGCGCATCACCAGCATCTGCTGGACACTGGCCGCCATCTGCATGGCTACGACCTGGTGGCTCAGCGAATTGGCCATTTCGCACATTTTGGAGTGCGCCCAGGCGCTCTGCAGTGGCGCCAGGTACACCTCCTTGAACAGTGCGCCCAGTGTGTCTTTGAGCGGATCCCACGGCCGCTGCAGCAGTGCAATCAGTAGCGCCAGTGCCTTGTCGAACACCTGCGGCTCAGTCGACGTCCCGCATTGCCGGGCAATGCTGGGCATGGCGCTGCAGTGCAGCATGCAGAATGGCGGATACACGCGCGTGCTGTCGTCGATATTGCGCAGGAGCAGGTCCAGCAAGTCCAATGCCAATACCTGGCCAGCCACGATTGACCGCGACGTCACGGTGTTCGCCAATACGCCGTTGCTGGATTTGCGCAAAATCCCAGCATCTCTTCGCTTCGCTGGCGCCGGACTGCGCCACTGCCCAGCCGTGGAACAGACAGTAGACGAGGCACACGCGGTCCTGGGCATTTGCATTGCCACCGGCCATTGCGCACATTTTGGCTGCCACCTCGGCCAGCGCACGCTGGGCTGCGGCGCCTGCACTGCCCTCCTGCACTGCAATCTGCTTGACTGTCTGCAACGCACAGACTACCGCCACCGAATGCATCTCGTGTGCGGCATGCACCAGCAGGTTATGCAGGATCCGCGCAACCCCCAGATACGGCTCGCCCATTAGCTCGTGGCACTTGCATACTGCCGATACTAGCGCGTCCAGGGCACGCCACCCTGCTACCATGGCGGTGCCTGTCGCGTCCTGCGGTCTTTGTGCCGTACAGCCAACTGTACTGCCGTGCCTCGTCCACCACCCGCCATGCTTCTAAATACATGCCATCCTTGTTCATCAGGTCGCGCGGCATCCGGATGCCGGTATTGTGTGCCTGCAGTGCCTCCTGGCTGCTGCTGAGCATGGCCAGGCTTTTCTCGAGAACATTGAGAATCGACATTACCAGTGACCGGTTGCGTCCGGCGGCCAGCGCTTGGTCCAGCAACTGCGTTAGCTGCGCAAAATCTAGCTCGCCGCGCTCATCGTCCTGATCTGCCTGATTCGGCCGCCTGGGTCGGCGCAATGAACGTGCCGCTGGTCGATGCCAAACTTGCATGCTGCTTGTCTTGCAGATCGATCTCTTGCACGATTGTGCCAAAGATCTCGTATATCGACATATGGCAGGAGGTATTATAAAATAGTGTGTGTGTATTGGAACTGAAAACTAAAGGATACCTGAAGTTTTTTGTTTCGGTTTTGGAGCAGAAGAGTGTATTCAAAAGGGCAATGTCCAATATGTGGAGGCGGCTGACAAACGCTGTGCTTCTCACTCTCTAGTCGCCGATCTAGGAACACTGTCTTCCAGCGCGCCTCCAGCTTGCACCCCCGTTTCCTTTCAATTACCGCCCCGCCCTTGGTATCACTTAATATCGGTTAAAACAATATAGAGGGACTCTCCAAAACCTCGAAGGTGGGGGACTATGTTTGCTTTGAATCCCCGGCCCCAGGCACTTTTCTCCCTACAGGCCGGTATAATCATCTCAGGCCTACGCAGTAGCATGGTGGAAAGCTATCTATATATACGCACATATTTCTCCACCATTTCTGAGGAATGTGGATTCTCACAAGGCAGCCCAGCCATATGGAGCTTCAAATGCGGTATATCCTACTGCTCGCCTGCCTGCACTTTTGCTTTCCCAGTCCGACTAATATTAATTTGCCGGTATCTCAATAATGCACCTGGGAAAGGGGAGGGTGTGCAATGACACAGGGAAAATTGAAATTACTGAAGAAAAAACCAAACGAACACTAATATGCTGAGTTACATGTATAAATCTGACGCATAATTTTGGAGAGAGGGGCGACTAATCTTTGCGTGGCATCCACTTGCGGTGCTTCTTTGGCGGGTCCGGCGGGAACTGCACCTCCTCGTCGGGCTCGACGAACACCTGGCCGTACCACGGACGATGCATGACCTTGATCTCTCTAATGATATCGAGATCGCGCGGCTTGTTCATCTTCTGCCATGCCCGGACACTGTACCGGGGCAGCAGTGCGACGACGACCGAGATGACGAGGCCGAACCAGAACTCGATAGTGACAAACACCGCCTGGGCAGCGCCGCCGACAGTAAAGTACTTGAACTGCGATGCAATGGCAATATAGACGAAGCACACGGCAATCGAGAACGCGACTGCCAAGCCCATCATCCAGTTCCACTGCCACGCGTTGAGCCCGACGCACAGACTGGCTGCAACCACAACCGATATGGTCGGCCCGGTGCTGAAGTCCGAGTTGCCCCACACCTTGCCGTTCCCGTTGGCCACCGTCGACTTGTACGTGAACAGGTAGAAGGTGAAGAAGATGACCACCGACTGGTAGATGCCGTCGATGAAGTACGCGTAGTAGCGCCACCACTTGAAATAGCGGTTGCGGATGCCGTCCATGTACACTGCAACGTAGGTCATGGCGGTCTTGTAGTTGAACGGCTTGTCAGCGCACCCAAGGATAATCACAGGGGCGACCGTGAACACCACGTTGTAGAGCTGCAGATACGACAGATCATAGAACACGTTAGCCGAGAACTGGCAGTAGATCGAGTACCAGAACGGCACCATGGCCCAGATCACGTTCTTGTAGAAGAAGCTCAGAATCATCTCGCTCATACGCAAGTAGTCGAACAACCCGTGGACCAGCAACAGGTTCTGCAAAAAGTGGAACCGCCCAACCGTGTAATCCGACGCCATGGCTGCCTGCAGCCCTTCCTCGCCCGAAATGGCGACGCCGATATCGGCGGTCTGGATCATGCTGACGTCGTTGGCGCCGTCGCCGATCGCCAGCGTGACCAGGTCCAGCCCGTCCTTGACCAGCTTGACCACCTCGGCCTTCTGCAGCGGGCTGGCGCGGCAGCACACAACCGACTTGAACAGCGGCGCAATCTCCAGCAGCAGCTGCTTGCACTCTTCGTCGGCAAACACCTGGCTCAGCGCCTTGCCGTCGATAACCAGGGCGTTCAGCGGATGGTACGATGTGCCGTCGACCGAGTGGTGCGGCAGCCCGTCAATCTCGGTGCTCTGCCGACGCAGGAACTCGATCGACTGCTGCACCTCGTCCGGCGTCAGGTCCTCCTCCGGGCCGGCATTGCCGAGGTCAAAGTTCACCGTGTTGAAGTGCTCGTTGTTTTCGTCGTCGTCATTGAGGCGCGGGAACTCGGCACGCTCATTCGACGCCGGCGCGTGTGTGATCTGCGGCAGGTCCTGCGGCGGGCTGGTCGCCTGGCTGGTGACGGTCTCGGCGGTCTTGCTGCGACGGTGGGTCCAGCTGCTCTTGCTCAGGTTGCGGCTATGGCGCCGGATCGACTGCCCGATATTCAGGAATTTCTTGGCCCGTCCGATCTTGTACGAGACGCTTCCCAGCGCTGTCGCATCAGCAGCGTGCAGCTGGACATTGGCAGTGCTGGGCTTGCGCACCGCCTCGGGACGCGGCGTAATGGCGTATTTGCCATACGCCAGGTCGTTGATGGCGGTCTGCTTCATGATGCGCGCAATGAGCTTGAACCGCGACACTACCTTCTCGGGGCCCGACGAGCTGTTGATGGTCCACAGCTCCATCTCTTTGGTCAGCAGGTTAGCGGCAAAGCCGATGTTGATCGCCGTCTCCATCTTGTCGCCGGTCAGCACCCAGATCTTGATTCCGGCAGCCCGCAGCGACGCAATGGTTTCGGGCACCTTCTCCTGCAGCTTGTCTTCGATAGCCGTGGCACCGGCAATCAGCAAGTCGCTTTCCATCTCTTCAGCGACCATAGCAATCTGCTCCTCGCGGTCGCTCTCTACCGACGCCTGTGCGGCATGGTACCGCGACGACCACCTCACCCACTCCTCCTTCAGACACATGGCGGTAGCACAGCATCAGCGTGCGAAGACCGGCGTTGGCAAACTCGTCGATCTGCGTAAACGTGCGCTCACGCATAGTCCGCTCAAACGCGAGGTCTTCGCGCGACGCGAACGGGCGGATGTCCGAGTCAGTCGCCGCCGGCAGCTTGGCCAAGCGCTCAATCATCACGTTATCGGCACCCTTGGAAAATACGATGATATCGTTGTAGGGCGGTGGACGGCGCAGGATGTTGGACATGCGCTTGCGCGCCGAATTGAACTCGATCGTGTCCAGAACCTCGTACTGCTGGCGCTCGCCGTGGATATCCAGGTAGATGGTATTCTTGACGCGGCCCAGGAACGTGTAACCAAAGTTCTTCGCCGCACGCACCAAGGCGCCCTCATCAGGCGACTCGGCGCTGTAGGCAATCTTGCTCAGATCGGTCTTCTCCTCGGCGGGCTCGTCAGGCGGCGAGCCTGACTGGCTGCGGTCCATGTAGTCCGTCGGCGGGCTCATGGATGTCTCCTCAGAGAAATACCGGATGTCCGTCGTCGCCCATGCGCAGCCGCGACCCGGGCATAGATGCGTAGCCCAGACCGTTCTGGCTGTCGCCGCCGTCAGACATGTTGGGCCGCATTGAGGGGCCGGCTCCATCGTTCGATCCGTTGCTGGTCGAGTGGCCCATGTCTGCCAAGGCGCTCTCCGATGCCACCCACTCGACACCGTCAGTGCCAGTGCTGGTAATTGTAGCTACCGAGTCGGTGTGGCCATGCTCGTGGTGGCGGTGGTGGTGCTTACTGCGGTGACGCCGGTGCCGCACCATGTCGGTGATCTTCTTTCGATCCGCTGCGGTTATGGAAGATGCGCGTCAGCTTGCGGATCGTCGAGGTGCTGTCGTCGTTTGCATCACTGGCCACCTGCTTCTGGAAGCTCTTCTCCACCACCACTGAGTGGCAGGTGGCGAGCTCGGTGAAGAACAGATCGATCATGTTCTTCTGCCGCACCGGGTCCACGTCGAAACCCGCCCCGCAGCGACCGGCGCGAGCCCATGCGGTGCACTGTGCGCGGCGGCGAGAACGCCAAGCCCAGCTCGTTGGCGGTTGGGCTCAGGGGCGCCTGCATTTCGGCAGGGGCGGGGCTGGTCTTGCCGGGCGGGGCCACCTCAGGCTTCATGTCGTAAAAGATCTGCGGGTCGACAAACGTGTACGAGCCTCCTTCGCCGGTGCTCTCGTTTCCGATCTCGACGTACTTTGGGTCAAACACGTTGCGCATGGCCTGGAGGTAGGCGCCAATCATCTGCTTGCGCTTCACCTATCGCCTCGGCGTCAGTCATGGGCTTGCAGAGTGCGGGCCCGGGACCGCACCGCGCTGATCCTGCACCGGCTGGATCCGCGGCGACCGCCTGTGCAGCCGACTGTTGGCCTGCTGCGGCATCCCGCTGGCAGTTGAGATCAGCGGCGAGCTGTCGTACTGGCTGGTGCCCTGCGACATAATGCTGGTGGTTGTGCTTGGCCGCATCGGGTCGATCAGGTCCTCCCGCATTTCGTCATCCTGTAGCTCCTGGAAGAACGGGTTGGCGCCGCCCTCGGGTGGGTTATTCCGGTCGACCTCCTCCTGTGCCATACGACCCTTGACCACATCGAGCTCATCGCCCGGCAGCTGCTTTCCATAGATGGTGCCGTTGATAGAGCACATGCGGAAGTCCATTACGTTGCGCGTCAGTGTGCCGGTCTTGTCGCTGAAAATGTACGACACTTGGCCGAGGTCGTCCGAAATGTTCCAGTTGCGTGCAATGACACCGCTGGTCTGTCGGCTCGTAGTACATGTTCATGTCCTGGTAGATCCAGTATGCGTGCCAGCTCTTGACGAACTCGATACTGACATACAAGGCGATAGGGATGACGTTCTGCAGCATAATCATGGCCGACCAGAACAGCGCGAACCCGTACGTGCCCTTATCCATGCCGTCGTCGACATACATGCTGTGGCGGTGCGGAGCCTCGGCATATTTCAGACCGCCAACCAGTGCCACGACAAACGACATGACGAACACAAACCCAAAGCACAGGAACACCTGAATGTTCATCATGCGCTCGATGCGACTGCGCTTGTACGGCGTCGGGCCAGAGTTCAGCACAATCTTTGTCTGCTCGCCCGTGTACAGCACGATACCCACGATCCAGTCAGTGTTACGCACTGTCATTCCACGCAGCAGCACGTTGCTGATCGAGAACGGAACAAGCAGCGGCTCGTCGTATTCGGCAGTGCCAGGCAGCGACTTGCCCATTTCACTACACAAACAAAAGAGCATGACAATTGGTGTGATTGTTAGCTGTGGCGCTCGAAAGAGACTTTTCTTCTGCTGCTGCAATTCTCCGAGGATAATAAAGCCCGTCATTGCATTGAGACGCAGAGCTGTCCGTACAATCCACACGTGGCTCGCAGCAACAACACAAAATACGATCATTCAATGTGACGGCTACAAGTGAAGGCCCAGTCCACCAGAACATGAAACAACCGCGACATGCTGCGGCGTGCACGCACAGACAAGAGGCAATGCAGATAATAAGCACAAAATGGTCTGGTGATGACCATTGACGGAAGCCCGCCATCACTTCACCCCCAAAAACACAGCCAAGGCTAGGCTCGCAAACAATCGGCCCTTTCAGCTATGGATACTTTACCTTGCAGGATTCTTGTTTACAACAGTCGCCATGTTGTCTGCAGCCTCATCGACGCCACCGGCTTTTGCATCGTCGGCGCCGTAGCTTTGCATGGTTGCCGGCTTAGTAATCGCCTTGGCCAGCGGCGAATGCTTCATCGGCATGGCTTGGCGCAGAGTGTTCAGCTGGCGCATCTCGAACGAGTTGCTCTCGGGCATTCCATATTCCTCGGCTGGCGGGCCACTGGAGCTGGTCTGCATCGGCGCTGTGGCAGAGAACCCCTGTGCTGCAAACTCGGCATACGGCGGCGTGGAACTCGTCCTCTACAGGAGGCTCAGGCACCGCGAACACGCGAATTGACCCGTTGATTTTTGTCATATCAGATGTGGGCGGGTCCACCTCGACGATGGCCTTCACCCGGCCGCATCCTTCGGCGTCGCGCACGCCAGCGGTCTCTGCTAGAGATGCGCGCGGCTTGAGGTTGGTCTCACCATCGAGGTTTTTTGTCTCGACATAGCAGCTGCCGTCGTCGGCGGATGTAGCCAGCATCAGCATGTCTGCAGGGCGCCGGGTCGCCGGTGCGCAGAATCACAAAGTCGCCAATGCGTACATTGCGCCATTTGGCCTCCTCGTTGAGTACTGGCGGGCGGGTGGCATCCACAGGGTTCTGCGACTCCTCCCAGTCAGGCGGAATCTGATTGTACAGCGTCTTCTTCTCCAGCCGCCGAGCCATGCTGATGCGCATCCGGTGCGACCATTTTTCCTCTGCAATCAGCGCCTGGTCGTCCTGCCACTTGAGGTTGGTATTGCGCAGATTCCGCACAATCCGCGTCGGCGTCTCGTTGAAGTGCCTGTCCGAGATGTGTCGCCGCCAGTCCTCGAATCCGTCCTTGGCTGCCGTAATCGCCAGCACCAGGATAATCGGTACCACTGTCAGAAACCTGCTGCCCAGCGAGAAGTAGCTGATCAGCTGTAGGATAGTCAGCACCAGGAAGTACACGTTTGCGACGCGCATGAATTGCCGCGACAGGTTCTTTGGCAGAAAGTTGATCAGGCTGTACTGTGCTGTTGTGATTGCGTTCGTGCAAAAGTGCTCTGCGTGCGCGGCCAGGCTTTCGTCGGGCACTGCCATGTTGACATAGACTTTGCGTGCCGGCAAGAACGCTGCCGCCTGGCGTACCTCGTTCACATTGCGCTTCGCCGTGAGGAACGCCCGCGCTTTTGTCGCCATCCTCTGCCATGCCGTCAGGTGGCTTTGCGCCCAGACTGCCGGTACTGCTCATGACTGCTTTCTATAGTGATTAGTAAGAATGTTAGTGGTATGCGGAAACAAAAGCGAGGCGGATGGGGAGGGGAGCCATCCCTATGCTGTCATCGACTGGTCAATCTAAATAAACTTGTGCAAGCCCACAAGCAGCCGCCGCCGTCCAGCCTGCACGCGTGCTGCTAATTTCACGCGTTGCAATCTCCGGGGAGGCCAGGAGCGGCCTGGCAGAATCCCGCCGGTTCCTTTTTGTGCTATTTTCGGAACGCAAACATGCACGCCGACACCTTGCCCAGAAAAGGGTTGCAGCCAGGCATTCACGGTGGCCAAGAAAAACCGCAGACATAAAGGAGATGTGCCCAGAAACATGCCGAGCCCAGAGCCGTTTTAGAAAAACATCGTGTACCTTAGTATCGGAGTTCTGTGCTGCTGGAAGCCGTCTGAACAACGAGCAAGAGACCCAGTGAGAAAAAAGGGGGAGACAGACGTAACAGGATGAAAAAAGAACCGGTGCAGTCTATAAACCGAGGACAGAAGAAAGAGAAAGAGAGATGACCTAGCTCTGGTAGACGAGCTTTGAGAACAAGATAATAGACTCCGGTTTGAGTGTCTCACACAGGAGGATGGTGTAGACTTTCAGGAAATACGCTCTTGGCAACCCAGCTCTAAAAAGTGTGACCCCTGCGATAGAATATAGGGTGTGCGCTTCGGGATGTTTGCTATAATATAAAAACAGTAGACAGAGGGACTTTGAAGAGGAGAGCAGTAGAAACTGCTACAAGGAGCTTGGCTGTTTTGTTTGCCAAAAAAAAAAAAAAGAAAGAAAAAGTTCAAAAAGCCAAGGTTCCAGCTTCCCTTTGAAGTCCGCAACCGACATGGTGCGGCCAACTTTTTCCGCACGCCGGCTTTATTGCCTCCTGGAGCGCTGCCCCTCATGCGGCGGCTTCCCCTCTCCCCGATTTCCCGCCGAACTCGCCTCTAGAAATCACAACAGATGCAGCTAGCGCCTGCCAATCGACCCCCCTTGTATCACACTGGCTACCCAGTTCGCACACTATTTAGGTCCATTGTGCAAGGTTTTTTGTCTGCAGGTCACCTCACCTAAACTTGCCCGCTCTCGGTCGTTCTTCGCCTCCCACAGAGGATCAATCGCGGATGTCTCACTAAAAATACACAGCGTTGGGGAGACCGGCTGCGTTACCCTTGCCTGCCCCATGTGTAGCTGCCCTTTTTTCTTTGCTGGACCGCTCCGCCCTGGTCTGCTGGAACCTGGAATCTGGGATACGTCTCGGCGTCATAGCGTGCTTACTAAGCCTCGAGGCTGCTGCTCCTAATGCTCTCTACACCAGCAGTTTTGAAGAAACCTCTTGAGAATTCTCTATGACAGGACGCCACTAAGGATTCCTGGGACCACTCTACCATCCTCGGATCCCCGCCACTCGGCGGACCCGCTTCCAATACCGGCACCAGCACCGAGAGGGCTTGCGGGAAAATGTGGGCAATATCTTTTAAAAAATTAAAATTCTGGAATCTCCCTACATGCCGTGCGGCTGGGGCGTCGCCTGTTGCTGCTGCTGCTGCTGTTGCTGCTGCTGCTGTTGTTGAAGCAGCTGCTGCATTCTCTCCTGGGTCTTCGCCGACAAATAATGGAACACGGCCTCCTCTGCCCACGGCTCGTCGTACAGCTTGCTGTCCTTGAGCCACTTTGCCGCCTCCTGCTCCAGCGCGTGCTTGCGCTCCTCGGACATTCCCTGGGACTCTTCATCCGCCTCCATAATGGCGCCCAGAGCGGCCTCCAGGCCGTGCTTGCGGTCGCCCAGGATGACCTCCAGGTCCTTTGTCTGGTTGTCGATCCACCGGTGGATGAACGCGACAGGGTCATCGGCGAACCCGCGCAAAAAATCGCGCTTGCTGCGGGCGTTGTGGATATCGATCATCTTCTGCTGCAGCTGGCTCTCGACGTGCACAAGCTCGCGCTGGCGCGTCTGCAGGTTCGCCAGCGGGCCTGTTGTGTGCCGCCAGTGGTCCTCAACCTCGACTTCAATGTCGAATGCGTATTTGCCCATGTGGAAGCCGCCCTCATGCACCCGTACCGTATACTCAATGACGATTGGGTCGGGCCGAGCCAGGAATGCATGCAGCATCTGCGGGATGGCAGCAAACGACACGACCTGGTGACCCAGCGCCTGCTGCAGCCCCGCGTCGCATCTGATCTGGTCCGGATCATCATTATCCTGCAGGTTGTTGAGCTTGATGTACTGCCACAGCTTCATGATGAACCCGGCCTTGGAGATGGTGCCGCGGATATCCAGCAGCTCGCGCAGCAGCGGATTGTTGACCTTGAACCGGTCGGTGGCCGTCCGTATGTCCAGGATGATCTTTGTCCTCACGTCCTCGTCGCCCCGCCGCTTAATCTCGAACCCATCGACCTCGCCGTCGCCTGCGCGCCGCCACTGCACAAGATTATCAGCATGCGTGCTGCCGCGGTCCAGCTCAACAACAACCGAGTTCACGAACTCGCTAAACTTGTGCTGCCCCGGCCGTGACTTGCTGGTCGTCCCTGGCGCGTCCAGCAGACGTCCTTCGATGCGCAGAGTCCAGGCAGGTGCGGCCAACGCGTCCAGCTTGCCTGTCGCCCTCGGCGTCAGTCTCCTCCTCCTGGTTGGCCTGGTTGCTGGCAAGGTTGGAAATAAACACCCGCAGGAATGCGCTTCTTGTATACAGGCTTTCCCAGTGCTTCTTGCACTTCGAGCCGCTTGCGGATGATTTTTGTGTCGAGCTTGCGCTCCAGTGTCTGCAACTGCGCAAACAGACGCGACTCTGGAATGTATGACTCGATTTTGGGCGGCAATGACCGCTCAATCAGCCTCTTGCGCTTGTTTGAATTGCCAACTGCTGCCATGAATGAATAGGGGAAGGGAGTGAATTGAAATGAGAATAACGCGTCAGAAATCAAAGCGGACAATAGCAGCTGTGTTGCCTGGATTTTGTCTACTGTTTTCAGTTCTGCTTGCCTCTGCGGAAAATGCGGCTCGACGGCTCGACGGCTCGCTCGTGAGTAATTGAGTCGTAAGGGACGTGTGACGGCTCCGGATCGATATCCTGTCGAACTGGCAGCAGGTCTGTGCATGCATTGAGCATTGGGCTGCGTTCAATTGACCGATTCAGCTACATGTAAGCCGCTTTCGGCATATCCATACTCTGTCTGGAACCACGTTAAACACAGGAACCTGTCTCACGGATATTTTCAACTCTGGCGCTGGTGGACCAAGATTTGATGTCAGCGGCATGATGTGCCCACATGGCCACAGCTGTGCCTGCGAAGCGACAGTGTCTCAGTCCAGTCATTCAATGCCGCCCAGACCGACATTTGCCAACCATTGTGCCCATGTCCGCCACTACCAGCACAGAAGGAAAGCGCAAATTATCCGGACCGGGACTTGCACTGGTGGGGGAGAGAGCCGTATTTAGGCTGTAGTACGGACACGGGCCAGGCCAAATCGACCAAGTCACAGCTTTTTTACATACGGTGTCTGTGGGATGATCGCCTTAGCTTTCTGCACGCCCTCCCAAGTGCCCTCCACTGGGTGGCACCGTGCATCGTGTGAGGTGGCGGCGGCAAGCCGGCTGCCGATACCGAGTATTCCCGACTGCTGTTGACGGCGGCAGGAAGGCGAATTGGGAAGGGGCATATCCCTCAAATATCCCTTGTTTTTTGAGCGTCGCCCCCCAAAAAAGATCCTTAATTCTCCGTACCCAGTGTGTTGAGAACGCGCCCAAACAGTATTAAAACCGCCTCCTTTTCTGCTTCAGCTCATTCCGCACGCAGCCTAATTTCACCCATTCTTGCCCCTTTTATTTCGACACACTTTACATGTCTTTACGAGCACTCCTAGCACGAAGCCTGCGAGCACCCACCCATACCGTGCGTCCATGCATCTGCCTCAGTCCGCTCCGCCGCCTACAGACTCCACACCAGCGCCGGTCGCCGCACCCAGACCGCTGTGATGACTACGGCTGTGCGCCCGCCGCTTGAGATCCGTATGTCGGATATACCGCCCGAAGGAGCCGACCAGGATGATAGAGATTAAGCCGTACCCGTACTATGTCGCGTATACAGAGGAAGGCACAGTACGGGTTGACGTGCGCAAGAGCCCCCAGCTCATCGGACAGACCACGAGCCGTGGCACCAGAGGATATAACCAGGATAGGGCCGAGTATAGACCGCTGCGGATCCCCGGGATGGTGGCAGACCGCAAAGATAAAACCAGCGCTCAGATTATGTACCTGGGCGTCTACGACGGGTAAGCACTGCGTGTGAGGTGCGGTGGGGTGTGGGGGCGGGGATCTTTTTTCCCATGTGCACGTGGAGGTTATATCTGCACGATGTTGCGGCGTTTTCTTAATTTGTTCATTGCCCTTGTAGACATGGTGGAGAGTCGTGCGCCGAGTACCTAAAGCAGGTTCTGCATAGCCACATCGAGAACGTAACGACAGCCGACCTGGCCTCTGTTGTGAACAATATGCGCAACTACGGCAAGGACTGGCAGACATACACGCCCTCGGCGCTGCAGGGGCTAGAGAGCGCCCTGCACCGCCGCCAGATGCCGAGCTTTCTGACCATCGAGGAGCGCATCACGCTGGCATTCCTCAAATCCGACAACGACATAAAGAACCTGCGGTGGAGCGACAACCAGGGCTCGACCGCCTGCACCGTGCTTTTGTGGGACTCCGAGGGTCTGCCGTTCTGGTCGCACGACAGCCAGCTGAACCTGGTTGTATCGAGCGTCGGTGACTCCAAGGCCATTCTCTGCAACGTCGACGAGCATGGCGGATTGGCCACAGCATTAAACACACTGCACCACCCGGGCGTGCGGGAAGAGCGCGAGAGACTGCAGCGCCATGGCGCATTCTTCTCGCGTGACTCGTTTGGCGAGGAGCGGGCGATGGCGAGGGTTGCCAATACGCGGGCGTTTGGCGACTGGCAGGTGAAGCGGTTCGGCGTCATTGCCGAGCCCGAGATCCGCCATTATGAGGTCCAGGGCGACGAGGCCGCGTTCCTGATTGTGGTTTCCGACGGGCTTACTGGCGTTCTGACGGACCAGGAGATGGTCGACATCGTCAAGGGATGCAGCGACCCGGACCGGGCAGCAAAGAAGCTGGTGGACACGGCAGAGCGGCTCGGCTCTGACGACAATATGACTGCGCAGGTGCTGCGTCTGCCGGGCTGGGAGCAGCCCATGAAGGACATCACAGCCGAGCACCGCAAGCAGCGGCTCGAGAGCATCGACCAGGTGAAGAACCTGCGCGGCTCCATGCTGGTGGGTCCGCACGGCGGCAGCTCGTCGATGCAAGAGTCCCTGCATGGAGCACCAAGTGTACGTCTGGCCAAGCCCGAGCGCCTGCTGAAGCGCATCTTCACCACGCACCAGCGCCCGAAACGCGATACATCCACAGGTGCCCAGGGGCTCCAGCTCACGGTGGCTCAGATCCAGCAGCGGGTGCGCGCGTCCGGGCACCGCCTCACGCTTGGTTGCTGAGCCTGACGAGCTCGAGCTGGACACAGACGAGGATAGCGGCAGCGTTATTGCTGTGCCAGAGGTGATGCGCATGACGCTGTCGGTGCTGGGCAAGGCCGGATGCCACCATGGCCAAGGGCGACTGCGCGCTGACTGCAGCCCAGGAGGGCACGCTGCTGACGCTGCAGGAGACCGATAAGGCGTGGCGGCTCATCGGGCTCCATGTCATCGAGGCCTAGGTGTCCTATATGCTCGCCATGTGTATAGTTTTTGCGTTTTTCGAAAGATGTCCCGTATGAAAGAGCGACCACAAAACAATGCATCACGTGCATGGCATTATTGCGTTTGTGACACGGGTTTCTGAGCGCTGGGCGCCATTCCGAGCAGCACAATTGTGCTCCTGTGAACAAGGTTCACACTAAGAGTTCATAATCGGCAAGCGGAGGCGCTCGGGCGGAGGGGGCTTTCCTAGTCTCGTAAACAGGATACAGCACTCGCTCAAGGCTGGGGCACAAGACGCGGGTCAATATATGCCTCCCGCGCATCCCTGGACAATGTCATTTCCCGCCCCGTGACAGATGGTAGTGCCGACGATTCACGTAAACATCCTATGGGCACTTTGCCGAAGGTCCCTTTGTGGGTCACCGACTGCCAATAACACCGCTTTTTGGCGTGGAGCAGGCCAAACTCGAGTGCCTGTTTGTCAAGGTTCTTCTGCCGTGTATCGTGAAATGAAATTTGAGATTCAATTTGTTCCTCTTTTTCTCCGTTCGCTTCCTGTGTTTTTCTGCTCTTCCTCCTTTTTCCAGGCTTTTCTACCCCTGCTTGCCTGCAATTTTTGCAGTGTTCCTGTATATCCTGAAAAATTATCAATACGTGCTGTGGCTGGTCGGGGTAATACTTGTTTTCGGCATATAAGAACCTTGGGTATTGTCCCTTCCTTTTTAAACTCGGAGAATCGTCGCGCATCTCTCTTTCGCTCCATTCCCTTTTAATTTACTGCTCTATTTTGCCTGCTATTCTTATCTAAACCCCTTTTCTCCCCACCTTTCGATACCCCTTTGCTCCATTATCCTGGTCGCGGGTTATATTTCGTCACCGGCTTTTTTTATTTTAACTATTCCCACACACAATGGCCTCGCACAGCAGCCATAACACCTTGCTCTCCAGCATTGGGCTGCTCGCCTTGGACCAAAGCATTCCGCACCCGGACCCGCAGGCGAGTGATCGCGAACAGCTTCTGTGGGATTCCCTCCGGAAGGCGAATGCAGAAATAAACACGCTCCAAGCCTCTGTGCGCCAGTTGCTTGAGCTGAATCTGAGGTACGCAGAGAGGCTGCAGGGTGCCATGGACACTGAGGCTAACAAGCGTGTGCGTCTTAGCCAGCCCGATACACTACACACAATGAGCAGTCCTGCGGCCACCCTACCTGCGGGCTCTGTATCCAGCCCACTGACACAGCAGCAGCAGCAGCAGCAGCAACACCACCACCAGGTTCAGCAACAGCCGCAACAGCCGCAACAGCCGCAACAGCCGCAACAGCAACAGCCGCAACAGCAACAGCAGCAGCAGCAACAACAACAGCAACAGCATATGTACTTCCAACCAACATTGCGCACACCGATACAGAACGCAGGGCAGTTTGACCGTGACGGGCAGACCTACACGGTGGCTGCACAGACACCCGAGATGCAGGTGCAGATTGTCCATGGCGACCAGCAGAGGACGCGTATCTCAGAAGCAGCCACCGCACTGACAAATATCCACACGGCGGAATCAGCATCATTCGCGTCACAGGCAGCAATCGTAGCAGCAGCAGTCAGTGCGGCCAGTGACCCGCAGCAGCAGCTCCAGATGCAGTCGCTAGGGCTGCGTGCCACAGCAGCACCCGAGCAGCAAGCCACAGGGCTGTCTCTATCGATGGCTGCGCAACAGCAAACGACGCAACAGACAGCACAGCAAACAGCACAGCAGACAGTGCTCGCTCCGCAATCAGCTCTCCCTGCGGTGCCCTCCTTGACCTCCCAGGCGATATCGGCGGCAGCGGTTGCTCAGGCAGCGGTTGCGCGCCAGCAGCCACAAAAGCGAAAGCGCACGCGGCCTCGGCAATCGAAGCAGCCAGTCACGCAGTCGGCAGAGCAGCCGGTTGCTGACGATGCCCAGGATACCCAGGTGCCCCGGACATCGGCCACAGAGAATCTGAGAGTTGGCGACCCTGAATCCATCCCCTCGATCGGAAAGTTCGAGTCGGTCCGGGCGTTGTACAGTTACCGCGCTGAATCAGAAGAGTACGATAGAGTACACGGCAACAAATGGCGCGAAAAGATGGACAGCAGACGGCGCCAGAACTGGAGTCGCATCACTGCAGTGTATACACGCATCCAGCA
The DNA here is from genome assembly GCF_002104995.1 of Linderina pennispora. NCBI lineage: Eukaryota > Fungi > Kickxellomycota > Kickxellomycetes > Kickxellales > Kickxellaceae > Linderina > Linderina pennispora. Next base: position 515,884 of record NW_024468250.1, on the reverse strand, counting down.
GCTGCGTAGCGGCAACGAGTCGGAGGAGTCGCTTGCGAGGGCGATCCAGGAGGTTGCCGATGACATGGACCAGGGAAAACATGACCCTGACAAAGTACTCGCAGACTGTGCGAAAGAACATCAACGAGGCTCGCAAATCCAGCAGAAAGGCGCAAGATGCTGTCGAGGCTTCGCCAGACAGAGAGGAAGGGATTCAGTTGCAGCAGGTCCGGCAGCAGCCGCAGCAGCAGCAGCATGTACGGCAGCAGCAGCAGATGCTCCAGCAGCAACAACAGCAACAACAGCACCAGCACCAGCAGTCCCTGCAAATGCTCATCAACCGGCAGCAGGCCCAGCTGCCCAATCCCCCCGGCTACTGATATGATCTCGTCTTGATATCTTGCAATCTATTATCTAATGTCTAATCGATCACCAACCGCATCTGCTCAGCAGCATGTGAATAGGGCGAAGCCCTACCGCCAGCTGGTCCGAAAAACTGCAAAACAAGGCAACGATCGGTATTTCCGAGATATGCATTGTTTCGTGCCGACAGGCGGCCGTGGTGCAACCATTGCTTGGCAACACTCTTTTCCAGCCACTCCTCCGGCCGGCAGCAGGCACCACCTGACAGCGTGCAAACGCCCCTGCAGCGCACAGGCGGCACTGTGTCCGGCCTTGGCGGATGTGCGGTTTGTTCCAGCAGGCTCCAAAAGGGAAGCGAAAATTCCTGAAACCCCACACAATGAACAGGAGAGATGAGATTCCATGGGCTAGCAGACAGATCGCCAGCCAACAGGCGAGATTCCAAAAACCTCTGGTATAAGAACAAGGGAACTCGACCCAACCGGTCCAACACAGAAAAACCTCACGCAACACAGCGAGCCTCTCTCCTCCCTTCTCTCCCCCTTAGCTCCTCCATTTGCCTTATTATCCACAACAGCCAAACCATGGGTGTTTTCCAGTCTGCTTGGGAGCAGTACCTTGCTCTCATGGCGAAGTCCCCTGTCGCCTGCGCCTTCGTTACAGTCGCCGTGTTTATCTCGTTCCTCGTCACCTGGGCTCAGTTCGAGTACAAGGTAAGGGGTGCCGCCTGCTCGCCGGACCAAATTCAAACATGCAGATGACTAAACGACGTATTTTATTTAGATGACCTGCAAGCCGTCGGAGCCGCCATTCGTGCCATACTACATTCCGTTCATCGGATCGATGATTCAGTTTGGCATCCACCCGATCAACTTTATTCGGGAGAACCAAAAGAAGTACGGCAACTTCTTCACCTTCTTGATGTTTGGCCGCAAGATGACCGTGTGCGTGGACATTGACGGCAACGACTTTGTCTTCAACGCACGCCACTCGCATGTCACTGCGAGGACGCCTACAACTCGCTGACCAAGCCCGTGTTTGGCGCCGACGTCGTCTACGACGTGCCGAACGCCGTGCTGATGGAGCAGAAGCGCATGGTGAAGGCTGGGCTGTCGATCGAGAACTTTAGGTCGTATATCCCGATCTTCATCGAGGAGACCAACCAGTACGTCGACAAGCACTGGACGAAGGAGGAGGACACGGTTGATATTCTCAAGGCCATCTCGGAGATGATCATTATGACCGCATCGCACACGCTGCTGGGCCCCGAGATCCGCTCGAAGCTGTACGAGGGCGTGGCTGACCTGTACCACACGCTCGATGGGTGCTTCACCCCGATCCACTTTTTGTTCGAGTGGCTGCCGCTGCCGTCGTACTACGCGTCCGACAAGGCCCACGACGAGCTGGATGGAATCTTCGGCAAGGTCATCAAGGAGCGTCGCGCCAACCCCGATGTCAAGCACACCGACATGCTGGACGTGCTGATGAACGCAAAGTACAAGAATGGCAAGGAGATGACTGACAAGCAGGTCGGCAACATGCTGATTGCTCTGCTGATGGCTGGCCAGCACACATCGGCGGCCACCACCACCTGGTCGATTCTGAACCTGGCCAATCAGCCCGAGGTTCGCCGACAAGGCGCGTGCCGAGATGGAGAATATGCTGGGCGCCAAGCTCGTCGGCAAGGACATCCCAGAGCCCTCGTACGATCAAGTCAAGGACTTCTCGGTTCTGGATAACGTTGTGCGCGAGACCCTGCGCATCCGCTCGCCGCTGGTTCAGATCATGCGCAAGGTGATCAAGCCCGTCGCCATCCCCAACACCGACTACGTGATCCCCGCTGGCAACTACCTGGTGGCCTCGACCGCCATCTCGGCGCTCGACGAGAAGTACTACAAGAACGCCGAGGACTGGGTGCCGTCGCGCTGGGAGCAGGACGACGAGGCAGAGGGCGCTGCCGACAAGGCCACGACTGACTACGGCTTTGGCGCCACCACGACCTCGGCCCGCTCGCCCAACCTGCCGTTTGGCGCTGGCCGGCATCGCTGCATTGGCGAGCAGTTTGCCTACCTGCAGATCAAGACGATCCTGTACGTGCTGCTGTCGCGGTTCGAGTTCTCGCTGGACCCCAAGCGCGGCATGCCCGAGCGCAACTACCAGTCCATGGTCATGCTGCCCGAGGGCCCTGTGCTTACCCACTACAAGCGTCGCCACGACTAAGCAAAAAATGTTTTATTTCTCGATTTCGCTTTTCCAAAGAAAAAATAGGTTCTGAATCTCTACACTGGTTACTACGGAAGATGTGCATATCCGAGGCGATGTGGCGTTTCTGAGAAGGCTCAAGGTCTGGACCAGAAAGGTGTATTAGTGTTGATAAAAATTATAATGTTCAGTAGATGTAGGGGACAAACTTCCAGGGCACAACGCGCATGTACTCGTCCCAGTCGGCGCCGTACTTGCGGGCGCAGCGGGCGTCGTCGCGGCCGACACGGTGAACCAGAACGATCAGGAAGAAGGTCAGGTAGAAGTAGGGGAAGAAGGAGCCAAAGCCGGTAATGAGGACCCCACGACAGCGACATCATCAGGTCGGCGGTGTAGTGGGGCTTGCGGGCATACGCGTACCAGCCGTCAATCAGCAGCTTGTTGCCGTGCTGGGTCTGGATGTACTTTGCGTCCTTGATGAAGCTGTATGGGAGCTGCGGGAACGCATTGCGCTTGATCAGGGTGTTGTTCCAGAACATGCGGAAGCGGTTGCGCTGTGCGTTGCCGGTGTCCCAGAAGAAGTAGCCAACCAAGCAGCAGCGTGTAGCAGAACACAACCCAGGGCAGCGAGAAGTTCATGGGCCCGTTCTGCAGCAGGTAGATCGACGAGTAGCAGTACGAGAAGGGCACGCCGGCCAGGTTCCAGAACAGCAGATACCAGCTCTCGAGCTCGTAGAAAATGTCCCAGGAGGTGATCACGCACTCCTCGCCCTTGTTGCAGGCGTTCGAGTACAGCCAGTGCGCAAGGACCATGAACGCAGACTCGGGCGTCACGTAGCCGATCGTCTCGTACTGCTTGAAGGCGCACGACAGCGAGATGAAGAACAGCACGGGCCACGGGATGCGCAGCTCGGTGAACAGCTTCATGTCAAGCGAGCCCAGACGCGGGTTCAGGCACACGCCCATGAAGAAATCGTAGACCAGGTTGCCAGATGCGCGGTGCTTCTCGCCCTTGAGCGCCGTCACAGCGTAGACAGCACCGGCCAGGAAGAAGCTCCACAGCATGGCGACGCTCATGAATCGGGCCCAGGTTGTCGATGACCTCAGTCAGCCGGAACAGGCCGGTAAAGTGCAGCACCAGCGACGTGGCCACGGTAATCCACCACGACCACAGCGCGTTGCAGTTGTATGGCAGGCGCTGGCCGTTCAGGCTCGGCAGCTTGTAGCCGTACATGGTCGGGCCGGGAGCAACGTACGCCAGGGCGACCATGAAGAGCGTGAAGCCGAGGTAGATCTTGGCACCAGTCCAGCTGGGCGCCGCAATGTCCCAGTAGCGCGCAAACATGCGGCCCGCCCACGGGAAAAAGTCGCCCAGGACTGTCAGGCAGCAGGAACGCGCCCTTGTTGTCGTAGACACACAGGAACTGGTAGCCCATCAGCAGCGGGAATCCAACGATCATCGAGAAGGCGCCGACGGGGCCGCCGAACTCGTACACGAAACTACTGTCCGTCACATCCTCGTAGGCAACGTCGTCGCGTGGGCGTGGGTCGCTGGTGACACGCTGCGAATCCAGCAGCTGGTCGCTCGAAATCCGGTCGCTCATTGTGTTTTTTCTTCTTTTCGGTGCTTCTAGAAGGAGATCTCTGGAGCTTTGGCGTCGAAACGAGAAATGGAACAGGGACCAGCCGAAAGAGGTGCTTATGCGGGGAAGGCAGTGGCCGATTACAAATAATGAGGGTGCAAAAAAAAGCTTATTTACGTTTCTACTCTGCCAGGAAGCCCTGTCCAACTAAACGAAGAGATGGAAGGTGTGGAATTGCTAGAGCAGAAAGGGAGGAGAGAGAGGAGGCTGAGGATAGTGCAGCAGGCGGACTTGCAGCACTCCTTTATATATCCCGCCCACCCCCGGTGACCACTTTTGTCATCATTCACGCACCGCCGCGTCCTACCGGGAAGGCTGCGTGCGGTGTGCAGGAATTGGGGAGGGGGCTTTGTCTCTTGCCAATTATTTGCCTGTAAAAAATTTTGCTATTGCAAAGCGGTAGTGTTTCTTTTTCAGACATCGCGTCGGGCTGTGAAAATCGCTTTGCTCGAAAGTGCGGCCATGCTTTTTATTGCTTTTTCCACTTCCCAAGTGGAAGCGGCCGGAGCACCCGCAGCCTTTTAGTCAGCCCTACGTTACTCTTTGCCCCATTTGTGGACCAGGCTGACGGCGGACTTCGGTCCTGGCAAACCAAAATGGCGGAGAAGCCAGCGGATTTGTCAACAAAACAGGACAAATCTTCGCGAAATCCCCCAGCGCAGATGCGGAATTTCTCTGCCAGCGCTCAAGAAGGAAAGGGTCAGTGCCCGTCTGCGAAGCGCAGAAAGAGGGAAGCTACCTGTCTACGGCAAGGAATACCCGCCGCTTGCGGACTTTGTTCTGGCAATTCTCTGGCAATGTAGGGCGATTGTTGCCTTCGTCAATACCACCCGGTGCCATTGTTCGCACTGGCCCCGAGGGACACTGAATCGCGCTCGGCTGTAAACGGCTACCGACACGCAGCAGTAAACATGTTTGGTAGCCAGAGGAAGCCGCCGCCTCTTTTGCATTGGCATCAGCGACTGATCGGAGTCCCTCAGACGACGGCTGGCAGAGGATTTCTGCCTCTCGCCCACTATAAATCCGTCTCACCAAGAAAACATGGCATGGATCCGCAGCGCAAATATCTCGGGCCTTGATTTCGCAAAAGGATCGCCATGATGACAAAACAAACAGATTATGACAAATTTTATCAATAGTCCTATGCTAGCTCATGTTCGGCGTACTCGACCCTGTTGACAGACGGCAGGTTGCAGAGGCTATTGATCAGTAGATGGTTCTCGACATGGCACGATGTCAGCGGGCACTGCGTTAATGCCACACCTCGAAATGGCCTTGCGTTTCGTCATAGGCAGGGCCTCGGTGATGCCGCCAGCGTCCCACACGCGCAGCAGGCTTCCAAAGCTGTGCTTCAGCAGCCTGTGCGTGTAGTCGTAGAACTGCATGTTTCTGTCCTTCTGCATGCGCCGCAGTGGGGCGCCAGATGGGGCGCGGCAGCAAAAGTACTGTGGCGTGCGCAGCACTATCGCCGTTTCCGCGTAGTGGCTTCTCAGATGGCGAACGAGCTCGTCAAGCGCATGCGTATACTCGAGAAACGTGCCAAACGAAACATCAATGTTGACCAGCGACAGCACTACCAGGTCGGCGCGATGGAACTTGCCCACACTGTCGAAAGGTCTTTTGCCATGGCGGGTGATTGAACGCCGTCAGGCCCTCCCACCTGTGGAAGTGGATGCGGGCGAGCGGACTGGTCACTGTTCGGCCCTTGTGCTTGCCATCTTCGCTCACTGACCATCCACCATCCTCGTCGTTCAGGTGGATCAGCGAATCGCGGACCTTGTTCTGGCCTGTGAATCGCCCGAATCCCTCGCTGCTGTCGTCGCATTGGCACTTTGCAGAGCCTAGATCATTTCCACTGCACCAGTCTCCCAGAGATGTGATCTTTTTCAGCGCACGCCGACTGTTTGTGTCTCCAAACCAGTGGATTGTGTACGGCTCACCGCGGTCTGGTGACAGTGGCCGGTTGACATCCAGGCACTGCAGGAACTCGCTGTATGTGTACCCACGTAGCCTGCATGTAAATGGCAGCCAAACACGGCCATCCACGACTGGAAGTCCATATACCGCAGGTGAAAACGGCAGCGATGAGGTTCTGTACCAGCGGCCGTGGACATCGGCATGCTCGCAAAATGGCAGTTTTGCGTAGTTATTGAGGTGATAGGGGCTTGAGTGCCGTACACTGACTGCAATTTCAAAGTCAGCACTGATCGCTTCGGGTGCATAGGGCGGCACCTTGCTCGGATGCTCGTAGTTCCACATGGCATCTCGGTACTCAAGCAGACCAGACTACCTTGAACACATCGCCATCGTAGGGCACGAAATTGGCCCTCGTACACGTGCACAAAGCCGCGGTCGATCATAGAGAGATGCCGCACGGGGTGCAGGTGGATAGGCACACTCACTCCGCTCTTCTGTCCGACCGCATCAAGAATTATCGAGTCCCAGTGCATCGGGTTACCTGCCAACGGCTGGAACAGGTGTGTCATTTGCTTGCTGGTCTTGGCGGAATCGCCGCCTGGCTGAGCTGGCGGCACCACTACGCGAATGCACACGGGATTCCCTGCTTCGATATAGAGCGGACCGGGTTTGGCAGGAACTGCGAAAGGTGTGCTGTTTCCGCTGTATCTCCACACAGCAGAGTCTAGTGGATTCGCGGCACAACTCAGGTCTGCCATGGTATGCTGTTCACTGTTGTCTTCTTGGTGAGCCACCGGGTGGCGCCGGTACCCTGGTGGCTGCACCAGCGCCACAAGCACAGAGAGCAGCTTGTATGCAAGCGCTGCCACGACGATTATAGCCAACCATCGCTTGACGCGCCCACCAACACTTATTCCTGCGGCTGGATGCAGCATACTGTTTCAAATTAATGTAAGCAAAGAAAAGAGCGTCTAGTGTCTGAGGAGAGAAGCATTCTGCGCACCGGCAAATACACCATGCATGTCAAGGTGGTATGATTCATGGACCAACTATTTTATGGCCGCAGGCTCCAGGTAGCTCTTATCTGGGGACATCTTTCACCACCTGAGCACACTGCATGCATAGACTTATGAGAAACCTCGCGTCCACTGTCTGCACCGTTGGGCCGAGGGTCTATTTTAAACACCACACTATTCCGCAGGGTGGTGCATGATCAGCTATCCAGGAATTGCCCGACCGTTTTCACACCAAATTGACGATCACGCAGCAAAATGCTGGCACAAAATCAATTAACTTGCCAGTGGCATCCATGAGGTGTGTGATGCAGTCAGACTATCATTGTCATTCCTGTAGGCATGAATCTGCACCACGTCCCTTTGTGTACCTTCCGCCATATTGTAAGCCTATGTGCAGCTGCCTGTTGATCCATCCCACGGTTGTCTCCCTCAAAATCCCCAACTCATATATACCCTCCCTCCCTCAACAGTTGTTCCCCAGGGATGCGGAAATTGCATTGTTTGGAGGCCTGCATATCCGCTGTGAACATATGACGGGTGGATGCCAATAAAAGGAACCTATGTCTCCAGCCCGTTAGAGGTGCATCATTCTCACACCCTTTATTGTCCCTTTTCACTGCGCTAATATGGCACACTTTATGAACTCAGTCACCTCACAGGTTATTCCCCTGGCCTACGTCGATGCAGGTATTTCTGCGGTCAACACTGATCTTATCTTGTTCTACGAGAACACTACCAGCGATGCCTGACTTTCCTGAGCAGTGGCATGCTCAGAGAGGCTTTCTACAGGGCATTGGAGAAAGTTCCCAATATATCTCGGATACTTCAAACAGCGCACCGACGGAGGGCTCGCAATTGCCGTCGACAAGGATGACCTGAACATGCCAAACTACCTCGAGTCAACCTCGGATATCCTCTTTTCAGACATCAAATCCTCGAGCTACAACCCACACACCTGGCCTGCTGGACTGATGACTACTAGCGTGACCGCACTTCCTGACCAAGAGACTGGCCAGATAAAGATGCTGCATGTCCACATAGTCAGATTTCGAGAGTCATCTGGGGTGGCGTTGTTCATCAGTGCAGTCCATGGTGTTGCGGACGGTACCGGCTTCTACAGTTTCGTAAATCGCTGGGCAGACGAAATGCGAGCATTGCTGACTGGAGTGCCTGCGCCTGAGATAAGTGTCTGCTTTGATCGTGCGGTTCTTATCGGTGACCCTACTGATGAGAGAGCCGAGGTTGATGATCTCCTCCGAGTTAGTATTACAACCCCTCTGCCAGCAGCAATAGCCATGGGATCACTCTCTCCAATAGAGCGCAACAAGGCAATTCATGCCGGTACACAGAATGCTAACCACCAAGGCTGCCTCTACCGGATCGGCTACGACAAGCTTGCATGTCTGCGAGATGGTGTGCAGAAGTGCACAGTGGATGGTCCCCGGGTTTCAATTAACGATGCCCTGAGCGCACTGATCGTCAAGACGGTGTCTCAGGCGCAGTCTGCAAATATGGCTGAGTTTCTTAACTCGCCAAGCAAGCCTAGTGACATGGCGCATCTCCATTTGACCATCATTGCATGCGATTGTCGCCGCCGTCTTGGTATATCTGACATGAATTATATTGGAAATGCCCAATATCTTCCTATGACGACAAACCCAATCGAGAGAACCATCCAGGCAACAACGTTCGAAACACTGGCCGAGGTTGCAGTTAATATCAGACATGCTGTCGAACCGTGCACAGGCACCACAGATACGGGCCTATTTTGATGTGCTAAACCAGAACCCAACCCTTTTCATGGGCCCGGTTACCAGATCGATGATGTATGGGCTACATACAACCATATCGAATCCAGTCTCGGTTTGGACTGTACGACATAGACTTTGGATATGGAGCTGCGGATTTTGTTACTAGTCGCCCCACTCGATTTGCCTGATATAGTCAGCATCCTGCCTACTCGCCCACCAAGCAAGGATGTGTATATTTCCATTACTGACACACCAGCAGTGCTTGAGAGCATCCACAGTAACAACTTTTGGAGACGTTTTGCTGATTTTGTCTACTAGAATTAATTGTTGGAATTGCAATGCCAAGCCACTCCATCATAAATCAGACCGGGTACACTCAGAAACGGACTCAGGGAGGCCAGCTGGCCTCCTTGAACTCAGATATGCGTGTGTTTTGTCTGAGCCATCGTGATATCGAAATGTATCCACACTCTGGAGCCCACAAACCTTGTATAATAGCGCAATAGGACCTTCAATGAGGACGAGGTTCTCTGGAGCTTGATCTCCCTGTAGGTGCATATCCACTCCAAGGCCGTTTTGTGTACCTTCCACCATATTAGGAACCTGTGCCTAGCTGTTGCTGATCCATCCCACGGCTGTCTCCCTCAAATTCTCAGCTACATGCACTTTTCGCTCTCTGTCAGCAGTTGTTCCCCAAGATGCGGAAATTGCATCGTTTGGAAGCTCGCACGCCACTGTAATCATGTGAGGGGTAGATGCCAATAAAAGGAACCTGTGTCTCCAACCCACTAGGGGTGCATCATTCTCACACCCTTTATTGTCCCTTTTCACTGCGCTAATATGGCACACTCTATCAATTTTGTCACCTCACAGGTTATTCGCCTAAGCAACATCGATGCGGACCATTCTGTCATCAACTCTGATATTATCTTGTTCTACGAGAACACTACCAGCGATGCTGACTTTCTGAGCAGTGGAATGCTCAGAGAGGCTTTCTACAGGGCATTGGAGAAATTCCCTATATATCTCGGATACTTCAAACAGCGCACCGACGGAGGGCTCGCAATTGCCGTCGACAAGGATGACCTGAACATGCCAAACTACCTCGAGTCAACCTCGGATATCCTCTTTTCAGACATCAAATCCTCGAGCTACAACCCACACACCTGGCCTGCTGGACTGATGACTACTAGCGTGACCGCACTTCCTGACCAAGAGACTGGCCAGATAAAGATGCTGCATGTCCACATAGTCAGATTTCGAGAGTCATCTGGGGTGGCGTTGTTCATCAGTAGTTGCCATGGTGTTGCGGACGGTACCGGCTTCTACAGTTTCGTAAATCGCTGGGCAGACGAAATGCGAGCATTGCTGACTGGAGTGCCTGCGCCTGAGGTAAGTGTCTGCTTTGATCGTGCAGTTCTTATCGGTGATCCTACTGATGAGAGAGCCGAAGTTGATGAACTTCACCGGCTTGGTACTACGAACCCTCCGCCTGTAGCAATAGCCTTGTCATTGCTTTCCCCAATAGAGCGCAACAAGGCAATTCATGCCAGTATGCCAAATGCTAACCACCAAGGCTGCCTCTACCGGATCGATCACGACAAGCTTGCATGTCTGCGAGATGGTGTGCAGAAGTGCACAGTGGATGGCCCCCGGGTTTCAATTAACGATGCCCTGAGCGCACTGATCGTCAAGACAGTGTCTCAGGCGCAGTCTGCAAATATTTCTGGGTCTCTTGACCAGCCAAACAAGCCTAGTGATGGTGCACATCTCCATTTGACCACTATTGTATGCGATTCCCGGCACCGTCTCGGTATATCTGACATGAATTATATTGGAAATGCCCAGTATATGTCCATGGTAACAAGCACGGTCGAGAGGATCATCCAGGCGACCACGTTGGAGACGTTGGCCGAGGTTGCAGTCAATATCAGACATACTGTCAACCGCGCACAGGGGCCGCAGATACGAGCCTATTTTGATGTGCTAAACCAGAACCCAACCCTTTTCATGAGTCCGGCAATCATGGAAAAACTGTATGGGCTACATACAACCATATCGAATCAGTCTCGGTTTGGACTGTACGACATAGACTTTGGATATGGAGCCGCAGATTTTGTTACTAGTCGCCCCACTCGATTCGCTGGCATAGTCAGCATCCTGCCTGGTCGCCCACCAAGCAAGGATGTGTATATTTCCATTACTGACACACCAGCAGTGCTTGAGAGTATCTGCAACAACAAGTTTTGGAGACGCTTTGCTGATTTTGTTTACTAAGAGAACAAATAAATGGCATACTAGAATTGCTCTGACCACGATGCGAGCTCGGCTGCTAGTCAGCATGGATTGACACGTCGATAAGAGCATCACGGCGAACCGGTCATTTGAACGTGTCGGATGGTTGTTGGTACAATGGCGATCATGGACATCTCCCATCTTGATGGTCTGCTCAGCGCAGGCGCTTCAGCGCTGGCTCGCTGCTGCTGGCAGCAGAATCACCTGCTGCTGCATGCCTCTTGTGCGGGTTCTTTGTTTCAGGGGTGGTGCCAGAAGCATCGGTAGCAATGGCTGTAGAGCGACGGAACCGTTCAGGAATACTGCCTGAATCACAGAGTGACTGGAAAACGAGTCTGAAGTTTAGAACTGCTGCGAGGTCGCGGTTCAAGAGCCGAGACGAATAGGGCCGCCTGTATTGTGCTATGACCCGCTTACATGACTCGCTTGTACAGCAGAGAAGGCCATGGCACTTCACAGTTGGGTTCTTCGATCTCTGGTAGGGCCGCGGGTTGGGAACATGCCGGAATGTCTGCAGCGACTTTTCGCAGCAGAACAGGCACATCGACGATGTCCGGAATTCGTCGATCAGATAAACTTCAAAGCCATTATGCTTGAACTTGCCGCGCCATCCCTTACCACGAATTGGTGCATGGTGTCGGGCCATCGGCGCACTCCAATTGCCCATGCGCCTTAAATGGCTTTGATGTTAGATCTGCAACCCGGCCCCACACATCCCACACAGATTGTGTGATCCCTTGGACCGGGTCGTGTGCACAGACTGGGGGTGCTGGTGCATATGAATTGTGAAGTGCTGCTGCAGTGTCTGCTGCTTTCCTTGCCTCTGTTGCTGCCCTCTTTGCTGCGTTGATCTCTGTAACCTGCTCGCGTGTTTTCGAAATAAACACCTGCTTGATTATTTGCTTGTCTAAGTGCACATGGCCTGGGGTCCATGACGTCCGCAGAGGCAAGCATTGGGGAGGAGACTTGCCAAGCTGCTCATTCTCGATAAGCTGGCATAGGCGAATATATGCACGCAGATGCTTAAGTGGATTTGCCTTGGCATCATAGTATCGGCTGTCTTTGGCGAATCTGTACTTGGCATCATAGGCATTAAGGACTGGCGCCAGCTTGTTGTAGATTGCAAGCATCGGTGGGGTGAGCACACTGAGATCAGGGTGCCTAGAGGCAACTGCCTGGCAGAGCTTCTGTGCAGGTCTATAAATATACACTTGACATGCGTTATTGAACTCAGCCTTGGACACATTGCCCATTGTACTGTGCAGTGTGTTTTTGCGGCTGCGAATATCAATCAATTTGGCCAGAATACGCTGTAGGCAAGTGCCATAGTGCAACACAATGTTGTTCTTGTATGCTGTCATCAGCTCGGTATCCACATATGTTGCTACCTGATTCATTTCGCGTACTCCATGTAGCTCGATATCGCCATTATGCAATAGATAATCATAAATATGGTATCTAACTACATCACCGAAATCTGCGCTCGACAGTTCTGATTTGTCCTTCCGATTGACGAAATCCTCGGTAGATATGACAGTCTTCGCCTTCAGGTTGCGATAAATGAATAAATAAATAAAACGAAAAAAACCCTTTTTTACAAATGTTGCTGGGTCAAAAGCATCCCTGTCAGCTAGTTGATGGAGTAATATCCATCGTGCAAGCATGTATGCATGCTCTTTGGTGATATTGACGCTGTGTACAAATTGCTCTAGGCGGGGCAACATAGAATCACAGAAGCCAATACCACCAAGTGATGTCTTTATGACAGTAGTGCTGTGGGTAATATTCATTTGAGAAATTCAATAGGCAAGTAAGAAGAGAAATGATGCTGTTCAGTTTTGCTGTATTGCAGATGCATAGCATTAAGAATTTTTTATTATTAAAAATGATCTGGTTTGCATAGTCCTTGGGGCCCTTAGCACTGATACAGTCTCTTGAATCAGTCTATACAGACTGGGTCTATTGTGGCCCAAATACTACCGCTTACGCATGTTCATAAGACAAATTAATTTATAAAATAAACCCACAAATATTGCATGACCGCTAGAAGAGATATATGGCCTTATTCAATAGGTGCTCATAGATAAATATCCTAAGAGCGTTGCGCAGCTGGTGATGATCACCATGATGATGCCATGGAAGTTATCAGGCCGACCGACAATGAGAGCAGCTCTTGCGCTGAACCAATGGAGATACCTAGTGGAGACCTATGACCACTACAACCACAGCTTTCTGCCCCAGTTTTACTGATAAGGTCAGCTGCTGCACAAGATCAAAAGGAGTTTACAGAGCAAGCCACCCAAACTCGCTTCGAGGTTTAAAAATTTTATTTTTTAACGAATAAAATGGTTCTAGCGGACGATCGGACACTTTTTTGACTAAAATTTTATATATTGCTAAAGATTGAGCGATATGGTTAAAAAAAAGCCCTAAATGAAATCCACAGGTATTACTCAGAGGGCCTCGCCATTCTCTCTCCAGTACTGGTCGAGCCCAATTTTGCCATTATCCCATCCACGCTTGCCGGCCTTGTACTGCTTGGCCTTGTCCTCAAACGAGCTCAAGTTAATCGTGTCGACGGTGCGTTGTGCCAGCAGCAGCCAGTTGATCTTTTGCGGCATCTCGTAGTCTTCAGGAGCTGTCGGGGCATTGTGGTTAAAAATGCTGCCCAGCCACAGCCCACGTATGGCCTTGGCAACATGCAGATCATCATTCTGCACAGCCTTTGCAAACACAACCTTCCACTGTTCATCATCGCTGTACTCTACATCGGTAGCGAACGAGACATCGTCGGCCGCGAGCTCATTGGCGCGATAGAACTGCGGGCAATGCCTGAGAGTGAAGTAGCGCAGCACAACAAAAGCATAGGTGCGCAGGACCCTGATCTTCTGCTCAAGGGTGAGCAAGTTGAGGATCGCCGGTACAAAGTATGAGGACGTCAGGAGATGCATGATGAAGAAGTCAAACTGGTTCTTGTATCCAGGCTTGGTTGTTGCGCCATACATGAGCGCAATTACACCCTGCAGCTCGCGGAACTTTAGCTCAACGCACTCGTCGGTTGGATACACCTCCCAATGCTGCAGGTACTCGAGTGCGACCTGGTCGCTGATGGGGCCATCTTCCTTGTACGTGGTCTCATACGGAATGTCCTGGACGCGCCTGTCGTTCCGCATGTTGTCAAGCACCTTCATCAGTGGCAGTGTGCCAACGGTCTTTTCAATGGCGTGTGCCTGGAGTGTGGTCTGGAAATTAAGCTCGTGAACGCATGCGTTTGCCAGACCCGTTGCAACAATAGCAGCGCTGTCAAACTCGACGCCATAGCCGATCTGAATCAGCGGGTGAACTAGACCGCAAAATACAAGCGGGTAGATCTTGTCCTCGAACATGTAGCGCACCAGCACAGATTTCCAGTCACCGCCCTCTGCGTCGATCTCGTGACGGAAGAACGCCACAAAATCAGTGTAGTATTCCTCCTTGCCAAGGTATTCGTGCACAGTGTCCTTGGTGATTACGACACCAGCGACAGGGTCAGGCAAGGGGCGCTGCATTGGGACGTTCTTGTCGTAGATGTCCTGCAGGCGCTCCTGGGATGCACCCAGAGACAGGGATGCCAGCAGATGGTGGATGTTGTGGTTGTGGAACTGTATGTAGTTGAAGAAGACGTGGTGTTCAAGGTAGTCGCGGGCACACAGACGCTCTGCCTCGCGCAGAGTGCTGCCACCGATATCTGCCACACGCAGAGCGCACGGTGCCTTGCCCAGCTTCATACCGGTCTCCTCGATGACCGAATAGTCAGAGTCGTCATGCTTGGTAGTAGGAGCCATTGAAGACTAGTTCTTAGATTGGAAGGCTGCTTTGTGGTTGTGAGAAAAGGGTTGGGAAGTGCTCCAAAAGTTGGTAGTGATGGCGTTCATCTCTGATGCCATCACCCGGGCCCTATTTATATGTACTTGCAGTCAACAGGCAGCCCTTTCTCCGTCTCTTGCCTGACGTCGCCTTTGATCATTACTGCTCTTAAAACTGAGAAAAATAGCCGGAATAACAAACACGCTGCAAGTCCCTTCTAGTCTTGCACCCTTGCCCATGTGACGGACCCGAGTACGACATTTCTGTGCTTGCTATAAGCAACACAATTTCCGAGCTCAGGGGGAAAGAAGAGAGGTCTGTGCTCGGAGCTGCAATGGGCGGACCTGTTCTCGCAGCGAAGTATTTCCATGCTCCGACAGAAAACCCAATTTATGCTACAAAGGGAAGGAAGAATTGGTAATACAAGCTTACAAATCAACACACAGGTGTGCTTTTCTGCCAAAGTCCGGTATCCTGCCAAGCAAAAGAGAGGGAGTGTTGTAGGCGAATCAGTTTTTTCTCTAAAGCATGCGGCAACGTCACACGCGCGCAGATAATCTCGAGCGTTATCCTGATAATCTAGTATGGCTTGATATCTCTCCAGGAGCTATCGTACCCACTGGTCTCCGCTTCAGACGACACCAGTTCTTCGAGTGACATGTACCCAGCTTCTTCGACCGAGGCGCAGTCTGTTCGCCTTATCCGCAGCCCAATGGCAGGTTGGCATAGGAGAATGGCGCCGCTTTCAGAGCCGGCGCACATTAGTTCGACAGTGACGCATGCAGGCAATTGTCCCTCGACAAAAACTCCGAATGGGTCGCGAAGGAACTTTAAAGTGGTAAAGGAAATATCGGCGTTCGACGCCACTATTCTGTAAGAACTCGCTAGCTTTGACAATATCGTCAGCGGCAACCAGCGACAGGAACGGGATGCCCTGGAGGTCGGTCGCATCAACGTCAATAATCTGATCGATGCTGTTGGTCAAGAAGGTAATGGTCGGCCCATGCGGCGTTCGGCCATCCATTCGCTCCAAGCTATCAAGAACGATGCATGCCTGGATAAGCGTGCGTGCCGATTCCTGTGCTTGCCTTTGCGAATCCTGCTGGGGCACAGCTGTAATGGTGTTGCCTTGGCCAGACACTTCGCTAATTGCCTTCTTGATCTGTGTCAGTGTTTCCATTCTGCTCTCGTCCTTGGATACATACCGGAAGCGCTTGATGTGGTTGCGCTGCATCATGTGCTCGGCCTGCCAACTTGGATCGTAGGATCCAACAATAAAGGTGATGTTGCTGCAGACAAATGAGATGGTACGGACCACAATAGCCGAGCCATCAGACGTCGTGACATGTACATAGCTGATGAATATGTTGTCAGTTGTGTGTCTGGCAAAAGTTGCCGGATATGTCTCCAGGCTCTCACCCGTGATAAACTCGTTCGCTGAACTGCCAACGCAGTCGTGTGGGTTAAGGTTTATAATATCGTACATGTTTGATGACACAAATAAGATACGCAGCTCGTCAGATGTATCATGGACACCAAGCCAGCTCCCGGCACGGTAGGGCATCGTCTGGTAATAAAAATGAATTTAGGTAAAATGAGGGCTGAAAAAGAGACGAAGGTGAACCTTCCAGAGAACACAGCATGAGTACGAGCGCATTCTTAAGCCACACGCACGTAGCGAGTAGCGATAGACATGCTACAATGATGCTAACAAAGGCAAACACAAATAACTGTGCCACAAGTCGGGAACCATGCTACTGCCCTTATTGCCCAAATATTGTAGACGTAGGTTTGTTCATACAGGCAGGAGGTGGGCAATCAATGGCATACGTAATGCCATAGCTGAGAAATGCCACACCGAACTCGCAACCGGATTCGCCAGCAGCCAACGGCTAGGTTGGCAGGATTAGCAAAAAAGGTGTCGACTACACATGTGCTTTGTTCCATTGACCAGCCTGTTTGTTTGCCATGGTACATGCCAATTGAACTCGAAGCCAGACTGCTATGTGGCTCAGCACGTGGGGGATGTCGCCACAGCTCAGATGCCATGCATACCCCTGATCATGATCAAATTGGCTGATTCTGATCACGCGCTGATTCCAGAACCGACGCGCGTTGGTCGTGAGGCTTGTTTACATTATTTTCAACTCCTGCTCGCTCTCTTCTTCACCGCTCTTTTCCCTCTTCACCCAGTATCCCTTAGAAATAACCTCCGATACCTTTTCCAACCACGATGCCTGTACAGACGCTGGATCTCTCTGAAAAATGCGATGAGCTCTTGTCTCTCCTGAAACGCGTATCTTCGGCGAAGCGGTTCGTCGTGGTCACTGGGGCTGGAATCTCAGTAAACTGCGGCATCCCCGATTTCCGCTCCTCTGGCGGCATATTCCAGCAGATACAAAAGAGGCACCCGAACCTGGTAACCAGCGGACGTGACCTGTTTGATGCATCAGTTGTATTCCGGTCGCAGAAAGCGGCTGATGTATTTTACGAGTGGATGACCAGCCTGCGAGGACAATTCAGGAAGGCAGAGCCAGGCCCTGTGCACAGGTTTATCAGGACGCTGGCGGATCGCGGATCATTGCTACGGAACTACACGCAGAATATCGACGGATTGGAGGCCAAAGCCGGGCTAAATGTGTGGGATCCAAACGGCGATGTAGCGTGGCAAAAGGCAGACACCGTGCCGCTGCATGGCAGCATGGAGCATTTGAAATGCCAGCTGTGCTCGAGCACGTACCCGTTTGACGGCAACCTGGGTGCCGGCGACGCGTGCCTGGATTGCTCAACCCGGTCTTCGATCCGCGAAGCTATGGGCCGGCGCGCATTGCCATCGGGGAAGCTCCGCCCCACTGTTGTTCTATACGAGGAGCCGCACCCGCATAGCGAGGATATTGCCAAGATAATATCGCACGATACGCGCGCTCTTTCGTCACGCCGCAGCACATCCAAGCTGACCGACGTTGTGCTTGGTGTTTGGCACGACACTCAAGGTGCCTGGGTGCAAGCAGCTGGTGAAGCAACTGGCAGGCGCGGCGACGCTGACGGTGGTGGTTAACAATGAGCCGGTGTGCGGGAAGGCTTGGGATAGCGTTGTTGATTTCCAGGTTATCGGGGCTGCTGAGGAGTGGTGCGCCAAGGTCGAACGGCTGTGGAACGCGCAGACAAAGATAACGCAGTGGACCAAGGCACGCAAGAGCGCGAATGTGCTACGGGAGACAGGCAAGAGCAGGGTGGCCAAGGAGAATGCTGTGAAGAAAGAGGACGCCCCTGCCAACTCCAAGACGCCTACGGGCTCAAAGAAGCGCTCTAGGGGTACCGACGACGGCGATAATAATGCTGATAAGGAGACACAGCCCAAGAAGGCAAGGCGGCACCAGAACGACGAAAACTATGTCATTGACCATTCGGCTTGCCGTTCACTCCGCTTGGCCGAGAAAAAGGATCTCAGACCGACAGTCTGCTTGTAAATTAAAGTTTCTTTCCCATTTCAAAAAATCTCTACTCTTCGCCAGCCTCCATAGCAGACTGCATTTCGCTCAGCTCGTTCTGCATAGCTTTGCTCTTTTCAATGCCCGAATGGCCAAGTCCTTGCGGCCACCACGCTTTGCCTTGAGCGCCCAGTCCTTGGCTGTGGCTAGTTCCTTAGTGACGCCGTCCATGTAATCCTGAATGGAGATGGTACCAGCACCGACTTGAGCAGCAACGACGCTCATGCGGAGCTTGATGGCAGAAGCGAGTTCTTGGAGCTGGCTGGCGGCATCATGATCGGCAGATTGGATGCGGGTGGGGATTTGGGCGAGCTCGAGCTCCAACACGGCGTTGGATAGTATATCATCCATAGAGTCGAGGTGCAGAGCGATGTCGTCCATTTCCTGGGATGTCGCGTCTGCCAGGGGTTGTCCTTTGGTTCAGGAGCCTTTGGTTCAGGATCGGGTTTCTGAGCAGCTGGATCAACCACCGCGGGGTGGGGTGGCTCCTGGGAGCCGTCTACTGACTTTGGCATCCACTCGCCCCTTTGCCTCTGCGAGCCAGTGTGGCGGCTGCGCTGGCTCTTCATTGTCTATATAGATCCACCTCTCTACGTGCTCAGAAATCTCCTGCTGATTCGATAGTGGCAGCCTGAGTCTCACTGCCACATCCACAAACACCGGCCCGCCTGCCAGAGTCTTTCCACCTCGAGTCCCACTGGTATCTGCACCAGCCTTCATCTCCACCAGCGCGGTGACTTCGGATCTCGTGCGCAAATCGGCCAGCGGCACAGATCCACGGCCGATAAGCTGCGAGCCCCAGAGCAGCCCGTTGTACTTGTAAAACTCGACCACCAGCCTGCCGCGCTCGATCCAGCGCATCAGCGGGCGTGGGTGCTGGCGGTCAATGATGGCGATGTTTTGCGAATAGTCCAGACCGACGTCGCCCGAGTCGAACTCGCTGAACTTGATGGTCCGCGCATACGCCTTACTGGGCTTGTCTCTGGGCCAGCTGATCTCCCACTGCACAAACGAGTCAGCGCTGCCATTCAGCGTTGCCTCCAGGTCCCCGTCCGACACTACGCGCTTGATGGCGATCTGGAGTTCATTTACAGAGATGTCCCGGCGCTGGTCCACGGGCGCTGTCCATGTGACTTCGTGGTGCAGGAACGGCAGGCGGGGCCAGGCGCTGGTTAGCCTGGTATGAGGCGACCGTGGCAAGGTCGGCCTGTGCGCGCTTCTTGTACCGATGGAACTCGAGCGCGCGCGGTTTATCTCCGGCCCGCAGGTAGTGGGCGGCGAAGACGTGTGGCATGTGAGATCTGCAGCTCCAGCTGCTCCGTCATGGCACCAAAGTCAACGGCAACCCGGGCAAGGTTTTGGAGCTGCGGGTCGTCGAGAAATACCCGTGCGGTTGGCCCGGGCGTAGAGGAGGACTGTGCAGGCGTGGAAACCGCTGCAGTGCGTTTGGGTGCTGGTGACGTGACGCCCTTGGCTGGGGTTTGGCTGGCTGATGCAGCTACGCGGGGAGCACTGGTCACTGGCGGCTCAGGCGCCGGCTGCGTGGCCAGGTCAGGTGTTTTGGGCTTTCTAGGCCCAGGCGCTGGCAGCACCGGTGATTCAGGTGCTTTTGGTGTGGGCGACTCAGGAGCTGTAGGCTTGGGCGGCATAGCAAACCCCTTGGGCAATGGCTGGCCTGAGCGTACGCACTTTGTCCGCCTCCTGCACTGCCTTCATCTGCATAAGCATCCCACGGGCTATGTCCATATCGCCCTGTCGTTTGGCTGTCAGTGCGGCACTCTTGAGCTCTGCTGTCCGCTCGTTTAGGGCTTCCAGCAAAGCACTGTTGTCAGGAGCCTTGGCAGGCTTGGCGGTTTCTTCTGGCATCGCCGCACCGCCATACTGCGACAGCTCAGCTAATAGCCCTGGGTCGTTCATATCCTCCTCGGTGACCTCGACACTGTCGAGTATTTTGTCGTCCTCGTCGAACGCCATCGACGCAGCTGCATTTTGTGATGGCTGTCGTGCTGGTGTTTTACGGGCAGGGGGGCTCGACAGGCCCATCTCGCTGCGCAGAGCCGCAAGCTCGCCCAGCAGCTCCGGGTCGTTCAAGTCAGTGGCATCAACGTCATCGCCGTTCGTCGTGGTCGAGATCCAGTCCAGCTATGCCAGAAAGGTCGCTAGATGTGTCGGCGAGGGGCTCAGTGGCGCAGCGGCAACGCTGGGTGTGGCTGTCCGTGGACTGCGCGAATTGCGGGCAGAGCCGCGGGCACGGCCTGATATAAGATACATGGTACGGGTGCTTGAGAGTAGGTTTAGGAAACAAAAAAAAAAAAAAGAAAGGTGACGTGCCAAGCAACTGCTATTGCAGCAGAGTCATGGGTTAAAGCTAATCGGCAGTGATCTGGTGATTGCTTATCGATGCCAAATTCAATCGATAAGCCCGCACGCCCAGCTGCTAAACTCGGTGCTCATCGGGCTTGCACCATGTGTGCACCTCTCAGTGACGCGCCAATAAATTGGCCGCCCTTGCTATTTTCCCCACGGCCACTAGAAGTCTGCTGCCTTGCAGGCATCCCGAATCGAGGCTGGCCTTTCACATTCGGTGGCAAGCGGAGATGCCCCTCTGCCAGGGCTTGATTAATAGTCGGCCGTCGAAAGGAAAAAGCGACAACATCAAAATATCCTCACTCCGAACCAATTTATGCGTGCAATGCAGCAAATTAACGCACTCTGTTTTGTTGTCATCCAGCGACGATATCTGCGCAATCTTCAAAGGCCAAAATGTCCGTTGAGCGACAGAAAAGTTATTGTGACCCTTGGGCGCTGCAGTGGCGGATTCTCAAAGAGGAAGGAACATGACGCATATAAATGCCCCCGCCCGGCCTTTACCCAAAAGCAATTTTCCGTAGAGTCACTTTCCTCGCCCAACCGCTCCCTCCTCACTAAATCTTTTTCACAGTCTTTTTGTTGTTACACGCCTGAGGTACTCCTTTCCTGGCCCCTTAAAAAGACTCTGCCGTCATCCAATTCTTTTCTCTCTTTTGTTTGTTTCACTTCTCTCCATTCACTTTTTTTAGCACCCTCAATTGAATATACACCCAATTTGGTTCCGCCTAATTTTAAAACAACGACCGATACCTGCTATATACCGACACATAAAATGCCTTTAGTATCACCAATGCCGGCCATGAAGCTGCGTTCAGCACCTGTGGCCGAGCTCAGCGGATTCGTGGCCAGCACTAGCAACACCACCTCGAGGAAGTCGCCAAAGAAGCAGCCTCCCTTTGCGTACTCTGCACGTCGTGCACCCATTGTCAACAGCGTGTCAAAGTCGGCAACAACAGATCAGCACACGCGCGTGCTGGAGCTGCTGCGCGCAGCCCTCACCGCCTCTCCTGAGACTGAGAAGCCCGCCGAGACGGCAGGCAAAGACAAGCGCCAGAAGCTTTTTGAGCTTCGGACAGCATTTATTGGGGTGTTGCGCGAGCTGCAGATGCCGCAGGCCGACAGCATCATGTCTGTGAACGAGCTGCTGCAGAACCGCTCCGAGCTGGGCCTGCTGGACCTGGCCAGCGTATCCGAGTTCTGCCACAGCGAGCTCGACGACTCAGCGAGCTGCATCGACGAGGACGCAGCGCCAATGCTGCCGGCGTCGTATTCATCGGATGACACAACGCTGCTGGGCACAGACGACGAGCTGTTTGCGGAACGTTCGGCTGACTCGGGGCGGCCCTCAAAGACGAGCTTTATTGAGAGCTGGGCGCACAATGGCTTCTGGCGTGGCGTTTCGACGCGGTCATGGATGAGCCCTCAGGAGCGCCGCAGCCGCCGCCGCACGTCCGCATCGTCTGACTCCACGCTTGTTGCTCCCTACGCCGTGCCCGACCACCTGGGCATCTGCTGGCCGCTGGATGACACTGCACGCGAGGCAGCGCGCAGCTGGGGACGGTTCTATGCGGACCTGGGCGACACGCGCGTGCCTAGCCGGTTCCGCACGCCCGACAACTCGCTGGCCATGCTGGCGACCGAGCAGCTGATGATGCGCAACGACAAGATTGTGTGTCCGCTCAAGAACCGTCTGCAGGAGACCAATCCGAAGCGCCAGCAGTTCGAGGAGTACGTGCGGGCCACGGGCAGTCTGCCGCCACCGGCCGTCTCCAGCGACTTCACAAAGTCGCCGCTTCGCAACGAGCTCTGAAGCGGCTGTTTCCCACGAGCTGGTCCCTCATTCTGCGGCCGCTGCTGCTGCCGATGCTGCTTGGGTAAATCCGAGTTTCACACTGACATTATGCTGCCGGAACTTTTGCCCCTTTCGCCCAAGCCAGGCGGCATGCACCTCCTCCCCAACCAAAACCCTTTTACACATGGACGCGAATCTGCATCCAGCACATCATCGCAAACTTGTATTTCACAACCTGGCATTCCCTACCTCACTCTCTCAATATCTATTGTACCAACACATAAATCTCCTTCCCCCCTTGCAGTGGCCCACTGCCACACTGACAAAGGAAAAAAAGTGACCCTTCAATAAAACTGCAGTCAGCAGGCAAGAAAACAGCCAAGCCAGCTCAGATGACGGTGGACAAATTTTCTAATTTGGGCAAGAGCGCCTTGGATGCGGCATGTGGACACTGAAATTGCGCAGGAACATGAGAAGGAAGCTAGGAGTAAAACTTGATTTCGGAGACTTTCGGAGCACATCCGATCTACACATTGACGTCACGGGGAAAACAGCTGCCTGAGCCGCTCTCTGCGGGTCTGTGAGTGGGGCGAATGCGAATGCGAATGCGAATGCTGGCTCTCGACATGGTGATCTTCGAACCGCTCATCCTCAGCCTCGTCGCCGGTCGCGTCCTCTTCAATGGTGCGCCTGAACCGCCGGTCATTTGGCGATCTGTGCGGCGACTCGTACTCCTGGTCGTAGAACGCATCATTGGGATTGGCCAGCCCAGCTGACCTTGCCGGCGCCTCAGTGGTGCGGGGTTCCTGCGCAACTGGCCGAGAGCGCGACGGCGAATCGTGGATGGACTCGTGGCAGTGCTTGCAAGCCTGGGCTGCTGATGGCGGGCGAGCTGGGCGGGGGCGGGCTGGCGGCGGCGTGGGTGCGCGGATGCTTCGTGGCCGGACAGCATCGCCACGGTACCCGTCGTGGACTATTTCAGTTGGCGGAACTGGGACGGCGACCGGTGGCTGGACGGAGCGGCGTGTGCGGCCAGTGATCATCGAGCGAAGCGAGCGTCTTGAGCCTTCTGCAGGCTTGGCTTGCGGGTTATCCAGCCCGACAGTCATGGCCACGCACGATAGCACAAAAATCAGAATCCAGAACGCCAGGCCCATGCCAGCAAGCACCAGGAACGCCTTACTGGCCTGACAAATGCCTACCAGTAGCCCGCCCTCTTCAATAACCGACTTGCCAGATGACAGGCCAAGCATTGTGAGGTTGGCACGGAGATGACGGAAGATGTCACATGGGTAGTGGATTGGCAGCGGGTTGCGGTAGGCAAAGCTGACGATAACGATCCAGAGCACTGAGAATATAAAGCCGAACAGGAAGAGTCCCGCAGAATGGAATAGGCAGGTGCAGTATTTGCCAGCGTGCGGCGTGCCGCGCACCAGCGCGCCTAGCATCAGGAAGAATGCAATGATGGTGCTAAAGATTGTGACGATATACGAGTACACAAAGGTCCAGTTGAGATGGATGTACCAGCCCGTGGCACTGTTTGTGTACAGATGCTGGGCGACTAGTGCCCCAAATGTGCCCATTGAGGCGATTAGCTCAAATAATATTGCAGTGAATAACAGTGGGAATATCATTATTTAACAGAGTTGGTGTCTTGAGGATTATGAGGGCATTGGGAAGGATCCTGAACTTTGTTGTGGCCGTGGCCCTGGCAATATGAAGGCTGTTTGCAACATCGCACCTCTGATGCTTGCACGTAGTGTACTGGCCAACTGATATGTCTTGCTGCCTAGAATAACTGTTATAAAACCATCTTTTACATTCCTCAACCGCCCGTTTTGGGTGGTTATTTGTTTGCTGCCGCCGAAATACCACAACCGCTGGCACTGTCATCATGTGCAGACACGCCAGACTTTGTGCATGCAGAAGCAGTATCGCCTGTGGGAACCAAGCGCAGCTAGATGTTTGCTTGATAGGTCGATGACATAGCCACAGCCAAGCATACTACTACCATCGGGCAGTATAGCGCGTCAAGCTACTAGGCACATCTGCATGGCTGGTGGTTTTTGCTGTCGCCGTTACATGGAAGATTCCAATAATCAGGATTAGAGTTTTGCAAGAAGCCAGGTTCGTCGTAATCCGACCCGGCAAAAACAATGGCCCGATTCTCGGAATCACAGCCGTGGTGGCGGAGGACCGAACAGAGATCTTCACACCGACAGTTTTGATTCCCTCCCCCTCTAGCCAACCTCAAGTATGGAGTAAGCTTGGTTTGGGACTGAGATGACAGAAATGGTCTACTACGTCGTTGGTGGAAATTGGAGGATAGAGATGGACCGATAAGAGCGGACATTTCTCTCTCCGGCACAGACACCGTTTCTTGCTTGTAGACCACATGTGCATGAACCAGCTGACCAGGGCATATGCTGCCTGCCCCCTCGAGCTGTCCAAGAAACCAATATAGCGAATAATTAATTGCGCAGCCTGCCAATTATGCAGACAGCACCGGTTCTGATATTAATCAAGCTGACCAGCTGCCCGGAATAAATGGCCTGCAGGTTCTTCTCATGAGCGTCCCCGCCTGCTTCAGGCTGGCAAACTAGCAAATAGTTATACCAGGATGTAGCAAAACAACGGCAGAATCAGGCAAATAGGGATAATCCCTCCTTGTCTTGGCTAAAAAAAAGCTACGAAATAGGATCCTGGCACATCTGCGCTATAGTTGGTTTGGATAAACCTGCTCGAAGCGACATTGCAAGCAGGACGCATCATTGAAAGTACGCTTAACACCTGCTTCCGATGTCAATCAGCCATGCCTCACGCATCCATGTGAACCGCCGCCGTCCAGATGCAGCCTGGCACCGCATGTGGTCTTCATTTTTAATACCCGCACAAGTGTGCGAACAAGAACCGCCTGACACGTCAGATCATGCTTTTATGCCAGTGGTTGAGATTGGCTTTTGCTGAGCGGGATTTGCTGATGCAGCTGTACCCGCCCCGTAGATTGTCAATAGTAGCCGACTGCACCATGATTTTGCGCAGGAGCGGAACATGGGAGACAAACAACGGTGCTGTCGCTCTGCTAGCTGGAGAAATATCAAAGCTAATGGTGCGGACGGAGCCAAGGCTCGAATGCAAACTGTATCCCATGTCCAAGCACAGATACTACGCGCATCACTGCGTATATAAATGAGCTGACATCCGGACTCTCCTCTCATTCTACATCCTCCACCCCTCAACCCTCTCCACCTTATACCTCGATACCAACCAAAAGATCCTTCTGGCTAAGGACTTTTCCTTTTTGACGTCCAATTCTAAAGCTTCTACGTCCCGACTAATTACCAATCCTACCAGACCCGCCCAAAATGCCCTCTCCTATCCTTGCGACGGCAGCATTTGCAGCCCTCTCCTCGTTTGCCGCAGCTACCTACAGCTCCACCTGTTCTAATAACATGGTGACCTACTGGGGACAGAACAGCTGGGGTGGCAGCCACCTCAACGATCCTGCGAACTGGGAAAAGGACCTCGCCGAATACTGCCAAGACGACACTTTCGACGTCATCAACCTCTCTTTTGTGATAAACTATAATGTTACTGGCCTCCCCGTCCTTAATCACGCCGGCCACTGCGAGACCAAGTTCAATGGCACCAACACCCTGACATGCCCCGGAATTGGCAAGGATATCAAGACCTGCCAGGCCAACGGCAAGAAGATCGTGCTGTCGCTCGGCGGCGGTGGCAACCCTACTTACTCGCTCGGCTCATCGGCCGAGGGAGTCCAGTTCGCCAATACTGTCTGGAACATGTTCCTTGGCGGAACACACCAATATAGGCCATATGGTGATGCGGTCCTGGATGGTGTTGATCTGGATATCGAGTCTGGCGCTAACGGCGGCTATGCGGCGTTTATTGCGCAGCTGCGTACGTACTTTGCCAGCGCCTCCAAGCAGTACAT
The DNA here is from genome assembly GCF_002104995.1 of Linderina pennispora. Lineage (NCBI taxonomy): Eukaryota > Fungi > Kickxellomycota > Kickxellomycetes > Kickxellales > Kickxellaceae > Linderina > Linderina pennispora. The sequence continues at coordinate 489,264 of NW_024468250.1, read as the reverse complement.
CGTTTCTGCTGCTCCGCAGTGCGTCTACCCGGACTCGAGCCTTGGCTCTACCCTGAACACTGCCTGGATCGACAACAACTATATTCAATTCTACAACAACCCGTGCAATCTGGTCAACATCAACAACCAGTGGAACTTTGACTACAAGAGCTGGGACGCGCTGGCAAAGAAGAACCCGAATCCGAACTCGAAGGTGTACGTCGGCCTGCCTGCTGGACCAGGCGCCGCTGGCAATGGGTACATTGAGCTCAACACGCTTCAGGCGGATTTGAAGCAGCTGTACACCAACTTCACCTCGACCTTTGGCGGTGTCATGCTGTGGGATGCATCGTGGTACTCAAACAACCAGGGGTACGTGAAGGGCCTGTCGAGCTGGGTCAAGGCAAACATGCAGTGCGGTGCTACTCCTCCGACCAGTACTACTGCAGCGCCGACCACCACGACCGCCGCTCCTACCACTACTACTGCCGCACCTACCTCGAGTGCCCCGGAATCTACGTCCACCACTGCTAGCCCTACCAGCACCGTCGCCTCCTCAACAAGTACCACAGCCTCTCCGACTTCATCTTCAACGACAACCTCTGCTCCTGCGCCAACTTCGACCTCGGGAGGCGGTCCTGTCGCTGGTGGCTCGTGCTCGTCACAGGGAGCTGTCCAGTGCGCAGATACTAGTGGCAAGAACGCTAACTATTTTGCTTGTAACAACGGGGCGTGGCTCCAGCTGTCATGCGGTTCTGGAACTGCATGCTTTTCGTCAGGCTCGTCCATCTATTGCGACTGGCCGTCTGCTTGAATGGTTTCCTAACCCTCTGCTCTATTTTGCACACTACAAGTGCAAGCACTAGATAATGAACCGATGCAAAAACACTGATCTACCCACTTTTGAACCCACACATGCGGTTTTATTGATACTATCTATGCGGAATTGGCTATGTGCGTGGTTGCGCATATTGAACGGCAGCTCTGGTTGTGGTTACGCATTTCTCCAGCAGGGGCACTCTAGAATGTCCTTCTCATGCAGAGCTACTGTCGTTGTCCAATAGACTCGATCGGTTCTATTTTTTTTTTTGCTCAATTTACTTGCATTTTGCCCCACCGACCATCAACCATAAGTTGTGGATCGAGCCGCCCTTGGTCATGCCAAGGCGCTGGCCGGGCGGTGGAGATGGAAACCCTTGAACTATTAACCTCGTTGATGAGTGCTCCATCTGGAAATGCTGGCGACTGATCGTTTTGCGGGGCTCTTGGGCCCTTCTTAACACTGGCGTAGCTTTGAAGTACGAGCCGGGGGCCTTGCATCACCAAATGTTCTTGGCTTTTGAACGGATCTGAGGGGTACCAACAATAGTTCAAAAACTGCATATTTCTCATACCAGACATACTAGGAGAGCCAGCGCCAGCATTTTTGCGGATGCTGCCTGCTGGCTGGCCGTGGCGGACCGCGGCATAACTTGGTTTGTCGACTCGATTCTTGGGCCGGTGACTACGACATTGTACCCGTCATTGTCGTCGGTTGCGTAGTCCTGGCTGTCGCCAGCAGTGCGCAGGCGGGCCAACGCATCTCTATCCAACGTCGTAAACCCGACTCGCGTGTTGTCGACGTCAAACGAGATGGTCCGGTTCATGAAAAAGGGCAAGCCTAGGATCCACTTGTCTTTCGGCCCACCGACCTGGAACGCAGACATGCAGCCGTGCTCGGGCACACCGTCGCCCAGAATGTACTGGCTGGGCGAGATAGGAATCGTGATGTTGTTCTGACCATCTCTACCTGCTAGACGGAAGCGGAAGGTCGGCCCAGTAGTCGATACACCGCAGTCAACACCAAGACCGTTGTCTGACGCACCGATTATGCGGTTGATGAGCTTGGCAACTGGCGACGGACAAAGGATTGTGGTGGTTCCCGAATCCAGCAAGCCGACACCACGTGTCTTGATCTTGAGCCGCTTGCGCGTGGGCAGCTGCAGCAAGTCAGCAGAACGCTGAGGTAGTGGTATGGGCAGAAACTGGGTGGTTTCACCTGTCAGGTCGACATCGATTCCATAGACATTGACGGCCCAGAACGCCGGTTGTGTCACCTTGATCCATGTCGTTGTTGTTTCATTGCTATCTGGCGGTATACCAAGGTCGAGGCGGCCACCAGTATCACCAAGCGTGAAGCTGAATCGGTTTGCGTTGAGCTTTTGCTGATCAGCAAGCGCAAATAATGGCGGATCAAGCCCCTGAGTGGCCAGTGTCGGGAAGGCGAGGCCAAAGAGACCGTCGAACTGGGCGTCGAAATCGGGCGTCATCTCGACTGCCTCACCGAACGATGCGTTTCTGATACTCATTGATCCCCATTGGAGGGTGTCGTGCGCAGCCTGGATCGTGACCATGCCAGTTCCATACTCAATCCCGATCTGGTTGGGTAGGCGGCCGCACAGTAAGGGTGCGTATGTAGATGATGCATTTGGGTTGAATTGGTTGTGTCGTGTGCAAACTGGGTTAGCACATCTCGTGCTGGGAACCCACAGATCAGCCGAGCCCGTATCAAAGTTCACCCGGAACTGTTGTGGGGGAGAGCCGATCGAAATCATGCCCGAATAGAATAGCGTTGTGCTTGGCTGGTAGTCACTTGGGCTGGGTACTGTGTCGCGCCCGGCTAGCTGCGACAGTGGCACGGACAGAAACTGCTGATGCTTGACCAGTGCCCGTCGCCGGATACTATTCCGGTGTCGAACAAATATATCACCCTTGCGCAGGTGAATCGATGTGTAGCCGTCGATTGCCGCTGCCATTGCTGGCAAGGCAAGTATAGCCAGTAATGGTAGTTTAGAGAGCTTCATATGTGAGCAATTGGCAAGAGCAGAGATATGAAAAGGACCAGATGCAAGAAAACAAGCTAAACAGAGAGGAGGACGCACATCGTTTAGGCATTTATTGAGGCCAGCTTGCCGTTCAGAAGTATACAAAAACGCAGGCAGTAGCTAGGGCTGGGGTGCAGCTGAAAATAGCAACAGTCGTGCGGGCTGCCTTTTATTACTGTCTGCTGTCAGCAACCAGTCTGCAAGTGGGGATGGCGCGGTCTGGAGAGCACTGAAGGGTATCAGAGTGTTAATAATAGTACACAAAGCGTATTTTTCGCGCATACATCATGTCAGTTCACACGGGGAGGGGGGAATTCTTGTGTTTCGAGGATAGTATATTCGAATATTTCAGTTGATATTGTGATATCGCACTACTATCTAGTGGGAACTAGCGCTGGGGCTGGCGTTTGCGCTGGCGTTTGCGCTGGTGTTAGCACTGGTGTTAGCACTGGCGTTAGCGCTAGTGTTAGCGCTGGCATTAGCGCTGGACTGCTCGTCAGCCTTGGACTGCTCCTCGATACCATTTGTACCCAGAGCAAACACAACGCTGTCAGCGGCCCACTGGCCAACAGTCACATCACTCGAAGCCTCAGGGGCCAGGATAGCAAGTCGTACAGCAGAAACACCGCTCGATGAAGCCAACTCCTTGACAGTAGTCTCAGGAATGCGCAGGCTGACCATTCCACCCTTGTCGATGCCCAGGGTCTTGTACTGCTCGGTCTTGACACGGCCAATTGGTGCGATGATGGCGCCATCTTCAAGTGAGTAGGCAACTGCGTAGATGTTGGGGATACCGCTGATGCGCGAAGGCTGGATTGAGAACGGAATGAACGAGTCACCCGATGTGGCAGCCAAGGCCATGCTGTTTGCTACACGCAAAACACCAAGGTCCGTCTGTGTCTTGACATCTTTCCAGTTGACTGGAAGGCTGTCGGATGCTGGGAAGATGTTTGCTGTAGGCCATGCGTGTGCAATGGCGGCGAGCATGCTGAAGACGAAAGTCGTGTATTTCATGGCGATGATTGTATTTCTGTACGAAAGGGCTGTTCGCAGAGCTACTTTAGAGAATGTTGTTGCAAAAAACAATGAGACAAGGAGGAGAGTAGAGGAAGGAAAGGAAGAGTACAACGAGTGATGTAGGTAAATATCCCTTGCCCAGAATGCACCTCGTCAATATATATCCCCGGCTTGAATTTGCCCTTCGTATTCCCCGCACCTACTGTTGCTCCAAGCAAACATTTTTAGGAGGTGTCTAGGGGAAGTGCTTTACTGCTGCCACTGGCATGCTGTTTGAAACAGTGGCCCTGTATTTACACGCTACTCAGGAGCCAGCATCCAAAAATACACTGATTGGAGCGAGGTGCTAACATTGAGATGCCTTCCAATTCCTTGCCATGACTGGTGGGCTATGAGGTTGGTAAATGTATGTGAGGTATGTTATCCTCAAAATGTTGTTTTTCTCATCAACATTAGCGACAGGCTACATGTGTAGCCAACTATAATTTACTGCATGATATTAGAAAAGGCCAAATGTTAGCCTAAGGGAATACGCTCGATAAGAGATACATGGAGTCCGCTCGCGTCAATCGCTTTCTTGGCCACTTTCTTGTGGAAATCAGGAACATATAGGATATTGAGAGACGGCAGCCGTGGGAGCATCAGATAGAGCCAGGCATCGTTGTACGAGCAGTAGTGTGCAGGCTCAATGTAGAGCATGCGCAGCGATGTGCTGGCAGTTTCGGTCTGTGGCTCAAGAATGTACTCGCAGTGCTTTGAAAGCGTTGCCAAGGTGTACAGTTTGAATGTCTTGAGCCTGGGCAGCTGGGTCAGAAAAGTGCTGATGGCCATCAGCTCCATCGACCGTACAATGAACGTAGCATCGGCCAAGTTGTGCCACAGCACGGTGTCGATCTTCGGGAAATCAAGTGTGTTGAGCCCTAGGCGAATTCTGGTGAGCTTTGACGGTGTGTTAAACATGGTAACAAATGATGTATCCTTGTCGAGCTCAACTACCGGCAGCGGCTCGAGGGAAAAGCTAGGGTAGATGGTAAGTGTGTCCAGGTCGCGCACGTACGAGGGATCAAGATGCTGGATCCTGTCTAGGTTGTCGTGCAACCTTAGATGCTTAATTGGTGTCTGGTATATGAGGTCGGTCATGTCCTCGAATGAATCTAGGGTACCAACTAGCATCAGAAACTGGAGTCTGGGGAAGCGCAGGCGGAACTGACTTATCTTCTGCTTGCGAAAGGGCAGCCCGCGTGAAGGCAAAATAAGCTTCAGGACCTCAAGGTTTGGAAACACGATGTCATGGTCAGTTCCATCACCAAACATGTCCCAAGGGAACATGCTGCAGCCCTTGTTGATCTCCAGGCTCTGGAGGGATGCAGGCGCAATGCTCGAATATCTGCTGGTGATGCAAGTGTCGGTGTTGTGCAGCGATACGTGAGTGAGATTCGAGAATGCTGCATCTGGATTGTGGCCAAGCATACTTGCACCGGTGGTTAGAGTGTTCATCCTGGAAGAGAAGCCCAATAGGATCTTGCTGTAGATGGGTTCAAACCCATCGGGCCCCTCCTGGATGCTGGACGGCACAATTCGGGTTAGCTGTGGCATGCGGCGCAAAAAGAACGAGGCAATCTTGGTAACATTGGCGTCGTAGTTAGACGACCTGTCATCAGCTGTGCACTCTACAAAAAACAGAGTCGAAAGCCGCGGCAGCACAAGAAAGTTGAATCCAACTCCCTGGAGGACATTGATGATTGTGGACTTTTTGGTAATGACAGGCCCGCTGATGAACAGGTTGCGGACCTGGTCCTCCATGCCTGTAGCAATGATAGCTGGGATATTTGAGTGCCACCTCACTTGGCCTTTGGGGTCCGTGGTTGACATGATATAAATGCTGCTCATGAGGTCGGGCTTGGTCAATTGGTACCAATAGCGGCACACTCGTGCGATCTGGATAGAGCGTGCATACCGACGGATATTTGCTTCGCCGTTCTCTTTGATACGATTCAGGCGAGCAAGGATACGCTCAATAATCGCGCCGCCAGCAAGGGTATTGATACTTTGGCCACTTGTTTCCATTATGCCGGACAGACAGTTCTGGATATATTACAAGAGTGGAGGAATTGAGGATGGAGAAAGATATCTAAACAAAGCGGCTGAGTATCGCCTTTATAGGAGTCAGGTTGCTTGTCTGAGCAACAGAGTTGTCAACATCACTGCCCGCAGCCACTCTATGCAGCTGTATGTACTCTACCGAGTAAAAATCATGCGGTACACGGATGTATAAGAGCGAAAAACGCGATGTAAACGGAAGCCGCAGAGCAACTGCGAGCGCTCACAGTGCACAGGTATGCACATAGCGAAAGCTGTCATTAAGGTAGATTGCTGAGTGTGCCTGGCTGATACAGCACCTGCGCGGAGGCTGTGTCAGCCGGATAGGGGCACTGCGTGAGCATCACACAGTGTAGACGGGAGACACCATGTGGTCATGATTGGTCAGCTGCTCAATATGTGACTTCTGCCTGCTAATATACAGATTAGATAGATAGATTGTGTGTGATTGATATGATCATGGATTGGGCTGCCGCTTTGCAGCTCCCACGCTCGCACATCGCCTCGGAATATCCGATGCGCCAAAACAGATATGGCAAGCACTCTGGATGAATGTAATGCCATCTGAACAGCGCATTTGATATATGGGTATGTCTGTGCAGCATACAGCGGGATTAGGGATCCTACACGATAGAAGAGTAGCTCCGAGATAAGCACAGCCAGACACCAGAGATGGATGGAGATATCTAATCCACGTCATGGCTTGCAGATTGCCTTTGAATATGCAGGCAGCGTCGACGGATCAAACGCCAATTTTACCAATTGGGCGCCCAAAGCAGCAGTGTGGTGTGCAGGAACCGTGCCATGATTCGCCCCGTGTATGCCCGCTTTGAGGCGGAGCGCGTACAGCCCACTTTTGAAGGACGATCCCCCGTGAACCGATCCTTGTATTCAGTGGCAGCAAAAGAGTGGAGGCACTGAGAATTTCACAGCCATAGAACGGAAAGTCCTGCTCCTTGAGTAGTTTTACAGCGGCTCATGGTCAGGCAGATTAATTCTCCCGTCGGAGCTGGCCATGCATATAGGCCACACGAAGCGACATGAATAGGGAGGAGCCGTTGGCGATCGTTTGTTGGGACGCCTCTCATTTCAGGGCGGGCTTGGGGCCTGGAGTTGAGGATATAAGCTAGCCTGGTGCACGGCTGAATGTGGCAAGTGACCCACGGCACCATTTCTTCCTCAGCTGTCTTTAATATCTACACTGTTAATAATTCTTCTCTCTACTATGGGCCGCTTCACACTTCCTACCCGGCAGCAGATAATCGAGTTTCTCAAGGAAGACAAGTGGATCAATTCCAACGCGCCGACGGTGCCCAACCCCATCCCGCCGTGCTGGGACTTTAAGGGCCGGTACCGGCGCATGAAGGAGCACTGCACGCTGCGCGAGTTCAGCGGGTCTCTGGGCGACTTGGGCACGCTGATTCCCATTCTCATATCCCTGACGGTGCAGGGGTCGGCTAGCCTGACATCATCGCTGTTCTTTGGCGGGCTGTACAATATCCTGACCGGGTTCTTCTACGGCGTGCCCATGTGTGTGCAGCCAATGAAGTCAATTGCAGCCATCGCCCTCACCAACAAGTTTACGCCTGGCGAGCTGGCGGGTGCCGGGCTGGGTGTCTCTGCGATTGTCATGTTCCTGGGGCTATCGCGGCTGCTCTGGCTGGTGACTCGGTTTGTGCCCCTGCCAGTCGTCAAGGGTCTGCAGCTGGGCGCAGCCCTGCAGCTGTGCAAGAAGGGCATCGACGCGATCAAGACCAATGCGTCGTTCTGGGGCGACAGCCTGATCTGGAGCGACAACCTGTGGTGGGCAACGGCGTCGTTTTTGCTGGTCCTGTTTGTGTATGAGCGGCGTCGCGTGCCCACGGCCATGGTTATCTTCATGCTGGGCCTGATCTTTGCGCTGGTGCAGACAGGCACGCACCACCAGTATGACAAGGTGCACCCAGGCGCCCATTTTGTCCACGCTGTGGTGCCAACAGCGAAGGAGTTCAAGACAGGCTTTTTGAGCGCCGGTCTGGGCCAGCTGCCTTTGACGCTGCTGAACTCGGTCATCGCCCTGGCAGCTCTGGCGCGCGAGCTGTTCCCCGGCTACGATCCGTCAGTGGTCCACATCAGCTCGACCATTGGCGCCATGAACATCGTCGGGTGCTTCCTGGGCTCGATGCCGTTCTGCCACGGCAGCGGTGGCCTGGCGGGCCAGTACTTCTTTGGAGCACGGACGGAGCTGTCCCTGTACTTTTTGGGCCTGGTCAAGATCATCCTGGGAGTGGTGTTTGGCGAGTCGCTGCTGACAATTCTCAAGTGGTTCCCAAAGTCGCTGCTGGGCGTGATGCTGTTCACAGCGTCGATCGAGCTGGGGCTGGTGGCCCGCAACTTCACACACTACCCGCACGACGAGAAGCGCAGGAAGCGCGATTTCGTTGTCGTGCTGTCAACCACGGCTGCGCTGGTTGGGTTCTCCAACGACGGGCTCGGATTCCTGGTCGGCATGGCCACGGCTCTGGTGTTTTGGATCCACCGCCACTACTACCCAGATGTGCGCGATGAGGCCACGCTGCTGCCCACCAACAGCGAGAGCGATGTCAACTCGCCGTCGCGTGCTACGGGCTCGCCGGTGCTGAAGCCTGCCAGCGGCGCTGCCACCGACAGCGATTTTGGCCAAGGCCTTGGCGAGTCGCAGCGGCTTGAGGCAGCCAAGCGTGCGATGGATAACTGCTGTTGATAGCTTGTCTCACCAATCAGTGATGGGCTTTTTGGGCTCGGCGGTTGCTGTGAGTGGCTGATGAAAAAATTGCGTTGCGGGCGCAGCACAGGATTTCCAGCACTTCGCCCCACCAAGGGAGCAAGACTGTCTCACTTTTTTCATCCCAGCCTTCTTTCAGCCGTTTTTTATACTTTTAACCTGGTCTCTTGTATTCCTACCCTTTTTATATTCAATTCACACAAATGTCGCAGCAGGGGCAATGGAAGGCATCGGCGCTAGCCGCTACATTCAGCTCAAATGCCGGATTCAACGGCACTGCGTGGGGAGCCGCGCGTCCGCCTCTGCCCAACATTAACTCGGCAATTGGCTTTGGCATGGGCCTTGGCCAGTCGCAGATGCACGGAATGCTGGACGAGCAGCACATTCACAGAACCACCAAGCGGAAAGCCAGCAGCAGCGAGGACGAGAATATGGAGAGCTCGTCGCCGCCGCCCGAGCAGCGTCGCATCCGATACCTGTCTTCAGGCCGTCGTATTACGCAGGCGGGACAGCAGCAGCAGCCGAGGGACACACAGAATAGCGCTGACACACGGAAGCGGACACGAGTGGAGGACACCAGGCCCAAGGACGTAACGCTGGACAAGCTGCTTGGTAAGTGGACGAAAAATGGTCATCAGTTTTTTTTCTTTCGGCGCCCTGTAGTGCTGACGAATCGGGAGATGTGCGGTATTTGCTAATTGTGCTCTGCTGTTGTGTAGAGCCGCTGGAGGAGAAGGACCTGCGTTCGCTGCTGGACATGCTGATCACCCAGAACCCGGGCCTGGCGACGCAGGTGCGCGACCTGGTCCCCAAGCCCACGGTCAACTCGGCGTGCAGCCAGCTGGTGCGTCTAGAGCGTCGCCTGCTGGCGGCATTCCCGTACAACAAATCCGGGCCCTTGGCCGACGACTACACATACCACCGCGTCAAGCCAGCGCTCGAAGAGCTGCGCGACACCATCGTAATGTACCTCGATCATTTCACGCACTACGGCCTGGTCAGCAGCCGCAGCACCGCAGCTGCTCAGACAGACAACGTGCTGACGCACCCGGCCGAGTGGTTCGATCTGCTGGCCCAGGCCACCGACATCGCCATGCGCATGCCCAAGTGGGACCGCAAGGAGCACAACGAGATCCGCCGCGACACGCTGCGTCTGCTGGCCGATGGCTGGCTCAGGGCCATCATGGCCACGGCGCGGTGGTCCGAGGAGGGCCATATCATGGGCAGAGACATGGTGTCACAGTGGGGGTACCAGCTCGACCACTTTTACCAGAACTCGGGCGAGCCGTCGCTGTTCCAGCCGCCGATGCAAGTGTTCCAGCAGAGCTTTGGCCATTACTATGGCCTGGTTACCCGGGGTGTCAGCAGCCATCTGCCGGTCGAGACCACCCCGGTGCCAAGCCTCTGAGGAGACGGTCTCGCCTTGCTGACAGGCTTCTGCTTGACAACCTTAAATGTGCTTTGTGCTTTGTGCTTTAGCCGACCTTTGTGATGTATCCTTGACACGAAATAAATCCCTGTTTGCCACCAGGCTTGCGGCGAATGTTCCTCGTACCGTGGTGCGAAGCCGGATAGGAGCCGGTCGGGTCCTTGGGCTGGCTCGGTGTTGGGCTCCATCGAATGCACAGTGCAGCGTGCGGGGTTGTCTCCAGAAGGCTTCCCTTTTCAGGCTAGGGGCAATCCGGCAGACACATGTGCTTTGTTCCTTTTATAAAGCCGCGGCAACCCCCGGCATTTGCACCGAGGGACCTCTGTGCCGACAGCCATTGCCAAACCAAGCCTTTACACCTTTTCCTCTTCCTCTCCACCTCTTTTCAATACCATGAGACTCGCAGCCATCATGATAGCCGCATCCGCCGCTGCTCTTTCGTCTACTGCAGCCTCCATTCCCGGAGCGGTCAGCGTCTACCACACCGGGCCCTTTCTGACTTCGAGCACCACGCGGTTTGGCGCGCTCATCGAGGGAGCTGCAGTCGACAAGGACGGGAACTTTTATGCTGTGCACTATGGCGACAACAAGGCAGCCATCGGCCGGGCGTTTAGCTCGCAGAAGAGCCTGTTTGAGGACAAGGCCAAGCCCAACTCGTGGTTCAACGGCATTCGCTTCCACATAGACAAGCAGGGCATCCAGGAAGCGTATCTGGCTGATGTCGTCAACCACCGCGTTGTGCGGCTGCGGGATGTGGGCAAGAACGGCAAGTTCGCGCATTCCGAGACCTTCTGCCAGAGCCCCAAGATCCTGCAGCCCAACGACCTGGCTATTGCACACACGACCGGCCGCATCTTCCTGTCAGGCATGCGGTTCACGCCTGATTCGGTCGTCGGCGACGGCGATCTTTGGACGTGCGACAAGAGCGGAAAGGCAAAGAAGCTGGGCGAGTTCTACCGCACCAATGGTATCGAGGTCAGCCCTGATGAGAAGACGCTGTATCTGTCGGAGGCTATCAACAAGGGCGGCGAGGTCGTGTCTAACCAGATTCTGGCATTTGACCTGGACGCCTACCAGGGCAAGATCTCGAATCGGCGCGTGTTTGTCGATTTCGCAACCCTCGATGGCACTGCTGGGAACGATGTCGATGGCATGCGTGCTGATGTCGACGGCAACCTGTATGTGGCCCGGTGGGGATCAGGCAAGGTGGCCAAGATCTCGCCAAAGGGCAAGCTGCTGGCGTATTTCCAGCTGAGCAACATCAAGGAGGTGACCAACCTGGAGCTGGCTGGCCCCAAGGGCAAGGACCTGTTTGTTGTCGGTGCTTGCGTCGACAACCCCGCCAAGGGATGTGTCGAGCGCTTTGTTGGCAACAAGAGCCAGGGCCGTGCCTTCGCCAACCTGCAAAAGAAGAAGCACTGATTTATCCCCCTTCCGCAGAATATGCCGCAAAAAATTGCGATCTGCATAGGAGGGACCGGATCACCATTAGTTCTCTTCCAGAATTCTTCATCGATACGTAATTGAGGTGTACCAAGCTTGACTAGGATGTCCTTTGCATGTGCAGCCCGGGCCAGCATTCCAGCCAAACCCGCCGAGTCCGCCAACATTGAGCCTTGGATTATGACAGCCAGCGGAGGAGCGGGCGCTACATGTGACATGCCGGTTTCTTTGAGATTTCCCCTGTAGCCACATGGCAAAACAGGCTCAAAACAAGCCCAGGCAAGCTTAGCGTGCAATGCCATGCACCGCGGCGTCACTTAATTTTACTACTGGGCTCCGTGGTAAGGATACTAAATGCTAGTCGGGGCCTATTTAAACTCACCATCCCATCCACGACAAATGGGCAGAGCAGTACAGCCATTTCAACATATAATTTGCCCTTAACATGAAACTCTCGTTCGCCCTTGCTTCTCTTGCTTCTGCCGCGCTGGCCGTGGACACCTTCCAGGCTACGCCTTATCTTACGTCATCCAACAGCCAGTTTGGCAGTGGCATTGAGGGTGCTGGTGTCGACCGTGCTGGAAATATCTATGCCGTCAACTTCAATGCCAATTCGGCAGCTGCCGGCAAGGTCTCGCCTAGTCAGTCTCTGCTGTACCAGGGAACTGGTAGTGCTCTGTTTAATGGCATTCGGTTCCGGGTCGATGGCAGTGGCAACGAGGAAGCCTACATCGCCGATGCCACCGGCCATCGGGTGCTCCGGCTGACTAACCGCAATGCCTCGGGCTCGTTCCAGAACAGTGCCGTGCTGTGCCAGGACCCGGGCATTCTGCAGCCCAACGACATTGCCATTGCGCACTCCACTGGCCGAATCTTCATGTCGGGCATGAACTATCAGGCTACTGATGTGATTGGCAATGGCGACTTGTGGACCTGCGATAGTACTGGCAAGGCGACCAAGCTCGGCGTCTTCTACCGCACCAACGGCATTGAAGTCAGCCCCGACGAGAAGACTCTGTATCTATCGGAGTCGGCCAACAAGGACTGGGCGGTCATCTCGAACGTCATTTACGCATTTGACCTCGATGCTAAGACAGGGGCTATATCCAACAAGCGCGTGTTTGCTGATTTTGGCAAGCTCGACAACACTGCATCCACTGACATCGATGGCATGCGCACTGATACCCAGGGCAACCTGTATGTCACTCGCAATGGCAATGGCAAGGTCACCAAGCTCTCTCCGTCGGGCAAGCTCCTTGCGTATATCAATGTGCCAGGAATCATGAGCGTTGGCAATCTCGAGTTTGGCGGGAAGAGCGGCACAGACCTGTATATTGGTGGCAAGTGCGAGAAGGATGCGAAGAAAGGGTGTGTGAGCGTATACAAGGGCAAGGCTGCTGGCCGGGCATTCAATGACCTGCAGCATCACTCCAAGGGCCCTGCTGCTCCCACAGCATCGGCGTAGCGCGAACAGTTCAGCCAGAATAAGCTAGTCCAGTAAATTGTAATATCAACTTTTGTCTGTTCAGTCACTGTCGATGAGGTCACGGGCCACTTGTGACGGCCGCTATCCCTCTTCTCTTCTTCTCTCTAGGCTTTTTTATATTGCTTTTTTCTTGCTCAAATGGAGAATGCAGGCAAATTGGCGCGGCAGGCGTCTGAATTCGAAGAGCAGTGCCAGTGGAGCGATGCAGCTCGGCTGCACCGGCAAGCAGCGCAGGCGTACCGTGCAGTCAGCGGCTATGACTTTGATCCTGTAGCTACACTGACGCTTTCGTCGCTTGTCAACAAGCACATGCGATGGGCCGAGTACTGCGAGCGTGAGAACGAGCATCCGAGCATTGATACAGCCGACAGCGACCGGCAAAGCCTAGCAACCAACACACCAGCATCGCCGGCAGGCACCGGCAGCCCGCCTGCTACAGAATTGTCCCCCGGCGAGGAGGCGCGGCAGAGGCACGATGCTGAGGAGCAGGACTTTGAGGACTTTTGGCAGTACATGCAGAACTGGCTGGCCAACCCGACAGCATTCACTAGGCCGGTCAAGCCGCCTGGGAGTCGTGGAGCGGGTAGTGGCAATTACCAGGCTGCCGCGAGCCGCAGTGTGATGGAGTCGTTTTATCTTGTAGGCGCAAACCCCGACCAGACAGCAAGCGTGTATGCATCAGTCGCTGGCAGCCCAAAGGGGATATCTCCATTGCCAGCTCTTGCCGAGGATGACGAGGAGGCTGAGTCCCAGCCTGCCGCACACAGCGAGTCGCAAGCTGACTCTGCCCATGTGCTTGAGGTCAACAAGGCGCTGCTTGCTGAGAACCAGAAGCTGCGCGACATTGTAGGTGCGCTGCAAGACCGGATAGCCCTGCTCGAGTCTGCCGCTCAGGAGAACAACATGCTCAAGAGCAGTATTTTGAACTTCCGCGAGGAATTCCACAAGCACGCCAACGCAGTGTCGCTGCCTCGGATCCACGAGCACAGCCCTATCGCGCGCCGGATGATGGCTACGCACCAGAGCCCGCCAGCAGCGGAGGTGCAAATCCGCCAGCTTGAGGCGCAACTGCAATCCATGCAGCTAGAAAACAGCAAACAGGTAAGGAGTTTGGCCGCGCGTAGATATGACGAAAGCTTGGCCATCGGCGCCGTGCACTGCTAATCTATGGCTATCATTATATGCGTAGAAGGCGCAGATGGAAAAGTACAGAGAGCGATGGGATAGATTGAAGGAGTCGGCGAAACGAAAACGCCAGCAGCAGCTTGAACAGCAGCAGCAGCGGCGGCAAAATTCATAGACACATGTAAATGTGTTTGTAGGATGTTGCCAAGAAACAATTTACTGAAAGGAGGAGGCATCTGCTGCATGGGGTGCAAGGTTGGCTTTGTCGTAGCCACTGGCTACATTTGGTCCCGGCCATCCGCCTACGTTTAAATATGTCGGCTCAGTTACTTTTCACCAGTAACCGGTGCTAATAAAACCAATGCATATTCTGCTGTTTCGGGATATTGTCCGACAATAGTGTTATTTACTTGCCCATTGCGTAGTCGGAGCATCGGCTCTGCCCTTGGAAGACGTGCATATTGCGGTCGTGATTCTAGAATTCGTGAGGTAGCCATACACAGTGGCAAACATCAACGGCTTGGGTATGAGGCACTGGGTTTACTGCGCATCGAGGACTAGAGTATGAGAACAGGAAAAAGGGATAGTAAAATGCGCATTGGCAGGCGCTTTCAGAGCTAAACACGTCAGGTTTAATGAGACCTTCAGGAGATGCAACTGCCAAAATATCTGCACAGAAAGGTCATATTCTAAGCCAAGCCATGCAGGCTTGGAATGCCTTTGCGCAGACATGCTCGAGTGGACCAAGGGGACTCGGACATATGCAGAGGTGTTACTAATAGAGTTGCCTATCGCCACTGTCCCTTTTGCATGAGGAAGCAAATAAATGAGCATTGAGGGTATATTCTTTACTCCACTCTCGCCACCTATCGTACTCAAATAACACGTATTGTATAAAATTATGCTTCCCACAGAATGGACTATCGGACAGAACGAAGGGCGACTTGTCGTGCCCAGGACGCCTTCCCGTATACCCCACAGCAGACACGGAGCTATTACAAGCCGAGCATCTGCCCACCGGGCGCACAGGCCGGCAGTCGGCTCCCGTGCCGGACCAGCTTATGTGGATACACATTGGCGCAGCGCCGCTGCCGCTGAGGGACAGCTGCGGCGCATTGTACATTGTGCAAACTCGCAACCACTGAATTCACGGTCACAGACACCCAACTTGCACCGGCCAAGGAGACCATCCAACTCCATACATATGGACAACCGGCGAATACACTTTACGGTGGGCAGCTCAATGAGCATCTCATCGCAGTCAGCAAGCGACGACTCGGCAATGGAAGATATTTCTAACGGCAAAATCCCCAGCTCATTAGAATCCGCAATATCAAGCTCGCGCAGCACACTGGCATGCTCAACTACGTCTTCAATGAGCACAGCATGCGATGAGGCCGAGCCGTCGGGTGAAAGTATGCTGGCACGGTGTAAGCAGTTCTTCAAACGGCTGAACCACAGGAGTAGTCTGCACCCAGCATCCAGTGCCGAAAAGGCTTGGCCGGCATTGCCGGACTCGTCCCTGACCTATGTGCAGTCGGATACTGGGCTGTCGTTTCGCTCAGTGTCGTCAGGGATCAGGATAGCACCAGCCAGCTCACGGGGAGCCTCAATGCCCGTGCTGTCTTCAGCAGCCGAAACTATGGGCGGCGGGAGGACGGCGCTGTGGACATCAGTTGGTGCTGACGGATGGGTGAAGAGAAGACAGTGGTAGCTGCACAGGTATATTGCAGCACAAAAACATATCCCCGGCTCAGTGGGGCAGTGGGTTGGAAATGCGTATATTTTGAATATCAATGTTGGCCCTACAGGTTCACAGCATCGACTTCGACCTCCAGCAGCACAGGCTCCGACGACAGACGACGAACCTCAACAATGGTGATTCCTGGCTTCATGGCAGCGCCTTCAGCCGATTCGTTGAGCCACTGCGTCATGGCCAGCTGTATCTGACGCGAGTCACGGACCATGTCGACCACATAAATCCTCATGCGTACTATGCTCTTTTCGGAGCAGCCGACTGTCTCGAGAAGCTGTCGAATCCGCCTCATTATTGCGCGCGTCTGGCCAGCAGCCTCGAGCACAAGGTGCGCAGGCATCCGGCCGCTGTGGCTGTCGAGCGCGCTGACACCTGAAATGTAAATAAGGGGTCCGGCGCGCACCAGCTGTGCATAGCCTTGGCTGGCCTCTGTGGGGTTGCTGCTGCAGACAAACGTCTTGTTATCCTGCGCTACCACGCCCTCTTTAGTGCCGTTGGTGCAACGTGCCCCGTCGAGAGCTGTCGCTGTCTGTGCTTGCTGCTGCTGCAAACTAGATTGGGCATAGAGCATAGTTGTGTTGTCAGTATGCTGAAAGAATAGAGAAAGCACTCGGAGAGAAGCAACAGAACGCAAGCCTGGGGGCTTCGAACTCGCCATGTGTATTGTGTTGCCAAATAATTAGCTCAGGCCCAAAGCCCTCGTGCGCAGATTGGTTGGTGATCTGCATCAGCTGCCGCAGCCAGCAGGAATTCCCCTTGCTGTGCCCAGTCCCTGTGTATCCGTGTAGCAATGGCTACAAATACGTTACATTTCTTCATCATTGCGGGACACATAACAGTACATTCGAACAGCACTCTGTGAAAATTAGTTTGACTTCTTGTGGGCATAGAGTGTCTCGGACTCCTGCTCCGTGATCGGGGCACCGAAGCGGCGGGGCGGGACCCATCCGCCGAAGCGCTTCTCCAGGACCAGAGCAACAGCAATGGCCTTCAGATCCTCACCGTTCTTGGCAACGACCTGGACACCAAGCGGGATGCCGTCCTCGCTGAGACCGACCGGGACCTGGGTCACCGGGTAGCCCAGAATGTTGAACAGGCCGGTGTAAATGAAGTTGGGCATGTTGAAGTACGAGATACCGTGCGGCTGGGCCTTCAGCGGATGCGGCGGGAAGATGATGACACCGTTGTCGCCCATGAGGTCAGTGAAGAACTTGTCGACCTTGTTCCAGAACGGCAGCGTCTTCTCGCGGGTAAGACTTTTTGCTGGGTTGCCGCCCATCCACGCCAGGATGAACGGATTGAACGTGTGCTTTGACTTTCCGCACAGGAACGGAATGAGCTCGGTTTTCCAGCTGAATGGCTTGCTCTTCGGGCCCACGATGGCCTGGAAGAAGGACAGCTCACCTGTGTTGAGGTACGGGGTGTAGAGCTGGGTGGCCATGCCAAACTCACGGGGCATCTTGGCAAACGAAACATTGCTCTGTCCGACAACCTGCTGTCCCAGGAAGTTGGCGACGTTGACAATGGACTGGCGGACATCAGGCTCAACGCTGGAGATCAGGAGCTGCCAGCCAAATCCCTCGGGGAAAGCAACAACCTTCAGGCTGCTCACATCAACCGAGCGCGGATCGCCAATGTCGCGGCCGATTAGAGACGACACAAAAGGCGCAATATCCTCGGCGTAGCGGCAGATGGGGCCGGTAGTGCCGCAGAGAGCCTTCTCCTTGGTCCTCGGCGATGCCCAGGTCTTGACTTCCTTGGGCATCCACGACGCAGTGGTCTTGTGGCCAAATGTGCCGCAGAAGAATGCCGGCATGCGAATACTGCCGCCAATGTCCGACCCAAGGCCAACAACAGAGGCACCAGCACCGACGATGGCGCCTTCACCTGACGAACTGCCGCCAGTGTTGCGGCTCAGATCGTATGGGTTGAACGAGCGACCGTAGATGGTGTTGTCGGACTCCCAGGCCATCAGCAGTTCCGGGTTGTTGGTGACACCAAGAATGACAAAGCCGGCGCTGACCAGATTCTTGGTCTTGTTGCACGACTCCTTTGCTGGGCTGTATTCGGGATCCTGGCGCCAGGGCATTCCAAGGGTGAGCGGCATGCCCTCGACCGGAATACACTCCTTGATGGTGATCGGAACACCCAAGAACGGCGCACTCTCAATGCGGTATTCTTCAGGAATATCGCCGCTGTCCAGCACCGCGTCGATCTTGCGGGCCTCCTCGATTGCCAGCTCGAAGCGATCAGCAACAACAGCGTTGAGGAACGGGTTGACCTTGCGAATGCGGCCAATGTACACCCGCACGACCTGCTCAGAAGTCAGCTCGCGGGAACGGATGCGGCGTGCCAGCTCAGTGGCCGACAGGAGCAGAATCGGATCGTAGTTGTCCAGCGATGTCTCAAGGTTAGCTGCCAGCTGCTTGACTGCACGTAGCTTAGCTGGGACACCGTTGTGCCGGCGGATGTACGCGTATGCGAGCCGTCTCCATGGCGACCACAGGAGCACCTGCAGCGGGCGGAAGATAAGATAAGCAATTGTTCTGGCAATGACGCCGTTCATCGTCGATATAGCAATGGCGAAGTGAGTAATAAGATATAAGAGTAAGCAGAACAATACAGCGTGGAAGGTTGCGGGCTCCTCTACGTCTGCCCTGAGCACAGCCTTTTTAAAAGGGCTGCCAAAAACCGCTTTCGCTTGGGTGCGGTTGCACAGCATTCGCTGGATGTGGGGTGAGCTGCGGTCTCAGGCAGCCTAACCATCCTTCCCAGGATTCGCAAAGCGAGAAAGCACACTTCTGCTTAGCCGCCATTTCCGTTAGACTGTGGTGGGATTATTTCCGACGATCACCCCAGGTCAAGCCAAGCCAGCTATTAAAGAAGTCATAATCATCGTTCGGGGTTGCACGCCTGTGGCAAGATTTCCAAGATCAGTGCGTCAGGTGCTGCCACCTTCGGCGTCTGTTATTGTCCGTGGGCCGCATCGTC
Organism: Linderina pennispora; assembly: GCF_002104995.1. NCBI lineage: Eukaryota > Fungi > Kickxellomycota > Kickxellomycetes > Kickxellales > Kickxellaceae > Linderina > Linderina pennispora. The sequence goes on along the minus strand of NW_024468250.1, from coordinate 470,331 downwards.
ATCTCCGCGAGCCTTGACACGGTGCAACGCTTTGTTTTACAGAGACCGAATCGCCAAGCCATTTCTATGCCCAGCGACAGAACCACCGGTCCAGAGTATATGCGCCTTTGAGTACATATATCTCAAGTGACATCAGTCTTGCTTTGGAGAAGATTGATTGCAGTCTTGCATCACCTTAGTACCAATATATGATTGCATGTGCACTTTAACACATTCATTAGTTTTGCCAAGCTATTCTACTGGTGAACATATATCTTCTCCGTGCCACTTGCGGAAATCGGTGCACCAAAGCGACGAGGAGGGACCCAGCCACCAAACCGCTTCTCCAGGGCCAGAGCAACAGCGATTGTCTTCAGATCCTCGCCATTCTTGGCCACAATCTGCACGCCAAGGGGGAGACCGTCTTCGCTAAGACCAAGTGGGACCTGCGTTGATGGGTAGCCCAGGACATTAAATGCTCCTGTGTAAATGAAGTTTGGCAAATTAAAGTAGGTGATTCCATGGGGCTGCGCTTTCTGCGGCGACGTCGGAAAGATCAGCACACCGCTGTCACCCATGAGGTCGCTGAAGTACTTGTCGAGACTGTCCCAAAACGGCTTGACCATGTCGCGAGTGATGCCATCAGCGGTGGCCGAGGTCAGGATGGCCAGCATGAACGCGTTAAGCGTATGGCTGGACTTACCCCGCAGGAACGGGACAAGTTCACGTCTCCAGTTGAACGGTGGGCTATCGGGTCCGACAAGAATTTGCTGGAATGGGGTCTCGCCAGTTGAAATGTACGGTGCATACGATCGGCTGGCAGCTTCAGCATATGGTGGGGTCTTGGCAAACACAACGTTGCTCTGCCCGACAACCTGCTTGCCCAAATAGTCAGCAACATTTACCACCGCCTGGCGCACATCAGACTCGACATTCGAAAGCAAAAGTTGCCACCCAAATCCATCAGGGAAGGTGACGACCTTCAGTTTTCTCAGGTCAACCGATTTGGGGTCGCCGATATCACGACCGATCAAAGCAGAGACAAACGGCGCGATATCTTCAGCATAGCGGCACAATGGACCTGTGGACAGGCATCCAGCAGTCTCCTTAGTTCTGGCAGACAAGAAGCCTTCAATCTCTTCCGGGCCCCATTCGGAGGTAGTCTTGTGGCCGTAAATGCCACAGAAGTTGGCAGGCATGCGAATACTACCACCAATATCCGATCCAAGACCAACAACAGAAGCACCAGCACCGACGATGGCGCCTTCACCTGACGAACTGCCGCCAGTGTTGCGGCTCAGATCGTACGGGTTGAACGAGCGACCGTAGATGGTGTTGTCGGACTCCCAGGCCAAAAGCAACTCGGGGGTATTGGTTACACCTAGTACTATAAACCCCGCGTTTGTGAGGTTGAGAACGTCATTTGATGACTGTTTGGCAGGACTTTCCTCAGACTTGTGAAGCCAAGGCATGCCCCAGTGGAATGGCATGCCCTTGACACGCATGCTCTCTTTGACAGTAATTGGAACACCCAAGAACGGCGCACTCTCAATGCGGTATTCTTCAGGAATATCGCCGCTGTCCAGCACCGCGTCGATCTTGCGGGCCTCCTCGATTGCCAGCTCGAAGCGATCAGCAACAACAGCGTTGAGGAACGGGTTGACCTTGCGAATGCGGCCAATGTACACCCGCACGACCTGCTCAGAAGTCAGCTCGCGGGAACGGATGCGGCGTGCCAGCTCAGTGGCCGACAGGAGCAGAATCGGATCGTAGTTGTCCAGCGATGTCTCAAGGTTAGCTGCCAGCTGCTTGACTGCACGTAGCTTAGCTGGGACACCGTTGTGCCGGCGGATGTACGCGTATGCGAGCCGTCTCCATGGCGACCACAGGAGCACCTGCAGCGGGCGCAAAATAGCATATGCAAGTGCGCGCTGGAAGGCGTTCATGTTGAAATACTAAAATTTGTTGTATTGGAGTAGAGAGCAGAAAAGAAGCAAAGCAATCCACCTGTGCCGTTGCAGTGGGCCTATTATGCAAGCCTGCACTTGCCTGTTGTTAATACACTCGCGACTACCGTTAAAGAACAACTCTTCTCGAAAAACTTGTGCCTGCGGGCAGGATGCACACGGCCAGATTTTTACTGTCACATGTGATAGACAGCAGACATGCATATAGAATTATTTGGTTCGGCTCAGCCATCCAAACACAGGATTAGGTGAGCATAGAGGCAGCCCCCAGCCTTTTGTATCGTGTGGGTTACATTCCTAAATCAATGCCTACGTCTACTTCTTCATGCGATGATTGTAGAGCTTCTCAGTATCATGCTCAGGCAGTGGGGCACCAAAGCGACGAGGCGGTGTCCAGCCACCGAAGCGCTTCTCGAGCTGAATTGCTACGGCTATGGTCTTTAGGTCGTCGCCCTTGCGCGCGATTACTTGTACGCCTAGCGGCAGGCCATCCTTGTTCAGCCCAAGCGGCACCTGTGTAGCAGGGAACCCAAGAGCGTTAAATATCGCGGTGTACATGAGATTAGGGCGGTTAAAAAAGTCAGTCCCATGTGGCCGCGCAACACATGGATGAGGTGGAAATATCATGACGCCATTTTCACCCATGAGAGTTTCTAGATGATCCCGCAGTTTGTTCCAGAACGGCACAACCTGCTCACGCGTGCCCTTTGGTGTGGGCAGGATGCGCAGTAGGTGGTTCTGGAACGAATACCCAGTGTAATTCGAGCTGCCCTTGATGAAGGAGGCAAGCTCTCGTGTGAGGTCTGCGTGCGGCATACCCTCCCCACCCAAAATCTCTGGCAGGGTCCGTTCGCCGGTGGCAATCATTGGGCCGAACTTTACAGACGCCTGGCTAATATAGGACGGCATCTGGGCCATGATGACATTCTCCTGACCAACCACCTGCTGTGCCAAATAGCTGGTAACGTCGATAACCGCTGTGTGCAAAGCAGGGTCGAGTTTGGATATCAGCATACTATGGCCGAGTCCATCGGGGAAGGCAACCACACGTAGCTTGCTCAGGTCAATGGACCTAGGGTCTCCAATGTTGCGGCCGATGAGCGCCGACACAAATGGTGCCATGTCCTCTGCATATCGGCAAAGTGGACCGGTAGAGGAGCAAGCAGCTTTTTCCGCTGTCAATGGCGACATGAAGTTGGGCTTCTCCTTGGGGATCCATTCAGCTGTTGTTTTGTGACCAAAGACACCACAGAAAAACGCAGGCATACGGATGCTTCCACCAAGGTCAGTGCCGACGCCAATGACCGACCCTGCAGCTCCAACAATTGCACCCTCACCAGATGAACTTCCACCAGGGTTGCGTGCCAAGTCGTACGGGTTGAATGTGCGGCCGTATACCCTGTTGTCGCTCTCGCCTGTCATCAGCGCTTCGCAGATATTGGTGACACCAAGGATAATGAAGCCAGCGTCGATTAGCTTTTGTGCACGTACAGAGTGCTCTTGTGCTGGGCTATACGTTCCAGAGGTTCGCCATACCAGCCCGTACGTGTTTGGCATGCCCTGTACTGCAATGCTCTCCTTGACTGTAATTGGCACACCCCAGAACGGCTTCTCCTGCGCGTTGTGTCCATTCGGCAGTCCACCCTTGGCAACGAGCCTATCAACGTCGCGCGCTTCCAGGATTGCAGTCTCAAAGCGGCTGGCAACCACCGCATTGATAAGCGGATTCACTTTTTGGATGCGTCTGATGTAAGCCTTCACCACTGCCTCGGAGGAAAGTTCGCCCGCTCTGATGCGGCGTGCCAGCTCGGTTGCAGATACAAGCAGCAATGGGTCGTAGCTGTCAAGCGAGGTCCATGGGTTCTCCGAGAGCTTTTTTGCCTGCCGTATCTTGCGTGGTATCCCAGTTGCCACGTGGATATAGAAGAACACAAATGTTCGGAGCGGCGCCCAGAAGAGTACCTGGATAGGCCGTAGAATCAGAGTGCCGATAACAAACGCAAGGATGCTCATGAGTAGACGTACGGGTGTATAATAAATATTTAGGACAAGAGGCCAGGAGAGAAAGAAGCAAAGAGCAGCACCTTGCAGCGCAGTCCTATCCTGCAGAAGTAGCTCTAATGCGAGTCTTGCTTTGAGTGACGGATGCATTCGAAATAGGCAATAGTGAGTTTGGCGGAGTCCCGTCCAGGATTTTCATGCCAATTTGCTGAGCTTCATTTACCACTGCATTCTGAAATGCAGGTTGACAGGTTTGCGATTGGCGCTTTTCTTTTTGCAAACCACGGCTAATTTTGGCTTTCCAAGGCGAGTGTTTAAAGGGAAACATGCCCATGTCTTTTCAATGGGCATAGAGATCCTCGGTCTCATTCTCTGCAATGGGCACACCGAAACGACGGGGTGGGACCCATCCGCCGAATCCCTTCTCGAGCTGAAGCGCCACTGCAATGGTCTTCAGATCCTCGTGTTTGCGCGCAACGACTTGAACACCAATTGGCAAACCGTCCTTGCTGAGGCCAATTGGAACCTGGGTAACGGGGAATCCAAGGCCATTAAACACGCTAGTGTAGTTGACATTAGAAGGGTTGAAGTATGACGTGCCATGCGGCTGGGTGGTCAGCGGATGCGGCGGGAAGATCAAGACCCCATTCTCACCAAGCAGCTCATGGAATTCTTCACGTAGCTGGTTCCAGAATGGAAGAACGTCGTCACGAGTGCGCTTCCCACCAAGTGCATAGAAGAAACCAAGCATGATGCTGTTGAAGGTGTGCTTGGAGCGACCGAAAATGAATGGAATGAGCTCCTTCTTGTAGTTGAAGGGCGGCAGTCCCTCGCCGCCAAGGGTCTCAGATGGCGCAGGTTCGCCGGTGAAGATCATTGGACCAAAGTTCTTGGACGACAAGGCGATTTGGCCAGGTGCCTTGGCAAAGGCGACGTTCTCCTTGCCAACAACCTGCTGGCCGAGATAGTTGGCAACATTCACGACAGCCTGACGAAGCTCGGGATCTACCTTGCTAATGGCGATTTGCCAGCCAAATCCATCAGGAATAGCAACCACACGGAGCTTGGTGAGATCAACAGACCTGGGGTCGCCGATATCGCGACCGATCAGCGCCGAAACAAATGGCGCAATATCCTCAGCATAGCGGCAGATCGGACCACTGGTAGCACAGACAGCCTTGCCTTTGGTCCTAGGCGACAAAAAGTGAGGTGGCTCGGCAGGAATCCACTCAGATGTGGTCTTGTGGCCGAACGATCCACAGAAATATGCGGGAAGACGAATACTGCCGCCGATGTCAGTTCCAATACCAATGACCGAGCCAGCAGCACCGACAATAGCACCCTCCCCAGACGAGCTACCTCCAGGAGTACGGCCCAAGTCGTACGGGTTGAGGCAACGGCCGTAGACTGTGGTGTTTGACTCCCAAGACATGAGCAGCTCAGGGTTGTTGGTGACACCAAGAATGATAAATCCAGCACCGGTGAGGTTCACTGTACGTGGCGAATTGTATGGTGCCGGACTCCACTTGGTGTTTACGCGCCATGCGAGACCAAATGTGTTTGGCAAGCCCTTAACCGCAATGCACTCCTTGATGGTAACAGGCACGCCGAGGAACGGCTTGTTCTTGATGCTGAACTCCTCAGGAATGTTGCCGCTGGCAATGATTCTGTCAACTTTGCGAGCCTCCTCTAGCGCCTGCTCGTACCGGTCAGCGACCACAGCATTGAGGAACGGATTGACCTTCTCGATGCGGTTGATGTAGGTGAGGAGCACTTGCTCGGACGTCAGCTTGCCGGCGCGGATGCGGCGTGCCAGCTCGGTTGCTGAGAGCAGCAGGAGCGGGTCGTAGCTGTCCAGTGAAGTCTCCGGGTTCCTGGCCAGCTTCCTTGCCTCGCGCTTCTTCTTGGGGATTCCGTCGTAGACACTGATGTACCAGAACGCCAGTTTCCGCCACGGTGCCCAGAAGAGGATCTGGATGGGACGGAGGATAATGTAGGAGACGATGCGACTAGTGATGGCCATTGTTGGGATGAAGGAATGCGTGGGCTCGTAGTGACTAGTGCTTCTGTTGCCGTTCACAAGACCTTATATAGCTACCGCGGAATCCACTGCAGCCCTCGGGGTTCATGTTTTCCTGCAACAGTATAACAGGCTTGCTTGTTGGACATGGTAGCAAACAGTCTGTGCCATCACTTGCCGTGCATATTACAGGATTGTCCTTCAGTTCCATGGCAGGCAGGATCAGCGTGGGCAATGTCGCTGCGTCCATTGCACGATGGATTATGTTATGCCGCTGGTTGATGGCGACATTGGAGAAATTGCGCGATACCCAAGCCTTGGGGATTAGCGCCATTGCTTTTTGCCAAATATCTATGGCATCCTTGGGAACGCTACCTACTCGCCAACGGCGGCGGAATTCGATCGGTGTTAAGATTGGCAAATTCACCGGATTCAGAGCATCTTCATGCGGAGGGTCGCCCAGCCGAGCTCACTAGATGCAGCCCAAGTAAGCTTGCAGCTCACATCAATCCCACAGAACATCCCAAATGGTGCAGCGGCGCTCATCCATTAAAGGCCTTTTCCAGCTGCAATGTCACTGCAATTGACATGGGATCCTGTCCCCTTCTGGCAGCAGCCAGGAGTCCGAGCTGCATTCATCCCAGCTCAACCCCCAGAAGCATCTGCGTTACAACAAAGCCAAGCAAGTTGAAAATGGCTGCATAAATGAAATCAGCGATGCTAAAGTGCGCTACTCCGTGCCGGTCAGCCCTTGGCATGGCTTCCACCAATATTGGTGTCATTTGAATCGGTCTTCAGCTGCGTTTGCATAAAACTCTATGGATGCCCTATATATGCAGGCGGCTGAGCAATAGCCGGCTATGCCAAATTGCTGCTGCGAAGTAATAAAACACAGGCATGAGATCCGAATGTATGGCGGCATATAGAGAGAGAAATAGAACGCTTCAACACAACAAAGAAAGAAAAACGGACTAAAACATAGCTAACAGACCGACATATTCTCTTTCTAGAACGGCAGCACAGTGGAGCCCAGGACCTGGCGCTCGGCAAAGTCGCCAATCGGACCCAGCTTAAAGAAGGTCAGGGTGTCGGTGTCCTTCCAGGCACGGAACATGCACAGGACGGCAGCGAAAAAGCCCGCCAGGTGGATGAAGCCGGCGACGGGCGGAATCCAGAACAGCAGCAAGGAGCCCAGAGTGACGAGCAATGACAGGATGATGGACTGCCAGGCGTGCAGGCGCACGTAGGTGTTGCGCTTCTCCAGAATCACAATGACGATGCCGCTGAGCAGGCCCAGCAGGTAGCTCAGTGGTGCCAGGATCTGCGGGTGGATCGGAATTGAGGTCTCGTAGCCGACGCTGTCGTTGTCGGCTGAGCGCGGGGGAATTACCTCGGCTTCCACGCCAATGTTCCCATCGCCAACAGATTCGTATGCGTGCTCAGGCATTCTAAGGAGGAAAGTAGTAATAGACGGGAGGGATGTTTCCAAGAACAAAACAAAGGGGGTGGGAGTTAAATAAAGAAGCAAAATTGCAAGGGAGACGAGGCTTGCTATATAAGACGCGGCCGTGCGCGGAGGAAGGCCAATGCCCAGAGATCTTGGCGCTGTGGGCAGGCCAAACATGTGGCCTGGTTTTTCTTCTCCTAACCCGCTCTGTGACGTCGTCCAGTCAGCGCAGAAATCAATCAAGCGATCTGCAGGGCGGATCAGTGGTTGCTGCGCATGTCTCCAAATTTTGGCAGCTTCCAAAAGCACAGGTGCTGGCGGGCGGGAGGTTTCCAGGCTTGCTTCAGCTAGTCGATTATATTTGCACTGTTTGATAATTATTAATGGCTAACAAGAAATACACGCGGCTATCCGACACTACGTTCCGGTTATCGCAGCACCCGCCAACCAGCCAGCGGACGCGTAAGTGTGAGGACCTGCGACTTCACGTCAGGCACTTAGAAATTCCACCAGCTAAATGAGCTGTTACCTTCTTGTAGCACGGCGGAAGATGTAGGTTAGCCATGGGCAAAAACAGGTGCTCGTGTGTTGGCATGTTTGTTTATTGCTAAAAACGACCTTGGGCGTGTTTTGTGTAGAGGCAGCCGCACAGAGTCAATTGAAGACGACGAGATGACAGGGCATTTGGCAGCGTCGGAGACACGGGGGCTGCTTCCTGAGAGCATCGAGACGGCGAGTGAGAAGTACAACAGCGAGTCAGTCGATTCATTTGGGTCGCAGATGAGCCAGTCGAGCTCGTTTGTGAGCATGGGCACGCCACCATCAAGCATGCGGCCCAAGGTCGGGGCATCGGCAGCACTACAGCACACGCCGCCAGCACGGGTGCCGTTATCGGCGGTTTCCGGGAGAGCATTCAGCACGCCGCCGCAGCAGAGCCGCGGGATGCTAGCGATGACACCCCTGTCGCAGTGGTCGTCGCTGACGCCATCGCAGCCCACATCGACATGGCGGCCGGTGACTCTGGCGCTGCATTCCAGTCTACTGACACCCAAAAGCGCACCGGAGCGGCGCACGCTGACCAGCCAGCGGCCGGCAGCAGTGCCACAGACAGCAAGCATCCTGCGGCTGCAGGATCTGCCAGGGCCGTCTGGGAGAGGAGGTACAGACGCCGACGAAGCGCATAAGGCGGGATACGCGGGCTATGGCCAAAATGCAGTCGGCAGTGGGCTTGTGCAATTCAGAGTTCTGCATGTGGTGGCATCGGCTGACGTCGGGGGACGGCATGAGCGCGTTGCTGGGGCAGCGGCCGCAGGCAGAGCTGCGGGTGCGGGTGGGCCGGACCCAGGTACTAATGCCGCACTTGGTGTGTGCGGGGGCGGAGGTGCTGGAGTGCCGGGACGGGCGGGTCGCGCAAGGGCAGCGGATCCATGTGCTGTTGTCGTTTGCAGTGTGTTTGGATGCGGTGCCACAGGTGGGCGCGCGGATGCTGGCGCGGCTGAAGGGACTGGCGGCAGATCCGGAGGATGCGCTAGCAGACGAGTACGTGGATGTGGCGGTGTTTGCCCCGTGGACGGTTGAGGGAAGCGGGGCGCGGCAGAGCCTGTTTGCGTCGCGCTTCCAGGTAATGGCATAGCAAAATCAAAGCAATCAAATCACTGATTTGGGGCCTTTACAGCTGGCCAGAGCGCAGCTGACACAAGCAGCGGCTCTATCTTTTCTTGAAGACTATTGTAATTCTCGCAACTTGCATTTGACAATGTTCCGCTCGGTTCAACGCATTGGCCTCCCCGTGGGGCGGCAGACAGCAGCGCGCTGGTACAGTGCACCGACAGTGACGATCAACGCGCGCCTGAAGGCGGATCTGAAGCTGTCGATGCGGGCCAAGGAGAAGCAGCGCACGACGGTGATCAAGGGCGTGCTGTCAGACATCCTGTATGCGGAGAAGAACCCGCAGTCGCAGACGTTCTCGCGGGACTCGGACGAGGACGTGGCATTGCTGATCCAGCGCGCAATCAAGCAGCGCAAGGAGTCGATCAAGCAGTACACAGACGGCGGCCGCGCTGATCTGGCAACGGCGGAGCAGGCGGAGGTGGAAATTCTGGGACAGTATCTGCCTGCACAGCTTTCCGAGGAGGACATTGAGCGGCGCGTCAAGGAGACGGTGGAGCGGCTGGGTGTCAGCGGCATCAAGGCCATGGGCCAGGTCATGAAGGAGGTGGCCATTTCGGCGGCGGAGGCACCCAAAAGCAAGGTTGCGGCGGCGGTCAAGAAGGCCCTTGGCGCTTAGTCTTTTTTCAGTTGGGTCAAAAATTTCATAATCATCTACACCGTCCACGTAACCATTTCTCCTCTCCGGTAAACTCCCCTATCTTGCGGCTTTTTTTTGTATAATTTCATAGATTCAGGCTATCTTTCCTAGAATGTCGGCCTTGCTGAAAGCAACAGGCAGACTGGCGGCTGGTCGCATGGGCGGGTTCAACCGGCAGCTGCTGGGCATGTGCGGCAGCATGCGGTACAAGTCGACCACCTTGCGGCAGACGGAGACGTCAAAGGACGGACACACAACGACCACGACGCTGGCCAACGGTCTGCGGATCACGTCAGAGCACAACCCGGGGCACTTCACGGCGCTGGGCGTATACGTGGACGCTGGGTCGCGCTACGAGGATGGGGCGACGGCTGGCTACGCACACCTGATGGATCGGCTGGCGTTCCGCAACTCGGCGCAGTTTACCAGCAGCGCAGCGATGGCGGCAATAGAGAAGCTGGGCGGCAGCATCATGAGCTCGTCGACGCGCGAGTGCATCATGTACCAGGCAGCCGTGTTCCCGCAGGACGCCGGCCTGGCCATGCAGCTGCTGGCAGACACGACTTTACGCCCGCGCGTGCTGCCCGAGGACATTGAGGAACTGCAGGCCACAGTGCCCTGGGAGCTGCAGGATGTGGCCAGCAAGCCCGAGATGTTTTTGCCCGAGAAGCTCCACGAGACCGCCTTCCAAGCCGGCACCCTGGGCAATCCGCTGCTGTGTCCGCCCATGCAGCTGGCCCAGGCGACGCCCGAGCGCCTGGCCAAGTACCATAGCAGATGGTACCGCCCCGAGCGCATGGTTGTGGCCGCCGTGGGTATGGAGCACGAGGAGCTGGTGCGTCTGTGCGATGCCAATGGGTTCGCCGATCTGCCACGCACCGAGCCGCAGCAGAAGCAGAAGGAGCCGTGGATCGCCGTGCCCAATGGCCAGGCGGTGTATACGGGCGGTACGTGGTTTGAGTCCAAGCCCGACATGGAGTTCACCCAGGTGTATCTGGGCTTCCAGAGCGCCGGGATCGCCGACGAGCAGCAGCTGTACGCGTATGCCGTGCTGCAGATGCTTCTGGGCGGCGGCGGGTCGTTCTCAGCGGGCGGGCCGGGCAAGGGCATGTACTCGCGCCTGTACACGCGTGTGCTGAACCAGCACGCGTGGATCGAGTCCTGCATGGCCTTCCACCACTGCTACTCGGATTCTGGTCTGTTTGGCATCTCGGCGTCCTGCGGCCCGCGCAACGAGCATGCGCTACTCGACGTCATCGCCACTGAGATTGAAGCTGTGGCGTCGGGCCGCACCACTATGCGCCGTCCGTTCGCGTCGCAGGAGGGCGCGTCCAAGCTCGAGGTGCGTCGCGCCAAGAACCAGCTCAAGAGCAACCTGCTGATGAACCTCGAGAGCCGCATGGTGCAGCTCGAGGATCTTGCGCGCCAGATCCAGGTTGCGGGCAAGAAGATCCCGGCTGGCGAAATGGTTGAGCGCATCGAGGCAATTACCCCGAGGGACGTCGCCACGGCCGCTGCACGCTTGCTGGAGAGCCCGGCCACTCTGCTGGCCCAGGGCTTCGTCGACGGCATCAAGCAGTTCTACCCGCAGGTCGCCCAGCACCACGGCATCAAAATCTGAATCCATAAACCTCGCAGCTTCCGGTTCAGGGGGATGGGAGAGAGAATCCTCGGTTTTTTTCCCACGTCCTTCGTGCCTTGTCCAAATAAATTCTCTCCCATGCTGTTACTGCTAGCCAGAGCCCAGATGCACCACGCTCTCTTCCACATATCATCTCTCCACACCTGTCGCACAGCAATGCTCCAGAAACTGACATCTGATGAGCGCACGACGCTGCTCGCCCCGCTGCTTGCCTCCGGCTGGTCTCTGGTCGACGGCCGCGATGCCATCCACAAGAAACTGGTCTTCAATGACTTCAGCACCGCCTTCGCCTTCATGACCTCCGGTGGCCTTGACTGCCGAGAAAATGGACCACCACCCCGAGTGGTTCAACGTCTACAACCGCGTCGAAATCACCCTGGCCACCCACGACTGCCAGGGTCTCTCCAAGCGCGACGTCAAGCTAGCCACGCAGCATCGACACGGTCGCCGGCAAACTCCAGTGAATTCAATAAATAATTTATTTCAAAAGGCTTGCTTTTGTAGCGTCTTTGCTGGAACGGACCAATTCTGCCTGCTGCGTCACCAGCTCCAGAAGCCGCGCGAGCTCCGGATCACATGCCGACTGGTCCATCAGTGCTGCGTGCTTCATGATGCTGTCCAGGTCTGCCAGGCTAGCCGCCAGATGCTCGTCGCCTGGCTCGATTGCTAGCCGGTGCGCTGGCCCTGCTGTGCCGACTGGCTGCCAGGGGAGCGCCGAGGGCGGGAGGACCTTGGTGCGTTGCGAAAGCAGTGGCACTGGTGCGCGCCAGATCCCGGACGGTCCTGTGCTCCAGCCCGGCTGATCACGCCTATGATGTTGGTCTGACATGTACCTCCAATGCCAATATACTGCGCTCTTTCGCAAGCTATTTTTTAATTAGTACTGGAAGAAACTGCGCTGAAGAGTCAAAAAGAAAGAAGAGAGCCCGGCCAAATATTGCTTCTACGTTTGCATCCGCAGACTCCACCCGGCTCTTTCCCTTTCAAGGCTGCTGCGGTATCGCCTTTATCCCATTTCAACATTCACTCCATCCAAGCCTCACTCCAAGTAGCGCCCCGATGTACACAGATCATACTTGGGAAGGGACACCCTGTAGCCGTTCCATTCAAGAAAATAGGGTCTCTTTACTGTCCAGCCGCATCCGCGCCGGCCGCCGGCTGTTGCTGCTGCTGGAACCGCATGCGGGCCTGAGCAAACAGCAGCTCCTGGCTGCGCAAAAGCTCCTCCTCGCTCATGCCGTGGTTCTTCATCTTGGAGCTCTTCCGCCCCCGGTCCTTGCTCTGCTGCACCCGGTGCTCCTCGTACGCCTCCTGCACCTCGCCCACGTACTTTTCGAACCCAAGCTCCTTGAGCGCCTGCAGAACGTGCTCAGCCGCGATTGTCTTCTTCGCCTCCTTCTCGCAGATCTCGTTGGACTCGGATGCGATCAGGTGGATGAACTCGTTGCAGCAGTCGATCAAAAGGTCCCGCGTGTCCTTGGCGCACGTTATGTCAGAGGGCAGCATTTCGCCAATGAGCTTGTACACCGTCGCTACACTTGCAGGCCTTTTTCCAAAGTTAGTAGGTGGGGCATATGGCTTGGCTTATGCTCCTCGTGTCAGACACGCTGCTGCATGTTGTCCTTACCCCGGGGCAGCGACAGCTCGTCGTCGTTCGCTGGTCCGCCTTCAAAGTCTGACATTATGTGTGAATGTAAATAAAACGCGTAGAAAGGTAAATAAAAAGTTACAGAAAAACGTGCAATTCGAGCCTCAGGCAGCTTTGTCTTGTTACCGCCAAAAAGACAGCAGTGGTCGCATGGGTTGTGGGTTTGTGTTTAAGAAATAATCTAATAATTCGGGATTTACTCAAGGATTTTACTGGGTCAGGGCTGCATGGATCTGCTCCTTTTGGCTGTCGGTCAGCGATGACGGGAAGTTGACCTTGTAGTTGATAACAAGCTTGCCGAACCTGCCCTGGCAGCTTTGAAATGGGCATGCCGTAGCCGTCCATCTGGCTGATCTGCCCCGGGCGGACCACCATCTTGTTGCTGACCATAAACTTCTTGCCGTCCAGCTTGGTCACGGGCCGCTTGAACCCGCACAGGGCCTCGTCGAGCGACAGCTCCATGTCCATTTTCAGATTGTCGCCGTCGCGCTTATACACGGCGTGGGGCTTGGCCTCGACCACAAACACAATGTCCTGGGCGCCGTGGCCATAGTTGTCGCCCTCGCCCGAGAACCGCACCTTGGTCCCAGCCTTCCACCCAGGCTTGATGTCGATCTGCAGAATCTTCTCTGACGACACCAGCTGCCCAGACGCGCGGTCCAGCGTGCGCCGCGTCACCTTCAGCTTCTTGGTGCACCCGTTGTAAAGCTCCTCCAGTGTGCACGCCAGAGGCCGCGTCACTTCCCTTGTCCGTCCCCCAAAGCCGCCGCCCATATCGTCGTCCACGTCCATTGCGTGGCCACCGCGGCCCCGATGCGTGTGCACGCCGTGGCCTCCCATGCCGCCCATGCCGCCCATGCCGCCCAGCCCGCTGAACAGCTGCGCGAATATGTCCTCGGGGTTCGATGGCGTGAATCCGCCGAATCCGCCGCCGGGCCCGCCTGATGTGAAATGGAATGACTGGCCGCCGCCGCCGCCCATGCCGCCGAACCCGCCCGGGAACCCACCGGCGCCACCACCGCCCATGCCGCCCTTCAGGCCCTCCTCGCCGTACTGGTCGTATACTGCGCGCTTGTTTTTGTCCGACAGCGCCTCGAAGGCCTCTGAGATGTCCTTGAACTTTTGCTCTGCCGTGGCCTTGTCGCCCTGATGCCGATCAGGGATGCCATTTCAGCGCCTGCTTGCGGTATGCCTTTTTCAGCGCATCCTCGTCGGCGTCCTTGCTGACCCCGAGAATAGCATAGTAGTCCTTGCCCATCGCGTTCTATGTTGGAGTGAAAAAGAAAAGAAAAGAAAAGAAAAGCGGTTTATGGAGAAAACAAAAAGTTGAATAGAGAAGAGCTTTGCGTTGCGCGCCCAGCAGGCCTAGCGCCCTTTTATCGGGAAAAGGATCTAGACGCTTCTACGATCACACACGTGACTTTCTCGCACGCGCTGGATCGCTTCGCGCATATTGCATACTGCATACACAGATCATGTACCACAAAGCGAGTCCCGCACCACAGCGTTTCCGGCCAGATACGGGTATGGGTGAAATAGTTATATCTGAATTGACGAGAAATAAAGGAGAAAATGCGATATATAAAATGCGGGATCTCATCACAGCACTACATGCGCGATCACAGCCGCTGCCATGGCCGCCGCCGCTGCCGTCCCGGCCCCAGCCCGACGCAGCCGACGGCTTTTTGTCGCCGACCGGTTTCCTTGACAAACTGGCACATGCGCGGCTCGTCCCTTCTATGCAGACTCCTGAAGTTGAAGAAATTCGGATTGCGCGACTCCTGGAACAGCCCGTCGAGCGCGTCGTCGCTGGGTGCGCAGTCCTTGGCGACCAGCCCGTCGTCGGACTGCTGGATAAAGTCTTTGACGTACCCAATCAGCTCGTTCTTGTAGTCAAAACCGATTTCCCAAATCATGACGCCTGCGAGCCCGCGCCGCAACGTGTAGTCCATCTTGACTCCCAGCGAGTCCTCATCGTCGTATCCGATATACAGGCTGTCCGATTTGCGGAACAGCCACGGTGTCATCGTGTAGTTGTCCCAGGCGCGCACCCACCCAGCACGTGCCGTACGCCCATCCGACAGCGCTCCGCCTGCTGGATCGCGCAGGTCCTTCCACGTCCATGACCCCGCGATGTCGCTGACCGGCCCGACCAGCGTCTTGTGGTCGTCGATCGGCACATACTGGTTGGTCAGGATTCTGGCTCATATCGGCCGTGACTATGGACGAGTGGCCGTAAAATGGCAGCCCGGCCACTAGCTTGCTGGCGGGCCAGCCGGCGGCCAGCCAGGCATCGGTGGTGTTGCGGAACGAGCCCTGGAAAAACGGCACGTCGATGAAACGGCGAGTTGGGTGCCGAGTAGTCTGCCCAGTTGCCAAAGTAGTCGTACGTCATCACCAGCGCGTAGTCTACCGCCTCGTAGAACGGCTTGTAGTCCATTGTTGGCACATTGGGCCCTAGGAACGGGTGGTTATACAGCGTGATCGTCAGAAGCTTCTTGCCCTTGCCAAACTTGACATCCATGCCCTTGCGGATCCCCTGCAGCTGCCGTGAGCAGATTCTGTGCCTCCTGCAGGTTCTCCGGGAACTCAAAGTCGCAGTCAATTCCGTCCAGCTTGTACGAGTCAACAAAATCCACTGCATTGCTGACAAACGCCGACAGCGTCGCCGGTGTGCTCAGCGCTTTGGCCAGGGTTACTGAAAAGTTGCCTTGCCCGCCCACTGCAACCAGCATCTTGACGTTGTTCTTCTGCCCGTCTGCAATCACCGCCCGTGCGTGCTGCTCGCTGGTCATTGTTGTGTTGACCACCCCGCCCTCAAATGTAATGTTGCCTTTTTGGCTGGCAAATGCAAATGCAATGTTGGCGATGCGTCATCGAGTCCCAGGGAATCTCCACTTGGCGCTGCACAGGGATGTATCCGAGAACTACCCGCCCGTCCTTGTACCCGTTCGCTGTGGCGGCAGCTGCCATGTTGCTGGTAACAAGCAGCGCTGACACAATGGCCAGTGCTTTGCATGCGTATTGTAGAAGCATTTCTCAGATGGGTGTTATGTAGTCTTGTGCTGCCACTCCTATTTGACGTAGTTGTATTTTAGTCGCTCGGAAGAAACAGATGCAATGGATACAAAGCAAAAAATTGCAAAGAAACCAGGAAAGAGGACAGAATATGTCGAGAGGAGGAATGTCTACTCGTAGAATGTCAGTATCAGGACCGAGCAGTGAAATGCTGCCATGGCAGCATTTTATATCCTCCTACAAAGCCAGGAATTTCCTCCAGGATAAGCTGGGTGGAAATAGTATCCTGTAGCCAGCGGCAGATGCAGTAGGTGTATTTTTGGACATTTGGTCCCAACACACTGCCCTCCGCTGCTCCGCCTGTCGTCTGACCTGAGCACGCGGTGGCTCTAGAATAAATTTTTGCCGCTCCCTACCATACCATGGCCACTATGGCGCTGGCACAATGGAGCAGTTCTCCACAAAAAGATGTGTAGTCGGGAATGCTCAACAAGCTGCGGTGTCCCGAGGGAATGTACAAAGCAGCAGCGACATTTTTCGCCTGGATTTTGAATGACGACAGGCGTGCCGCGGGGGAGAGAGGAGAACACGACTAGCGCCACTCAGCTGACATACCTGCGACCTGCTGATTTTGGCGTATTTGACAGCCCCCCCTCATGCACTATCGCCATGATTTCTGTGTTGCTTCCTGACCGTTGCCTCACACCCGCACAGACGGACATCAGCGAAATGATGCAATAGAGTGGAACTCACCTGTAACAAGTATATCTCTCAGCTCACCTGTGGCCGCAGATGTCTTCTAATATTAGTGTCGGCGTACCTCCAAGCCTATGTATAGCTTGTTTGACTGAATCCCAATGAAGCGACCTAAATTTGGCTCGGACAGATTGGTGACGATGGGGAGAGACGATCCTCTGTAATATGAGGTATCTTTAGAAAATAGCTTAGAGCGATGATTAATGAGAATCTCTAGAAAATAAGAGACAGGGAATTGCACGAGGTGGAGGCAGGAAAGGCAGAGGAACTACGGCCTTTTAAAATAGTGCAGCGACCAGAGACATCCCTGAGAGCTTCCGCTCTGGCCGCATAAGCGCCTGGGGGAAGCGCTTGCTATTTCATCAGCAGGATGCGAAGTGAAGAAAAAAACCCTATACACAACGACTACATATTTTCCGCTTGTCGATTCCAGACATGTCAGCGATTTTTCTGTCTCCACTTTCTAACCACCCAATGGGCAAGAGGCTGGCGTACCAAGAGAGTCCCACCGGTCTCCGTTTTGTATGCGCGGATTGTACCCTGCACACTTGGGCCGCCCCACCCCATGTTGGGACAACAATGTCTGTGTTTTTGGTGGCTGTTTAAAAATGCTGTTCACATACCCACCGCAGGATGGCTGACGGGGTAGTGGTGGCGAAAGGGAAAAAGGGATGAGAGACAACCCCTTCCCAACAATCCGCGTAGAATGGCCTCCTCTTGGCATAAAGGGCAGGTATATATCTCTTTATGCTCTGGACAAGTGAAGGCATTCCTCCTTCAGTGTCTTGCAAAAAACGAGTGTGCGAAATGGAGATGGCAGACAAAGCGCATGTGCAACACCGACCCTCTGCGCACAGACAAACAAACCCATTGCACGAAGCAGCATGAGAAACGTTGAGTTTTTATTCTCAAGCATACATATTGGAAAAGTAGTATTCACATTTTCTGCCAATAGCAGCCATACTGGCCTTCATCTAATGCAGGGCAGCTAGCAGCAGGAGAGAAATGGCCGGCACCAACACCGACACCCCACTGCGGCAGGCGGAGTTCGTGTTCGGCCCATTGTGCGAGCTCGGCGAGCCCTTGCTGCCGTGAGAACTGGTATACTTCCCGACGTCCTCGCTGCTTGACTCGTCGCCAAACTCCGAGGACGCCGTTTCCTCATAAGCAGCCTTGGCCAAGCGGCGGCACGCAGCTGTGTACTCATCGACAACCGCGCCTAGCTCGCCCTTGTAGTCGTAGTTGATCATCCACACCATGGCACCTGCCAGTCCTTTCTCGATCATGTGCTGGGTCTTGATGGTGATCGAGTCGGCGTCGTCATAGCCAATATAGGTCCTGGAGACGTTGTGCAGCAGCCATGGCGTCATGGTTGTATTGTCCCACGTACGCACCCACCCCTGGTTGGCGCGGGCAGGCTCCTTGAGTGCGCCGTCGGTCGGATCGCGCAGGTCCAACCACGTCCATGCGCCATCGATCTTGCTAACGGGTCCGCCGGGAGGCGCAGCCTTGGAGTTTTGCATAAACTGCGTGCCGTTAGATGACTCGACAATGGCAGTCCTGCCATAGTAGGGCAGTCCAGCCACAAGCCGGTCGGCGCTCCATCCAGCATCGAGCCAGGCGGAAATGGCTGACGTGAACGACAGCCCAGGGTAACCCGGGATGTCGTAGAACGGCGAGTTTGGTGCTGTGATGTCGGCCCAGCTGCCAAAAAAGTCGTACGCCATCAGCAGCCCGTAGTCTACAATGTCGGAGAACATGCTGGCATCCACTTTGGGCGCGCTCGGCCCGAACTTGCCATCCGTCGAGTATAGCGTCATGGTGAGCTCCTTGGCACGGTCGCCGAATTTGGCATCAAGCGCCTGCCGCTGGCCGCGAAGCGCCAAATATAGATCGTTGATCTGCTGGCCGCTGTTCGGGAACTCGAGGTCATAGTCTAATGCCATCCAGGTCGTATGTGCCGACTGTGTCAGTTACTGACGCCACAAGGTTGGCGCGCGTCTTGTTGTTGCTTAGCACATTGGCCAGGATTGCCGACGGGTCGCCAGAACCACCAATGGAGGCAATCACTCGCACGCCGTGCTGGTGTGCCGTGCCCACCGCAAGCTTCACGTCACCAGCACCGCTGACCACGTTGCCGCCGGCATCGACATTGAAGAAGGCAAGGACCAGGTGTGTCAGCGAGTCCCACGGGATGGTGTCGACCTTGATGCCCTGGGCGTACGTGTAACCGAAGACGACGGTGTTGTTAAGAATGCCGCTGCTGATAACAGGCTCAGGCACATCCTCGATGCGCATACCAGCCAGTCGGTTGGTGAGCCCCAGCGTCGTAGCGAACTGCATCAATGAACACCAAGGCGCTGGGCAGGAATCGGGATGCAATCATTGCACTTGTGATTTTTGGTTGTATGTGGTATACCAACGAGAGGGATATTTACAAAATGGACTGTGAGTCTGAAGCAAGCCTGTAAGTGCGCCTGTCTGGGGAGGGTAGTCTGATGTATAAGGTGTGTATGTGACAGCTCATCCTCCAGCAGGGTCTGTGGTGGCATGGATGGGAACTTATATTTGTAATCGGGGGTTGTCAGCTTTGGTTCAGGCAGCCTTGCACAGCCATCCGCGCGCTAGACACTCCAAATTGGGCATATACCGAAAAAGCATGCAGAAATCACACCTCGCACGCCATGATGTCTAGCACAATGGCCGTAGCTAGACAACGGCTATAGAGGGCCGGGGGATTTTCGTCTCCTTTCCTGAACACCTACATGTCCAATTTCCTGTGGCACTGTTTGTTTTGGTAGCTTCTTAAGCTTGAGGGCCAGAGCAGCAAGCGACCATTTGAAGCCAGTTGTTCCAGTTGCCATCCCCTCGCAGTGATTTCTTGAATTGACTGAGAAGAAGGCCTCTTGCCAGGTGTATGCGAGCGACCATATGATACAGCTCCAAAAATAACCAACGTGTAGCTGGAGCTTAGGCAATGCAGGGGTGAAAAGGGAAATCAGCCGACTCCGCGCTGATGGTGGTGCTGTGTTTGTTCGAATGAACTGCTGGAGCCAATGTGTCCCTTGGATGTCTATTTCCTGGACGCTTCCATCTCTTGGAGCTTCCACACGCATGCATCAAAGACCGGTGACAAGGCAACACAAAGGTGCTTCATAAGCAACCTCTCACTCCCAACTTCCATATTTCCTCATTCAGCAGGGGCATCCATTCTAGTGCTAGTGCAGTACAGCTTCATATGCGCAAATTGATGTGCGCTACGTGCACGTTCAGCTTTGTCAACGACCACGAAAGCTGCAATATCGCCGAGCGATTGTGTGCTGTGGAGAGCAGAGTCCAGCTGAGCGCGGAATTACATGGCACATTGTGCGGGGCAGTTCTTTGTCGTGTCTGGATTGTTTCTAGCATCTCCCATGTAGCGCCACTGTAGAAGGGTGATACTGCCAGGCAGTTGGTTGTATTGAAAAAGCACGCACAGAAATGTCTAGATGTTCGCCATCTTGAACGAGGGCTCAGCCCGGAACAGCAGAATCAGCAGCCTTGGCCTGGGCCTCGTCCAGCTCAGCAGCCGACTTGGCCAGATCGATCAGAGAAATCTCAGAGTAGCCCAGCGACTTCTTCAGGTACGGCACGATCTCGGCCAGCACATCAAGCTCGCTAAAGTGCAGCTGGCGGTCAAACGCCGACTCGCCGATCAGCAGCACGCGCTTCTTGATCTCCTGCGCAAACGGCATGACCTTCTTGTTCTTGAGCATACCCAGCTTGCCAAAGGCGCCCGGAATCTGCTTGTCGGCAAAGGTGCGCGTGGCCGGATCAAAGTGGTCCTGCAGCACAGCCATGACGCTGTCCTGCCACTCGGGGAACTCGGCGGCAACGTAGATGTCGAGGGTCTTGGGCTCGTTGGGGTTGAACTCGGCTGCCGGAGCAGCGCCCTTCTTGGGCTTCTTCTGCTTCTTGAGCATGTTGGTCTCTGCGTCGCGCACAGAGCGCACCAGCTTGCGGATGTACTCGCCAGTGGCCAGCATCTTGTGGTCGGCCTCAGCAGGCAGATCGGCGGGCCAGCGGGCGTCCAGCACGGTGGTCTGGTTGCCCAGGACATCGCGCCACACCTGCTCCGACCAGTGCGTGGTGATCGGGCTCAGCTGGATGATCTGGCGCACGATCCACTTGCGCACCAGGGTCGGGTGCATGCCCGAGGCCGCAGTGACCTCGCGGTACCAGTCACGGGAGATCTGGAAATCGTAGAAGCCGCTCTTCAGGGCATCACGGTACATCATCTCGTCGTACGCGACGCCAGTCTGCAGAGTCAGCTTGTCCATCTCGGCATCGAACACGCGATCGATGGTGGTCAGCGGCGAGCTGGCCGGACGCAGCGAGACTTCCTCGACCGTCACAGCCTGGTCGGGCGTCTTGTCGGACGCGACGAGGGCCTTCTGCGCGTCGGTGATCCACTCGAGCAGGGTGTACAGGCGCAGGATGGCGGCGTTGGCCGTCGACTCCTCAAAGTTGGCGTCCTCGATGCTGTCGCCAGCGTCGGCCAGGGCAAGGCGCGTGGCATCGGCACCGTAGCGCTCGACCTGACTCGCGCACGCTCAGAGTATTGCCAGTCGACTTGGACATCTTCTCGCCGTTCAGCAGCAGATGGCCGTTTGTACGGACTCCGCGCGGCCACTCGCTCTCGGGGAACAGCGCCGTGTGGATGTAGATCCAGAAGGTCAGATGGTTCTGGATCAGATCCTTGCCCGAGTTGCGCACGTCAACCGGGTACCAGTACAGGTACGAGCGGCGCAGCTTCTCGAGCTCGGCAGCCTTGGCATGGCCGGCCGGCAGGGGCCGACCGAGCAGGACGTAGTCCCAGGCAGCGTTGTCGATATCCTCGGGGGTGAGGCCCAGCGGACCCGGCTTGGTGCCATCCAGCGAGCGGTGCAGCAGGTGGGCAACCGTGTAGTACGACATGTAGATAGTCGAATCTGAGAGCGACTCGATCAGGTAGGTCGGGTCCCAGGGCACCTTGGAGCCCAGGCCGTAGGTACGCGCACAGGCCCACTTGTTGAGCCAGTCCAGGGTCAGCTCGAACTGGTGGCGGGTCTCGGCGCCAAACGTGTTCATGTTCTCCAGACACTTCTCGGCCTTGGCCTTCCACGACGCCTCTCCGTAGTCCAGGTACCACTGGTCGCACAGCGAAACAACGCACTCGTCGCCAGAACGCGACATGACCAGGCCCTCAGGCTCGGCATAGGCGAAGCCCTGGCCGTTGGCAATCAGCAGGTCGCGCACCTTGTTCTTGGCCTCCTGCACCGACTCGCCCTTGAAGTCGCCGACGGTCATTGTGCCGTTGTAGAAGCCCTCCTTGTACGCCGCCTCCTTGGCCTTGGCCAGCTGGTCCTTGTCCTTCTGCGACGAGATCTTCATCTGCTCGCACAGCGTGGGTGCCGACATCTCGCCATAGGCAGCGGTGGACAGCACGGGCACAGGCTCAAAGCCCTCGACCCACTCGGCCTTGATGCCGTAGTACTCCAGCTTCTTCTTCAGGTCGCGCAGGGCAGCAAAGTCGTCAGGCGAGTCCGACGGCACCGAGGTGACGACGCCAGTGCCCTTGGTGGCCAGCACATTCTCCATGGGCAGCACGTACACGCCGTCCTTGTAATGGCCCAGCGGGGCATCGACCTTGGTTCCGATGATATCGTTGCCGACAATCGAGCCCAGCTTGACGGTCTTGCCGTCCTCAGGCGACAGGCCCTGGAACGCCATGTTGCGTCGCAGAGCGGTCCGAGATCACAAAGACCTCGTCGGGGTTCTGCGACTGGAAGAAGCCGTACTCGAGCTTGGTTCCGACGAAGCAGTTGGTCTGGCCGTACATGGTCTCAGGGCGCAGCGTAGCAGCGACCAGGAACACCTTCTTGCCGGCCAGCTCGGGGATGGCCCTTGACGACGGCCTCGGCCTCGTCGCTCCAGTTCAGCACCTGCAGCTTGATGCCCGTGTACTCCTGCGAGCCAACACCCTCGCCGGACTGGCGGTCGTGGTCCATGCACGGCTGGCCATCCTTGGCACTCCAGATGGTGTAGCGCTTGCCGAACTTGATCTTGCCCAGCTCGTGCAGGCGCTCAAACTGCCACCGCGCAAACGAGTCGTAGTACGGGTTGTGGTCGGTGGTCAGGAAGGCGCGGCGCCAATCGATCTTGCAGCCAAGGGCGTTCAGATCGTCGATGGCGACGGGCGGGTAGTACTTGAGCCAGTGCTCGGTGTCGGCAAACTTGGCAATCTCCTCGTTCGACATGCCCTGCGCCTGCATGATCTGGAACTGGAACTTCTTGTCGCCAAACTTGGCCGCGGTCTTGGTCTTTTTGCTGTGGAATCCGCCACCGACCTCCGGCTTCTTCTCGCTGACCGACATGTCGTCGACCTTCTCCGACAGCTCGTCCTCCTGGGGGATGATGAAGTCGGGGCCGAACATCTCGAGCTTCGCGCGCGATCTTGTCAGCAGCAGCCTTGATCGGCATGCCCGTGACGTGGAAGCCGAACGGGAACAGGGCCCGCTTGCCCTTCAGGCGCTCCCAGCCAGTGGCGAACTCGATCTTGGACACCGAAAAGGCGTGGCCCAGGTGAAGGGCGCCGTTCATGTACGGATACGGGAAGGTGCCCATCCACTTTGGGTACTTGTCGTGCAGCTCCTCCGGCGCAACGCTGTCGTCCTCGGGCATGTCGATCTCAAAGACACGGCTCTCCTGCCAGTCCTTCTGCCACTTCTTCTCAAAGTCCATCAGCGTATCACGCTTGACCGTCTAATTACAAAAGCTGATTTTAGCTGCAAATGAAATATTTCTGCTGGTGCCCAAAGCCTGGCTGCTGTGTCTTTTTCGAATTCGTACCTTCTTGGCCTGGTCGTTCGCAGTCTCAGCCATTTTGGGTTGTTCCTCGTTCCGGATTTTGTATGCGGGCTAATAATAAGTGTAGATTTTGACGATGTGGAAGCAGAGAAGGGAATTATACTGCAGAACAAAAATTTTTAGTTGAGGCTCATCGGCGTTCTACAGGCTTGGGAGCGGTCCGTCCTTTATGCGTTTTACCAAAATCTGAAATTGGTGACTAATCATCATTGGCCCGGCAGATAAAATTAGATCCACGTGATGGGCTCAGTGATTTCTGAGGCTGCTGAGGATCGCGCCGAGCAGCCTGACCGATGTCTCGAGGTAGTCCCTGACCACAGGCGATGGCGGCGGTGCTCTGGACATGTGGCTGCGTAGTGAATCAGCAGTCTCGGCCAGGCTGCAGCATGCGTGATCTACCGCCAGGGTCAGCAGGCCAGGGAGCTGCAGCAGCAAGTCATCATCGTCAACAAGGGTGTCATTTACGGCAAAGTACGGTGCGTCAAATGTGACATTGCCGACTACCTCGGCACATTTGGATGACGGATCGTCATCAAGGCACGCCAGGCACATCGTGAGCTTGCTTGGTCTAGCCAGCCCTGTCGATGAGGAAGGGTCGGGGAGCGAGACTCGCGGCGTCAGCCCCAGCTCGGCAACCCACATCATCTTGACACGGACAAGCCCGTCGCTCCCATGAAGTCTGGGGAAATACGGCCACGCGTCATGCTTGTTGCCTTTTGGAACAAAGCCGTGGGCATACACCCATTCGGTGCTCGGGTTGTGGCCGTAGCAAAAGTGCAGCTCGACATATTGCTCGCCATCAACCTCCACGTGGTGGCTGGGGTCAATAGGCTGGTCGTTCTTGAGCACCGCGACTGATCCGTCAGGCTGCAATGCCCAGTATGCCGTCGGCTGTTCACTGTGGTTGAACATGTCCAGGAACGGCACCAGCGCGTGGTTGCATCCCTCATGGACATAGCCGTCCCCAGGAATCGCGCTGCCGTCTGGCGACTCCAGAAAGCTCTGCATCGATATGGCCCGTGACAGCACAATGAAGTTGGCCCATTTGAATGCGCCAAAGTCGACGGAACCGCCAATGCCGCTATCCTGCTTCCATGCCGAAAGCTCCCTCTCCACTAGCCCGTGCAGCACCTGCAGATGCCGGAGCTTGGCAGAGACGGCGGCTGCGACTGGCGTGTCGGCCAGAGCGTCCAGGTCATCTTCTGTCAGATAGAGTCCGTTGGATCCCTGCTGTGGCAGCGGCCTCCAGGTACCAGGCCCACTGCGATTCAGGTGCCCCTGGCTCGCTCGGTGACGAGGAACAGCGACAGCAGGGTTGCCTCGCTGGCCTGCGCCTCATCGAGCATAGCAACGCATCTGCAGACGATATCCGACTGGAGGCATGTGTTGGCCGTGAGGATCAGCGGACAGGGGATGGTCGCCAGTGGGCTTTTGCCCAGATCCTTGATTGCTGAGACAGGAGAATACACGCCGCGCCCACGACCAGCGGGCTCCAGCACCCGGATGTGCTTGCTCTTTGCGCCGGCCCTATCCAGAAACGATGCGGTAAACGGGTCGGCTGCCATTGCCAGCGCTGAAATAGACTAGTTTTATGTGGGAGTTGCTACAATGGCTGCGGGCCTGGTGCCAAAGGCAGCTCCCATTTGTTGTGGTGGAACAGCCCTCACTCGCCTTTGTGGGTTGGCGGCCATATATAAGCCGGACACGCCAGCCCGCCCAAACCAAAAAAAGCGCTTTTCTCGAAAATTTACTAATCCCTGTCTTTTTTCTCTCTCCCTGCCACCCAAGCCTAATTTTCGCTACTTGACATTTCTGTCGCCTTACATTCTGTACATTTCTCTCTTTTGTTGCCAGGTGCACTCTTGACACACTCTTGTTTTGCTTATTCAAGCTAGGAGCCTGTTGTTCCAGCTCTCCCCGCACTCTTTCTCTTGCTTCCTTTCACTATCCTCATTATTGACGGTTTGTAAGTGCTGAGTGCATTCGCAAGTTTCTTTGCGCATTCGGCAGGTGCAAACATAAGATTTTGTAACTGTGCCTCGTACACGCTCTCGCAGGCATCCCGTCTCCTCCAAGGCCACACCGACCCGAACATCAGGTCGTCGCTACGACACAGCAACCACTGCGCGTAGCACTGCAGCTGCCAAGGGCAAGAGTCTAGAACAGCAAGCAAGCGCAGTCGACGAAGAGCCGGCAGCGGCACAAAGCCACAGAGCCAGAATCAGCTGGGGGCGTCCGAGTAGCAGACACGCCCGCTGCCCAAGGCCAACAAAAGCAACAGACGCCCAGGAAGCGCAAGGAGCCGACTGTGACGGAATCAGCAGCCTATCGCAAGAAACTCCGCAGCGCATCGCTTACCGCGGATCAGGCAGATAG
Organism: Linderina pennispora; assembly: GCF_002104995.1. Classification (NCBI taxonomy): domain Eukaryota; kingdom Fungi; phylum Kickxellomycota; class Kickxellomycetes; order Kickxellales; family Kickxellaceae; genus Linderina; species Linderina pennispora. Next base: position 444,281 of record NW_024468250.1, on the reverse strand, counting down.
CACGTCAGCTCACCCCAAAACGGAGAGCGCCGAACCCAAGCAGCAGAGCATGAGCGGACTAAGTACCCCGAACCGCCAGGCAAAGGGCACCGGCTCCCCAGCCAGGTAGAGTATACCCCCTCTGGTGCTATGTTTCTTTTTTAGGCAACAATGCCAAACAGGAGCCGTTCCGGCATGTGGGCGCGGCCCATGATCTGGCAGCACTGCGACGCCTTGCATTTGCTCGTTAGTGCTACTGCCGACCCCCAGTGCTTTTAATTTCTTGGAAAGCCTGCCGCCCCAAGTCTGGTTGCGAACTCTGCCTGATATAGTGCTGTGCTACTTCTATTGCGTGGTACAATCATCGGTTTATGCTGCAGCCCTCGTTGTTGTTGTTTTGTTGTTCAGTTGAGCTAATGCCTTCAGTCTGCCCTCGTAGAACGCCACACGGGCATTTCATCTTCGCCCATGGCGGCAGCGACTCACCGCTGCCGCCGCTGATCGAGGTTGCTGGCGATGATTCTCCGGCCAGGGTCCCACTGGTCTCGCAAACCGAATCTCCCCTGGACAGTCCGTACACAGGCAATGCTATCGAGTCTGAGCCGTTCGGGCATCTCGGTCGAGGCATTTGGTAACGGTGACGACGACGACGACGCATCCCTTCACTCGGACGCCGAGCTCGGAATTGAGGTCATGGAAACCGACCACCACTTTGATGCTGGACGCTGATGTGGATAATCACGACCACATGGACACTGGTGATGAAGACGATGCAGCCGCCATCTCCCACCACCATGACTACGATGAGATGGATGAGGATGAGGATGAGGATGATGACGGCATCTTGTCAGGAAACTACCCCGAAGACAGCGATGAGCATGATGGCGATGATAACGGCGATGACGATGAAGATGACGACAGACACAGCCAGGGAGGCGACGAAGATGACGACGGCAGAGAAAATCCGGGACGATGATGTTGCGAGCCGGTTTGCTGAGATGCTAGCCGGACGTCAAGATATCCGTCGCAACCTGTTTGGCTTTCGATCTAGGCGCCATTTCAGGAATGGGTAACGCTCAGCGCTTCCGCCCTCTGGTCGCCACGCTGAAACGGTATGATGACCCAACCGAGCAGTTGGTGGCACTGCAGGAGATGGCCGAGCTGCTGTCGATATCGACCGAAGAGTCGCTTATCGGACTCAATCTGGGTGAGCTATGCCAGGTGCTGGTCAATCTGCTCAAGGGCGCTGACGGTGACTATGGCGAGCTGACTGGCTTCATTCCTGGTAACCCGGACATTATGCTTCTGGCGTGTCGGTGCCTGTCCAATCTTCTGGAGGCACTTCCCTACGCCGGAACCATCCTGGTTCGCTTTGGTGTTGTGCAGGTGCTGTGCAGCAAGCTAATGGAGATCGAGTACATTGACCTGGCCGAGCAGGCACTGTCGACCCTGGAGCGCATCTCGCGAGAATTCCCGGCTAATGTCTGTGAAGCCGGCGGCATGTCGGCCTGTCTGATGTTCTTGGACTTTTTCGCTACATCAACCCAGCGCACGGCGCTATCGTGTGCTGCCAACTGTGCACGCGGCATCACCAGCGAGTCGTTCCCTCAGGCGTGTGAAGCTATGCCTGTGCTTGAGCGCACTGTTGTATTCAGTGACCAAAAAATCGCCGAGAGCTCTTGTGTGGCATTGCTTCACTTGGTCAGCGCATTCCGCTCGGATTCGGCAAAGGGTTGAACAGTTGGTGTCGGCCGATCTGCTCAAGGTTGCTGTGGACTGCGTGCAGCCGGACAACACAGCCACTGCTAGCACGCCCACCACCCTGCTGCTGCAGATGCTGACCATTACCGTATACAGCTCGCGAGAGCGCATGGCTCAGCTGTTGGATCTCGACATCATCCCTGTTCTCGAGCAAATCTTGATCAGCAAGTGCATCGGTCATTCGGCAAACCAGTCTGGTCCAGGACAGCCGCAGCCGCAACAGCAGGCATCGTCAGCATCTGTTACGCGTGTTCCGGATCAGGCATGGGAAGCACTCCGCCTGCTTGTCGCCATACTTCCCCGCCTACCGTCGACTATCGCGGGGCTGACCAGAGCCGAGGAACTAATCAAAGGCATGCCTATCGAGACAAGTGATGCTGGTTCAGATGCAAAGCAGCTGGAGCGCCTCCGGGCCATCGAGGCGCGTCCCAAGGTCATCAAGCAGCTGCAGCTCTCGCTAGTGCCGACCATGGCCAACATCTTCCTGTCGACGATGAACACGGCAGCGCGGTATCGCAGCCTCTTGGTAATACTGAAGATTGTGTTCTTTTTGAACACGGACCTTCTGCATGCAACACTCAAGGGCGTTTCGGTGTCGACCTTTGTGGCCAACATTATCTCGTCGCCAGAGTACCCGCTGCTCTCGGGCATCTCGCTGCTGCTGATCCGGCTTCTGCTGGCCAAGCTGCCCGATGTCTACGCACAGCGGTTCATCCGGGAAGGCGTTGCTGATGAGCTGGGAGAGCTGGCGTCGTTTGCTCGCACTGTAATGGAACGTGCCGAACCATCGGAGTCAGCGGCAGAGTCGTCTAGCGACGACGATGAGCAAAGGCAACAAGGAGGAGGGGTGCGACAAGGACGACGACAAGGTCGACCTAACGTGTCTCGCGTATGGATTCAAGATCCTCAACGTCCATATCCCCAACTCGTCGCGCATCAACCCAACCGGTAGCGCGCGCATGTTCACCTTACCCTGCAGCCAACTCGGATGTGGACGATCCCCAAGGACATTTTGCAAATATATACCTGGCTTTGCAGCCAGGCGCAGGCGCTCCATGGCCAGCTTCATGCGGTAGAACCCCCAGTAGCGGCTGGCAGCGATGGAAGCGTGCTCACTCGTCTCAGGCGCATTTCGCAGCAGCTGGCCAGCCAGGGTGACGGGCCGATGTCTGGTTCGATTGAGGAGCTGGCTGCGTGTCTCGAGTCGCCAGACAGTGTGACCTGCTATGAGCTGATGCAGAGCGGGATCATTGACTCATTGCTTGGCATTATCAGCCGCAAAGAAGCCAGTCATGATGAAACCAGCCAGCTCATTGCGTGCTTGCTGCGTGCAAAGGACGATGCAGTTTCGGCGTTTGTCATCTTGCTGTCGCGGCTGCACGAAGCGCTGAATCTGACCGAGGACATCCACATCCAAGAGGCATATCAGACACCAAGCGACGAGACGCGCTCGGCAGCGCACATGCTAACGAAACAGCTGCGCTTCAAGGTTGTTCCTGCCGATGACCAATCGGTTGCTTCTATGGACTGCTGCGTTCAACGACGAGCCCCTGGCCCGCGAGATAACAGCCACAATGAGCCGTATCCGGCAGTCGTTCCAGAACATCACAGTCAGTGTCCATGCCATTGCGACCTTTAGCGTGTTGGAAGCGTACCTGCGGCCGCGCATTGCGTTGTCCATTGGCCAGAACCGCCGCCGCCGCCGCCACCGGCGCCATTCCCAGCAGCCCAACCCTGACCAGGACCACAGCACATCGGCTGCATCCAAGAAAGAGGAAGGCTCCGATAGCAGTCCAGCGCCCACAGCAAGCGCAGCTCGAGCGGCAGCCTCGTGGCTCTGAGCAAGGGCCGAGCTCGCGGCGCAGATCAGGCAAGAGCCGGTCAGAGGGCCTAAACCGTGACCACGTTCGCATGCTTCAGATGATTGCCCAGTCGTCGGGTATCGATCTTCGCGCATCGGATCTGTTCGATCGACTCGGTGCTGATATGAGCGGCGATGACGAGGACTTTACCAGCGACTCAGAGAGCGATGGCGATGACGAGAAGGACCAGGACATGTCTGATGGAAGGGATGGCGGCGACAAGGAGATGGCAGAGGATACCAGTGACGGTGGCAAGAAGGCGCAGGACTGGCACATTGTGATCAAGCTCAAGTGCGAAGACGAGGAGCGCGTAGTCTCGTCGTCCGAGAACATCTTCCGTGTTGTCAGTAAGATGTGCCAGCACAGCGAATCGCTGAGGACAGCCAACCCGTGGATCCAGGTGTTCACGCTGCAGTTCCATATCGAGTTTGGCCAAAGCAAGCCAGGACGACGCAGCCAGTATTGCGGAACAGCGTGTGCAGCTGGCAAGCCCAGATCCACCGCAGCTGGATGAGATGCTTGGCAAGCAGAGCGCAGTCATCATCGAGCTGATCAAGCAGCTGCATGAGCATCTTCCGCAGGCCGTGCGTATCCTGCACCAGAAGCGGCTGATTACTGAGGACTCGGAGCTGTTCATCAACCGCAAGATCGCAGCCAAGGTCACCCGCCAGCTCGATGACCCCCTGCATGTGGTATGCGGTGCTATCCCGCGCTGGTGTCACCAGCTGGTCCACTACATACCGTTCCTGGTGCCATTCGAGACCCGGCTTGCATATCTGCAAGCGACCAGCTTCGGCTACTCGCGCAATATCAGCCGCTGGCAGACGCTGGCACAGCGTGAGGCACGCAATGGATCGAGCCGTGCCTCCGACATTCAGATCCCTCTTGGTCCGGATCCAGCGCCAAAAGGTCCGTATCTCGCGCCACCGCATGCTCGAGTCGGCGCTCAAGGTCATGGAGCTCTATGGCACAGCCAAAACCATTCTGGAAGTCGAGTACTTTGACGAAGTCGGCACTGGGCTTGGACCCACGCTCGAGTTCTATGCGACTGTGTCGCGTACCCTCAGGGACAAGTCGCTGGAGCTGTGGCGCGATCCGACTGGGTCTGCCTCGACAGCCAGGCCAGCAGACAGGGCAGCGAAACCAGACTACATCGATTCCCAGCTGGGCCTGTTCCCACGAGCAATCAATCCCGACTGTGCCGGCGACATTGCCAGCAGCCGAGAAGACCGATGAGTCGGGCAAGGTTCTGTCACCAACAGAGCGTGCCATTCAACTGTTCAAGTTCATGGGACATTTTGTTGCCAAGGGCTTGATTGACGGCCGCAACCTTGATCTGCCGCTCCACGAGGAGTTCTGGGCTGCTGTACAGCGCTACAGCACGGGATGACGACACAAAGACCGGCCTCTCATGGTCCTGGGCGCAGCTCGAGCACGTGGACCCAGCCCAGACCAGGTCCCTTCAGTATCTGCAGCAGTTTGTGGACCAGCGGACCGAGATCTATCAGCGCGAGGACCTGACTGCCGACCAAAAGATGACTGAGGCTGAGGCAATCCGTGACCCGAAGACCGACGCCTCGGTTGACGACTTGTCGCTTGACTTCACCTTGCCCGGGTACCCAGACATTGAGCTGCGCGAAGGTGGGTCGAGCATCCCTGTCACGATCAACAACCTCCCAGCCTACATTGACCAGGTCGCCCAGTGGACACTGGGCAAGGGCATCCAGCGACAGGTCCACGCATTCTGCGACGGCTTCGACAAGATCTTCCCTGTGCGCGACCTGTCAATCTTTGCGCCTGGGGAGCTGAGCCGCCTGGTTGGCCCGTCGTCAGACAGTGAAGACTGGGGCATGGCGACACTGCTAGGCGCGGTCAAGGCTGACCACGGCTTCTCGTTGGCATCACCTGCGGTCAAGATGTTTTTGGACTTTATGGAGTCGCTGGACTCTACTGGCCGCCGCCGCTTCCTGCGCTTTGTGACAGGGTCGCCGCAGCTGCCGTTTGGCGGCTTCCGTGCACTGCACCCGCCGCTGACGCTTGTGCACAAGCCCCACGAGGCACCACTGACACCCGACGACTACCTGCCCAGCGTCATGACCTGTGCCAACTACATCAAGCTGCCGAACTACTCGACGCCCGAGATTCTGGCTGAACGCTGGAGCCGTGCAGTCACTGAGGGCCAGCAAAGCTTCCATTTGTCGTAAACACAATAGATTTTTCTCTCCAAACACAACATGCACTTGCATACTGGTCCCACATCGCGACAGCTCACTCTGGAAGAAAAAGAGCAGGATCCAATGCGGATCCTATAATCCGGTATCCTAGCCCATAGTTGTACCATGATCGGTGCTGAGCAGCCGTGGTGATGCCAAGGCGCCTTTCATTTCCGCCCTTTACTCAAGCATACAGTACGCAGCCTCTCTTCTTTTCTTTGCAAGCATGGAGTCGAACCCGCGAGGAATCCCGAAATCGCCCTTTGTCGATGACGTCGAGGCATACCTGAAGACAGACACGGTCCAGGCAACCCTCAACAAGTTCACTGAGGCTGCGAGCAAATACAAATACATGGAGAACTCGAAGCTGCAGCAGCGGCTGAGCCTGGAGGGCAAAATTCCCGACATTGAGAAGACGCTGAGCATGGTTGACTTTTTGATTGAGAAGCGCGGTTCAGACGAGCCCGTCAAGACCTTGTTCGAGGTCAACGACACCCTGTTTGCGCACGCAACGATCCCGCCCACCGAGACGGTCAACCTGTGGCTCGGAGCCAATGTCATGCTCGAGTATACCTTGGACGAGGCCCGAGAGCTGCTGGCGAGCAAGCTGGATATCGCAAAGAACAACCTGAAGGACACTGTCGAGGATCTTGAATTCCTGCGCGATCAGATCACCACTATGGAGGTCAACACTGCGCGCGTATACAACTGGGATGTAAAGCAGCGTCGTCTAGCCACTGCCGCTGCAGTTGCTGCGACACCTGCCGCCTCTGCGAAATAAGCAACCCGCTCTGCCCTAAACCTCATCTCTTTGAAGCAGATACGCTGGCCATTTATCGCTGGATCAGCCACTACCGTAGTCGCCCTTTCAATAAAAACCGCATTCGCACTTGCCCGCAGGTCTTTGCATTGGGCAAGCATGTTCTGTTTTTGAGATTTGGGGATTTTGGAGGAGTGCTATTGTAGAAGAACATTGAAAAGGAATGCTACGGACCGAGTCTTCTTTACGTGCTCCACCTCGGCTCGTAGTCAGAGTCGGCTGATGCAGGCTGCCTGACCCAGATCACAATAGTGTCGCCGCCGTCACCGTAGCACCTGGTTGCGTAGCCGAGCGAGGTCTGTCTTGGTAGGGCGACCTGGTCATAGGTGTAGAATATCACGTTACGCGGCGCATTAGGGTAGTACTGGAAGAACACGTCTTCTAGGATGTAATCGCTGCTAAGGATGTCTCTGAATAGAAAAGAACCCAATGCATCACGGAATTCAACCCTGTGTCCAGCCCTACAAGTGGAAGACATGAAACAATCAGCAGCTAGACGGCACCTTTTCCTCAGCAATGCTGATGAGCGATGCAATAACATACATGTGTAGATGTGTGAAGAGCAGACTTGCATTCAGTAGTCTGTGTCTCCTTCCAGAGGGTAGAGCAGTTTGAGCAACCAATTATAGTACAGAGCAAGATGGAATGAGAGCGAAAAGCAAGGGTGATGGCAAAGAGAGGGAAACGAGAGGCTACCAAACTAGGTATCGAACACATTGCGCTCTGCACTCCACATAGCCGATGGGGGGGGGGGTTTAAAAGGGCGTGCAACCTGTATGCTCTTGCTTTGAAAGGCCAGACACTGGTCTGAACAGTGCACAGCTTCACAGAAGACCTATGTGCATGGGCGGCACCGACACATCTGGACACATGCACTGAACATGGGATTTGCTATACCGCCGATTACTGTTACCTGGGTGTCACTGTTCTGCAACGCCAGAGGCGCGTCTTTCCGCCAAGCCAAAGCAAGATTTGCTGGCATTCGTGAAAAATGGCCATGTGTCATTGAAGGTGGCACTTATTAAACTCTTTGCCACGGTTTTGCAAGATTGACGCGCTGCTGTCGAATAAATGAAGCGGGATGATGACACAGAGCGGCAGCTGAAGGGACTCCAGAAATCAGGAAAATGGACCGAGAATAATGTAGGAGTGTCAGCATTCTTTGGCATAGATAGCAGCAAGATCGCCTGCATCGGCGTACCACAGGAAGGCATGGATGAGAAACTGACATGTTGGCTGGTGTAAACGCTTTGGTGGGCGAAGGAACTCCATGAGACAGGGATGTGTCTTCCTAGCGCAGTGACCAATACGATCGGGTGCAGCCTGACCAGCCGCTGGTAGAAACATCGCGATTGCATTTGTTGGAGGAGGGCAACGTGATATGCAGACTACGCACCAATGACACTCGGAAAAATGAAGGACGCATAGTGCCACTTACCTTGAACGGCCGCGGGCAAGAGACATGCCACGGTTGCAAATCGGCCACTTGGCAAGGAACTCCAGGCTGTTGGCACCTGGTGCCGACCTTTTGTTGGGCGCATTGATGCCCATGAGAAGGCTGCTAACCCCTGGCAAGGATATTACCTGGTTGGGCGTCTCAACATGAGTTATGTCTAGCTCATCAGCCGAGGCAACGTCTTGATCATCGTCGCTATTACACTCCTCCACCTCATAAGCTTGGGCCGGCGTTGCAGGCAGACCCGCTGCCGGCCGCGTGTAGCGCATCTGCGCCAGAGCAGCCACAGCGGTAGCACTATGGCCTTTGGTACCACCACTGTCCGGTACCTCAGTCCTGCACTCATAACCTTTACATGCGGGGAATCTATCCCCCACATGCAGCGAGCTTGGCGTTTGCACTGCTCCAAGCCGTCTGCAGGTGTCGCTCTGGCCAACCGTGGGGCGAGGGAGACTGCCAATAGGGGCAGCAATCATCTCTGGCAAAGGCTGGTTGGCAAAGTCCTGTGAGATCGTGCTTCGCAGCGACGAATTCGGGTATTGGATCGGCGACATGGCAGCATTGGTTGGATGCACCCGTGGTGTCCACCCAGAAGCATCGCTACTACCAAAACCACCCACGCAAGATGCAGGTCTGGTGCTGTGATAGACCTGAGCCGGATCCTCTTCCTCGTCGGATAAAACGATACCCTCGTCCTCGGTGCTATCGCCCTTGCTGATGCCCTGGAGATGACTGTTCCTGGCCAAACGTGCGCGGCGGAGACGCTGCTGGCAGGTGCTGCAGATATTTGCACGCAGCAGGTTGCGCTCGAGTGGAGGAGTGACAAACCTGAACCGCGGCCAGATGTCGTTGAAAATATCAATATCGTCTGCGCTGATCTGGCGGTAGCGGAAGCTGAGCAGCTGCTCGCCCTTGACTTTTTGCGGGGACACATGGTTGATTGAGCGCTCCTCGCAATGGCATCTCCCTTCGTGAAACCGCGATCGATTAGCCCGTGGGCAGGTCAGACAGTTGGCGCAGATACGACACCAGTTTTTGCGGTGGGTGAGCATAGCAGAAGGAATGAGATGCAAATGTTTCAGAAGGAAGATGATTTTCATGTACCGGCTCCACCTCTACGCGATGGCTGCCCATGTGCTTTATAATCTGCAATGGGAAGCAAGAGAGATGGCCGAGCTGAATATGTGACTATGGACTATATTGCAAACATGGTGAAAGAAGCAGGATGGGTACAAGTTAGGCTCTGAAGCCTGTGGTAAGACTGATAGAGTATGCGAAATAGGAGGGTGATAGAAGCAGCTCGGGGCACCGCGCGGTCAATATGACAGACAGACACAGGGAGTTTGCAATAATCGTAAACAAACGGGATAGCTGCAGCTGATTGGGGTTCTTAGTGACTAGCCTTAGCATAGTTATCTCTGTGTTTCAGCAGCACAGCTGCCTGTGGTGAAGTAGACGTATTTGAGGTTTCAATGTGTGCTGCAACTGATGGTAGCGTGTTATCAAGCATACTGTGGTGGCTCGCCTCGACAATAGGTCTGCTGTTAACAGAATTCCCTTGCAGGTAGGGAGGCTGCTGGTTAGCCATGGTGGTCTGTGTTGCTATGTATGGAATCGAGCGGCTATTTGTGATCTCCAGCAGCGATATGGCAGTCTGGTACTGTGCAGTGTGACGCTCATGAATCACGCTGATAGACGGCAAAGTTGTCTTTGGTGACGACATGCGGCTACGATGTAGCTGCAAGCCAGGGACACTCTGCGGCAGATGTACCTTGATAACTATCAGATCACCCATCCGCGGGATCTGCGACACCTGCGAATGGCGCGAGTACAGACACCCTTGTAGCTGCTCGCGGAACAGTAGCTCGGCAGGGGCACTGGGATAGTAGGCGTCAAACAACTCATGGAGCGTCATTTCACCAAAGACCCACTCACGGAACAGCTCAGCGCCTCTAGCATCTTCAAAGACGATGTTTATTGGCTTGCTATAGGAACAGTAAGGATATACTTAGTTATACATATACTTCTAGATCCTGTTTGATTCATTACAACAAAGATGCTGCCCAAACAAAAGCAGATTGCACAAAAGGGCGATGTTGGCTAGTACATAAAAGAGATCAATGTAATTGCCCCGACACCATATACATCAAGCAAACAAACTTAGAAGACAAAAATGCAGCGCAATGAATCTCGCACTGTGCTAATTCTCAGATAGCACATAGCACATAGCACATAGCAGATAACCAACAGCAGGTTCGGTTGGTGGTGGGAAAATAGGGGATACATCATATGTTTACTTACCTTCTTGCAGCCTTCAGATGAGCTTTTGCGCTGGGAATATTTTCAAACGATGTGCGCTCCAAACGACGGTGCAGCTGGTGTGCAGCAGGCTCTGCAGAGTTGGATCTCAGCATAGATATTGGAACAGTAGGTTCTAGGCTATGATCTGCTGAGGGCATATCATGGTGACGATGCTGCAGCTGCGGCTGCTGGTGCTGAAGCAACTTCTGCGGTGGCAACTGCACTGCAGAAATATCAGCATAGATATGTGGGTTTGAGTCTTCGGTACCACCACCAATCTCTGTGCTCGGGCGGTGCCCAGGCGGGGTCGACCTGGTCAGCAGAGTGGTCACGGGCATCGTCCCATTGTTGATGGCCCTGTGGGTAGTCGCATTGCCGCCTTGTGTGGATGCTGCTATGTCCTCACTAACGGTAACACGGATCGATCTACGGCGACGGAAGTCGACTGACTCGTCACCATCACCCTGCGGGTTTCTCATGCCGTCAATCGCACGGCGGATGCGTTGCTGGCACGTTCCACACAGGTTGGCACGATGCAGATTGCTCTCGATTGGTGGGACATTGCTGCGCATCTGGCGCAGGAGGCACTGCAGCGCTTTGATGTCTTGGGCACTAAGCGTCTTGAACCGAAAGTCCACAGTCTTTGGCCCCTTGTCGCTTTTCTTGCCCTTGCAGCTGACAACTACGCGCACTGGGCATTCGCAGCTCTTTGTGTTAAAAGCCTGACGGACAGTACGCCCAATTCCCTGGCAGGTTAGACACACGCGACACAGGCGGCACCAGTTGAGGTCGAAATCGATCATATCGGGCGGGGGTGGCTGACGTGGACGAGGGCGGCGCATCAGTATGTTTGATATGGGCGTATTAGCCATGTGTGGCGTGCCACTCTTGCTTCTTCTTGCATCGCTATCGCACTGCATAGGTGTTTGTAGGCAGAGTGTATGGATGTCGAAGTCTGTAAAGACGACAATAACAGGCGCTGGCTGAATATGCAGAAGTGTGTACTGGTGGATATTCTCGGGCAGAGTCGAATGAGGCTTGGTAAGGGTGCGGGGTAGGCCTATGGATATTTCATATAAGCGAAAAGTGTACAGGATTACTGACGCAGCCCTGGTGGTGGGGTAGCAAGTAAAATATAAAGATATCGCCAGCTGTGAAAGACGTGAAAGAGAAAAGATCGCAAAAAAGTGTTCAGGCAAAAATAAAAATGAAAACGCTGAGGCTGAAAGAGGAAACAAGCAGCGCTCACAGCATTCACACAGAATGTCTGCGTGTGGATCGCAATGCGGCGAAAAGCGGGTGAATTATTGCCAGTTGGGCAAGGAAGGGAAGTGGATGGCCAGTCGTCAGCGTATGCAATCGGAAACGGCTCAGAGTGAAGAGGTAGGCAATCCATTCCTAGTAATAGGATGTTTTGCAGAGTACGAGTGCACAACCGGCTCTTCCTGCGAGTGTACTGCCAGCCACAAGCGCGTGCAAAACAGACTGCACAGCCTTTGCGGAGCAGCTGCTATTGCCATGGTCTGCTGTAGCCACCCGTGCAGGGCTCAAGTGAGATAATAGTGTGCCCTGTTGTTCAGCACTATGTAGAAAGGAGGGGGTCAGCACTGGGCAGCCAACAGCAGGGGAATGCTGGCAGGAAAGCGGTAGACAAAAAGGCGCTGTTGTCACAACAGATGGCGTGTACTGGGTGGCGGTTTTTCAAAAGGGACTCTGTGTCATGCGCAAACCAGGAACCTGGCCATCAAACACTGTATAAGGTTGCTATGTACCTAGTGAATTAGTTGATACGAATGAAGTCTTTTCTTTTGGCAAAAGGGTGAGCAAAGCAATGGAACCCTCGAATTGAGATAGCAAATAGGCAAATCAGCCCAGCACTTGGGGGCGGGGGGAATGCAATACAGTTTATATATGTGCGAACCCACCACCTGCAGCCCCAAGGCAGATGACAAACTCCACAAAAAAGTGCCGGCATGCAAGCGCAGGTTTGCGTTTTTGTCCTCAGGTCCTTTCCCCGTTAACCACATAGCAGCTTGGCATTTCAAAAACAAGTGAGGACGACTACCAGTATTTCTGGATTCAGACATACAATTAGAGCGCCTTATTGTAGCCATTGTAAACCACCATGCACTGTATGCCAGACCCAAGGAACCCACCACCCCCACCTACCTGTTCCCCGTTCAAAACAGACGAGGGCTACGGATGCGGAGGAAAATATGCAGGAGTGCAAAGCGGGGTGCATGCTGAGACGCGTCTTTTTCCAGCTTGCCCGTGCCAATTTTTTCCGAGGATGAGTGACAATGGCGAAGCAGCCAGCTGCATGCGTGTGGTGGTTCGTGACTTGTCAAAGCGCATCAATAAGCCGCTCTTCTGATCATGAAGTCCAGATGTGACAGAGGGAAAGTGCGGGTTTGGAGGTAAGAGCCATTTCAGATAGCGAATGGGTCGGGGCTGGCTATGCAGGCGATTCTCGCGGAGGAGGTGGATATTCATGCTGTTGCAAACATGATCATGCACACATGTAGCTGGCTTCTTCCAGAGCAGCCATGCTGCTGTAATCTATCTGGCCAATTGTATCCTATCTGCTGGTGTCAGTGTCAATCATATGTACCATCCAGGCCACTGCATGCTATATCCGCTTATGCTACAATAGAGCGCCCTTTTGGAGCGACTTTTGCTCCACCCGCGTTATACTATGTATTATACTCCCCTACTGTACAGGACCTTGAGGCAGCAGCTACGAACAAATATATCTTTTTCGCTCAGACAAGATTCGCTGATGTTTTCAAAAACGAGTAAACAGCATGATCGAAAGAGACCAACGCGCATCTTATTATTCCTAAAGGTAGCTACGTCCGGATGAAATAAAACTGTGAATTCAACAGAAACGCAGTGCATCCCTTCTAAGGCCCTACTCCACACCTTTGAAATGCAGTCTAGGAGATGGCGGACACGGGTACAGCGGCCACCAAGTTCAGGTTGGGAGGCCAGATGAAAAGCAGGACCAACGGCTGCTATTGTGCCAAAGCTGCTATTTTTACCCAGCGTCACCGTGCCACCAGATAGCCCATGTGATGATATGCCCTTCGTAGATTACTACAACAGGACAGGGTGGAAGCATGGAGGGAATTCAAGGGAGAAGCTCGCCACGCATCCCGTGTACAGGTTTCTTTACTCGGATACCCTACCATAAAAACAATTCTCTCCACAGAAACATAGACCAGGCATCCATTGTATCTCTTGCCACTTCCAAGTCATCCCCGAAGCAAAGGCGACAATCGGTCACATATGACCTCTGGGCGCGTATTTGGTCGAGTATACCCAGACGATAGTTACTTTCATTCACGTTCTCATTCAAAATGAGGGGCATGCCTCTTCAGCACTCTGCAGCGAATCAGCGTGCGAGAAAACACAAAAGCACCAAGACCTTGGTCTGCAACTACGGCTTGGCTCAGATTATATCTCTACCTCGTTTACGAACATTATATGCATTCAGGAGAAACATGCCGCATTCTGTTGGGGAAGAAACAAGATGTATCCATAGTGGCAGCGACATGTCAGTGACAAATGGTGCTGGCTGTGTGCATGTGTCAGTATTCAAAAGCCATGCAGTGTAGCTATTGGACAGGGTTGATCTGTCGAGTATCAGGGCACCTAGATCCTAGGGATCTGAAACACTAACACCACTCAGCGGCCATGCCGCATCTAGGTTCGTTCTCTGGTATGGTAATCGGCGATTCCCCTACCCCTTGGAGAGGAGTACTTGCATAAATTGCTGCTGGTGCATAAAGTTGTGCCACCGAAAAGCGAGCAGGGGATTGACTTGGAGCGTCTCCCTCATGCGCCACTGAGCAACAGCTGTGTCTAGTTACGGCTCGGAAAAGGCATATCATTCAAAAATTCTTTTCAAGTAGCAGCCTGCTATCCTGTCGCACTACACACCTGACTATTGTAGTATTGTAATGCGCAGCTTCTCTTATGCCTGCAACTTGTGGCCCTGAAAGGAGTGCTTAGTTGTTATGCAACAGACACAGCTACCCTGCCATTTCAACCAAACCCAATGTGCTAGGTTGTCCACACGCATTGCTTTTGCTAATTATGCACCTACATATTTCGGAGAGTGAGGGCGGGCTTGCCATTTGCATGGCGACTGCATGTCTGCAAAGGAGCTGCACTGTCTTTCATCTTTGTAGTCCTCGCCTTCGCTCTCACTCTCACCATCCCATTTTGCTATGCGGTTGCCAGCCACTGGGTCATCACCAGGCTGGCGATGCTCTGCAGGCACAGGGTTGCTGTTTCAAGAAATATCAGCAGGCACTTATCACGCCACTCACTCAGGTGGCCAGTGAAATGCAATAATACGTCGTCCCCGCGCCAAATCACGGGTGGACGGCTGTAGGTATATTGTGTTGAATGTGTGGGGATTTTAGAGGTTATATTTAATACTGAAGAAAAGAGAGAAAGGGGAATAGACGAGTTGCGCAGGGGTATTTTCAATACAGTCGTCTGTGCAACTTATCAAAGGCTAGATTCTACCTCCATATTGTAGGCTGTAGCGGGGGTCTCGTTGGCGCCTGGCTTGATATCACCTGATTCGGCTGACATGTCGACGTCAGGGACAGCCGCAGCGGGCGCGCAATAGGTATAGGCGTATGTATATCCAGCATACTCTATTGTTATGTGTACATGCGACACATAAAGTTATGCTTACTGACATTCGGAGTCTAGAGTCCCTCTGCTCCACCATGGGCAAGGCCGAAACGTATACGTACAAAGGCCCAGGCAGACAGCCAGCCTTCCTGTTTCTCCATATACCTGATATCCACCCATCCCTTAGCTTAAC
Source organism: Linderina pennispora (assembly GCF_002104995.1). NCBI lineage: Eukaryota > Fungi > Kickxellomycota > Kickxellomycetes > Kickxellales > Kickxellaceae > Linderina > Linderina pennispora. Next base: position 429,046 of record NW_024468250.1, on the reverse strand, counting down.
AATGCCCAACACCGAGGCATGCGCAGCCACAGCCATAGGCGCCAGAGGTTCGAGACAGGGGATACACAGCAGATATCGCCGATACGTCCACATTTATTTGCAGACCATGGCCTGGTTCCTGATCTACTCCCTGTGAGCTGGCAGTTTTATAAACGCCCGATCCACAATGCTCCAGCTCATCGGTTAAGTTTCAAGTTTCAAGGGCTCTCGACGTTCCACGCTGCCATTGGCTGAGCCTGATTTCTTATATTGCCGACCTTTTCCGAAACTCAACCGGGCTGGCATTTCCTTCACCTCTCATCCACACTTTGCCTTCCATTCACTTTTGCAATCCACTTCACCCGTTTTTAACTTCTGAACCGGAAAATGTCGCTGGCACAGCCTACAAAGGACGAAATTACCACAGTATTCAAGCAGCTGAGATCCAAGCAGCCCGAAAACAAGGTTTGCTTTGACTGTGGCTCGAAGAATCCGACATGGTCGTCAGTCACGTACGGCGTGTACCTATGCATTGACTGTTCGGCCGTGCACCGCGGCATGGGCGTCCATATTTCATTCGTTCGCTCAACAGTGTTGGACTCGTGGACGTGGGACCAGCTGCGCACAATGAAGGTGGGCGGCAACAACAATGCAGCAGCCTTTTGGCGCCAGAACGGCGGCGCAAAGTTCCTGACCGCAAAGACCGGCAACGACACGAAAACCAAGTACACAGGACGCCAAGCTCAACTGTACAAGGCGCACCTGCAGCAGCTGGCAAAGAAGGACCTGCTGAGCTCGCATGATGGCCGTGTCATAGTTGCAGGCGCAGAGGTGGCTGCTCCAGCAGCAGCTGAAGACGACTTCTTTGCGCGCGAGCTGTCGGCAAGCTCGTCTAAGGCCACGTCAGAGGAGCCCACTACAGGTCCAGTCCGTGGTCTGGCTCCGCCCACAGTCATTCTCCAGGCCGACGAATCGGACTCTGCGCAGGCCGACGACCAGGCCACAAGGGCCATTGAGGCCTCCGCTGCTTCTGCTGCTGCGAAGCCCTCCACAGCACGGGTGCCTGTTGCACGAGTGATCCAGCCCTCTACCACTGGGTCAGCTACCAAGGCTCGCACGGCTGCTCTGAAGTCGACACCAAAGTCGTCTGGACTAGGAGCAAAGAAGCTGGGAGGAGCCAAGAAACTCGGCGGCGCAAAGAAGCTGGGTGCCAAGCCCATGGTTAACTTTGAAGAGGCTGCTGCCCGCGCCGAGGCTGAGGCTCGCGAGGAGGAGCGTCTGCAGGCGATGCGCGATGCGGTCACGGCCTCGCACTCAAAGGCTAAAAGCAGCGCCAGTTCAGCAACCGCCTCTGTGTCTGCAGCAACCACGGCAGCGAGTACTGCTGCTGCAAGTTCGGCTGCGCGGGGTGTCCAGGGCTCGAGCACAAAGGGCGATGTGGATCAGCTTTCCTCGGGGGTAAGCCGGCTCGGATTTGGTGCCATCGGCGGCGGAAACCAGTCCGGGACCGGCCTTGGATTTGGATCATTCGGCACAATGGGTGGCAACAACAGCACAGGATCGGCACAAGAGCGATTCCAAGGGGCCAAATCCATCTCGTCCAGCCAGATGCTCAGTGGAAACACACCCGCTGAGCCTGAACTCAGCTCGTCGACTGCACGCTTTGCCAACTCCAAGAGCATCAGCTCCAGCCAGTACTTTAACCGCCCGCCGCAACCTAGTGCCCACACACGGGCTGCTTCCGGCGAAATCGACCTGCAGGAGCTCGGCGCTAATGCGCGTGATCTGGCCCAGCGGCTGCTCAACTCGAACGAGGCGGATAACCTGCGGCGCATGTGGGCGCAGGGCGCGTCCAAGCTGTCAGAGTATCTGGATCAGCTCCAGGAGCGGTAAGCGGCCCTAGTTCTGGATAGCGAAGCCTTGATGAATATACCTTTTGCCCTTTGCACCTTACCTGTTCTCCACATTCCCTCACTGAAACACGCTCAAGTTTACACACCGCATTTTTGGGAACGGCTTGGGATTGCATGGAGAAGGGTAATATACAGTGAAAAGCTAGTCTTTGTGTGGAAGATCGCCGGTAGTGCTGGCATAGTCAAAGTGAGGGTACACCCAAGGGTGGAGACGTGAATATTAGTAATTCACCAGGGGTGGGGTAATGAGGCGGCCGAGAGTTTGGTGAATTGCTATCCGCATATATGTGGGAAAATGAACTTTATGGCCCTTAGATGACCAGCAGCCCTTGGCACACATCTCTGCAGGTGGAATGAAGCAATTATGTTCCATATAAGGCTGACAGGAGGTCCACCGCCCTTCAATACATTCAACACTTGTCCCCTATATCTTCTACAGCCCATTGAAACACGAGCGGTACTTCTCTCTTTTCTCTGATCAACCACACCCCACTGACGACAGACTCATGCAACTCGTCACTTCCTTCGTTTTGCTGGCTGCCCTGGCCTCGGCCACTGCTCTGCCGCCGCAGGCGCACATAAATGGTGGCAGACGGAGCGGGCAGCGGCTAGACTTGAATGCTTCCGTCGACCAGGCTGGCATATTTGGATTTAACGATGGCGCTGGCATGTTTGGGTTTAACGATGGCACTAGCAAGCTCTTGAACAACATGCCGCAGATGCCCAACCACAACGATATCAGCAATGTCAACTACGACGAGATATATGGCGACCACGCCTCGAACATCTATTCTCTCTATGCATCGGCATCATCTAGGCTGCAGGCCATTAGTGCTTCGTCGTCTGCTTCAGTTGCCAGCTCCTCGGCCATCGCTGCTGCTCTGGCTGCCAGGTCTACCCAGATAATTCAGTTCCCGCAGGTGGTTCAGTCAACACAGACAACAGTGCTGACTGCTGCTGGTTCGCCAACGGCTACCATAACCCAGGCACAGGCCACTGCTGCGCAGACCCTTGCCTCCATATCCCAGGTAGTTCCGTTTATGGATCTTCCGCTGTTTTACTCACAGCCAAACCTTTTACCACAGATGGAGGCTGACCTTCAGTCAATGCTGACGGCCCCGCCAATGGCTACTCAGAGCCAAATGGTGAACCAAGGGGCTTCTGGTGGTATATCGGTCGTCTCGATTATTCCTGGCACAGCGTTTGTGGCGGCAGTTCCGGCCACTCCCACCACTGCGCCGGCAGCTGCACCTGTCACTATCCCCTCGGGCGCTACGCTGGCCACCAACATGTTCATCCAGAAGTCGACTGCAAGCCAGCCCTTCCGCCTTGCGCCAACAACGGCCTCGCAGAAGCTAAAGTTCAATGATGCCCAGAACGTCCATGATGATGAACAATTCCAGTTCCCTGCTCAGCCAAAGTTCGACCTCGACATCACGTCATTCAACACAGAGGATCCTGCCAGCCTGCCGTTCACAGCAACGGCGGCGTCTGGGGTTACTCACAGTGCCCAAGCCCGGCAGGGAGTCGGATACCTGGGGCCCGCCCATTCGCCAGCTGATTCCGTGCAGCCACCCCTTTATCCAGCTCCTCCTCCTCCGGCGTACCCTACTCACACATCAGCGTATTCTCCTTCGGCGTACCCTAGTCAGGCACCTGCATATCCTGCTCCATCGCCTTCAGATGAGGATTGTGATGACACCCCGTCTAGCCCTAGCAGCAATGGCTATGGCGCACCCCCTCCGGCATATCCTACATCGAGCAGCGACGATTACGATGCTCCACTACCTCCCCCACCACCTCCCCCAGCATATAGCACACCAAGTAGCCAAGGGTATGCTGCTCCACCTCCGCCTTCCTCAGCGTATAGCGCACCAAGTAGCCAAGAGTACTCTGCTCCCCTCCTCCTCCCTCATCATATAGCGCACCAAGTAGCCAAGGGTATGCTGCTCCGCCGCTTCCTCCTCCAGCATATCCCACACCGAGTAGCCAAGGGTATGCTGCTCCACCTTCTCCTCCCTCATCATATAGCGCACCAAGTAGCCAAGGATATGCTGCTCCGTCTCCGCCTTCCTCAGCGTATAGCGCACCGAGTAGCCAAGAGTACTCTGCTCCGTCTCCGCCTTCCTCAGCATATAGCGCACCAAGTAGCCAAGGGTATGCTGCTCCGCCGCCGCCTCCTCCAGCATATCCCACACCGAGTAGCCAAGGATATGCTGCTCCACCTCCGCCTCCCTCAACGTATAGCGCACCAAGTAGCCAAGGATATGCTGCTCCGTCTCCGCCTTCCTCAGCGTATAGCGCACCAAGTAGCCAAGGGTATGCTGCTCCGTCTCCGCCTCCCTCAACGTATAGCGCACCAAGTAGCCAAGAGTATGCTGCTCCCCCGCCTCCTCCCTCATCATATAGCGCACCAAGTAGCCAAGGATATGCTGCTCCGTCTCCGCCTTCCTCAGCGTATAGCGCACCAAGTAGCCAAGGGTATGCTGCTCCACCTCCGCCTCCCTCATCATATAGCGCACCAAGTAGCCAAGAGTATGCTGCTCCACCTTCTCCTCCAGCATATCCTACACCAAGCAGCCAAGGGTATGCTGCTCCCCCGCCTCCTCCCTCATCATATAGCGCACCAAGTAGCCAAGGATATGCTGCTCCGTCTCCGCCTTCCTCAGCGTATAGCGCACCAAGTAGCCAAGAGTATGCTGCTCCCCCTCCTCCCCCCTCATCATATAGCGCACCAAGCAGCCAAGAGTATGCTGCTCCGCCTTCTCCTCCAGCATATACCACACCAAGCAGCCAAGAGTATGCTGCTCCGTCTCCTCCACCCTGTCAGGGCACTGGTGGTCAGGGATGTGGTTCCCCTGCACCTGCACCTGCGCCAGCTCCTGCATATCCACCAAGCGCCGATGATGAGGATGATACCTTGGAACCTGCTGCTGCGTATCCTAGTACAGACAGCCCAGTGTATGGTGCTCCCCTGTCCCCGTCCCCACCGGTTTACTCCACTGCAAGCAGCCAAGGATATGCTGCGCCGGTGCCACCACCTCAGCCGACTTCGTCCGGCGCATCGTCCGCCGACTCAGGGCCTATTCCATCTCTTGGCTACTTGCCAAATTCACCGAGCTCATCGAGCGCAGTTCTCAGCTACTCGGCTAGCCAGCCAAGCCCTGGCTACTCGACGATTGGGCTTAGCTCCAGCTCTATTGGATATACCAACCCGGTAGTGACAATCTCAATTGCCTATGGTGCCTCCGACGATGATGACTACGATACTGACGATGAGTCGCCATACAGGCCCAAGAAGCGCCGCCATCATCACCACAAGAGTAAGGAGGAGAGCAGCACCCCTGCGTATTCAGGATCAGTGGCTCCTGCATATGCTTCGATGCCTCCTGCTCCCGCATATGCTTCGGTGCCTCCTGCTCCGGCACCCGCACCTCCAGCACCGGCTCCTGCATACTCTAAGCCTGCACCCGTCTATGGCAAACCTGCACGCGTATTCTCGAAGCCGGCTGCCGCTATCCCTAGGCCAGCTCACACCCCCCCAAAGCCGATGCCTGTGTTTGGTAGGCCTGCTCGTGCATACCCGAAGCCATACCCTGCACCCTCTTACCCGAGGCCTGCACCTGCCGCTCCAAAGCCCGCCCCGGCGCCTGCCTATAAAGCACCCGCATACTCAGCTGCCCCGAAGCCTGCACAGCCCCAGGTAACGCACATGTCTACTGTGACGACACGGACCGTTATCAACTATGCCACAGTCATTGTTGCGTCGGTGGAGCCCCAAACCACCACCATCAACAACTTTGTCACACCAACTCCTGCCGGCTGCTCGTCACAACCAGGACCCTCATCATACCCATCAATAGGGTACCCGGGATCACCTAGCGGACACTAAGTGTATATTTCCATATGCGCTGCTAACACTCCTCCCTTCTCTTTTTCTCCCATCCCTTCCACCTCTATCTCGCTACCCCATTTATGCCTTTAAAATCCTATCCTATAAACAGGCACATTTTTGTTGGCTGTTGTTTTAACTTGTTCCCACCCTAGTCTTGTAGCCAAAAAAAATATACCATTGCAGTTTCAATGTTGCGCCCTATACGAGCTAAAACCGGCAACGCCTGTGATAAGCGGTAGTATCGCATTTCGATCAGAAAAGGATGCACTGCTGGCAGATGAAACATATGCAGGCAGTAGCAGGTCTATATTTGAGCCTAGACTTGCTCAGCGCTGTCGGATCCCAACAGTGCCAGGCTTGGTTTACCACCTTACTCTATGGTCCATGGGTGCTCGGCATTGTTTCCCTGTTCTTCTCGCTCAGCCGCTTCCTGTACAACGTTTAACCAGCCTCTATATATCTGCTTTAAAAATGGTGTTCGACAGTAAATTCATGTATGCAGCATTCCTGGCGTGTGTGTGGCTGCCAGCCGCATCAACAGGCCGCCACCTGCCCCCTGGAAAGCAGCAGTCTGTTGTTCTGCGCTCCATCGATACAGACAGCAGACTTACCGAGCAATGTCTGATTGGCGAGAAGGACCTTGCGCGAAACATGTCGTATCCTCAGTTTAGTACACACCAGCTGCAATCTATGGCTGAAGCAGCAGTCTCTGGCACAAAGGATAAGGCAGAGGACGCACAGACAACAGGCGGACTCCGCCAAGTGCTCGAACTCGTGCTGAAGACCAACGCCAACGGATTCTTCTACATGCACCACTATCCGTAATGCATTTTGCATGAAGCAGAAACCGGTTGGTCCTGGTGTGAAGATGGCAAGTGAGTCGGGATCGACGCGTACAGGACTGCTTTTTTCTCCTGTTTCGTCGTCTCAGTCAGGCCAAGCTGGCAGTTTCTTACAGGCTCGGGCGAGCCCTTGGGGCCCGGGGCAAAGGACTGTGCGCATGCATCGTGGGAAGGCAGATCGGCAGCTCGACTTTAGGAACTTGTGTGGCTCACGAGAGGGGCAAAAGTATTCGCCAGCTGTGATCAACCGCTCATTATCCGTCCAAACATTTCGGGGCGCGGCGGGCTGCTCCTTGCAGGGCAATTGACCCCCACACCTCGAAGGACGCAGTCTAATTCAGGTACTCAGCTCCTGCCCACCACCGCCACCCGCCTGCTCCTTCCTGCTCTTCACTTCCAGCAACTTTTCTTTCTCTAAGGCATTTTCCTTCAAAACAAATTTTTGCAAATGACCCAGACTGAGCAGACCGCCAGCACACTGCCGCTGTGGACGCCACGCGACCCGCAGTTGACCACGACGCACAAGTTCAGGGAGTTCGTTAACGCCAAGCGCCACCTCTCGCTGGCCACGTACCAGGATCTGGACCAGTGGTCTGTGACAGAGATCGAGGCGTTCTGGAGCGACGTGTGGGAGTTTACCGGCACCAAGGCCAGTGCTCCGTACTTGCAGGTGCTGGAGCCCAACAAGACCATGGACCAGATCCCCAAGTGGTTCGAGGGTGCACGACTCAACTACGCTGAGAATGTGCTGGACGGCCGCGAGGCAGAGGAGCGCACGGCGATCTATGCGTTCGGAGAGGGTCGCCAGCTTACAAAGTGGTCGTTCAGAGAGGTGTATGAGAAGGTACGGGTGCTGGCATCGGCTATGCGCAACGCAGGCGTGAGCCAGGGAGACCGGGTCGCCGGCTATGTGCCCAATGTCGCTGAGACCGTTGTGGCGATGCTGGCGGCAGCGAGTATTGGCGCTATCTGGAGGTAAGTCGCTGCTTTCATGTGACGCGGACATATGTTTCATCCCTGTGTGATCGCTGGTGCCTCGGGAGAGATGACTCAGAGGATGCACACTGGCCCTACTGGCCAAGCGCAGATGAACTCGACAAGTAACTGGAGCAGGGCAGATCGGACATGAGATAATCGGACTCATCTGATTTTGATTTCTACCTGTTGTTTAGCTCGACATCGCTTGATTTCGGCGTAACCGCCGTGCTGGACCGGTTCGCGCAGATCGAGCCCAAGCTTCTGTTCTCGACCGACGCCACGGGCTACAACGGCAAGGTGTTCTCGCACATTGACAAGCTCGCGGGCGTAGCCGCTGGTCTGCGGTCGGTTAAGAGGGTTATCGTCATCCCCTTCGGCGACAACGTGGAGCGCGACACGACCTCGGTTCCGAACGCATGCTCATGGGACTCATTCCTAGCTACGGCCAGCGACGGCGCCCCGCTCGAGTTTGCCCAGCTGCCGTTCTACCACCCGCTGTATATTCTGTTCTCGTCGGGAACCACAGGCAAGCCCAAGTGCCTGGTGCACTCGGCAGGCGGCATGCTTCTTCAGCACCGCAAAGAGCACCAAATTTCTCAGGACATGGGCGACAGCGACATCATGTTCTACTACACGACTACAGGCTGGATGATGTGGAACTGGCTGGTGGGTGCTCTGTCGGTGGGAACAGCGATTGTCACCTACGAGGGCTCGCCGTTCAAGCCGTGCGCCGGTGCACTGTGGGATCTGGTGGACCAGCTGGGGATCACCGCATTTGGCACATCAGCCAAGTACATCCAAACGCTGGAAGACATCGGCTACAGGCCCAAGGAGCACCACAAGCTGGACACGCTCAAGGCAATCTACTCTACAGCCTCCCCACTGAAGCCCAACAGCTACGACTTTGTGTACACGCACATCAAGAGCGACTTGTGTCTGAGCTCAATCACTGGCGGCACCGACATTTGCTCGCTGTTCTGCGGTGCCAACACTGCGCTGCCTGTATACCGCGGTGCTGTGCAGTGCCGTGGACTCGGTATGGCTGTTGAGTCGTGGGTCGATGACCGCAAGCCCGTGCTGGACCATCCAGGCGATCTCGTGTGTGTGCGGCCGTTCCCTTGCATGCCTGTGTTCTTCTGGGGCGATGAATCAGGCGAGCGGTACCGTAAGGCGTACTTTGGCAACTACCCGCAGATCTGGTACCATGGCGACTTTGTTATTATCGAGTCGAAGACTGGCAGCGTGCACATGCTTGGCCGCAGCGATGGTACATTGAACCCTGCCGGTGTGCGGTTTGGCAGTTCCGAGCTGTACAACATTGTCGATACCTACCCGGAGGTTGCTGATTCGCTGGTGGTTGGTCAGCGCCAGGGCGTCGACGAACGCGTGCTGATGTTTTTGCAGATGGCTGACGGCCACGAGTTCAATGATGAGATCGTCAAGCGCATCGCTGCCCAGATCCGCCAGCAGCTGTCGCCGCGCCATGTGCCGGCTGTAGTCCTGCCAGTCACCGGCATCCCATACACAGTCAACGGCAAGAAGGTCGAAATCGCCGTCAAAAAGCTCGTCAGTGACCTCTACCGTGTCGCTCAGGTTGAGAGTGCCGAAGAGGCTGTGCGCAGTGTCACCATCGATGAGAAGACAACCTCAACACTGGCTAATCCTGAGACCCTGCAGCAGTTCTATAACATGCCAAAGCTCCTCCAGTAGACAGTTTTATATTGAAATTAATAGCTAGGCCCGGAATGTGGTAGACACAACCAGAGGGAAGCTCTTGTGCGGGCCGACCCACCATTTGCGACCGACGTTAGTCCACCAGCGCACAGCTGATATGCAGATGCACACGGATATTGGTGTCGAGCTGCCCAAACTGTACCGCCAGCTGTGGCATGGGCACAGCACACCCACATTCAAAGAATGTGCCCTTGAGCGGCGCCATGCACCTGGATCGCCTGCTCCCAGCAGATCTCTGGTCGGGTCCTGCATGTCGACTGCCGGCTGCCGGCTCTGCGCGATGGCTGTGTGCTGTGCGTAGGTTTCGAGATCACCGTCGCCAGTGTTCAGCGGTTGCTGTGCAAGCCATACTGCTACACATACGCCTTGCAACCTGCCAGCCAGCCCGAGGATGTTATCAACAAACCCTTCAACTGCCAGATGGAACTCGCTACCGGCAAGCACAGCACGAGCAGAATCGCCTGTCTCGAGTGTGGGGCGCGTCGATATTGCGATCTGAGGGTTTGCTGACTCCACGAAGAACGAAGGGCCAAGAGCCAGCATTGGCATGTCCACATGAGTACCTCCTGCAATGGCACTGCCCAGGGCGCTCTGCACGCGTCGCAACCATGCCAATGTCGTCCTGTCGATCTGCATAAACGAACACAGAATCGCATCCGCCTCAGTTGCCACAGTTAGTAGCCGCCGGCTGAGTGCCTTCTTGGCATGTGCTGCCAGCGGCATCGGCAGTTTTTCGTAGGCGTGTGTGATCCAGTTGTTCATTGCTTGGACAAAGTCTCCCTGCAACTGCACAAGGAACGACTGGTACTGCCTCCCCACGCCCTTGTTGTTGAGAGCACTGAGGGAGTTCAGCGCACGGTCATTCCATAGCTGATGCGTCTGGTGGTCGTCAGCATGGGACTCGGCTTTGGCAATGCTGTGCACACAGTCGATGTGCTCGCGCTGGCGGCTGCTCAGCTGCTCAGCTGGCAATGCACTGACGAACTCACTCAGTGTTGCCCATGCACTCACCGATGCCAGCAGGGTGATTATCCGCTGGGCGACATATGCTGGTGGCCCGCTGTTGCGATAGGATAGTGGCAGCTGCGATCTGGGTTAGCTCGGACCACCTCTCGATCATTCGCAGCCCGGGCATTCCACTCCCTCGTTCGGCATACGGTGCTGTATGAGCCTGGAAGCACAAGATAGCAGCTGTCGACAGCCACGCTGCACGCACCTTTCCCGGGCTCGAGACCATCAGCCCCTTGCTCCAATGTGCTGGCAAGCCAGCTGATTCGATCTAGCAGCACCAGCTCGATTTCGTCTATCGTCGTGCTCTCCGCGGCAATTGCTAAGACTGTGTGATGCATGGCTTGGCTCGTAGTCGTCAACATATCATCCAGCGCGCCTAAAATTGCGACAGCTTGTGCCCATCGACGCTGCCCACTTCCAGGTCGTCTTCAGCAGCTGCTTCGTATATCTACCATGGACTGCCTGTCTGATTGGAACTCGCAATGGCTTTCCATGTTTTTACTATCAGATCGCTCGCCCGGATCTTGTCGTCGGTGCTGCCCCGAACCATGGCAACATTGAACAGCTAGCATTGTGCTCGCCGATAGCAGTTGCAGATGGACTGAACTCTGAAAAGGCATAAGGAGTTGTCGCATCATAATTGCTGTCAGCAGAGTCCAGGAGGTCCCAGGCAGACCTGTTGGCGACATACTGACCGCACAGGACACCAAAACTCCAGTTGTACATTGCATCGGTGAGCTCCCAACTGGTTCTACCATCACAGATCCCGTAGGTAGCCTCGATGCGTGCCAGCGCTAGAACCACCAGCCGTACATTGCTCAGATCCATATTGCCCAGAGTAGCGCCCATAAGTTTCTGTGCCGAATTGACCAGTCGTCTCCGCATGGCCTTCACCTGTGCTTCCTGCTCATCGGAGAGCATATCACTAGGTCTCCACTTCCCCAGGACGCCTAGTGCAGCGCGACCAAGTGGTCCTGCACCCGAATCGCCCAGGAGAGCCGAGAACGCAACCGCATCCTCTAGCGTCAGCCTGTTGTGCTGCTGCACAATCGCCCTCACTGTGGCCATCGCCGCCACACGCACAGCCGTCGGGCTGTCCTCTGCCAGTGCCCACCTACGGCAGTGCTCAAGCAGACTTGTGCTCAGCTGTAGGTTGCCTGCAGCGTGCTTAAGTGACAGAACGACCTGCGCACGCACCGAATCCGGCACACTCTCGTCAGATATTCTTGCCACTACCGTCTCCCACACAACCTCTAGGAGCTGTGGCGAATACTCCAACATGCACTCGGTTGTGCGCACTGCAGCCGCGATCTCCAACGGATGTGTTGACTGGTACCGAAGTAGCAGCCCGTGCTGTGCCTCGGTGTACTCTGCAAACACAATCGATGCACTCCCAATAGCCTGCAAGTGCCAGTACGCGCGCCACAGGGTCGTTCGAGTACAGCACAGTCAGGATCCGCTTCAGCAGCTCGTCGGTGTGCGTGACGCGCGGCAGGTGGTGGTGAGCGCGCTCAAACACCTGCACGATATGGTACCGGAGCGCATTTGTGCCGCCCCGAAACAAATCGCCCAGCTTGAGAAACGCCGAGGTCACTAGTGTCGGGAATGGAAACGTGTCGAGCAACTTCGGAAACTGCCCCAGGGCCCGCACCTGCTGTCCAGTTTGCGACGAGCGACACTCGGATTCGAGTGAGAACAGCTGCTTGAACGCCCAGTCCGACGACGCACCGCCCTCCGCAGGCTGAATTGCAAAATTCGAAAGGCTCATTGACATAAGAAGCGAACTGGAATGAGCTAAAAGAGAATGAAAACGCCCCACGTCACTGCTCCAAACAGAAAATGCCGAAAGCAGCACTTTTAGCAAATACGAGCCACCTCAAACATGGCAGGGTTTTGGATAGGCTCCTAGATCACGTGCAACCATGTGTGGAGCTCAGCCCAGGATCCGATCCAAACCAAAGAAAGAGCGTTTCAGAATATCTATTCACAACACAGAAGAACCCTGGCTACTATCTTGTGCGTACGCTACATACCTGCTCTTTGAGCAAAAGCACTGTTAGTTTTGTGTGGCACAGAAAACAGGGTCAATACAAAGTAGTATCTGTAGTCTCAGTAGGAACAATTGGGTTGCTATCCAAGTAGCAGCCCTCCATCATCCTTTTCTATAATAGTCGGCACACCATTTCGCATCATAGACACACAGCACTGGCCAGATGGTTCGGCATAGTTCAACGTCGTACCTTGAAAAATCTCAAAAGGCACAAAAACAAGCAAAAGGAGGTGAGAGAGATGCCTCCACTGCCAGCACCAGAAACCGCATTCTAAAGCCCCCTTACTCTTCTATTAAGCATTGTTGTGAAAAACCATCTGCAAATTTGATTCCAAGACGCCAGGCTAGAAGTGGCGCAGCAGCGTACCGCAACACAATCAGCAAATTATCATAGATGACATCCCACATCTCTCCTAAATATGGATATGAGCGGTTCTTTATGTGAAAATAACATGTAGCTCATGCTGGCACCAGGCCAAGGTAGTGGAACAGCACCGGAGAGACGAATGTTACAATGAAGCCAATGCCACTATAGATAGGCACGCGTGCGATGTTTTCGGCAGTGCACATCAGCGAGTGAGTGCCATATCTGCCCTGCTGGATACTGCGCTTTGACGGCACCACATACTGCATTACATTCGCATGGCCTTTGGATGTTGATTCTTGGCCATCCTGGCTCGGCTCGACATCAGTGGCTGCCTCAGAATCGAATCCCGCTGGCACTTCATCCTCTTGAACCAGGAAACCCTTGACAAGCTTGATGGCCATCGGCTTTGACGTTGCCTTCCATGCGACAATCGCACCAATGCACACTACACTGCGAATGAGATTCTGTGCCAGCGTCAGCGACGTGCTCCAGGCAATATGTGTGGGGTCAGGGTTTCCAATATGCGCCGATACAAGTGCGTAGGCCCAGCTGCCGACATAAACACCTGCAATAACCGACAGAGCACAGAATGTGTCGACACAGCACGGGCACAACTCGAGCGACCGTGGAATCGTCGACAGTGCCAAGTACAGGGCGCCGCAGATATACAGCGGGCCGCTCCACGACAGAATCAGTGAGTCCAGGACATCATTGCAGGCAATCAACACCAAGGCCTCGATTGTGCCGATTAGTGCGCCTCCAGCTACGTCAACAAACGAATGGAGCCCGCAGTAGATGCGGCCAAATACAATGCTCGCGCCAAACGCCCACAGCACGGAGATCCAGAGAACATGCACATTCCATGCGTGGTACATGAACCAGGTAGTATACATAATCGTGCCGACCACATATGTCGTGTGCGATGACGGGAACCCATACTCGAATGTGTGTGCAGGACTCCGCGTAATCTGCACCAGCGGCGGGCTGGCCGGCCGCGGCGCACTAATGTAGTCTTTGACAGCGCCGCTCAAGTACACCGACAGCAGGACAACATTGGTCACACCGCGTGCAAACGCTCCCAGTCCCAGTATGTGCAGGAACGGGAGCGCCAGGAAAAAGAACGCATGGTTGCCTAGCATGCCGGTCAGGATGAAGAATTTATCGAGCAGGGGCGTGCGCAGGCGCTGTTGGATGGAGGCGAGGATAGGTGTCTCCCATTCTACCTGCTTTACCATCCAGCGACGGAGCGTCTGGCGCCGCTGTGAGTACACCTGCTCGTATGCGTCCTCGGGAACCTGCTGGTGAACTGCGATCGAGCGGATAGCTGCGTCGTCTTCGTCGAGCTGGAACCGGGGGCCCATGGGTGTTTTGAATATTAAGCCGAGGAAGAGAGGAAGAGGAGAGCGAATTGAGCTAGCTAGCAGAGAGGCGAGAATAAAGAAACAAACGTGTTTAAATGTAAATAGCGGACAAGGACTGGCAAAAGAGGAGGAAAAAGCACAGGCGCAATCGCCAAGCGCAGTGGAAAATTTGTTGGGCTCGGCGGCAGTGTTCTTTGGCGTTTGGTAGCTAATGCTCGTGTTGTTTACGGCTTAGCAAACAGCCCATCTGGCAAAGACTGGGGGAGGAGACGATGTTTGCCAGCGGATGCGCCTCGATTTGACGACTTCTAGACCATAGCGGCCAAGAGCAGGGCCACCGTGGGCAAATGCATGGTTTTGTCTGTGCTCTTTTGCTGAACACCGGATATATCCGGCCACCGCAGCATGTGAAAGGCAAGATCTGTTAGCTACTCAGCTCTGCAGCGCTTGGAGCCCTGGACAGCGGCAGGCACATTTAAGAGTCCAGGATGCAACGCCTCTGCCAATCAGCAGAGCTCCTCAATCATGCACACGCCACCGGGAGCGCCAGATGAAGGGCGGTCCAGCAGCGGCAGACAGCTCAGAACGCCGATCTTGGCCCGCACACGACCATCGCAGGAGGGGTTCAATCCATGATCTCTGATCACTATGGAATCAGATTATTGCACTTTTTTTTTGTCAAGGCAAAAGCATGTATTTGCAAAAAAATCGTATTCGTGTCGGTTCCAATTGGCAGCGACAGGCTCGTCTCTCGCTTCTTTCCCCCTTCCTCATTGGCCTCCGTTACCTGTCCAGCACACACATAAGCGCACTTATTACTAGCGACAACCAAGAAGGGACAACAACATACGATGGACACAGCGTACATAGATGATCCGCTTGAGCTAGTCAAGCAGAAAGCAACGACAAGCGCGGCACTGTTCCCGGCGGCGGCAAGCGCCATTGACGGGCTATATCGCACAGGCGGGTCCTCCAAGGTGTCAGGCAGCAACCAGGTTTCTGCTGACAACTCAGGGCCAGGGAATCCAGATCGTGACGACTACCGACAGCAAGTGTCTGCGGTCGTGGACGTTCCCACCAAGCGTACGGTTCGCGTGCCCAGCCAAATACTACGGCAAATCGGGCTCTGATTCACTGGTCTACGTTGCTTTGCATGCTGGCGACGAAATCGGCCCTGACGAGCAAGGGTGCGTGGTGTGGCGGTGGACCGACAAGGGCATCGAGAGCGTCGGGCTCGAGGAGAAGATTTCGCACACACTGCCGCGGTCTGTGTTTGGTCTGGAGCCCAACATTACACGCGACGGACACCTGCTGGCGATCCACACTGACGGTACGATGGCACTGTTGAGCGCAGGGCTTGAGCCAATGTTTGAGCTTCCAGGGATCTGTGGCAGATAAGGACGCGCAGGTTGTTTGGTACCAGATGGTCGATGCGACACAGGGCATGCGGTCGTACCTGGATTCGCGTCCAGGTAGCCGAGTGGGTGTCGGGCGACTACCGGCTTGTGGTTGCATTGGTGCGGGCTCCTGACAGCGAGATCGAGGCCGCATTCTCATACTACGTCTCCTTGGTTGTGATCGATGGAGCTGAGCGCACCATTGCCGAGGTCGGCACGACACGGATCAACCCAAAGTTTGTGCCCACGCAGCCACTGGCATGTGCGTACGATGCCGAGATTGGCTCCCTGGCACTTCTGAGCGCCTCGGGCGTATTCTCGCAGCTGAGCCTCAGCCTTGGTAGCTCGGCACTCGACGATGCAATCCTGCTGCAGGCCCGCAAGGAAGTGTTGCTGCGCGGGTTTGTGCCCTGCGGCAAGACCGCCAGCGATGAGGACGTACCAATGACAAACATGTTAGTGAACTCGCAGGTGTCGCTAGTGTCGCTGACCGAGAAGTATGTGGCCATTGTTGGCACGCACAGCGTCATGTCGCATAACGCCAAGAGCCCATATGCAGCGGTCCTGACGCTCTGGGATCTGCAGTACGGTTGCTTGCACGCCGAGCAGGCGCTGTCGGTTAACCAGGCGTTCCTTGGTAACAAGGGCGACTCGGTACCGCGCCTTGTGTACCAGACGCAGCCTCTGAGCGCGCGCTTAACCGAGACGGGCTTGCCCAGCGACCAGATCTCGGTGGCAGTGGTGGTTTCGCACACAACCTCGCCCCACATTGCTTTCGGACACAGATGCCGAGTCGGCAAGGCACCAAGCCTGCGTCGCGCAGCAAGCGCTCGTTGGCTCTGGCTAACAGCAGCGTGGCCTGGGACGTGAGCACATTTGCCACATCCATGTTTTTGCCGCCTGTGACGCTGCTGGCTTCGCTGCGGCTCCAAAACAATCCAAAGTACTTTGTCGACCCTGAGCAGCAGACGCGCAGCGCCAGCAACGTGCACTCATCCAACATTCTGCTGCACGAAGAGCAGGAGCAAGGGCTGGGTGTTTTGCGCAGCGGCTGGGAGGCTATCGTCGACGGCACGGCCAAGGTGTCCGGCAGCCATGCTCAGGCGATTGAGCGCGCTCTGGACCAGATCACTGACCGGCGACTGACCACGCAGCAGAAGGAGAACGATGTTCTGCTGAAGTTGGCCAGCGTTGCTGATGACATCGACAGCGACCAGTACACGCAGCTGTTCATGGGCCATCTGGGCGTTGCGGCCAACGGCAGCGTCAATTCACAGGCGCCGACCTGGATCTCGGCACACCTGATGACGACAGTGATGCGCCGCTGCTTTGCCGAGCCCCTGGGCGCCCTGCGTGCTGCCCGCCGACCTGTGTTTGCCCCGCGCGTTATTGAGCTTATGCTTGTGAACTGCGGCCTGGCCAATGCACACGCTCCTGCACCCGGCCTGCTGCCGCACCTGACCGCCCGCGTCGATGCTGAAAACACAAAGATTTTGACGCAGAGCGACGCCTGGGACCTTGTCAACATTGCTCTGCGTCGCTGCCCCGATCTGCCTGAGGGCCAGGTCATTGGTGTGCTGCAGTTCCAGCTTGACCATTACACACAGTATCTGCCACAGCTGTTTGTCAGCTCCGAGGATGCGCAGATGGACGACGATCTAAAGAGAATCGAGAACGACATCGCGCTGGTGGTGGCTGCGATCGTGGAGATCTTGGGAGACCACGACGCCTTGCGTACTGCGCTGGCGGAGCTGTCTATGGACCACGTCGCCTGCATTGTGCGACTGCTGGTGGTCTGGATGGACTCGTGGACTAAGCTTGGTGCCAATGTCGAACTGGCTGCCAGTTCCAAGTTTGTGTCGACCACCACTGTGGACCGCCTGCGTGGACTGATCGATGCTGCCGACGCCGACGAAGACAGCAAGCTGTCGCCAGTCGCTCAGACTCTTTCTCAGGCCAGCTCGCAAAAGCCTGCATCATTGGATGGGGTCCCCTCTGTCGATGCCGCCCTGACTCTCTTCAAGCAGCCCGCAACCTGCCACTAACAAGGCCGGCAACGGCAGCAAGTCTTTGGCTCGCGAGCTGACACGCGACTGGGCACCGCAGCTGACCCTGCCTGAGTCCCTGGTAGGCGTGCCTGAGCTCAGCCGTGTCGTCGACTTTGTTTCGCTGTTCCTGGACGCCCATGTGCGGCGCATTCTGCTGACTAGCGACATGCATGTTTTGGTTGAGCAGCTGGCCGTCGCCACCAGCCAGGCCCTGGCTGTGTCTGAGCAGCTCCGGGTGCTGGCTGTGGGCTTGCTGCCGTTCAACATTATCTGGGAGGATCAGCAGGCTGAGCGCGTCGCCAAGGATCTGGAGCTGCAGCGGCGTGAGCTGGGCCTGGAGGAGATTGTCACGCGCAATGGCCTGACGCGCACTGAGATGGAGAGCCGCAGCAATTTGCCTGCGTCCAAGCTCAGGCCCCAGGGCGCCTGGCGAGGGCGGCGTGTACTGGGAGCGCGTGCAGAAGCTGGAGCGGTACCGCGTCGAGGTCATGCATTGGTAAAGCGGGCCTCAGTTCTCTTATGGATTTCTTTCTTTCATTTCAAAAATATAAGTGTCCAGTCTTCAGTTATTCCGGTCCATGCTCCTGGACCAAAAAACCGTCGAGTGGGCCGGCGTCGGCGTCGAATTCGAGCTCGCATAGCCCACCGGCTGGGGCGTCACAATATCGTCCTGCGCTTCGCTCTCGGAGTTGTCCAGGTGCTCCGGTAGCGTATAGATCGCACGCGAATTAAGGCCTCTGGGAGATCACCGACGAGCTGGTCGTCGATCCGTCATCGGTGGCACTGTCGATTCCCGGCCAGAAAGCGCCGCCGTCGCTGCCACGCTGCCTGCTGACGTGCCCTCCGACGCCATGCTGGACGGCGGCGAGCCCGCACTGACCTTACCGCCTACATGCGAGGCCTCTCGGTGGTGCGAACGTCGCTTTGGCCGCCGCTCGCTGGTGCGGAAGCTGCTCATGCCAGACGAATTCTTGCGCTGGCGGTCGCGTTTCGCCCGCTCCTGCTGTCTCCGCTTAGCAGCATCGCGCTTCCGGTAATATGTGGTGCGAAAGTCCCAGTACCCGTCGCGCAGCTGTCGCGGAACCTGAGGGGAAAAACGACATGTGCGATTCTGCCACTGCCGTTTGCTTCGCGGGCTGCTGGTCGGCGGTGTTGGTCATGGAGGTGCGTACAAGCGGACTGGCTTCGAAGCGCATCCGGAATTGGTGCATGACGCGGTTGCATTGCGCAGAGTATTTGATCGATTGCTAGGAACTTTGGGTTGCTGACAATGTGGTAAATGCAGTACGCCGACCCGCCGCTCAGCAGCTTGCAGGTGAACTTGTACGACTGCGTGCTGACAAAGCCAAACCATGCAAAGTACACCACCAGGATCCCGAATCCGACGATCTGGGCTACAGCACGGACACAATCGGTTAGAAAAAGCATCAACAGTTCCATATGCAAGATGTGTTTTTCTGGTCTGAGCCAAACATCCAGGCGACGACATCACTTTCCTGTGCGCGTGCATGCCAAGGATATCCGTAAGCAGCGGAGAATGCAACATGCCATCCCCCACCGCTCTCTCTTCCCAAGAAAGGCGGGCTTACCCAAGTAGCTGCGTTTCTTCTTTTGCAGCCGCCGGTAGTTTTGCTTCAGCCGCTCCTCGAATATCAACCAGTCTCTGTACACGTGTGGATCGACTGGCGCCCCTGTCCTTGCGCACTGTAGCACCGTCAGTCCGTGTGTGTGCTGCTGTCGTGGTGACGGCGTCGACGCATTGGCAGCTGCCTGGATATATGGTAGAAAGGCTGCCCGATGCTTTTGTCGTGGCGAACTGCCGTGCATACATGGTCGTCAGTTCCCCAGCTGTCAGCAGCGCTGAGGGCTTCGCTGGCTTACTGTACCGCCCTGTCGACGAGGGTCCAGCCGTATTAGTGATACTGCTGTTGGCTGAACTGAATGCGGTCGTGTGCAGCGACTCATTAGTGATAGAGGAAATAGGCGAATTGCTCATGGTGTGTATGTTGAAAAAGTACAAAGGTGTATAGAGGAGGAGGGTGAGGTAATATAGTCTGAGGGTGTTTGCACTAAGCGCTTTCCAAATTGACAACACGCATTTGCTCGGCTCAAAAGTCGGTTTGTGCGTGGGAGATAATGAATGATAAGGTCGAGGGCGGGCAGGAAGGTAGAGGCGGAGGGACTGGGAAAGGTAGAGGCAGGAGTGGTGGGATTTTAGAACGAGAAATGTGCTTGACGTTAGGAAACAAAACACACGCTCTGTGAACTCGCAAATCCCAGCCTACGACGTGGAGTATTCAGATGGCCACGAAGCGGCTTTCACGTGCCGTAGCAAGTATGCGGCACCTGCCACCGAGCCGCGACTCAAAACAGCCGCGAGCCGCAGCTTGCATCTGGTCTTTGCGCCGATTGCTGTGGGCTGGGCCCGATTTTCAAACCGCGCCTTGTCTCAGGCTCTTTTCCACAGAGTCTTTCTGAAACCAATTTTTCTTTTCTTTTCCCAAACTCAAAGTGAGTATACCTGTTCCGGCGATTTTTTCTCCTCCTCCAGCCAAAGATGAATCCCCTCATTAGACAACTAACCACCCGGACCCGCCCTGCCTCCTTGCGATTCCTCCATAGCACTCTTCAAACAATGGGCGTCCAGCGCGAGACCATTCAGGCCGGCGACGGCAAGACCTTCCCCAAGCCCGGCGACACCGTCACCATGCACTACACCGGCACGCTTGCTGATGGCACCAAGTTTGACTCGTCGCGCGACCGCAACCAGCCGTTTGTGTGCTCGATCGGCGTCGGACAGCTCATCAAGGGCTGGGACCAGGGTGTCCCGCAGATGACCGTTGGCGAGCGCGCCAAGCTCACCATCACCCCGGACTTTGGCTACGGTGCGCGCGGCGTCCCTGGTGTCATCCCGCCCAACGCGGACCTGATTTTCGACGTTGAGCTCATCCGTATCAACTAAACAGGCACATTACTGTCATTATCTGCTCTTCATTGTTGCGCAAATACATTGACGTAATCGGATAAGGGGATAGGCTGGCAGGCTTTCCAAATGAGTGAGGGAAATGGATTTATATGATCTGGCATTGGCGAGGCGGATCTGGGC
Source organism: Linderina pennispora (assembly GCF_002104995.1). Lineage (NCBI taxonomy): Eukaryota > Fungi > Kickxellomycota > Kickxellomycetes > Kickxellales > Kickxellaceae > Linderina > Linderina pennispora. Next base: position 408,365 of record NW_024468250.1, on the reverse strand, counting down.
AATGCCGCCATGAAGCTCCAGAGTGCCAGATGGGAGATGGCGGCAGGATTAGGCGGGCCGTGGTGATTTCGAACATCCACCAACCTGGATAGATTAGTAGATGTGCTCCACCGATCCGATGCCTGAAGATCTCCAGTCAGAAATGGCCAGAATCCAGCTATTTAGCAAGGCCTTCCAGCACATTTGGTCGTGCATAGCTTGCTGGAGTATGTTTAGAAAGTTTGACGGTTTTATCAGCAATTGGAAGTGGTCTTCTGGACAAGGCTACCATCCACTATTGTATAAAAAGCGCCCCTGATACAGCAACGCGCCCCTGTCCAACCACACACTAGTTGTCCCTAGCACCCTTGCATACTTGCTTCTTCTAGTTTCCGTGCAGTTACAGAATGGATGATAGAATTTGAACCGTTGTCTCGCAGACGTGGTTCCAGGTCGACGAGTCTGATTATAAAATGCTCACCTCCAGCTTCGATGCAGAGCCTGGCAACTGGACCACTGTTTTGAACAGCACCACCAACAGGCTGATGCTTATTGTCCGCGCACCTAACTTCACCAAGCTCTTTAACAGGAGCCAAGCGCTGGTCCATACCCTTCCCATTTGATAACTGGGAACTGGGAACTTGATGACTTTATCCGAACTTGACCCAACATATCATTGCTAATGATGACTGATACTTCCAGCATGCAGTACCTGCTCTCGAGCACACAAGAGTAGTGATCAAAATTCAGCCAGAAGCCCAAGGATATGAGAGCTGTTCTCAACTTAATCCAAGAAATAACATCGGACGACAGGTACATTATTTACAGCAACACCACGATCAACAACACACATCTATCATACTCAATTGACTACTGCAACAATACAGAGCAGAGAGCGTTATATAGAGAAAACTATTGAAAGGTCAAGCATCCCGATTTAGAGTTCCAGTCTTAGGGCAACTGGCGCTGGTATGACCAGCACTACCTATGACATGTCGTGGAGTGCTACAGACAACGGATATACAACATCTATCCTTGAGTCAAGCGAAACCAATTACGCCCTAGGATTCAGCATTCCCACAGAGTGCAGAGTGGAGATATATACCGCCACCATCAAGTTCACAGTCATGCAGAGTGTGCAAGATGGCAACCTCGGTATAGGCAAATCTACGGGATCCGTGCTCAGCGGCTGTATTCTTACTACTGATGGAAAGCAAAATTACAGACAGGATGTCGTATTCAGCAAGAACCTTACAATACCGACAACGAAATGAGAATGCAGAAATGCACTTCGAAATAATTTTTCAAGAATCTCGCAAGGTATTGCCAGTCTGCACATGCATTCTTCGCTGAGCCAAAGATTTGCCATCATCGAGGTCCCTAGGAAGACTGTGCACTATGAGGAAGGCTATCCTATCAAAACATCTGGGCTGACTATTCGTGGCATACTGGCTGGTATGGCAATCCTCTGTCTCGTTCCACGACTAGTCATGAAGCGGTTCAGGGCGCATTCAAGCCATACGCTGGATGTTGTTGCTGCAACAGCCATTGGTACAGAGGACATGAACTGTACTCGGCTGCGGAGACTACCTGAAATCCACGCCAGCCTAGAAGGCAACTACAAGGCCGGATACAGCCTTGTTCTTAGCAACTGCGACAACTATGCAAAGCGGCGGATCACGTTTGAGTTGCTTCACGAGTAAGACATAAAGCACATTTACAACCATTCTTCGCGAATCTCCTCCTTCGTCTAGTTTGCATGTTGTGTTAAATAAACATGCGCCTATTTTCACATGCTCTGCGGACCGCGGTTTGCATGTCGTAAGGGCTATTTTTAGGAAATCGGCGCTGAGGATAATGCCAATCCCACCGGTCATCAATGGTTTGGCTTCCGATGGACAAACACTGGGATGTAGGAGCACACCCGAACACCATGATATTTTGCAATCGACATCAGGCTGGATCCACATACCCCGATGTTCCATTCAATATTCACATATACCCATTGCATTCAGGTGCTCCGGCATTTCTGGTTTCATCGCTGTTTCATAATCAGCTAGTAGATTGGGCTGCCGGCTGCTCCCATTATCAGCGAAATATTGGTATACAGGAGCACTCTGAGCAGATCGTTCCTGCGAGCCGGCATTGCTCACCGGGGAGATTGCATTACACACGTCTATTTACCTTGTCAACAGCTTCTACCCTTGTTTGCAAGCATGCCAAGGGCTGCGAAGAAAAAAGAAAGCGAGGGGTCGAAGCCTCGCATCAGGAGGAAGAGGAATAAGCCTACCGAGGGTGCTCCTGAAAAGTCTCCCTATGGCTGTCTGCGCTGCATACTACTCAGGACTGACTGCGACAAGGTGATTCCACAGTGCGCTGCGTGCAAGGATGCTTCGGTTGACTGTATGAATTTCAGGCCCAGCATCAGCGACAGCCTGCTAAAGACCTTGCCTGATAGCTGTGTGCATGGAAATTATCCTTCGGAACAGGCTGCGAAGCAGAGACCAGTTGTTCACCTTAGAAACATGATTGGTGCGGACGACTTCCTGTCAGAAGAGCCCAGAATCGCTCTGCCCGAGGATCTCAGTTGTGTGACCAAGAACCCGCACAGGACCAAAGTCAGCGCAGATGTGCTCGAGAGCCTGATGTCGGGCCCGCTGAAGAGCGCTATCGAGAGGGGGCGCAGTAAAACGGATCTGGACGATGAGCCGCTCGTGCTGCCGTCCTCACAGCTGCTCGAATGCATCAACCGGTCAATCACAAAGTACGAGGCTGAGAGGCAGCGGCCAGCCGACCTGAACGAGGCCATGAGCGGCAGCGCTCTGCTGGCATTGGGTAAGTACTCATTACTATCCCCTTGCTCCAAAAGCAAGGAGGTGAGTGGTGCTGATCAGTGTTCATTTGTCTGCTTATCTCTGGCGCCATCCGGGCAACTGTAGGAGTCATCGTCCAGGAGCACTGCCGGCTCATGCTTGAGTGAATGGGTGGGAAGTTTTGAAACATTCGCGATAGCCCTTTGACTTTTTGCTTTCATCATCCACATGTGCCCAGATTCCGAACGTAAATGGCGCCACCTGCCTGTCGGCCTCTGACCCAGCTGCGCTGCAATGCCGGCACTGAATATCCTTTGCAAATTGTGATCTGCTAGATGTTCACAATAAATTGTTGGGTTGTAGGCATGGGGGATCCGTCGGGTGAGAAGCCAAGCCGCTGCCTTGGCAGGGCCAGGGGTGCTGGGAGTTGGAAAGGGCACAGCTGGTTCTTTCTAAAAATATGCCTGTCAGCATTGATGGGATACAAGGGATGTCTGTGCCGATCGCCCTCCTGCTGAAGCCGTTTTTAGTCTGAAAGCCCGCCTGTGGATACAAAACACCTGTGACCATGTGTAGTCAGCCTCTGGCATCCGCTGTCCGCAAGGTGAGGCTGTGTGGGCAGAGAAAGGCCCGGGACATGTCGTAGAGGGGCTTGGCTGAACGTGCCGCACCTGGGCTGCCCGCATACGGTAAGGAGGTGCCGGCCCGGGATCTGTCACCAGGACCGTGTTTGGAAATAGGGAAGGGCAGACCCCTCCCGGCTAGCTGCATGGAGGAAAGGCCCTACATTTCCGCGCGCACCTCCCCAAAGTTTTTCATTGCCAGACGGGCGCATGGAAACAGGCGATCGTCGCTGAAGATGCACATGCCGCTAATTGCCCCCCTTTGCGATGGTTTTTTTTTGCTTCTTTCAGTTGCTACAGAGTTCACTTTCACCTTCACTTTCACTCTGCACACTTTATTATTGCATTCTTCTACCACGCCCCATTCATCCCCATTCTGGGAGCCACACGCACTCATCAGCCTTTGCAAGCCATTCAAGGATAATACGTTTATATCGCCGCTATCGTCCCCACCCCTACACACGCATATATTTGCTCACTCCTCATTCTCACGTAATATTCTTTTCTACGTTCCAACTCTATTGCATCCCTTGTTCTCCATTGTCATCCCAAGCATTTCTCCCCACTACAATGATCAATGGCCCATCTCTCTGCGTCATCTTGGACTCGCCTGAGGTCACCCTGAGCGGCAGCCCTGGCTCTGCCAGCAATGCATTCATCACTGGCCGGGTCGTGCTCGGCTCCCGGTCTGCTGCCACGCTCAGAAATCTGACGGTCTCGTTCCGCCCGCGACGGAAGAAGCTCTTTCAGTCGACATATTCTGTGACTCCACTCATTGACATTCACACAACACTAGTCGAAGACGCAATCACGCCTTCGCACATCATCCATACAATCAATCACCGCGAGGGCAAGCTCGAGTGGCGATTCAGTCTGACTATCCCTGGCGACACTGCCGAGACGGTGTTCACGCGCGACATCTTCATCGCCTACGAGGTTGTTGCCGAGGCACGGCTGCGCAGCGCCTTTGGCAGCCTGCTTGCATCAAAACCCCAGCACATTGCGGTCAAGCGCGTGCCGATGCTTGACTCGCAGTGGGTCTCGCTGGTCAGTGAGCCCATCACCGAGACTGCCAAGTGGCAGGGGAGGCTTGAGCTGACGCTGCTGTCGCCATCACGCGTTATCACCGACAGCCAGCCGGTGCCCGTGCGCGGCGTGCTCCGGCCAATGGAAAAGGGCATCAAGATGCTGCGCGCTGGGTTCCAGATCACCGAGCGCACCATCAGCGACGTCGACGCCTTTGGCATGTCGCACTCAATCAGCGCAACGCATATCATCAACGAGAATCTCACCGACATTATTGCCGGTCACTCTACAAACCGTCTTGGATGCGGATCCGCTGGAATTGAGGCCTCGTTTGCGGAGCTGCTCACATCCGACCGCGCTGTCGCCATGGGCCTGCCAATTGACCAGGACATATCGGTTGCGCGCTCGCTTACCGTGCCAGCAGCATACACTGGAATCCAATACGACGTACGCCGCGGGCCAGTGCGCGTCACGCACGACCTGGTCTTCAGCGCTGCCATTGCTGATGAGTCGGGCAACGTGCATAACCTGCGGCTAGCCACGCCTATTTTCGTGCTACCAGATATTGCTGCCAGTGGCGTGAATCTCCCACGCTACGAAGAGGTGGGATTCGATACGCTGATTGAGGCAGCGACCGTAGATGTCGATGTACTAGACACGCAGCCCCAGATCGAGTGCACCGAGGAATCACCCCTCGCACTGCTTGGATACAAGTCGTGCGGCGACTTGCCCCCGCCGTCATACACAGGCTCCAACCAGCTTCTGGATACTTCTGAGCTCACTGGTCCGCAGTCTGTGGGCAGTGCCTCAAGCCGGCTCCGCCGTCTCTGCTCGCGCGCTCTGCTCCGGCAACCCCATGCCTCCGCTGAACTCCTGTCGTTGTAAACAGCATTGCCTTCCCCATCCCTCCTATCTCATACCCTCCCCACATTCCGTCATCTGTACACTGGCCCTTCTCCTTCATCCTCTCCCTGCGCGCCGTTTCAACCCACAGGTCCATATTCTGTTTAAATCCTCATTTGTTTTCACTTTCCACGTGCTATATTTAAATGTTGTCATCGACGATCTGTCGGCCTGTATGGCAGTTTGGTGGGCTGGTAATCAGGCCAATCTCGCACTGCACCGAACCATGGTTTGCGGCAGATCACTGGAGCCCAGATCCTGCCAGGAATGGGCAATTTCGCAATCACCAAACACAGTTGCGCAAGAAGCTGCTTACTCCAAAATTGAGTCAGACAGAGAGCGGCGTGAAGACTGCACGGTGGAAGTGTGGCCATCATAGACACATTGGTGTTCTGGCATTTATGTCCGTCGTCATGAAGTTCTGTAGGCCGCGACACACCAGGTGCATACCATAGAGCTAAATTGTCAAACAATGGTAGCATGAAAACGATTACCCTTTGCTTGTTCACTACAATGGAGGCAATAAATTTGGTGCATGTTACCGTCGGCATTGCTATATTGGATCCAGGACTTGAAGCATACGCTGCAAGCCAGCTAGTATAAATACGCTGTGTATGCTTAGAGTGAGCCGCTCCAGCATCAGCACTTCACCTTCCATTCTCTGCTTATATCTAGCAGTGTCAGCCGGCTCAGCCAATTTCTTTGTCACTACCACTATGACTTCAATTCCTCCATCTGGCTGCCAGGGCAGCGTGCCAGGCAACTCTACTGAGAAACCAGCTCTTGTCTGGTCGGACAGCAGCATTGAGCCACTCGATGGCATTAATGCCAAGGAATATATCTGCGCATTAGAGTTCGTGACCGCTCCATATAATCTCCCTGAGGAGCAGATGATCTTGCTTGCAATACGCAAGATGCCTGGGTTCAAGGCGCATATTTATGCTGCGCGCAGGCTTGTCAGAAAGGGCAAAGGTCGCGAGCAGCCAACGTGGGCCGAAATAAAGCCCTATATTTTGAAGGCAGCAGACTTTCTTGGCAGCGGCGGAGACAGTGAGGAAATGGAGCTTCGTTCTGCTGCGCACCACCTACTCAGGGGTAAACTTCGTCCAGGCTGCGAAGCAGCTATTCTGTCATTCGCCTATCCGCTGCTGAAGGCTATCACTGGATGGTCGGATGGTAAAAAGTGTGCAATGGTAACTCAGTGCTTAAGCGATGAGCTGATAAGCTGCCTGGCAGTGAGCCATGTGCCGTCCGCACCGTTTGAGGATATGATACTTGGTGTCATTAAATATTGCCGCGAAAATATTGGTCTGATCGATCTGATGCAAGGAGGTATACGCGACTTGGCAAAATTCGTCTCTAGCGGGCGTTCTTGCGGTCGAAGGGAAGGCATCATCGATATCGACGATGGCAAGGACACTGGGCAGGCAGCCAGTTTTGCCGCTATGGTGGATGGATTTGTTAACGGCGCCCTCCTGAAGAACAAGATGCTTCTTATGAAGGATCTTGTGGACAGGGCCAAATCAGGAGCTGACACTGCTGAAGAACCGGTCGACAGTACAACCGCTGAGAAAGCGCATCCCACGAACTCAAAGTCTAAGGATGCAATGGGCGAGAAGAGCTGCTTCTACTGCGGACAGCCTGGCCACATAAAGTGGTCTTGCCATATCCTCCAGTTGGACTGCAAGAATGGGCTCGCCAAGAAACTGCCGTACGGATTTGAACTCCATGATGGCAGCATGTTGCCCATCTATCCAACCAACAAGAAGCCACAGCGTGGGATGGTTCTGCGCGTCGCTGGTATGGTCAACACTGGTATCTAAGACATATGGTGCCAGCTAATGACAGCAAGCATCGGCATATTTTTAATCTGTATGCTGTGCACATCCGAGGCACTCGAGCTTATTTCCTTTTTCTTTTTCTTTTTCTTTTTCTTTTCGCTAATCCCATTTGTTTCTGTCATATGATATGGAAATATAGCGATTTATGCCCTTTGCTGCCTGGTTTGCAAAACCCCTTGAATCCATTCTTACCTACGCCCAATGTCAACATCAGAGAGAATCCAGGAAATCAAGGCCCGACTAGCCAAGCTGCGGGCTGAGGAACTCGAGCTCGAATCAGAGCTTGTCAAGCTCGAGGGACTGAACCAAAGGGAGGCAGCACATGTGGTAAAAAAGGATCATCTGGCTCCCGACGACATCCGGCGCTACAGCCGGCAGCTGCTTGTCCCCGAGATCGGAGTCCAGGGCCAGCTGAAGATGCAGAACGCCAAAGTTTTGATCGTCGGCACCGGCGGGCTCGGCTCACCGTGTGCAATGTACCTGGCGTCAATGGGCATTGGCACCTTGGGCCTAATCGACCATGATGTTGTTGACAACAGCAACCTGCACCGACAGATAATCCACACAGAAGCGGCACGCGATGTACCCAAGGTTGTGTCAGCACACACATCTCTGTCGCGGCTTAACTCGTCGTGCAGAGTAGTTGTGCATGATGTCCTGCTCGACAGCTCCAATGCCCTGGATACTATGCGCGGCTACGACGTTGTTGTCGATGCCACAGATAATGCGGCAACGCGGTACCTGATCAACGACGCATGTGTGATGCTCAAGATCCCGCTGGTATCGGGCAGTGCTGTGCGGCTGGACGGACAGCTGACGGTGTACAACTACAACGGTGGGCCATGCTATCGCTGCCTGTTCCCGACCCCGCCGCCGGTTGAGACCTTGTCGAATTGCTCGGAGACAGGGGTCCTGGGTGTGGTGCCTGGAATCATCGGCTGTCTCGAGGCCATGGAGGCAGTCAAGGTAATCACAGGCAAGAAGCAGGAAGAGAAGCCCAACATGCTTCTGTATTCTTACACGTCGCAGCCGCACTTCCGCTCAATCAAGCTGCGACCGCGCAAGCCCAGCTGCGCGGTGTGCGGCGATGCGCCAAGTATCACGGAGCTAGTTGACTATGTGGCATTCTGCGGCAGCGGACCAAATGACGCAGCAGCCGACCTACATATTCTTCAGGATCCCAGCCAGCGCATCTCGTGCCGCCAGTACAGTGGCGTTGTTCACTCAGGCCAGCCACATGTCCTGCTGGATGTGCGCGAGAAAGTGCAGTTTGACATCTGTCAGCTGCCCAACTCACTCAACATCCCTTTGGCAGACTTCGACAAGCGCCAGCAGGAACTGACGGATATCGTCGCCCAGGCCAATGGCAGGCCGATCTACGCGCTGTGCCGTAGAGGCAACGACTCGCAGTATGCGGTGCAGTACATCCGCAACAAGCTGGACTACAAAGAGTGCTATGACATTGTCCGCGGTCTGCTTGGCTGGCAGGCCGACGTAGACTCGGAGTTTCCCGCGTACTAGAATAGAGCTATTTATTTCCAGCCGTGATAGAAGTTTGTGTGCTTGGCCATGGCTGTCTCTGCGTCGTCGTATGTCCAAAAGTCACAAAACATGCAGCGGATCTTCTTTGGCCGCTTGTCCTTTGCCGGCCTTGCCAGGACCTGGTTGCACTGTTTGTCGGCAGTGGTGTCTGGGTTGGCGGCTATACTGGCCTTCGTCTTCTCGGTGGTCGTCCGCAGCACCTGAGGCCGTCTCGATAGCAGCGACATTATATGGTTTTGTGGAATATGCGTGCGATGCGGGCTGCGAGAGCAAGGGTGGATAACTAGTGGATATTTACAAGAAAAAGAAGTGGCATTAGAAAATAGGGAGGGAGATAGTGGAGCAGAAGTTGCTGAAGAAGGAACTAACGCCGCAACGCTTTCTCTCGTTGCTGCCCACCAGAAAAAAGCACTCTGCCTTTCTAAGCGGCTCATGCAGTGGAAGGTTCTAATGGAAAGGACATGGCCGTTCGTTCATGTGGCTAGAGTCCTTCCTGGCAAGCGCACTGGCACTGGGAGATCAGCTATATTGTCACCACCATGCAGAAATAACTTAGACGAAGCCCTTCTTGGCGGCATACTCAGCGTTGAGGATGCTGGCGCCGGCGGCACCCAGCACGGTGTTGTGGACCAGCAGAGTGAACTTGATGTGGAACACGGGGCACTCGCGGATGCGGCCAACAGTGACTGACATGCCCTCGCCGTTATTCCGGTCCAGACGCGGCTGCGGGCGGTCCGGCTCATCGGTAACGTGAATGACATGCTTGGGCGCTGAGAAGCAGCCGAGCTCCTGGGCCTCGCACGTGTACTCGCGCAGGCACTGCTTGACCTCCTCGACCGAAGGCGGCTTGCCGGCGAACTCGACGCTGACGCACTCGGTGTGGCCGTCGATAACTGCAACGCGGTTGCACGTGGCCGACACCCTCATGTCGGTGAGCGGTGCGCAGGCCGACAGATCGCTGTTAATGCCGCCCAGGATCTTCTTCACCTCGGCCTCCATCTTGGGCTCCTCGCCCGAGATCAGCGGCACGATGTTGTCGAGGATGTCCAGCGACGCGACGCCCGGGTATCCGGCACCTGAGATCGACTGCAGCGTGGTCACGATAACACGGGAGATCGCGCCAAACTTGTCCTGCAGCGCCTTCAGCGGCACCACCAGACCAGATGTCGAGCAGTTCGAGTTGGTCACGATGAAGCCCTTCTGCAGGTTCAGCGACTTGCGCTGATGCGCGACCAGCTGGTAGTGGTCGGTGTTCACCACTGGCACACACAGTGGCACATCCTCCACCATGCGGTAGTTCTTTGCGTTCGAGAACACCGCAAACTCGGCCTCAAAGAAAGCCTTTTCGATGTCGCCTGCCACCGCGGCGTCCAGCCCCGAAAACACAACGTCGCACCCGGCATAATGCGCCGGATCGCACGGCTTTACCACCATTGCCTTGACCTCCTCAGGCATAATGTCGCTCATCTTCCACTTGGTTGCATCAGTGTACACCTTGCCAGCCGAGCGCTCGGACGCACCCAGCGAGTGGATGCGGAACATCGGATGCCTGGCCAGCAGCACGATAAAGCGCTGGCCCACTGTGCCAGTAGCGCCGAGGACGGCGGCGTTGAGAATGCGATCGCTCGACGACATTTCAGTAGCTTCGAATTATGTTGTAGAGGAGATTTACACTAATCGAGAAAAAGAAAAAAGCAGAAGCAGTGGAAGTAAAAAAGAGCAGAGCTGTGTGCTGCTCCTCAGCTTGCTCAAGTACTTGAGAACTCGGCGTCGTAGGACAAGGGCAAGGAGGCCCCGGTTGGTACCCCAGATAAATGCCCGCTGTTACTCACTACAGCCATGATGGATCGGCGGATGCTCGATGTGACTCAACAATGGAGCCATTCGACGACTGGCAGGCACAGCAGCATACTGGCAACAAGCAGCACCAGCAGCTGATAGCGCATATAGCCCGGGGGCAATATGGGAGGTGCCTGGAACCAGAGTACAATATATAAACGAGACAATATCCGAAAAGATAAAGATAGCGTCGATAGGTACCTCACCCTTGCTATACTCGATATGAAGCAATCCAGGCAAGTAGGATGTTGCAAGTGCTGTCGCCAATACCGCTGCTACCACCTTTGATACCATGTGCTTTGTAGTTTCCTGGCCTAATGGCATGGCTGAATCGCCAGAGTCTTGCCGAGAACAGAGGTTACAGTTGTGTACTAGAGCCGCTACTCGATACCTGAGCTTTCAGGAAGCTTGGGCGCTCGATTTAGCTGATTCTTGTACAACCCATCGGATTCTTGAGATAAAGCAAGCACAGCACTGAACTCTCACTCAGCGGGTTCAGTGCCAGAAATATAGACATTTAGGTTGAAAGCTTGCATTGCCCTTGCATAAAACCAAAGCTAGTGCACTCATGTTCAAAGGCGGCTCTCCAGCCGAACTGGTGGCTTGATCTTATAGACAGAGTTGTTCATGACACCGCGGTAATTCCATACGGCCTCGCTTGGCTGCGTGTTGCCTCCAGAATCCCAGGCACGGCACGCAATTGTGCAACCGGTTGGTACGTGGTCGATGCGGTATGCCCACAGAGTCCACGCCCACTGCTTCGCGCTCCAGTCACGCTGGCCATCCTTGCACTTTGTCTGCATTGTATAGATCCTTGCCAGGTCCCATGTCTTCCCGCCATCAAGCGACACCTCAACTCGGTCAACCGCACGGCCGCCGCCAGAGAACGCGTAGCCCTGGACTTCGAACGGCCGGCCAACCTGTAGCTCCTCTCCTGGCGCAGGGCGGCAAATGACGCTCTGGATATTGAGCTCCATCAGGGCTGGGAATCTGGGCCAAAACTCTGTGCAGTTGTGGGCATCGGCCATCGGCGGTAGGATCTTGTAGTCGAGTTTTTGGTAGAAGCTGTCAGACTCCACGTCCTGCACCCGGATGTACTTTAGCCATTTGACCCAGCGCGCGCCGATGATGCCAGGAGCAACAATCCGTGCGGGGAATCCGTGGTCTCGCGTCAGAGGCTGGCCATTCATCTCGTATGCAACCAACACCATGTTCAGTGGGTTCATAATCCACTCCAGTGGAATTGACGACGCATAGTGCTTATCCTCCTTGGCATCGCCGAATCCGGCAAATTCGACGTGCTTGGGGGTCGAGTAGAACGGGTGGCACAGATCTTTTGGCACTCCAACGCTGACGAGCAGATCACGCAGGCGGCACCCGCTCCAGCGCGAGTTTGACGCCGTACCCGGTCCCCAGATGACGCCGTTGACAGGCTTGATTGCCTTGAGTCCATCACGGCGGTTTCCAGCACACTCGAGGACAGCAACGACCTCGAATGCAGGCAGCTTGGTCAGATCCGCGAGCTTGATGCTTGACGACAGCTGTGTTTTGGCGGGCAGCACCGCATCAACATCGACCTGCATTCGCCACGAGTCTCTGCAGAGGTTGGGAATAGAACCATGGGGGTCATTCCTGGACTTGTAAATTTTAGTAAATTACAATTTTGTTAGATAGTTATTTGAATAATCGTTTTCAGAACTATTTTTTGCTACTAGATATTTTTGTAACAGATATTTATAATTGTTGTGTCCAGAATGTTTTTGTGTGTATAATTGATTTTAAAAATACAAATATTTTTTTTGCCATTTCACCCAAACCGCCATCGGCATCTTGGAAAAGTTTCAGTGAACATAATTTCAACCAGAAAGAAAAACCTTTGCATATTTGGGGTTAATTATCATTGGGCAACAAAAGTCAATATCTCAATAGATGTGGCTAAGCAACCACAAGGAAATTATGTTCACTGAAACTTTTCCAAGATGCCGATGGCGGTTTGGGTGAAATTTTTATTTCACTGAAATTGCCAATAGTTTAAACATGTATAAATAGTTGTTATGCAGATAACTAGCTCTGAATGACCTCCTTATTGAAGCATTTTCTATCAATGCAAATTTCTTACTGAGAATTCCTATTTTAAAAGTTACTTATGACATGTCTACATAGAAGTTCATTGACTCATCAATTTTAGCTTGAATCAGTCTATCTTGTAGTTCTCTCATTGAAGCTTCTAACTCTACTTTTTGTGGTAAAGTACTTCCAACTTCAGCATGTGTTGATCTCTCCTGGTTGTTGCTAGGGTAGTCAAAGTTAGATAGAACCCAAAGTGTGTGGTGATGTTCAACAGGAACTTTACTAGCTGCTAGGATCTTCTTCATATTGTAGAGTAAGCAACAGAGTTTAAACTGCACATTGTATACAGTTGTGTTTCTAATTCTCACAACTTCTCTATTTGATAGTCTCTTAAATGTGTTACCTAGTTCTCCAAATGTGCTCTCAACCATTGATCTAAATGACCCAAGTTTGCTATTATATTCTAACTCTGCTTCACTTAAGTTGGTTCCTCTTGGCTTTCTAACTGGTAAGCAAAAGTTATGCATTCCAAAATTCTCATTCTCTTCTGCTTCTGTTAACTCTTCCAGAATACTTTGAGGATAACCACCATCTAAAACAACACAATCTACTGGAGAGATGTATTTCAATAGTGACATATTCTTAATCATCTTAGAGTCTGGGTGGTCTTTACATTCCTCAGTTGGTGAAACAAGGACAACCATTCCATTCAAATCAATGCAAACTTGTGTTCTATATCCTGACTTCTTCAACTTGAAGGAATAAAGATTTGGTTTGTATGCACCATTATGTAGAGCTCGTGAGTCATGTCCATCTAACATAAGAGTTATATGCTTAAAGTTTGTTGGATTCTGAATCTTTGCTGAGATCACTCTTAGTTCTGGAGTGGAGAACATTGTGTGCAAGTAGTGTGAAAGCTTCTTGTTCAACTCACTTAACTCTGAGATATAGAACATATTATGAATTACTTGGTAGCTGCTCTTAGGAATAAACCTCTCCATCTCATTGATTGATAGCCCAGCAACTAACTGGTACAAAATCAAGAGTCCTTTCTCAACATTTCTGTAAGGACATGGATACTGCTTTCCACCAAATAGAACATTTAAGAAGAAGAACACAGGGATCATTCCAAGTTGCTTTACAAGTGTATCTTTGATGAGCTTTATTTCTTTCACTTCATGAGCTTCACTCCTATAGTACTTCTGTTGTTTATGTACTAACCAGTCTTCATCAAGAAATCTCCACTTTGTTGTGTAGAGCACATTCCACTCCTTCTCTCTTAATTCTTGTAATTGATTGTCCATCTGTGTGAGGTAGTCATAAATAAAAATTTCAACTTTTATCAATTTTAGAAAATGGGATCATTCCAGAACTTCTTCAAGCAACATTTAGCTGAGATGTGTGAGGAAGAAAGAGATATGCTTACTCTGCTACTTATTCATGACTTTGATATGAGTGATGACTTAGCAATACAAGTGCGTAATTGGATCCAACATATTGCTACTGATTGTGAGGTAAGGGTTGAACATGTGTATGATGTTTGTCATACTTTCCATAGAGATATGGAGAGAATGGTTGCTTATACTATGTTTTAAAATGGCTGCTATTCAACTGTGATTGTTCTATATCCCACACTTATAACTCTTAGATATATTTGTTGCTTTCTTTCTCCTAACTGTTGAGAAATTGCTTTTCCAATAGAACTGTCAACTGGTGTCCTAATAAGAGTTGGCTGTTTATCTCTCCCTTTAATAAGAATATCAACATAGAAGTATGAATGTCCTCTAAAAGTATGGAGTGCATAATGTGTAGCTGTAAATTCATCACCTAACTGAAGAACATTGTAAGCAACTCTATACAATGAAGGTTTCAGATCTGTATTCTCTTTGATAAATATATGGCTAGTTTCATCAAGTGTGATATTGTCTATTGCTGTTGTTAATGCATTGATGTTTTCCTCTTTTGCAGAATATTTATCCTCTGACATTTTTGATAGACATATCTTACTCTTTGCTTGCTTACTATCTATCCAACCAATATGCATTCCTTTATAGTTAACTAATCCCATCTCTTCAAAAGTGTGATACTGCTTAGTTGTAGGATAAGTTGACCAGAAGGAGTTTCTCTGACTTGGAACAATAGTTATATTCTCATCAACTCTTCTAAGAACTTTTTCTGTTTCAAGACCACTCTCAAGTGAATCATATATTTGATAAAGTGTAGGTCTGTTGTTGAATGAGAGATTAGCAACAACTACCATTGGATCATCATTCTTGTTTAGTTTCTTAATAATTCCTTGCTTCTTTGATGTGATAGAGTTAAACCAATGACAATATGCTAGAGTATGCTGTTGTCTCACATAAATGCAAACTGTATAACAACTACTAACTTTATCAACAAGTGCTTTCCACTGCTTTTCATAAGAAGTTGCAAATGTTCTGCATTCATTCATAAACTGAACTGTGTTAAGAAGCAAGTTACTATTCCATTCAACTGTTTGCATCTGAGAAGAATGTACAGTTAGTTCTATCCTAGTCAAACCAGAGTTTCTGCAAGCATACAATGTTTCTCCAAAGTTGTGCAAAGTTGGCATTACAAATTCAGAAAGTTTGGAACTAAGAGGATTACGAACTTCACCACTCTCAAGAAGCTGAATAAACTTGTTATAAATTTTGTTCTTAACTTTAACATCTCCTTTCTTTGTAAACCAGCTAATACAGTTAGAGCCAGACTTGTGTAAATCATCTACAACATCTTTCTTTTCAACTCCTCTTTCTAAAAGGTATTTATAGATAATATTTCTAGATGAGATATTCATACAATCCATTGTGATGTCATAATTCTGTAGAAATATTTTGTGATCAGCCATAGTAGCAAACTTCACTGTTAACAAAGAACTAGTTATTGCAATGTTTGGGGTAGATACTTTGTAAATAGCAACTGGTCCATATTGCTCACTAATCTTGCTTCTAACATACTTATAACCAAAACCTTCTCCAAATACTTTATGCAATCTAACACTAGCTGACTTCTGCTTCACCTTTATATCTGATTCACTGCATTTCTCAACAACAACCTCAACAATGAATGAGTCAACAAATATTTCAGAAGAGTGCTTAAATCCAAGTTGCTCTACACCTCTAGCAGTATACCTAGCATCAGCAACATCAGGCATATTTCTTCTTTCTGACAACACTCTTGTTAGTAATGCTCTTAGTTCACTTTGGAAGGGGGTCATTCCTGGACTTGTAAATTTTAGTAAATTACAATTTTGTTAGATAGTTATTTGAATAATCGTTTTCAGAACTATTTTTTGCTACTAGATATTTTTGTAACAGATATTTATAATTGTTGTGTCCAGAATGTTTTTGTGTGTATAATTGATTTTAAAAATACAAATATTTTTTTTGCCATTTCACCCAAACCGCCATCGGCATCTTGGAAAAGTTTCAGTGAACATAATTTCCTTGTGGTTGCTTAGCCACATCTATTGAGATATTGACTTTTGTTGCCCAATGATAATTAACCCCAAATATGCAAAGGTTTTTCTTTCTGGTTGAAATTATGTTCACTGAAACTTTTCCAAGATGCCGATGGCGGTTTGGGTGAAATTTTTATTTCACTGAAATTGCCAATAGTTTAAACATGTATAAATAGTTGTTATGCAGATAACTAGCTCTGAATGACCTCCCATGGTTGCGGCGGAAGTGGCGGTCGGTCGGCGTGATGTAGTGCTCGACCAGCTTTTCGAGCTTGGCCTCGGCGTTGAACGGCTCCTGGGCCCGGACCAGATAGTTGTCCAGGTTGCGCTCGTTCCAAGGCTCGTCAGAATACAGAGAGGTCATGGATAATAGATTGCTGTAGGGAAAAGGTGTTGAAAAGGCTTACTGAGGAAACAGGGGTAGGTGGTTTGGCTTAATCTGGGAGAGAAAAGGAGAACGGCGGGCGACAGTAAACACACCTTTTATAGGGGCGACACTACCCCCTGAGGTGTTTTTGTCCTGCCTGCCGCCCCCTTTTTCAGCTCTTTAGCGCGGCGACGTGCATTTCACGTGGACAATCCCCCTTTCTTGCGAAGTCGGGCATTTCAAATAAGCCATTCGCTTCGATTCGGGACAGGTTTCTCACGAACTCCCGACGGCTTTGACTGGCTCGCTCGATAGGATGACGAGCGATCAGGGGGACAACACCCCTTTCTCAGCTTCGCGCATGACTGCAGCTGCACAAGCGGATTGCCGCTTCTGCAGAATTTGCAATCATGATCAACAGGATCAAGCGGCCCAACTCCGCGCTGTTGGCACACGATGGTAGAACCCTTGCCACCACCAGGATGTAGTCTGCAGAGACTGCTAATTAATTACAAATGTGGAGTGGGGTAAATTGGATATCAAATAAAAGATAGTGCGAAATGAATGGTTACTGCCAGCGTTCCATGCATCCAGAGTGCGACACAGTAAACACCGCTAGCTGTCTGCCAATGCCGCTACACCATGCCAAATTCTGAACAGCAGAAGCCTGCTTGTACCTGCCTCCACGCTCCGGATATATATCACACAGCAATGAAGATTAGTCTACTCGTAGCATTGGCACTATCGTTGGAATCTGTCAGGTCGGCCTCGCTTATCTCGACAAGGCCAGGGAAGATCGAGCAGCAGCAACAAGAGTTTGTCAGCTCTGCCCTGCCCTTGGTGGTCCTCGGCTACCTGCACGAAGTTGCCTCGGCATACCGCCAAGTACATCCAACCAGCATTGCCCGCCTTGATAGTCAAGCCATGTCGGAGTCTGCCAGCCACCAGTCTGAAAGCACTGTTCCAGATGTGGGCGAGCTTGGTGCGCTGCTGGCAGAGCTCGACGAGCTGGGCTTCTCGATCGGCTCAAGCCAGGTGGATCAGATGAAGAGCGTTATGAGCGAGATGCACACGGCATCGTTCCTCGACAAGGAGATATCGGCACCGGGCGAGGTTTTACGGATCCACCAGTCGATTGCAGAGAACGTCGAACAACCCAAGTGAACTCTCGCTGAACGGCTGCGCAGAATAAGCTTATCTGCTCTTTGAAGATTCTTTTTGTGCAATGGACTGCCCACAGAAACCGCAGGACACCCGAGTCCAGTACTTTGGATCTCCCAGAAATAGGCGGCACACAGTGTAGTCAACAGGAAATCAGCAGCTATTAGCATGGGTCTCTCTCCTGCTTGCTGCTCAGATTCCGCACATGATTGCCTAATTCCAGACATCGTATTGCCAATAGGCGATTTGTAATCATACCTATCATGTCATGGAAATCAAAACGCCGACAGGAATCCGAACAAGAAACCCTGCCTAGGGCGGATACACCCACTCAGAGCCAGGTACCGAGCTGTGAGCTACGATGTCAGACTGTACATTTCACGAGCGAGAGAAACGCGACAGCGATGTGAATTGCCGCCTAATGCCCATGGTCCAGATCTGATCCCTTCACGCTTTGCTATGGACAGATCGACTCTGCAATCTACCGCACCACCGCCTGCATCGCTGTACTTTTGTCATCCAGTATCTGTAAGCACAATTCGTAATCCGAGCCGTTAGCATATTTGTAAGCCTCCCTCCCAGTCTCACGATAGTTGCTCTGTATAAATTGAGAACGGCCTGCCGCATATCCCCGCCAGCCACACACAACACTACCAGCAACTATATAATCGCAACCTACACTTACCACAGTACTGCCTCGCATAGTATATCATGGCCCGCCCCAAGGTCTTTGTCGTCTTCTACTCCACCTACGGACACGTCCACACCATTTCCAAGTCAATCAAGGAAGGACTGGAAAAGTCTGCGCAGGTCGATGTCGAGGTATATCAGTTCCCAGAGACCCTGTCCGAGAGCGTCCTCCAGAGCATGTATGCTCCACCCAAGCCCGACATCCCCGTCATCACCGTTGACAAGCTAGCCGAGGCCGATGGCTTCCTGTTCGGATTCCCAACCCGCTTCGGATCTGCTCCTGCCCAGGTCAAGGCGTTCTTTGACTCCACAGGCTCGCTGTGGGTCAAGGGCGCGCTCAGCGGCAAGCCTGCAGGAATGTTCTTCTCAACAGCCTCCCAGCACGGTGGCCAGGAAACCACCGCGTTCTCGTTCCTTCCCGTTCTCGCCCACCACGGAATGGTCTTTGTCCCCGCGCTCTCCACCAGCGCTGGCAACCCGGGTGTCGACCAAGTCGCAGGCGGATCGCCGTGGGGCGCAGGCACGGTTGCTGGCAGCGACGGCGCACGCCAGCCCACCGAGTACGACTTGGCAGCAGCCGTGGCACAGGGCGAGAGCTTTGCGAATATTGCCGCGAAGCTGTCGGCGTAAATGCCTCAACCAATCCTGCACGCATTTCTGCCTCAGAACAGACGCGGAGACACATTTTCTGCCAACTATTTTTGCCTAATGGAGTTTTCTCAATCCACTGCGATGCGCGGTATCTTTGGGTCCCCGGTGCCTATTCTTGCTCCGAACATTCCTGATGCCCCTCACCGGTGTTCCTCACAGTGGCTCACCAGGCCAGCTCCACACCTCAGTGAGCAGAGAACAGAATGACCTGCCACCACATGCACCGACTGCAGCAGATAGTGTCTTAGCATATTATCATGGAACGTCGGTGTATGCCAGCTGCCTATGTTTATCTGACACCACATATTGCATGGACTATGAGGAAAGACTGCCAGTAGATGCTGCTAGTTGATGTTGCCAGTAAGTGTTGCCTGCAGTGGTCCAAAAGTATATAAATCTCTCGACACCAGCCGTCCATTTCTACAAAATCCACCAACATACGCAATCCTAATCTGGGCACAGCCGCTCCAATATTCTCTGCTGTTCTCTACCACCTCTCCAGTTCTGCCTACCAGCACCTTCAACTAGCTACCACCTAATATGGTCAAGGTTTACTTCGTCTCTGCTGTGCTTGCCGTGGTTGTCCTGAATGCATCCGCCAACGCCGCTCCACTTGGTGGCACTAACACCAACGCATCTGCTGCAATCTTCTCTCGTCCGCCAGTCGCTCTCCCCTGGAGATTCAACGCCGATGTCTTTGGTCATCTGCCAAATGGTGTGAAGCACATTCTCTTGGCCAGGCCTGGCATTATCCGTCGTAATGACGATGGGAACATCACCGGCAACGATGATGACCATGCCAGTGGCAGCGATGATGACGATGCGAAACCTGTCCTATCAACTCAACCTGAGCCAGTCCCAGTAGCTCCCGCCGCTATCCACCGCTGCCCGCATCCCAAAGGGAATACCAAGGACAACAGTGGTCACGGCAACGTTACAGACGATAAACATGACAATATTGAGCGCCAGGGTGATGTCAGCGACGGTTATGTCAGTGAGGGTCATGTCAGCGACGGCAATAACGCAGGCAACGATACGGACAGCGGCAACTAGGTTGGCAAGTCTGGTTTTAGCCATGTCCAGATCACCAGCTCTTCGATATAGCTGGCTCACTTTTTGATTTTGAGAGATTTCAAAATGTGAATCTCGTTAAATGTTGGCATGAATGCTGCCTGGACGATTGCAACCACTCCTGCTATTGTCTGCAGCCCAGCCAGCACTGCTAACGAGGCTGACAGTTTCATCTGCTCACTATTGCAACTGCTGAAAGAAGCCCGTGGAATCTGCTAGCGACAAACATCATCCCTACCTGACACAGACCACCAAACATCATTCACCTTCGATCCTGGTATAGCAGTGAGCTGGTATCTGTGCTGCGGTTGAGATAGGCGGAGACTGTGCCCGGTACCTTCCCGATCCCTATCCCTACACATACTTCTCCGACTACCCTGGAGCCATTGACTACACAACTACAGCTTCCTTGGGTCGGTATGTCGTGACAACGTTCACGCCTACATATTCTGCCGACACATGCAGTGGTTTCTACAATGCCAAGTACAGTGGCAGCACGAGCCAGCGTGCTACTACAGCGACATACCTGAGCGTGAATCCGATTCTCCTTGTGGATGTTGCGTATACTGCTTTAGACGACTATATGCCTTGTCCGCAAGGGCTGCCAGACAGCCCGCGAGTTCCGTAGACAGAGGCGGAAATTGCTGCTCAGGCAGCGAAGATACGAGGCGGACTTTGTATTCCCGCAGCCGAGTTCTTGGCGGCAGCTGACAACCTTTGGTAACTATTGCGTAGTGCATGACGCATGCAGCCAGAGGGCTGCCGGCATTAGTTGCCACTAGTATAAATACCCTGATGCCTGTGCTGCCATACGCAAACGCAACACCAGCCGTTGCTCCGGATACTTTGGCTATTTGGCTTTTCTTCTTGATTCATTTCTTTAACCACTTTTAGCACTTTTTCACCATGGTTCAGCTGCCACTTGCTTCTAGCCTGCTTGCTGTGCTTGCTCTGCAGGCTCGCGCCAGTGCAGACAGCAGCTTCCCTACTTCTACCGAGCCCAGTGACATCGGTGTCGAGATGTCATCCTCGACGGAGCTCGGCGATATCAGCACCGACGAGTCACCCACTGCCGTGTACTCGCATCCACCCATCTTCTACCCCTGGGGATTTATGGCAGACGCCTCATACAACTTTAAGCTGGATCTTGCCAAAACCAAGAGCGACGGCGGAGCTGTAAACTACGGCATCGAGGTCGGTGGAGCGTGTGCTCAGTACACGCCTGAGCCACGCACTATTACCTACACTCGCTACGAATTCTCCGAGCCGTACTGGATGGCAAGGAGCGACGATGCTGGCGACGATGACCGCGACAATGACCGCGACAACGATGGCGACAATGATGGCTACGATAGTGATCATGGCGATCTGGACTCGTACTCGGCGCAAGTGTTCACTACAGTATTCACCCCGCGCTTCCCGCAGGTTGGATGCAGTGGTGTGTACAAGGCCGAGTACAGCGACAGCAACAGCCAGTATGAGAGCTCTGACGCGTATGCAAGCAAGTATCCCGATGAGCTACTCTTGGAGCCGCTGCTGGCACTCGGCGAAAATGGCTTCCTTGGCTCTCTTGACTGCGAGCTAGGCGCTTCAGCAACAGATTCCTTGGACGATATTGACAGCGATGTCGACTTTGATGAGGTTGATGTTGGTCAGTTCTTCTCAACCCTTGCGGCAGCAGCAGAGGGAGAGGCAACTATTGCCCATGCCAGCGACAATGGCAACGATGATGTCAATGGCAATGGCAGCGACGATTTTGCCGTCGCTACCGACAACTTCCGTGGCGGCAACGTGGTTGACGATGCAGACACTGACTATGACTGAGTCTGGCGGCATAGCCTGAGTATTATCTTTTATCCTTCTGTAAAAATCCCAAGAACATCGCTAAGCACACATGGTCGGTGTGTGAAATGTGTGCATGTGGCATTGGGATATTCTCAGCTTGGATGTGCTTACATTTGCTCTGGGCAAATGGCTTCTAGAATTCTAACCTAGTTCCGACAGCGCGCGCTGCCAAGACCGATAGCCACAAGCTCAGCCAGCAGTCCCCATTCAGCTAGTTAAATGGATATCGACATCCGCTGCACATGTGCTGACAGTGAGCTGCGGAAATTCGCATGAGCTGGTATCCCAAACCAGCTTGTGATACGGAGCGAGGGTCCCATTTTGGAAGAAATCAGTAGGTCGTTTCCGTTTTGCTGTCAGCCGAACGTTCTGTGCTGCGTTGCCAACAACCTGTCCCTACCAGTCTCCCAGTATGATGCCACCAGGACCAGGGGCACTCCTTGCGCCAAGCCATTCATACAGACTATAAAATGTGTGGGCTTGCGGTGCGGTTCTTAGCCCATCATCCACTTCAATTACTCACAAACCCCATGCAAACAATGCTCAAGCTAGGACTCGTCTCTGCTCTTCTCGCCGCAACAGCCATCCAAACGCATGCTCAAGAGAGCGCACATGCTGTCATTAGTGGTGTAGCTAGTGCCAGCAGAATTGGCGAACTTGGCGATATCGTGGAGAATGATAACGAAGTGTCGCTATCGTCTGGAGTTGATCGCGACGTGGGTTATATGATGGAATATCCACTGGGAGTCCTGGCTGATGCCCAGTACAAGCTCAACTTTGAGGTTGTCAAGACCAAGAGCGACGTCGGACCTGCCCGCTACAACGTCAATGTGGATGGCGCGTGTGCACAGTATACACCTGAGCCACATACTTATACATACTTCGTTCCTGAAGGTTACGCCTCCGGCTCTTATTATATGGGCAGTGGGTATCATAGCAACGATGGGGAATCGGATACGCGCTCCTGGATAGCCGTCACGGAAACCTACGCGCCTTATGCGCAAATTGCATGCAGCGGTGCTTACCAGGCAGACTATAGTGACAGCGTTACCCAGTATACTAAGACAGTCGAGTACGCAAGCCAATATCCAGGTGGGCTCTTCCGAGCACCGTTTACTGCATTCGAGGACAACCAACCCCCAGCTTGGTACCCGTGGTATTCACCAGGATACTATAGCGATAGATCAAGCAGTGACTACGATATTTCTAAACCCACGCCGACTGGATATGGGCCGACATCGTCTGCACCAGTGACTCCAACCCCTCCAGTCAATGAGAAGCACTTTGAATTCAGGTAGAATTTTTCTTTGTGGTGTCAGCATATAAGAAACTATCGAATAAATGAGGACATGGTTGCCTACTCGTCCATATATGTCTTGCCACATGTTTGTATGCTAGCACAAGTGAGATGTGGATGTGGCAGGGTGTGCTAGGACAGGCTTTTTTTTTTTAATAATAGATGACGTGTCAATTTTTGAGGAAATCAAAGGGGGTTTCTGCGTTGCTGTCAAATGAAAGTCAGCTCAACTATTTGCTGTCTTCATATAGTACCACCAGCGTGGGAATACCTGCAACAATATATTTAAACAAGTTATGTAATGCACGTATTCATAGGTAGCTGTCGAATTTTCATTTGTCTCAAAACTCGCCAACATCATGAAAACAGTGCTAGTGTTCAGTTTCGCCACTGCTCTTCTCGTTGTGATAACCCTCCACATGTACGTTTAGGAAGCAGTCGTTGTTAGCACTTTGGGTGCGTCTTCTGAAAACGACCAAGTAATATTTGATGCCCAGCACTATCCATGTGGAATTCTGGTTGATGCCCAATACAACATCAATGTGAACGGCGCGTGCGACAAATTTATTCCTGAGCCATGAACATACACTTATTTATACTTCAAAGCCTGCACATCGGATTCCTATTCTATGGACAGCGGGTACAGTAGCGACCAAAGGGAGTTGCGTGCTCGTTCCTGGGTGGCTTCTACACATACAGCTACATACAAACACTCGCATGTGAAATGCAATGGAGCATATTTGGCTGCATATAGCAACAGTACTAGCCACTACATGAAGCCAACCGAATACTCGAGCCATCCTGCATATTGAGCTTGTTGCTCAGGGGTTGGCTGCATTCGAGGATAACCCGGATCCGGCCAGCGGTAGTTGGTACGGTTCCGAGTCGCGTAGAGCTGAGTCAAGCGAGATGGATCACGATATTTCTGGGTTCACGCCAGCGAGTGAAGAATCGAGGACATCAGAGCTTGCGGCCATAGCACCTCCACTCGGTGTGGATGGGTATTCTGTAAGCGAAGATGAAGAAACTAAGGCGGTTCCAACATCTATTGCTGTTTGGGAGGTCCTTTATTGCCCTTTTGGTGTATTAGCCAATGGCGATTACAAGCTCAATATCGAACTAGTCAGGACCAAGGGCGATATCAGACCTGCTCACTACAACATCTACATGCACGGCATATGCACTGAATTCACACTGGAGCCCCACGAGTTTGTTGACGATATTGTCGTACCCTATTAGCCAGACTATTATTTCTTGGCAGCCGTGAGTAGCGGCGAAGAAGTAAACTGGCCAAAGTACACTTGGATACCATGTGTCTCTACAGGGCGCACAACTACGTGGATCTAGAAAGCGGCGGTGTGTATGAGGCTGTGTACAGCGACAGCATAAGCCAGCACACTAAGACAGTCGAGTTTGCGAGTCAGAAACCATTTCAACTTGCTCACTTCGCATATTCTGCTTTCGAGGATGACCAGTGGCCGGTAGCAATAATATGGCATTGAGTGAAACAGAGCTAGATACCGTCAAACCCACGCCAACTAGTGCTGATGCAACCCTGCCTGTGCCCGAGACGCCGACGCCCACACCTCATACCAACGAGGTACATGCCGAGCTCTGATAATTATGTGATCACTGGATCAGCAGCCAAGATAGCAGCTTCGTGCACAGGAATTCAGGATCAGTTTTTTCCTCTTGCTTATTGCATACAGCTTTTGCTCTCTTCAATTCAGTTATTCATTCTCCAAATTTCCAAAAAATGTTCAACCGTCTAGGTGCTCTCACAACACGCCGCGCAGGTGTTCGTCGCGGGCTGGAGGAGTTTTTCGAGAAGGGCCAACGGCTGCCCGTGAAGCAGGATCCGACGGGGCGTGCGTGGGCGGCGAGCGAGCTGCGGCAAAAGAGCTGGGAGGACCTGCAGAAGCTGTGGTATGTCGTGCTGAAGGAGCGCAATGTGCTGGCGAGCCAGGTGGAGGAGGCGGCGAGGCTGAAGATTCCGCCGCAGTTTTTCTCCAACAGGAGCCGGATCATAAAGTGCAAGAAGACGATGGCCAGGATCAAGACGGTGCTGAATGAACGCCGACTGGCATGGGAGAAGACCGAGCAGGCGAAGGAGGAGGCCGAGAGGCAGATGCGGATGAAGATCAGGGCCGCCAGGATCGGCGAGAAGAAGCCGGAGGCTGTTGCCGCGGAGACTGCTGCTGCCGCTGCCGAGAAGGCGCCGGAGCCAACAACGGTCTGACGCAGCATTGCAATCGTCTAGAGCAGGTTACAATAAATCGAGCTGTCTTGCACATATTGCCGATGTCTGTGCATGCTGGAAATGGATGGTTTCGGTGACTTGTTATTTGGACAAAGAGATAAACATAGAGCTAAGCAGCAGGGGTTACGCCCGGTTGGCCTTGTAGAAGTTGATCAGGCCGTTGGTGGACGAGTCGTGCGAGCTGACGTCGTCCTGGTTGGCGAGCTCGGACAGAATGGCCTTGGCCAGGCGCTTGCCCTCCTCGACGCCCTCCTGGGAGAAGGTGTTGACGAACCAGATGGCGCCCTGGGTGAAGATCTTGTGCTCGTACATGGCGATGAGGGCTCCAAGGGCGAAGGGATCGATGACCTTGTTGACGAGGATCGAGTTGGTGGGGCGGTTGCCCTTGAAGGACTTGTGCGGCACCAGGGCGTCAATCTCGGCCTGGCTGGTCAGCTTGCCCTCCTTGAGGATCTCGGCGCGGGCAACCTCCTGGGTCTTGCCGTTCATCAGAGCCTCGGGCTGCGCAAAGTAGTTGGACAGCAGGATGTCGTGGTGCACACCGCCACGGATCGGGTTCAGAGTGTGCGTGGGGGCAATGAAGTCGCACGGGATCAGCTTGGTGCCCTGGTGGATCAGCTGATAGAACGCGTGCTGGCCGTTGGTGCCGGGCTCGCCCCAAATGATCGGGCCGGTCTGGTAGTTCACCTCACGGCTGTCGCGTGACACAAACTTGCCGTTCGACTCCATGTCGCCCTGCTGGAAGTACGCCGAGAAGCGGTGCAGGTACTGGTCGTACGGCAGCAGCGCCTGGGTCTCGGCGCCGAAGAAGTTGTTGTACCAGATGCCGAGCAGACCCAGCAGCACCGGCAGGTTGTCCTCGAGGGGCGCCGTGCGGAAGTGACGGTCCATGGCGTGGCCACCCTCAAGCAGGGCGTGGAAGTTGTCGAAGCCAATGAAGATGGCGATCGACAGGCCGATGGCCGACCACAGGGAGTAGCGCCCGCCGACCCAGTCCCAGAACTGGAACATGTTCTTCGCGTCAATGCCAAAGGCGGTGACGCCCTCGGTGTTGGTTGACAGAGCAACAAAGTGCTTGGCGACATGGGCCTCCTAAATATTGGGGTAGCAAATTGCGTGTCATCAGTAAATCGTTCTAGGAAGCGTGCGTGTGGAGCGGTGCCCAGTGTCTCGCAGCAGCAACACGCCTTCTGTGAAGAGCATGATTGCCTGTCCCTCTGCCCCACCGGACAAATTGGCCCAATGCGGTGGGCTGAGGATTGGGGGACAGAAAAAAACAGGAATGGTCCGGCAGGCGGATATTGAAACAGAGCGCCTGCGAGATAATGCAGTAGTACTTACGTCCTTGGCGGTGGCCAGGAACCAGTCCTTGGCCGACTGGGCGTTGGTCAGGGTCTCCTGCGTGGTGAAGGTCTTGGACGCAATGATGAACAAGGTCCTGGCCGGGTCCAGGTTCTTGACCGCCTCGGCCATATGCGTGCCGTCGACGTTGCTCACAAAGTGGACGTTCAGCCCAGGCTGGCTAAACTTCTTCAGGGCCTCGGTCACCATCACGGGTCCCAGATCAGAGCCGCCAATGCCGACGTTGACGACATCGGTAATGCGCTCGCCAGTGTATCCCTTCCAGGCGCCGGAGCGGATCTGCTCCGAAAACTCCTTCATGTGCTCCAGCACCGCGTTGACTTCGGGCATCACGTCCTTGCCGGACTCGTAGATCGGCTCGTTGCCGACGTTGCGCAGCGCAACGTGCAGAACCGCACGGTCCTCAGTCACGTTGATGTGCTTGCCCGTGAACATCTCCTCGCGGTACTCCTCCAGCTTGGCGTCCTTGGCCAGATCAAGCAGGAGCTGGAACGTCTTGTCGTCGACGCGGTTCTTGGAGAAGTCGACCAGCAGCTCGGTCGAGTGCTTGCCGTCGAGCGACGACAGCTTCAGCGTGCGGGAGTACTTGGAGAAGCGCGATGCGTCGGACTTGAACAGCTGGCGCATGTCGATGTCCTTGCCGGCCGCATCGTAGTAGGCCTGGAGCTGCTTGTAGGCGTTCAGTTCGGTGGCGAGAACCATGGTCAAAGAATGTATGCTAAAGCCTTTAATAGGAAAAAGAGAAAGAGAGAAAAACTAGTTGAGAACAGAGAAGTTGGAGCACAAATGCAGCGGCGTGTGCGGGCACAGCAGCTTATATACCAGCAACCATGGCGCTTTTGCTGTTGGAGTGGGGGATGGAGAAAAGCGTCTCCTCCCCCACTCCTGGAAACGCACTCTCGCACTGACTAAGCCGCAGGCGGCTGCTTTTCTTGAGATCCCCTTGGCCGGCACATTCTTTGCCAATTGGTGCACAGCGCGCGCCAGAGCCTACACGTCTGTGCTCATATCGAGGCGCCATCACCAGGTCCGCAAAGCGCCGAGTCTGCTCCAAGGTGGGACGATTGTCTTTCCACGGGAGCAGCCGCTGCTGCTACCAGAAATGGCATCTAGCCCGCTCGCGCATTCACGCGGGAGCGCCGATAGCCGCAATGAGGATTAGAAATATGCGGTCAAAGCATGGTATAAAGATAGTGGAAGATTATTAATGTGAAAACTCGCTAGTCCATCAGCGATCCACCAACGTTGCCGCCGTAGCCATGCGAGTACTGGGGCTGCTGCTGCTGCTGGAACTGTGGTTGCTGTGCATAACCAGACTGGACGGGCTGGACTGGCTGCGCCTGTGGGACTGGCCCTCCAATGACGGCGGCGGTCGGCGGTGCTGAGTAAGCGTACGGGTTATATGCCGGCTGCTGCGGTGGCTGCTGCTGTTCTGTTGCTGCTGCTGCACCGGTCCCTGGTACTGCTGGTGCTGGTGCGGGGGCTGGCTGTATTGCTGGTGAATCGGCGGCTGGCTATACTGCTGCGGGGCGGTCTGGATAGGCACAGAGTATGGCATGTTGGTGGAGGCCACTGGTGGCGGAGCCGCGCTCATGTTGCCTACCGATGCCGGGTGGTGATAGTACTGCTGCTGTGGCTGCTGCTGCTGCTGTGGCTGCTGCTGCTGCTGCTGGACATACTGCGGCTGGGTGACGCTTGCCACGGTGCTGTTGTAGCTGGTGGGCTGGCTGGGCGGCGGTGCAAACGGCGGCGGCGCATATCCGCCAGCTTGTGCCTGCGACACATACACTGGCTGCTGCTGTTGGTGCTGGTGATGGTGCGTAGCCTGTGGTGCCGGTGCATAGGAGCTCGATGAGGCCGGCGCATGTGTGGTCCCGTAGCCAGTGGTAATGCCCGAGTACACGTCGTTGGTGGCTAGGGAACAGGAGCAGGTGGGGCTGCCGCATGGGCGCCGTAACCGCCGTAGCCTGGCTGGAAGTTCGGGTCCGCCGGGTTGGTCCGCCGCTTGTTCTCCATTGACTGGCGGGATGCCGCGGAGGTGTAAGGGTCAGCCGCAGGCGCCTGTGCGAGGGCATATTGGTGCGGAGCCATGCTTGTCACATATTGCTGCTGCTGAGGTGGCGGAGGCTGGTATCCTTGAGTAGCAACGGGCGGCGGCGCGGATGCCTGGGCTGCGACTGGAGGCGGTGCGTACTGCTGAGGCGGCGGCTGATACTGAGGCTGCGGCTGCTGTTGCGCCTGGTGGGCATGCACATGCACAGGCGGCTGGTGGTATTCGTGGGCCACGGGCTGCTGCTGCTGCTGAGGTTGGCTGTACGTCTGGTACATTTGTTGCTGCTGCTGCTGCTGCGGCGGCGGCTGATATATTGGCTGCTGTGGCGACGAGTGGACAACCGGCTGCGGCTGTGGTGGCTGGTATCTTTGCTGTTGCGGAGACTGGTCAACCAACGGCTGCTGGTACTGCAGCTGATGTTGCTGGGGCGGGACATTGGCCCTCTGTGCATTCAGCGTCATTTGGGCTGCCTGGTCCGCCAGGTGGTCAACCTCAAACGTCCGGTTATTCTGCGGCACCTGCGCATACGCCTGGGCAGCTGGTGCTGGTGGCGGTGCATACTGATTCAGCCTCTCTCTCAGCGCGGCCTGCTCCCGCGCCGCCTTCTCCTGCCTGGCCCGCTTCACCAGCTGCTCGCGCTGGCTCGCCCGGCCCTCAATGTACTCGAGGAGATCCTTGTGCGGGCGCTCCAGGATACTGTACATGTTCTTGTAGTACTCTGCGCCGCTGTTCATTCCCTGGGCGACGATCTTGTACGTTTGCACGGCCTCCAGCAGCTGTGCCTCCACAGTGGCCTTGCGCTGCTCGGCCAGATCCCACTTCTCCTGCACACGCCGGGCCTCAGGCGACTCCATCATGGTGCGGAACTCATCGGAAAGCCGCTTGACCAGCTGCTGTTGGCGCGTCATCGTCGACTGCAACCGCTGAGTGTAGGCGTCAAACTTTTGCAGCTCGCGGTTGAACAGCTGCTGCAGCTCCTTGCCGCTGGCAGACTTCATCAGTGTGCCGGCAATGTCATCGTCCTTGACAACACTCTTCAGGTCCCGCAGCGTCGTGTGTCGCTGCTTCTTGACCTCATCGAGCTGCTCCAGCGTGTCCTGTACGGTCTGCACGTGGCCCGACAGCCCCACAGGCTGGCTCTGGCCAACGTCCAGCAGAGTCTCGCCGCCGTCCGCCCTGGCCGCCCCGCCAAAGTCGATGTCCTTGAGCTGCTCTAAGAGGGCGCTGGTGACGCCCTCGGCACCATTCTGCAGCGTGGGCAGCCAGGGTGCAACCAGTTGGCGGTACTTGTCAAAGATCGTGCGGTCCATAGCGGTGCCGTTCTCGAACGACCTGCGCTGTTCCAGCAGAACGTCCCGGAAGAACTGCGACGCTACTACCGATGGCTTGTAGCCAGCAAAGGCTGGGTCAGCCGAGTACTCGGCAAGAACCTGGTCGCTGGCCTGCTGCTCCTGGTCCAGCATCTGGCCCAGCTCGGTGATTCTGTCCTTGACGCGTGCGCGCTGGGCATCTAGTGTCGCCCGCACCTCGGTTAGCGGAGCCGTGCGCTCCTGGATGCTCACGCCCTGAGCCAAATCACGCACATCAGCGCTGGGCTCGGCCAGCTCGGCGATGAAGCCGCCAGAGCCAGACCGCTTGTTGCCAGGGGTGGTGGCTGCCAGGTACCGCTTGAACCGGTAGAGGAATGTCGGGCATCTGCATGAACGCCAGCGCGGCCTGCAGCTCGCCGTCGGCCAGATTCACCTTGTCGTCCTCGGTCCGGATCAGCTTGGCCTTCTCCTCGCTGTACATGCTGGAGCTCTCGTGCACGGACATTGGGATCAGGCGCTCAAACAGATCAGGCCCGACAATCCGCCGGAGGTCGTCGGGCGAATACATGCTGTCAATCTTCATCGGCGCCACCACATTGGCGCCCTCAACTGCCGGTAGCGCAGCAAACGACGGAATGGACTCGTTGTACACCATGTCGTTGTCGCGGTTCATCTGCTTCAGCTCATCAGCGGCCTTGGTGCTCATGCTCTTGATAGCCTCAGCCAGACCCTGCGCCGAGCCCGTGTTGAGGTCGTCTGTCAAAGCCTGCGTGGCAAAGAAGCTGTCAGAAAACTCGCCTACAAGCCGTGTCGCCTCGCGCAGCAAGGTCTCGGCCTGCAGGAGCCTGGCAATGGCCATGCCGTGCTTGCCCTTGGCGTCGTTTGCCCGCCCCTCGTGGTACTGCACATATGCCATATAGTACTTCAGTTTGGTCTCTGCCAGCTGCTGCCACCCGCGCGGCAGCTGGTGGCTATCCATCGCCGGGCGCAGGCTGTCGCACAGCGTTGCATAAGCCAGCACCGCCTGCTGCGCCAGCTTGGACAATGTCGCATCCTTCTTGCCGTCGAGCCGGGCCTTCTCCACCACGCACTCTTGCGACTGCGCATGCATTGCATTGCACAGTGCATTGACCGACTCTTGCTGCAGGTCCAGCGAAGGAGCGTGCAGAAAGTTCTCGCTGATGTAGTGGAACCGGTCAGCAGCGATCTGGAAGTACGTGCACGCCAGAACCAGTGACTCGGATTCGGGGTCGACGGCTGCGTCAGAGTAGAGGGTTGCGGCATGCATACCCACGGCCGCACCCAGGTTGAACAGAACACTGGCCTTCTCGAACGCCAGCGAGTGCTGCAGTGTGGTTTCATGCGTGAATGGGTCTGTCCTAGTTGTTGAGAGAAATCCGGAAAGCGGGAGGTGAGCAGAATATGCAAGCTTTGCATCCGGTGCTGGTCCACATGATTAAACAGGAGACAAAACCCTCAGATATAGTCCCGCCGCCATTGTCATCCTTGGTGCTCCAGGGAATGCGCCGGTTAGACTACACAGCGGTTATGACAATGCCAAGGAGCAGGAGCCGCTTTTTTTATCCACTTACCACTTGAACGCGACTTTGACGCCCTGCTCGTTCACCGGGAACCGCGGCTCCAGCGTCTCCAGATGCGTGTAATACCGGTAGATGAGGTCCCTGCCAGTGTTGTCGGGCCCTGCGCCGCGCATGTCCTGGCGCATACGCTGCAGCCGGTTGCAGTCCTCGCTATACGCCTCCGGGTCCTCCTGGTACTGGGTGCTAATGTACCGCTTTAGTGCTCGCGCCCAGTCGACTTCGCTGGTCTGCTTGAACGGAATAGCAATACACGGCGGACGGTCCATTTGAAGGGCTCTGTACGATTTTTTTTAAAATTGCTGAAGGTGAAGAATAAAAGAAGCTGGTGTGGAGAAGAAGGAGACAGGGTATTTAAAAAATGCCAGCGAGACAAGCGAGCCTTTACCTGCCCTCCACACGTCAGCAGGCCCTGCCTGAGAGCATGATTTCCCTCCTTTTCTGGCCACCCACTCTTGGCGAGCTCACTAGACTGCAGCGGGATGAGGGGTGCTGGCCGTTTCCGTATTCCCAAGTTGCGCATTCCGCGTTCGTGGTTGGCCTTGACATGCACCAGACCCGAGTCACGCACAGAGGCTACATGGAGCATGTGCAGCAGCTGAACAAAGACGTTTTTAATGTAGGGCAGAGGAGAAGAAAAAGGAGGGCTAGTGGAAGGAGGTAAGGGGAGGGGAGGGCTGGAGAAGCCGAGACATGGGACGCCCAGTGTGCAGATGCGCTCAGACGAAGGCGCAGGGATTACAACACGCATATCACATCATGGACGCTGCCGCCACATCCTCAGCAATGCTCGAAGAAACCGGCGCATTCGAGGCACCCGCTGCATTCCCAATGGCGCCCTCCATGTGTGGGGGTACCATGCTGTGGGCCGCCGCCATAGCCGCCACCGCTGGATTGAACATGCTGTCGCTCATCTGCGCTCCAGATACCATTGGCATCGGGCCGGCAAAACTGACAGCAGCAGCCGCAGCAGGGTTGCCCATGTTGCGCATGGCCTGCATGCTCTCCTGCCGCTGCCGCAGCATCATCAGCTGTTGCTGGACAGCTGCACTCTGCGCTCCGCTGTTGCCGCTGCCAGCTGCTATCATCTGTTGTGTTTGTTGCCAGCTGCCCGCCTGCTGCTGTTGAAACTGCTGCTGCTGCTGGGCTGCAAGTGCCGCCGAATCCTGCTGCGAGTCCTGCAATCCCTGGGCAGGTGGTACCGACTGCGCACCTGTCCGCCCTGTCGCCTCGCTGGGCTTGTCCTCCAGCAGCTCGTACAGGATCAGAAACTCCTTCTTCACCTTCTGCCACAGGTTCGTGTCAAAGAAGACAAACACGCCCTGCTCGCCCCGCGGTGTCTGCGCCGTCGGCCGCGAATCGGCATCCTTTGTCAACCACAGCCGCAGCTCCTTGTGATACCGCCACTGTCGCCGGTACAGCTCGTCGGCCGCTGCCAGCTGCAGCTCGCTACGTGGTACTGTGTAGAACACATAGAACAGTGTCTCGTCTTGCAGCGAAGGGATCTTGCTCACTACTGGCGGCGGCTGGTGCTGGTTATAGCACGCTGGCAGCTTGAAGTCGGGCTCGATCAACCCGTATGTCTGGCTCTGGTCGGCCCACGGCGAGCCAAACGTCGGGTACAGCGGTCCCGCTGACGGCAATGGCAGCCCAAACTTGGACGTATCAAAGCCGTAGTCGTTTGTTGTCAGCATGCCTACCATCCCATACCGATCTGTCGCATCTATGCTGCCTGCCTTACTGCTGCCGACCGGTGGCCGCTCGCCGCCCATCGCCTGCTGGTCGCCCACAGCGCCTGCTGGTACCGAATCGCCGGCATTGGCCGCGCTGGGCTCATGTTCTGCAGACTCTGCTAATGACGGGAAGTCACTCGAGCTCAAGTTGGGCTTGGGCGAGAACTCTGTTTGCCTGTCGCCGCCCCGGGCAGCTGCAATCGCCCGGTACAGCTGTTGTTGTTGCTGCTGCTGCTGGGCCGCCATCGCCGCTGATAAGCCCGGTGGACTTCCTAATGACGGGAACTCGGACATATTTGGCCGTGACTGTTGCTGCTGCTGCTGCTGCAGGTACGCTTGTTGCTGCTGTTGCTGTTGTTGCGCGAAATTCTGAGCCTGGAACCCACCAAACGTATTGGCTACGTTGCTTATCGAGTTTGACCGCTCGTAGCCCATCGAGGCTCGTGTCGGTCCAGGGGTGCCCGCTGCCGCATTCCACGCATCTAGATTGGCCAGCTTTGCAATGAGAAACCCACATATGCCTTTTTCTACACGGTTGAAATCGAGGCCGGCTGAATCGCTTTACCTGTTCGTCCGTTCATTTGGCCGTCTTTTGTAGTCGCTTTCTCTTTTTGATGTGGTGGGAGGAGTAGTGAGTCCTGAATTCAACCGAATCGTCCAATTCAACAAATGCAGAAACGAAGGAACTGGCGTGGACAGGCAGGAAAATTCTTCAGCCAAAAGTGCCAGGGGTGCAGGCGGCCACAGCAGCTCGAACAATAGCCCAGAGTCGACAAGGGCGGCAGGCGAACTGGGCCACATGCACGTGACGTGGCCAGCAGAAACTCGGGAAATCGGCAAAGTCCCGCGATTTCGCCAGCATTTTACGGGGTCCGCCCGGCTTGTCTAGCATGGATCCCCCAATGCGCAAGCCGCGGAATGCGCACCCACCTAAAAGTGCCCATTCAAGCCCCTCTCGCACCCGCCTTTTGCCTAGGTGCGGTTTGCACCTCAGCGGCGACTCCAGGTGCATGGATTAAAAACAGAGCTGTTTACGCGTACACGCGACTCGGATAGATCAGAGCGGGGTGTGATTTAACTGGCGGGAACCAGTGAAAAGTTTGGCGGGTAGGCCCGGTCCACAGCACCCAGTACTAGGCTGGCGAATTTTTATATTCGCCCTCGCCTTTGTGTTTCTTTATTTTTCCGGCCTTCGCATTCATATTTCTCGCAGTGTCAATAGGGAGCAGGGACCTTGAATGTACTAGCACCAATATGGAGGGTACTGCGACTAGTCAGCCAGCCAAGCAGTTGCAGGTGGAGAACCTTGCGGACCATGACCTAAAGCACTTTATCCGGTTTGCCGACCCGCTCTTCAAGGACATCGTGTACTGGATCAACCCGGTATACGGGCCAGCCGAGTGTCAGCGGGTATGTATCCAGGGCAGCATTCGCATTCGAAATGAGCGCCAGCAGAAACACTAACAACATGGATATATTGGTAGATTGCGCAGCTGCTCGACAGCAAGGGCGCCAAAGCCGGCACTTCTGCGACAGTCCGAGTCGGCCAGCGCCAAAATAAACGGCATTCTGGTACGCGCGTGCCCGCAGATGATCAACCACGTTGCGCGCTTCTACATGCCACGTCCGTCGCCGCAGACCGAGGAGAGCGTGCTGCGTGTAACGCATATAGTTAGCCCCGACACGCACTTTGCCGAGTACACGCTAGCTGTCAGCGCTGGCGTACGCGTGGTCACCAGCAAGTGGGTGGATCCGTTGTGCGCAGTCAGGCGCTGTGTATCAGGAGAAGTACTACTCGGCGTCGGCAAAACGCATATTCTCGGGCATGGTGGTCGTAGCCACGCAAGTGCCTGCGCTAGACAAGGAGGAGATCCTGGGCACTGTCATGGCCCTGGGCGGCCAGTATCGCCAAAAGATGATGCCTGACGTCACCCACGTCCTGATGATCAAGGATACCGGCCCCAAGTACGAGTATATCACCAAGCATCCGCAGCTCGGCATCAAGCCGATTCTGGTGCATTGGCTCAACGAGACCATGAACATGGTGCAGTCGGTGCCGCAGGACCCGTACCTGTTCCCGAACCCGCCGATGCTGGCCGGCCACGTCATGCGGGACCAGGGACAAGCGCAGAACAGCGACATTGCAGTGCCCGCAGGCAACACACAGACCGCCAATGCATATGAGCTGCCCAAGCCGGCCACGCAGTTCCTGAAGGGGTATTTTGTCGCTGTTGACTCGCAGCTTCGGTCGATGCTCAGCCGGGGAGCCATCGAGCAGCTGAACCAGCGCCTCTCGGAAGCAGGTGCAGTCAGCGCACAGGTGGGAGGTGAAGAGGACCCGGATTCGCTGTCATACGACTGGAAGGCTGTCGATGTCCTGATCTGCCACAACCGGTCAGGCTACGACTACTCGAAGGCATCCCGCCTGGGCAAGGTAGTGGGGTCATTTGTATGGCTCTACCACCTGTTTTTTACCGAGAAACTAGTGCCGCCTACCAAGCGCCTGCTTCACTATCCGGTACCCGACACCGCCGCCCGCGGGATGGCCGGCTTGGTCATCACCACCAGCCACTACACCGGAGCGTCCAAGGAGTACCTGAAGAAGCTGATTCTGGCCATGGGCGCCGAGTACACGCCCAACATGACCCGCCGCAACACACACCTGATCACAGCCATGCCCGAGGGCCTAAAGTACGCACGGGCCATGGACTGGGATATCCACATTGTCAACCACATCTGGCTCGAGCAGAGCTTCCAGCGGTGGAAGGCGCTGAGCGTCAGCCATGCCAGCTTCACGTATTTTCCCAATCTACCCATCCTCAACTCCATGGTCGGCAGCACCGAGGTCAATGTCAGCAAGCTGCCCAGGTGGGTCGATGCGCCGGCCGGCGACAGCGTTGCCGAATCATCTGACCTCGATATTCTCAGCGACAGCGAGCTCGACTCGGAGGTGCACGTGGACGCAAGATCAGTGCCTGGCGACGCCAGCAGCTCGGCTGTGCGCACTGACCAGGGCCACGTCTACCCAGAGCCCAACGACGACAATGACGATGCTGTGGTGGCCAATGGGGATAATAGCGAGGATGACGACGACAGCAATGGCATCCCCGAGTCGTCAGATGAGCTTGATGCAAACGGCACCAAGGACAGGCAGGCGGAATCCGACACATTGGTCGTGGGCAAAGTACGGCACTCGTCGCGGCGAGCGGCGATGGCGGCGTCCAAGAACCTGGGCCAGATGATGAAGGCAGCCAATATATTCGAGACCGAAATGAAGCGCGAAAAGTCGTACCGCCGCTCGGCCAAGCGCACACTGGCATCGGAGGCTGCGAATGGCGAGTCGGGCTCGCAGACCGACGGAGCAAAGCGCGCGCGCACCACGACCCACCGCCAAAAGCAGATCGTCCGCATAATGTTCACGCAGGTGCGGCCCAGCCCGGCCGAGCAGCAGCGCATTATCGCCATGGGCGGCGAGATTGTCGACAGCACCGAGCTAGCCACCCACCTGGTGGCAAAGAAGGTCGGCAAGACAGCCAAGATGCTGGAAGCCGTTGCCAGCGGCAGCATTGCCATTGTCGGCCGCGAGTGGATGGACGACTCGCTGGAGCGTGGCCGCTGGATCCCTGTTGGGCCCACCGCTGACAAGGGTTGCGAGTACGGCGAGACGGAGAAGTACCAGCTGGTCGACGAGGCCGCCGAAGCCAGGTGGAACTTCGTGCTGCGCGACTCGCTGCAGCGTGCACACAAGCACCGCATGTTCGATGGAGTCACAATATTCATCACGCCGCACACAGTGCCGGCAGTAAATGTGCTGCGCCCGCTGATTGAGCGCGCTGGCGGCCAAGCGGTCGAGAGGCTGACCAAGGCGCAGCTGAAGACGCTTATTAACCAGTCGATCCACATTAGCAAGAGCAAGAAGGAGGACGACGAGCGGATCCCGCCCCTGCTCGTTATTTCGTGCTCCGAGGACAAAGACATGTGGGCGCAGTTTGAGCTGTCAAAGGAAAAGCGAATGCCCATCTACGGCAGCGAGGTCCTGCTTGTTGGCTTGTTGCGCCAGCGCCTGCTCAGGTCTAGCACAGAA
Organism: Linderina pennispora; assembly: GCF_002104995.1. Classification (NCBI taxonomy): domain Eukaryota; kingdom Fungi; phylum Kickxellomycota; class Kickxellomycetes; order Kickxellales; family Kickxellaceae; genus Linderina; species Linderina pennispora. The sequence goes on along the minus strand of NW_024468250.1, from coordinate 370,766 downwards.
TTCCTATGCCGAGGCAGATGAAGAACAAGGCCACCACCTGGGCCACAGCAATAAAGACCCATGTGAATCCCCTCTTTCTTGCCTGCAATGTCCGGTGTTGCTGCAGCAGCAGGCGACCCGTGACCTGTATAGACGAGTGGCCTGTGCTTTTTTCTATTCTGCGAGCGGCAAAGGAAAAATGTGCCCTGTGCGCAGCCGCATTGCTGTTCAGCTTTCAAGACCGTGCCCGGCCAATTTTTTTTCGAAACCGCAAACCCGGCCCAGTGAAGGCATTCAGGCATGCAGTGCTGAGCGAGAGGCGGGTTTTCCCCGAGTTCCGTATGAGAAATCTCGACGGCGCCCCAGAAAAACAATACCGGGCTTTTGGCTGGCACGCGAACTACCAGGTCCCAGTAGCAACGTGTGAGGGGAATACTATTCCATTCGCCTGAGGGCACTACAGAAGCGCTAACCTTGTGCGGAGGCCCGCTTCATTTCCACCAGTGACCGCGGGCCAGTGAGAGAGCATCGCGAATCGGGCCACCGGATGGTGTCATGAGAAAAAAATCCAAAAACACCTTTTCTCCGAGCAGAAAAAAACAAAAACTTTGAAAGGCGCGCTGTGCGGTGAATCTCGCTTGTCGCTAATCCTCCACACAGGCTGGACAAATGGCCCGTGCGAACCAAGTCAAGAGGGCGGCGGGGACACTGGCATTATTTCGGCCAAACCAACAACTACTTTCTGTGATAGGCGATGTTTCCCTATGGAAGGACTGGAGTGATAGTAATTAGTCAGGATCCTTCTCTCCCACACAAACAACGACGCCGTGCCAGGTCGGCGAGCAAGTATAAATGCCGACAGACCCGCCCAGTTGGCAGGGCAGCAAAAGTCCCTAAGCACTGGCATTTTTTTCTTCCTACATTTATATTTCTTCGCAACACAATATTTACTCCTCCTGCCACATAATCTCCTGTACTACATATACAATGGCTCAGCAACTTCCATTCGAGCTCATGCTGGCCATCTGCCGGCAGTTCCAGCCCTGCCCCTGCACACAGACGTCGCTGGGGTGTACCGGCAACCACGCACCGGCGGCATTCGCCAGCCCAGCACTATCGGCATTGCGGCAAACCTCGCGTGCATGGCGATTTGCGGCGCTCCACCAGGGCCTCTCGGAGCTGGTGACCAGCAACCGGTGGATGCGGCGGCCGCACACAGACCGTCTGGCGACCATCGCCAAGCACTACTCGCAGTTCACACGGCGGCTGATCTTCCGGTCGTCAGATTTCTACCAGAGCGGGCCGCGACGCAGCACCGACGGAGACCTGGCCAGCGAGCTGGAGACAATCCTGGCCATGCAGTGGGGCAGCCTGGACTCGCTGATTGTCGAGTGGTTCAGCGGAACACGGGACGACCACCAGCGCATTGCGCAGATTGTGCGGCGATATGCACCAAACGTCGGGGAGCTGTATGTGCGCGATAAGGCCATGACTGTCGGCGACATGATGCCGCTGGTGTGGGGGCAGCAGAAGGGCGGGCGGTGCGCGCGCATCGGCCGCCTGGCCATCTGCCCGTACGGCTACGACCAGCAGTGGGCGCAGCTGCTGCCGGCCGAGTCCGGCGCCGCCGCCATGCTGGCCAGCCGCCCGGCGCAGTTCACGTTGCTGGCCATTGGCGGCTCGGACTTTACGCCCGAGCTGGTCACGGCACTGCAGACCCAGCGGCGCCTGCGTAGGCTGCGGATCGAGCACGCGTGGATCGAGTCGCTGGCCGTGGCTGCCGCCCGGGGCGTGTGTCTGGAGTCGGTGACCTCGCTGCATCTGGAGCACATAATCGTCAGCCGCCCCGACTCGGCGCTGCCCGTATCCCCGCGCATGTTCCCGAACCTGGAGCGCCTAACGGTCCGCCATGTGTGGCAGCACGTGGATGCACTGACACCCGGCAGCTCGCGCGGCGCCGTATCCCTGCAGAACGAGCACTGGCTGCAGACCGTCTGGGACGGCTACTGGCCCGCATTGCAGGAGCTCGCGCTGCCGGCCATCAGCGACCTGGACGCGGCAAAGCTGCCCGAGGCCTGCCCACTGCTGACCCGCCTGACCACCAACAGCCTGGACTACGCCGGCCCGCGCCTGTCGGCCCACGGGCTGGTGTCGGTATTGCGCGGCCTGCGGCATCTGCACTACCTGTCGGTTGAGCAGCGCAGCAGCGAGGGCTCGCCCGGCTATGAGATCCACGACTCGCAGCTCTGCCGGCTGATAGGCACAAGGGACGTGCTGAGCTCGCGGCGGTGGAGCGGCGCGACTGTGCGCGGCGGACTGTATGGCCGGCTGCCGTCGCCTGCGCTGTCGGCTGTCAGCACAGGCTCCGACACAGACGTGGAGTGCGACGACTTTGAGCTGCCCGAGCCCCACTGCCTGTCGGCGTCGCTCAACACGCTGATTCTCCCGCGCGCCTCATTCACTGCGTCAACCCTGGACACGCTGGTGCGCCAGCTGCCGGGGCTGGTCCGGGTGTCGGCGTCCCTGCGCAGCGAGGCATTCTTTGGCTTTGCCAAGTCTGCGCAGCACAAGGCCACCGCACAGAACAACGTCAAGTGGATCGGACTGTCTGCCGACGAGGATGTGCTCACCGATGCTGTGGAGCTGTCGGCGTGGATCAAGCAAAAGTTCCCGGGCCTGCAGGAATGCAGCACAAACTACGCGCGCTCCCACCGCACTGTCATCAACGACCTCAAGGCCGCGCTGCCGCATGTCGCCTTCACCCGCCTGAACTCGCGTGCCCTGCAGGCCACCTGCAATTAGAACTCTTATTTTAGCAAACCTGTACAAAACTCTGAAATTTCGCTAGCTTACTCTGACTCTTTGCCGTCCTTTTGCTGCCTGAGCAGAATCAGCTGCTTCAGCAGCTTGGCGCGCACGATCGAGAGATTCGGCTGCATGATATGCACTCCGCTGAGCGTGATGACGACCAGCTCGTTGGCGCCGTCGCAGTTGATGTCGACGCTGAAGATTGCATACACGGGTGCCGGGAACCGCCGCTTCCACACCAGCGCATATCCGCCCTCGACTGCCTTGTAAATCAGCACCGCGCCCGACACCGTGCCGACCATGATCTCCTTGTTTCCGTCAAAGTCCAAATCATCGAAATGGACCGACGTCACCAGCCCCTCCTTGGCACTGCCCGGCAGCGAGAACACGCCGCCAAGCCCGTTGCCAAACTTGCCCTTGCCTACAAGCGTCGGCACTGGATCCAGCCCAGTCACAGGCACGTCGTGGTAAACAACCACCTCCTCGCTGACAAACCCGACCAGCGCATGCACCCGCGGCCGGTCCTCATACCCGCCAGAGCCACTATGGCGGTTCGGGAACCGGCCCATCTGGCCCACCGGCCATTCGGCATCATAGATTTCGTGTGTAGCTAGTTTTTCCTCCGGACCGGACTGACTCAGCTGCGCATCGATTTTGCGCGCCAGTACCGCGTCGTAGGCGGTCCGGTCGATCCACTGCGAGTCGGGCGTGAACAGCGTGGTGAGTATTGGTGCTGCGTCATACACCTCCTCATCTGCCAGCAGCAGCCGCCGCCAATGGCCCGTCGGGCTGTGTTCCTTGGCCTCCTCCTCGGGCAAAATCTCACTGGCCTGCAGTGTCACGACAAACTCCTGCTGCGCCATGATCTGTACATGGTACGGCCCGATAACCCGCCCGTCAAATACCGTGAACGTCAAGCTGGTGCTGGTCCGCGGACCGACTATTGCCTGCAGCTCGATAATCTGATTCTTGCCCAGGGCGTACCGGTGCACCCGGTTGTCGTTGCCCGCAACCAGTAGAATCGGCGGCAGGCCCTTGATCACGTCCTGCGAGATCCGGTACGGCAGATAGTCCAGGTCGAGACACGGGGTGGAGCTGGTGACACGCAGACTGAACAGCCGCTCCTCCAGGTATGCGTAGCTGTTCATTGGCAGTGCGTCTACCGGGTTGATTCGCGTGAATCCGGGCTCGCCGTGCACGCTAGCTGTGCCCGGCAGCTCCTGCGGCTCTGCATCCTCAACTGCTGCGTCAGCTTCAGACTGCGGGCGTGCCTCAGGCGACTCCGTGTACTGGCTGTCGCTCGATTTGGACTGCGGTCGCTCAGGCTTAGCCGCATGCCTGTCGATGAACTCCTGTGGTACTTCATCCAGCGAATCGATGCCCATGGCATACAGCCGATATCTGCCCTTGCCATTATGACCGCTGCTCTTGATATGGGTGGTCAACGCCACGACCAGCGTTGGCAGCGTCGGCGACTCAATGCCCTTGGTCTGCCTTCCCTCCTTCTCCTCCTCATCCTGCTCGGCTTCGCCTGGACTTTGGCCGCCTTCCGCCCACATCTCAAACGCCTTGACCCCAATGCACGCCTCGTTCTCCAGATGCATGTTCATATCGAGGACATTCCAGTACCCAAATCCAGCAATAAAAAACTGCAGGTTGTTCTGTGTGGCCACCACCACATGTGTCCGCGCAATTGCCTTCCCACCGTCCAACCACGCTCGCGTCCGCTGCCGCTCCTCCCTGATCTCCTGCAGCAGATGCTCCTCGTGCTCGATTATGCGCGACATGGACTCGTTCTCTGTAATGTTAGGGATCGCGCGCCGGTACCCGACCCCGGGCGGCGGATGTGTGTAGATTTGCTGCATTGTATGTGGCCGGGGCAGACGCACTGGCAGGTGCGTGCGTAGCAAGCAGCAGCCGTGGACGTTGCTGCGTGTACCCAAGGGAAACCGATGGTAGTGGATTTCGCGGAACCGCCGCGTTGGCACGTCGGTCTGCTGCGCCTTCTCTGCGTCCATCATGTATAGAGAAAATGCAACGAAAGGTATTTGAATTATAACAGAAAATTATGCAGCCTGTGAAGCAAAAGAGGCGAGCTCCACGTAACAACCAGGAGCGCGAGCCAAGAAACCGCCGAGCCGAGCCGCTCTAGCCCTTTGCGTTTTTCGCTTTGCAAGCACCGCTGAGCCGAGCTAGTGATCGAACAGCGTCTCGATGATCTTACCAAATATTACAGACAACTCACGCATGTGCGGCGTTGCATCCGTGGCCAGCATCTCGGTGAGCAGGCGCCGGATGAACACACCGCCATCGATGAAATCGACGCCGATCCGCACCTTCAGCAGCGACGGAATGCAGGCAAATGTGGCCGCCAGGTCCACAAACTGCCTCGACATGCCGTACCGCATGCTCCCTTGCCAGTTGAGGTCGTGGAGCTTGATCTCCTGCAGCCTCGAATGTATCGGCGAAAAGTCGTGCGCCGGGATCTGCATGGCCACTGCCTCGGCGCCCAGTATTGCATCACTGTCATCCGATTTCTCTGACGGAGGGTTGCACCCAAGAAAAACCAGCCGTGGCAGCTGCGCTACGATGCTGCGCAGCTTGGCTGCCGTCAGCTCCGTCGTCAGATACAGGTCGTGGATGTTGGTGCTGCCTATGTCGAGCGATATCGGAATCCCACCCCTTGCCGTCCGCAGCGCCAGTTCCCTGATGCCTGATTTGCTCGACATCAGTCGGGCTGACAGCTCCACGCTATCTTGCTCCGTCAGGTCCGCCAACAGCGCATCAAATGTCCTTAGATCCGGGTACCTTGCAAAGTCGAACTGCTGGGCAAACCTTGTTGCCCCCATCAGGTACACTTCATGCAGCGGGGAGTCTGCAAACCAGGGAACCATTTCCCAGGACGTGTCAGATCGGCACGCACGCGTCGAGAGTAGCAGCGTCTTTAGCCTTGGGAATGAAAACATAGGCACTGAGACGGGCGATGAGGGCGGCGTGTGCGGATCGTCCATCTGGCTGGCCATGTAGACCACAAGCACACGGAGATCGGAAAACACCATCGACGTCGATTCAGGCACATCAAAGAACGATGAGTAGAACAGATCGCGCGTAATACCAGTCAGCAAAAGCACCTTGAGCGTCGCAGCACTGGCGCCTGCCAGCCAGCGCACCGACTCCAGCTGCGTGCAGTTTATGTCGAGATACGTGAGCTGCGGCACGACCAATGTCCGGTTGTGGTAGATGACTGATTCGCAAATAGTCAGCATTTTGATATCCTGCAGGCGCTGCCCGAATCCCTCCTCAAGATCAATTCCGCCAGACGGCCGCGAGTCTAGCTGGATAAGAGCATTGGTCACGTTTGGCACTAGCTTCAATGCATAGCTAGCGAGCTGCATGACATGCTCGGCGCTGTACAGCGGTCTGGGGTCGCCGTGCTCGTCGAAATCATCGAGATCGTCTACTTCCTCCAGTTCCGCTGCGGAAATGTGTATACTCAGCAGCTTGATCTCGGGCCAGCTGCGGCCACTAACCCCAATCTCCTCCAAGTACCTGGCCGCGTTCCCTGAAATAACGTCAGCTCCGAAGCTTAGAACCAGGTCCTTCGCTAGGCTCTCACAGCCTGGCGGCAAGAACTCAACGTTGGACAGGCACTTTTCTCGATGCACCGGCCTGGATACTTGGCCGCTGCCATGCTCGACAGCCACCCGCTCAACCTCGATTATCATTGACTTGAACACCAAGGGAAGTGCCAGTCGACGCCATGACTGGCACACTGCTGCTGCGTTCACCAACGGCCGAAAGTCCTTGGGCAACCAGCAATAGTATAAATCATGCCTGTGCACTTGCGCGATGTAGTCGATTACTGCGCCTATGATATCGTTGTGGAAGAATACCGGGTGCGGGTTCCCATGGGAAGCAGTCATAATACTATAGCAATCAATAAAGCAGTGCGAGGTGTGGAGGGGAGGGGAAATAGCTGGCTTCTGTGGGAAACGAGGAGCAGAGAGGAGGAAAGAGTCCCTCGGTCTGGACTGAGGCACAGCAAGGGAAAAAAAATCAAAATTTAGTCCCCAGTGATTTCTCACCTATCCCTGCGACCCTTTTAAATTACCAGCTAACTTGGTGTTTTTTCAGCCAAAATCTTGGCAGACCTGGCTGATTCCTGCCGAACCCTTCCAGTTTCTGGTGCATTGCTGGGGAGACATCTGCCAAGAAATCCCGAGCAAATTGCCAAGAAAATGCTCTGGCTGACCACCCTGTCTGCAACCCATGTTAGGGCTTATTTGCTTATCGAAAGCATGGGACTGCTGCTGATCCATGAGCCCTTACTTTTTGATGACGATTCCGTCTATAAAGGCCGAGCTGCTGTGGTATAGTATGCTGTTGAGATAATCGACAGCACGCAAGAGACAAAAGAATACAGGCTGGTTTTCACTGTAGCTAGCCAAGATGCCGGGCTGCCCTTTTGCAACACACATCGCCCGATCATCGCCTTGGCGCAAACTGTATTCAGGCTGCGCCCGCCTACAGAAACAAGGAGAAAGGCGTGTACCTCCTGCAGCGTAGTGTGCACTTTGCCAAGATCCTGCATGTGTTTATGTGCGAATAGTATATTTCTGCTTCCAAAACACGCTTGATTAAAGAGCGCCTTAGGCAGACCAGCGAGCCTCGGTAACAGCGCCCTCCTTCAGGTCGACGCAGATGTGGCTAGCCTCGTGGCCCGGGCACTTCCAGGCGAGCGTAGTGATCTCACCCTCGGTCGTGCGCGAAGTCGGCTCTCCCAGGAGTTCGATGACGGCTGCCTCGGCATCGCCAGCCTTGATTGAGTCGACCTTGTCCTTGAGGACCTTGTGGGCGCAGGGGTGGTGGGGAGGAGACATGGCTAGCGGAAATTTATTAGATGAGATGAGATGGAGAAACAGAGCAAAGATAACGAGAAGCCATAGCGATGATCTGGGCCCGATCCGCCCTCCTTTTGTACCTCCGCCACGACCACGGTCTGGTGGCAGGAGGGCCCATTGGAACCAGCAGACAGCGCTCTGATAGCGAGGGGGCACCAGACGCAAAGATACATGCTGTGCCAAAAGAATATTGCTTGCATGTTTTGTGTGACAGACGGTGCTGGAATCATACCATTTCTGGGCTTGCATTCTGTCGGCCCGCACCATCTGTCGGATATGATGGTGGAGATCAAAGGGGACCGCCAGTGTGCCCGCCCAAGACACTGATCACGATACAGCTGTGGCCGAATGTTTTGCACCAAAAAGCGTCTTCGGATCCCCCGATCCAGAGTTTCAAGACCCGGCAAGGCATCACCCCTTCTGAGGTGATAGTGCAGTGCTGTATTTGAATGTTCAAAATATAAAGTGGCCAAGAGTTTGGGGGCACGCAGTTAGGCTGAGTGGTTTCTGCTATTCACTGAGCAAGCTTGGCAATAGCAAGAGGAATGCTTGAACGCAATATGTGGTTTAAAGTAAACACGAGTTTTATGTTCTCATTCACACCACTGTGGCACCTGTTATTAACTGGGTGGTACAAAAACCCATGTCGTTTTGTGTTGCATCAAAGTGAGCAAGAGTGGGGCTATCAACGAAATATTCTACAGATCACCGTCGTTACCGCGCTTGAACTGAAAAAGTGCGTGTCTACTACTGAGGTTGAATAGCCCGCACGACGACTTGAGAAGCATGAGCTCAACTGATTCCGATCCGTCCGCAGTCTTTAGGTGCATGATACTCTTGAATCGCTCATGCTGTACAATGCAGAGGCGGTTCTCAGGCTCAGGCAGCTCTTTGGACAGAATCACCAAGTCGAGGCATCCTTCTCTCCCTATTTCGTTCACAACAATGTAGCCATCATATCTCACAGCCTTGATGTATTTGAAGCCATCTACGGTCTCGATCGTGAACTGGCTTCCAGACTCAAACGAGCCTTCACTGAAGAATATTCCGTCGCTGTGAGCACTTGCAGCAAAACAGTCCTCGAATAGGCTGATGTAGAATATATCACCGTCCTGGATTGTTCGGCCGCAAGAGTCATAGACTGGAAAGGTGTCGCTGCTCATAGGAATTGTCGTAGTGGGTGAAATGCAATGGAGACCACGACCAGCTCCCAGCAGAGCACAGTTTCCAGAGACAGCGCTTGGGTTCTTCTGAGGCTGCGGATATTCCCAGATTGCAGCTAGATTTTCTGATCTTCGCTCGACTGGTAAACCACGTGATCATCTGTCAGGGGAGGGCGTTTTGTGGCCAATCGGTGCAGCTCATGGGCTTTGACCACTGTTCTTTTTGGGGGGGAGGTGAACTGGCCACCCAGCGCTCAAGCAGGCTCATCTGCTTCACGCCGATAACTTTTTTTTTTTTTAAGAAAATTGTATTCTACTCTTCCACGTTTGTGCTTCTTACACATACACGCGCTGGTGATAATGGAAAAGTACCAGGTAAGGCACACGGGCTGGAGCAAGTCACGGGTTTGAATTACCGCCTTTGCGAATTTGCACCACCTGTCCAGCCACTGAATACGAGCCTTTGTTGTTTACTGCGAGTAGAAAATCGAAAAGCTCGGCGAGGGCACATATGGCATCGTGTACAAGGCGCAGAACCGGGAGACAAACGAGGTCGTGGCACTGAAGCGCATCCGGCTGGACAACGAGGAGGAGGGCGTGCCGTGCACTGCGATCCGCGAGATCTCGCTGCTAAAGGAGCTGAAGCATCCAAACATCCTCGGCCTCTTTGACGTGCTGCACACGGACAAGAAGCTGACGCTGGTGTTTGAGTTCATGGACTCGGACTTGAAGAAGTTTGTCGATGCGTACGGCGGCGACCTCGATCCGCTGACAGTGAAGCATCTGCTGTACCAGCTGCTGTGCGGCATCTCGTTCTGCCACCGCAACCGCGTGCTGCACCGCGACCTGAAGCCGCAGAATCTGCTGATCAACAAGCGCGGCGACCTGAAGCTGGGCGACTTCGGGCTGGCGCGCGCATTTGGGATTCCCGTGCGCTCGTACTCACATGAGGTCGTGACGCTGTGGTATCGGGCGCCTGACGTGCTGATGGGGTCGCGGCAGTACGACACGTCGATTGATATCTGGTCGGTGGGGTGCATCTTTGCCGAGATGGCGACTGGGCGGCCGTTCTTTTCGGGCACATCGGTGGAGGACCAGCTGATGCACATTTTCAAGATTCTCGGCACGCCTGTCGACCAGCAGATCGACCATATGCCGTTTGATGGCTCGGCGCGGGTGTGGCCGAATTGCTCGCAGCTGCCAGAGTGGAAACGCGATTTCCCGGTGTACGGCGGCGTGCCACTGGAGCCGCTACTGCCAAAGCTCAGCGCAAAGGGAATTGATCTGCTGAAGCGACTGCTGGAGTACGCGCCCGAGCGCCGGATATCGGCCGAGCAGGCACTGCAGCATCCGTACTTTGACGAGCTGCGGACCGGCAGTTAAGCTTCCGTTTTTAATTTTTTGGAGTGGTGACAATACGCTGCTAAACATATTTGTTGCGAAATTTATTGCCATTAATATTTGCTGCCTCCGGCCATGCGACCAGCATTCAACAATGCCGGCGCCAACAATCAACGCGGGGATCCGAGCGCGGAACTCGATGCGCTCAGCCGTTGCTGGACGGTGTCTGCGCGCGTGGGCCATGGAAGAAGGGGGTAGGCGGCGGTGTTTGGCAAATGCCATTCCAAACATGAGTGACTAGGCACTGGCCCCTCCCTCCCCTTTGCACGCAGTATTCTCCGCTGCTGTTCCAATAGCGAATACTGCTTATTTTTCTGTCAGGTGTCTAAACCGCCTTTTTGTCTATTCGCCATTCACGGTCTACTTTCTGGGGGCGTGTCGCAGAAAAAAGAGGGGAGATTTTGAATAAAGAACGTAGAGTCCAAAGGGAACAAGGAAAATCTCATTCGCAAAGCTGTTCGCTTTTTGGTGCACAATACGCGACGGCCACAACCAAAAGGGAGTGGGCATGTTTCCGGCTGCAGGCTGCTCCTTTCATTCGCATCACGACCACATCTGTTTGCCTTTGGCCGCTATTGCCCAGAGCCTTAAATAAAAGGCATTGCCGGCTGTGCGCAGTCTCAGGAACACAAAAAATCCCATCTTTGTCATATATCTCCTCCTCCCTTCTGTAATTATCACACATCCCAATAGAACATGCTCTCCTCCCAGACACTTCAAATCAGGCTGGATCGCCCAGATGTTGTCCTCTACGGGCTGCCGCACGAGGCGCACAACCAGGTCCTCTCAGGCCGAGTGGTCCTGACAACACGCTCGCAGCAGCGTGTCCGGTCGCTGACAATCACACTGCGGTCGCTGAAGGAGAAGCTGTTCCAAACCGCCTACGCTGCAGCACCCAGCATCGAGCTCACGCATACAGTCGATACCTCCCAGGGCACATACTCGTGGCCATTCGCCATCAGCATCCCGGGCTCATTGAACGAAAGCGTATTCACACCGCACGCCTTCATCGGATACGAGGTGGTGGCTGAGATGCGCACACACTCTGCGATTCAGCTGCTGCCCTTTGTCAGCAAATGCGTGCCAGTACATGTGAAGCGCATTCCGCTGCCAGACTCCCCATGGATGGCTGCTGCCGCCGAGGGGCTGAATGTCAGCGCGGGCTGGCGCAACAAAATTGAGCTGACAGGCATCACAAGGTCGAGGATCGTGCACGACCAGGATCTGGTGCGTGTCCGTGGCGTGCTGAGGCCGCTTGTCAAGGGCCTGCGCGTGCTGAGCGTCGGGTTCCAGCTTCGCGAATATGTTGAGGTACCCTTCGATGATCTGTTTGGCGCTGTTTCGCATGGCTGCCAAGTGGTTGCGCAGAGCACCCGAGCCGTCGATGCCTGCAACACCGTGAAAGTGGTCGATGGCATCAAGGTGAACACGCGGTTCTCGCCTACAGCGGCATCGCGCACCGGCGGCATCATGCTTGACCAGGAGATCTCTGTTTCAGGCGCTGTGTTCGCGCCCAAGGCATTCACTGGGGTCCAGTATGACATCTGCGAAGGTCCCCTGCGTATCTCTCATGACATCGTGTTCATGGCGTCGATCATTGACGAAAACATGACCGTGCACAATATCAGGCTGTCTTCGGTCGTCTATGTCATGCCCAAAGGCGCAACTACTGGGTGCGAGCTGCCGCGGTATGAGGACTCTGCCATGGACACGCTCATTTGCACCGCTGGGGATCAGAAAGACTTTGTGGATTCCTCTGATTCTGCGGTTAGAGTGGCTAGATTCTCAACCTGTGGCAATGGCCTCACCATCATCGACATTCCACCACCCGTCTACACGTCTACATAGTTTGTCAAATTAACGTCTTTCACCACCTGTATAAAAATTATGTCATATCAGTTGCTAAAGAACGTGTGGCTCTGGGCCGCTTCCTTGAGCTTGATCAGTGTGTACAGTAGGGAGTTGATTGGCGTCGACACGCCGTGCTGCTGGCCAAGACGCACCAGATAGCCGTTAATCCAATCAACCTCAGTCTGGCGCCCAGCGCTGACATCTTGCAGCATCGATGAGCGGTTGCGCGCGGTCACGCTGGCCACATGCACAACGTACTCTTCAATGCTCGGGCCCGTCAGCTGGTCATGCAGATGCGGGTGTGCACGCGCATAGATCGATGCGATCTCCTGGCACGCTGTACCAAGGAGGCCCCTCATCTCCTGCGTGCCCGCCACCTCTCTGCACTCGGGCGTGCCTTCTGGCGGCGGCGCCAAGTAGCCATTACGACTGTCAGTAAGCGCTGTGACGGGATTGATTATAGCATTAGCAGCCAGCTTCAGCAGCAGCTGCAGATGCAGCTCAGACCAGTTGATGACGCTGACATTCAATGGCAGCGCCCCCAGGGCGGTAAGCATATCGAGCGCCGAGACAGGCAATGGCGGTGGCGGGTTGGCGAGCGAGGGGCGCACAGCAAAGGAACAATGGGACATGGCTGTGTGGTGCATTTCAAATCGCGCGTCGGTGCGCAAGCAGCCGTGCGCGTTTGTGCCGACTACAAACGCTGGCACTTTGTCAGCACTCTTCTGGCTATGTGATGAGTAGCACTCCTTATGAATTGCCTCGTATGTGCCCATGCCATTCTGCAGCAGAACTACTGTCGACTCCGCATCCAGCCTATCTTTTACAGACTCAAATGCCTCCAGCGTGTCCTGTGCCTTGGTTGTCACCACCAGCTGCTTTATAGGCGACTCTGTGTCGGTGGTCTCGGCCTGGCAGTCCTCGGCAACCCATGGCGCAACCTGCCCGTCTTCATTGTAAAGCAGCTTGCGTGTTGGGTGTGTTTTCATCCAGTCATTGTAGATTCCAATCCGGCTGCCTGCCTCAGCAAACCGATTCACCGACTCCTGCGACCGCAGAAGCAAGGTGATCGGGTGCCCAGCTCGCCGAAGGTGTGCCGCAAAGAGCAGCCCCACTGCACCTGCTCCCAGTACATGAATGCGCGAGCTCTGTGTGTGTCTGCTGCCTAATGGCATTGCGAGTCCTGAAAAGAATAAGCGGCTACAAGGGTAAGGGAAAGGGCACCCAAACAATCAGCTATTTTACCAATACCAATCGTTATCTCGATGGACGATGACGACAGACACTTATAGGAGGACCTACCTGCCCATGCTTCAAAAGAGTAAAGGCACTAAGAGTGCAAAAAATAAAAGCAAGTTGAAAAACGACAGAGCTCGGAGAATAGGAAAAGAGGAGAGCGTCCGAAAGCCCTAACCACTCTTTTTTCGGAAAGCGGTAGGCTTTGTTTGACTAGCTGGATTCTTGCGAGCCAGAGTAATTGCATAGTCAGCTGGCCAAAGCGCCGCATGGTTTTTAGCCAACCGCTTTTGTTGTTTTCTAAGCCGGCCAGCCACTGGCCAATTGCGTGCCCTGTGCTGGTCGGAGAATTTTCGTATGTGCCTTTCAGGCTCAGCTCCTGCCTGTGTATGCATGACCATCAGACCTCGCAGGGCTGCAGCCTGAATGTAGCTGCATTCAGCGACAGAGCACAGCTTGTCTTTGCAGCGGTAGGGATTCTAGAGACGTCACTGACTACTGAAAGCACAAGGCTGTTTATTTTGCAACAGGTGGCGCTCAATGGAGTATATGTGGTGCCAGGTGCCTTTCTTCTGTCAGCACTCATCATAGCCCACAAAATATACTTCAATAATACGGTGCGTGCCTAAAACGACCTAGGTCAAATGTCAGGGAAGAGGAAACTAGGTAGCGTGTTCTCCTAGTGATGATTATAAATGTGCTGATAGAACTAAAAGTAAGCGTTCACAAAAATATATTGGAAAAACCAGAAGGAATCCCTGCTGCTAGGAGTCAGCAAGGGGTATTTAAGCAAGCGCCGAGTGCGCATACTGAGCCCTCATCTAAGCCGCGTACGGCCCTGGATAAAGCTGCGCCGCTCTCAGTGAGTAATCCGCCTTGGGTGAGTCGGAACCACCCTAGCGGCATGTCATATATACTCTCTTTCTCCTACTATTATGCTAATAGGGGGTTGATAAGTTTGTATTTCAAAACTGATGAAAAGGAAAAGGAAAAGGAAAGCTGCTATTGCCACGCACTGGCCATTTTGAAGATATTGCTGCTATGCAATATCTGACCTCATCATTGAACCCAGGGTAATAAGCTGTTATTATAGTAGTCATTGGCCTCTACTAAATATCTCTATTAGTTCAGCATAAGAGCTGCTCTCATTGTCAGTCAACCTGATAACTTCCATAGCATTATCATAGTGGTAATCGCTGACCGCACAACACTGTTGACACCATATGATGGCCAGGAGTAGTTGAGCTGACATTCATCTGACAGCAAAGCGAATGATCCTCTTAATATCCTCGAAAACTAACACATCATCTATATAAAAAGTTGTCCTATCACATGCTGCCACATCCACATCTCACTTGTGCTAGCATACAAACACGTGGCAGGACATATATGGACGAGTAGGCAACCATGTCCTCATTTATTCGATAGTTTCTTATATGCTGGCACCACAAAGAAAAGTTCTACTTGGGCCCAAGGTGCTTATTACCTTAGACTGAAGGGGTTGGAGTCACTGGTGCAGACGATGTCGGCCCATATCCAGTTGGCGTGGGTTTAGAAACATCGTAGTAACTGGCTGATCTAGCACTATAGTATCCTGATGAATACCACGGGTACCAAGCCGGGGGTTGGTTGTCCTCGAATGCAGTAAACGGCGCTTGGAAGATTCCATCTGGATATTGGCTTGCGTACTCGACTGTCTTAGTATACTGGGTAACGCTGTCGCTATAGTCTGCCTGGTAAGCACCGCTGCATGCAATTCGCGCATAATAAGGCGTGTAGGTACGAGTAACAGGTATCCAGGAGCGCGTATCCGATTCCCCATCGTTGCTATGATATCCACTGCCCATATAATAGGAGCCGGAGGTGTAACCTTCAGGGACGAAGTATGTATAAGTATATGGCTCAGGTGTATACTGTGCACACGCGCCATCCACATTGACGTTGTAGCGGGCAGGTCCGACGTCGCTCTTGGTCTTGACAACCTCAAAGTTGAGCTTGTACTGGGCATCAGCCAGGACTCCCAGTGGATAGTTCATCATGTTGAACAGGTCACGATCAACTCCAGACGATAGTGACACTTCGTTATCAATCTCCGCGATATCGACAAGTCCACCAAGTTCACCAAGTCTGCTGGCACTAGCTACATCAATAGTACTAATAATTGTGATTTGTTGAGCATGCGTTTGGATGGCTGTTGCGGCGAGAAGAGCAGAGACGAGTCCTAGCTTGAGCATTGTTTGCATGGGGTTTGTGAGTAATTAAAGTGGATGATGGGCTAAGAACCGCACCGCAATCCCACACATTTTATAGTCTGTATGAATGGCTTGGCGCAAGGAGTGCCCCTGGTCCTGGTGGCATCATACTGGGAGACTGCTAGGGACAGGTTGTTGGCAACGCAGCACAGAACATTCGGTTGACAGCAAATCGGAAACGACCTACTGATTTCTTCCAAAATGGGACCCTCGCTCCGTATCACAAACTGGTTTGGGATACCAGCCCATGCGAATTTCCGCAGCTCACTGTCAGCACATGTGCAGCGGATGTCAATATCCATTTAACTAGCTGAGTGAGGACTGCTGGCTGAGCTTGTGGCTATCGGTCTTGGCAGCGCGCGCTGTCGGAACTAGGTTAGAATTCTAGAAGCCATTTGCCCAGAGCAAATGTGAGCACATCCAAGCTGAGAATATTCCAATGCCACATGCACACATTTCACACACCGACCATGTGTACTTAGCGATGTTCTTGGGATTTTTACAGAAGGATAAAAGATAGTGCTCAGGCTGTGCCGCCAGACTCAGTCAGTCAGTGTCTGCATCGTCAACCACGTTGCCGCCACGGAAGTTGTCGGTAGCGACGGCAAAATCGTCGCTGCCATTGCCATTGACATCATCGTTGCCATTGTTGCTGGCATGAGCAATAGTTGCCTCTCCCTCTGCTGCTGCCGCAAGGGTTGAGAAGAACTGACCAACATCAACCTCATCAAAGTCGACGTCGCTGTCAATATCGTCCAAGGCATCTGTTGCTGAAGCGCCTAGCTCGCAGTCAAGAGAGCCAAGGAAGCCATTTTCGCCGAGTGCCAGCAGCGGCTCCAAGAGTAGCTCATCGGGATACTTGCTTGCATACGCGTCAGAGCTCTCATACTGGCTGTTGCTGTCGCTGTACTCGGCCTTGTACACACCACTGCATCCAACCTGCGGGAAGCGCGGGGTGAATACTGTAGTGAACACTTGCGCCGAGTACGAGTCCAGATCGCCATGATCACTATCGTAGCCATCATTGTCGCCATCGTTGTCGCGGTCATTGTCGCGGTCATCGTCGCCAGCATCGTCGCTCCTTGCCATCCAGTACGGCTCGGAGAATTCGTAGCGAGTGTAGGTAATAGTGCGTGGCTCAGGCGTGTACTGAGCACACGCTCCACCAACCTCGATGCCGTAGTTTACAGCTCCGCCGTCGCTCTTGGTTTTGGCAAGATCCAGCTTAAAGTTGTATGAGGCGTCTGCCATAAATCCCCAGGGATAGAAGATGGGTGGATGTGAGTACACGGCAGTGGGTGACTCGTCGGTGCCGATATCGCCGAGCTCAGTCGAGGATGACAGCTCGACACCGATGTCACTGGGCTCGGTAGAAGTAGGGAAGCTGCTGTCTGCACTGGCGCGAGCCTGCAGAGCAAGCACAGCGAGCAGGCTAGAAGCAAGTGGCAGCTGAACCATGGTGAAAAAGTGCTAAAAGTGGTTAAAGAAATGAATCAAAAAGAAAAGCCAAATAGCCAAAGTATCCGGAGCAACGGCTGGTGTTGCGTTTGTGTATGGCAGCACAGGCATCAGGGTATTTATACTAGTGGCAACTAATGCCGGCAGCCCTCTGGCTGCATGCGTCATGCACTACGCAATAGTTACCAAAGGTTGTCAGCTGCCGCCAAGAACTCGGCTGCGGGAATACAAAGTCCGCCTCGTATCTTCGCTGCCTGAGCAGCAATTTCCGCCTCTGTCCACGGAACTCGCGGACTGTCTGGCAGCGCTTGCGGACAAGGCATATAGTCGTCTAAAGCAGTATACGCAACATCCACAAGGAGAATCGGATTCACGCTCAGGTATGTCGCTGTAGTAGCACGCTGGCTCGTGCTGCCACTGTACTTGGCATTGTAGATACCACTGCATGTGTCGGCAGAATATGTAGGCGTGAACGTTGTCACGATATACCGACCCAAGGAAGCTGTAGTTGTGTAGTCAATGGCTCCAGGGTAGTCGGAGAAGTATGTGTAGGGATAGGGATCGGGAAGGTACCGGGCACAGTCTCCGCCTATCTCAACCGCAGCACAGATACTAGCTCACTGCTATACCAGGATCGAAGGTAAGTGATGTTTGGTGGTCTGTGTCAGGTAGGGATGATGTTTGTCGCTAGCAGATTCCACGGGCTTCTTTCAGCAGTTGCAATAATGAGCAGATGACACTGTCAGCCTCGTTAGCAGTGCTGGCTGGGCTGCAGACAATAGCAGGAGTGGTTGCAATCGTCCAGGCAGCCTTCATGCCAACATTTAACGAGATTCACATTTTGAAATCTCACAAAATCAAAAAGTGAACCAGCTATATCGAAGAGCTGGTGAACTGGACATGGCCAAACCTAGACTTGCCAACCTAGTTGCCGCTGTCCGTATCGTTGCCTGCGCTATTGCCGGCGCTGACATGACCCCCACTGACATAACCGTCGCTGACATCGCCCTGGCGCTCAATATTGTCATGTTTATCGTTTGTAACGTTGCCGTGACCACTGTTGTCCTTAGTATTCCCTTTGGGATGCGGGCAGCGGCGGATAGCGGCGGGAGCTACTGG
This sequence comes from Linderina pennispora, assembly GCF_002104995.1. Taxonomy (NCBI): domain Eukaryota; kingdom Fungi; phylum Kickxellomycota; class Kickxellomycetes; order Kickxellales; family Kickxellaceae; genus Linderina; species Linderina pennispora. The sequence goes on along the minus strand of NW_024468250.1, from coordinate 352,598 downwards.
GACTGGCTCAGGTTGAGTTGATAGGACAGGTTTCGCATCGTCATCATCGCTGCCACTGGCATGGTCATCATCGTTGCCGGTGATGTTCCCATCGTCATTACGACGGATAATGCCAGGCCTGGCCAAGAGAATGTGCTTCACACCATTTGGCAGATGACCAAAGGCATCGGCGTTGAATCCCCAGGGGAGAGCGACTGGCGGACGAGAGAAGATTGCAGCAGATGCGTTGGTGTTAGTGTCACCAAGTGGAGTGGCGTTGGTGGATGCATTCAGGGCAAACACAGCAAGCACAGCAGAGACGAAGTAAACCTTGACCATATTAGGTGGTGGCTAGTTGAAGGTGCTGGTAGGCAGAACTGGAGAGGTGGTAGAGAACAGCAGAGAATATTGGAGCGGCTGTGCCCAGATTAGGATTGCGTATGTTGGTGGATTCTGTAGAAATGGACGGCTGGTGTCGAGAGATTTATATACGTTTGGACCACTGCAGGCAGCATCTACTGGCAGCCTTTCCTCATAGTCCATGCAATATGTGGTGTCAGATAAACATAGGCAGCTGGCATACACCGACGTTCCATGATAATATGCCAAGACACTGTCTGCTGCAGTCGGTGCGTGTGGTGGCAGGTCATTCTGTTCTCTGCTCACTGAGGTGTGGAGCTGGCCTGGTGAGCCACTGTGAGGAACACCGGTGAGGGGCATCAGGAATTTTCGGAGCAAGAATACGCACTGGGGAACCAAAGATACCGCGCATCGCAGTGGATTGAGAAAATTCCATTAGGCAAAAATAGTTAGCAGCAAATGTGTCTCCGCGTCTGTTCTGAGGCAGAAATGTGTGCAGGATTGGTTGAAGCATTTACGCCGACAGCTTTGCGGCAATATTCGCAAAGCTCTCGCCCTGTGCCACGGCTGCTGCCAAGTCATACTCGGTGGGCCGGCGTGCGCCGTCGCTGCCAGCAACCGTGCCTGCGCCCCACGGCGATCCGCCTGCGACTTGGTCGACACCCGGGTTGCCAGCGCTGGTGGAGAGCGCGGGGACAAAGACCATTCCGTGGTGGGCGAGAACGGGAAGGAACGAGAACGCGGTGGTTTCCTGGCCACCGTGCTGGGAGGCTGTTGAGAAGAACATTCCTGCAGGCTTGCCACTGAGCGCGCCCTTGACCCACAGCGAGCCTGTGGAGTCAAAGAACGCCTTGACCTGGGCAGGGGCAGATCCGAAGCGGGTTGGGAATCCGAACAGGAAGCCATCGGCCTCGGCTAGCTTGTCAACGGTGATGACAGGGATGTCGGGCTTGGGTGGAGCATACATGCTCTGGAGGACGCTCTCGGACAGGGTCTCTGGGAACTGATATACCTCGACATCGACCTGTGCAGACTTTTCCAGTCCTTCCTTGATTGACTTGGAAATGGTGTGGACGTGTCCGTAGGTGGAGTAGAAGACGACAAAGACCTTGGGGCGGGCCATGATATACTATGCGAGGCAGTACTGTGGTAAGTGTAGGTTGCGATTATATAGTTGCTGGTAGTGCTGTGTGTGGCTGGCGGGGATATGCGGCAGGCCGTTCTCAATTTATACAGAGCAACTACCGTGAGACTGGGAGGGAGGCTTACAAATATGCTAACGGCTCGGATTACGAATTGTGCTTACAGATGCTGGATGACAAAAGTACAGCAATGCAGGCGGTGGTGCGGTAGATTGCAGAGTCGGTCTATCCATAACAAAACGTGAAGGGATCAGATCTGGACCATGGACATTAGGTGGCAATTCACATCGCTGTCACGCTTCTCTCGCTCGTGAAATGTACAGTCTGACATCGTAGCTCACAGATCGGTACCTGGCTCTGAGTGGGTGTATTCGCCCTAGGCAGGGTTTCTCGTTCGGATTCCTGTCGGCGTTTTAGTTTCCATGACATGGTAGGTATGATTACAAATCGCCTATTGGCAATACGATGTCTGGAATTAGGCAATCATGTGCGGAATCTGAGCAGCAAGCAGGAGAGAGACCCATGCTAATAGCTGCTGATTTCCTGTTGACTACACTGTGTGCCGCCTATTTCTGGGAGATCCAAAGTACTGGACTCGGGTGTCCTGCGGTTTCTGTGGACAGTCCATTGCACAAAAATAATCTTCAAAGAGCAGATAAGCTTATTCTGCGCAGCCGTTCAGCGAGAATTCACTTGGGTTGTTCGACGTTCTCTGCAATCGACTGGTGGATCCGTAAAACCTCGCCCGGTGCCGATATCTCCTTGTCGAGGAACGATGCCGTGTGCATCTCGCTCATAACGCTCTTCATCTGATCCACCTGGCTCGAGCCGATCGAGAAGCCCAGCTCGTCGAGCTCTGCCAGCAGCGCACCAAGCTCGCCCACATCTGGAACAGTACTTTCAGACTGGTGGCTGGCAGACTCCGACATGGCTTGACTATCAAGGCGGGCAATGCTGGTTGGATGTACTTGGCGGTATGCGGAGGCAACTTCGTGCAGGTAGCCGAGGACCACCAAGGGCAGGGCTGAGCTGACAAACTCTTGTTGCTGCTGCTCGATCTTCCCTGGCCTTGTCGAGATAAGCGAGGCCGACCCGACAGATTCCAACGATAGTGCCAATGCTACGAGTAGACTAATCTTCATTGCTGTGTGATATATATCCGGAGCGTGGAGGCAGGTGCAAGCAGGCTTCTGCTGTTCAGAATTTGGCACGGTGTAGCGGCATTGACAGACAGCTAGCGGTGTTTACTGTGTCGCACTCTGGATGCATGGAACGCTGGCAGTAACAGGCCATCAGCTAATGTATTTCAAAAGTACTGTAATTAAAATACATTGCAGGTATCCACAAGGAACACGCCTATGTATGCAGCAGATGGGTAAACATGGTCACAGCAATTGCACGATTCATCGACCACGGCCACTTGTCGTTTCACACGAAATATGGCTGATGCGACTGGAGTGGCATATTGTATACGTGGGACTGGGATCCGCCGACAATGTAGCGTGGAGATGGGTGGTGGGAGGGTTTAGGGAGAGACGGGATTGGCAAGCGGTTGAGCAAACAATTGGGAACACCGCATGATACCAGCGGTGGTTGGGTGGGAATTTGTTATCTTCCGTCACCAGCAATTTTCCTCGTTTCGGGCCGCGCGCGAGTTTTAAAAGCCAGTCTGGGCTCGGCTGGATCGGAGTCTCTAACCTCTCCCAAACTAAAATTTTTCCTCAGCTAGTATTTTAAAGACACATAAAGGATGGCAGACAAGATCATATTCCGGGACCTGGAGGTGCGCACGGTGCTGGGGCACGACTCGTGGGAGCGCACAAAGAAACAGCCGGTCCTCATTACGGCTGAAATTCACACGTCGATTGCGTCTGCGGGCCGCACAGACAAGGTCACGGAGAGCGTGCACTACGGCAACGCATGCAAGCAGGTCACGGCGTTTGCCGAGGGAGCCCACAGGCTGCAGTCGCTGGAGGCGCTTGCCGATGGCATCGTGCGGACGTGCCTGGGGGTGACGGAGCGGGCGCTGGCAGTGCACGTGACAGTGAACAAGCCGCGGGCCCTCCTGCACGCCAAGCACGCAGGCGTCGAGGTGTTCCGCACGCGCAAGGAGATGCTGGGCAGCTGGGGCAGCGAGCCGGTGCAGGCGGCGGATGAGAGCGACCAGGAGTTTGGGCAGCGCGTGGCCCGTGTGGGGGCCGAGCGCCTGGCGGCCGAGCAGGCGGCAGGGGCGTTGGCGCAGGAGGACCGGATTGCGGTGCGGCGGCTGCAGCTGAGCACGATCATCGGCGTGAATCTGTGGGAGCGGCACGCCAAGCAGGTGGTGGATCTGGATCTGACCATGCACTACCGCAAGGCGGCTGAGGTGCGGGATGCGGTGCCGGCGTACCGCAACTTCCGCACGGTGGTGGATGCGATCACGGAGCTGGTGGAGAAGAGCTCGTTCCGCACCGTCGAGGCGCTGGCGACGGCGGTGGCACGCGCTGGGGTCAAGGAGTGCCACGTGCCGCGCATCACCGTGCGCGTCGAGAAGCCCAGCGCGCTGGTCTTTGCTGCGTGCTCGGCAGTCGAGATCACCCGCGCCAGCTCGGACTTTGCGGCTGCCAGCGAGCCGCGGGCTCCTGGCGACATGCACTGCGCGTACATTGCGCTGGGCACGAATGTCGGCGACCGCCTGGCGAACCTGCACAAGGCATTGCTGCACCTGGCGGCTCTGCCCGAGTCGCGGCTGGTGGAAACTAGCTTTCTGTACGAGACTGCGCCCATGTATGTGGCCGACCAGCCGGCGTTCCTGAATGCAGCATGCCGGCTCACGACCCGGCTCGAGCCGCTGGCGCTGCTGGACGAGCTCAAGCGCATCGAAGCCGAGATGGGTCGCGACTTCAGCGTGATCCGCAACGGACCGCGCGTGATCGACCTGGACATTCTGTTCTACGACGAGCTAGTGATGCGCACTGAGCGGCTCACGCTTCCGCATGCACTGGTGCACGAGCGGCGGTTCCAGCTCGGCCCGCTGTGCGATCTGGACCGCAGCATCATGCATCAGCGGCTCGGCAGATCGGCCGGGGCACTGTTCCGCCATCTGACCACCCACAGCAACGCGCCAAACGACATCGTGCAGGTCACGCCATTGCAGCCGCACTCAGGGCTCCTGCAATCGCTGGTGCCGGCCACGCAGAAGCACACGCTGTCCATGGGTATCGTCAACTGCACTCCCGACAGTTTCAGCGACGGCGGCGACTTCCTCGCCTGCGACAGTGCCGTCCAGCACGCGAAGCGCCTGGTGGAGGCCGGCGCCGACATTCTTGATATCGGCGGCCAGTCGACGCGGCCCGGAGCTGTGCCCGTCGGCGTTACCGAAGAGATTGCACGCGTGGTGCCGGTGGTGCGTGCGCTGCGCGAGCAGCAGGTCGGCGTTCCGATCTCCGTCGATACGTTCTATGCCGACGTGGCCCGTGCAGCGTTGGACGCGGGCGCTGATATAATCAATGACGTCACCGGCGGCTCGCACGACCCCGAGATGCTGCCGCTGGTGGCCAAGCGCCAGTGCCCGTACGTGCTGATGCATATGCGTGGCTCGCCGTCAACCATGACGCAGCTCAACGACTATGCGCAGTTTGACGGCGACGTGGTGCGCGGCACGCGATTCGAGCTGGCGCAGCGCGTGCGCCAGGCATTGGACTGCGGCGTGGCGCGCTGGAACATTATCCTGGATCCGGGCATTGGCTTTGCCAAGGAGGGCAGCCAGAACTTTGATGTGCTGCGGCGGTTGCCCGAGCTCACCAAGCGCCATATTCGTGCGCCCGTGTCCGACCGCTCCGGCAAGCCCGACTCGGCTGACTCTCACGAGGGCTTCATTGAGGAGGATCTGCCGGTGGAGCTCGTTGGCTTCCCGGTGCTGGTCGGCAGCTCCCGCAAGCGCTTCATTGGCATGGCCACCGGCAAGAAGAACGCCAAGGACCGCGTCTGGGGTACTGCCGCAACCGTCTCTGCTGCTGTCCAGGGCGGTGCTGCCATTGTGCGCGTGCATGACGTGGCCGAGATGGTCGACGTTGCGCGCGTGTCCGACCACATCTACCGCACCCAGTAAGACCGCTAGCTGGGAATAACCTGCACCACACTCAGCAGCGCTATGATCACGGTCCTTTTTATGAAACTGAAGATGGAATAAAAAAAACTAACCCTTGGTGACTTCATTTGCCACCTTTCACTCGTTGCTAAACAGACTCAGCAGGCACAGCGTCCCCAGCAGCCCCATCTTCAGCTGCGGATAGTCGTTCATCCAAATCGTGCCCATGCCCGCGTACGGCACGAATCCCTTGACGCGCCCGACGATCTCATCGCGCTGGATCCACAGCTTGCCCCGGGTTATACAGTCCCCGGTCGTCCACCGGGTTATTGTCGCCCTTGGTTAGCAAAAACTGCTTTCCGTTCTCCCTCTCTGTGTGCACCTTCATCACCCGGTGCACAATCGGAATGTCCTTGCCCTCCAGCTTATACACCACCACCTCGCCAACCTCGATCGCCGAATGTCCGTTGTCCAGGAAACAGAATGTCTCCGCGGTAGTACGCTGGCTCCATGCTGCCCGACAGCACCACTACCACTGGGCTCTCGCTGTTTGTGAACAGCGACATGCCCTTCCAGATCATGAATGCCGATGTGAGCACGCTGAGGAACGTCAGGCCCTGGAGAAGCAGCTACAGGAGTGGGAAGCAAATTTGTGCCAGGCTTTAGTGCTGCCGCTGTGCCGGGCTCTTGCTTTCTTTTTCGGTCAATTGTCCCTTCTTCCCGCCGCACTTACCGACCGAACCCCCATTTTCTTCGCCTGCGTTACAAAGTCCATTTCTCTTAACAACAATGCGCAAATGAACTAAAAGAATAAAATAAACTGTCGAATGTAGAGCTGAAATGAAGACAGGACTGCCGTCTGACGCCTGCTCGCCTGCTGAAAAGCAAAATGGCAAGGATGATCACACGTCAACATCCCCCATTGGTTGCCCCTCCCCAGCCCACAAGCACGCTCCAACCACGAATTAATTTCCAGCACCAAACGCCAGCACCAGGATTTCTCAGACAGCAGCTTCTTTCAGTTCGTATTTTTTTTTTTGAATTGTAATGTACGTGCCACTGCGACAGTTCCACACGCCCGTACGCCCCACTTCGCCCACCCGAAGCCCGTCCGCCAGCGCTCTGCGCGCCCGCACTTCGCCCGACCTGCCCTCAGTATCCTCAGCGTCCTCTGCGCGCCACGAGAACGACGCCAGCTACGCTGATCCCTGGCCGTCGTCGCCGTCGTCGCTGGCAGGCGACCAGCTGGTCGCAAAGACGCCGACCTTCGAGTACTATGGATTTGTCGTTTACATGGTCTCGCTAGCCATATTCGGCACCTATCTGGTGTGGGCATACCTGCCCGATCACATACTGTGTCGCCCTCGGCTTCACGTACTACCCGGACAGATACTGGGCCATGGCCCTGCCTGCATGGCTGTTCATGGCCGTCCTGTCCATATACTTTTTCAATATGGCATATATCATGTATGCTACCCCTCTGACTGAACTCTCCTGACACCTTCTATGATCCAGGACTCGAAATGTCGCGCCGGCGGAGCCCCCCGACGATCACCTGTGCTGCGAGGTCGGCGGCATCCCGAACATTGCCGATATCCCGATCTCCGTCGTCAACAAATGCCTGTACAGTTAGCTGCTATTGTGTATATTTCTTCATTTATTGCTCCCCTACCTCCATCTAAAAGTCTGACACTCGTCCGTTGCGCTCCCAGTCACCGAACCGGCGTCGGCTCTGGCCCCCGCGGCCCGTTGACCTCTCCCGTCACCGGGTTTGTGTTATTTGGGAACGGCTTCAGCGGGTCGTTCGCATCGCGTACCGGCTCGTAGAACTTTTCTAGCTCCTCACTCGTCAGCCCGGCCGGCGGTGTGTCCGCCCTGTTTGCCTCTTCGATCAGCGCTGCCATACGCTTCTGCTCTGCTGTGTCTCCCAGTGGCAGCGGTCCAGGTGCTTCCGCAAATGGCGACCCCTTGTCACCGCTACTCCGCTGTACCGCGCCGAACCTGCTGAAATGCCGCGTGCTGGCCTCGCATTACCATGCGTCGCGCGAAAACATTTGCCTGCATTTTCCTTAGCATAAGAATTTCGGTGAGAAACCAACAAGGAAAAAGAACAAACGTAACCAGCGGCTATCTCTGAGTTTTCGGTCTTTTGTTGCCGCTGGCCGGTGCCACTGGCCAGCCATTATCTAGCTCGTACGGATATGCGCTGTCCACCACCGCGATCGCATCCCTCATTGAAAAGACTCTCGTTCGGGTTGGCGTGCTCTGGTCGGTCCACTGGATGCACCAGCGTGAGGCTGTTTACGCTGTGTCCATAGCCTCCACACATGCCAGTCTGCTGTGTCTGAGCCATGGGCGCCATCTGCGGTGGGAGTTCCACGCCCATAGGCAGCTGCAGGTTTGGTGCCTGCCAGAATGCCGTCGTTGTTCAGCAACATTGGCATTGGCTGCGCTTGACCCATTTCAAACGGCAGCGGTGGAAGCAGCGGCATTGTCGCTCTATTGCTTGACTTGGATGCAGCAGCTGACAGGGTCTCAACACTCGCCTGCAGGTCCTTGACCATTTCCTTGACCTCCGGCAAGGCCAGTGACTAGCGACAACGATTCCAGTCTGCCATCTGCGGGCTGTGCTTATCGAGTGATAGCCATTGCATCATTCACCTTTCGTTCAATTGCTGCCCCCACCTGCACCGACATCTTGTCAAGAAGTCGCGATTCCAGTGATTGCACTACATAACAAATACACATAAATGCGCCTTGTGCTTAGTGCATTCGTCAGATCAGCAACACCCTGAGGCTGCACATCTGTCTGCCATGCTTACCGGTGCTGCTGAGCTTAAGCTCAATATCTGCGACCGATGGCCTCGACATGTCTCTGTCAAACATCACGGAACGCTCAACTTTCTTCAGATCAGGAGTGCAGGTCGCTGACACTGAGATTGACCTTGCTGGTCTTTTCATGCAGCGATGTGAACGAGGACGCCATTTCCTGCCCTAGTCGATCCAGTGAGCGCTTCAGTGCCCTGTGGTCCTGGTGCAGCCGTCCGCACCTTCCTCACCTGCTGATGACCCTGTATGCTGTGAACTAGCTGGTGGTCGCATTGCCATCACTGGCTGGCTGTCAAACTACACGATGCAAACATCTGTTAATAGCATTACCAGCGTCCATACTTTGCAGTCCAACATATCACTCATCATGCCCCTACCACTGTCTCATTCTGCGAGTTGTCGTTCGAATGGAGCACCGACATCTGCGTGCCGCTGAGCGAGCTGTCCATCGAGTACCCGTCAAGGAATGATTTCTGTGCGGACATGTTGATTATGAAGAAGAACGTTCAGCCAGCATATCCCGAAGCAGAAAGAGGGCAAATGCTGCGCTGTATATCCAGCGTGCAATGACCCGCCCCAGCATATAGCGATGCCAATATCCTCAAGCCTGTTTGATCTTTTTTTACTAAACCTCAAGCTTGTTTGATTCTGGAACTCTGCCTGATGGATCGAGGAATCACGCGCGATCAAATATTTTTGCAACGTTTTTTTTATTGGCACAGCACGCCATTCGACACTTTTTTTCTTTTTCGTCTCTCAATTCAACCTTGTTCATTCGCTTGCTCTTTTATCCACAGACCCCTCTTTTCCTCTATTTTAAAAGGTAACGCATGCCCAGACTGTAGTAGTCGGCCTAGCCCTGCTGGATAAACGCTGGACAGATCACAGGAGGAGAAGGACGATGCTGTTGGACACTGATCGACCAGTGATGAACCGCTGGCTCAGACACGCTCACACTGTTTGATTGCATAGTGCACACGGTACACGGCCTAGCACTGGTGTCAGAACCCGCCATGTAAACGCATGCGACTAACGCAATGCCAGCAATGCTCCCGGCACTTTCTCTTTTGTATATGTAGCCGAAACGCAGTTTTTCGCCAGCAAAATCTACCATGCATCTTATGTACACTCTGGACGCCGAGGGCAAGCGTGTTTACACCCTGAAGGTAAGGAGAACCCTATGACTCTGCCTGGATGCCTCAGCGGCAAACGGTTTCCTGGTTTCCGGTGTTTTACAAGAACGACAGTTTGTTGCTCAATCCTCGGTATGCATGTCTCTTTTATTGTAGAAGGTCACCGATGCCGGTGAGGTAACAAAGTCCGCGCACCCGGCGCGGTTCTCGCCCGACGACAAGTACTCGCGGCATCGCGTTACTCTGAAGAAGCGGTTCGGCCAGCTGCCGACCCAGCAGCCTGAGATCAAGGTGTAAAATGTGCTTTTTGAGAATACGAATAGACCCGTCAGACGGAGTTTTATTTTATTTTTTTGGTTTCTGCGAATCGAGAAAAGAAGAAAGAGAAAAAGTACATTTGTGTTTAGTTGCAGTCAAGGCAGACCGTCTGGATGTCATAGCTGGTGTAGTCCGACATTGAGCACGACTGGCAGAACTTGCCGCCACAGCAGCAGCATGGCTGGATGCAGCTTGGGCAGACTGCGCGCATGCATCTGCGGCACCCACTGGACTGAAGGTTGGCACTGGCCATGAATAGCTTTGTGCACGATGTGCACTGCGCCATGTCGATGGACATGGGCCCGTATTGCTGTGCTGCTGGTTGGCTGCTGCGCTGCTGCCGCTGGTTGGCTGCTGCTGCTGTTGTTTTGTTGCTGCTGGCTGCTGCTGGCCGTAGCGGAACAACATCATGGCCCGATCTAGAAATGCAGAGGTATTCGGCAAGTTAGTATATGGAAATCGCATTTACTGCAGCCTACACTATGCACGCAATTTACCTGTTTCATCACCAGAGCTGCTGGGCCGGGGCAATTTGGCCACGGGCGTGCTCGACGGCGGCGAGGGGATGCCCTCGATGAAGGAGTCGTAGGTTCTCTTGACAGCCATAGTTTGTAGAGATGAGAAAAGTAGTGCGGGCAGATACTAAGTTGGTTGGTGTGTAGGAAAGAACTGTGCCGGTTGAGGCTGGGTCGCGATAGGGAGAGAGCAAGTGGAAAGGAGAGCATTTCATAATTGCCCTGCCTCTTTAAGTGGCGAGAACGTGAAAGCCTAATGCTGGAGCTCAAGTTTGCCGTTACACCTTCACAAAAAGCGTGCCATTTCTAAAACCCCGAGGCTCTGATCGATTACGCAGATTCGATCACGGTCGCGAGCTCTGCGCGCTGCATTTGTCGCGTTGCATGCCTTGCAGCTGAGCATCACAAACGAAAAAATCTTTTTTTTTCTCCCAAGCACCGCTATTCTCCCTTTTCCCTCTCCTCACACTATCGTTTCAAAATATCTCGGAATGCCGCCCAATTCGCAGACCTCGGACACAAAGAGGAAGACTGACGTGACGGACTTCCACGTGTCATCGCACCAGCCGTCACGGCAGAGCTCGCAGAACAAGCGGTCGCGCCTGCAAAAGGCCAAGTCACAAGCAGGCGATATCCTGGTCGACGAAGACGTGGAGATGGACGCACCTGTAGACTTCCAAGAGGAGCTTATGCAGCTCGAGCAGACCACTGGGCCTGTGGCTGATCCCTCGGCGGCATGGCCACGGCCTACAGCACGCGTGCTTAATACTGACGTGGACAGCCTGGTGTTCCAGCAGATGGAGATTGACGAGGAGTACGGCGCAGACCAGAGCTTCGTGACGGCGCGGCTGTTTGGCGTGACAGAGGAAGGCAACTCTGTTGCGTGCTTTGTGACAGGCTTTTCGCCGTACTTTTATTGCCCGGCACCGCAAGGCTTTGCTGCGGAAAACATCCCACAGGTCGTGGCACAGCTTAACCAGCTGGCCCGCAGGGCACCCGGAAACTTGGGTGGCGGCAAGCATGACCCGGTCCTGTCGGTCGAGCTTTGTATGAAGGAGTCGCTGTGGGGGTTCCATGGGAATGTCAAGGCGCCGTTCTTCAAGATCACGGTCAGACACCCGCGCATGGTGGCGCCAGTGGCGAGGATCGTCAAGGACGGGTTCCATATTCAGAGCATTGGCCAGCATGCGTCGGCGCCGTTTGAGAGCAACATCGAGTTTATCTTGCGGTTCATGGTGGACACAGGCATTGTTGGCGCGAGCTGGGTTGAGCTGCCCGCAGGCAAGTACCACGTGCGCAAGGGCACACCCTCGACACACTGCCAGTACGAGGTGGAAATCAACTACAAAAACATCATTGCACATGAGCCTGAGGACGAGTGGGCCAAGACGGCGCCGCTGCGGATCTTGAGCGTGGATATCGAGTGCGCTGGACGGCCAGGCGTGTTCCCCGAGGCCGAGCACGACCCGGTGATCCAAGTGGCCAACATTGTGACTGTTCAGGGCTCGAAGCAGCCGTTCATCCGCAATGTGTTTACGCTGGACACATGTGCGCCGATCCCTGGCTCGCAGGTGCTGAGCTTCCAAGATGAGGCGGAGCTACTGGTCAAGTGGGCCGAGTTTGTGCGCGAGTGCGACCCTGACCTGATCATCGGGTACAACACAACCAACTTTGACTTGCCATATCTGATTGACCGTGCTCAAGCGCTCAGTGCCCACGACTTCCCGTACCTGGGCCGCATGCGTGGGGTGGCCTCCAAGGTGTCCACGTCGCGGTTCTCCAGCAAGGCGTTTGGTACCAGCGACTCCAAGGTCATCAACATCGAGGGCCGCTGCCAGTTTGATGTCCTGCAGGCCATGCGGCGCGGCGGATTTGCGCTGCGGTCGTATTCGCTTAACGCGGTGTCAGCCAAGTTCCTGGGTGAGCAGAAGGAGGACGTGCCGTACTCGATCATTAGCGACCTGCAGAAGGAGAGTGCAGAGACACGTCGGCGACTGGCGGTGTACTGCCTCAAGGACGCGTTTCTGCCGCAGCGGCTGATGGACAAGCTGATGTTCTTGATCAACAACATCGAGATGGCGCGCGTCACTGGCGTGCCGTTCAACTACCTGCTGACGCGTGGACAGCAGATCCGTGTCATGTGCCAGCTGTTCCGGCAGACGATCAAGCAGGATCTGGTGGTACCGGTGGTCGACTCGCAGGGCGATAACAATCAGTACGAGGGCGCCACGGTAATTGAGCCCAAGCGTGGCTTCTACGACGTGCCCATTGCCACGCTGGATTTTGCCTCGCTGTATCCCTCGATTATGATGGCGCACAATCTCTGCTACACGACATTGCTCAACAAGGCAACTATTGAGCGGCTCAGCCTGGTCAAGGACGTCGACTACACAGTGTCCCCGAGCGGCGACTGTTTTGTCAAGTCCGGAAGGCGCGAGGGCCTGCTGCCGTATATTCTAAAGTCCCTGCTGGGTGCGCGCAAAAAGGCAAAGTCCGACATGAAAAAAGGAGATGGATCCATTCAAGGTGCAGGTGCTGAATGGCCGCCAGCTCGCTTTGAAGATTAGTGCCAACTCTGTGTACGGATTCACCGGAGCCCTGAACGGCAAGCTGCCGTGTCTGCAGATCTCGTCGTCAGTCACAGCGTTTGGGCGCATCATGATCGACCAGACGATGCATGAGGTCGAAAAGAAGTACACTGTGGAGAATGGATACGCACACAACGCCGAGGTCATCTACGGAGACACAGACTCGGTGATGGTCAAGTTTGGAGTCAAGACGCTCGACGAAGCCATGGATCTGGGCAAGGAGGCAGCCGAATTCGTGACAACAAAGTTTGTCAATCCGATCAAGCTCGAGTTCGAGAAGGTGTACTTCCCGTATCTGCTGATCAACAAGAAGCGGTACGCCGGGCTGTACTGGACGCGGCCCGAGAAGTGGGACAAGCTGGACACCAAGGGCCTGGAGACTGTGCGGCGTGACAACTGCCAGCTGCTGCCGCTGGTGCTCGACACGTGCCTCAACAAGCTTCTGATTGACCGCGACGTCACTGGCGCCGTCGAGTATGTGAAGAGCACGATCTCCGATCTGCTGCAGAACAAGATTGACCTGTCGATGCTGGTCATCTCAAAGCAGCTGTCCAAGACCGACTACGCTGCCAAGCAGGCACACGTGGAGCTGGCCGAACGCATGCGCAAGCGTGATGCGGGCTCGGCTCCGCAGCTCGGAGACCGTGTGCCGTACGTCATCATCCGCGGCCCCAAGAACGCGCGCGCGTACGAGAAGGCCGAGGACCCAATCTACGTGCTGGACAACAACCTGCCAATCGACACCACATACTACCTCGAGCACCAGCTAACTAACCCCCTGACGCGCATCTTTGAGCCGATCCTGGGCGACAAGGTCGGCACGCTGTTCAACGGCGCGCACACACGCACGATCCACGTATCGGCACCCACCTCTGGCGCCCTGTCCAAGTTCATGGTCAAGACCAAGACCTGTCTGGGCTGCCGCGCGCCGCTGCGCAAGGACGACAAGGACAAGGCTGTGTGCAAGCACTGTGCGCCAAAGCTGCCCGAGATCCACATGCGCCATATGGATGTGATGCGAGAGATGGAGCTGCGGTTCTCGCGGCTGTGGACCGAGTGCCAGCGCTGCCAGGGCTCGCTACACCAGGAGGTCGTGTGCAACAACCGCGACTGCCCGATCTTCTATATGCGGCGCAAGGCCCAGAAAGACGCCGAGGAGCAGGCAGAGACCATGGAGCGGTTCGACTACGACTGGTGAAAATGTGCGGTAGTAGACGGCTATGTTTGGAATGATCCCACGTGATCACTGTCCACAGGCGAATCTTGCCCATGCTGCGCTGCAAAGGCTCTGCTGCTCTTTATTCCCGCTAATATTTTTGGAGTACTTTTTTCTTCCTTTGTTGCCTGGTGCATTTATATTCAGCGCATTCACCCCTTTGTATTTTATCTCCCCCTCCGCATTCTGTCACAGCAGCGAGAAGAAATGACAGCGCCGGGAAATGTAGCAGCGGCTGTTGCCGACGACAGCAGTAGCGCGTGCTCAGGGTCCAGCAGACATCCTCTTGCGCATGCAAAACCAGTTATCCGCGACTTTGCGTACTCAAAGGACGACCCGCGGCACGAGGGCGTGTTCGAGGGCATCCATGCAGTGGCCAGCGAGGATGAGGACGGCGGACAGCATATTGAGGATGCTGACCCCTGGTCGTCGTTTGAGTCCGGGCGGCCCGAACGTTTCGGCTCCGACAACCAACACAATCCTGGGCAAAGCCAAGGCACTGTATGACTTTGAGGCAGAGAATCCGACCGAACTCGCGTTTGAGGAAAACGACATGCTATTTATCTCGTACAAGCAGTGCGACGGCTGGCTGGTCGGCTATAAGGGAAACCAGGTCGGATTGATTCCGGAAAACTATGTCGAGTTCATTTGATGTTTGAAAAATATACGGAGTGGCTTTTTACTGAGAGGGAAGATCGAACGCGTCCTGCGCAGGCAGGTTGTAGTCGTAGAGGACAGCGCCGCCGGAGCGCACAGTGGTCTCGAGCTGCTCGTCAGAGTAGTTGAGGATACTGCGCAGCACCTGCTCGGTGTGCTGGCCGAGCATGGGCGGCGGCAGACGCACGCCGACGTGCGAGCTCGAGTACTCGACGGCGGGGCCAACCAGCTTCAGGGTGCCAGCAAACGGATGCTCGACCTCCTTGACGACCTTGCGAGCAACCAGCTGCGGGTGCTCGAATGTCTGCTTGATGTTGTTGACCGGCCCGAACGGCATTCCGCTGCCCTCGAGCTTTGACACCAGATCGTCAGTCTTCCAGATGCTCAGCGCCTCGGTGATCAGGGCAACAAGCTCGTCGCGGTTCTGCACGCGATCTGCGTTGGTCGCGTACTTGGGATTCTCGAGCAGGTCTGGCCGGTTGATGGCGTCCGTGAAGATCTTGTACTGCTTGTCGTTGCCAGCTCCAATGCAGATGCTGCCGTCCTTGGTCGGGAACACCTGGTAGGGGACGATCGACGGGTGGCTGCTGCCAAGTCGGCTGCCCTCCTTCCCGCCGATCAGGTAGCTTGAGGCAATGTTGGCCAGGACTGTCGCCTGTGTCTGCATCAGCGACACGTCCAGGTGCTGGCCGACGTTGGACTTTACTCGCGACAGCAGAGCCGCAAGGATCGCGCTGTGTGCGTAGATTCCCGTGGTCACATCGGTAACAGCCACGCCGACCTTGACCGGCGGCCCGTTGGCCTCACCAGTAATGTGCATGAGACCAGCCTCGGCCTCGATGATGGTATCGTATCCTGGCTTGTTGGCGTACGGGCCAAAGGATCCGTAGCCGGTGATTGACGCATAGATGAGCTTCGGGTTAACCCGCTTCAGGTCCTCATAGCCGAGTCCGTACTCGGCCAGCTTTCCAGGAACGTAGTTCTCGACGAAGACATCAGACTCCTTGGCCAGATCTAGAATGACCTGCCGCCCCTCCTTGATCTTCATGTCGACGGCAATCGACTGCTTGTTACGGTTGGCGCACAGGTAATATGCGCTCTCGCCCTTGAACTGCGGCGGCGCCTTGTACAGACCACCCTTGGACGTCACGCCCTCGATGGCCGCAACCTCTTTCTCGTACAGCTTGAACGGAGGGCCCCAGGCACGAGTGTCGTCGCCGCGCGCCGGGTGCTCGACCTTGATGACCTCAGCACCGAGATCGCCCAGGAGCATCGTGCAGAAGGGGCCGGCGAGGACGCGCGTCATGTCAAGGACACGGATACCAGAGAGAGGGCCAAGAGTCTTGCCCGCCGGTGTGGTGGGTGCGACAGTTGACTGGTACCGATGGGACACCAAGGGTGTGCGGAAACGTGTAGTGCGCGGGATAATGCGAGTAGAAAACATGAGCTCAGGTGTCTAATAGTGAAGATAGCAGGGCAGGGATTGTGTTGTATGTGTGAGTTGAGTCCTCTACGCACGCCTCCGCCTTGGGCTGTTGCTTTTATACACTGCCTCCATTCCTTCTCCTGGCCTGTACGGAGTGCATCGAGGGAGGGAGGGAGGGAGGGTATCGTATGCACATCATGTATGGCGGACAGGTCAGTAAGCCCGCCGCTCTGCAGATTGAATGAATTGGCAGCGTCGATTTGGGGCGCTGTGGGAGAAAAATACACCACTGCATGTGTTTCCAAGTGACATGAGAACCCCTAGGTGTCGCCGCCGACGCTATCTCCGCAAAGGCACCAAAAAAGTCACAACTGACAACACTATCTCCAGGCTTTCCCATCTCTTATATTGAAGGGGAGGGGCAACCTTAGGAGAGCCAAGCTGCAGCTATCTCGCATGCTAATGCACTGCACATCCCCTCCACTCCTCAGATCCCGCCGCCTCCCGCTATCCCTACTTTTATTTTGTTACTTCATTGGTGATCGGCATCGGCTCCGCGTATATAATATGGAAAATGGAAAACTGTCGGCAAGGGTGTGATTGATGTCTTGCTGCTCATCAATCTTATTCAGCAGACACACTCGGGTGGGAGATACCCTGCGGCTTCTGCGCGGCGAGTGTGGATGTCTGCTTTTTTCTATTAGGTTGTGTCAAATGGAGAGCAGATAACAGTATGTTCCCATGAAAAGCCATGGCTGGTGATGCAACCGCGGAGTACATGCGCATATGTGGGGAAGCTATAAAAAACGTGCACCTAGTGCACAATCACAGCTATCATCGATGATGCGATTGACGACCATGCTTGGGTGGCCTCAGCAAATGAAGACAAGTTACATAATTTTCGGCATCTCGCGGTATCTTTCCTCCGAGCACACTATGTGTGATGGATAAGTACCCTGCCCTGTTGCCGAATCAGAGCCGCTGGTCCCATGGTTCTGATGGGCTAGCACTGTTATGCACCCTCCTCCCTCCACTCTCAACCCCACTGCGTAGCAGTCTCTCACCCTGGGACTCTGTTTGCCTGCCAAGCGCCCAGGAACTGGCAAATGCATTGCCAGAACGGCCTTTTGTTTATTGGCGTATCCATCGCTGACGGGCTGACCGGGCAAATAAATGGTTCCAAACTTCTCTGCTGTGCTCCGCAGTACAAAACTGCCAAAGAAAATGTCCATCCCGCCCTTTCTACGAGTCGAGCGTGGATCCCGCAGCTTCTATTCCCACCAGAACCCTACCCACCTCGCGGGAATCTCGTTCGGCTCATGCCTTTGCTCTGCCTTGTCATTGGAACCAGTCGCTCTAGGCCATGTGAATGGAATGCACATCTACTCCGCCCGGTGTACAGTGGATGGACCATAGGGCGGCAGAAGAGATTGGCGCTATGAATGAAATGGCTGATATGGCGCTTTAGAGCTGGCTTTGGGCCACTGTGGTCCAATGTGAAGGCCAAAAAGAGTGTGGCTATACCCAAAACCAGCTGCAAACGGATGAGCGGTGGGGGTGCTCTGCAATCGGGTTATGCTGGGGCTTTAGGGTCTGAATAGACTTTGTAGTCCGCAACTAGTTCCTGGCTATCCCCATTCCAGATGTTTGGAGCATGTCAGCAGAGCTATGCATCACGCTATTCCGCATATCATCGCAGCTGCAGCCCATTTGCAAGCGACTGGAATGGGACCATGTAGTGCGTGGTTTGAATGCCATCGCCAAAGCACATAGCACTTTGTTTGTATCTGCGGAGCAAATGGGCTGGCGAAGCCCATTTGGAAAGTGCAGCAGGCAGCACCGTTGGACGCGATTAGTTCGCGGACACATCGTTGAGCACATCCTGAACATCCTCCACACATGCGCGGCCAGGGCCTGCTGCAGCCAAACAGCATTGTCGAAATGGCGGCTATGCCATCCAATTGGTAGCATGTGCTCAGTCCTTGTATCACCCTGGACCAAGCATTTCAATACTACGCACTCTGCGCTCCAGTAGGATGTCTACTTCGCCATGGTGTAACTGAGATGGACAGCTCAATCATGACTGGCTGTGCAGAGCAGGAATGGGGCTGGCATGGGTGAATGGGCGAATGAGCGGGGCCAAGAGGCGAATTTCCAACACTGTCAAACAGTGCAGGAAAAATCCACGCTGCAACGACCCAATCTACACTGCTCAGAGTAAAGCCAGCCGAATGTAGAAACCGGGTGGTTTTCTCTACCCACCTCTCACCCGATGCTGGCAATGACGAGATTGCGCATGTCCTTTCCTTTCCTGCCAGTAAGAGGGATTCGATCCACTTGCTCACTACCGGATTTCTTGCCTAGCCAAGAAGGCTGCCGTCGCTCCTCCCCTCTTGCTCACCCGCCCCAAACTGCGGCTCTGGTCCTCAGCAGGCCGACATTTTCGCTGAGCACAACGGGCCTGCGGGGTCAGTGGGGGGATTCGCTTGTAGAATGGTGCGACAGCGGGTTACAGTACGCCATTTTGAAGCATTGCAGTCCATTTTTGCCTCGCTGGTTATACGCTCGCGCATGCCCATTCGCTCTATGCCAATGGCTGGAGATGCACAGCATGAACTCTTAGGAAAGCCGCGGCTTTCCTAGGGGTGGAACCAGCGAGCTGCTTAGATGGGAGCACACCTCGAATCCTATAAAATGGTCGCCGTCTCCTGGCAGCGCTTCAAACCACCCATCCCTTTCTCTGACATCTTCTGTGAAGACAAGACTCCCTTTACCCCCTCTCCGCCCTTTTGACTTTTCTTTGCTTTCTTTTACAGCGCTAGCCGCCAAAAGAAAACCACCCTACATTACGTACACCCCCATATATCCTTTACCCGATCACCTGCTCTTCACAGCAACATATCAGAACATTAACAATGCAGTTCACCAAGGTCGCTACTCTGCTCGGTTTTGCCCTCGCCGCCCAGGCCATGCCTGCCGTTGTGGTTGTCACCGAGACTGCCACCGCCAACGCCGTCCCGGCCGTCCCCACCCCCGCCGTGGCCGTTGTCTACCAGACGGTCTATGTCACTGCCGGCAGTGACAACAACGCCGCTGTCAAGCCTTCGACCTCCAAGGTTGCTGCTGTTGCTCCTACCGCTGCTGCCGCCACCAGCCAGAACCTGGCCAATGGCTTCGGCCACAAGGCTGCCCCGGTCTCCATCCCGTCCACATCCGCTGCCGCCCCTGCTTCGACGCCCACCGATTCTTCGTCTTCGTCGTCGTCGTCGTCGTCCAGCGGCGACTGGATCATGACCATGCTGTGCCGCATCAACGCTGTGCGTGCCCAGCACGGCGTCCAGCCCCTGGGTCTGTCCACCGAGCTCAACTCGATTGCTCAGGCTCACTCCCAGTACATGTTCCGGCGCCAGCGACATGACTCACAGCGACCCTAAGGGCTCTCTGGGCAAGCGCCTGTCGGCTGCCGGTACTTCGTGGAGCGGCGCCGCCGAGAACATTGCCGCTGGCATGGACTCGCCCGCCACCGCCCAGACCGCCCTGGAGAACTCGCCCAGCCATCTGGCCAACATGATCAGCGCCAACATGGCCTACTTTGGCGCCGGTGCCCTCAACGGCTACTACACCCAGAACTTCTACGCCCTGCCCGGCAACGCCCGCCCTGCCAACGTCCCCACCTGCAACTAAGACCTCCGGCTCCATTTGGATTCCTCAGTTTCTCCTGGGCTTCTTTATGGAAAAGAGCTTTAGTTGTACTTTCTGGAGGGCCTGCTCTCCGCGGGTTTGTTCCCCTGAAAAGCGTTAAAAGTTAAACAGGGACACTTGCCCCCTACCTGTTTCATAGTCGCTAGCCTCTCTTATCCTCTTTATGTTATCTCTTCAAAATAACGTTATCTGCGCAGACTCACAACGTATCCCATCGAAAATGCTCAATGTCGGCATGGTTTTATCTTGTGCATATAGCAATGTGCGGATGGTATTTCCTATGGCAAGCGCTGCTCCATCCAACCCCATCGTGCCTCTCGCTGCCAGACGCATGTAAAATAGACAGGACATTTATTTTTGCAATCCATGCTGCTAACCTCCTGCTCTACTTGAAGACCGGGCTGTCACAGCCTTCGTTTGTCATTCTTGCCAGTATGGCATGCTCTTGAGCTAGCGTCGACGCGCGGTACTTGAGACGGCACAGCGGCACGTTGGTCTTGTGGACCTCTGTCTGGCCTGGTTTCCAGATAGTCGCGGCCAATCCAGTGGCGCTTGACCTCGGCCTCAAACCCGCTCTGTATGACCGAGTTCATGGCCAACTCGCACATGTCGACACTCGAGAACTTCCAGATCTGAGCAGCGACGGAGTACTCCTCCATCAGCGGCTCCTTGGTGAAATGGAACTGCAGTGGGTCGTCGGTCGACAGGGCCACATTGAGTCCACGCTGGAAGTACGTGTTGAACGGGATTGCGCTCGTACACAAGGAACAGGGCGTTGTTCGACAGCGGCGACATGGCCAGGCCGATCTGCTGCATGTAGTACAGATACTGCAGAACCGGGACCTTGCGCAGCAGAATGCCGTGGTTGATTGCCTGGGCAGTGAGGAACGCAGGCTGCCAGGTGCTCGGTGTCACCGGCCTCGCCGGCGTGCGGGCGGAACACGAAGGTGTTGAAGCCGCGGCGCATTCGCCACTGGTTCAGCGAGCACAGGTTGGCCATGGTGAAGTAGCAGTAGTACGTGTATGGCGGGTTGGAGCTCGAGTCCCAAACGCGCGGCAGCGGGTACTTTTTGTGCATGCGGCGCTCGGGCTTAGGACTCGTCGTCAACAGAGTCGAATCCAACAACACGCTGCAAAAAGACGTGCAGCTTGGGGTGCGAGCTTCGGGTCCTTGGTGACCTCGAACAGGGGCTGGAAGATGTTGCGGAGCACCTGCTCAAAGTTCTCGACCTGGCCTGCTGGCCTTGTAGATGTCGTACAGGCGCGGGGTCTGGATCAGCCAGCGCACATTGCTCGAGAACACCTTGTGGTCGACGACCCATGCCGCCAGCTTGTCCCACTCGTCGATAGAGCGGCCATAGATCGAGATGCGGTACTCGGCCATCTGGTACTTGCTCTGCTCAAGATCGGACATGACCTCCCTGGTGATCTGTGCAAAGTACTCGCCGTCGATAAAGTTGTCAGACTTCATAAAGATAGTGCGCAGGACGCGACTCGCCGACTGGGTTGTACTTCAGGTTGAACTTGTCGAAGCGGTGGAAGGCGCCCTTGTGCGCGTGCATGTCCAGGGTGTCGATCGACAGGTCGTATCGCAGTCAGCTTCAGCGACTCAAACACCTGGCGCAGCGTCAGTGTCTGGCCGTCGCGCACAATGACGGGGCGGTTCCGGCTCGGCCTTGAGCTTGTACTTGATGAAGCGCAGCAGATGCTTCTGGTTCATGGCACTGGCCAGATGCACGTGTCCGTCGACCTTGCGCACATTGTACAGGTCACGGTGCGGCACCATCTTGGACTGCGTAGTCTCTTCACGCTCATTCAGCAGCACATACAGCTGCCAGCGCGCGTCCAGATAGCGCAGGCGGCGGAAGGCCCAGGTCTTGATGGGGCCGTCAGACATGGCGTTGAGAAGGTAGTCCATGTCCATGTAGAACTCCTTGATCGACGGCGCCTTGGTGAACGGCTCCTGGCCGGCTGCGCGCAGCTCCTCGTTGCGATACACGGCATAGATGCCGTCCTCGCCCATCTCAAACACCGCCTCGTCTTCAGGCGGGATCTCACACTTGCCCATGTCAAACTCCTCGGGCTGGTCTTCGGGGGACTTGTGGCTAAAGTTGTGCCAGGCCGGCGGAGGCGGCTTCGGGTAGATCTTCCACCCAGACTTGTTCTTCGGGTTCTCCTGCCTCATGCTGGCAACTTATGTCCATGTACTTGTCGCGCAGCTCCATACACTTGACCAGCGTGTCGCCGAATGCGCTTGAGCTCCTGCGGGCCCTCGCCCATCCCTCCCATTCCATCCGTCATGTCATGGATATGCACCTTACGCATCATGTTGCGGATCTCATCCTCGATCTTGCGGCTGGTGGTGTCGTCGTCGACATCGGGATCGCCTTTCTCAAGATCCATCACGGATTCAGCCAGAATTCCCCGAGACTTTCTCGGTGATGTCGATGTCCGTGGTCTGGGTCTTCGCATCCTGTAGCAGTATCTGCGGCATCTGAGGCATCCGAGATGGCGCGGATCCGGGTCGAGGTGGTTGCGCGTGACAGCTGTGGCACCACTGTGTCCTTGTGCTCCTCCTTCATCTGCTGCGACACACGAATCGACAGCGGCGTGGTCGGCACCGGCTGCTGGGCAGGCTGGCTGGGCCACATCGGTACCGGATTCAAATCCCTGGCGGCACTTGATCATGGCTGCGGCTGCGGGACCAGAGTTGGTGCTCGGACTCGTGCGCCCCATATCAGGTGTCTGCGTGCCAGGTGGGGCAGCCAGCGGATCGATTACATTGTGGTGCTTGGCAAAGTACGCATTGACAAACGACGGCCCGGCCTCGACCCTCGAGCTGGCCAGCGAGTTGTACGTGACAAACGGATGGGTGCTCGATTTGGTATCGTCCTCGTCCGAGTGGTGCTCGTCGCCCTGAAGGTACGTGGGCTCCAGGGTATCGTCCTCAAACTGGTGGTTGCGGTCGGCCATTATTGCTAATAGTGGTAGGAGATGTATAAAAAGCTGCGGCTTGGAGAAGCAAAAGGGCAAAGCGCGATGGCTGGCGCCAGCTTGCTAATGTATTATAAATCCGAATGGCCACGAGCTGCATCGATTAGGGAGGGAGCGACACACGCCCTCATCCGCATTAGACAGCCTGGGCACTGTGGGGCGGGCAAGCTGGCATCCAGGCCAGTCTCTGGAACCTGCTTTTGGCCAACTATGTTGCACAGATTTTCAGATGCAGCAACTATGCCGGCGCTTGACCGGCGGCAATCGATGGCCGGGCGCTATTTTGGCGCTGTGGCTCGCAGGATCTGTCGCTGGGTCCTGCCGCGGGGCAGCCAGCCATGGTTTCGCTCGTCTGCACTTGTCGGCCATCTGGCGTTTGGCCTCTTTGCTTGCCGCTGCCTTAGCCTCGGCCCTCCTCAGGCGATACTTGTGCGTCGCTGTTGCAATGACCAAGTACGCGAAAAAGACCAGCAAGACGTACCAGAATTCCCTGGGGTTTCCTCTGTCGCTGGACAGTCGCCCAATGGTCTTGATACCGTTCAGCCGGAGCAGGCTGTGAGCAGTATCCAGCGGCCAGAAGAGCACTTGAGCAAATGACAACGACCTGAGGCGGCAATGGATGGTGTGCTCTGCAGTCAACAGCCGCCTTCGCTGCCTGTCAAGCAGCATCCGGTGCAGCCGCGCAAATCGCATCTCTGTTTCCTTGAACGCTTGCCAAATGGCTTTTGCGTAGTGGCACTGTAACCTGCACACTCTATAGCGGCGCTGCAATGAATGGCCACGCACAGAGCGCAGATATGTGGTTTGTGCCTGCCCCGTCTACATCCCTGTCCATGGAGAGAAGCCTAGAGAAATGCTTCACCAGCGGCGTAGCTGATTGCGACTGATAGCACACCACTGGTTTCAGCGTATATATGCTGCCATCCATGCCGAGCCAGCGGCCGAGCTTTGCCAGAACTAAAGCATTTGTTTGACTGCGGCGCATTAGCTCTAGAACTATTTTGCGGCTCCGCACAAGTATCGGTATCCACTGCGCACACTCGCATGCTTGCTGAGAGCCTGGCTTCATCAGATCGCGATCCAGCGCGTTTGCAACCCTAGTGAGTAGTGGCAAGCATTCGGAAGATGTGTGAAGCCAGTAGCTGACAAGGACTTTGGACAATACACTCCGCAGACGCTGACCTAAACTCACGCCTAGCCATGTCACAAAAGACGCTGTCGATGGCCAGTGATAGGTGCTGGTGGAATGTTATCACGATGGGTCCCTGGGCCCACACTTGCACGGTGTGGTGTCGTAGAGCTGGCCCTGCCCTGTATTGGGAAATCTCTCCAGCAAGTGTCCTGGTTCCTGAGCACGCCTTCTCAGAGTGGCGAAGCGAATTGTCCCAGCGACGACCCTCGCGTACCCCAGCGCCTGACTGTCGCATGCACACGTGCTGTGCCGTTTGGTTTTGGGACTATCAAGTACCCGGTAGAGCCGCTTGATACGATTCTCACGCTTCAACGGTCCGTTGACTCTGGTTCACTGCGGCGGCCTCGGCGTGCACCAGTCCTCAGGCCGATCGTGTGACCCGATGAATCCCTGTCCGCAACCGGTGCCATCCACTGTGGAACTGGCTCGAGTCCATCCGCCGGTGTCAGTGGGCGCCATTCTGCCACTGGTGAGGAACTGTTCGATTTTATCCGCTGTGTCCATGGTTTCAGGCCCAGCAGAGATACAGGGCTCTGTCAGTCGTGCGGCATGCTGGGAGTGGTTTTGGGAGCGCGCCAATAGTTCTGTGCAGTCGGTCAACCAAAGCACTACCGAGCAGCCCACGCACTGCCTCACTGTCCATGCCAACGACTTGGGCCAGATTGAGAATGTCCGAGGTACTAGGTGTGAGAATGTCCAGCCAGATGCACTTTGAAGTGCTATTTACCACCAAGCACCCTCTCTACGGTTTCTGCAAAGCCAACGCCATCCAGGCGCAACGTGGTGATTGTGTGTGCACCAGCTGTCCCAGCTCCTGGAACACACATTCTGAACTTGAACAGGACTGGCATCTGTCTCGGGTATGCTTGGCACCATCTTTACAAAAGTCAAGCGTCTGATACTAAAAAGTGACAAGGTGAGGCATAGGGAGCTAAGAGTGATGGCAGATATCATATCTGGACGCAAAAGGATGGAGCCTTCTATTTAGAACGCGTGAAAACAAGTGGCCGCAAGAAAAACCTGCTCAGGGCCGGCTCGTGGCCATTGTCGATTCCGAGTTCGCTTGTTTATTGCCTGTGCTGGCCAGCAACCACGCGGAGGCACAGTGGATCAATATTTTCTTGGCAGTCACCAGCTGTGCGAAAGCTGATGACAGGGAACGGCAATCAACATTAAACCACGCCTCCTGCCTATGTGTGTTCTCATGCGGCGATCCTGTCTGCTCCGAGCCAAGAGGCTGTCGGTGAACAGTGGCCAGATGGCAGTGTTTGCGATAGGAAACAGGTATATTGTATTAGAAAAGCTATAAGAAACATGCAATCTACACGGTGATGCTGTGGCGGTTATATGACATGGTGTGGGCCTGGTAGCTGGGCGGTGGAAGCGCAAGATTGTTCATCGAAGGTGAAAAGGCCAGGATTTGTGACGGACGGCGGAGTGCACTGGCTGGTGCCCGCAGCAGCAGCGCGTCGTCGTTGGACTCTGTGTACGATGGCAGGTGCGAGAACTGACCCTCGATGGCCATGGGCGGGACAATGTGCACACCAATAGATGTACGCAAGTAGTGCGGCTCGCCCTTCTCATCAAAGATAGTGGCAGCAACAACTAGCTCGTGGGTGATGCGGAAGCAGAGGATGACTTCATGTCGTACTGGATCTGGCTGAATGCCTTGGGCACAGTCAGTGACATGTCAAAGCTGTGCTCGTGCGTCAGTGGCAGCATGAACATGTGGCCGCCTTCGGGGTCGCTGGTCTTGAGCGTCGACTCACAAAGTGTGTTCTCAATGTTCTTTGTGTCTCCGAATTTGTTGACCACCGTCGGGCAGCGGATACGCTCGCGCAGCTTCAGCCCCACATCCACCAGGGTGTATCCCTTCTTCAGCGGTCGCACGACCGTCTTAACGCCGATATTGGATTTTTCTGTATAAGCAACCGAGTCGCTGAGCACCTCCAGCTCAACGGCACCAAGCCAGTCGGCCTGCAGCTGCATCGACTCTGCAAGCGACAGCGCCCAGGGCGTGCCGTCCTCAGGGACCCGGTAGACCGGGATTTTGAGCGACTCGGTCCACACGTTGATTCCGAATCCGCAAGTCCGCAGGGTAACCTTGAGCTCGTACCCAATCTGGCCATACTCTGTGGCGACCGACTCGTGAAGGTGCCCAGGAATCGCGAACGAAAACGGGAACTCGCGGGCTTCGCTGGTGGGCTGCCATGTCTCAAAGCCCGCCGGTGCCGTGGCCTCGAACAGCGGCTGCGTCAGCTGCAGGTCGCCGCTGATGGCGTTCTGTCGACGCGACAGGTGCCGGGTGCTGGATCGCGACTGGAACGAGATCCTGACCGACTTGATTTTGATCGAGCGTCCAAGTGAGATCATTACGCGGCCCGCGACCTCCTGGCCTGACGCCTCGGCTGGCTGACCACGCAGTGTTATGTACGGCGTGTCAGGAAGAATGCGTGTGTGAACGTAGAGCATTTTGTGAACAAATAGTGAGTTGTTTAAGATTTGTGCATGGGGAGATAGTAGTGACTTGATGGTGCGAAGTATGTTTGGAGCCATTTTCTTTCTACAGCCGAGAGGGGTGGCTCCTGGTGCCCTTTTGTACCTATGGAAGGAGGGCTAGAGGAGAAGGCACTTTGGTGCTACGGGTCAGCGGATACACCGGTGGCAGGGCTGAGTCTTCTGATCTTTCACGTTCTTAATATCGGTAAGCAAGACCGAAACGGAACTACTGCGGTGAAGAAGTCAACGGACAGCACTACTGAACGTGCCAAGGGACCCGCTTCGGATGATTCACAGCTCCAAAACACTGAACACAAGTATCGTGAAAGACACCGAAAAAAGAAACCCAAAGTGAGGAGTGGGGAGAAAGGCTGCAAATAGAAATGAACCAGGTCCAAAGAGAGTGCGTTTGGGTAGAGCAGGCGTGTACATGTGAAAAAACAGGCGAAATGATGGCGGATGGTGTGAGGGATTTATAGTAATTTCACGGACAGTTTGCCAGAATTATGCATGGCTTGTTTTCTTCGGAAATCACACTCGGTGCCAGGTCCTCAGTGCTACCTTGGCCTGGCCAAACAAGAGGTCCACATCAAGGAACGAACCAAACCGCGCTTGCATTATCAGCCATGTTTGAGCGCACTACCAGTGGTTTGCACAGCGAGAAGAATGAAATGACAAAAGCTGCCTTCACGAATTGCTATTGGCATGGATTGGCCTGCATTCTGCTCTTGCAGCAGCGGTCCTTTCTTGTAGAACCCCAGAGCTGCACATGCGTTTCCAGGGTGTGTTCTTTTTATAGGACGGTTAGGATTTAATTCCACTGAGCAACAATGGGGCATTAAAGACGCGGCAACACTAGTGATATTCGGATACTGGAGCCAGGGTGATCTCTGGCAGCTGCTGTCGGGTAGATCTGCCGTGTGCTCTGCGACCTGGTGTCTGACCTGGCCAGCAAGACAGGCTGCAGTTTGTGCTTGCAGATGTATAGTGCACTCCGTGCCTTCAGCCTCCCTTCCCATCCCCTTCGCCACCACCTCCTTCGAGACAACTTTCGAAGACAACTCAAAACAGAGACAATGAGGCAATGTCAGCCAGGAATACATAGCGGCGAATCGCTGCCGTCGGTGTGCAGAAAGCACTAGGGCGTGTCTGCTGCTAGCAACCCAACGGCCGCCCCCGGTATTCCCTGTTTGGCCAGCACAGATGTTTTGCCAAATTCTGCTATGCCGGCGGCCGAGAGGGATAAAACGACCCAGCACACATGCCATGTGAAATCCCATGCCACCATTGGCACAGGCATTAGCCCGCCTCACAATCGCCTGCCACGAGATATGCTCTGGATGATCCCCGTATGTAATCAGGCCACTGGAAATGTGAGTGTGGTGATGTGTGAGTGTAGTGTCGGCATGTCAGCAGTGGTGGCAGCGAGTGAACTAGAAATGCGTGCGCAGCAAAGGCGGATTCGATGCAGTGCTTATCCATTAGCTCCTCCACTATGCATGCAATCGCGTGCCCTTCAAACGATTTGCGCTCACACCGGCGAGTATTCAGCGGCATATGCCAGCGGTGGCCGCCATATGAAAAAAAAGTCAACGGGAGGTGATTGGCGATGTGGCCGATTCCGGTCTCTTGGTGAACGTGAAAGCGGGCAAATTTCCAAAACCTCCAGCAACAACCGCTATCTGAGCATCTGCCAGCCACAACTGATCCGCAAATATAATCGCTGGTGATCTGGAGCAGCAATGTAGTTATTGGATTAAACACCCCGCTTTGACTCCTGGTGAGAACCGCATTTGCTTGCCCGCAGCCAAGGGCATCGCACATCGGGTGTACCAAAGCAAATGCGGTTTCCACAATGCCTGGCAGCTAGACAGTAGTCTGCCCTTGCTGCGGAGGAGTAGCCCTGGCTGTGTGTACCAGGTGAAGGGAGAGAGGAAGAGGCGTGAGTGGGGCCTCTGCCTTATTCCGTGCTGGCCAGTTGCCCAGAGGCGTATTACTCATGGACCCTGCTATTTTACACATCACACTGCTTGCCGACTGCCTCAAACACGGAATGACAAAGACCGGATAGCTTGCTTCTTTCGTTTCCCAGCTATTTCAAGTGGTGATGAAGCACTGAGGTTTGGATGGGGAGGAAGCGAAATTGAAAATCGATACACACAAAAAAAAGGATTTGTAATGCGATTTGAAATTTTTGTCGTGCCACCCAAGTCAGTGTTTTGTAATTGTCACCAGCACTGCGGCTTGCTCAGACAAATTCCGGCTATAAAAAGAAGTACTGCCGGGCTTGCATCGTCTTCAGGACTACAGCCACAGAAATAACAACCTACTCCACTACCTCCTTCAGAAGGTTCTTAAACCCCTTTGATCTCTCTACCACTCCTTTCTTGTCTCATTTCCACATCTACATTTTTGGACAACCTACGCTTCAGGCAATAAAACATACACAGAAATGGCTCGTCCCAAGGTTTTCGTCGTTTTCTACTCGACCTACGGTCACGTCCACACGGTCGCAAAGTCAATCCAGAAGGGTCTGGAGAAGGTCGGCAACGTCGACGTTGAGCTGTATCAGTTCCCTGAGACCCTGTCTGAGGACATCCTGGGCAAGATGCACGCCCCGCCCAAGCCCGATATCCCGGTCATTACTGTCGACAAGCTGACTGAGGCCGGACGGCTTCCTGTTTGGTTTCCCGACCCGCTTCGGCTCTGCCCCCGCCCAGGTCAAGTCGTTCTTTGACGCTACCGGCGGCCTGTGGGCCAAGGGCGCTCTGTTCGGCAAGCCTGCCGGCCTGTTCTTCTCGACTGCCTCGCAGCACGGCGGCCAGGAGACCACCGCTATGACCTTCCTGCCGAACCTTGCTCACCACGGCATGATTTATGTCCCAGCTGGCTTCCGCAACCAGAACCTGTTCGATAACTCCGAGGTCATCGGTGGATCCCCGTGGGGCGCTGGCACTGTTGCCAATGGCGATGGGTCGCGTCTGCCCACCGAGAAGGAGCTCTCGATCGCAGAGACTCAAGGTGAAGAGTTCGCAAAGTTCGCTGCAAAGTTCGCCGCCCCGCTTCCAAGCCTACTGTCGCCGCAGCCGCCGAGAAAGCCCCTGCTGCTAGGGCACCTTGCCGCCGCCGCTCCTACATCTACTGCAGCTGCCACTTCTGCTAGAGCCGCCCCCTCTGCTGGCCAAAGCCAGGACAAGACGGTGACCAAGAAGCCCAGCATCTTCCGTCGCTTCCTCAACAAGCTGAAGGCGTGATAGGACGCGGGGAGTATGCTTGCCAGCCAGCATACGCTGGCTGCAAAATAGCCATTGAGCAACAGCGATTTCACTCTAACAATTTATCTCGTAGTCTTTTTTGTTTCATACCAATATTAATCAGTTCGCAAAGATAACACGAAAAGGTCCGCCAGCAGTTCATGCATTTGTCATCATCACGCCTCGTGGTCTGGTAACGGATCAGAGGGCTACCTTTGAGCTCTGGACCAATTTGCCTGTAGCAGTTCTGGCCAGGTGGCCTGGCTCCAGTCACCAAGTGTCATGAATGTTTTCAAGCTCCAGCATGCCCTGTTGGCTAGCCAGCTGCGCATTCCATCTGCCCTATGCAAGGCGGAAGACAGGGACAGCTTTTCAGGTCTAGGACCTGAATCTCTGGTCTGCATAACCGAATCTCCGTGGCCATCTCTGCATGACTAATCGGAACTCCAAATCTTTGTAAGCGTCACGCCATTTGTTGGGGAAACATTTGTATCCTTAGGCAAGCGGATATCCTTCCGAAAATGGAAACACCGCCTGTCTCTCCAACACAGTCCGCGAGCGTAGTCCAACGGGTGTCGTAGCAGTCGATTCCACACAGAGCATATTGAGAGAGAAAGGTGCTGGCACGGCTGCATTACTAAGTGATCGTGGGCAGATTTGTAAAACTTGCTCCCAGTGATTCTTAATTACCAACCCTTGGTGCCTAGATGTGAAATCTGAGGTTTGCAGCTTCTGTATCTTGGCTGGCTATAAAAGGCCCTTCAAGGTGCACTGCTTGACTTTGACATATCATCATCATCATCATCGATTTCTCCCAGCTCTCCTACTTCCAGCAAAAAAAAAAAAACAGCTAGCGCAATGGCTCGTCCTAAGGTTTTCGTCATTTTCTACTCGACCTACGGTCACATCCACACGGTCTCCAAGTCGATCAAGGAGGGTCTGGAGAAGGCCGGCAACGTCGACATTGAGGTTTACCAGTTCCCTGAGACCCTGTCTGAGGACATCCTGGGCAAGATGCACGCCCCGCCCAAGCCCGATGTCCCGGTCATTACTGTCGACAAGCTGACTGAGGCCGACGGCTTCCTGTTTGGTTTCCCGACCCGCTTCGGCTCTGCCCCCGCCCAGGTCAAGTCGTTCTTCGACGCCACTGGTGGTCTGTGGGCCAAGGGCGCTCTGTACGGCAAGCCCGCTGGCATCTTCTTCTCGACCGGCTCGCAGCACGGCGGCCAGGAGACCACGGCGTTCTCGTTCCTGCCGAACCTTGCTCACCACGGCATGATCTACGTCCCCACTGGTTTCCGTAACCCTAATCTGTTTGACAACTCGGAGGTCGTCGGCGGATCCCCGTGGGGTACTGGCACTGTTGCCGGCGGTGATGGCTCCCGCCAGCCCAATGAGAAGGAGCTGTCTGTGGCTGTGACCCAGGGCGAAGAGTTTGCCAATGTTGTTGCTAAACTCGCTGCCTAAGAAACTTCCTCAATGTAGTTTAATTGAATAACATCTCCCAATTATATATGCGTGCTACTGTTTCTTTTTGCCGAACCAGCTGCGCCGCTTGAACTCCTCTCTGAAGCTGAACTTGCGCGAACGGCTGGTAGACGGCTTAACAATAGCCCTGTCAATCTTGGTAGAGGATGCAGATGCGGATGCAGAGTGGAATACGGTCGAGATAGTCTGTCTGCGCTGGGATTTCGGCTGCTCGGGCTCCAGACGCGCTACATCAACACTCTGTCTGGAAAGTGGCACCTCTTCTTTTGTGGGACCCACCGCTGCTGCAGGTGCCTCTACGACAAATTCAGGATCCTGCCCTGCTGCGGAATCTTGGTCTAGGAAGCTGGTCATCCGGGATCTCTGGAAACTTTTCAATCGACATTTTGCTGTTTACCAAAGGCGGTTCGGTGTTGTCGACAGTAAGCGGGTCGATATCGGCAATGCTCATCTCAGAATCCACCGGTGCTTTATCCCCAAGCACAAGCTTCATCAAATCGAGGCTGGGCTCCGAGGAGCCGACAGACTTCATTGACTTCCAGCTGTAAAATCCCGAAAACTGATCCACCCGCTGCTCCTCGACGCTAGCTCGGCCGCTATCAAGCCTTGCTGGTACCTTCCATTTCGCCATCAGCGACATCAGAGCCCGCAGTATCCACTGCAGCATCGGTCTTGCCGGGCAGCGTACGCGGCGAGGCGGCAATTGACATCAGGACGTTGTCGAGCTGGCTGAGACGCACGACAAGCTCGGAGATGGCAGACTTATCCAGCTCACACTCGCGCGAAACCCTGCCCAGCCCATCCTGCAGGCTAACCAGCTGCTGATCAACATGGCCGCTGCTGACATTCAGCGCCCGGATCAGGCGCTCGTCGACCGAGCCAATCCGCGAAACCAGCACCTGCAGGGTAGCGGCGATCTGTGTGTATGCCTCCAAGGACTCGTCGTGCATTTTTGCGTCCATCAGCTGCCTCTGCTGGCTGGCGATGATCTTTGCCCACTGTGTCTGCTCCTGTGACATGCGGTCCAGTTCGCCCCGCTGCGGCATTGCATGCAAGGCTTGCAGTAAGGCTGGTACCAGGTCCTCGAGTACTTGCGTCATCAGGACGTCGCGCCGCTGGCGTGCATTGCGCGCCAGGTCATGGGTGTCGAGGTCGGTGGTTTGGACGCCCTGGGAGCGCGTCTCGCTGTGTTTGAGGGCGGCCTGGGGTATGTGGCTGTGTGTGTAGAGGAACTTGAGCAGGTTGTCGCCTTGGTACTCCCAGACGATGGTCAGCATTGTGTTTTCAAAGAGCTCAATTAGGCGTAGCATGTAGTGGACTAGCGCCCGTGGCGCAGCCATGGCCCATGTCCACAATGTTGCAGTTACAGCGATGGGTGTGCGGATGAGCGAAAACACAAGGCTGCGCAGTCTGCTTGCAACATCCATGGCACAAAAAGGAAGTGAACGGAGCTGGGGGGGTTCCTATAAGGATCGCTTCGAAATAATAGCGTTGCTTCAGGATCTTCTCCAGAGCTTAAACCATGCAGCCAGGCTGGGCGATGTGGTGGTGAATAGGGGAGGCGAGATGTACGTGCTATGAGGTGTGTGCGTGAGTAACGAGAAAAGCAGGTGGGAAGGAGAGGAGCAGAGGAGAGAAGCAGTATGTGCTGTGGAGGATGCATGTCGCTGGTGGAAGAGGAAAAATCACCCAGACAAATTACATTGGCGGAAGGATATGCAGCTCTTCTATTAGTGACATTAATGAGCGTTTACATGTCGCATGCATGTGAAATGCACGAGAAGCGCATAAAGGAGGGCCAGGAACGCCAAATGAGTGTGAACTGCCGCAACTGCTAGCCGTCCGTTCGCGATTGCAGCAGCGCTGCAGGCGAAAAAGGAGCGCGGGTGGGCCAGAAATGCGCAATTACTGTGGCTAATATACCCTGGGGATAGCAGGGTGGCTGTAGGAATTCCGGTGTTTGTGCCACGCATGGGCGTCTATTTGCCCAATCTGGACTCTGTCTCTGAGGCGAAAGAAGAAAAGTATATTCATGTAGCCATCCGACAGCAGCTGGTGGGGGAGCCCATTGGAGAACTCTAACATTTAGGACGACGGGATCTTCTTGACAAACGACCACAGGCGGTCGATCGCCTTGGGCTGCAGAACCGACAGGTTGTACGAATATTTGTCCTTTTCCACGGCGCTCAGCAGCTCGCTGGTGATGGACATCCTCGCGTGTCGGCTCCTGCTCGACGCGCAGGGTATACAGCAGGTGCAAAAACCTGACAGTATTCATGTCGTCCATGACCTGAGCCTTGCGCATAATCCGCTGCATTTTCTCGGCAGTATTTACAGGCAGCGCATCCTTTTCATTCACGGCGGGCTTGGCCGATGGTTTCTCTTGCGACCCATTAGTGGCTGTGCGCTTCATGCGCGGTACGCTATTGATAAGCGCTGTTTTGGTTTGGTCATAGGAGAGGCGAGACGCGCTCGCGCTGACCGGCTGCTATTGTGACCGCTTGCCGGCGGGACCGCGGGCGGCGGCATTGGCTTCTGCTTGGCAGGCACCGCAGATTCACGGCGGTTCGCCACGCGCCTTGGCTCATTCGCGACATCGTTGGTAGTGTCGTTGCGGGAGACATCGAGAAGCTCTCCCGGGCGCTTGGCCTTGGAGCCAGCAGTGCCGTTAGCTGCCGGGCGCTGCGACCGCGCAATCACGCCCTGAGCTGCCGCTCTGCTTTACAGGACGGATCCCTGATGGCCCGGCGGCAGACTTGGCGGGCGTCTGGGCTGCCTGCTGCAGCGCCTGGCGCTGACGCTCGCGTTCGCGGATAAATGCCTCGCGGCCAGACGCCGTCTGAGACGACTCGCGCAGATCCTCATCGCGGATCACACGACGCGTGGCAGTTGGGGGTTTGCGTGGCGACTGCTGCGGCAGGGTGCCATTCTTGGGCGACTTGTCCTCGTCTGACAGGATCTTGATTGCTCGTTTCTTGGGCACACGCACATCTGCGATGCTGGTGTTCTTGGGCGGCTCATCCTCCTCCTCCGCTGCCTTGATCGGGCGCTTCTTTGGCACACGGACCTCTGCAATGGCGCCTGCCAGCGACCGCTTGATGGGCCGGATGCCAGAGTCGCCGCGTTTATGCGATGCACGTGAGCCGGCTGATGGCGGCGACGATGAGGGAGTGCGAGCCGGATCCACGGTGCGACGACGCACAGCCGGGCGCTCACCACTGTCGGGAGCATCGCTGAGCCTGCGCTTTGCCCCGGCCAGCATACGCTCGGGGCGGTTAGGAGAGCTGCCGATGTCGGCCGGTGCACGTGGGCGTTGCGGTGTTGCACTCTGGCCGTTGATTCTTCTGGCCTGCGCACCAGTTTCGACTCCCGCAGGCGGGCGGGAGCGCGGCAGGCTCTCGTCACGTGTCCGTCTGGCCTGTGTCCCGCGAGACGATGGGCGGCTTGCCTTTTGGTAGTGGTCGGCTGGAGACTGCGGCGACGACATGTGCTCGGACCCTGGCGTTGTGCGCGAGTTGCCGCCCTTGCGCCGCTGCTCCCAGTCGGCTGGCTGCGCTGGCCCATGCTTAATTGATGTGCTGGGCCGTGGCGGCTCCTTCGATGTGCGCGGCTCCTTGGCCGACCGGGGCCGGCTGGAGACGCGTCCGCTGCGGACTGCGTGTCCGTTGCTCCCGCCAGTGTCGGTGTTGTCTGAATCGCTGGATCCGCCCGAGCTGCCCGAGTCTGAGTCGTATGGCGACCGGCGGTGTCCAGAGTGAGCCGAGTCCCGTGGCAGGCCCTTGCGCGCCTTTGTTGCACGTGCTGGAATCGTCTTGCGCGATACGGTTGTGGTGTTCTTATTGTACAGCGACAGGAATCCCGGTGTTGGATTCGGTATTTTCTAATATAGGTGCAATTAAGGCCACAGGAGGGCATCGATAAGCTGCACGGCGAATAATATGCACGATAAACAGGATGCGCAGTTGGTGCGAATCCTGGGGCCAAAAGCCCCCATACACCCACTCTGGGCGTAATATTGCAGCGGGAAAAATGCGCAGATTCGCTCCGCCAGCCGGTCAGCGGACCCAGAGTTGCACTGTTCAGCATGTTTGAGATACTTACAAATGGGTACACTTGGTAGTCGGATCCTTCTTCGGGAAACGTCAGATAGTGGTCGATTGTGACTGTATCGGAGCAGTGGAAAAAGTGCACGACAATTTTCAGGTCAAACTGCCCCCACCCCTCCTCCTTGATCCTAAATGGCGGCTTCGACCGGACTACGTCCATTCCGACAATAGATAAGAAAAATGGAGGATGCGAGCACATACAGGTCAGTATCATGTGGTTTGTGTGTCTGCCACTCCATGAAGCGTATGCGAACATGCAAATCCCAGGATGAAACACCATTCCGGCTGTAGTCATGAGGTGCGACACTCAGGGGGCGCGAGGGCAGGGAATTGAGGGGGAGGTCTGAGCGCTACTCACATCCGTCGGCCATTGGAAAGCAAGGGAAACTGCCAATGCCTGGAGTGGGGCTGCCAAGTGCTAGGAGGGGTCAATTTAGCTCTGACGAGACCGAATCGTCAACGTAGTAATGACCATAGTCGGCTGCCTCTCCGCTCCCTCGATATCTATATTTGTGCAATTATGCACCATGGCTATCCCGCACTCCTCCCTAATTTTTACTTTTGCCTCCCGCAGCGGCCGGGAATCAACCAGAATGCCAGACAAGCGGCTGCTGTGCCGCCACTGTATACACCATGCATAGCTATATATACGTGAATGGGATGCAAGGGAAGGGAGCATCGGGTGAAAGGACTGGCCTTTCTCCAGCTGGAAGCAAAAGACAAAAACGCAAGAGTCCCAGAGTGCAGTAAAAAAACCATCAATGAATCAATAGAAAACATACTGGCTCCCAGTACTCAAGCAGGACGCCAAAAGGGGGGAAGCTACGTGTGCAGTAGTGTCTTTCTCTGTCCTTCTTACCTCTGTGTGGGTTATCAAACGAAGGGTGCAGTATGAATTCAACGTCTTTGACGTACGGAAGCAGCGCTACATTGGCAACCCGTGGTCGCCCCTCCTGCAGCGTGCACGACCAGGCGCGCAAGCTGGACTCGCCCTCGGGCGCCATGGTAGTGCGCCCGGTAAACCGATGCTGTGTGTAGACAGCAAGCTGTCCTTGGACCGACATTATGTGACAATGGAGTAGTGAAATGTGAATGAAGAGAAGGAAAAATTACAGGGTATGAAGAGGGAGAATTGAAAGCAACTAAGGTATAATAAGGTTGTGGTGCTAGTGGCCGGTGGTTTTACAAGGTGTTCCTCTCCTTTCGCTCTTTAGCAGGTAAAAAAAGTCTTTAGGCCTTGAGTGAGAAAGGAATAAAAAACCGATTTTTTCAGAACTAGAGAAGAGAAGGAGGACAGGCGATGCGCAAGGCGAGCAGTTGGCGGATAAAGCGGCCAAGGTCGCAGCGGCCCGCTGGCGTGATTTTTTATAGAGCCAAAATTGCCAGACTAATTCTCCCCCACCGGCCATGCCAGTGGCCGTGACTTGCTCACCGCCTCCCCCTCCCCCGGCACGCCCGGCTGTGGAAAATAGAAGCGCAAAGGGCGCCTCTTGCCGCAGTCTTGATGCTTGACGCAGCGCCGAATTGCAGAGAGGGGCTGCTGAGCACCATATGAAAAATGGCCAGCCGCTCGATCCGTGGCCCACAGCCTCCAGCCGGAGCGGAACAATGTGCCCAGAAGCGGATCCGGCATGATCTACTGGGTGGGTAGGGGGAACTGCACTGCAAGAAAAGCGCTTTATTATGTGCAAGATCATACAGTCAAGTACAGAGACGAGTCGAAAGATGAAAGTGTGTCGGCTATTTGTGGCAACGGGTCGACATGGATCTGCTCCTCTTCTTCGATCTCATGGTAGGCCTCCTGGCACTCCTCTGCCTTCAGCAGGATCCGGTCAGCAAACGAGCTGCCATAGGATGGTAAATCGTAGCTGGCCATGTCGTTTGGCATGATGTGGAGCGGCGTGAACAGGCGCAGATTTGTGCCGTGCCCCATGGCATCGACGATCGCCACCACGAACGCCAGCCGATGGCTCACAGTGACCGGCCCGTGTTTGATGTCATACTGGATCTTGCGGTACGCCTTGGGGATCTGGAGCTCCATGTCGAACGCCATCTGGTCGATGATCAGCCCGCCAAACCACCCGTCCAGCCCCTCACTCGACTTCAGGTACCGGAACGACGCAATGTTCGACGTGCACTTGAACCCGCCATTGACTCGGGTCCGCGTCCGCTCCTCCAGAATAAACCCGACCTTTGTCAGCCGATACCCCTTCTCCAAGGCGCGGATTACGCCCTTGACGCGCAGCGCTTGGTCGTCCTTTTGCACCCGGCTGCACCCGAGCGCACACATCTCGATGCGGTTCCGCCAGACCGCTGTCACATTTATGATGTCGTTGGTCAGCGACTCCCACACAGCACCATAGTATGGCACCCGCTTGATTGCGATCTCTTTGATTGCGGACCGCTTGGTGGCCGCCAATGCAGATGTTGTCAGCGACGCCTTGATTTGGTACGATACCTGCCTGTGTTCCGTGTACATGGTCTCGCACAGGTATCCGGGGAGCACGATCTGGAACGCAAACTCGTACATGCCCTTTGGCCCACGGTCCCGAGTGCTCCGCACCTACGTGCAGAATCTCCCCAAACGCCACCTGCTCTGCGTCGTCGTATATTGACGTGCGCCTGCGACGGCGCCATTTGCTGTCTACAGAACATAAACATAGTTTTGTTGTTGTTTTCTTATAATCGATCCCAGCTGCCCTCAAAACCGCTAATAATTCCCCAAAGGCAATAATATGCAGGCCTGTGGCTTGGCTAGATGGAAGCAGCCTAGAAGCACCTCACCCATCTTCCTCT
Source organism: Linderina pennispora (assembly GCF_002104995.1). Classification (NCBI taxonomy): domain Eukaryota; kingdom Fungi; phylum Kickxellomycota; class Kickxellomycetes; order Kickxellales; family Kickxellaceae; genus Linderina; species Linderina pennispora. The sequence continues at coordinate 314,335 of NW_024468250.1, read as the reverse complement.
ATGCCAAAAGCACTGCTGTGCGGGGCCAATGATACCTACTTGGGGTGGACTGAAAAACGACCTGTATTTGCTTGATGCCCACAGGCACCTTGATTGTGACGAGCACGCGGCCGCTGAGCAGGTATCCCGGGGACTCATCGGGGCTGCCCTGAAGCACGACGTCTCCGAGCGCAAAGACATGGATGTTAGGCAACAGCATAAACTGTGTATACAGTCACAAAAATTAAGGAAGGATATAATAAGAAGAGTATAGAATTCGGAATAGAGCGTTACCAGTACTTTTGGATCTTTAAACAACAAGGGACAGTAATAACAAACCTCGAGCATGGAAGGATTGTAGCCGAATGTCCTGGACTAGCTTTTCATATATTCCCAGCATCTAAATGCTTAGTTTCCAGTAAAAGTAGGAATTAGGAGTAAGGACGCGCTTACTGCAGCACTTCATTTTTGGATGCTCCTTATTGCCATGCGTCCAGACCCTGGGGATGATGTGCGCTGTTCTCTTCTTTTTCTGTGTCGGTCAATGAGTCAGAGGGTCTGCCAGCCTGACCAGCCCCCCTTGTAATAATCTGTGTGCAGCTTGAAGAGATTGCATAATAAGCTGCGTGTGATGTGCGACTATCGACGTACATGACTACCCATGACCTGCGTGCTATTTCCGGCAAGTCTGCATATCATGGTGGTGATGACGACACATTCCTAGTGATCCAGAGATTGGTCAGACACGCTCTGGCTGTTCAATGAAGCTGCAAAATATTCAGCTGTTCATTCAGAAGCATCTTGGAATCGCTTGTTTCAATCGGCCTATACAATGGCCGAATCGTATTGTTCTTCAGCGCCCAATCTCGTCCCTTGCAGTTCCTCCCACCCTCTCGCTGCGGATAGACATAGCGCAGCGACCAGATTGGTAGCGGTTGAATCCCGAAGCTATTGCGCGCACAGCCCCTGCAACACTGCACTCTACTAGAGCTGGAATTCCAGTGTCTCTCTTCAGGGCTATTGTGCACCAAAAGACACCACCCGCCGATCAGGTCATGCATTCTCGCAATGCACCTCGATATGCACAGCAAGAAGCCCAAGATCGCCGCTGGCAATTTTGTTGCGTTGATTACAATTGCACAAGCGCCTGTGGTGGTAATAGTTTGCCTTTACAGGAAGGTGCGGGCAGCGCCCTTGAGCTGCAATGCGGATGTTTATTGTGCCTGTGCCAACATGAATGAGTGACACCCTTGGTGTTTAAAGAGCAGGAAGCTAAAGGTAACAATACTGCAGGCTGCATGCAGAACACCAAACCACCCTGCAAAGTGGAGCAGTCCGCTGCATGCAGTCCGAGTATAAAATAAGGCACGCTCGACCAGGTTCGTGCCATACACCATCACAACAAAAAACATCTCGCTCTCGAACCTCCCTTTTTCAGCTCCCAACAATGAAGCTTGCCGCGCTCCTCGTTTCCTCGCTCGCTGTAGTCTCAGCCCTGCCTGCCAGCAATGCTTTGGCGGACTCGCGCCTGACCAAGCGTGTCTTTGGTGGCTCACTGGTCGACGCCTGCGGACATGACGTTCATTGTGCAGCTGCGCCTTTTCCTCAGCTCGAAGTACTCATCCGCGTGCACCTGGCTCGATCGTCGCCCCCGACACGGTAATCACTGCGGCTCACTGCATGTACGACCCGGCCACGGGGAAGAAGATTGAGCCGCGCAACATGCTCGTATACACGGGCAGCCATGTGCGGTCTGAAATGGACGGCGTGTTTGCAACCTGAGATCATTCCAAACCCCGGCTGGAACCCGTCGACCTACAATGGCGATATTGGCATTGTTAAGATTCCGGCAATGGCTCTTGGCGGCAACGCCAGCCGCGTGGCTATTTCCACCGACGAGGTCAATATCGGTGATACTCTGCAGGTTGCTGGCTGGGGACGCAATGGCAATGGCGTCGACGATCTGCCCAAAACTCTGCTGACAACCACGCTCAAGGTCGGCAGCACCGATTACTGCTCGTTGTTGTACCCAGGATATACGGGCCCGCACAGGCGACGGATTCTGCACGCAGAACAGCCTGACCCCCGGCAACAGCATCTGCTCAGGTGACTCGGGCTCGCCAATTATGACCAAGGGCACAGATGGCAGGTACTATCTGGCCGGTATCTCCAGCAGCGGTGGCAATGTTGTCAACGACAATGACCACTCGTGCAACTCGTCGGATGGCGTCGCGTACTTTGGCAGTGCCGGAAAGTTCCTCAAGTTCCTGACCGAAGCCTCGGGCCTGAGCCCGGACAGCCTGACCAAGTACTAGAGTGTAATTCTGCAGTCTATAATCCAATCGTTGCTAAACATAGTGCTTACACATGAAAGAGATGCACGTCAATGGGCGTATATTCGCGCAGAGGGCAAAGCGGGCATTTGTGGCCAGATAGTTGCTTGTGCAGGTGAGAGGTGGTCACGCGGCAGTGCTCAGGGTGGGAATCCGATCTTATCAGGTAGAGCAGCAGCCAAAACGTACCCGGGTACTGCGCAATTATGCTTTTGCTACCCTTAGAGAAGCTTGCGGATTTTCTACTCATCGTCGTCATTATCTGCCGGAGATTTTTTTGGGTGGCAGCGGGTGCGATGATCGCAGGAGCAGTCAGCGAATGGAGGCACATTGCGAGCGATGCAGAGTGGGTTCTGAGTGGTGAATGGGGAGCCACCCTATGTAAAAAGAGAAACCAGCCAGAAGTTCCTTTCACAAGGGGGTGGCTGTTACACCACGACCTACAGCAAATGGTATAAAAGCGCCAGGCAATGCGCCTCGCCAAGTCTGCTTGTCCTTGTTTCTGTTTGCTGGCTCTTTCTCCTTTCCCCGCAAAGCTACTATTTTCCCCCTCGACGCAAGGCTATTCCTACAGTCACTTACTACTAATGCCCGCCACACCGACTTCCGCAAAGTACACTGTCTTCACCAGGTTGCGTTATTGACACGCCGGCCATCGACCAGCTGCGTATCCGTCCTCAGGCCACGCTTGGCGTGGACAAGGCCACAGGCCGCATCATCGGCGTCACAGATAATGCCAGTCAGAGTGCAGCCGAGCTCGTAGGCTCGTGGACCGGCGCCCCTGTTTCCGAGACCGAGATCGAGCAGGTCTCACTGCAGGCGGACCAGTTCCTGATGCCTGGACTGATTGATACACACACGCACGCGCCACAGTTTACGTTCCTGGGGATTGGGCATGATCTGCCACTGATGGACTGGCTGAACAAGTACACATTCAAGCACGAGAGCGAGTTCAAGGACACGGACAAGGCACGTGAGTTCTACTCGCAGGTGATCGACCGGACGGTGCGCAACGGCGTGACGTTTGCGGCATACTACGGAACGATCCACCTGGAGGCCAACAAGATCCTGGCCGAGACGATCCGCACCAAGGGCCAGCGCGCGTACGTCGGCAAGGTCTGCATGGACGCGAACTCGCCCGACTACTACTCGGAGTCGACCGAGGACAGCATCGAGGTGACCGAGGACTTCATCAAGCATGTGCTGGGCGACCAAGCCGAGCACCGCCTGGTGACGCCCATCATCACGCCGCGCTTCGCACCCTCCTGCTCGCGCGACTGCCTGGCCGGGCTGGGCAGGACTGGCGAAAAAGTACGGCCTGCCGATCCAGTCGCATTTGTGCGAGAACCCGAGCGAAATCGAGTTCGCAAAGTCGTGCTTCCCCGAGTGCAGGTCGTACGCAGGCATCTACGATGCCTTCGATCTGTTCACCAGCAGGACGATCATGGCCCATTGCGTGCATATGTCCGATGAGGAGCTCGCGCTGATGCGCAGCCGCGGCGTTGGCGTCAGCCATTGCCCGAACTCCAACTTCACGCTGAGCAGCGGAATCGCCGATGTGCGGCGCTTCATCAAGGAGGGCATCCCGGTTGGCCTGGGTACCGATGTCAGCGGCGGATACACGCCGTCAATGCTGGATGCCATGCGTATGGCCGCTGCGGCCAACCGTGCGCTGACTGCGCTCAAGCGTGACCGCGGTGACAAGCTGGAGGGCCGTGACGCTGTGCCTCTGGAGGCAGCCGAGGCTGTGTTCCTGGCTACCCAGGGCGGTGCCAGGGTCATGGGCATGGATGACGAGCTGGGCAGTCTGGAGCCCGGAAAGCTGTTTGATGCGCTGGTAGTCGACCTTAGCACCCCGCTGTCGCCGGTCCCGTCCATCGCGTCCACGCCGGCGGTGCAGCACGAGGGCGACAGGACTGAAGCCTGGAAGCTGCGGACTGGAGCAGTTTGTATTCCTGGCCGACGACCGCAATGTTGCCCAGGTCTACGTCAATGGCAAGCAGATTCACAGCAGCACCTAATTGTTATTTCTCTATCTATAATGTATTGTGATTTCTTCTTAATGCAGAATCTGCACATCGGGGAATGATCGCCGATGTTCGTCCGCCGACCGTCACAAACTCGATCGCGCGGCCGTCGGGCATCTTGTGCTCACCCTTTTTCCCCTTCGACCAGCGGTAGTGGAACAGCCAGTCTTTTGGGAACAGCTTGCTCTCGGCATTCACTGCTACTGCCTTGGTGCATATCGATATGATTTGCGCCAGCAGCTCATGCGCCTGCTCCTCGCTCAGCGTGTTGGCACGCTGCTCCGGGTGGATCCGGCTCTGGAACAGAACCTCGTCGGCGATCCAGTTGCCGATGCCAGGCCGAGAACTCCTGGTTGAGCAGCAGCGCCTTGATCGGTGTCCGGCGACAGTGGACCATTGCATAAAAGTCCACGGGCTTAGGCGGATCGATGACTGGATCGAAGCCGAGCTTCGTGACCTGTATCGCTGTCTTCGGGCTTTCCTTCAAAGATCCTGATCCGACCCAGCCGACGCGCATCGGCAAATGCCACCACGGTGTCCTTGCCAAACTCGAGCTCGAGCTTGGTGAATCTTGGCGGCCAGGCGTCACCACCAGACACTCCTTGCATGCGGTAATGCGATGTGTGCTCGCCGCGCACATATACCTCGCCAGTCATGCCAAAGTGTCAGTAGCATCACCAGGGGACCAGTCAGAGTTAGCCAGAACTGCTTACCGCGTCGGCCGGTACCAGTGACGCTGCGGCCGCACAGGAGAGATTCCAGCTTCTTGCCACGCACGTCAGGCATTACGATTGTATCATCAAGTGCCGCTACTGCCGTTATCTCCTTGCCTAGGCATTTTCGCCTCGAGCAGCTTGCGTGCCCTCTCGACATCAGGAAGCTCGGGCATGGGTTGCTTTTCAGTATCCAGGTGAGCTCTGTGGATGGAATTTAAAAAAAAAACGCACAATGCATTATCTCACGTCATTCACCACAAACACCGAATATATGCAGTTTCGAGCTGTACAGGCCTTTGTGGGAGCACCTAGGCTGGCTTAGTCGTCGTACGAGTCACCACCCTGCCGCTCCACGGAATACATGCTTGGCGATCTTGCATCCCCAGCGCATCAGCGGTTTCTCGGCATCCGACACGAGCGCACAATCCTTGACGAAGTGGTGGAAGAAGAACATGATGCCCTGGCACATGGTTGCATTGGGCACAGCCTTGACAAACGTCTCGCGCAATGCCTCCACATCCTGGTCGCTCTGCTTCTTGTGCAGCAAGAACAGCGTCGAGAACAGAATCTGGAAAAACACGCGCGCCTTGTGCCCGACCTTCGCAAAGGTCACAGTCTTGAGAATCAGCAGCGACAACACCTGCTTGTCGATCAGCCAGGCGTACAGCTTGGCTACATTGACGATACGCCGCAATGGCACGTCGGTCTCATTGCCCTCGTCGGTGTTGATGCGGCCCAGCCCGCCCACGTCGGTCTCGCCCATCTCACGCAGGAAATCCCACAGCGCGTACTGCATTGTCAGCCGGTACGAGTTGTGGTAGCTGCACAGCTTGAATGGCAACCTAGGGAATAGAATGGATTGTACGCCTTCTCCTGGCCGCAGCAGTGCAGAAGCACGCGGATCACCTCGCGCACCTGCGTCTTCTTGAGATCAAGCTTGAGCAGCCGCTCGAATGCATCGGCGTAGTCATCGCTGCTCAGCAGGGTCACGAAGATGCTGCGCCGCACGTCTGTGTTCATATGCTGCTCCTTGGCCATCTTCAGCAGCCGCTCCATTTCGGCATTGGACGTCCATCTCCGTCGATTGCTTGATCGTCGATTCGGTGCCGACCTGGTTGCCGACCCACGACGCGCCGACCAGCCACCACTTGCCCTTGGTCTCGATATCACGGATGTCCTGCAGTCCAATGTTGATGGGCTCCGCTGCACCCACTGCACGCCGCTTGTCCATGTTGCCCAGGAAGCGCTTGAGTTTGACCACGTTCTCTGCGTTCTGTGACATCGTCTGCCGCATCCGGTTGTCCTTCAAGTTGATGAGGCTCTCGACCATAAATTTACAGCGGACAGAGAATCTGTCGCTGTTGCTGTTCACAGTCTCGCTGACCTTTTGCACAATTTCCTTCAGTGCCAATGGGTCGTCCTTGCGCAGCTGGATGCCAGACACGCGGATGATCTTGAGCAGCAGCTCGGCGCTGAACTCATTTATATCCTGGATGCACATGCGGATGACGTCGTAGACGAGCTGGCACGAGATTACCTGGAAGTTGTACAGCTCGGCAATATAGACTGTCAGGTTCTGGCACTCCTTGCCAGCCGACCCTTCATCTGTATCGTCCTCACCTGCCCTGAATGCCTCCAGACCGAGCTCGAAGCGCTTGTCGTATTCCTCCATCAGCTTCTGCACCAAATGCGCGACCGGCTCCAGACCAACTGCACGGTATATCGCGCCGACCAGAGCGGCATTGACGTACAGGAATGTGTCAAGCATGTGGATGCGCGAGCGGATCGACTGCAGCAGCAAGCCGGTCAGCACCTCGGTGACATGGTGGCGCGGGTGCTTCTGGTACTGCTCCTCGATCTGCCCAATGATGCCTTCGATGTTCGACTCGCTCAGTCGGTTGAGCTGCCCCTGGAGCACCTTGCGAATCGCCGCTGTCCGCTCGTCCTCGTCGCTGGCTTGCCGCCTGCGAAGGCTGGGCGGAATGTATTTGGTCACGCTGGTCGGTTGCTTTGTCTCCTCGGGTTTTGTCTCCTCTTCAACATCAGACTCGGCCACTGTCAGACTCATCCACCTCAGACTCATCCACCTCATCCACGTCCTCCGAGTCATCTTCGTCGTCATCTGATAGATCGTCCATCTCTGCATCGGACAGACTCACATTAACATCGATCCCTTGGCTGCGGTACATCTCAGCAACATCGCTGTCCTCGTCGTCCTCATCCTCATCCACATCTGATCCAAAATTGTTGAGACCAAACATATCGTCGTCCTCATCCCCATCTAGGTCGCTGCCAATCGCGGCATCATCCCCAGAGTCATCGTCGAGGCTCTCTCCCTCTGATTCGGATTCGATCACTGGCTCAGATTCAGACCCGTCATCTTCAGCATCGCTCTTTGTAGGTTTCGGCGTTGCCTCAGGCTTCTTTTCGGCAGCAGCGACACGAATATCTTTCGATCCAAATTCAATGCCATCAAACAGCTCGCCCAGGCCCTCATTAAAGAATGCGTTCTCCAGCTTGCCGCCCTTCTTGATCCCAAGGTTGCGCTCCAGTCTGCGCAACTCGCGGTCCTCCAGATCATCGGCTGGATTGCCCTTGCTCTGGATCCCTGCCTCCTTGTCTACGTTCTCAATGAGATTCGAGTCCCTGAGCATCTCGTACAGGCCCTGGTTCTTCTTGGCAAACTTTGTAAGCTGCGCGCGATCATCGACCTTCTTTTTCTTCTCTTTCCTCTCTTGCTTTGCTACCGGCTTCTTCACAGGCTGTTCGGGCTTCTCGGGCGTGGCGAACCCACGGTTGCGCCTATGCGAGTCGTTCTTGCGCTGCTTCTTGTCTGTCCGTGCTTGCTTGCGTGCGAGCTTGCGGTTTTTGATCGTGGGTTTGTATTTTTTCGTGAACCGGCTGGTGTCCTCGTTTTTGCCCGGTGTGTCGTTGGAGAGCTTGTTTGCCAGCTGCTTCGGCAGCTCTGTGTTGCCCTGCTGCTGCTTGCGCTTCGGTGGCATTGTAAGAAAAGAAAGCAATTTAGCGAAGACAAGAGGTGTGGAATGCAGTCAGCAGAAGAAAAAAGCGCTGAAAAAAAAAAGCTACAAGGGCAAATCCAGTAATCTAATATGGTTTTCGCATGTACCTTGTAGCACGCCAGTGCCATCTCGGCAGGCACAGGCCACAGGCAGCGGCGGTGTGTTCTGTCACTGAGCAGAGTCACAGTGAACCGAGCCGCACTTGACTGCAGACTGCCAGTTGTGGGCTGGACCGTGCCGAGGATCTCTAGACAAGAGTCCATCCTGCGCTCACTCTGCATCTACTGTGGGCTCTGGCTGGCAATTGTATGCCTTTGAACAGTTCGCCTGAATGCTAATTATAGAGGGGCTTTGGGTAGAGATCGCCTTTATTTACTCGAAATCCTTGGTTCCACAATTAGTACTTGTCGTGGCACTGTCACCACGAGCTGTTTGTGGCTCCCTTTTACCCGGGTCGTATGTGAGAGAGCTAGTGAGAGAACTAGTGGGAGGCTAGATGCATCGCTTGGGCTGGGCCCTGTAGGGTCAGACTAGCCTTCTTCTGCTCTCTACCACCTTTCTGCATTTGCCCTTCAATACCGTTGCTACTCGTGTATCATGTCTTCAACACTATCCTCAAGGAAATGGCTGCTGATCGCGCTTACAGGGCTCACCATACTGACTGTCGTTGGCATCTTCCAAGCTGTATCTTACCTTGCTGACGGCTCTGCAGCCAAGGAGGTTGCTGGTGCGCGCGAGTGGATCCTGAATGGACTACGCGCAAATACATACAGCTTTAAGGCAGCAGCGAGCGCGCAGGCACTTTGACAGGTACCTGCAAGCAATCCACCAACGGATCCACAACGAGGATCTGTACTCGTACTGCCACCAGAGCAACTTTAACGACAAATTCATACGGTCGGCCGAGCGGCGCTACAGGAATCTAACCGACCCCTCAACAAACATGCGCGTCTTTATCGCTGTCAACCTGTATAATAGCGAAAAGATCTTGCCCAATATGGCCGCACAGCTCCTGTCTTTTGCCCAGCTGCTGGGCAACCATCGCGTTTTCATCTCGATGTATGAGAACGGATCTGGCGATTTGACCAAAGAGATTCTGCGTGAATTCAGCCCGACATTGGACGCATTAAATGTGCCGCACCGCATTGTGGTCGATGGCAATCCCCGACCCTCCTCGTTCCACCGGATCGAGTACATGGCGCAGATCCGAAACAAGCATTGGAGCCGCTCTACGAGCAGTCGCGGGAGTACGACCGGGTTGTGTTCCTGAACGATGTGTTCTTTTGCCCGTCCGACTTGATGGAGTTGGTTTATCAGGCGGAGACCCAAGGATGCACATTTGACGTGTGGCGAGGATTTTGAGAAGCGGTACGGGATGCTGCGGTTCTACGACACATGGGTGTCGCGCGACATCCAGGGCAACGCGTTCAACAACCAGTACCGCAGCATCGCCGATGACTACAATGCTGTCTCGGGCCAGGTCTTCAACCACCCGTTCCAGGTGCAGTGCTGCTGGAATGGCATTGCCGTGCTGGACGCAAGTGTGTTTGACGAAGGAATCCGATTCAGGCGTAGCAATGCAACAGAGTGCTCGGCGTCAGAGTGCTCGCTCTTGTGCAACGACATGTGGGCCAAGGGGTACAATCGCGCGGTAGTTGTCCCGCGGATCAAGGTCGCGTATGCAACTGATGCCAGAGACGAGCTCCGTCTGCCATACAACTTCCCGCGCGATGCCAAGTTGGGTGGGATGGTCCAGCATGAAGGTCGACTATGAAGCAGGTCCTAAGGAGGTGTACTGCCATCCCCTGAACGAGGTTGGTGCCATGGCAGCCCGACGGCCCAGCATCCATGGTCCCGCTCGGGTAGTCATGTGCCAATACATGTATGTCTGTGATGGCTGTGGCATGCGCACATACCCGGATTTGTCCAGCGCCGGCGGGTGACAAACGTGCTACTGCAGCCGTCAGCCGCTGGCTCGAAAGAATCCGGGGATGTGTGCAGCAAGGTGGGGGCGTGCCTAATCCGCCATGTCTCTGGGCACCCCCTCGCTGCAGCTCGGAACCGAGTCCACAATTGCACATGCTGCAGGTAGCTGGGCAACTCCCTTGAAACAAGGGGCTTGGCGATCAGCGGATCAGAATCAAGCGCCAATGCGAGACTTCAGGAAAGTTGAAACACTCCTGTTTGCTCTGCTTTTCACCCCTTGAAAAATTTTGCGGCCTTGAGCAGCGAGCCCTCGCCTACGACATCGCCTCCCCGGCCTTTTCCAGGCGTTGCACGTTTAATTTTCAGTCTCTCCCCTTTTCTCGCTATAAAGACCAGTTTGTCGTATTTTCTTGAATACCCTCACACCTTCTCTCATTACGGAAAGCGTACACATTTGACGGAAGGCATTGGTTTGGCGATTTTTATTCCAGCACCAATCCCTCAGCATAATTATTCATTGTCAGGCATTAAAAGTCTTACGCCCTTTTCCAGTTCTTTCCACAAAGAAACACTGCCCACATTAGTTCGAATTAAGGGAAACCCAGTCAGTAGCAGCAACAATGGAGTGGCGACCGGACCCCGTCAGTCTGAATGAGCTCATGCAGCTCCTGACTAACACACAATCCAACGACAACCAGGTCCAGCAGGAGAACAACAGGGTAAGCAGAACAGCATGAAGAACCAGCAAACATCAGTCTACACCAACCCTCCTCACCCGCAATGTATTTTTAGCTGACAAGAGGCATTGTTTCGCTCTCCCCCTGTAGAGGCTGAACGAGCTGAGAAAGGTTGACGACTACATCAACTACCTGCTCTATGTTCTTATCAACATGCAGGAGGCCACTGGGCCGGTGCGTGCAGTGGCAGGACTGCTGCTGAAGAACAATGTGCGCCAGGACTTTGACAAAATCCCGACCGATGTGCTCAGCTATGTCAAGATCCGGTCGCTGGAGGCAGTTGGCGACAATGACACGCTGGTGCGCCATACGCTGGGCACAGTGATTGCGACGATTGTAGCGCTGGGCCACATCTCGAGCTGGCCCGAGATTCTGCCGCGGCTGATGGCGCTGCTGGACTCTGACCAGTACACAGTGGTCGAGGGTGCGTGGGATATTCTGCGCAAGATTTGTGAAGAGTGCACGCGCGAGCTGGAGGAGCCGTTCGAGGACGGCACGCGCCCCCTCAACATCATGCTGCCCAAGTTCATGACGTTCTTCAGCTCCGGCCAGCCAGGTGCTGCGCGAGTATGCGATTTCAACGACCACGCTGTTTGTCAGCCAGCGGTCCGAGTCGATGCAGCCGCTGATCGACACGTTTGTTGTGGAGCTGTTCAAGCGTGCCAACGACGAGAACGCAGAGGTGCTCAAGGCCGTGTGCAAGGCCGTGGTTGCTCTGCTCGAGTCGCGGCCCGACAAGCTGGCGCCCGAGCTCGAGAACGTCGTCAACTACATGCTGCACACCACGCAGCACTCGGACCCGGACATCGCCATGGAGGCGTGCGAGTTCTGGCTTACGTTCTGCGAGCTGGATGGCATGGTCCAGAACCTGGAGCCGTATCTGGACAGGGTTATCCCGACGCTGATGCGCGGCATGCAGTACTCGGAGGAGGACCTGCTTATGCTCGACAACGATGACGATGACGCGGTTGTGCCCGACTCGGAGCAGGATATCAAGCCGCGCCATCACCGTGCTCGCATGCACGACCACCAAACCGAGGGCCAGGGAACATCCGGCCAACGAAGGCGATAACAGCGATGCGGAGGACGGCGACTATGAGTACGACAGCGACGATGACGACGACGTCTACGCCGAGTGGAACCTGCGCAAGTGCTCGGCCGCCAGTCTCGACGTTATGTCGACTGTATTTGGCGACCGCATCCTGCGTTTCGTGCTGCCTGTGCTGAACGATGAGCTGCGCAGCGACGACTGGCGTGTGCAGGAGGCTGGCATTCTGGCTCTGGGCGCTATTGCCGAGGGGTGCATGAGCGGCATGGAGGAGCACCTGGCCCACCTTATGCCGATGCTTGTTGGGTGGTTCCGCCACGAGAAGGCGCTGGTGCGCTCGATTGCGTGCTGGACTGCCAGCCGCTACGGGCGCTGGGCCATCTTTGGAGACCAGCCCAACACAATCACCAGCTACTTTGAGCCGCTGCTGAGCGGTCTGCTGGACGCCATGGTCGACAAGAACAAGCGCGTGCAGGAGGCGGCATGCAGTGCCTTTGCCACGGTCGAGGAGGAGGCTGGGCCGTACATGGCGCCCTATATCCACCCCGTGCTCGAGAAGCTGATGCTGGCATTCACACAGTACCAGCGCAAGAACCTGATCATCCTGTACGATGCGGTCGGCACGCTGGCCTGAGGCCGTCGGATCGGAGCTGAACCAGCAGAATTACATTGATATGCTGATGCCGCACCTGCTGACGCGGTGGGAGAGCGTGCAGACCGAGGACCAGCATATGTTCCCGCTGTTCGAGTGCCTGTCGGCGATAGCCCTGGCCCTTGGCCCCGGCTTCAAGCAGTTTGCTCCGTCTGTGTATGAGCGCTGCGTGCGGATCGTGGCCGACACGCTGCAGCTCTCGCAGCTGGCGTCGCAGGACCAGTCGATTGAAGCCCCCGACAAGGACCTGGTGATTGTTGCGCTTGATCTTATCAGCGCCATCATCCAGGCGCTGGGCAGCGACGCACAGATCCTGGTGGCCATCAACGACGGTGTCGTACTGCAGCTGGTCGGCCTGTGCATGATGGACCCGGTCACCGACGTGCGGCAATCGGCGTTTGCTCTGCTTGGCGACCTGGCCATGCACAGCTTCCCGCTGCTCCTGCCGCAGCTGAGCTCGATCATGCAGCAGCTTATCCCGCAGATCGACCGCAACTTCTCGCACATCAACGTGTGCAACAACGCTGCGTGGTCGGCTGGTGAGATTGCCCTGAAGGCTGGCAGCGAGATTATGGCCACGTATGTGCCGGAGCTAGGTGCCGCGCCTGACCCTGCTGCTCAACAACCCGGCTACCCCTGGGTACGCTGGCCGAGAATGCCGCCATCACCCTCGGCCGTCTGGGCGCCGTGTGCCCGCAGCAGCTGGCGCCCAGCCTTGGCGAGTTTGCTGAGCGCTGGTGCCTGGTGCTGACTAACGTCAGAGGACAACGAGGAGAAGGCGTCGGCGTTCCACGGCTTCATGTCGATGATTGGCGCCAACCCGGCTGGCATCTCGGCCGCCTTCCCGCAATTCTGCCAGGCTGCGCTCAACTGGCAGACACCCGAGCCGGCCCTGGAGGACATGTTCCTGCAGACCTTCTCTGGGCTGCGGCAGATGGCCGGCGAGTCGTGGGAGGCCAACATGGGCATGTTCGATCCGCGGATGCGCGAGCTGATCAGACAGCGGTTCCACGTCTAAGGCGGCTTCAGGCGATATGCCAGGCATGGGGAGGGCAGCAAGACTCTCCCTCGCAGATCAGCCCGTCATCCAGCAGTTGTTTCTTCTTTCTCTAGTCATAGCTTTTTTTTAAAACATAACTCTTGGTCAGATTTCAGCTACAGGTTACCCGCTGCTGGACTACATGTCGTCGAGGTCCACGTCCAGGCAGTCGAGCGCATCCACATCAGTGTCAGAGAGAACGTCAGGCATCGACCACTGCGACAATCGCCCGCCAACAACCGACTCGTCGTTGTATTCGTCCAGGCTGGCCGATGGCGGCGAGTCGGTGTAGTCCTTTTTCATAATCCGTACCACGGTCGTCCGCCATGGCCATCGTTGTGTTCCATCTGGAGGGGCTCCTCGGCAACTCCCATGCCTCTCTCAATGTCGTCAGCAGCATCCTCAGGGATATCCTCGACGGCTGAGGCCAGCCTCGGCGAGCTTGTTCATAAACACCTGTGCGGGAACCAGTCCACCAGCATCTGTGCGGCAATAGTCGATGATCCGTCGCCACAGCGAGTTGCTTTCAAGCAGCTTGCGGCATCCAAGAATCAAGCAATGCCTTCTTGCTCGGGACAGAGCGACGTTGATGCGGTTGGTGTTCGAAATGAAGCCAACCTTGTCTGTCCTGACGCACGAAATCACAATAACCTCTCGCTCCGATCCCTGGTACGCATCGACGGTGCTGACCTGCACGCCACTTTGCTTGCCCATGACGGCGACAAGCTGGTCGCGCAGCATGTCTGCCTGGGTCTTGTACAGCGCAATGACGCCGATAGACTCAGGCCTGACGCCGTTGGCAGCCATGCGACGCACCATGCGCACAGCCATGTCGATTTCGCCGCTATTAAAGAATGACTGCGACTTTCCCTGCTGCTTCTCCTGTCCAACAGTATCCAGGAACACCAGTGGCGGAATGCCGCCCAGTATTGCTGTGCGGTCTTCCGGTGCCACGCCATGCCGCAGCTGCCCCTTGTAGAACAGCTCGTTACAGAGCGCGCCGATGCGTGGGTGGCACCTGTACTGGGTTGCGAGGAACCGCGGGCTGTATCCCATCTGCACGAGCCTATCAAACAGCCCGCGACCTAAGCCTTTGGCTTCCGCCTCCTGTGTAGCACGCGTTGTCAGTGTTGGCGGTAGCTGGAGCGGGTCGCCCACCAGCACCAGTCTTTGACACTGTGCACTGGCCAGCGCGATCATGGCCATGGGCTCGACGATCTGGCACGCCTCGTCAAGAATCACCAGAGGGAAGCTGGCGCGGTGCATAGCTGCCGTGGCTGAAGACAAGCAGGTGGTGCCGACGACGAAGGCCTTGTCCAGCACATCGCTGGTTTTTTGCTGCCGTACTCTCTGGATCGCCGATTCGATTGCGTCGATTTCCTGCTCGTCCACGGCTGCCTCGAGCATGGTCTCGAGCTCCTTGATATCGTCGGATGCACTGGCCGATGTCCGGCACACGTACGGGAGAATCTGCTTGGAGATGCGACGGAGACTGCCGACGCGCAAAAACCCGTCGTACCCAATCTTGAGCAGAGCAGAGAGCATGTTGTCAACGGCGAAGTTTGTCATGGATGAGACAAGCACGCGCAGTCGCGGCGGCTTCCCTCTCAGGTCCTCAGGCTCGTCATCATAGAAGCTGGATTTGGAACCAGTGTTGTCAAATATCTCTGGGAACTCACTGGCAATAGCGTCCAAGCAGACGACGATGGCGCTGATGAGGAAACTTTTGCCAGTGCCGAACGGGCCGTGCACGATGGTGACCGGCGATGTGTCTTCGACTGGCAGGTATATGGACACAACAGACATGACGGACTGTGCGCAGAATCTCGTTCTGGTCGCTGTTGAGCCCTAGATCGAACTGCTTCTCGTCTAAGATCACTTCGATTCTAGCAAGAGTCTGCCCGACATCGACATCTTCGGATGGTTCCGCCAAGGGCTCGATCCCGGTTTGAAGTAGGTGTGGCAGAATCGGCAAGCTCTCTGGGATAAGCTTCTCCTCGACTGTATCGATCATGGACCAGTCTGATGCCGAATCCAGGCACCGGATCGCCACCACGCTCGGAGCTGCCTTGGGCTGGCGAGCAGCCTTTGGACCGTTGTCGGAGTTGAATATCCGGGCAGCGACCTTGGCATCCTCGTCTCCAACCAGCTTCAGCTCTAGGGTGTTGTTTTTTGAGGGGCCGAAGAACGCGCTGCGTGCCAGAAACGTGTCGCCAGCCAGAAACTCGTCGCTGGTCGAGATTGCCCACGTATCGTCTTTTGCATACCCGGCATAGTTTTCTCGGCGACTGAGTTCCAATACAACAGAGTCTCCTTTGCTGAAGCCGACTGATCCTTTGCTGAGCTGCACTTTGAATGCTGACGATTCCATGTATGGCTGGCGCACCGTACAGTTGTCAAAGTACAAAATGCCGACGCTTTTGCAGACCTGCGCCATGCTGCCAGCAAGTACACGCCTGTCGCTTGGATTTAGCATTGCTGAATGGGTTGGAGCGAGCAACCGATGCTGCGTTGTCGTGCCTTTCGCGTGCCATGAAAAAGTACCGGATTGCCAGGCCAGACAGCTCCGCCATCAGGTTCTCGTTCAGCATCGCCATGAACTGCTTCTGGTACTCGCTGCAGTCCTTGAACGACACTGATGCGACGAGCTGCCGCGATGGCCCGAAGTTGTAACCCTTAGACACCCCTACGTGCTGCAAGAGCTCACTGCGTCGTGGGAAGTGCAGATATTTTGGCGCTGTCGATTTGGGAGGGACAAACGTCTTTCGGACCAGCGAACTCGAGGGGAGACTTGGATCCGGCAGAACATGCTGTATACTGTCAACGTCTTTTGATGGAGTTTTCCTGTGGACTATCGGATGGCGTGCGCTGTTTAGCCGAGAATGTTTTTCTGACCTCCTCTCCAGTGCCTCGTGTCGACGCTTCAGCAACCCCGATAGCTGTATTCCATTCTGCAGCGATGACACTGCAGCTGTCAGTGCTGCCTCCTCGCCCTTCAGCGATTCAATCTGGATCAAGTACTGGCCATGATCGATTTCACCACCAACCTCAATCGTCTTTGACTTTGGGAAATGCGAGCTAGTTAGAGTCGTCCCAGAATCATCCCTCAGCACGATTCTGCTGCTGCTCGGGTTATGCGTGAGTGTTCCTTCGGCCCATGCCTTGACCTTCTTTATCTTTTGCGTCGTGTACAGAATCGAGTAAGTAGCTGTATCCTCTCTCTTGTCTTTGTTTGGCATTTGGCCAGCGACTTCTAGGTCCACGGTTTGTGGTGGCAATGCTGCAGGGCCGGTAGGTGTCTTCTTTCCTCATCGGCCTTATAAGACTGGGTATTTTCCGCCGAGCTCTGAGCGATCCAGATACAGCTGGCGCATTTGGCCGGTGCGATGCTCTCCGCCTGTGCTGTCCCACTGCTGTTGGCAGCATCATCACCTTCTCCGCCCTGCTCTTCTTCAAGAGTCAATAGGTACCGTCCTATGTCATACTCATTCGACAGCTCTATGGACTCGCGTGCGCGCAGCCGGTAGCTGGAGATCCGGTTGTTGTCGGACATCGTACAAGGCAATCTCGCGGTGCTCTTCGTCGTACTGCGCAGCACCTACCGATGGCAGAGGTAAACTTGGTAAGCTGAAAGGATCAAACCCGCTGTGTCGCGCACATCCAGCAGTTGCCCCTACCTTCCTGCCACGCCTTGACCTTTTTCTGCTTCTGGTGCGTGTACAGTGCAGTGAATTTGCGCATTTGCAACACTCCCTGATTCGAATAGAAAATACTTTTGTTAAAAAGAGAGCGAAAGGAGGCTACAAAAGAGGTTCCCTACGTGTTTACCACAGTGTGTTCATGCGCAGCAACACCGAGCCGATCGGTCCCATTTTCACTTCTGCGACTCGGCGAGCCACTTGTAAACAACACTGAAGTCCTTCTCAGCCATGTCGCCCTGGTTCGACAGATGGCGGTAGATGCTCTCCACCAGACCACCCAGCATCAGCGGCGTCTTGGAGTCCTTGGCTGCATTGGCCACCAGGCCCAGATCCTTGAGCATAAGCTTGGACTTGAATCCGCCATTGTATCCGTTGGTGCTGGGTGCATTAGGCAGCACATCCGGCACCGGGTTCGACGTATCCGACGACCAGCAGCGGCCCGACGACGTGTTGATAATTCCAGCCAGCACGCTGGGATCCAGGCCCAGGCGAACCCCAAGGTTCAGTGCCTCGGCCGTGCCCACCATGCTGATTGCCAGGAGCAAGTTGTTGCAGATCTTGGCCGCCTGTCCCGCGCCCAGATCGCCGCACCGGACCACATTCTTTCCCATGCGCTCCAAGTACACCTTGGCCGCGTCGTAGTCCTGCGCATTCTCGCTGCCCACCATGAACGTCAAGGTACCGGCCTTGGCGCCCATAATGCCGCCCGAGATCGGTGCGTCGACGGCGCGCGCTCCCAGCCCAATCAGCTGCCTCGATACGTCGATTGACACTGAGGTGTCGATGGTGCTCGAGTCAATGCACAGTGTGTTTTTGCGCAGACCGTCCCGCACGCCGTTGTTGCCAAGGTACACAGACCGCACGTGTGCAGACTCTGGCAGAACTGTGACGATAACCGACGCCTTGTCTGCAAGGTCTGCCGGCGACGACGCTGCCGTGGCATTGGCGTTCTCGTCCTGGAACTTGGCCACGGTGTCCTTTGTTCATATCGTAGACGACGAATGGCGATTGGCTCTTTGTGCACAGGTGCGTTGCCATGTTGTAGCCCATCTGGCCCAGCCCAATGAACCCGATAGTTGGGGCGCTTGAGGAGTACTGGCGGGCGAGGAGGGGACGGGCCAGGCGGGGCACCGGAGTGCGAAGAGTCGAGGAAAGCATTTTTGTCGAAAGGTTGTGTGGGAAAGCCGCTGGAGTGCGTGTGAAAGTGTGACAGCAGAGGAGAAGAGCAATGGCGGGAGAGGCGCATTGCAAAGCCAGTGCAGTAAGGGGTTGCTGCCAGCAGGTATTGTCAGTCACCTGCAAAGGTCTGCCGCCCGCCTTCGGTGCAGGCTGAGGCTGATGATGTGGGAACCTGGTGCATGCACTTCGGGGTTCATAGAGCGTACCCCTGCCAGTCCGGGGCCAGAGGGAGCTGGCCGCTTCAGCCTGAGCAACAGCGGGGAGTGATTTCTTCTCATGAGGCCCTGTTACTCGCACAAACCTCTCCTCCTTATCCGTGGGAACAGCAGAGCGGGTGGATTTTCCAGTCGGTCCATGCCGGAAATGCCCCACTGCCGCATGTTCCTGGGAACTGGATTGCATTACACGGGCCAGAGTCAGACTGGGCAGATTTAGATATTTATTTGGCCGCTGCTGCAGACAGCGCCTGGCTGATAACTTGCTCGATCGGAACTGGCTCAACCTCGGAGAACCTGCTGTTGTCCAGCGCAAACTCGCCCCAGTCAGAGCGGGTGTGTCCATTTGCAATGAGCAGACGGAGTCGGTCGCGCAGGGTCATCCACCCGCCAGTCTTCTTCACATCCTCGGCAATCATCTCCTCGATGGGCTCTGGGGGGACATAGGTCACAGTGAACTTTCGATCCGATACCTTCTCCACCAGCCCCACCCAGTCATTGAATGACAGCGTGTGGGATGCAATGCGCACCGTCTGGTTATCAAACTCGCCTAGGCGACACAGCACAGCAACTGTGTATCTGGCGATGTCCTGGCGTGACGTGAACGAGCTTGTGATGGTGCCGTCGCCAGGGATCTCCACAGTGTGGTTCTCCAAGTCCCACTTGTACATGGGCATCAGGAACCAGTCCGCAAAGCACCCTGTCACAATATATGTATACTTTAGCGCCTGATGCTTCGAGCGCCCGTCTAACAACACGCTTCGGCGCGTAAAGTGCCACAACCTGTTTGTTGGCGGGCTTGTCAAAATCCGCACCAAACTCTGACGGCAAAAAATACTCGACTTTGGCCTTTTCAGCCGCTGAAATAAGACGCAGCTGGTCGCTGATGCCACCATAGTCCGACGATTGAAAGTACGGCAGTGTGGTCGGCAAGCGCGTCGGCTAGGTCGTCATCGCTCTTGTAATCGACGCCGCGGATGGTGAATTGCGGGTACTCGGCAAATCGGGACCGGGTGGATTCCTCTCCTTCCTTACGTGTGAGGACTGTCACCGAAAGCTTGCTGCTACATTTCAAAAACTCGTCGACGAAAAACCTGCCCAAGGCGCCAGTAACCCCGGCCACAGCTACTTTCTTGGTGATTGGCATGGCCACGATAGACGACGGATAAGTACTGCTAGAAGTGCGGTTCCAAGGGAGGCAAAGAGCGCATGCTTCGTTGAGAGCTCATCAGTTCACAAAATGCGCGGACGTAGTCTAGACAGTATCCGCTTCTCATACTAGACCATTGCCGCTGGGCGCCACATTCCCATCCTACATCTGTAACATACATTGTCCTTTTATACGTGAATGGCGCCGACATGACAAGCTTTGTTTTATTGGAACATGCCTCATAAAAATATACTAAATAGGCTAGGGCTTTGCTCTCCGAAGCTTTCCTAAGAGGTTGATATGGTGCCGTGTTTCTTCTAGTTTACTGCGGTCCACAAATGTTTCTCTTGTAACACTCACATCCGACACTCGCCATATATCATGCCTGAATGCACGGAACCTCTGAACCAACGGGCACAATGCCATTATAATGACAGCCATTTTACTGGCAGCCTGAAGCGGGTTATCAGCATGAATGTGCCCGTCGAATTGGAAGAGACGGATAGAGAGTGGAAAGTACTGGCAGTATAAGCTCATCCATGAAGTCCATATCGGCATAGAGGAGATCCAGATGCTCAAATATGTACTGCTGCAAATTTCTGAGAGGATGTCTGGCATCTGGGAGTTGGCTCTCTCGCGTGTCCTATAATGCTGTCCAGAGTTGACATGTTTCTTAGCGGATCCGTTATCGACCGCCACATACCTAGAAGCCCGCTGACCCTTCTAGTGTTGATGCGCAACTCGTCAGTTTCTGCAACCAAAATGGCCATCCGCTTAAGGTTTGGAAGATTGTGAATCAGCTGCAGCGTTTGGCGGATAGTGAGCTTGATGTTTGGTGTGTCAAGGAGCATGATATGTTGCCCAAAGCCGTCGTCTAAGAGTCCCTGTGGGTCTACCGAGATCGGGAAGCCGTAGCATTTTATGATGCTCACTTTGGTGCTAGAGTGGAACAGAGACTTGATCTCTTCAAACGACCCGAGGTATCGTCCATACGATGAGATGATTGCGTGAATAAATCTCAGCTCCTTGAAATAGCCGGGACTGAACACACCGTATGGCTCCAGGACTGGTGGTGTTCTGCTGAGACAGATCAATGTAGAGGTGCTGTAGCGTGGCTTGGACTTCCTCGAAAAATAATGTCGTTGCCAAACGGATATATGTCGCCGAGTACGAGTTTTTCAAGGGATGGGAATGGCGTACCAGCCTGGAGAGTCGAGTTGCTATAGGGTCCTCTCGATCCAATTGCCTTTCGAGGCTCATATGCAATGACCGTACTTGAGGATATACAATCGGAGCGCCATTGTCCGAGCAGACCACCTTGGTGAATATTCGCTGGTCCAGGCTAGATATTTTGAGGTCCTTTAGAGTAAAAGCGCTTTGGCGAATGATTTCCACAGCCGATGATTCGATAACAACGTGCTCCAATACCAGCGTACTCAAGGCACGGACACTGAAGGGAGAGTTGGCCAGAACTGGCTGAGTAAATAGCCCGGCAGTTAGGCACTGCACAAACAGCCTATTGGCATGCTTCCCGAAGAACTCGAAGCTTTGCACAATGCAGCGGTGAGCATTAGGAAACAGTCTGCTGATTTCAGCACAGAAGGTCTGAGCGTGCAAGATCTCATCGAGATGCGGGTCCATGTGCTCTGCCAATTCATCGTTGAAATCAAAATGAATGCTGGTGATGCTGGTGAATACAATGCCTTTGGACGGAGCAGACCTGAGAACCTCAGTGGCACAGGCCGCTCAACACATCTCGGCTCTTCCAGTGAAGTGCTATAGTTTTTGCCCGAGATATATTGCCAGAGCTGAGTGCAGTAGTCAAGGACTGTGGTGTCGACAGGTCATCAAGTATAGCTGGGCAGCACCCGATGCATCCACCATCATTGCACCACCAGATATGCTGGTACATCCGATTCAGTGTTGTGTTTCTCCACCACGAGCATACGCCAAGTAGTTTAACGACTTCTCGGAACGGGTAGCGCCTAATATCTCTGAATAGCACCCTGTTCACAGAAGTGTTCTCCAGATAGGTGATGACTCCATCAAGGATAACTGTCGGTAGGGTTTGAGCAGGAGAGGCCATAGGATTAAAATAAACGCTGTAAGAAACAAGGTGGAGAGAGGAGGGAAGGCACTTGTTTGTTTGAGCTCCTTATGTAATGCCTCTTACCAAAAACAAAATCATGAAGTGTAGATCCTGATGCCAAAAATAGTACTGCAGCTGCCGATATGACTCGTGTCATGATCTTAGTAGCTGCCTAAGAGATTGGCTATACGTGGAACATAGACTTGCCAAGTACTGGGTGGAGGTATCATTGGTATGCGCGTTATCAAAGTTTTCCATTTATTAGTCCATACTCTATGCTAATGTATTGAGAGATCCAAAAGCTGAAGATGAGAGATAAGTGAAATGTACTGGTCGCTTTTGTCAATATCTAATCTCTCAATGAACCTATCCCCATGATAAACTGATGGAAATCCCGAGCCGTCTACCACCTTGTTGGTCCGTATGCGCCTGAGTGTCGGGCACAGTATGAAGAGTACCACTGGCACCTTGCAGCATGGCCACAACCCATCCGTATATCCACTCACATCGAAAAGTATAAGTGTTGTGGAGAGCGGATAGTACTGCCTAAAGAGGTCCTCGATGAAATCTATGTCCGTGCAGATTGGGTTCAAATGGTCGAAGAGGTACTCTGTCAAATAGCCGTTTCGGTGAAAAGGGCGCTCATAGCTGGCATCGTATGAGTCGTAGCTGAGATGGCTCATATTGTCGTCAAGGTCGCTATCTTCTGGTTCAGGTTCAGGTTCAGGTTCAGGTTCTAGTTTAGTAGCATCTGTGCTCTGCTCACGGCGCCGCTTTTCCCAGATAAGTCTACATTCACCATAGCAGTAATTGTGGAATCGGTCTGAGCCCCTCAACTCGTCGGTTAGTTCGATATCCGTCCCTAGCTGCCTCAAGCAAGGGCAGGTGCTTGATGAGCTGCAGTGTCTCTCGAAGAGTGAATCGGATATCAGCCAATGTAAGGAGTGTGATATTCTGTCCAAAATGGCCTATCGACGTACCCAGCGATCCAAATGAGATGCTGGCACCGTAATACTCGATAATCTGTGCGTTGGTACTAAAGAGGAGGGCTTTCATAGCAGAAATCCGGGTCTCAGCATTGCCATAGCCAAAGTTCAGCACCTTGACACACCTCAGTGCTGGGAAACGCCCTAATGCGTGTGTGCCATATGAGTTAAAAATCTGTACAAACTCAGAGTAGAGGGATATGTGAAGATATTCCAGCGTGAGCTCGTTGCCTCGGAAGATAATGTCGGTGCTAGATGGATAGTTGCCGGTGCATACGAATTTCCTGAGAGATGGAAACGAGGCTACGCCAGGAGAGTTAGCACGGCTATCCACATCGAGGTCATATCGAGATGAAACCGAGAAATTGAGTGACCTCATACGAGGATAAACGATTGGTGTGCCCCTATCCGTGAAAATGATCTTGGTGAATATATGAGATTTCACATTCCCGACTTCTAGATCTTCTAGCGTGGTAGCGCTGCGACGGATGAGTTCAATTGCTGATGGGTTGACGGTTGTGCCACCAATGGACAGCCTGCGCATATTCGCTGCAATTTCGGGGAGGCGGATATGATAGCTGTGATAAGGCTCATAGGTAGCGATAGAAGTGGAGTTGGTAACAAGTCCCTGAACAAGAGTGCGGAGAAATGGGTTAGGGTCAACAAGGAGAAAGACGCCAAACTGAGAGAATATGCGGTTGGTTGCATTAGGGAACATCCGGTTCACCCCGTCACAGAATCCCTGGGCATGGGTTGACACATCCAATCGAGCGGGGTCCCAGCCTTTTGACCAATAACAAGTGAAGTTGAATTCAATAGTTGAAACGCGGGAGAGCACCAGCTTGCCAAAAGGTGCTTCTTTGAGAATTTTAGCTAAAGAGCCATACACAATTGCAGAGCTTTCAAAATGAAGCGCCACTCTTCTAATACGAGAGCTGTTGTGTGTTGCTAAGGCGCCAGGCAGTCCTCTAGGTGTCCAATGTCTGTCACTTTTAGACAGATAGCAGCATTCTGTTTGGCTGTAACTGCACCACCTGATATCTCGGTATATCCTATCCAAAGCTGCGTTCCTCCATGCAGAGCACACTCTGAGCAGTAGCGCTGTGGTGAAAAATATATAAGGCTTTTTGCCGGCGTAGAAGATTCCTAGTTGAGTAACTAGATTCAACCGTATATTCGACAATCTGTTCAAGGATGAGAGCAGGGAGAGACTGGGCAAGTGATGACATGGTAGAGAAATACGTGCTGGTGAGTAAAGCGAAAGAAATTCAGTGAAGAGGAGGCAAAAAGGGTATCTGGCCATCCTTTTTAAACCAAGTGGTAGGCATGTCAGCAATGTAGTCGAAGCCATGTCAAATGTCGATTGCAGCCAGAACTCGGGTTCTATTGGAAAATTGCAGACAATCCAGAATCACAAATAACACCAGCTCTGTCTACTAGCTGCGGCCAGCAATAAAAAACAACTGTTTTTGCATATCTCATGTTTTGAACGACCAATTCTCCGTATCAGTCTAGAAGGCAGGCACGTGTAAGTACGCACAGCCGCAATGGGTAATTTTTTCTATGGCACCTTCAGCACCTACCTTTTATAAGAGCACAGCCATCTGCGAGAGTGCGGCTTTCAAGATATATTTCTACTATGCAGGCACATTTAAAAGATCGCAAGAATAAGGCTGCGCTCTCCAGATAGAAACGTGTAGCTCGTCTTGAGACTTGACCGGGGATTCAGAGCTGAGCAATGCGGCCAAATGATGCTACGGGTTCAGAAACGGCTGTTAGTGATATCTATCTTGCTTTAAATGTGGACCAGTGTCAGAACATACCTTTAGTTGGATCTCCTTTTCAAATGCTTCGACCATTTCCTTCAAGCCGTTGTGGTTTCCGTCCGCAGTGTGGTCCAAGAGCGCGTACATGTTGTCTAGGCATGCCTCGACTAGAAGCATCAGCATCAGTTAGTAACTGAGGATCATAGAGTTGTAAACGGTTAATTTAGCAGCTACCTACACTTTTCAGCATATCCCTGGAGCTCGCCTAAGGCATACTTGATCTACATTAGTTGCAAACACTGTATGCGGGTTACCCCAGCGTTGATATCAGTTGGGGATGCCTTACCTCGCCGGTGAGACGCCTCCAAACATTCAAGGCTCTCGGTCTGGATCGCAGCCCACTGCTTCTTTCTACATTTACGCCAGTACTTAGTATAAACACCATGGCTCAAAGAAATTAAATTACGTGTACTTACAATTCGTCCATTGCTTGTTGGCTATGATGTGTGGAAGGTTTAGCGAGTGTATGCGTAGTTGTGTTTTTGCCGAATCACGACAGTCGTGAGAATTGGTACACAAGAAATCGGGATGATAGGTTGTGGCACATATCTGGATATCATATGCTGAAGAATAAAAAAAGCGTCAGGACCACCCGAGCAGCGAATCTGTGACAGCACTTGCAAAGACTGGAGCACCCTTTCTCGACAAGCTCAAGGATTGAGCGATGTTGTTAATGCAATGACATACCCTTAATCGATAGAGCCATATCCCAAAACTGGTGCAACAGCAAATTACGATTGATTCAATTTCGAAATTCGCGGCGCCATTTGCAACTTGTCAGCGCGCAACAGCTTTCTTTCCACAAGTCATTATTTTCCACACCATGGACAGCGTTATCGAGCAGGAGCGGCAAGCACATGAGGATATTGAGCGACTTGAGCAGGCCTGTTGTCGACCTTATGATGCAGGACCTGTCGAAGCACAAATACAAGCTTCTGCGCGAACACAAAATCAACGACCTGCTTGACCAAATACAGTCACGCAGCAAACTTATCCAGCGTATCGGCGCCGACGACTCTGGCCTGCGCAAGCGCGAGGCAGATGGAATCGCCGACAACAAGTTTAACGAGTTTTACGCGCGGCTTGCCGACGTGCGCGACTTCCACCGGCGCAACCCTGACACAGCCGTGGTGCCACCAGAAATTGAGTACATGGCATATAGACATAACCCGGAGGAGGTGGAGGAGCAGGAGTTGGCACGGCGGGAGCGGGTGCAGGCAGCTATGGACGCCGAAGGCGATAGCGCGCCGGTGCTCAGTGAGCAGGACCTGGAGGCTGTGGATCAGCAGACATTTGTGGGTCCGCAGGATATGGAGAAGCTGGATACTATGTTTTCGGGTGAGGAGAGGATGGGCCGGTATGTAGATCTGAACGAGCCAGTATGAGCTGTTTGTGAACCTGAAGGGCGTCGCACGGATCACAGTATCTGGAGTACCTGGACGAGTTTTCCAAATTCGAGGCGATCGACCGCAAGAACAAGGCGCACAAGGACTACGACCAGTACCTAGCTTGCCTGCAGTCATACTTTGAAGGGTATGTGGGCCGTGCAATGCCGCTGTTTGACCTGCCCAATGTGCAAAAAGAAGCGCAGGAGCAGTTTGAAGCGGATTGGCGCGACCAGAAGGTGGCTGGATGGATGACAAGCATTGACCAAGAATCGGTGCTGTTCTGCACGGCGTGCAAGAAGCAGTTTGAGAAGGACACGACCTTCAGGGCGCATATGAACAGTCGCAAGCACCAAAAGGTTGTGGCTCGACTCGAGAACGAGCAGGGCGGGGTCGACAGGGTGGCAGCTGAAAAGGCTCTGCAGCAGGAGATTGCGCAGAAGCAGGCGCGCGACCGCAAGACGGCCTTTACAGAGTATCTGATCCAGACATATGCGCGTATGTTTGCCGACCGGCTACGCGATACACGCGCCAACGTGTCGCGGCGACAGGCGCTGACCGACGAAGAGCGGCAGAACGAGATGGACGCGGAGGAGCCGGAGTTTGTGCACCACGACGACACAAAAGACGAGCAGGTGTACAATCCGCTGAATCTGCCCCTGGGGTGGGACGGCAAGCCGATTCCGTACTGGCTGTACAAGCTGCACGGTCTAGGCGTCAAGTTTGACTGCGAGGTGTGCGGCAACATCACGTACCGGGGACGCAAGGCCTATGAGCGGCATTTCCAAGAGACGCGCCATGCGACAAACATGCGGAGGCTAGGGATTCCCAATACTCGCCAGTTCCACGGCGTGGCAAAGATCGATGAGGCCTTGGCGCTGTGGGAGAGGGTGCAAAAGGAAAAGAAGGACGAGGTGGCAAATGTCGATACGTTTGAGGAGTTTGAGGATAGCGAGGGCAACGTGTTCAACAAGAAGACGTACATTGATCTGAAGCGCCAGGGCTTGATCTAAATCTCTTTTAGCTTCGAACATGTGGAGCCATGTCGGCTACATGCTACCTCCAAAATGCCCAATCTTGTGCACATGAAATCCAATATCACTGCTGATACATGTAGTGGGCTGGCAGCCTGACCTTTGGCAGATGCTATATCCATAGGAATCCCCACAATAACGAGTAAATGCAATCGCTGCTGGGGGAGGCCGACTCCATAGCCTCAGCGCCCAAGCAAGGGTCTCCTGGCCTTGATCCCCCTTTCCCTTCATCATCACGCACACGAAAATAGCTATGGTGGCCGAACTCTTGCAAGACGACATGGACTTTACGCCCAAATGCCATGCAGCGCTAAACGAAATATTCGCCCGCTACGACCTCGACAAGGATGGCGCTCTGAACTCTGACGAGCTCACGGCCTTTGCGCTATTCACCAACGGCGAGCCCTTCAGCGAGGCGGACCTGAAGGACATTCGCGAGAACCTCGAGTGCACGGAAAATGGCGATCTGCTGCGCGAAGGATTCGTTCA
Organism: Linderina pennispora; assembly: GCF_002104995.1. Classification (NCBI taxonomy): domain Eukaryota; kingdom Fungi; phylum Kickxellomycota; class Kickxellomycetes; order Kickxellales; family Kickxellaceae; genus Linderina; species Linderina pennispora. The sequence goes on along the minus strand of NW_024468250.1, from coordinate 286,804 downwards.
GCTCTATAACCTGCAGACGAACGCCGGCGACGAGGAGGAGACGTGGAAGGACTTGAGAAAGCACGGGTACGACGATAATCTCGATCTCTGTGAACAAATAGCTTTTTGGGAAAATGTACAGCAGGAGCGAACGGACAAGCAATCCATAGTCGACTCTTTCAAGTGAAAGGGATAGTGCCGATTATATCTGCTGAGGTTGCTCTAGCAACACAGTTCATGTCCCATGCCCGATTCAGGTGCAATCCGGCACAGCAGTAGAGAACTGCAACTTGCACAAAGTTCTAATAAAGAACCAGGAAAAACCGAACCCCAAAAATCGGGTGCTTTGTACATGTCGCGACTGCGGGGGACCAGGTCCGTTGCTATGGGACGATCCCCCCGAGCCATTACCGCACAGGGATCTCTGCATCCAAATGGAGCTGTTGAAATGGAGCTGTTGAAATGGAGCTGTTGAAATGGAAGCTAAACAAAAATGGACAACATTTAAAGACTAAGAAGGAAGCAGATATGGAGAAGATATTAAAGGAAAAGGAAAGAAGCCCCACTGCCCCTTAGATACACACATCGGCGCTGACGGCCCTGACCGCATTCGCCAGGTCCTGGGCCTTGTTGCGCAGCTCGTCAAAGTAAATCTGCGAGTCCTGGGCCACATGGCGCTTGCGCAGATGGTCTGCCCGGCGCCTCTCCTCGGCCTCCACCATGCGCTCAAAGTTGTGCTGCAGCTGCCACACAAACGGCCGGATCGCCCGCGACGCCTCGGTGTACAGGCGCTCGGCGTGATGGTCGACGAAAGCCCTCGTCCTTGAGCATCAGGGCGACGCGTGCAGAGAGCTTGCGCCGGACTGTCGCGTCCATGTCGGACACCATGTAAAAGACAGAGCTGACGCCCACCAGCATGGCCGCGGACACCATGAGGCGACGCGCAGTCGTCGGGCCAATGGACGATGACAACCGCATTAGCGTCAGCAGGTTACTGGCCATCGACCGGCTGGCGAAGAGAGCCATTGACGCCGAAGCCGACAGCGAGGTCAGAGTGCCCCAGTTGTGGCTCAGGTCCAGGTCGACAAAGTCGCCCAGCTCCAGCTGCACCGTGTCCAGGGCATTGGAGATGCTGCCGATTGAAGCCAGCTGGCTGGCGGTGATGCTTGAGGCCATGCCGTCGTCCCACAGCCCGTCGCTGCCACCAGACGGCAAAGCCAGCGCGCCGCTGCTGCTGTCGGACGGCGCCAGGGGCTCCAGAGCACGGCGGTGCTGCTCGATCTGGGCCAGGTCGTTGACGAGCCTGCTGGATGGTGAAGCTGGTGAAGCGGTCGCACTCCTTGACCTCATGCTCGAGATGGTGCACGATGGCCAGCAGCACATCCTCGGCATACTTCCACAGCGAGAGCAGGCCGGGCCAGCTGACCTTCTCAGGCGACATCCTCCAGATGCGTGGCGGTGTTAGTGAGATGCGTGGTGGTGTGCTCACGCACCTCCTTGCAGCTGTCGTCCAGGATTGACTCGGACATGCGCGAGTTCTCGGTGCGCTCAGTCAGAAGAGTCTCGTACTTGGGCATGCTCTCGCGCAGAATGGCGTTGATCTCCTGGATGCGCTTGGTGGCAGAGGCCACGTTCTCGGCTGCCAGATACTGCACGTCGTAGAGGACGTTCATGGCATAGCGCTGGGCAGGGGCCAGCTTTGACTTGAAGCGCTGCTCAAGTGTGAACGAGCGCAGGCTCTCTTCCATGCGCGCAAACGGCTCGGGCAGCTGGGCACTGCCGCTAGCCTCGGCAGGCTAGCAGATCGCGAGCGCTGACAAAATGCACCAGGTCCTGGCGCTCCTCGTATGTCAGCGGCGACAGATCCTTGATCTGGTCCAGGATCATGCGCTCGCAGCGGTCCTTGCGGCGGATGGCATCAAAGCGGTTGACAACAATAAAGATGTGGGCCTTCTCGTTGCCCGCGTTCAGCAGAAAGTCTTGGCCCGACAGCGTAAAGTGGTTCTCCGCATTGACCACAAACACAACCACATCGATCTCCTCTTGGCGCGCAAACAACTGCGTTGTCTTGAGCGAATCGCGGTTGAGTCCCGGGGAGTCAATCAGCGACACGTCCACAACGCCGTTGTGCAACAAACTCTCCTTGTCACTGCGCTTGTCCTGCGAATAGATTTTCAGCTGCTGGTATTGCTCCTCGTTATCCATAACGATATCCTCGAGATCGCCCATGCTTACGGTAACGTACGTCGATGGGTCCGCGTGGTCGTACTTGGCAATATCAGGCACTGCATGGATCTCCTCGCAGCCCCCATTCTGTGACGCATCAACGACCTCGCAGAACAACATCGTGCACGGCTGCTGGTCGAACGGCAGGATCTCGCGACGCAGAAGCGCATTGACCAGTGTGCTCTTTCCTGCATTTAGGTCACCCGTGACCAGAATCTTCGACGACTTGTCGGTGACACGGGCAATCAGCTTATCGATATGCACCTCGCACTGCGACAGGCGCTCGTCGAATAACCGCGAAATGCTCGATTCCTCCAGCGAGCCCATCACATCCGAGTCGGCGTGGTACGAAAGACGCAGGTCCAGCCGCAAAACACTGAGGTCGTTAGGGTCCAGAAGGCGCTCTGGCTGCAAATCATCGTCGCTGCTGGTCATCCGGCTGCTGAACGCGCTCGAGTCCTCAGTGGTCATGGCGCGGCGCATCGGTGAAGGCGCCAAGCCAGAGTCGGTCGACATTGAGTGGCTGATGGAGTTGGAGCGACGCAGACCGGAGGGCATGCCCATGCCGCTCTGAGCCTCGGCTGCCCGTGCTATCTTGGCCAGGGGGTAGTGCACTGGCCACTTTGTCCTGTTGTAGTCACGAATGCTGTCGAGCAGATTCTTAGTGCCCAGTAAATGCGAGTGCAGGCGCCGGCACTTGTCAGCAAACACACGCTGCTGGTAGTCCTGCTCCTGGGCGCTCATAGAAGCCATGCTGTGAATTTCTGATAATATAGGCTGTGCGGAAGCAAGGTAGTTAAATTGGAGACCGCTTTTTTGGTTTGGAAGAAAAATAATTACAAAGACAATTTCAGAGAACTGCCAACAGCGGAGGGAAAGAAGAGAAAAATTGTTTTGGGGGAACGGAAAAACATTCCGCCTCAGTCGATATCTGGGCGATAATGCGAGCTGCCTTCGGCGAGCTGCTTTCGGCGAACCGCCTGCTGCGAGCCGACAGTCAACGGTCTTTGGCACGTTCGTCACCAGAGCCTGTTGGTGTCTGGCAAGCATTTTCGACACCACCGAACTAGTAGAAAAGCGCCATATCACTCTATCTCTTGTCCCTCCCCCAAATGCAACTGTAATTGGAGCGCGCATTACCCACTCAACTTTAGCCAGGCAATACCCGCAGCCGCAGCAGCAGCAACTAGCAATGGACGTCACCCGCGAAAACTTCAGAGGAGCACTGCGCGAGCTTTCCGCAGCGGTCACGACCTGCGACTTTGTCGCGATTGACATGGAGATGACAGGCCTGTACCCAGACAGCCAAAGCAAGCCGTTCCGTATGGACACCAAGGATGAGCGCTACCAGAAGCTAAAGAAGAGCGTCGAGATGTTCGGCGTGGTCCAGGTAGGAATCTGCCTGTTTACGTGGATCGACTGCGCATCAGAGGACAGCGATGGCGGCAGCCAGGGGAGCGGTGGGTACTACGAAGCACGGCCGTTCAACTTCAATGTGTTCCCGTGCACCAACGTCAGCGGGATTCCAGTGAGTACACACTTCAGCTGCCAGAACACGGCGTTCGAGTTTCTGGCCAAAAACTCGTTTGATTTCAACAAGTGGGTGCATCAAGGCATCATGTACCTGCGCGGCGACGATATTGCGCGCGTGCGCAAGGAGAAGCTGGACCAGATCAACAACAAGCAGACCATGACGATCATCGATGAGCAGGGCCAGCAGTTTATGGCCGAGTTCGAGCAGACGCTGAAAGGAGTTTGTAAACTCGAATAAGAAGACACTTGAGGTTCGATACGAGCAACTCGTACCAGAAGCGGCTGGATATACGGGGCAGTGGGGCAACACGATAACCTGAGCACGCGCAGCAACCACCGTTCAATTGAGATCAGCAAGGTGACGAAGAAGGACATGGCGCGTATGCAGGGCCGCCAGATCGAGGCGCTGAACCGCCGCATCAGCAGCGCCCGGGGATTCTGCGAGATCATCGACAAGCTGTCGGCGGCGCGCAAGCCGGTTATTGGCCACAACATGCCGCTGGATATCCTGCACATGTTCTCAAAGTTCCACAAGCAGCTGCCTGACACGCGCGCCGAGTTTGAGAAAGAGCTGGGCAAGTTCATGCCAGTGCTCATTGACACAAAGTACATAATCGAGTCGACGCCAGCCATCAAAGCCAAGTATGAGACATCGAATCTTGACGAGATTGCGCCAAAGCTGGAAAGAGAGTCCAGGTCGCAGGGCCTGATTCGTAACCACCCGCGGTTCACGCGTGACATGTCGGGCAGCCTGCATGAGGCTGGATGTGATGCGTATTTGACCGGGTCGACTTTCATCCGCCTGCTCAAGCCTGAGGGCAGCCTGAACTTGCCTACAGGAAGGGACAGCGTGACGCACACCAGCGAACTGGTCATGTACCACTACATCAACAAGCTGTACATGGTCAGCCCGGGCGATATTTGCTGGACGATCGCCGGCGAGCCGAAGGCAAAGGGTGACTCCGCCGCCGACCTCTGCCGCTGTGCACAGTAGCAAAAAGCGCCCTATTGCTAATGACTCGTCATCAGGCAATGTGGACAACGACGGCGATAGCGACGCCGGCGATCGCAGCAGCCCCGAACTGGCGGTGCGCTGAAAATGCCCAAGAATGCGCGGTCTGGGCTTGGAGCCGCAGCTGAGGCTAGCTGGATCTGTGGTGCCGGAGGGAGCAGGTCCTGCCAAGCTGTCACCTTTACCCATTCAAGCGGCAGGCTCCCTCAGCGCAAATCGCTCTCCAATGCCCCCGTGCTCTGGGAAAGGCGGGCAGAGAATCCCAAAGGGCTGATTTCGAATCAGCAGCTGGAAGAGTTGGCGCTGGGCTACGGCTATTGGCTGCACGAGCTTTTAATTCCAGCCAGCGCACGCATCGGCGCCTCTAAACCCCTCTGCTGTTGCTGCTGTTGTGGCCATTCCAATCGTCTTTCGGCTTTCTCTCCCGCTGCATAATTTTACTTTTTTGTTTCGAATTTTATTCAGATGTTTGGCTCCCTGACGAAAATCGCGCTTGGCGCCCTGTCAATTCTGTCGGTAGCACCTTCGGCGTTTGCCGATGACTACATTGAGACTGATGTGCTGTACCTGCGGTCGTTCACGCTCGAGGCGCCGTACATTGACGAGGGGTTCCAAATCCGCAACTACGACTTTGGCGGCGACGCGATAGTCAACAGCATGGGCAACATCCGGCTGACGCCTGACCTTTCCTCGCGGCAGGGCTGGCTGTGGAGCACGACGACGCTTCCCAACGACTACTGGAAGGTGGAGTTTGATTTCAAGATTGGCGGCAAGGGCGGCTACCTGTATGGCGACGGCATGGGGTTCTTTGTGACGAAGGACCGGGCGACAGCAGGCCCGGTGTTTGGCAACAAGGACTACTTCAACGGGCTTGGCGTGTTCTTCGACACGTACCCGAACGGCAAGCACGATTTCTCGGTACCGTTCATCATGGGGATGATTGGAGACGGCAAGACGGCGTACGATAACGCACATGACGGCGACGCGAACCGCAAGGGCATGTGCGAGGCGTACTTCCGCAACCTCAAGGATTCATCCAAGGCTCAGGTGACGTACCTGAAGGGCCAGTTCCTGAACGTGCAGATCCAGCTGCAGCCGCACGACAAGTGGATCAACTGCTTCACGATCTCGGGTGTGACGCTGCCGGAGGACTCGTATCTGGGATTCTCGGCGCTGACCGGCGATATCAGCGACAACCACGATCTGATCTCGGTGCGCGCCGAGACCCTGCGTCCAGAGGCCCTCAAGAACTACAACCATATTCCGAATGTGCAGCTGCCCGAGATGCAGAAGGTCAAGGGCTCGTCGTTTGTGGGCACCTTCTTCAAGCTGGTGCTTGTCGGTGGTGTCCTGGGCGGTGCATTCTTTGCGTACAAGAAGTACTCGGCCGAGAGCGCCAAGCGGTTCTAAAGGAGGGGGTTTTCTTTCCATCTTTTTCATCATTTAAAACAAAACGTCAATATCTAGTTTTCCAGTACCGCGCGGTAGCGGATCCGTCCGCTGTCAACGCGCTCCAAAGCCTGGTTGATCTCGGACATCGGGAACCGCTCGATAACCGGCCGGATGTTGTGCCGGGCCGCAAACTCCAGCGTCTCCTTGACGATATTGACGCCGCCAATCAGTGAGCCAGTGATTGCGACTTGGCTATGGATGAACTCTGATGGCGTGAAGCTCATCTTGCCTGGCGGAACCGCCAGATACACGATCTGGCCCTCATAGTCCATCCACGTCACGTAGTCATTGTGCGGGCTGTTGCTGCCATTAGCTGTGACAAACAGATAGTTGAGTGTGCCACGCACAGCGTCAAGCTCCTCCTTGTTTGTGGTGTCGACGAAAATCGAAGCACCCAGTTCAGTCGCCTGCTGCTTCTTGGACGGCGATTGCGAAAACGCAACGACCTCAGCACCCAGCGCATTGGCATACTGGATGGCCAGATGGCCGAGCCCCCCAATGCCGATAATGCCGACACGGTCACCCTTCTTAACACCCTTGCGCAGCATCGGAGCAAACACCGTCGCACCTGCACACATCAGCGGCGGTGCATACACAGGATCAATCGTCCTGGGGAATCTTGAATGTGTGGTGCTCGTGAACACGCACAGCCTCAGGCGTAGCCACCATGCGCCTGCTGGCCGTCAGCATACGTGTCATCGTACGTAAACACCGCCTCTGGACAGTGCGGGTCCAAGTCGCGGCTGCAAACCTTGCACGTGTCTTTCAGACACGCGTATACCTGCGCCCCAACTCCGACAATGTCGCCTTCCTTCAGGCTGCTTACGCTGGCACCGGTGGTAATCACTGTGCCGACGATTTCGTGCCCGACAATGGTCGGGTACTTGACGTTGTCCCATTCGCCCTTGATCGTGTGCAGGTCAGAACCGCAGATGCCGCTGTGCGTGATCTTGATCTCGACGTCGTGGGGGCCCAGCGCCCGCGGCTTGTATGACCACGGCTCTACCTGGATTCCGGGCTTGGTGGCTGCCCATCCGTGGATCTCGTTAATCTTGCCGTCGACCATGATGATTGTTACTGATGAAGCGAATATCGACTGTTATTGAATGCTGGATGGAATTCTGAGCAGATGCCATCCTATTTATACCAAATCTTTGTCTGTACCTTATTTCATAGAAGCAGTAGGGCTTACTATGAACGTTACTGGGCTCTGCCCGTCGTTCTTACTGGCCTGCGATGGTGAATGTATTTGTCATCCGCACAAGCGAGATCTGATTTGACCGTCGATCGCAGCGCATAGAAAAGTATAAATTATTTGGCTGAGATTGACAGCTACCGCAGCAATTGCACAAATGGGGCGTATGTTCCGCTAGAACCTGACGCGCGTCGCACTGTAAAATTGCCAGGACAGTGAGCAGATGCAGATAGGAAGCACCAGTCATTTTGAAAGTTAATGGACGGATTGGATGCTGTGTCTGGATTGGTGAACATTGGCGTATGGACTGCCCCTCAAGATGCGCAATATTTTCATTTTCTCATTTTTGTTTTCCTCAAACATAATTCTTCAACACCAAATACATAACCATTTTTACCAGCAGTTGACCTAAAAGCTCTGGCACATTCTTTAGCGTCACCGTTTTGAGCCACACGCAGAAGCACTAATGCTCGCACAGGTTGAACTCTTGCTCAAAATGCGACGAAGATACATCCTCGTTGTTTGATGTGCGCTCCTCCATCAGCTTCAGACGTCCTTCCTTGGCCATCTCAAGCGACATGGGCCACTCGACATGCTCGACCAAACAATCTTTGATAGTAAGAGGCAGGTCACCAAACAGCGGGAGTTCAAACACCTTCTCAGCCCACCAGTCCTGCTGCTGCGGGGGAACGACCTTAGTCGATGGAATTCTCATGGACGGATCGATGAGGAAGAAGGCAAGGATCTTGCGGTGGCCGGGCTTTGACGGATCCTTGAGCTTGAAACCAGAGACCTGGTGCTGGTAGGTGTTTGGGAAACAGATGCAGCGGCCATTAAGTGCTTCAACACCACCAAGCTCTTGGGAAAGTGTGGCCGTACGATCTTCATCCAGTTCAATACCATACGCAAGCCTCATGCCACGCGCGTCATCTTGCTCGTAGCCAACCTCTTCGCTGGCCGACTGGCGGAAATTGAGTCTGCTCTCTGTGATATTATCGACGTCGTAGTAGTAAATTCCTGTGGCAATGATGTGCTCGTTGGCCATGGCCTCGACATGCCAGCTGCCCCCCTCGTACTCTGGCTTGTCTGGAGTCAGTATGATGTTCGACATCTTGACAATCACCTGAAGGCAACGGCCGCGGAAGCTGAAGGCGGGAATAGGACGGTCTGGCATTTTGAACTCCTCTGGAGGAGGCGTAATGAACTCTCTGGCTTCAAGCCACCTTTCGTACTTTTCATCCACATCATCATCTGCGTCACCCTCAGCATTATACGGATCACCCACATTGGAGAACCACGCATACGGGTCAGGTACAACGCGGCAGCCACGCATAAACCCAAGATCCGTGACCACGTTCTCAAACATGGGCACGAAGCGCGCAAAAACGTTAGCAATGGTTGGGTATAGTTTTGCATGCCTCACAGGATGGAGGTTGTTGATGTACGACTCGATTTCGACTGAGCCATCGTCGCGAACATGGAACTCACTGGGGAGCCAGCAGTACTGCCTCGACAAATAATCGCCGTCAACTGGAACGTTGCCCATGTCTGAGTCTGCTGTTTCCTTGCGCCATTCATGAACACCGCATGGCCGACACTTGATAGTCGGTGGTTCCAGGGCAGCAGCTGGCGAGGCAATGGGCTGGCACAGGAAAGACCCGTCGTAGAAAAGCGGGTACAGCGACGGGTGGATGAGGTTCAGCACCTGCTTGTTCGTGTTCGGGTGCCAGTCCTTCAGTTTCTCGGGAACACCTTCCAGGATAAACGCATAGTCGTGCAGCTCTTGTGCTAGGGCGTCACCAATAAGGGAGTCCGAAGTCCAGACCATGTCGACACCGCTGACCTCGATACCGGTCTCTGGATCGCGCAACTTGGCGTAGTAGTCGAGTTCTTCCAGAACATACTTGATTTCCAGATCGGTCAGACCCTGGTTCTTGGCCTCAGCAGCCCACTTCTGGCGAATCTTGTCGTCCTGCATCTTGATGGTCCAGTTCGGCTTGGCCCTGATAGCATCGCTCATTGCGACCATACGCCTTTCCATTATCGTGCGCATGACGTCGAACTGTCTGGCGTACACAGCGCCATCGCCAAGCTTTTCATGGAGACGTTCGAACAGGATATTGATGTCCATTGAAGGGGCGAAGGGAATATAAAGACAGGATGCAGCTGGAAGAGAAAAAAGAGTAAAAATTGTCCAGGTTGTGTTGTTTTTGATTCTGCAAAAGGTCTGAGGAGCGTTTTATAGGCACCTTCATACCTGTTTTTCTCCGCAGTCAAACTGCGTGGTTCATGCAGCTTGAGCCGAGCTACACATCCAAACCGCCCATTCAGAATTCCAGGAGTCGCACATTGTGTTTGTGTACACTAAAATGTATTCAACAGGCAAGGTTTCCCTCCCGCAAGCCGACACTGTTGCTCTGCACATCGCTGATCTCGATTGACCTTGTCTCTGTGCTATGTGTCTGAAGTGTGCTCTCCGAATCACCATACTGCTGCACAGCAACGTCCTTGTACTACGGAATCTCCGAGTGGAAATAAGTCTCCCCGCGGAACCAACCATGCGAGTCGGCGATGCCACGCAGGACAAAGAGCTGGCGGAACCAGACACCGGCAGTCATGAGCAGTATCATCGCCACAATCTCTGCAATAAGAATTCCGGTGTGCTTACCGTTGTGCGGATAAGCACCAGTGACTACGTACTGAAAGATTCGGTAGCCGTTGTAGGACGGCATCGCGTAGAAGATCTTGTAAAAGCTAGGTGCAAGTTCAGGGGCTGTCGCACATGCGACAACAGTGCAGATAACAGTAGGGACGGATGGACAAGCGATAAAGAGAGGCTGGAATGTTCAGGAACCAGTTGAACAGCCACAGTGCATTTGCCGAGTTGACTGCTGCCGCAATGAACCATATCTTGAAGAACGAGGCTGCAGTGTACGTTTAGGGCATTTTCACTGTAGTCCGGACCACGGTACGCCAAGGAATGCCAGCGACAAATAGAACGACAGGATGAGTGACATGCTGACGATGAGAGCTGGCCACATAATGGCCAGATCTCTGAATCTGACATTGGTGAAGAATGGGAATGTTGTGAGCTTCCACATAATCATGACTGCCAATGAGCAAAGCAACATGCAAGAAGCAGCCGAACATGAAGGCGAACGGCGCGTTGCTGTAGTTGTCTGGCGATACCTCGACTGTTGTGTATCCAATGGGCTGCAGTAGCGCTGCTGCGTTTGTTTGTGCCGTATCTGATCCACCGAGCCCCATCTGCTGCGACTGGAATCCCTTCACAAGTTGGAGCGAGTACTGGCTTGAAACTACAGATACTGCCTCGGTCAGCCCTGCTTTGATGAACAACATCTCGCTAATCGGGTGTCGACCACTCGACTCGATAACAGTCAGCGCCTGTGAGGGGTCGTAGGATGAGCCAATTATATAGGCTTGCCGTTCTTCCGCACCCATGTCTCGACGCTTTCAGGAGAGTCAAAACCGCCCATGCGAACCCATGTCGAGAGAGAATCTGTTTCAGGGATATCCATGACCATTTGTGCTATATTAGCACCAACCGGACTGCCATCGAGATCGACTATCTGCACCGACACATTGTGCGCCAATGTACTGCGTTTGTATATACAGCCGTAGAATAGACACAGTGGTACCCAGATCATGACTGAAAAGACTAACAGGAGCTTGAGATAGCTGATCGTAGGCGTGCGGATATGAGGGCGAAAACTGCTGCTGAAGATGCTCACGCGACCACTGTCGCTGTCAGACTGGTATCTCCAGGAATATAGTCTACGCATTGCAGGATTATGGAAATGTTTGCAGGCAAAAGGAATTCAAAGGTAGAGAATGTTGGAAGGTGCGAGTCAGCTTGGAAACGAAGCAAGGAAGCAGGGAGAAGAGATTTATAGCTGCCCAGTCTGACATTAACAAGGCTTTACCTGTTGCCAACAGGAATTCGGTATTTCGGCAAAAGATGACTACGGAACAGTGACTATATGCGGCCAGTACCCAACTTCGGGGTCCTACTAGCGAACGACGATTATATTTCATGCCAGACATAGTATTTGTTTGAAGACATCAATATTCGACTGTTAACTAATAAACTACTTCGGCAAGGTTCATCCAGAACTTGTTCTTCAAGATGGTGTTCATAACCGATGGTGAAACGCAAACATTAACGAGGATATCTGTGCTTGGCGGTGGCGAGGGCATGATCATGAACGTTCTCATATTGAATTCTGGATGCACTGTCGTAAACTTGGATACGCCGTAACCGAAATCAGCCTGATAAAATCCAATACCCAACAGGTAGCTCACCGTTGATACAACCTTGTAGTTCAAGCACACAGCAAGGTAATTGGAGATGTATACGTCGTCCGAGCGAACCATGTCAATGATCTGCCCGATATATTCCGGAGTGAAACCGGACATCAGAGAACGGAACCTGGCTGGCAGCTGTTGCAACTGCCTTAGAGGTAATGGGCAAATGCGCCTGGCTCATCGGGCTCACAACAAACTCGCTGATCCAGCGGATTCCCAGTGTAGTTCAACTCTGTCATCCCAAGACGACCACGTAAGGTCGCAGGGGAAGATCAAGCAGTGCTCGCCCGCGATACCCTTTGCCGAGCCAGTCAGTTTAGACAGCCACCCCCGGCCCTTCATTGCCACTTCTGCCTCGGCCTGTTTATGGACACCGCCAATAGCAGCAGTAAGGATGTCGTTCATGGATAGACGAGACCCTGGTTGCAGATGCTCGAGTGCCTGGCTTACGGAGCTCGTCGAGCTTTGGCGCGTGTGATCCGGAACACATGCCCGCGTGTCGGTTCCTTGCCAACTGTGTTACTCAGCAGCTTGGCACGTGCATTAGGCGAGAGCCACATTATGAAATCGGCCATCCGAGACCTTCACTGAATATACGGCACGGGCTGTCTCGCCGAGTGGAGCACGCTCGTCAGGTAGGTACTTTAAGAGCATGTCATGGCCAAAGTAGAAGTTGGTTTCCTTGGCAGGCACACCGTCTATCAGCGCACGCATCTCTTCCGCCCAGCGATTAAAGAACATTACACAGCTGATGCCATCAGACACCCCATGGTTTAGGTTGTATGGAAAATATCACCCCGCTGTTGTCCTTCAGACGCATGATGTGGACGTTGGACAAGTTTGATAATCCCCGTAGCCTTGTCCGGATACGCGAGTTCGCTAACAGGAACCAGATCCTTAGGCCATGTCGTACGGTTGAATCCAGTAGGACTGAACATCCTTTGAAATGCACATCGGAGTGCGACTCGCGGTAGACGGGCATGTTCAAGCTGCCCTTGTCCACAACTATCTCGAAGCCACCATCGGTCGTCGGCTCAAGATAGCCAGCCAGCCATGGAAAGAGAGCGAGGGTCTTGTAGAACGCTTGCTCGAGCTTGTCGCTAGGCTATGAAACTTTCAGAGCCAGTAGAATTGGCATAGAAGTATATCGTCCGGATGTTCATGAGAGAACATTGCATTTCAAACTTTCTCCCGGAATACTTCTTTGAGGTGACGTTATTGACAAAATACTCCATTGGTAAAATGCAAATTGCTTTGATGCTAGTGAATTAGTGTGCGAAGGAGTTCGAATTTTTGGGCTTCCAATGTCATTTTATACCTGGAACTATTAGATATCTTTTTGGGCTTAAGCATGCTCGCTGGAACGAATCGACACTTTACCATGCTCAAAGTCCAAAACACAGCAGCCCATATTTCATTGTGGAATCCAGTGGCTGTATCAAGCCATGATTCTAGGTGGGAACCATTTATATGGGGGTCTCAGTCCACATCATCTTTTGCACACACAAAAAACAGCAGGTAGGCCAGGCAAGTTAGCTTGTTGGCAAAACTCTGCAATATATCATTAGATGGCTAAATATACTATCACTGGCGGATATATTGTTGTATATTTTGTGGCTACGATGCCGCCACATATTTGCCAGGGAGGCACTTGCATGCGTTTTTGGTGGTTAATTTTCCCCAAAGGTGGTTTCCAGTGCTGAGGTCCTGATGGGAGCTCATATCGCCATGTGGCGCCACATTGGTAAACGCAAGGCTTGGGTCAAGCGCTGGTGATTGTAAGCGCAGCCTGTGACAGAAATTTAAAAAAAAAAACATATTTTAAGCAGTCTGTGTCGGTAGGTTTCATCCAACATCACATGCTATTCTACGCTATTAAACCCATATACAGATCTGCATATGCTCATCGATCATCATTTCAGAAGTCGCTTGCATGAGTCCACATTTTTGGTTTCTGTGGGTCCTAAAATGCAATAGCTTGCTTTGATCCACAACTGCCAGTAATAACCGTAAATAGCCGGCAATGGAAGTATTGCCGTGGCGTTCTCAACCCCCCATTACAGACGCCTCCGACTGTGACAAGCCTCGAGCTTCGAATATATTCCCCCACACCAACCAGAAGCGTCCCCTAACGCCACTGTGGAACCAGCCCGGCAAAAACACAAGTGGCAGGGCTGGTTGAAGGCACAATGGCACAATGGCATAATGGTGCATCCAAACAGTCTGTCTAGATTCTATACGCAAAATTTGGATGGTTTTTTCGGTGGCAGATGAGGGAAACCATTTCTATAAAAGGCATTTACTGGTTTTATCCAGGCTCCACTCGTCGACACTAGAGGAACCTTGGTGCCTGATTCGAAGAATGAGTTTGCTGGGAGGAGCAGGTATTGTACCCTTATCTATATTTGAGCAAGGCATCATCTTGTTGAGAATTGACCACTCCAGCCTTCAAATGTAGGCATTTGTATGCTATATCATAATGTCCTCCTCTTTGGCAAACTAAACCTCGATTATACTGTGTGAATATCACTAGGTGGTCTTGGCAATGGTTGGCGAAACACTGATGTTTTGACATTTCCCTATCGCCTTCACACTACTCACGGTCGGAGGTCTTCCCAGAATACTCATATTCAGTACTAGTCTGGAGTGGGTATATTGTTGACGTCTATTTGTGCTCTAGACTTTTTGGCTTATAGTTTCCATGGCTATTACCATGTAAATCCCTCAAGCTATCTCAGTGACGGATAAGTCTTCCTAGTCTTGTGCAAGTTCACCAACCCAACATTGGATGTTATTAGAGAAACCTCACTTCATTGCAGTAACATTTTTGCTGAGGGTATAAACTTGTCTCGTTCTCACATCGTTTCACAGATATTTTACTTAGGAGATGGCTTGACATGAGTTAGACCAATTTTTACGCTAAAAATGAAGTGTATTAAAGCTACTCAACGAGTTCTACAGTCATTTTAAAAACAATATTTGCCCGTAGCTCGGTCATACCGTGTGCGCGCAAGAGGATCTAGATATACGCCAAGCTCTTGCTCAGGGGTGAATGGCGGCGTTTCTTTAGGCTGAATGAATGTGTGATTTTCCACGAACGTGTCATGCAGATAGCGATATGGATTTTTCTGCCTTCGCTCTACCTTTCCCTTGTACATCTCCAAATCCTCCTTTGTCTGGGTGGCAAACAGGTAATCTGGGTGAATGACCACTATCTCCCCTCCAACTTGACCAAACCCAAACGATGTTAGCAGCCCAGCTTTTACGTGAGGAACACGTATTGAGCGGTTTGGATAGACCAGGTATTCGAATTTTTCGAATTCAGAGTCGATGTCATCGGCATTTGCGTTGCCTGGAATAATGCCAGTGGTCATTGACTTCAACAACCCATTTAGCATCCAGCTTGCTGCCACGCCCTTCGAGTGCCCTGTCAACCATTTCTGACACACAACGTGTATTGGTAGCCCAGGGGTGCGACCCAGATACCGCATTTGCTTGTTGACAACGTCGGACTCGTTTCGGTCATTCAGCTGTGTCGATGTCCCATGGAAAGTAGCGACTGATATGGAATCGATATCCAACCCCCAGGTAGCCAAGGCGCCACGCAATGGTGATACATGCGGGTTACCCTTCCAAAAGTCATTACCACAAGCATTGAGAGCCTCGCGTTGCTGGTGAAGAGTATCCAACTCGATGAGCCTTATTTGCTACATCGATATCCCCTTGTGACTTATTCTCCTTGCTAGAATTGGCACACCTAACCCGCTCAATTTCCTCCATCCTCCACTCATTGATGGAGCTGAGCTGTCGACTAAGCATGCGACGCCGGTAGCCAAAATCAAGTACTGGTGGAAGTTCTGAATGCTGTTCACGCGCAACCGTCATTAGTCCTTGGCCAGGAGCGGTCAAATTACGACCAGCCTTGTCTGTTGCCATTGAAGATAACGCTAGTATGCCATACACTGGTGCACCCATCTCTAGTGCGACCGAAGCTGACATCAAGACTGCAATCCCTGAACCATAACCTTCTATGAATCCGCCCCTAGTCGCTGTGCACGGACGTGACATTTCAGTAGGCTCGCGGCCGCACCTAGCATCGCTTTCAGCACTAGCTGTTGCGCCAAGCTGACCAAATTCATAAGCTGAATCCTCGGCAAATGAATCTGATGCGCCAACAATCATGATTTTGGCTTTTGCCGCTTTGGATCGTTTCAATCCCTATATCTAGCGACATTGCAACAGTCGCACAGGCTCCAACAGGTGGCTTCAACGATCCGGCTGCCGACAAAAGCATCATGTTTATCCATGCGGAAATACAGTTGGTTGTTGCCTCAACACCAGTCTCAACATGTGTGCCTTTGTCCATCCAACGGCCACGGAAAATGTTCTGAATAGATTTGCCACCGCCTAATGATGACCCAATACTGTAGCCGATCTCCTGAGACATGGAGATATTGGTAAATCTCATATGGGTCGGCGATACCTGAGCGAATCAGTGATTCCATAGTTGCTACTAGTGCGTAACTGGTAACTGGATCGATATGCTCAAGCATAGCCTCAGGAATCCCAAACCGTGTTGGATCCCAGCCAGTAGGCAACTGTGCAGCAACATATCTGTCGAATCTTAATGCCTTAGGGAATGAGCAACACGGTACCCTTGCGGAGCATTACCGACCATGAACCGTCCGAATTCTCCCACACATCGACCTTGTCACCACTGCCCAGCTTGAAATTGGCAGCTTCTTCTGCTGTTGTCTCAAACGGCTCCAAATCATGAGCTATTTGTAGCTCGCGCATCATTGACTTTTTGTTTGGATCATACCCATCATGCAGCTCTGGTTCAACCACACGGATACCACAATGGTCCAGTATATACTGCTCATACTGTGCCTTTATGTCAATATCACGTACTGGCTCCATTGTCCTAGCATCAACCCACCCAATATAGTGTTTTCCGAGGAGCGGATGATGCGCAGAAAAGTGCTTGATGAGGCCCATTATCCAGGCCAGCTCAATGCATCCTTCCAGCGAGAATTCGCCATATGCTTCCATCTCCCATCGTAGCGCCGAATTCCCAAATGGGCCAACCTCGCCAAATCCGGAAACAATGACTACTTTATCGAGATTAACCATACCTTGCAAATAGCGCAAGTGGCCCAGTTGCTCGTATGGCTTTACCGGTGGGTATTCATACCGGTGGTTCGCGAGTGGTACTGTCTGGTCACGAGAAAAGAAACTTCCTGAATTCCCTGCACCTTCGACGTTACCATCAAGAACAAGTTTGGAAAGAATCGCCTTTTTAAGCGAAGATTCAGCATCAATCCTGTTTCTTGCCAGCATCATCTGTGCTTGTGCGTCCATGGTGCTTGCCGTCCCACCGTTGAAATTACCAAACACTGGTGCTTCTGCTGCCAACCTAGCCATGGGAGTGCTTAGAAGTGCAATGAGGTTGAGTGACATCTCCTCACGTGAAAATGTCCGGCAGACCCGCTCTATGTCTTCGTATATGATTGCTCCATCGGATGTCATGTTTGTATTTCTAACCCAGCCAATATCTGCTCCTGTGAGTAGCAGATATTTTCCCCAATCTTCGGCATACCAACGCCGGTACAGCGTCTGGAGACCAATTTTTGCAATGCTGTAAAGCCCATCATTTCCTACCACCCCATAGTTAGAAGAGTGTGGCAGTACGACCAAGGTTGGTGATAGCTGGAGGTTGCGCTTCGCTTTTGCACACAATACCTCACCCAATAACCTGAACAGGTTTGTCAGGGAGACTCGCATTGCCAGCTCACTGTGAGAGTCGATATTGGCTAGATCACGCCCCCGCTCAGCAGATCCCGCAAAAGGAACGATGTAATCAAGGTCCCATCCAAGCTCATCCTTATTGTAAATGTAATCGACCAAAGCTTTGACGTCTAATGATGACCCTTGGTTAAATGGGACCAGCACAAGCTCTGATCCTCGAGCACCAAACCTGCGGTAAATATCCTCAAAATACCGAGTTGTACGCCGGCAATAATTAGACGTTGTAGCGATTACTTTGGCTCCCCCAGAAAGCAGCGCTTCAAGGACTCCAGAACCAATAGACCCCTGGCCACAGCCTGTAATAAGTGCTGTCCTTCCCTCAAAGGAAATGCCGCACTCTGAAATGTTCATGAGCGAATTGAAAAACACGCCGGTGTTGTCTTTACTGAAGTTTCGTGTCCAGTCGTCTGAATGCTCATAAATGTATAAGCGTGGTGACCCGTGCATTGGCTGGGCTGTGCATGTTCTCAATATACTTTGAAACACATGGCTCATCCTCCCGCGGTGTTTCTGTGTAGACTATTTCTCCTTTGTGAGTGACAGTTGTTCTAGGACGCAGTGACCTAAAAAGCGCGCGGTACACAGGCGGCGACTTTAGTGATATCTCGCATTGCTTGTATACTTGCTCCACTAGATTGAATGCACGCTGCGACTCCCCATCATCGCATTTTTGCAATCGTCATGATAACTGCTTTGAGCATGTTGAGTAGCCCAGGGTGTGGTACGATTCTTCAGCATGTGCAGACCTCTGTGAATTAACTAGTGTGTCGCCTGTCGATTCACCACCAACGATAGTACTGTAAATCCACTCAAGTGCATCCTGCCGGGCCCAGTTCCAATATGAACTATAGCGCCGAGCCTTCAGCTTGTTGAATTTTCCACTGCTACCATCGACAAGGCTATCACCAAGCTCATCTCTGATCTGGCCCAGTTGTGTCTCCAGCTCATTAACCCTAGTCTCAGAATGCTCCAACGATCGGACTCCTTGCTGCTGAAATCAATTCCAGGCATATTTAGTCAGCAACCGGATCTGCTGAAGAGCCAACTCACGCTGGTTGCTCTCTACCTTCTCAATAACAGCGGCATTGCTAACTGGTGAACCATTAGCGCCTGCAGCACTATTGGGGTTTGTGGTATTGAATGTAATCCCCTCCACTTGTGCGTACACTTGCGCAACACTGTCGAGCCACTTATATGCTGCCTCATCGTCAGGAAGGCGTTTCTGCTGGCTCTGTCGTAATGGCCAAAAGAATTCACTCCATTTTGGCGAAGTGTGCCTAGCCCATACGCTGACTTCAGATGATGCCGAACAGCAGACTGGGAAATGCTCCCTGGGAACTTCGTACTAACAAGTCGTGAAAACATTGCCATTGTGTATCGACCCAAGCTCCCACTATATGTCCCTAGCTTCTTTGCAAGGACATGAAGTGGAATATCCTCGCCATTATCGGGAATGGGCTTTCCAAGCTCCTTCTGGAGACCTGGCTGCAATTTCGTTTTGAACTGTAGACTTTCCAGCAACAAGCTCTTTGATGGACTTTGTTTTTGGAATCTCAAGCAACAACTTGCCAGTCCTTTTGTGCTACTACTGCACGCACCACGTCGACCATTTGTACGGGATATTCGGCAGTCGGATTTTGCTGAGCTAATCCGACAGATTCAGAGGCCTTTAAGCAAACCAGTTTTGATTGAAGGCAACTGTTTGGCCCAGAGGATTAGGTGTTGTAGAGATATCCTTTATCAAAATTCCCCTTCGCTGTATCGCGGACTTTATAGTACACGGCATCTGGATTGGTGAGGACATGCAGTACCGTAACATTGTGGGTCTTGACCGCCCCAGCTGCAAGCGTCTGGATCAGCCATTCTAGATAACGTTGGGCCTGGTCCTATCTCAATCAGCCGCTTGACCCCACATAAATGGAATAAGGTTGCTTGAGTACCAACCCACTGCACTGGTGATGCAATCTGGTATGCTAGCAATTCGATAACCAGTGTGCGTGCATAGCTGTCTTGCATCTGGACTTTCTCTGAACTATAGTTTTCCCATGATTCCAGCATTCGCGCAACTTCTGGCGACTTGCACATATTGTAAACAGTCTCCAAATATCCCCTTGGAGAGCTCGAAAGGCAAGCCAGTCAAATTGGGGATGTATCTTTTGTGTAGCCTGTCGTAGCTGATAGAGGATTTGGATATCTTACTGGCAAGTGATTGGCGGAAGCTAGAAACAGCTTGCCAAGAGTTGGGACGAGTGAGATGGAACATCAACACCAGGAACAACTGTGGTGGCAGTACCATTTTTGAGAGTTGGTGATTCCTCAATTCGACCATCGGCACAAGCTATCAGCGCGTGGATATACCTGCTGTCTGGAATCTCCCCTAATATGTGATATTTTGTCCAGGACGAAACCCATGATCTTTAGAGACGAAACGTGCCCAGTAACCACATACTGGCTCATGCGAACGTTATAGTTGATGACCTCAAGCAGCTGCTGGACTCTGCTTACTAAATTGCATCTACGATTCTTAGCAAGACAGACTCGTCAAACATATCTCCAACGCATTTCGGATTAACCGACACCATTGCGTACTCTGAGAGCCCATTGCTATCTCGTGCCACCGACGAATGTAACAAAAGCCCACGATAAAGTGCGATATCCACTGCATCTTCGATAGACACGATTTCGGCGATTGCAGCTAGAGACCCAAACTCCCCTAATGAATGGCCTGCAAAAGCTGCGCCTTTTTGAATCAGCCCCTTGTCACGCATATCTGCTACCTGTGCGATAGACATTACTGTCTGTATGGGCTGCGTAAAGAGTGCCGCGTTCAGCAAGCCATTTGCGCACCGGTGGGTATAGCTAGCCGACGCTTCGCTTATTCCAGGGAATAGACATGCTGCATATCCGCCATCGTGTCTAACAAGCGACAAATAGTTTGCTCGTATCTTGGCACCTAACTTCCCGTCAAATTTCACCCGATAGGCTTTGGGATTACTCCGAACAATCGTGAGAAGAGACACACCATATTTATCGAACATGTGTTTGTCTGCGCGATCCCACACACTCTTCGCTGCTGCTGATGAGCTATATAACTCTGCTCCCATCCCAATAAACTGGCAACCCTGACCAGTGAATACGTATGCTGTGTTGGGCTGTTCGATTTTGGCAGAGAAGCGCAATGCTATTGCCCCTGTCTGCTTACAAGTTTCACCTTCGACTAGCATTAAACCATTGGCCATTCCCACATGGTGCATAGTCGTCGTGAGGCAATCACCGGGCATAACAGCATCGACAAAATCAACGGCATATGAACGCATCCGCTCTGTATTACCCATAGCGACGTGGATGTTCTACCAGTGCTCTGGTTGAACCCGCAGTCCACATTCCATGAGTAATGACGGATGGCAGTCCAACGTATTTTGCAATGTAAGCATTGTTATGGATAGCGGTGTAATCACCAGAGGCCTGCGAGTATTTCCAGTTATCACTAGGCGCTGTCACATCCATGGTTCCATTTGAAGCCCTTAGGCATGATCGGAATACTACCATTCTCAAACCGATGCTGTGCCTTCGGGCCTGCACTGTGCTGGTCAAGATAGGCTATCACCGGATTTCCTTCGCAGTTACCAGTGGCATAGTCTATATCAGCAATATGAACATGCTCGAAACTTGAGAGGGTGAGGTAGACTGGGCCGCAAGTTACGACACTAGAATATATCTCCGTTGACGTGTAGCGGTATTGTGATTTAAGGTCAAAGTATAATCGCGACCCCAAAGTGATTGATTTCCCAGTCGTTAGTTTCGCGATACACAAACCACGCCTTAGTTTCAAGC
Organism: Linderina pennispora; assembly: GCF_002104995.1. NCBI lineage: Eukaryota > Fungi > Kickxellomycota > Kickxellomycetes > Kickxellales > Kickxellaceae > Linderina > Linderina pennispora. Next base: position 265,439 of record NW_024468250.1, on the reverse strand, counting down.
GCAACTATGTCGTCCAATGACTCCATGACGATATGATATCGCGGCTCATCGACATTGTTAAATGCAAGGTGCTGTTTGATCCACCTGGCCTCTGCAAACATACTCGCAATCCATGATTGCAAAAGGGACAGAGTGTCTGGAGAACGTTGCACGGAATTTAGCAATACTGCCCATGCTCGAGTTCATAATGGCCACTGGTCTGACCACAGTATTAATAACGTCACCTATGTGGATATGCCTTTCCCCTTCAATATATTCTAGGCTGTTCCTGAGATGAAGGTAGTCGAGCAGGCCCAATATTCCAGGGATGCGACAATACAATTGCGGCCTACGTATGGCTGGAAAATGGTGTATAGCAGATCAATAGGCACCTGGTGTCTAGAGAAAAGCCTAGAACGGTGAGATGTGCTTCCGACACTTTCACACAGGCTCTGAACAGCCTCGCTCGTCACCATATATGCATCACCTTCAAACCCAACAGATAAATCTGCAGGGTTGATGGCACGAATGTTTTGCGCATTCTCCCTCCGATCACTGCCAGTACTCAGGAATAATTTCAGCAATTCGCTCATCCCGGTCCTCCATTATCTCAATGATAGGGGCTGCCATGTTTGAGGGCTCATATCCTGTACCAGGAGGTCAAGGCGGTATGATTTACCTAGGACTCGGACCGTTTATCGCGATATTGATTATGCAGCGCTCATCGATTTTGGCAATGACGTCCGGCTGCCCATCAATGCTAAACACCGTCATCCGATCTGGCACATCCTCCTTTTCAGATACTACCACAGTTTGACCAACTGAGGGACACAGCAGTTGCCTGACGCCATTGCTAACTAGGTTCTGGCGCTGGAGAATATGCGGTGAAGAAAGGAGACAACGCTAGCCAGCTCTTTTGGGGGCCAGCCAAAACCTCTAACCACTGATCGTGACCTGGAAGTAGCCCTTTATCGGCAGGGCAAGGAGTAGGTGCATCCCAAGCTACTAGTGCTCTGATTGACGGATGGCAGAGCAGGACATTCTGTCTCCTCAGCCCCTATATAATCGGTAACAGGGATAATGGACTCGTTTCCAGCATATTGTCCATCAACAAGGGCGCTGACAAGACTATGGTAAATGTCATCAAGGATAACCTGAACTGGCTCGTTGATAATGGTCGAGTACTGAGCAGACACGGGACCTTGGCACACAATCACTTTTTGTGGATCGTTTCCAATAACGGAATCAAGGTGCTCTGGATTGCCAGTCGGTTCCTCTCATCATCCATGCGCACAAGTCGCCATCTATCACTGGAACAAACGGCACAGGCATGGGGTCTGCTTGTTTGCAGAGCTCCAAAAAGAAAATAATATCCTCCGATGTCAGCAGCTGGTCCACCATGTCAGGATATGCCCTTTCAATATCGCTTATCAGGTCCAGCGGATCTATCAGTTCGCCAATGCTGACAAGTACACATTCTCGTGCAGTTCCCGAGAAGCGGTCTTCAATGCGGCGAATGAATTTGGCAACCAGACTACGAAACGATTCATGCACCCATCGCGACTGCCCTTGGTCAAACATCAGATCAACCATGCGACGGACAACCTCCGAATACGCCATATCCTCGAGTTCGGAAATGGGGCTATCGGCTCTACAGCCAAACCAAGGCTTCAAATAGTCCGAATTCAAGCGTTGGATGATATGTTCTCGCTTCTCCCTGATCAGCTCCAGCTGGCTATCAACAGGTAACGAGAATATGCCTGTCTGCAGGTCTTTGATCAACACGGCTGCGCGCGTTGCAAGCACATGCATTGGGGTCCCGCTCTCTGAGACTATCGAGATAACACCTCCAGCAGTGCAGGTACATGAACTGTCCCATTCACTGTCCGCCACCCCAGGCACAGCAACAATGAGCTCTTTAACAGCCCCGTTCTGTACCTGCCTCCTTTCGCTACCATAAGGCGTGATCCAAGAGCAATACCATCAAATGGCATCGGGAATCGGCCGAATACTCGGCTCCACTCGCCCGAAATGTATGGAAGCGCACTCTCCCAGTTGCCGATGCCTGAAGCCGCAATAAGCACGATGTTTTTCTGCGACCTTATTTGGCCGTACATCTCCAAAATGGGCTGGTGGAAATCCTCCCAAGAGTGGTAGCCGCCACATCTGCCGCCAGCCCATAGCATCGAGATCGGATACTCGCTCCTAGATTTGGCAATTGCAAGCACTGTGCGGATATCGGCGATAGTCGATGGTCTAAGTGCTGCATGAGCAATGCCTGCATCATGGAAGCGCGCAACGAGATCAATAGCCACCTTGAGTGGCGGAATACCACCAGAAATGCTCAGGCCACCAATTGGAATACCCTCATGGCGCATTCTCAGAATCGCTGGAAACAACTCGGTCCAGTGGCGCTGAATTGTGTGGTTAAGGCAGATGGTTACAAGCTGGCCTGGCTCCACACGCTGGAGGAGGTCGCTGACCTTTTCGCGGAGCTGGAGCGCGGTCTCCCTGCACGACACAGTAAGCTCTGCATGATATCCTGCCCTGTTGATCGCAGCGACAAATTTGGTACTTTCGGCAGGTAGGTGATCATGGCTGACACCATCACCTGGTGGCTGCCCGAGTACACGGAACATTGGTGTGTCAATATGTACTTGGGCATCGTGGGCTGTCCTAACAAGGCGCGGCCCAAACGAAAGCGCAAAGTTTGGTGCTTTGACAATCGATCCCATATTGGACTGGTACAAATCCGCCTTGGAACCAATTGGTGGACCTCTTCGAGCGGGTAAGCGAGCCAGCACAGATAACAGTCGTCCCGCTGCCTTCCAGTATACTGCGAGTGAGCAGGGCAAAGATGCTGAACCCTCCCGGGCTGAAGTCGACAATGTGTGTGGCATTGACGCCCTTTACTACAACTGGCCAGTCGACGGTGTACTCGCCCATGCTGTCTACTAGAGCCTTGGTCAGGCTTTCCTCGTTGCGGAGGTCATGCCCATCGTGACCAGCACTAACAGGTATCTGCATACCTGATGCCTCTAACAGGAACCCCTTACTAACGACATACGGGTAGACCCATTTGGCAACGCTGCGCATAAGCGGACTGTGGCAGATAACGCTGGATGCCAGATAGTCGACCATGGCAACTGGTTTGCGCTGCGAGACTGGAATGTGCGACTGATCTTCTTTAGGCGACTTGCAGACCTCCCGAATGAACTTGACAAAGCAGATAACCGACTCTAGTACCCCGCCAACCACAACATGGGTGCGGTTGTTGATCAATGCAATATGCACATGGTCGATCGGAGACGAATTACACTGATTAAACCGGTGGATAAGCTGCTCGACATATGGCTTGGCCAGTCCGCGAATTGAGACCATTGGTGACGGCTGCTCTCCATTAGCAAGGGCGTCATCGAGCACACTATCGCCCAATATGCTAGGCGGATAATCAATATACGACCCTGCTGAAGAAACCGTCAGGATACCCAATCCCTTCTCTGCGCTGGCATAGAATGACGCTTCATCTGTCGCTGTTGCAAACAGCGCAGCGATTATGAGGCCTTGGCTATGGCCGATTGCTCCTACAGCAAATAAAACGAGTTAATAAGAGTGTACCAGGTGTTGTTGTAATTAAAGCACAACTCGAACTCAGATTCTTACCTTTGAACAACCGCACAAGCTCGCCGGGGTTAATGCGCAATGTCTTATACAAGACAGCCAGATGCATTATCTGGATCAGTGCAACCAACGGCACTGCAACTGTTGAGCACGACATGTATCTCGGAACCAGGCATACTTGCAGGGAGTCTTAGCCACTTGGCAAAATCGATGGGCTGCTCGTACACATCAGCCAATTACTGGATCCGTGGATAGATCCCGCAGGAAGTTTGACAAGCGGTCAACGAGACCATCTAACAACGGGTTGTAGATGTCAAATAGCCAAGCTGCCTCGTCCATATAATTGGTCCATGCCTCCTTGTCCACCAAACATCGCAATCAGGACTTGCCATGGGATCTGCAAATAGCGCAGGACATGGAATGGCAGGAAGCTGCTGGCCCTGTTCGAGCAACTTCCAGGCTGAAAAATATCCCTTCAGCACAGTACGCGTCTGACTCTGGGACAGTCCTAGATTTTGGACAACAACGTGTATGTCATCCTTCGAACAGAACAGGCCATGAAGGTTCCCAAACGCAGAAACGGCGACGCCTGCGTTCATCGAGCTGCAATATCTGACAAAATCAGCAAGAACCTCTATCTGAGTCGTCAAGCCAGCGCAGGCTTCGTCTGAAAACGAAACCCACATGTCTCTTGCTGCAGCTAGCTGGCCTTTCAGGGAATCGCAAAGCTGACGCTGACTCCATGAGCACTGAGTAAAAGGTTGCCTAGTATGCTAACCATTGCTACGCACAAAAATCTTATGAAGGGTTGTACACTGGGTGAGTATTTAGAAGTGACTTGAAACTACGAACACCAGGAGGAAGTCAGCCCGCTGAGGCAGCCTTTTGTATGATAGACGAACTGCCATATCCAGGGAGGCAGTGCAGCTTGCGTGACAGCGCACACAACCCCCTTTCCCACCAACATGCGTGTCACCGGGGCAGCTGTATTCATGTGCGGGTGGCTTGCATTCAGGCATGCTTTCATTGTTGTTCAGGGTGACAATCAGCATAGAGCGCATGATGCCGCAAAGAAGATATAGTGCCAGCTGTTCCCACAAGCATGCCTGGACTCTCATGTACTGCCATCAGGCACAATACAGCTATACCATTCCGTGCACTCGCAGCTCATAGCAATGGGCACGGTGAAATAGGGTGTATATGAGGAAGCAATTGCTACAGATAGTCCTTTCAGGAATAGTGCGTACACAAAGGTACTTCATATACCTGCTAATTATACGATGTGTGCGGCACTGTCGCTGAAAAATCCTTATACCACCTTGGATCGCCGACCTTGTTTGGTTTTGTTTATTGATGATCCCAGACTTGGCTGCCTTGAGTACACCTCGGTATCTAGCTTATTCGATACAACATGATGTTGGACATCGTCGAGCATCTCCTCCGAGACACACACCTTCAGCAAGGATGGGCATCGGGTTATGAGCTGCTGAATGTGCCTTGAATATCTAGCTATGTTGTCCGAATCCTTTCTGTATAGTTATAGCTCCTGAAGAGATGTGTTCAAAAGGGTGTCCCGCTTGACTGACGATGCGGATATCTCAAGGTAGCCCCTCACTACTGCGGCCACTATCCTCCTCTATCCAGATCCCATGACAAGAAGATGATTTTGAACTTCAATAGCCTTGGAAACTATATAGATGCTCTACCAAAAACTGGTATCCCAGCATATTTCAGATACATAGTGTGATGCTGCATATATAGCCACTGCAGATTGTCGAAATAGTAGAGAGAGGGTATTGAGAAAGATGCCCCCCCCTGAACCAAGGATCATCCTGACAAACTTTGTGATATCAGAACCCTATATATTGGGTTAGCCCTGATCCCTAAGCTGAGTGATCAGTCTGAGCTTGTGAACTGTTCGACATGAACCTTGTATCCACAGAATGGATGCTGTCAGAAAACTCTAGTATCAATGCACGCAGTAGGAGGCGAAGCATAAAATTGAGAATTGAGGTCCAAATAGATGCTAAATGAATAGTAAGCCTTATGAGCTTCAAGGTTCAGGAAAGCAATATTCCTATAGCTGTTTGGAATGACACCAATACTCTGAGTTAGGGCTCTTCTCCCTTGATGCTGGAATGAGCTGATATTAGGCAAGTAGTGGTTAGCTAGCCTGGTTTGGATACCAAAGCTGATATATTGATTGCTTAGGTGCAAGTTTCATTCCACTTCTTGACTATTTGGTAGAATATATGTTAACAACTTGGACCATTGAGTCAACAAACTCATCTTCCAACTGGCTACAAGTGTAGAAGTTGCCTTTGAGTTGGACATACCTAACACGCCCCTATTGCACTGCACTAAATATGAGGATATTCCATATTGGAAATAAGAGTAGAGATATGCATGAGTCCAGTTACGATGACATGGAGTTCTTTTGGTAAGATAGGAGATGCCAGAAGAGATAATGGCACCAATGTTTGAAGTGAATATTTGCTGGTATGATGCACTTCTGACCCAGTTTGCTTTGACTATGATACTGCGGTAGAGATACAGACCCAGGTAGCCTTTCCAGCAGCAGCACACAGTCGCTATCTCAACTACCTCATGATAGTTATACATATGGCAACCTGCTGAAGGTACAGGACCATATATAATGGCCGGCACCTGTTCCAAAAAATTATCCACCAGCAAGGCTATTAATATTCAGTGTAGAGAGAGAATGCCACAATGAGATAGGTGTGTGAGGAAGGGACATAGCAGGCATACATGCGGCTCAGCACTCATGTGGTGATCACACCACAACCGCTCAAACCCAACGATTATGCGATTCAACCGATCGCAGACGATGAGACTGATTCATCACCCTAGGCTAGGCCATAAGAGTTAGGGCTATAAAGTAGACACTAGACCACTCCTGGAACGGCTCGATGCCCACTATATAGAATAGGCTAAATGGCCTATGGCCTGGTCATCCTTGTCGATAGATCCGTCTCATCGTCTGTGATCGGTTGAGTCGCATAATCGTTGGGCTTGAGCGACTGTGGCGATCACACCACACGAAGCCCGCGGCCCTTAAATAGGGTCGCGACACTCAAGGCCATGTGCAATTAGCGCATCAACATGGCAGATAAGGGTTTTGGGGCTGCACACGTCACCCGCTGTTTGAAAATACCTCTGGCACCACACCTTGCTGGGTTTCCTCGTTAACTTTCCTTTTTTTTTTTTTTTAAAATGACTCCTACTCTCGGCTACATTGCAGTCCAGCCTGATTGGCAAGTGGACATCAAGAATGCGTTGAAAGGCGCTGAGGGCACACACAAGTTCTGGGTGTCGGTGTACAAGCAAGGGCAGGCGTCAATTCACGACTCGATTACTGTGGCACAGTCCAGTGACGAGGCAGGCAACACGCTTATTAGCCTTAATAACGAGAAGCGGGATGAGCTCACAGCTGAGTATCTGGACTCGCGGCACCTGCGCCTGTCGAGCAACAAACTTGGAATTCCGCCAACGACATACTCGGCTCCTCGCACGACCATGCATTGCTCGCAGATCACGCGCGGAACTGGTGTGCAGTCGTTCGATATCAGTCCGTATGGCGGCCTGGCAGTGGTCTGTGGTGACGACGGGAGAATGAGTGTCTACGAGACTGAGTCGGGCACCAAGCGTGCGGAGCTGGACGGACACCTGGGTGATGTCACCTGCTGCCAGTTTTTCCCATCGGGACAGGTTGTGCTAAGCGGGGCGACAGATATGCGGCTGAAGATCTGGTCAGCGAGCGATGGCACAAATCCAGTGACACTTGTAGGGCACAGGGCGACAGTTACTGACACGGAGATCGTGGGGGTCGGAAAGAATGTTCTATCATGTTCCAAGGACGGGACAGTACGGCTATGGCACTGCGGGTCATCCTCACTGATTCATACATTTGAGCTGTCGAAGCTGCCAGTTAACAGGATTAGGCTGGTATCATATCCCGAGAGGGATGAGAGCAAGATGCCTGAAAATGAATTTGAGACCGCTGGCAAGGTGGTCGCAGCTGCTTGTGAAGACGGACGTGCTGTATTGCTTGACTTGGGCACAAAAAAGACAATCTCGGAATTCGGCGCGACCAATGGAACGCCGGTACGTGCAGTCGCTTACGATATTGTGCAGCAGCTTGTGTATGTCGGGCTATCAGATGGAGTAGTGCAAGTATGGAGCGACTCGGATACCAGTAAACCGATGTTTGAGTTCAAGCGCAACAGCTCGGCAATCACGGACGTCGCGCTCGTGCGCAAAGAGTCTGGGTCTTTGCCACTGGTGTGTGTATCTACTGAGGATGGACAGCTGTATCTGGTAGCGCCGGTGCTGAGTTCTGGCAATGTTGTCGGAGTAGAGGTTGTCGAGGAGCTGGCTGGGTTTGACGTTGACCCAATCAACCGGGTTCGCGTTGCCATGTCTACGCAAAAGGATGCCACTCGCCAGGCAGTGTGGGCTGCAGGACGTGTAAAGGACATTTTTGAATTTTGAAATGCTCACCTAGAGAGTGAGATAAGTTTTACGAAATACTAGAAATACTCTACTCGCGATGCGAGGTCGGCTGCTAGTCAGCATGGGTTGACACGTCGATAAAAGCATCACGGCGAACCGGTCATTTGAACGTGTCGGATGGTTGTTGGTGCAATGTCGATCATGGACATCTCCCATCTTGGTGGCCTACTCAACGCAGGAGTCTCAGTGCTGGTTCGCTGCTGCTGCACGCCTTTTGCGTGGGCCTCTTTGTTGCTGGAGTAGTGCCAGAAGCATTGGCAGCAATGGCCGTAGAACGACGGAACCGTTCAGGAATACCGCCTGAATCACAGTGACTGGAAAACGAGTCTGAAGTTTAGAACTGCTGCGAGATCGCGGTTCAAGAGCCGAGACGAATAGGCCCGCCTGTATTGTGTCATGGCCTGCTTACATGACTCGCTTGTACAGCGGAGAAGGCCATGGCACTTCACAGTTGGGTTCTTCGATCTCTGGTAGGGCCGCGGGTTGGGAACATGCCGGAATGTCTGCTGCAGTGGCCTCCGTTTCATCCAATGGCATCTTCGCTGCTTTACGTGCAGCCTTCTTGGCCAATTTTTCGCCCTTTTCTGCTGCTTTCCTTGCCTCTGTTGCTGCCCTCTTTGCTGCATTGATCTTGGTAACCTGCTCGCGTGTTTTCGAAATAAACACCTGCTTGATTATTTGCTTGTCTAAGCGCACATGGCCTGGGATCCATGATGTCCGCAGAGGCAAGCATTGAGGGGGAGACTTGCCAAGCTTCTCATTCTCGATAAGCTGGCATAGGCGAATGTATGCACGCAGATGCTTAAGTGGATTTACCTTGACATCATAGTATCGGCTGTCTTTGGCGAATCTGTACTTGGCATCATAGGCATTAAGGACTGGTGCCAGCCTGTTGTAGATTGCAAGCATCGGTGGAGTGAGCACACTGAGATCAGGGTGCCTAGAGGTAACTGCCTGGTGGAGCTTCTGTGCAGGTGTATAAATACACACTTGACATGCGTTATTGAACTCAGCCTTGGACACATTGCCCATTGTACTGTGCAATGTGTTTTTGCAGCTGCGAATATCAATCAATTTGGCCAGAATCCGCTGTAGGCAACTGCCATAGTGCAACACAATGTTGTTCTTGTATGCTGTCATCAGCTCGGTATCCACGTATGTTGCTACCTGATTCATTTCGCGTACACCATGTAGCTCGATATCGCCATTATGTAATAGATAATCATAAATATGGTATTTAACTACATCACCGAAATCTGCGCTCGACAGTTCTGACTTGTCCTTCCGGTTGACGAAATCCTTGGCAGATATGACAGTCTTCGCCTTCAGGTTGCGATAAATGAATAAATAAATTGAATGAAAGAATCTCTTTTTCACAGGTATTGAAGGGTCAAAAGCATCCCCGCCAGCTAGTTGATGGAGTAATATCCATCGTGCAAGCATGTATGCATGCTCTTTGATGATACTGACACTATGTACAAATTGCTCTAGGCGGGGCAACATAGAATCACGGAAGCCAATACCACCAAGTGATGTCTTTATGACAGTAGTGCTGCGGGTAATATTCATTTGAGAATTTCAATAGACAAAACAAGAGAAATGATGCTGTTCAGTTTTGCTTTATTGCGTATGCATAGCATTAAGAACTCTTTATTAAAGATTATCTGGCTTGCATGGTTCCTGGGGCCTTTAGCACCGATACAGTCTCTTGAATCAGTCTATACAGACTGGGTCCATTGTGGCCCAAATACTACCGCTTACGCATGTTCATAAGACAAATTGATATATAAAATAAATCCACAAATATTGCATAACTACCAGAAGAGCTATATGGCCTCATTCAATAGATGCTCATAAATAAATATCCTAAGTGTTGCGCAGCCGGTGATGACCACCATGATGACACCATGGAAGTTATCAAGCCGACCAACAATGAGAGCAGCTCTTATGCTAAACCAATAGAGATATCTAGTGGAGACCTGTGACTACTACAATAACAACTTGTCACCCTGGTTCCACCGATGAGGTCAGATGCCACACAAGATCAAAAGGAGTTTACAGAGCAAGTCACTCAAACCCGTGTTGAAGCTTAAGTTTTATTTTTTTTAACCAATTCAAAAGGTTCTAGCGGACGGTTGGACACTTTTTCGACTATACAATCTTATATATAGGTAAAGACATTCCCTACATGGGCTGCTTTCCTTTGCATACAATCCACATCGACGCATGGAATAGACACCATCAGCATATATACTTTATCACAGCCATATTTTTTGCTACATACGTAGTATGATTATGTGTTGATACCAGAGCAACTAGTTACTGGAAATGCAACGCGTCATGACCGGTGACACATATCTCACCTGCCCATTCTCTGCATCTGGTCTCTGGCCGCCTACTACTACCTCGATACCACTGGGCCACACTTGCAACAATTGTCACACTGCTTCTTTGTGCATAGTTCGCTGTGGAGGCCCTCTTCTTGGCTGGTATGTTGATATTTCAGATTGTACACATAAAAGTTAGCTGAGAATCTGCTCAAGGGTTGACCCCATATAGAATTCCTCAAGATCAGCGCTGGAGATCCGGTCGGTGGGCGAGCTACTAGCCAGCGGCCCACTCAAGTCGGCCATGTCAATGTCGGCCATTTCGCGCTCAAATAGAGCGACATAATCTGGAATCTCGCGCTTGGGAGTTTTTGGCTTCTTTGGTGTTGCTTTGGCACGCTTAGTTTCGATAGGCCCATCCTCTTCGCGCGCACGTTTGCCAGGTGTCGTGGGCAGAGCAGTCTTGGGGGTTTCCGGTGGCAGGTCCTTCTGAGCAGTAGTAGTGGCACCAGTTGTAGGCGGCAGGCCCGCAGCAATCAGGGCGGCCTGCTCCTTCTTGCGACGCTTGTCAGCCATGATCTCTTGGAACGACCGTATCTTGATCACGGGTTGGTCGGCCGAAGGCTTCGAAGGTGGTGGTGATAACGCCTTTTTGGGTGCCGCTGCTGTCGCCTGTACTTGTGGCTTTGGTTGTCTTGGTGGCTGCTCTTCAAGTAGCTCCGGACAAGAGGTCAATTCAGCAGGAGGTTCCTGCACTGAGTCTAATGGGACGCTCGTGGACTCACTGTTAGCCAGCTCTATGACAACGCCAGGAACAGCAGGCGGAGGTGATGACGATGCCTTCTTGGCATCTGTGGTCGCACTCAGGTCCACATTCGGTATTGGCCCCTGATCAGCGTCCTCCTCTGTCTTCTGTGTCAACGCCGCCTGCGACAGAATGCCAGGTACAGCACTGTGCGCGACAGACTCTCTGTTATAAGAATGGTCGTCAAGGCTTGCTTGCTTATCGGCAGGCGTACAGTCCGGAGAAGCGTGGTCGCTAGGCGTTGCTTCGTACGATGGCAGCTGCGGGCTCTGGACAGACCCTGAAAACCTGCTACTTTGGTTTGTGCGAAGCATAGGCGACGGTGACGGCGATGGTGATCGAACAAAAGACACTTTTGCTGGCATTGGCGGAGCCAGCGATGAGTTAATTGATGCACTAGGAGTAGGAGTCCAAGTGACAGCAGGAGCTAGAACAGCATCGGCAGTACGTTTGCGGATCGGCACCTTAGGCACCTGCGGAGACTCCTTTTGGATGCCGAGGATATCGTAGATGGACTTGATGTGCTGACCACTGGCCGAGCTCGACCCAGGGACAAGTTGCGGCATGGTTGGCTTGGCCATGACGGATGCTGTCTGTGCCTGCGGTTCTTTTAGCTGTGTCGGCTTCTCTGGCCTCGTCCCAGACCCCGACGGTCTAACCCAGACCTTTGCACCCAGGTCCTTCTGCTGCTGTGTATTCCCTGACTCTGGTTCTGCTGCTGGCTCTGTTGGCCGGGCCCAGACCTTCGCTCCCAGGTTCTCCTGCTGCTGGTGCTGCTGCTTCTGGAGCTCCAACTGCCTTTTCTTCTCTGCCAGTTGCGCCATCAGTTTCTGTTTCTTCAACTCGCGCTGCTGGTCCTTTGGATTAGACTGCTGCGTGGTCTGGTTCGTTTGCAGCGGGGCGGGCGCTAACTTTGCTGCAAAGGCACTGCTCTGCATGCCCATCTGGCCGAACGCTGACTGCACAGCGAACCCCTTTAGCGGCTGCAAGGTAGTAGTTGAGGCTGGAGCCTGGACTGGAGCGGATTCACCATCTCCATCGCCCATCTCTACATCATCTGCACTGGTCGACACCACAGACCTCTTTGCTCTGAACGCTGAACTAGTGGACCCAAATGTAGATTCTGCACCTGACACAAAGGCACTGCTGCCCCTGAATGTAGGTTGTGTGCTGGATCCGAATGCTGACGCCTGTTGGTTTTGAAACGCTGATGATTGCTTCGGCCGAAATGCGGATGTCGGCTGGCTCTGGAACGCTGATGTTTGCTGGCCCTCAAATGCTGATTTCTGCTGGCTTTGAAACACCGATGCCCCGAACACTCCGGTGGTCTGAAACGGCGACGTTTGGGGCTGTGAACGCGCTGCTCTCGGGCTTGGCCTCGCCTGCGTCGCAAACGCGCTCTGCTGTGCAACCCGCTGGCCACCACCGGCCCTCAACGTCATCTCCTTTACCGGATACCGCGGCCTAAACTGTGGACCCCCATCACCCTCAAAATTACCTGATGTCTGCCGCGGCACAAACACCTTTGCGCTAGGGTTCAGTGCCGATGGCCTGGGTGGCCGTCCAAACATGCTTGTCGGATTACCGCCTGGCGCTCCTTGCGGCCGCAGATGCTTGAAGTGACAGCCGGGTCGCGTGCACACACCGCCGTTTTCCTCATTGCGGCACTGAATTTCCTGTGGACCCTTAGCAGGCCGGTGGGCGTTACCCGTGTGCCGTTTGCCACAGTCCTGCTGTGGGCACTTGCCTGTCTGTGCGTATGCTGGGCAGACATCCTCGGTGGAGCGCGCAGCAAGGCTGTGTCTGAATTGACATTGGTCGCCGTTGCGGCACGACCCTTGCAGAAAGAAATGGCAGTCTTCTTGTGTTGTAGGCATTAAAAAGGGGGTAAAAATGAGTGCGTGTACAATAGGGGAGAAAAGATACACTAAATCCGTCCAGGCTGAACGCGTGTTTATTTTTATTTTTTGATCCCTTAACCCAAACCTTTTGCACAATGCGATGTCGTGTGGGGCCGCGTACTTGGACTTGGCTGGGTCTATTTATCGCTAAGAAAATAAAATTTTCTTAATTGCATATTAAGTAAGACCTTGGACTAGTATTCTCTATAGGCTCAAGGACTGGACAAAATATGCGAGAAAGACCCATGTTGGCGGCTTTATTTGTGCGGGATGTTTGCCTCTATACACCCACACCTTGTCACCCGTCGGACACTTCACATACACACACCAGAATAAAAATATAGATAACAGCAATGCATGCGCATTTGCTGCAACGATGACAGGACCAGTGTGCTCTTGAGCATTCTTGACAACGTCAGTATTGAAAGCCGGACAACTGCTTTATTGCAGATTGAAAAACTTAGTCGACATCCATTCTCATTCCACCAACCGACCGGCTCTTCCCCCGACGGCTCTTCCCGCTACGCGTGCCAGGCACTGCTGCTGCTGGCTGACCTGGCGCACTAGAAACTGATTCAGTGCCCGGCTTGATCTGCACCGAAAGCCGACGTCCATCAGCTAACACGTTGTTGAGCTTTGCCACGGCCTGCAGCGCCGCTGCCTTGGCCGCGTACACGATCTCGGCGTGCCCCGAGGCCTTGCCATTGCGGTCATACAGCAATGTGCAGTTTTTGATAGTGCCAAACTGCTTGAAGCACGTCTTCACGTCCTCTGCCGACGCCTCTGTATCAAGGTTTGTAATGAAGATCGTCGATGGCCCCGCTTCTCCCTTGATCGCAATGTTCACGTTTGAGCGCCGGGTTGTTGCAGCAGCGGCGGCAGCGGCGGCGACGGCAGCAGCAGATGAAACTCCACGCTTCTTAGCCCGATGCTTTTCGGCTATGCCCGCCAAGCGGCCCCCGGTCTCGAGCTTCTTTGTAGCCACACCCTTGGCCTTGCCGACGCGACCAGCCACACCCTTGGCTGTCTTGGACCCAGCGGGGTTGCCCAGCCGCCCTGCCATTGACCCGCTCAGACCTTGCTTCAGCGCTGCCTGGGCTGCCACTCCGGTGGACGAGCTGTTCTTCTTACGCCGCTACAAAATGGAACATTGAAGATTGTGAATGATTGCACGCGTACTTTTTGCAATTTCATGCACAGGGCGAGCTACTTACTCCTGCCTTGCCCTTGGTCGTAAGCGCTGCCGCCTTTGTCACTGCAGCAGCGACCTTCTTTGCTGCGGCTGTCTTCTTTGCACTCTTTGTTGCCTTCGGCGCACTAGAGCCCTTCTTGGTCTGCTTACGCGTCTCCCTGATGATTTCGTCCAGGCTCTGGTCAAGTCGCGCGTTGAGCTCCATGTGAATGAAGAAATATAATTGGAACAGCGATATATAGTGTGCAAAAATAACGGAATGAGAAAAAGCGAGACGAAGAACGTAACGCGCCACTCGTACTGGGAACTATGGCTACAATACTTTTGTGTTTTTTCTTAAAGCCTGTGTAAAAGCGTATTTGAAAAATCAAATTTTTATCAGGTCAGCAGCACCCTTGGCTGAAGTGCCAGGCACTGTGGTCGGTTTGGCTCAGGTGGGCTGAATGCATGACCAGATCTGCTGCTTGAGTAGCAGTGTGCCAGTCCTAGACGACTGCATCCGGCTACCCTGGGTCAACCATACATAGCCCAACACACGTACATGTGTCTGACAGCTTGAGAAGAAAAATCCAACGTTCACACAAAAAAAACTAAAATTGAAACAAGCCAGACGCGGGGGTCGAACCCGCAACCTTATGATTAGAAGTCAAACGCGCTATCCAATTGCGCCAGCCCGGCATGCCGATCGGCCTTCCAACATTTGTAAGCGGACTGCTCAAACATACACCTTCAAGAAGCCTGCACACAGGTTAGGAAATGCGCATATATGGAACTACTCGCTACTTCTGACAACTGGACGAGCCATATGCGCTCAATTATCTGTACATGGCATCCTTACGATTCAGCAACATTGTCCATTAGCCATATCACTATTTAGTCTTATCTGAAAGGACACAATATAATACCTACGAGTCAACAATATGTTTAATGATATATTTACCAACAGTTGTACATATCCATGACAGCATTTATCATGGATGCTTGTTCTATTAACCAGGTAATAAACAGCATGCCCATTATTATAACCTCGGACATTTGCTATCCAGGATTGAGCACCAACCCCGAGAAACTAAGCTAGACTCCCAAGTTTGAGTATCGATATACAACAAACTATGCTTATGTGCACCAAGAGAGTTGAAGGCTACAAATAGTTCCTGCTGCTAGAGCAAGTTTTTCTCAAGGAGTTTGACCACAAGGAAATCGCAACAGTGGTGGAGGCCGATAGTGAAGCTGTAAGTGTGGATGTGCTGACGAAATCACAGAAGGGAAAGATGGAGAACAAGAGCCCTGATTCTGCCAAGCGGTCGTCCCTCTATGATATCTGAGAGCACCCAGCCGACAATAATTTTATTCATATGGATTAATGCGCATATGAATGTATGTGAGAGTTGGATATGTATTGAATAATAAACAGTGAAGTATTTTAGCACTTGACAGTGGTAGCCTTGCCGTCGTTGTCCAGAGCCTTGATCGAGTTGCTCCACTTGTACTGCTTCTGGGCGACCACGTACTGGTACGACTTGACACGAGTGACACTCTCCGACCACTCCTTCTGCGTCTCCTTGTTGTGCGGGTTCTTCAGGTCATCCGCCCGCACCTGCAGGAACTTGGTCAGCCAGGCGATCTCGTCGACATTGTGGCCGTTGATCTTGAGCGTGCTGCCCGACGAGCCCTTGGCATCGGCCTTGAACGACGCGCTGGTCTTCTTGATCAGTGCACCAACCGAGTCGGGATCCGAGCCATCGCCGTGCTGGATTGTTGTATCGTACAGCTGGGCGCGGGTCACATCAAGCTGGGCACCAAGTGTATCAGCGAGCTTCTGCGACGGGTCAAAGTACATCTCGTCACGGACCTTGTCCTGCGCGGCGCGGAACTTTGCGTCCGACTTGCCCAGCTTGCCCCACACTGAGCAGTAGCCATCCAGGCCGCTGGTAGAGCCGCTGCCCGACTTGTCCAGCTTCTTCATGACGGCGTCGATACTTGCTGAACTCATCCTTGCCGCCGGTCATCTTGTGGTACTCCTGCAGCACGACCCATGCGTCGGAAGTGCCTGTGCAGAAGCCAGCGATACCGGCAGTGAAGCCACGGCCATCGTGGATGTTCTCGCAGTAGTCGTAGTGGAAGGCGGTGTCGCCGTTCTCGTAGATGTTGGTCAGACCCAGAGCGATCTTCTTGGAGCAGGCAGACATGGCGGCGTTGGTCGTGGTGATGGTGGCGAGGAGGCCGAGAGCGGTGGCAGTAAACTTCATGGTTGATTGTCTTGGAGTGGAGTGGGTTTGTGAGGTGGTTGCTGATGTGGTTGCTGATGTTGTTGGTGGTGATTTTTTTGGACAGTGCGGTTCTGCCTTGACCTTTTATACCCGGTAGCGCGGTATTGCTTCCTGCACTTCGGCATATTGAAAACCTGCGTTATCGTGGCAACTGGCTTCCGATAGAAAGGTCGGTAGCTGCTTTGTGGAAAACTGCCTCCAAGAAAACAGATCCCACACTTAATCCCAAGGCTATATCCTGTTGAGCGTCAGCGAGATGCATGGGCAAACAGGTTTTGTGAATCTCTCCTTTAGGAGATTGAGGAGATCCTTCATTCTACTGTCTAAAAATAGGGCGATGCGTGCCAAGACATCTCCACGTCTCACTTGGCATGTCTTGGCTATCCTAAAAATGAGGGATATACCTGTTGTTGTTCCACGGCATCCTGAAAAGGCAAATGGTATTAGCTGGATATTCCAATTAGCAAGCATGTGCTGCAACTGATACCAGGCTATAGGCTCTTACCATTGCAACGCTAAGCAGATTTAATTCAAGAGATCCTAGGCAACATATTAGGTGTCTGAGGGATATAGAATATATATGTGTCATAAACTGGGCAACTAAGCTAGAAAAGAGGATGCTGAGATAGCTAGTTAAGGTAGGAAGTAGAGGAGAAACAAAAAAGAGGACTAAGATCATTGACCTATACCATCAGGTACTAGAATTGCTCTGCTCGCGATGCGAGGTCGGCTGCTAGTCAGCATGGGTTGACATGTCGATAAGAGCATCACGGTGAACCTGGTCATTTGAACATGTCGGATGGTTGTTGGTGCAATGGCCGATCATGGACATCTCCCATCCTGACGGCCTGCTCAGCGTAGGCGCTTCAGTGCTAGGTTCGCTGCTACTGGCTAGCAGAATCGCCTGCTGCTGCTGCACACCTCTTGCGCG
This sequence comes from Linderina pennispora, assembly GCF_002104995.1. NCBI lineage: Eukaryota > Fungi > Kickxellomycota > Kickxellomycetes > Kickxellales > Kickxellaceae > Linderina > Linderina pennispora. The sequence continues at coordinate 247,880 of NW_024468250.1, read as the reverse complement.
GATTCTTTGTTGCCAGAGTAGTGCCGGAAGCATCGGCAGCAATGGCCGTAGAACGACGGAACCGTTCAGGAATATTGCCTGAATCACAGAGTGACTGGAAAATGAGTCTGAAGTTTAGAACTGCTGTGAGATCGCGGTTCAAGAGCCGAGACGAATAGCCCGCCTGTATTGTGCCATGGCCCGCCTACATGGCTCGCTTGTACAGCGGAGAAGGTCATGGCACTTCACAGTTGGGGTTCTTCGATCTGTGGTAGGGCCGCGGGTTGGGAACATGCCGGAATGTCTGCTGCAGCAGCCAATGCACCAGCAAATGAATCAGCTGCTACTGCTGCAGTTGCTGCAGTGGCCTCTGTTGCATCCGATGGCATCTTCGCGTGCAGCCTTCTTGGCCAATTTTTCGCCCCTTTCTGCTGCTTTCCTTGCCTCTGCTGCTGCCCTCTTTTCTGCGTTGATCTCTTTAACCTGCTCGCGTGTTTTCGAAATAAACACCTGCTTGATTATTTGCTTGTCTAAGCGCACATAGCCTGGGATTTATGATATCGGCAAATGAAAGGCAGTGTCATATACAAGCAAGAATCGCATTTTCTGAAAACTGGTTGCTGAGATGGTCGAGTGGTCTAAGACGATGCACTCAAGTTGCATTCTCGAAAGAGGCGTGGGTTCGAATCCCACTTTCAGCAATTTCTATTTTTGGCAGGTATGTTTTTTTTTGCTTGTGGATGTGTTACATAACCATAGGCGGTATGCAATGTTGAATAGCTCTGCATTATTCCATTCATTTCACTGCTAGTACTGGATACTGTTTATTCTTTGCGTATCATGTGGTAGTAAGCCACAAACACAAATAGGGTTGATTGTAGGCAAACAGCGGAAAGCCAGCCTGAGCATTTCCTTCACTCGACTCCTTTTCTACTACTAGAATAAAATTACAAATGATGGAGAGCTCAGCGACAGAATGGCTATTGAAGGGAGGCAGACAATAAGGAAAAGTACATGGACGATACATATACCTCGTTGGCGCAGCGGTACGATGCATTTCACGGCAGCATGCCCCTCAACGGCGCGCAGCGCGGCAAAGACCAGATAATGAAAATGATCAAGCCCAGGCGCGGCACATTGTTCCTCGATATGGCGGGTGGGACCGGCGACATGAGTGTGAGCTTCCTCAAGTACCAAGCGTCAGTCAACAAAGACAAAGAGTCGACTGCAGTTGTGTTTGACCTCAACAAGGAAATGCTTGAGGTGGCCAGGCGGCGCCTGGAAGACACCGGGTGGTCGGAGCAAGCAAAGGTCGTGCACGGCAATGCTGAGGACCTGTCGATGTTTGGTGATGGATCGTTCGATATATACTGCTGCGTATTTGGACTGCATAATATGCCGAACCATGAAAAGGTGCTCAAGGAAGCGTTTCGTGTCATAAAGCCTGGTGGGCGGCTTGTCGTCGGTGAAATCAATACGGGCACGAGGCGGGTGGCAAGGGCGCTCATCCGGATGCTGTTCGTGCATGTCATTTTCCCGATTGCGTACCACAGACTCAGTGATTCGGCGATGACTGACCGGCTGGCTAAAAGCGCATTAGGGTTTCCGGCTCCTGAATAAGTTCGTACAGGCTGTCAAGAATGCAGGGTTTAGGGCCGAGGGACGTGGGTACAAGACATGTGCGCTTGGACTGGGCGCGGTGTATTTTGGCATAAAGCCCTGATGACAGTGGGGTAGAGTTCATGTAGATTATAAGAGTCTATATGTTTAGGATTATATATACAGCTGTCACCATGGTTTAATGCTTTGCTTGTATCATACGTTTGGGCATATTATTATGCTATGTGTATGTAGGACATGTAGCAGTTTTTGTCAGTTGCCTAATTATTGTCGTTTTTCAAGTGTAATTCCAACGAACATCACATGTGTGAACTCTTACTTCAATCCCTGGTACCATTATACATCAGCCATCAAGTGTCATGGATAAATGCAGCCATTTCCAGACTTTGCGCGATTTACAAAGCTCTCCACTCGCAACCTCATCCACTATCTGCTTTCTTATAAACAATATCGCAATTTTCAAACCCCAATGGGCAATATAATATCCTGGATATCTTCCTACGCCGACGTAGCACCGCAGCACAAGCAGCAGGTACTGGACGAAGCGTACACGCAAATTGCGCGCTGGTATGACGGCAAGCACAAGAGCGCTGGCTTCAATGCCGCTGGGCTCGCCAAACAGCAGCTAGCTGAATACTTGCCCAGCGCGCATATGCTCGACTTAGCCGGGGGGACTGGTGACATGACTGTATATTTCCAGAGCCGACAGGCTGCACTCAAACGCACAGCGGTTAGCACCGTCTACGATCTGAATGCACACATGCTGGAGATAGCACAAAGGCGCCTCGAAAACAAAGAATGGAGGGACCGCGTAGCGATTAGGCAGGGTAATGCTGAGCATCTGCCATATGCGGATGGAGAGTTTGGCGTGTGCTGCTGCGCGTTTGGCTTGCATAATATGCCGAACCGGCGGAAGGTGCTGGAGGAGGCAATGCGTGTGCTTAAGCCAGGCGGCGTAATGGCGGTGTTGGAGATGAACACAGGTGATTCGTGGGCATGGCGCGCAGCCTACATGGGATTCCACTGGCTGCTGGTGATGCCGTTGCTGAGCCTGCAGGGGTCGGGTAGCGAGGTACAGAGGCGGCTGATTGTGAGTGCCTTGAATTTTCCGGCGCCCAGCAGATTCACGCAGGAGCTGAGGGACGCAGGCTTTGTTGTGGACGAGCAGAGGTCGCAGAGCATCTGCTACAGGTACTACCGCATATTCATCGGTGTCAAGCCGCAATAGAGGTGTTGGATAGATTTCACAACATCCTTTGTGAACGTCACAAGCAAGACACAGGGGTTTTTGGTCTTCATTAGGGTGTTTATGTATCGTACGGAGATGAGAAAACAAAAAGATACAGGGGAGGGCGCATGTGTTTTTTACTGAGAAGCTGGGCCAGGCGCCCCATTGGGCCGCGGCTGGGGATTCTGGGCCATCATCTGCCTGGCCATCTGCTGACGCATTAGCAGAATCTGGCGCTGCTCCGGCGTCAACTGCATCTGCATCTGCTGTTGCTGCAACTGGGCAATAACCTGCGGCTGTAGGTTCGCCTGGTTCAGTAGCCCGGCCTGCTGCAGTTGCTGTAGCACCGCCAGATTGGCCTGTGGCGGACGCACGGCGCCCTGCTGTTGTTGCTGTTGTTGCTGTTGTTGCTGTTGTTGCTGTTGTTGCAGGTAGTGGATGAGCTGCTGCTGTTGCAGAGAGCTCAGACCCATGCGCGCGGCTAGCAGCTGTGGGTTAGGCCATCAACGCAGCCTGCAACTGCGGGTTATTCGCCAGCGCAGCCTGCATATTGGCCAGAGGATTCGGAGCATTGGCTGGCGCTGGGCTGCCGACGACACTCGGCATGGGACGCGGTGGTACGCTGGGTGTGGCAGGACTGGCAGCCACGGGGCGGGCTATCGGTGGGCGACCCGGTATGGACTGTGGAACAGCGGCGGGGCTGGACTGTGTGGCATTCGCCTGCTGCTGCATCAGCGCTAGTAGGTTGGGTGGATCATACCTGCGGGCGGCTGCGATGCCATGCCGCCTAGCTGCGCCTGGCGTTGGCGTGCAAACAGCTCCAGCAGCATCTGCTGCGACACGGCCGGGGCTGCGGCGTCTGAGCCATTGGGCATAGCTGGTGGGTTGGCTGGTGTGCTAGCAGGAACCGGCGACGCATGGACGGAAGCACTGTTGGAGGGTTGTTGCTGCTGCTGCTGCTGCTGTTGTTGTTGCTGCTGCTGTTGTTGCTGTTGCTGCTGCTGCTGTTGCTGTTGCTGGTAGTGCATGGCGATGCGTTGCTTGAGTTCGCCGCTGCGTGCCATACGCATCAGCATGAGAGCACGGTCCTGCGGTACCGCCTGCAGATTGATGTTGGCGATCCGGCAGAACTCACGGATCAGCGCGACTTCCTCGGGCGTTGGCTTGATCGGTGGCTGCACCGGTCGCACTGATGTCGCTGGGCTGCTGACAGGCTGCTGTTGTGGTTGCGGTTGCGGTTGCGGTTGCTGGGCGCCCATAAGCTGCCGCGCCTTCTGCTGCAGCTGCGCGAAGATCTGCGGGTTATCCTTCAGGAACTTGGGTGTGATCACCGACTGCCCAGCTGACGCCAGCGGACGCCCGCCGTTCTGCTGCTGCAGGATCCCGGCCACGTAATTGTTCAACTGTGCCATGATCGCTGGTGGCACTGGCAGCCCAGATGGATGCGCTAGTGCTGGCGTAGCAGGAGAAGCAGTAGCTGAGGCTGCCACCGGCGATGCGACCGCCGACACCGTCGTCACAACCGGCGCTGCCGTCGTCACAGCCGCTGACACTGGCAGCTCGGCGCTGGCTACCGCAGGCGTGCCATTGGCCGCCCTGGCCGGATCTGATTTCTGCGCCAGCGGCACATCGTCGTCCTCCGAGTCGCTGCGAGCCGCGGGGCTGGCGGGCGGTGGTGGCTCCGGCGTCTTGGCTTTGGGCGTCTTGGCCCGCTTCTTCTTCTCCTTCGGCCCGGGCGTTTTGCGGCGCACCTTGCCCTTCGGCTTCTCCTCCACCTTTGCTCTCCTCCAGCGGCTCGCTTGGCACCGTCGCCGGCTCGTCCTCCACGGTGGTATCGTGCGGCGTGCTGGAGCGCTTGCGCCTGCCCGCCTTTGCTGTATCGGCTGTGGGCTCGGCGCTCGGGCGCTCACTGCCCTGACGCTTGTTGGGCTTGGCCTTGGCTTTTGTGGGTTTGGCAGGCTTGGGTGTCTCAGCCTTTGTAGGCTTGGGCGTTTCGGCTTTTGTGGGTTTGGGTGTTTCGGCTCTGGTGTTCTGCGGCGTCGGGTACTCCGGGTCGGCCGGGTCCTGTCCAGGTGGCGGGCCGGCGGTCGGCACACCGTTGGGATATTGCGAATCGAAGATCAGGCGGTTGTTCTCCATGGCCGAGAACAGCTTGAAGTTGTCGATGTGAGTGCGCATCAGCGCGTCGCTGGCAAACGCAAACACGCGTGTCTCGCCGCCCACCGCCGAGTCCGGCTGCGAGCCCCACCGCAACATTCCCTGCAGCCCGCGCCCGTCGGGCAGCTCCAACACATTGAACACTGTGTGGACTGTCCGCCCGCCCACGCTCTTGACAAACCGCAGCGTCCGCACCACCTTGCGTCCGTCAGCCAGCAACGACATCTGGCCGCGCGCCTTCTTCGCCACTGCCTTTTTGCCCGCCGGCAGCGCCGATGGATACACCAGCGCGTCGCCTGCGAGCTTACGGCTGCGCCACTCACCCAGCTGCGCCACACGGCTGAAGCTCGGCTGGAAGTCGCGCTGGCTCCGGTCGTCCATCAAAGGTCAGCAACCGCATCTTCTCCTCGTGCGCTGCCTGCTCTGCCTCCACCTCTGCCGAGTTGTACTTGCGCTGCTTGCGTGGCACCAGGTGCCCGTACTCAATGTACCGGATCGCATTGCTGATCCGGCTTACCTGCACGTCCGGCGCCAGATCAAGCGGCTCCTCCACCGCAAGCAGCACCAGCCGCTCGATCTCCAGCACGTCCTCTGCCGTCCAGCTTGCCGCGGTGCCGCTCACACGCCAGCTGTAGATCCAGACTCATTGTCTCTGCCGTTGGCCGCATCACCTTCTTGTACACCACCGGGCCTTGCGCTACTGCCGACCCGTCATCGTCCGCCTCGCGCGGCCGCTTTCCGTTCGTCTCACCAACAAGCACAGGTGCTGTAATCGGGGACACGTTGTCCACTGTATTGTTCATCTTGCTTTCGCTGTACAGCTTTCGTCCATGTCAACAGCTCGCTCAGCTTCTGCCGCTTCGGCTGCCGTGCTGCCGCCGTACTGCGTGCGCCGGTGGTCATGGACCTCAACGATCAGGCACCCGTCGTAGAACCGGCAGTGTACATCTGACAGCACGTCAACCAGGTCCACAGGGATCTTGCCCTCGTTCAGTGCATCAAAGAAAAACCGCATTGGCCCGTTGTACAGAAACACGCCCTCCTGGCTGCCGAACCGAAAGTGCGAGTCAAACAAATGCAATATCAAAGACGGCGCTGCATCCTTGTGCTGCTCCAGAAAGTCCATGTCTCCCAGCTGCACACGGCTTGTCGCCTTGCGCTTTGGCGCTGTGGCTGGGCGCGGCTCCTCGGGCACTGCCTCGGCAGTTTCCTTTGTCTCTTCATCTTCATCCTCCTCCTCCTCGATGCCAAAATCCACCGTCTCAAACTCGTCGTCTGACTCAGAATCTGATGTCACCCGCCCGTTGCCTTTTGGCGCGTCCTCGAATTCGCCGTCACTGAACAGGTCGTTGTCGTCATCATCGCTCTCCGAGCTGAACTCCAGCTCTGCCTCAACTGGTCGCGCTGCCCACCGACCGCGAGTCGGCCGGCGTATCGCCATTTGGCTGCCCAAACAAATCGTCATCGTCTTCCTCATCATCGTCCACCACCTCCTCTTCCTCCTCGCCAAACAGGTTCTCGTACGATTCACTCTCCAGCTCTTGCTGCAGCTCATCCTCGAACTCTTCGAGATCGCGGCTCGAGGACCCGTCGTCTGACATGGCGCTGTGTGCTGCGAATCCCTGTTTGGTCGATATATTAGGTACCGGTGTTGCTCGGATGCTCGCCGACATTTCTTTCCTGTATGTGTATGTGTGGAACAAGAGGTTTGCGCCGCTAGATTATCTTCTGCCTGCTGTTCAAACACCCCCTTTTCTTTCCTGTATTGTGTTTGCCTCGCGATCCTTTCCCTAACCAAAATTGCGCTGACAACTCGATCTCGTGCAGCTACTGTGTTGTTCCTCTACAGATAAGCAACCGATGGCCTAGCACGGTATGCAGTTAGTGTGCTGAAGACAGAGTCCACATGCATGGCCTGTGATGGACTCCTCCCAGAGCAGGATAGCCACGTACCTTGGAACTTGAGCCAAATAAGTGCGAAAAAAGAAATGGAACCAAGTTCCTGTATCGATCTCAACGCACCCGTACCGGCTCCGTCTTTGTCGCGTGATAGACGCTAGCTCTGTGCAAAAAATGTGACTTTGTTGAACGTGGCAAAGGGATATGCCGAGTTATCAGGAACGCGTTTCAGCACTAGTTGCTGTGAGCTGGCCAAGTCGGAGGGGATAAAGTAACACCTGGGACAGTCCTAGTGTTGCAACGCGACGTTGAATTTTGAATAGGTTAAGAAGCGGAAAATGAACAAAAAATACAAAGTAAAATGGCCAGCAATTTTGGATATTTTTTGTAATAAAAGGAAAATTAGAGCGAGTACAGTTGTGAGAAATTGCTGCCCACTTTTGGTTGGACTATGGTTTTCTTTTGTGCCGTCCCTTTAGCAAAAGAAAACCGAGCGGGTGGGGGTTTAGAAAGAGAGGCGAAATGAAGCAAGCGCAAAGCGAAAATAAAATAATTCAAGGTTAGAAAGGAAAAACGGAATTGCCAAATACTATAAAACGAGCTTTGTACTGCTCACAAAAATGCACACGCGCAACCGCTTCCCATCGCCTCTGGGCACCATCGAAAATTGTTCGGTAGTCAGGTTCGAGTAAGATTGACATAAAAAAACAGATTTATAGCTGGTGTTTCTTGTCCTCTGCCTTGACGAACGCCAGCAGACGGGCTGCTGCCGCTCGCACAGTGGCATTGTGGATGGGTTTGCAGGCAATGGATCTCGTAGACACAAGAGCCGAAGGGATTGCACATGTCCGGGTCATCGATATCCTTCAGATACAGACCGCTGGCGGCCTGCTCGTCGGAGGCAAACAAGCGGTCGAGATGAGGGTACTTGACCATGAGCTTGTGGATAAAGGCAATAGCGCGGACCGCGGTCTTGGCCGGCCAGTACAAGGCGCCCTCGGCCAGGCGCTTGACAAATGCGGCCACACGCGTGACCGACGAGACCTTGGTGCGACCCAGGAACATCAGTTCGAGGCACTCGAACAACAGATCAGCTTCGCTCCGCACCGTCGCCTCCCACATCGCCTCCTCGAGCTGCTGCGGTTGCTCCGTGTCCTCCTGCCGGGCCACGCGCTCGGCATTCGCCTGCGCAACCTCAGCCGGTGCCAGATACACAGTGAAGCGTGTGCCATCGGAGAGCGACGACAGCCGCGTGGCCTCGATCTGTGCATGGGCTGCCAGCGGCGGCAGCAAAGCGTAGAGCTGGTGGAAGAAATCCTTGATGTCCAGGTTCAGCGCCTCGCCCTGGCCGGTCAGAATGTGCAGCGCCGACAGAATGCACAGCAGCGATGTGCGGAGGCTGACCTTGGACGACACCAGGTCGCTGGTATCGTCGTCCTCGTTGCCCACGCCGACACCGTGCTGTCCGCGCATGATCTTCTTCAGCAAATGGAACAAATCGAGGAAAAACTCCACGCTTATCAGATGCGCGTACTTGGCCAGGCCCTCCAGCACCGCCGGCAGCAGCCCGCCGATATTGTCCTTTTGCTTGAGAATGCGGAAATACGTGACAAACACCTGCTTCAGGGTCTCACCGAACCACCGCTCGCGCTCCTCCCGCGTCACCTCTGCCTGCGCGTCGCGCAAATCCCTATCGACCTCTTGCTGCACACGCCTGGCCTTCTTCTGCTTCTTCGTCTCGAAGGCCGCCCGCCGCGCCTCGCCCACCGCTGAGCCACTCTTCTTGCGCTTCATCAGCTTGTTGCGCTCGCGCAGCTGCTCCTTCCGCAGCCGCTCCGCCTCCGCGCGCTTGCGGTCCTCGGGGTTCTCCCGCAGCTCGTCGCGCAGCCGCAGATGCAGCCAGGGGCGCAGGGAGCTGGCATCGACGCGGTACGACAGCCGTTTGATGCGCTTAGCCGCTAATATCACTGCGTTCTGCGAGTACTCGCCGCTGGCATCGTCATGGAAGAGCCGCAGGACTGCCAGCCGCGCAGTCTGAGCCATTGGCGCAAATTCCGGCATGGTGATGCGCGACGACGGCTGCACGTAGATGTCTACCAGCGCTGACAGAATGTCCTTGCGGAAGTTGAAGTGCGGATGGGCATTGACTAGCTCGCCCAGCGCACGTGCTGCCACCACACCGGTCTCGACGTCGGCGCTGGCGTCGCCAAAGATCTTCATGCCGCGCTTTACCGCCGCAAACAGCTGGTGCAGGTATTGCCCGTAGGTCTTGACCAGGCTCTCCTCGAACATGCGCTGCTGCCGCACTTCCTTGGTGACCTTCATTGCGCGCTCCTTCTCTGTCAGCTCGCGGATGCGGTAGTCAGGCAGAATGTCGCGGTACACGGCCAGCTGCGTCAGCAGGCCCAGCTGCCGCACCTTGCGGTCGCTGTCCTCGCTGATTTTGTGCAGCAGCCGTAACGCCCGCGCGCTCCCCTCTGGGCTTTGGACTACTGCGCTCGCCAGCCCCGCCAGCCGGTTCTGCTGCGCTACAATGTACTCGCGCCGGGTCATCGACTCCCGATCCGGTTCCTCGTTAAAGTCCGCTTCGCCTTCCGAGTCCACTGGTCGCCCTCCAAGGCCCTTGGTCGACTTTGGTACAGGCTCCTCTTCCTCCTCTTCTTCCTCTTCCTCCTCTTCCTCCTCTTCCTCCCCTACTTCCTCCTCCTCTGATTCTTCTGCAGCAACCAGTCGCCCATCCGCCAGCTTGATCGGCAGCTTGGACGACTCTTTGGTTTTCTTCTCTGCCGACTCAAACTTGCGCATTCCATGCTCGTAGTCCATCAGATCCGCCGCCGCCGCCTTGCGCTTCAGTGCTCTGCGCTGCTTGTGGTTCAGGTACTCATCCTCGTCTTCGCTGCCAAGGCTCTCTGCCTCACTCTCGTCCTCAAATGACTCGGCACCGCTCTGCTCCGAATCAGACACGACAAAGTCCACCAGCTCATCCTCTGCTTCATCCTCGCTGCTCTCCAAAACCTCCAGATCCTCGTCGCTTTCGTTACTCTCATCGCCGCTCTCGTCATCGCTCTCGGACAGCTCTCCAGGTGCTGCCACTGCGTGCTGCGCGGGCTTGCCGATCCGCTTTGATTTCTGCTCCTTTGTGACTTTTGTGAGCTTCTCCGGGTTCAGTGCATTGAGGAAGCCCAGGCCCTTGGCGTTCTTTTGCACAAACGCCAGATCGTCCTCGTCCATCTCCATCTCTTCCTCTTCCTGCTCTGCTTTGGGCGCTGCTACAATATCTGCCTGCTTGGCCGCCTGCTGCTTTGAGCGCCGCTTGTCGCGCGACTTGGCCGATGCCCGCGCTTTGGCTCCTGCCTTGGCCTTGGCCTTGAAGCTCGTGTCACCCTTTTTGCCTGCCATTTGTCTAGAGAGTATGTAAAATAGAGCCTGTGTGCTGGGAATGCAGAGCAGAGTCCGGAAAAAAAAAAAAGAAAAAATAAAGCACATTTGCTGTTTTCACAAGAAAACTGATCACAGCCATAAATCAAATCACCTCCATTGCTTATGTGATTAGTGAATCTGACTATTACATGGAGAGCTTGCCAAGACGCAGGCCAGCCATGATGGACTCCCACCATGTGTCGCTGTATGCAAACGCAACAATCTGCTGCGTAAACTTGTATCCCTTCTCGGTGTCCTGGATCGGATAGTCGACAATAGGCGGAATCGGGGTCTTGACAAACGGCAGCTTGTCCTCGGTGAATGCCTTCTCGACGCACAGCGCACGCAGACCCTCAGGTCCCGCAAACCGCCCGAAGCCGCTAATACCCACACCGCCAAATGGCAGCGACTGGCACATATAGTTGACAGCAAAGTCATTGACGTTGGCCATGCCAGCGCGCAGGTTCAGCGCAACCCGGCGTCCGCGGGCCTTGTCGCCCGAAAACACGCTCGACCCCAGGCCGTATGGCGACGAATGCACAATCTCCATAGCATCGGCCTCATCCTTGAACTTCATCACAACCATGATCGGGCCGAATGTCTCGTTGCGGGTAATGTCCATGTCAGGTGTGACATCGACAAGCAGCGTTGGCTGGAAGTACTGTCCATGTGGGTACTTTGGGTGGTCGTAGCGCTTGCCACCAGTCAGGCAACGTGCGCCCTTGGCAACTGCATCCTGGACCAACGCCTCGAGGCGGTCGAAGGTGTTGGCCATGACCATGGCGCCGCAGTCAACCTCACTGTCCTCGAGAATCGATCCCAGGCGCAGCTTCTTGATGCGCAGCAGCATTTCCTCAACGAACGCACCATAAGCCTGCTGCTGCACCAGAATGCGCTCAATGCCGATGCAGTTCTGCGAGGCATTCTGGAACACTCCACGCATCAGCACAGGCATGCACTGCCCCATGTCTGCGTCGCTAAAGACAATAGCGCAGTCCTTGCCGCCGAGCTCCAGTGTCACCGGTGTCAGGTTTGCCGACGCTGCCTTCATCACTAGCTTGCCGACCTCGGGCGACCCAATGAACGTAATGTGATCAATCAGGGGCGACGACGATAGAGCGTTGCCCAGATCGCCAAAGCCCGTAACGAACTGCACAAGCTCTGGGTCGTGCCCACAGACATTCAGCGCACGCCTAACCAGCTGCTCCCAGTAGCCCATGCTCCAGGCGACGTGCTCGCTGGCCTTGACCACAATGGCATTTCCAGAGAACAGCGCCGAGATCACCGGCCCAATGGTATTGTGGAATGGGTAATTCCACGATACCAATGCCGCGACCACCCCGCGTGGCTGGTAGATGACCTTGGCCTTCTTGTACATCATCATGAATCCGGGGTCGCGGCTACTGTCCTTGAGCGCCTCCTCACCGTTCTTGATCGTCCACTGCAGCTTCGCACACGTCACCAGGACCTCTCCCAAGGTCGCATCCACCAGGGTCTTACCGGAATCCCGGCACGCCGTCTGGCAGATCTCGCGCTGGTGTGCCAGCACAAATTCATTCAGCGTGCGCATCACCTGCCGCCGCTGCTCAAAGGTGGTCTTGGCCCACTGCTTCTGCGCCTTGCGCGCGCGCTGGATCCGCTCCGTCAGCCCCTCAAAAGTCGTGCAGGCGACCTGGCCCAAGGACCGGCCGGTGGCCGGGTCAAAGCATTGGATCAGGTCGGGTTGCCCAGGCACGATGATGCTGGGCGACGAGAGCTGCTTGCCGGAACGCCAGCCTGGGCTGCTCTCGGGAAGGGGCTTGAGCTCGAACGGAATCGCAGCCAGCGTGCGCTTGCGCGAGAACAGCACATACAGTACCACAGTACCGGCAACTACCGCCACGACGATCGGGAACGCCTCGTGGCTCGAAAGCTTGAGAATGCAGTCCATCTGGAAATTGCAAGCAAGTGGAAAAAGAAAACCTAATGTTGACAGAAAGGGAAAGCAAACAGGTTCTCGTTGACCCGCTTAGCGCATGCGCGACGGTCGTCGCTGGCAGCGAGCGGGGACTTGCAAAAGCACATCGAACCATTGTGTACACAGAACCCGGATAATCCGAAGGCTGCAAGATAGGCAGAGCATGCCAGCGCCCCAATCATCGCACATCCACATGACAGTCGCCCCGTAACTCGCAGGAACTGCCGTGTCGCGCAAACAATTGATAAGAAAAAAACCCTCAGGCTCTAATTTCATGTACCAGAGCACTTTATGAACACCCTTTCCTAAAACACAACCTCCAACATTGCATCGAGTGTAATCGCAAATGGGCCGCAGGAAGAGCAAGAAAATCGAGATCAAGCCCTGGTGCTGGTACTGTGCGCGCGAGTTCGAGGACGAGAAAGTGCTGGTACAGCACCAGAAAGCCAAGCACTTCAAATGCCAAATCTGCCAGAAGCGGCTGAACTCTGCCAACGGGATGGCCATTCACGTCGCCCAGGTGCACAAGGAGAATATCAAATCAGTGCCCAACGCATTGCCGGGCCGGGATACCACCGATATAGAAATCTTTGGCAGCTCGGGCATCCCAGAACGCGACCTGCTTGAGCACGAGAGGCAGGTGCGGGAGCGCCTAGGCGAGCCGTACACGAAGCGTCCCCGGCATAACAGCAATCATGGCCATAGCCATGGCGGCGGACAGTATAGCGAAAGTGCCAGTGTCGACACAGAGGCTCTGCAGTGGCAGCTGCAGCAGCACCGGATGGCGATGCAGAATAGCGGGCCTCCACAGGGCATGTATGCATTCCCGCCCCGTCCACCACCAGTACCCATGCCGCCGTACCCACAGCAGCTTGTGCCGCCGATGGGATTGGCACGTCCACCGCCGCCGCCCCCATTGCCCTTCATGCCGCCCGGTATGGCCGGCTTCCGCCCACCACCACTTCCTATCTCGCAGGGAGTGTCAGTTCCACCGGGAATGCCCGTCTCACAGGCTATGCCGATGCCTCCAGGTATGCCTGCCTCTCCTCCAGGGACGATGCCGCCGGGAATGCCGCCAGTACGGCCCGGGATGCCCATGCCTCTTCCGCCACGGCCGTTTGGCACAATCCCACCCAATGCACCACAGCATACACCCATTTCCGTGGTCACATCGCCCGTACAGTCTATGCCGGTGTCGCCGGTTACAGCTCGCCCGCCGCCCCCAGTTCCCGCTGGAAGACCGCCACTGCCACCAGTAGGATTGCCACCTCGCCCGCCGCTACCAGCGGACTTGCCGCCGGCGCCGGCGCCAGTAGACACCCCCGGTAAGCCCAGTATACCTGCTCAGGCACCTCAGTCTAATGCCGTACCTCCTGAAAATAGCTGCGGAAAACCGGCTACTCCTGCAACACCCGCGCCGAAGAAAAGGTCAAAGGGCTCACGTCTTGTATACAGCGATACAAGCCTATGCGTGGTAAGTACATCAAACCACACAGCCGCTGTTGCCATATACTGCATGCATGTGTATATTAATGTTCTATTGGGTGTTTGTACATGGGAATTGCTTGTAGGAAGAGCGGCGCGCATTGCTTGCACGGTACCAGTATGTTGTCTGATGGAGAGAATGGATCGCTCCTTTATTTCTTCTTCGAGACCAGTGGTTTGGAGAGAAGCCAGAAGGTTAGGTAGGCGTAGTTGTCTTTCCTGCTCACTGTTCGTCACTTCGCTTCAAGTACATGCCTTTCTGTGTAGCTTTCTTTAATCCCTTACAATCCAGCCTTTTTGTTTTGACGTTTTTGAGACAATTTTGCCTGTGGTCGGAGATGTAAATATCTGTGCAAACCGGTTGTGGATGGACTGTGAAATGCGGGCTTTCTCACAGTCCACCTAAATATATCATTGTACTTTTTTTCATAGTCGGCAGCCCAGAGACCACCGGCTGTTTACACATCGCATACATGCATCATACCCATGAGAGTGACGTATAAAGAGTTTCATAGAAGCTTTTAGTATCTAAAGCAATAGAAGAAAATACCAAAGATTTCCAAACTAGCTTAGAACAGGGCAGCAACGGCGAAGACGGCAGCAGCCAGGGAGCCGGCGACGGTGGCAGCGCCGTTCGGCGAGCCAGACCCAGAGGCGCTCTTGGAGGCACCAGCCGAAGCACCCTTGGAGGCGGCCTTGGAGGCACCCGAGACAGCGGACTCCTCATCGAGGTCGCCCAGACCAGCCGAAGCGCCCTTGGAGGCGGAGCCAGTGGCAGCCGGAGCCGAGGGCTTGGCGGAGCCCGAGGGCTTGGCGGTGGCCGAAGGGGCGGCCGAAGGGGCGGCAGAGCCGGCACCGGACTCCTCATCGGCAGCAGAGGCGGCATCCGAGGCACTGCTCGAGGCGGGGGTCTCCTTAGCATGCGAGGCAGGGGTCTCCTTAGCATGGGAGGCGGGGGTCTCAGCCGGGGCAGTCGGAGCGGCGTCAGAGCCCGAGGCAGCGGTCGGGTCCTCGGTGGTGTTGGTAACGGCGATTCCAGCATCACCAATGTCGCCCTTAGCGACAACAACGGCGGCGAGAGCAGCAACAGCGAGAGTCTTAGCGAACTGCATTGTAGTGTTTATGAAGCGTTAAAGCGGGCGTTAAAGTACAGAGAGGAGGGGGTGAAAGGCGTGCGAGATGGAAGGAGAAAGAAAGGACAATGAACGTACTTGGTATGAAAAGAAGAAAGGGAAAAAGGACGTGGTCCTGGGACAGCAATGCCATTTATATATGTCAGGTCCACGTTATCAAAACATGAGGCTCACACTGACTATGATCGGCAATGTTGTTCTTTCTCGAGGACACTGTGGGGCGGCTAATGAAAGGCGTAAATACGAAAACAACGGGCTCGAATGTCGCTATTAGTCGTGTTTACAAGCCCATTGGTGATGCCGCGCAAGAGCCAGCACGCTGTCAAAGTCGCTGGAGAAAATCGCCTCCCCCCGCTTCCAAGCACTGCTCTCTCTCATGAGCTAGCAAACACCATGCATGTGGTTCTGTGCGATCCCAGAAAAGATCGATTTTTCCGGACGCGAGGTCTCGACTATTGGCAAACCGTAGAGCGGGATTTGCCATTGCGCTCCGCATGCTTATAATTAGTAGCCCATTTGACCCAATCATGCAAGAATCCCCAATTGACACTCATTGTTTTGGTTCCTGATGGTGCCAATAGCCTTGAGGCCTCCGTCAGCATGCATGGCGTTAAAGAGTTTATTATAAAAGCGGCTGCCAAATTACCTGCAAATGACGTACTCCTTAGGTGCGCTGGCCGCGAATAGTTCAGAGCGAGCAGAAGAATGACACACTAGCGATGCGAGTAAAAAGATGGTACTGGTCCTATTGCAAGGTAAGTGGAGGGAGAGTAGGCGTTCTCACAACATGATCTGCCGCTTCCCATTGCATCAAAATGCTAAATGGTGATGATAAAGCGGACCGTTTGGGAAAACTTGATGCGGTCTGGTGCTAATCACAATGTCGGCTGCAGAAAGACCAACATGGGCTGCCGCTTCACCAAAGCAAAGGTTTCTGGCGCGGTGTTGCAAACTAGATTCCGTGACTGCTCACCGATATTAGATCAGTTGATACCCAGGGGCGGCCATGTCATCACCGAAAGAACTCCTGTTTTACTCAAGCAGAAGGTTCTATGCAATAGAAAATAGCGGCATTCAGGGCGCACGGGATCAGGCAAAGGCGGTGTGACAGCCTTTGGCCGTCTGGCAAGAAATCAGGCGCATCTCCCCATGATTTGCCAAGACATCACAACGAGCCTGGACACACTCCTTCGTTTTTCCGTTGGTTGGCTGGATGGGCCTCTTTCCTCAACTTGGACTTTTATTCTCCTACTTTTTTATTCTCTCGCGCGAACTATATTTCGATAATGGACTTTCCTGTGTCAAAGGACCAGTATAACGAAAGGGATGGCGTCCGACCGCCACAATACGACGCATCGGGGATACCGTACGGCGGGCCCGCGAACTACCAGGGTATGTCGAACACGCCGGGCGACCCCGACACGTACGAGGGCAACTTTGACTACCGCACAGGCGAGCCACTGCCGTTCCGTCGCAAGCGGCCCGATGGCATTGTGGGTCCGGCACTGCAGTTTGTCAACACCGACCTGTCGAGCGCAGCTTGGCTCGGCAGCGTCCTGGTGATTGTGCCTGCGGGCCACCCGCCACCCACAGTGATTCTCAATGACGGCGGCGCCCCATCAATGCCGTTCACGGCGGTGAAACTGGACCAGTTCAAGATGTCGTGCTTCTACCGCATCGACATCCAGGTGCAGCTGGACCTGAACCGGGAGAAGGTCGTGGAGTACCGAATCAACAACACGGGGCCGTCGTATAGGTTCCACGTGCCCTCCCAGACCACTTCGTGGCGATTCTCGTTCTGGTCGTGCAACGGCTGGTCCCTGTCGGTGACCGACAAGGAGAAGGAGGATCTGGGCGGCACTGATGCTGTGTGGGACGACCTGATGGACAAGCACGGGCGGGCGCCGTTCCACGTGCAGGTTGGCGGCGGCGACCAGCTGTATTCGGACAAGGTTTGGAGCGCGCCGATCTGGAAGCCCTGGCTGGCGATCAAGGACAAGTACGCCAGACGCGATGCGCCGTTCACTCGCGAAATGTACATGTTTGGCGACGACTTTTACTTTACGCACTATGTCAAGTGCTTTTTCTTCAACGGACGGTTCTCTGAGGCCCTGGCATCCATCCCCCTGTGCACCATCGTCGATGACCACGACATCTGGGACGGTATTGGGTCGTACCCGGACTACCTGCAGTTCTCAAAGGTGTTTGTTGAACTCAAGGAGGTCGCGTTCAAGTACTGGCGGCTGTTCCAGGCGCACACGAGCCAGGATCTGTGCCGCCAGCACGGATACTTTGGCCACCGCGGGTACTCATGGCTCCGGCAGTTCGGGCCGTACACAGCAGCGCTGGGCCCCGACACGCGCTACGAGCGACAGCTGAACCAGATCATCACCGAACAGACATACGATATGATCTTCCAGCGGCTGTACATGGTGCCGCAATCCGTGCGCCACCTGGTCGTGTTCCTCGGAGTTCCGATTGTCTACCCGCGTCTGACATATATCGAGGACATGCTGGCGGGCGTCAAGAAGCTTGGACTGACCAAGCTGAGCTTCATTGCCGACAAGAGGGCCATTGTCAACATCTGGGGCGAGCCCGAGCTCTCCGACGACATGAACGACCACTGGACCGCAGCCGTGCATGTCGACGAGCGCAAAAAGTTCGTGCTCAATCTACAGGAATTTGCCAGACGTCGCAACATCCGCGTCACCTTTGTTGCAGGCGACGTCCACTGTGCCGGGTCGGGTCGGTTCGCGTCACAGAATCCGGACCTGCCGCCTGAGACTGACTGGCGATTCATGCCGCAGATCATTTCATCGGCCATCGTCAACGTTCCACCACCCAACGCTGTTATCCGCGCGGTACATACGTCGGCAAAGACATATGAGCTCGACAACTGCACAAACGAGCGCATGTACAGACTATTTGAAACGGATGTGAATGGACAGAACCCGCCCAACAACAACTCGAAGCTGCTCGCGCGCCGCAACTTTTCGTCGTATGTGGAGAACCTCGATGACGGGTCGCTGACCGTGCATATCCATATCCAGAACGAGAAGAAGCCTGGCACGACGCCGTACCGTATAATTGTGCCGCGCCTGTCGCCGTCCAACAACATGGTCTAGTGTCTTTTGGCACCGCGTAGACGGGTTTGTATTTCAAATTTGCTGTAGCCCAGAAATAAATGCTTTCTTGTCGTCCGTGCGCATCAGGGCCTCGCCCACCAGCACAGCGCTGACACCCGTGTTGGCGTAGATCTTTGCGTCCTCTGGAGTCGTGATGCCGCTCAGGGCAATCAGAACCGTGCCCTCGGCAACCTTGTCCGCCAGCTGCTTCGTGTTGCCAATGTCGACGTCGAATGTGCGCAGATTGCGGTTGTTGACGCCGACGACCTTGGCGCCGACCTCGCTAGCCACCTCCATCTCCTCGGCATTGTTGACCTCAACCAGCGGCTCCATGCCGAGCTCCCTCGAGTAGGCCAGCAGGTTCTTTAACTGGGTCTTGCTGAGCATCTTGACAATGAGCAGGACGCTGTCGGCGCCCGCCAGTCGCGCCTCAGCAATCTGGTACCGGTCGAAGATGAACTCCTTGCGGAGCACTGCCGGGCGATTCTCAAGAGCAGCGATGGCGAGACGCACATCGCGCAGGTCGTCGATGGAGCCCTTGAACCAGTGGGGCTCGGTGAGGACAGAGATCGCAGCAGCGCCGGCCTGGGCATACTCAAGCGCCTGCGATGCCGCCACAGCATTCACCGCAATATCACCCTTGCTGGGAGACGCGCGCTTGACCTCAGCCAGCACCGCCATGCCCGAGGATTTCAAGCGGGCCACAAAATCTACCGGCGCAGGGGCAATGCCCAGAGAGAGCAGGTCCTGGAGGTCGCTAAGCGAGCGGCCAGGCATGGCCTTCTGCGCGGCCACGTCCTCCTGACGCTTGGAGAAAATCTTGTTCAGGATATCCTGCTTTGGCTGCGGCTCCTGGATCGTTGTGTGGCCGACATACACGTGCGCCATGTCCTCAGGGTCCCGCATGCCCGGGTTGTCGTCCCAGGTGCCGCCGGTGAGCTTGAGGAAGTTAGCAAACATCTTCAGGCCGTTCTCGCTCAGAATGCTCTCGGGGTGGTACTGAACCCCCTCGATCGCATATTTCTTGTGCCGCACGCCCATGATGATTCCGTTCGGGGTCCAGCTCGTCACCTCCAGGCACTCGGGCAATGTCGCCGGGTCGCCTGCCAGCGAGTGGTAGCGTGTCACCGGGAACATCTGATCCACGCTCTTGTACAGGCCCTGGCCATCGTGAGTCACCAGTCCGGTCTTACCGTGCTGGATCTCGCCGGCATAGGCCACGGTTCCGCCGTAGTGCTCATACATCATCTGCTGGCCGAGGCAGACACCCAGGATGGGGATCTTGCCCTGGAAGTGCTCGAGCACCTCGTAACAGACGCCCGGGTCTTCGCGCGGGTGCCCAGGGCCAGGGGAGAGCACGATGTTGCGCGGGTTCAGCGCAATGATCTCCTGCAGCGTGATTTTGTCGTTGCGGTACACCTGCACCGAGGCACCGGCCTTGCTGAGGTACTGGTACAGGTTAAACGTGAACGAGTCGTATGCGTCGAGCAGAATTGTCGCCATGGTCAAATTTAAAGTAGTCGGGTAAAGTGGAGTGGTGAAGAAAGAAGCGGGTCGCTTCTTGCGTTTGTTTTTTATCAGCAGCACAATGGTGACTCTTCTATAAAGCGTGCGCCATTTATTGGCTCATTTGTTGAAATCAGGTTCTACTCTAGAGGCTTGAGTCACTCTACGTCTGCTACAGCCTGGATAACCTTGGCGTAGAAGTCAATGCCATTGAGGAACTCGCTCTCGGTCACAAACTCGTTGTGGTCATGCAGCAGAATCGGCGCATTTGTCAGCGGCGTGACGCCCAGTGCCGGCACGCCTGCCTTCCTCAGATATCTCGAGTCCGTGGCTGCCGGGAAGATCTCCTTGAACACGCTAATACCGAGGTCGGCCATGACCCCGCTGAACGCGGTCCAGAACGGATTCGATGCGTCGGTCTTGGTCACAGTGTTATCATCCCAGAACTGGGCAAATTCAACCTCCGCCCCGTGCTTCTTGCCGAGGTCCTCCAGCCCCTTACGGAACTCTATATAGTCAATAGTCGGCGTCATGCGGATGTCGAATCCAGCCAGGGCGCTCTCTGGCACAACATTCTGCTGCACACCCGACTCCAGCAGCGTCAGGTTCGTGGTGGTCACGTCACCCAGCGTGCGAAGCGATCCGTCGCTGTTGGGTGTTTTGAAGATGTCAAACTGCGCCTGCCGGAACTCCATCAGGTGGTTGATGATCGGCGTCAGCTTCTCAGCAGCCGTGTCCTCAATGAATTGGCTGCCATGGCCGACATTGCCGCGCGCTCTGAACTTGACCCAGCAGGGCGCCCGCTCGCCATAAAACACCCTGAGGTCGTTTCCGGGATTTGCCATGCCCTCGTCCAGCGCGAAGCCGGCGTTCAGAGCCTTGAACTCGCCCGACTCTACAAACTTGCACATTCCGTCGTGCCCACCAATTTCTTCGTCAGGAACATACACCAGATGCAGCGTGCGCAGTCAGCCGCCTGCCCTGCTCCTGCAGGACCCGCACGGCCTCCAGGTAGCAGTGCCCGACAATCTTCATGTCCTGCGAACCACGCGCATAGATCTTAAAGTCCTTGCCGTCCTCTGTGGGACCCGAGCGGCCTCAAACGGCGGGTAGTCCCAGAACTCCTCAAACACGGGCACCACATCCGTGTGCGAGTTCAAGATAATGCTGGGCAGGCTGGGGTCTGTGCCTGGCCACGTCAGGATCACTACGGGCTTTCCGGCCACGTACTCGATGGACTGGAACCCCAGGCTTAAGCTCTGTGGCCTGTTGCTTGAGGAACGCTGTGACATGTGGCGTAGTCCGGGCTGGGCTGGAACTGTCTTGATGCGCAGATACTCGATGAACCGCGAGACTGAGGCTTTGACTTGTGCCATTCTTGGAAATAGAGTCTGGAGATAGTAAGAAAAGAGCGTATGAGCTTGCCAAGTTTCGGCGCTCTCGCTCTTCGTTTTATGCCGTGCGCTCTCCCAGGCCACGGAACTCGGGCATAGCCCACTATCCCCTCATCCAGTCGCTCCTTGCAGCTCCCTGCTGCGCGGCGTGTACGGGGAATTGCATCATCCAGCGGCTGGCACGGGGCAACAAGAGCGCTCGCGACCCCGCTATTCTGTCCCAAGACAGACTGCCCCTGATCACGTTACCCTGGGCAATCTATAATTTAATCGTCGACGCTGTGCTTTCAGTTCTTTTTTTTTTTTCCTAGTTGGAAGCCTATCGCCGTTTCTTGACTCTTGCAACCCCGTCACCTTTATCATCGGCTTTCTACCACCTGAACATGCACCGCATCATCACGTTTGCTGCCGGCTCGCTACTTGGAGGCGGCTTGGTCTATGGCCTGACCAACAAAGCCCGCAACGATCAAATTGCGGCTCCCGCTGCGCAGACAACCACGCAGTCGACTCAAGCTCCGCAACCCATGCAGCCAAAGCAGCCCGCACAGTTCGCAGCGCCTGCTCCTCGTGCCCCTGTGCAGTCTCCAAACACGGACAACGAGTTCCTAAAGTACGGGTACCCTGGCCCCATCTCCGATTTCATGGTGCGTTCGCGCTACGCTGCCTCCTACAACCGCGCCCTGCGCAACCCCTCCTGGGTCGCTGAGCACTTGACGCGCGACAACATGAAGGGCACTGCCGATCGGTCCACCTCCGAGTTCAAGGAGGACCCTGCAATCCCAGGCCAATTCCAGGCGCTTCTCAAGGACTACTACCGGTCGGGCTACGACCGCGGCCACATGTGCCCTGCTGCCGACGCCAAGAAGGACTCGCAGGCAATGAACGAGACATTCCTGTTGACCAACATTTCCCCGCAGGTCGGCAAGGGCTTTAACCGGAACTACTGGGCTGACCTCGAGTCGTTTGTGAGGAATCTGACAAAGTCGTTTGATGATGTGTACTGCATTTCAGGGCCGCTGTACTTGCCGCACAAGGAGGGTGACAAGTGGTTTGTAAAGTACGAGGTCATCGGGAACCCGCCGAATGTCGCTGTGCCGACGCACTTCTTCAAGGTCATTCTCGCCAAGCGCAACAACGAGCCGGCATTTGCCATTGGCGGCTTCGCGCTGCCGAACGCAGAAATCGATAACAAGACGCCGCTGACAAACTACGCCGTGCCGCTGGAGGTCATTGAGAAGGCTGCCGGTCTGCAGTTCTTTGACAGGATCGAGCGCAAGGCCGGAAGTGTTGTGCCGCTGTGCTCAAAGATCGAGTGCAAGCTGGAGCACGATGCATGGAAGAAGAAAAAGCCTGGGAACTGAAACATGTGTTGGTACATTTGGTGAATGTGTTTCTTTGGGGCGTAATGGTTCGTGGGAATATGCTGTTCCAGGGCACGCAATTGTACATGCGCATCTGTTCTTAGGATTCCTATTGCGCGCGCCCTCGCGTCCACATGTACATGGATGATCGCCATTTGCTTTCTCTGTCTAGAAATACATCCATTGCATCTGGCTCCAGTCGCTTCAGCAGGTGTGCTCCTCTAAGCTTACCATCCTCCGGTCCACTATATATCCGGATGGACCGCCTGGTCCCTCTTTAGACATTCACCTGCTATTGCATGTCTGTGCTCCCTTCTATCATTGCTATTCACAATTGTGCCGGGCATAGTGCAAAATAAGCCGGTCTCGTGGCATGCCACGCCGCTACATTGGTGCCCCCATGCCGGCTGTTCTCATGAAGCAGTAATGGCAGCCGCTTGTCCAACATCCTCTTCTCCTCAGGCTTGTGTTTCAATAAAAGACCAACTGGCGCGCCACCCTTGCAATATCCTTCAGTCTTGGCTATTTGCTTCTCACTTTGCCTGAAAGCTTCTCACAATGCGTACTACTTTCATACTCTCTCTGGGTGCTTTTGCGATATCTGTAATTGCTTCTCCTAGACCCCTCCATGTCCGTCAGTCTTCCCCCGACGACGTCCTAAAGTACGGCAACCCAAGCCCTGTTGCCTGACCTCCGGGTCCACCAGCGCTATGCAATTGCGTACAACCGCGCTCTCCGCGTGTCGCACTGGGCTGCTGAGCACCTCACCGCTGCCAACCTCGAGGGCCCTGCCAACCGCACCGACATCCCCTTTTCCTGAGGACAAATCGCTCCCCGAGCAGTTCCGTGCGCTGCTGAAGGACTACTCGGGCTCTGGGTATGACCGCGGGCATATGGCACCGGCCGGCGATGCCAAGATCAACATGGAGGCTATGACAGAGACCTTTTTGCTGTCAAACATGGCCCCGCAGGTCGGCATTGGTTTTAACAGGCATTATTGGGCCTACCTGGAAGGGTTTGTCAGAGATTTGACAAAGCAGTTTGACGATATCTATGTTATTACTGGCTCCCTTTTCTTGCCTACCAAAAACGAAGCGACAGGAAAATGGACAGTTACATACGAGGTCATCGGGAATCCACCCAACGTTGCTGTGCCGACTCACTTCTACAAGATCATCCTGGGCGTGACTGGCGGTTCAAACTTTGCCCTTGGCGGATTTGCGCTGCCGAACCAGAAGATCGACAGCAAGACTGAGCTCTCCACATTCTCGCAGCCAATCGAGTACATCGAGAAGGCCTCTGGGCTAACCTTCTTTGACAAGGTCGACAGATCCAATGTCACCGAGCTTTGCAAGCAGATTGCATGCACGCTGACCAAGTAAATGATCGTTGTTCATGCTTTCTTCTCAGGATAGTTTTATATATTTAAATGCCACTCGTGTGTATTTATTTTATGATGTGTGGTAAGACAAAATGCTCTTTACTTCATTCTGGTATTATCGTGTTATTATCGTGTTTATATCTTGTTTGCGCATGCATGAACCAATCTTAGATCATGTAACTTTGCCCATATCATTCTGCGGCGCACTACTTAGATCCTGCTTTCCTGCGTTCCTTTCCTTTTTCATACAGCATATTTCATACGTTCATATACGTCGTGGAAGGTGCTCGAAAGTAACGTGTTCTAGACAGTTGCAGAAGCTGTCTACCAAGTGTATCGTACCCGAGACACAACTTTGCTAAATCATACATGAACGAGAGCCATAACTTTGAATAGCAAGGCATTCAAACCACATATCCACACTCGGCATTCGCCAGATGTTAAGCTCTAGGTGTTTAGGGCTTGTCATGATGGTTGAATTACTAGACTTCAAAACTTTCACCAATATCCTATCTCCTACACGTATAATAATGCCTACCCGCAAACGTATACATTGTACGCCTGATGATATTAAAGAGCTCCTGGGTTGGCTTACGATTCCAGGTAATTATGATATCTGGACCAAGGACATGCCACCATACCACAATTGATAGCCAGGCTGCAGAACACCGGATGGAAGAGACTCACCAGCTCGAGGTAAAACACCACCGTCTGGAACTTGCCATCGTTGAACATCAAGCAGAAGAAGAGTAGCTATATTGTATTTCCATGGAACATGTTTACATTTTAGTTTATTATATAATTTATCATTGCTCGTAAGTATCGTTGCACGAACAAGTGCACCACTGTGGTAGTACCAATCTGTCTCTCACAATCCACAACCACTGACACTTACTGCTAATCAATCCGCCTGCTGCTGTTCCTTACTCGTATGGGAACATTCTCAAAGCGTAATGTCCAATTCAAAAGGATTGTTGTGATTTCGGGTACGATACACTTAGATAGACAGCCTCCTGCAACTGTCTAGAATACGTTTTACTCTCCAAGCACCTTTCCACGACGTATATTGAACGTATGAATATGCTGTATGAAAGGAGGAAGAAGGAATCGCCAGGTGAAAGGGTAGGCGCCGTCTAAGTAGTGGCGCCGGCGCCAGGAATAGTATGGCCGGCCATTGTGGCTAAGGTTTTGATCCATGGTTCCTGAAATCATAAGGATTTGGAACCACAGGATTGCAGGATTTCGGTGTCTGTGATAATTAACTTACACCATGGCTCTTTAAACAAAAGCGTGTTTGATCGAATTCACAAGGTAGAATAAGCTTACTGAAAAGATATCAGAGGAACTGGGCTACAGCAATGACGGCGGCAGCCGCAATACCAGCAGTGAGCTGTCCAGCACCGTTCTTGCTGGTCTTAGACGCAGTCCCTTCGAGGAGGAGCCGCTGGCAGAGGAAGCCTTGGTAGCATGCGAGGAAGTAGCAGTCGGCGAAGCGCTACCAGATGCCTTGGTGGGCTGTGAGGAAGCAGTAGGCGACGCCTTAGGTGTCCTGCGAGGAAGCGACCGATGACACCTTGGTATCCTGCGAGGAAGCGGCGGGCGATACCTTGGTAGCATGTGAGGAAGTGGCAGTTGGCGAAGCGCTACCAGATGCCTTGGTAGTGACAGAGGCACTGACACCGCTAGACGCAGGCTTGCTGGCAGAATCGGAGGCTTCAGGGGAAGTCGAACTCTGAGCAAGGACGAGGGGAATGAGGGCGAGCAAGACCTTAGCGTTCATGGCGGCGTTTGGATAGGCTATACTACTGTCTTAGAGTGTGGGATATAGGCTAAGGAGAGAACTACTTATTGACAAAGGAAATGTGAAGAGTACAAGAGATGTGGAGAGGTACCTAAGAGTAGTTTTCAGTTACTCCAAGCCCCCATGCTCCGCAAGCTTTATACTACCGCGTTAGGATCTTACGCGTGTGTGAATGCTTATAGTGGTCGGTCAATTTTGCTTATTTCTAAGCAACCTAATCAACATCCCGCTGCAAGGCGGCTTGGGAAGCAAAATTACTGGAATATAAATACGTGTTGCAAATCACTCAGCCGCTATATAAATAAAAATTTCCCGAAATCAGCACATCCCTTGCTATGATTCCATCTAGTACACAAAGGCGTCATGATGCCACGTCAAAGAGCTATAACCAACCACTTGAGCATGCATTCGTTTATTAACATCTTGTGGCGACAGGCCAGGTAAGCCGAGCCGAACCGAGCCAGCTACTCTCGGAAATGGCCGCGATTGCCGCCACTGGCTGATCAGCGGTAGTGCCAGGGCTGTAGTGCAGTGGGAGAGAGCCGGTTTATCATTAGCAATATGTCAGTGGATGACTTAAACAGAGACTAGGGACTAAGGACGCTCATGACCAGATCGGGTGTTTGATCAGGAAATGAACTGGGGGGCTAGTGGGATAGGATGGTTCCAGCAACTGGGCAACTGGGCAACTGCACAGACAAAAATGGACTGCTTTATAAAGATAGTGTAAAGACAACAAAGTTGTTAGCTACAGCATGCTTCGTAGCCCCGTTGGCAGATCACCTACTATATACGTGGTGCCACGCAATCGTTTATTCCATCGGAATCAAACGACCCAGTTCTCAACGACCTGATTACGATTCTACAGATTTTTTGACTGGTGCTCTCTGGGAACAGCGTTCCAGGACGATTGGCTGCAGGCATCTTGAGGTGGTTGCTAACGAGTAGGGATGCTAAAAATGAAAGTGAAAGTGAATTGAAACATGTCGTGGGGTGAAGCATTTATACAGATCGAGCGCACAAGGTTCCAAATAGTTGTCAAAAGAAAAGTCCTTGCATGTAGCAGGACTGATCCCATCGTGAACACACGAGAATTTTTGATGCGATGCTGGCAAAGAATAACGTACTGGATGCACAAAGATCTGTATCGCTTCATCTTCATGCCCAACATATACCCAGCCAGCGCGATTCATGGTGGTCGTTTGCTGAAAGATAAGGTTCTTCATTTGCCAAGTCTGCCAGTCAGTGCTAGATTCATCCTTGTTTCCAAATATGATAAGGCTGAGAATATGCGCTGTTCCTCCCAACTGCTGTTCAGTCGACGACAACGTGACAGCTGCGTGCCAAGACACCAGACAGCCTCACGGAACGGTGGCTGCAAGGTAAAGCGGAGTTGGTAGTGAGAGGAGTATGTATATTTTGAACAGGAAAATGCGCTACAGAAAAGACCAAAAGTAAATCAATTTTTGGGGAGTCGAGTGTGGAGCAATGTGGTTTTCACAGGATCCGCTTAGAAGAGATGAGCAACGGCGGCAACAGCAACG
This sequence comes from Linderina pennispora, assembly GCF_002104995.1. Lineage (NCBI taxonomy): Eukaryota > Fungi > Kickxellomycota > Kickxellomycetes > Kickxellales > Kickxellaceae > Linderina > Linderina pennispora. Next base: position 220,890 of record NW_024468250.1, on the reverse strand, counting down.
GCGGCAGCAACACCAGCAGTGAGCTTGCCAGAGCCGTTGGAGGAGCCTGAGGCAGAGCCCGAAGCTGAGTGAGAGGCAGAGCCAGATGCAGAGGCCGGTGGCAGTGGGGGCTGGAAGCGGAGCCAGTGGCGGTAGGGGTGGCCGAAGTCTTGCCCTGACCGGCCTTGAAGTCCGACTCGACACGGCTGGCAGCCGAAGCAGCACCGTTAGCGACATCATTGGCAATCTCAACGGCGTGCGAGGTGAGCTGGTTGACACCGTTGCCGACAATGCTGACGATACCGTCGAGGATACCCTGCTTCTCGCTGGTAGTCGACGAGTTCTGGGCAAGGGCGAGGGGGAGGAGGGCGGCGATGACAATCTTAGTGTTCATGGTTATGATAGGTAATGTGCTTGGTGTTTGGAGATGGCGATATAAACAGGGTGCCGGGAGCGTGTTTTTCTTTTTGGTCTTTCTGGCGAAAAAGATCGGGAAGATGTTATTTGGAAACAAAAGGAAAGATGAATGGTAATGAGGTCGAGAAGCTACAACCGCTTCTTAGTTCTTTTATACCACAAACGGCAACGGTTGCTGCCTTGTCTGTGTTTACTCTCGCCCCTCCCCATCCGACGAGATGAGGACAAAAAGCGGCTTTCTCGTCAGTGAGCTCGAAACGCAGAACCTCATTTGCCAAAAATAGGTCAACAGACGGACAATCAGGAGTGAGACAGCTTACCGCGATCCCCACCTGCGGAATGACACCACCGCCTATCGCCCAAAAGCAGTCTTTTGCGTCCAGGACCACCGGGTGCGCGAGGGCATCGCATTACGTGCTCGCTTGGAATATGCGCATGGTTGGTGTCCGCGACAGTCGCTTCTCTGCCGCACGAGGGTCGCACTTGTGCAGCGAAGAAAAGCACAGCAACACGCTACCAATCTACGGCCAGGAACACGCTGGAAACTACACAGGAATTGGTCCTTTTTTGTCTATTTACCATCAAAACAGCCATAGACGCCATGGATGCATGCTGCCTTGGGCTTTCTGCGTGGCCAGGCCGGTGCTCAAGTGGGCCACAAATTGCTCACTCCACTCGCCAATGGATCCAGTATAGAAACGACTATACGGAATGCCAGGCGCTTGTTTGGCCCGGGTGTTACGCAATTCCCACAACTTTGCCAAGAGGTCATGGGATTGGGTGTGGAGATGGTATTTGTCCGTGCTCGCCCCATGGGGCAAAAAATCAGGATGGCTGTGATTATCGGCGGCAGAACAGCAGCAGTGGCAGTTCTAGAGACATCGCTAAAAATAGATAAGATTTAAGCAGACAACCGGAACCCTGTCTAAGCCCAAGGCTTTCTGGATACTGTGCGTTGCCGCAGACACCCACAAGGAAATCGGCTCCAGAAATAGTGCTGCGCGTAGGGCCTGAAAAGACCCGGGTCTATAAATAGCGATCTATCTTTGCGGGCAGCCAAGACATGTCATGCATATGCAGTTGAATCATAGAGGGGCATTTCCGCATGTAGTAGACCGCCAATCGCGGCAGTGAGACAACAATCCCCACAGCATGTTTGAATGAGAGAAATGTAGATTTTGCATGACCTCGTATATAGAATCAACTTTGAAAAAACTCAAAGAGACGTTACTCCCAGATGGTTTTCTTAGTTGCGGCTGGCACGGAGGCGCTTGACAGCAAGCTGCTTGCGGGTCTGGAAGGGGGCGGTGACGCGGTCGTCGGCCTTCTCGACCTTCTTCTCCTCCTCGGAGACGATGATCTCGATGTGGCACGGGTTGCTCATGTACGGGTTGATGCGACCGTGGGCACGGTAGGTGCGGCGACGCTGCTTGGGGGCGGCGTTGACCAGGATGTGCTTGACGACAAGCTCCTCGACGTTAAGACCCTTGGCCTAAGGCGGTTGGTAACAAATAAACAGGTTGGAATATCAGCACATCATGAACAACAGCGAGTGAGCGTGTGCGCAGCAGCAGCGCTGCCGTTATTCATCCAATCCACGATGGCGGTGTGGGTGCCATTCATTGTTGAAAATCCGACTCTTACCTCAGCGTTAGCCTGGACGTTCTCGAGCAGACCAAGCAGGAACTTGGCGCTCTTGGCGGGCCAGCGACCCATGGTGGCGCCGAAAGCCTTAGCCTGGGCGGTACGGCCGATACCACCGTGGAAGCGGCGGAAAGGAACGCACTGCTTGTGCTCCTCGACGTCCTTCAGGTAGCGCACAGCGTTGAGCAGCTTGCGGCCCTTGATGGCGTTGGCGGTCTCAACAGTGTTCTTGAAGTGGACACGCAGGTACGAACCGCGGGTCTTAGCGGACTTGGCCTCGTTGGCCGGTGCAGCAGCGTAGCGAGCCATTATTTTTGTTTATACTCCTACACAAGGAATTGGGAAGTGGGGAGGCAGGTCATCAGCGCAAAAGTACGTCTCTCTCCCCATGGGCCAGGCTATTGCCCGAATGTACACGCCGACTCCATACACGCGCATTCGGCAGAGTGGTGGAAGGCGTTTGAATTTCAGAAATGTCGCAGGCAAATTCCAGATTTCTTCACGAATTTGACGCTGTTTCAGCTGCCCCGCGCATTTTCTCCTCGCCCGCAGGCGCAGCGTATCGATCGTCAAAAATCGCATCTCCGTTTCCACCACCGCATCTGTCGTTGCGCCTTCTCCGTAATGGATTCGCCCAGTCTTTACCTGTGACAAAAATTCGCTGAAGTGAAAAGAGGGCTAGCTTTAGTGTCCCGCTTATCCTCCAGCTTTGATCCACAGGTGCTTGGTCAGGGCTCCAAGACGAAGGCAGCGCAAAAAACACGGCCCAATTAGATTGGTGCTGTGATAGAGTAATAGATCAGCATTGATTACATGTTTTGATCTGTCTCTGCCAGGCTGTGATTTCGTGCATACTGTTCGAAGACTCTTGATGTCCGACGATTTGGTGCTGTGCTATGTCGCACACACCGCTATAAATGGCTCATGTCCAGATACACACAGTGTATAGCCACATGGCAGAGGTAGGCACATTGGGCTTTTTATCCGTCAAATGCAGTGACTTGGACAAGCCAGCCTAACCAGCGACCATGGGTACCTGCCGATAAGTTTGTCTCCCTAGCATATCTCCCCCTCCAAGACATACAGGATCACAATATGAAACTGCCGGTCTGCTCAATCGATCTCTGCAGACGATCTGGTCCCACTCATGTGATCCGGCAGGCTTCCCACGCCCTCGCCAGATCCGCCGGAGCAAGCATTGTAGGTCTAGCGAGTGCGTCATCCAGGCAGCAGACTGAGATCCGTTTCTAGTCTGAGGCGGACTCCTTGTGAGGGTGGCTGTTGCCTGTTGTGACTCACTTTTTCGCAGCAACGCGGAAGCGAAAAGGAAAAATAGCAGCATTGTCCGGATCTGCAAAGACAAACTGCTTACGACTCATCAGCAAAGAACCCCAGCCCGTCGACCATTTAAAAAAGACACGCAGTCACCCGGCGAAGACCGATCTCCTCTTTATCTCTGCAAGCTAAACAGCATCTGTTTACATTTTACTCCACCATCTCACATACAAAAATAATGTCTGGCGCAAAGAAGCTCTGGGGCGGCCGTTTCACCGGTGCCACTGATCCACTCATGGAAGCCTTCAACGAGTCGATCCACTTTGACAAGCGTATGTACAGCGCCGATATCCGCGGCTCGCAGGCATACATCAAGGCGCTGGAGAAGCAGGGGATTCTGACGCCCGCCGAGCGCCAGACACTGCACGACGGCCTGGCTGCGGTCCACCAGGAATGGGAGGACAACAAGTTCGAGCTGAAGCCTGGAGATCGAGGACATCCACACAGCCAACGAGCGCCGGCTGGGCGAGCTGGTGGGCACTGTTGCCGGAAAGCTGCACACAGGGCCGCTCGCGCAACGACCAGGTGGCCACCGACATGCGTCTATGGCTGCTGGAGGAGGTCAAGAAGCAGATTGCGTATCTGCGCGAGCTGGTTGCGGTGCTAGTACAGCGTGCAGCGCAGGATATTGACGTTCTGATGCCTGGGTACACGCACCTGCAGCGGGCGCAGCCGATCCGGTGGTCGCACTTCCTGCTGAGCTACGCGTTCTGGTTCCAGCAGGACACGCAGCGCCTGGAGCAATTTGTGCCGCGGGTGTCCCAGCTGCCGCTTGGCTCGGGTGCCCTGGCCGGAAATCCGTTCCAGGTCGACCGCGAGCTGCTCGCCAAGGAGCTCGGTTTCTCATCGATCACGCCCAACTCGCTGTATGGCACGTCCGACAGAGATTTTGTCGCCGAGTTCCTGTTCCACAGCTCAATGATCATGATTCACATTAGCCGTCTGGCCGAGGATCTGATCATTTACTCGACTGCCGAGTTCGGCTTTGTCAAGCTCGCTGACGCGTACAGCACGGGCAGCAGCCTGATGCCGCAGAAGAAGAACCCCGATAGTCTCGAGCTGCTGCGTGGCAAGAGCGGCCGTGTGTTCGGTGACATGACTGGATTCATGATGACCTACAAGGGTCTGCCGAGCACCTACAACAAGGATATGCAGGAAGACAAGGAGCCGATGTTTGATGCTGTCGATACGCTGACTGGATCCCTGCAGATCACAGCCGCTGTCATTGCTACATTAAAGGTAAGAGGTCATAGCGAGTTTTTGACATGAGGGGATGATGTCCGCTATGATTAGCCTTTGGGACTGCCAGAAACACTAGTCTGGCGCTGTGGCTACGCTTTATCTATACCTGGTTCTCGCCGCAATTGTATCCACCGTGGCGACAAACCACACACGCGAAACATGGTCACTAACTCGCACACACCCTTTTCTTTAGATTGACGCAGTCCAAGATGAAGGGCAGCCTCACCGGTGATATGCTGGCCACTGACCTTGCCGAGTATCTCGTGCGCAAGGGAGTTCCCTTCCGCGAGACGCACCACATCTCGGGCGCCGCCGTGAAGATGGGTGAGGACCGCGGATGCCAGATCAACGAACTCTCTGTTGCTGATCTCAAGACGCTCCACCCGGCGTTCGAGGACGATGTCCTAAAGGTGTGGAACTTTGAGCAGAGTGTTGACAACCGCTGCTCGGTCGGCGGCACCAGCCGGGCAACTGTCAACGGCCAGATTGAGATCCTCAACAAGTGGCTGTCTCAGTAAAAAAAAAAAAACTAGTTGTTTCCATATTTCCTCCTTATCTTTCTGCACTCAATACCAAAGTACTTTCAGACATTGTACGTCTGTGACATGCCTGGTGGATAGGATATATGGCCAGGGTACCGCGCATGCTGCCGGGCCTGAGCTGCCAAAAGTAGACATAAAGTCGTGATTCGCAGGTATAATCGTATGATCGATCGGTTGGCGACGCCTTGCTGGTAGTAATGCGAAATTTAGGCCGGAAAAGCCGTGTCCTCACACCACCTGGCGGTAGCTTGGGGGTTGATAATTCCGTTCTTTTCACACGCATACATTTCTGGTCTCCTAGTTCTTAACCTTTTTTCATAGTAATCTGCACAAAATGGACGACAGCAACGATAATGCACACGCCGAGGCAAGCACTGTGGTAGCCGAACATGCTCAAGCAGCAGCATCATCATCATCAGGAGAAGCTCCTTGGCGAAGCCTCTCGCCTAGACACACCACACACCAAAACAACAGCGCTGCCTGCGGTCAGCGAGGGGAATTCGAATGCAGCCAACAACGCTGTAGTCGGCCATGAATCACAGCAGCAGCAGCAGCAGCAGCAGGAACAGCAGGAAGTAGGGCACGAGCAGGAGGTGCATATCACGGGTGTAGAGGAGCCTTCAAGCGAGCTGCGCCAGCGGCGACAAACCGAGGCTGAGAGCATAGCAGACGAAGACTGACATTGTGTCAGGAACAACCACAGCACGTACCGACAAGGGCAAGGAACCTGACCTTGGCGCCCCAGCAGCCGGCAATGCGGCTGAGCCAGGCGGTAACGACGAGTTCAGCTGCAACATCTGCTTTGACTCGGCGACCGACCCGGTGCTGACAATATGTGGGCATCTGTTCTGCTGGTCATGTCTGGTTCAGTGGCTCGACCGCAGCGCGACCTGCCCGGTGTGCAAGGCTGGGTGCGACAAAGACAAGGTGATCCCTGTGTATGGCCGCGGCCGCGAGGAGAAGGACCCACGGCTTAAACCCCAACATGCCAAACCGGCCGGCTGGCCAGCGTCCGCCGCCGCCGCAGAGGCAGCCGAACCAGTTCTTTGGATTCGATCCATTTGGCGTGCCTGGCAGTTTCCATGGCGCCGCGAGGGGTGGCAACTTTGTGTTCACCTGGCGGCTTTGGCTTCTTGCCGACGCTGATGGGCTTCTCGTACACGTTCCCGAGCGGTCCAGGCGAACGGCATGCACGGTGTTGCCAGCGCGGGCCAGCCTGTGGGCCAGCAGGCCTTCATTTCGCGCGTATTTATGATGATAGCGGCCATGATTCTGGTGAGCATTCTGTTCTACTAAGCGCAATAAACTGTATGACGACACGGGGCTGCAAGCTTGGGCCTTTTCCACGTATCCTGGGGGGACACTATATTGCAGTCACTCCTCCCCCGACCCGCTGCTAAAAGCTCGCAGTGTCTGTGAGCCAAATCTCGAATTGCACGCTTTTTCCCCACTCTTAGATTTCCTATACTTTTACTCTCATCCAATTTTCCACTATTCCTTTATCATTTGAATTCACAGACATGTCGACTGTTGCCCGCCCCATGAATGATGAGGAGGTGTTCTCCGAGATGAACAAAATGGTTGCGTTCATCAAGCAGGAGGCCCTCGAGAAGGCTCGCGAAATCAAGGTGAAGGCCGATGAGGAGTTCAACATTGAGAAGGCCAAGCTGGTGCGCCAGGAGTCGATCAACGTCGAGGAGCAGTTCCAGCGCAAGGTGAAGCAGGCTGACGTAAAGCAGCGGATCCTGAAGCTCGACGCTGGTGAACAAGTCGCGTTTGCAGGTCCTGCAGCAGCGCCAGTCCCTCCTGGACACAGTGTTTGTCGATGCACAGAAGGCGCTGGGTCGAGGTGTCGAGCAACACAGAGACCTACAAGGTCACTGCTGGTCAGCCTGGTTACCCAGGCGCTGATCCAGCTCAACGACACCAAGGTCACCGTACGCGGCCGCGCTACTGACATTGCGCTGATCAAGGAGGCTGTGCCGCAGGCCGTTGAGGGCGCCAAGGCGAAGACCGGCAAGGCGGTCGAGGTCTCGGTTGCCGAGAACGCGCCGCTGCCGGATACTGTGCTGGGTGGTGTGCACGTCGGCGGCTTTCAACGGCCGCATCAGCGTCGACAACACACTGCAGGCGCGCCTGGACCTGTGTGCCGACAGGCATGCTGCCGCAGCTGCGCAACGTCCTATACGGCCAGTCGCCCAACCGCAAGTTCTTCAACTAGTGCAACCAGGGGTGTCTTTGAACTGTAGTCCTTTCGCCGTCGTAATAAATCCCCGTCTTGCCCAATGAGCTCCGCTGCCTGTCTTTGGGCGATTTTACTGCTGCCAAAGCCATGTCGACAGCATGCGTCGATTTGCGCGCCTAAGCCACACAAACCGTCGGGCATGGCGCCGGCTTGGTTTGATGTTGAAGAGAAATAGTAGGCAGGTACTGCGCTCCTTGCACACGGCTCTCTGCGTGTAGCTCGGCACTGCCAGCAGCAGATCCTGCACATGCGATCCGCTGATGACATGGTGCCAACTAATACCAGGTCTAGGTTGTCAGCCGACAGTTACGCAAAATATGCTGTGCATGATAGCGGACCACTGGCTACCCCCATTGCAGTTCGTGACGCGGTTCGCAGCCTGTATCGGCAACTTGGTCCCCACTCCCTCTCGGATGTACACACCACCATGCAGCAAGCCCGAACCTTATAGCACAAATCGGGCGCAAGCTTGCTGTTTTTGCTTTTTTCTCTCCTCCATCCTACTACTCTGTCTACTTTTGTTTATCTCCCCTCGGCTCACCTGCTGGACATTGCACGTTTACGAATACTACTTTGCATCCGCTTGCTGCTCGTTTCTTCTGGCGATATTGACTACGCTGTGGGAAATTTGCTTTTAAACCCCTGTCGTGCAGACCGCATCTGCCCCTCTGCCGCGTTGTCTCTTCGTTTCTGCTTCATCCCTCGCCCGTTTGCCCTTTGATGCCCTCATATTGTCCACTGCCATTCATCCGATTGTAACGCCTCACGCACCAGGCGCCTCACTACACCTCTAACCCTTTCTTTACAAAATACAAAACAACCAGCATTTGCCTCCTTTTTTTGCATTTCTAAAGAGACTACCAGCGCCGAAAGCAAACGACTTCTCCTTTCCCCTTTCATCTCCCTCACTATATTTATTCACCCGGACAGTTCCTCTGCGGCGTGTCTGTTCTGCTATTGCACTTATTCTTCTTCATCGGCAATATCCAAGCAAGGAGGATCCCTTCTTTCCATTATTGCGAGTATATTTCATGCCGATCATGAACCTCACAATGGTCTCTCGGATCCTCGTCGTGCTCATCTCCACCATGGCCATGCTTGTGGCTGCCGACAACTTTGTCCCAGCCCATCCCCCGTCCCCATCACCATCACCATCCCCACAGCCTGCTGCGCACCCCATGTTCCAGCCGCCCGTCTCCCTCGATAGCCTGGCCCAGAATCTGCCTGAAGCCTTTGCCGCACTTGAGGGGCAGTTCAAGGATGCCGGGTTCAAGTCCATGCTGACATCGCAGCTCAGCAACCCGAATGCCGTCGAGATGTTCGAGTCCATGATTCACGATCCGTCTGCTGTCAGCTCGATCTCGCTGATGCTCAATGATCCTGCCATCAAGAGCTCGCTGTGGGAGCAGTTCGCTACGCCTCATCCTGGCGCCGTAAACTCAGGCATCCGTTCGGCATCTATTGATAGCAGCGCATCGGTATCGGCAGAGGCAACCGGCGACTACGAGTTTTCGGAAAGCAAGTCCCGGATTGAGCACGGCCGCTCGTCCATGAACCTGGAGACGCTTGATCGTTCGCATAGCGGCGTCAGTGGCCGGCCCGGCTTGATTGTCACCGGGTGGGTTATTGTGATCCTGCTCTCTGCCTTGGCACCCACCTACTAAATGCGAACATCTCACCACTCGTCCTTCACTCGCCCCCTTTTTATCCCACGTATATGTCTAATGTCTACATCTTTCAATCCACAGTTGTTTCTTTTCAAAATAAACCCACATCTACGCTAAAGAAGGGTCATTCCGCATATTGCGATGATCAGAGCCCCAGCGGACCGGTGTGACCCATCGCTTGTAGACGTGCTGGCTCTTCCTGAATGCCCATGCAGGCTAATGCTGCCACTGCTTGTCGTGGCAAGCACATCTGTTGTGGATGCCGATTCGGCTAGCGCCGCCATGCTGATAGCCACAGATGCTGTGACAGTTGCTATTTTCCAGTGTAGTCTCATGTCTGCTTCAAACGTGTGGTCAAAACAAAAATATAGGCAGTTGCCTTGCTCCAACTGTATGGCAAGATTAATGAAGGATGAATAGAAAACGTTGCAGCTCTGGTAACGTAAAGCTATAGCCAAGCAAAATGGAATAAGGTCCTGGTCAATGTGCACCACGACCATGGCCATCAGCAGTGCCTGGTTGACCTGAGGGTAGTAGACATTATCAGTAGGAAGCTCATGTATTTATAAAACTAATTGGATGTACTAGGTAGCCATATTTTGCACAGAAATGGTATATGAAAGAGAATTGCTTTAATGGTAGTAGGTCCTCGTTTGCCCAAAAAAGGCAGTTTGGCCTAGTCATACTAGCCGCTCCTCGAATTACGATATCGGCACACTAGCAGTAAAATCACCACTCTCGGACTTTGTGCTACTACTAGATACTGCCGGGAACATCCTTCCCATGAACTCCTTTCTGTTCAGGCTGTGCTCTGTTCCCGCCTCTTGCCTCTTAACCATCGGGTGCACCAGTGCACCTTCAGGCGTCGGCAATGGATAATAGGGCCGCCCGCCATTGACTGGCGAGAGCAGCATCAGTGCTGGGAGTAGCATTAGGCTTGCAGCGTGCATTGTATTATAGTAGGTACGAGCAAGAGCGGATAGGGAGTTTTGTATGAAAACGCACCAGTGTTGAAAATGGGTAGTTGAATGGAGGAGAAAAGCAAGATGATGAAGGGGCAGCAGGAAAGTAAACCCCTCCATTTTGCCATTGCTAAAAAGTTGAGTCCAGGCGGGCTGCTCACCACACGTCCCAGAATCGATGGGCTGAAACGCATTCCGTTTCTCTCTTGTAGCAGCCTTTTAATTGAATTGCCTTCCCACACTTTAGCAGATAGAAATTTCCTTTTGCCATTGAGTTTCGCCATACTCGCCGGCAAGCTAGAACCCTATAAAAAAGGGTCTTTGCGAGATGTGGATGAGCTTTATGTGTTTGATAGACGGATAGCGCCTGTTGAGCATCAGTTTCAGAAAGGGCACATACTCGGGGCAGAGATTCACGGGATGAATAGTGATCGATTTTACTCTGAACCCTGAAGCGGGGGACACACGAGCCACAGGTATCTGTCCATTTCAGGCTGGCCATACCTCGGCTGCTTGCAAATTCCCTGCAGTCGAGCATAAACCTGGCGGACTCTAGCTTTGGGAACCAGCGCTGTAGCAGCTGCATCCTCGAGAAGGCTACCCAGGTGGTCTCAATATCTAGCGACACCAGTGAGCCTGATAGTGGGTGACCAAGGCTATTGTCTGGCAAGGTGTAGTTGGGCAGACGGATCTTGGAGTATCCTAGAATTGGACTCCATGCGAACATGCAGTTGATCAGGCGTGTACTTTCGTCAGCAGTCATGTAGCCCAGGTAGTAGTCCCAGTGCAATTTGGCTGAGACGAGCTTTGGAAACACTCCATGGTTTACCATGCCCAGGTCCACCATAGCGCCATACATGGGGTGGTCCATCGTGAGCTCAAGATGGACTAGTCGCGGAGAGATATGCATCAGCAGGCTCTCAATCCCTGGAATGCTATATCCACAGCTGGAAAAAGACTCAAGCGCTGGAAACGGGTTATTTCTGAGAGGGAGAATTTTGATGCGTACCAATGGCTGCTCGCGCATGTTTATCCTCAGATGCGTCAGCTTCGGATATACTTGACCCTGGTCGGAAGACAGATACAGAAATCCGTCAACAAAGACAGAATTGATGGCTGAGATGGAGACCTCTTTGATTGTCGCTGCGTTACGGCGTACAAGCTCAACATTAGCCGTCACTCGAGCAGGCTGCGAGATGTGGATGCGGGTCAGCCCAGTAAACAGTCGTATGCTCTTTGTCCAGGACTTGACAATACTGTAGACAATTTCGCTCTGACTCGGGATGTTGTTTGGAGTCAATGCCGATATGTCTTCGAGCACATGCTGGCGCATGATTGCGGTCATCCTGCTGCTGTGCCCGCTCTCGATACCAAGGCTGCTAATGCTTGGAAGGTATCTAAACAACGCTCTTTTCATGCTTATGGACTGCAGCACATCGCTATAGTGGCACAGCCTGGTAGTGCCAGGCGACGTGACAAAAACAACATCCAGTGAGTTGACGGTCGATTGTATGCCGCCGCTCTCGCAGAATTTCGTAATCAAGTCTTGTCCATACTCGTATCCGTGCATAGTGCTGACATCGATGCTGATCACGATGTGGTTGACTGCCCCGCCATATCCGCTGGTGTACGCCTCGAATAGAGTTGGCAGACGAGTGGTTTTTGGAATACGACCGGGCTGGCCATGCAAATGAATATTCACAGCTTTGTATATATAGGGCAGAGTGCACACTCTCCACATTCTGCTAACCGCTCTCAATGCGAGCCAGGTCCACTGACAAACAGGGCACATTGGCATCCAGATTAGGCCCTAGCTCATCATCAAGCGGGGGTGTGACTATTATCTTGATGATAATGTCAAGAAGCTCAGGGGGGAGAGCAACCATTATGAGTGAAAGAAGAAAATCAAACAGATAGGAGAAGCAAAATGTGCTTGCCGTGCCAGCTGTCTGTATATAAACTGCAGTCATCAGATCTTACATTTCACGCATGATGTAAAATTCGAGTATTGAGTCTTGAATATCGTTCTGTGATGCCTGAAACTCTACTCAAACAAAAGCCCAAGAACCCATTCCCACTCTGCTTGCCAATCAAGGACGCCCCGTCCGTCACATCAGACTTGCAATTGCCAGACACGCAATCACTGCAACACCAGCCGTCCCACGACTTGCAAGTGCCGTGTTTTGCTTTGCGAGCTCGGACGAAATCCTGTTATCATCGAGGTTATTGACCTGGCCAACGACGCCCGACGCAGCACTCATGATGTTCCCGCCAACACTATCTGCAAAACTGACCGCATTCGCGCCAAACTCTTGGGCATTGCTAGCAATGGCACTATTGATTGGAGCAAGGGCACCGGCAACAGCACTTTCCACCGGCGCAACCACACTATGAACTGTGTCCTGGACGTTCCTTGACTACGCTGACAGTGTCACCAATGATATCTGGTGCTGCTATAGCGATCCCGATTAGACTGAGCGCGGTAATGGCTTTAATGCTAGACGAGGCGGTCATGGTGTCAGTGGTGTCAATGAAGAAAGACTAGGGGCGAAGCTATGCAGAGAAAAAGTAATGAAAAGTGAAGAGGAAATGCAGCATGCAAACAAGTGGCCATGGACGGTAATGGCAAGGCGGGGCGCTCATGAATAGTATCTGCCTCTACCACAGCCAGGTACAATTGCACGGTAGCGTAATTTGGGAGGTTTTTCTTCCAAGCAGCAAGATGCCAGAGCGCCACTGTTGGCGTGGGAGGTGCTTTTTCACTACGCTGTTTGCACCTGTCATAGCCGCGGATATTGACACAGGGCTGGTGCCGGGCTTTTCCAGCAGACATGCAAACTGTGGTTGTGGCTCAGATCGCCGCCGATCCCCACAACCCGCACCAGCACATCAACATAGAGATATTAGGAACGCACCGGCGAAAACAGGGGCTTGACAAGTCTTTCTCGTAACGTATATCACACTGTCTTGTCTATGCAAAATGCCGCAGGAAGACTACTTTGACCTAGTCGCTAGTGCGGGGAATGCCGATCTCCAGCCATTTCAGATCGAGCAGGGGCTGCGCATATCCTCTAGCAACATCGCACTCCACCTCCCCCACAGGAAACAGCGTGTGTCAGTGCTACTGCAGCGAGTCGTTTACACGGACCAAGACCGGTGCTCAGCAGCAGCAGCGCACATGGCACTGAGTATTCTCAAGGTGTTTGGACGGCAGCTCACAGCGGGCGACGAGCTCAGTAGCCAGCGCTCGATTGGTGCGCTTCTGCAGCTGGCATTGGAGCTGGGCAAGGCGGAATGCCAAGATGGTGATGAAGCACGGCTCACTGCACTTGCCTTGTAATGAGACATTGACCTGCGTGGCCAACGCCATGCTGCTGGACGCGGGATGCAAAACACATTTTGCTGTGGGCTGACGGGTTCGCTATTGTGTCGGAGATACTGGGCTCCACACTGGAAAACCCAACCACAGCATTTCTGTGTGGCAGATGCCTATTTTTGGCTCTGACAACAAGCGACAGTGCAAAGATGTGCGTAGAGAGGCTGCGGGTGCAAGAGCCGCTGTCAGATGCTCTGGAGACTTACCTGCAGAAGGACCAGAGTCTGGCAGGCGCTACTGGCGGATTTACGCCTGAGCAGGTGATGGGCGAGCTGTTCAAGGCAGCTATGAGCCTGACAGTATTCTACCAGCGCAGTGCTACCAGCTCTAGTGAATCTTCGCATGCTGACCAGAGCGACGTTCTAACTGCAGGTGCAGCAGTCACATTGAAGCCGATTCTAAGTGCTTCCCTCGATGCTCTTGCACAGCTTCCGCTAGTTCGATGGACATCTCTCGAATCCAGCCAAGCAGGCTGCTAGCATTGTGCTGAATTTTTCGACCCTGGGACCAGCTGAGATCCAGTCCTTGTGGTTCCCAACTACCAACCGTTGGAAACACATCGGCTGTCTGCTGTCGACAATGACGCAGCTTATCGACCAGTGTATTGCGGACTTGAGCTCATCACCAAATCGTGCTGTGTCAGAGGAAAGGCAAATTGAAGTTGCGCCTGTAGTGCTGGTTCTGCTGCGTGTTATAACCGAGAACCCAGAAGCACGCACGCGCATATTTGATGACATCTACCCCCAGGGAGCCGACTACACGCAGCTGCCTGAGGACCGGCCAGGAACCTCCAGCAAGCTGGTCAGGATTATGAAGTCGCCACAAGGCGGCGTGCTTCCGAAGTGCTGTCGGCTGATCTCCTGTATTTCCTGTGGCAGCAGGATGCACGGCAGTTCGTGATGGCTGTGGGCTACGGGAATGCTGCCGGATACATGCTTGCTCGTGGCATCGAGATACCGACTGATCTGATGAACAAGGGCGGGAGCGATGCCAAGGACCAGGGTCATCGACCCAGTGACGGGCAAGTACCTTGATAGCGACGGGATTACCAAAGAGTTGGCGGAAATGACAGACGAAGAAAAGGAGCGCGAGGCCGAGCGTCTGTTTGTCCTGTTTGAGCGGCTGAACAAGACGGGCATTATCAAGGTCGAGAACCCGGTGCGCGCCGCCTACGAGAGCGGACAGATTCAGGAGATGAGTGACGACGACGACAGCAGCCCCTAACGTAGCATATACCCGGTGCATGACGAGTATATATGCTCATTCTTACGTAAAATGCTCTAAACAAATTAAATGGCACTCAGGCTACTGCTTGCTGGGCTCCTCATTCGGGTCGACAACAATCTCGCCGTCGATGACCAAGAAGTCGCCCTGGCCACAGATGCCCAGCAGCTGCTCGGCTTCAGGCCCAGGGATGGTGGCCAAGGCTTTGTTGACAGCCTCAAGCGTACCCTCCTTGAGCGCTTCCTGGAACACAGTGGGCATGCTCTTGAACAGCTTGATGCGCTCCTGGTCCTCCTCTGGGTTGCTCTCGTCGGGTACCGAGATGCGGATCGGAGCATTGGGATCATCGCACTGGAGCTGGATTGACTCCACCTCGGGCTCGGTGTACTGCTCGCGCTCGCCTTTGATGACTTTGCAGCGCTCGACAATGTGGTTATAGCGCGAATTGACATCGTTGTTGAACATCTCCTGGGCACGGCCCGGAGAGGCGACACGGTCAAAGAAAAGGCGGACGCCAGACGGACCCATCTGCATGATATAGGTCAAAATCAGCGACTGATGCACGTACTGCCGCGACATGGCGCCCTTGCCGTCAAGCTGTAGAGTGAATGCGTGGCCCAGGATCTGGTCGGCCTTCTTCTCGCTGACGATAGACAGGTTCTTGGAGATGTAGTCGTACGAGTCTGACATGGACTTGAAGCTGGCGAACTTTTTGCTGTCAGCATCCAGGCCGCAGGTTGCCCTCCTCGTCCATGTCCTCGCTGTAGTCCTCCTCAGTGTCGGCCACTGCACCCTTATCATCGTTAAAGTTGCCTACACTGCCCGGGTTCAGAACCTCATCCGTAGTGACAGTATCCTTGACTGTGCGCGTGGCTGGCTTTTTGGCTGCCGACGAGCTGCCCTCGCTCTTGCTGACGAACGAGCGATCGAACCCCGAGTGCGCAATAGTGCTCGGGTCAATGTGCTTTGCCTCCTCGAGCTTGACCTCCTTCAACTCCGCCTCTGCCGACTCGAGGCTCTCGGTGAGCTTGGCGATATGCGAATCCAGCTGCTTGGTCAGTGCGCTCTGCTTCTCCTGGACCGAGCCCTGACCCGTAGCCTCCTTGAGCAAGTCGTCGCTGATGCGCGCCTTCAGGGCGTCCATCATCTCGTCCTTGGTGGCTGCTCAGGGATCTTGCCCTGGCTTGTAGCCGAGTCGCGCTTCTCCTTGGCCACACGTGCCTTCTCGACGTCCTGCGCCCACTCCTTCATGATTTCCTTCAGCGAGTCCTCGTTGGCGTCAGCAATACGGCTGCGCAGCGCACTAATGCGCTCAATGAGGTCCTTGTTCATCGGGATCATGGTCTCAATACGCTCACGTCGTAGACGGCGGTTCTCGCGCTCTTCACGGATCTTGCGCTGGCGCAGGCGGATGAAGGTGTTGCGCTCGATGTTCGGGTGCACCTCGACGTCGGAGTCATCGGAAAGCTCCAGGTTGTCCCACTTGCTATAATCTATAGGCATTTTGATGGCTGGCTATGAAAGGCGTGCTGTGGAATTTGCAGAGGAGGAACAGGATAAGAAACCAGGATGTCTGGCTGGTGCTGTGCTTATATGCGTCGTCAAGGGTGGCAGCGAACCTTCCAGTGCCCCTAATCCCCAACCTTGATCGCAATTAGCCTGTCGTATGGTGGAGATCAAGCCGCACTAGAAGCTAGTGGCCAGTGCACAAACGTCAACTCATAGCCAAGGATACACGGGGTTTACCCAGCGGACCTGACGCTGTCTGCACCGAGCCTAGCTGCGGCCCTGTGGTGTGTGCATCAGCTGTGCAAGCTTGTAGGCCATGCATTTCTTCTCCGCCCTCTTCTTCCGCTCTATATATCACTCTAGGACATGGATGCTTTTACCAGCACAGTCAAATCTCAGGTCTTTCGTCTGACCACGCGAGATGCGTTCGAGTCGCACTTCAATATCCAGTACCTGTACTTCTTTGGCAATGTGAATGGCGACAGCGGCTTTATGCCCAGCGACAAACTAGAGCTGGGGTTCTACAGGACGCTTGCCCAGTTCCCCATCCTGGCGGGATACCTGCGCCAGCGAGATGACGGTGGTCTGGACAACGTCGTTGACAAGGATAACCTGAACATGCCAGTGTATCGAGAGACTGTTGTCGACAGCTTGCATTATGGCGATGTCAAGGCAGCCAACTTCGACCCTGCTATTTGTCCCATGGGCCTGCTGCGTCTGCCACCGGTTGCCCTGCCCGATGCCGAAACAGGCCAGATCAAGATGGCCAATGTGCATGTTGTCAGGTTCAAGGACAACAGCGGTATGGCTATCTTCCTCAACGTGAGCCATTCGACTATGGATGGCGAGGGATACTTTTCTTTCATCAAGCGCTGGTCAGAGGAGACGTATGCGCTTACTGCTGGTGTGCCTGTTCCTGACCGGGTGTTCTGCCTCGATAGAGAAACATTCCGGCAGAGCATCCCCAAGGAGAGGTCAGAAGTTGACGAAAAGATGTCGGGGTGCTACATCCATCCTTCCGACAAGGCACTGGAGCTCGGGCAGATGACTCCCAGTGCGCGCAACATAATGTTTGACAAACTCTTGGCCTCAGACAGCCTGAAAGGCGGCCTGTTCAGACTGAACAGCGACAAATTGGACGGGCTGCTCAAGCAAGCGAGGGAGTTTGTGCCTCTAGGTACTCGTATTTCCACCAACGACATCCTTGTCTCGCTCATTTCCAAGACGGTAGCACAGGCAACAAAGGCGGCCTCGAGCAACAAGGGCAAGTCACTGAATGTTGCGGGTGAATCGCCCCAAGGAGGTGGCTGACTTGCAGAGCACTGGAGTCGTGTGCAACACTCGCCACCGGATGGGCATAGCTGGTTTGAACTACGTTGGCAACGCGCTTTACACTCCTCGGGTAATTAGCGCGCTGGCGCAGGCTGAGACCCCGACTACACCCAGATCTATTGCTGAGATTGCTATCAAGGTGAGGGAGACAGTCGACTCGATCACGGCACCACTGCTAGGAGAGTTTCTACGGCGTGCAAGAGCGCTACCCGCGCAGCTTTGTGGGCCCGCTGGTTGCAGACACGTCGTTCAAGCTGTCAGCAACCATCTCCAACATTTCGCGGTTTGATATGTATGACGCAAACTTTGGTTTCGGAAACCCCGAGTTTGTCACTATCCAGCCGGGACGCGCCATTGAGGTCATTACCATCATGCCTGTGCGGCCACCTAGCAAGGATATCTATGTAGCGCTGACCAACACTCCTCAGGTCATCGAGCAGATTCTGCAAAACGGCGCATGGATGGAGATTGCAACGCTTGTCTTTTAGCATTTTGAGCGCAGTATATCCCCCTCGACGTATTTTTGAATGTCCTACTTGTCCGGTATAGCCTAGCTAGATGGGATGTTTGTGATAATCGGCGGCTGATAATGGAAAAAAAATCTCAAAATGGCCATTGTAATCGAGCCAGCACCGGTGATCGCGACGATCGATCGGCAGACGCGTTTATACGACCTGTCCATGCCTGGCAACCCCTGCACGCCGTGCTCTCTAGCCTGACTCCTGGTACTGGCCATTTGTCTGTTTTCCAGACTATGATATGTGCACACAGCTCACATATGCCTGCGCTTGGGACCATGACCGGAATTCTGGCGGAGCAGCCTTTTTTCTGGTTCTTCGAGAACATTTTTGTATTAGCAGCTGTGAAGAAAATGATTTGCTGCCGCCGCCAAGAAGCCCTGGACACTCGCTCAACGTAATGATCGACTAAAGTGTGAAAAGCAGCAGCTTCATGCGCAATATAGTGAAGTGCGGATTATTGAACAAAAAGCCTGCTGCGGGCACAGTGCGCGTAGAAAGAATGCCGGAGACTGGTCGGTTTGACGGTACAGAAATAGACCTTGAGGGAATCAGGTGGTACGCCTGCCCCCAGGTGAATGGCGGAAAATTTTTGTACTATAAAGGCGGTTGGCCACACCCGAACGTGCTAGGTACCCTCTTGCCTCTCTCTCCTCCACGACACACATTCTCCTATATCCCACTCATACGCTGTCCCCAAGATGGTTATCGTTGTGCTCCTGGTCGTTTCGCTGTCTGTTGTCGCCATCGTGGGCGGTGCTCTGGTTAAGGTTGCTGCGCTCAACTAAGGACAGCATTTTCTCCCCCGGTGAATCTCCATGTGAGATCTTTCCCTGCAAACTACCTCCGTACATAGCCTTCGCTTTACTGCTTCCCCTGTTCTCCCAAACACCGCGGTTGGTGTCTCTTCCTATGACCTGCCAGAGTGTCGAAACACGGCTGGCAACGCGATATTGATGGTGTACTCACGTCCTGTAAATTTTTTTCTTCTCTTTCTCTCTCAACAACAGCACCGGGAGCGGGGAACTTGGGTGTTGCTCATGGCCTGTGACCGGGAGATAGCCAGCGTTGGATTGTTCGTACGACACAATCCCGCCTCTTGCTCGCTTGGCCATTGTCGCAGAAAAATGCTCCCAACTTCCGTGTGCTGGCTGGGCACTATATTCGGTTTGGTCCATTCTTTAATCGGCTGGTGCTAATAATATAGCCTTGCAAAAACAACGACCTTCATGAGCAGCACGTTGAGGATGTCATAATGAAGTCATAGATCGTCTCCTCGCTCTGTCGCATTGCGCTATTTGCAGGCTTGAGACGCATCGGAAGCTATCATGCTTTGGAGCGTTGGGTCGTGGCGGACTGGGATAGCTGCACATATTATCGGGGAGAGGCCCAGGTCAGGGGGCGCACAGCAGTCGTGTGTTGGCAGTCGTACAGGCACTCATTGAGTCTTGGTACCACTTTGCGTTGGACTTGGAAACAGATAAGGACATGTGGAACACATCCAGGAGTGTCCGTCTGATACTGCGGCACCTGAATGTTGAGCTGATACGCCCTCTCAGTACCGGAGCAGTCTGCGACTCCCCACAGATGGCGAGAGATCGCCAGGAGGAACACGCGGACAGTCCCAGCATACCTGCTTCTACTACATACACAATCATGCACAAGGCCAGTCCTCACCTCCAGGCCAGAGAAATGCTGCCCATGGCCATTAGGTGATCGGTTCTCGTGCTAACCCATGTGCTGGCTGTCATGCCAGCTCTAGTCAGCAATGTATTCCATAGCCTTGTATGTGCTGCAGCCAAGGGAAAGTTCGAGAGCGCGACCTATCTCCGCTTTAACGAACATCGGTGTTTCTCCTCCATCTCTACCAAGACCTGTTGCGCACCCGACACGGCCTCCCTGACGTCAGCATAGCAACTGGCTCAGGCGATGGCGAATCGGGCGCCAACGAGAACCTTTCTGCAGTCTATTCTTCGGAACTGTCTAGTGGCTTTTGGTGCAATTCCTAGGTGGCCACATCAAATACATGGTATATGCTTGGCCAAGAACTGTGGGCTGTTGTAAAGCTAGCAGTAGCGGCTATATATAATCATGCCGGTGCAGTCACGTAGCGCATCTTTTCTCTTTTTTCCCTTTCCTTCTGTATCAAATATACCTCGTTAAAAAAAAGCCTGCACCTTACACCCAAGCAAACAGACTAAGAGAGCTGCGATTAATCGCTTTTATCGAAGCTGTATATTCTGTTGGATATAATGGTGCACAGCACAGTAAGCGGATAGCTGCGGGTTTTCACTCCTTGTTGCAGTCGCTAACAGCGTTGCTTTTCGCCTGAGCTTTATAGCATAGCATTTTTGCTTTCTAGCTACACATGGACGTGACGACTAGCAGAAAGCGCGGAAGACCACGCATGAGTGCCGCGCAGCGCTTGCTGAACATGCTGAACCTGTGCGGCATGTGTGGCAAACAGTTCAATAGCCGATGCCTGCGTCGGCTCGTCGATGAGCTGCGAGTATGCGGGGTTTGTCATGGAGCGCTGCTGAGCAAGCTGCCGATCCGCCGCTCTGCAAGGATTCTGTCGGCCAGCGCAGCAAGCCACATGTCCAAAAAAGGTAAAAGCGAGACAGACTATTTATTCACCAGTGCTCGTCTGCTATCTCTCCCCTTAGGCCCAAGAATGCATCTTTGAAGGTCAAAGACTAGCTTTGTGGGGAGGATACCTGTTGTCATGGGGCTCACTTTGGCGAAGAGAGCGAGTTCCTTTTTCGTTGTCTGTTGGACCCTCTCACTTTTCCCTACTACTAAAAAAATAGGCAGGTTTTGTGCTGCGTTACCTTGGTAAATGATGATAGCTGCCGACACGCCAACACAAGTCACCATGGGCGGCGACATCAGTGACTACTGCTTTGACTCATCCGGGTCACTGAGTAGCCTCGAGTCGCTCTCCTCCGATCTTTCCGACGACAGTGATACCGGCGACCAAAACACCGAAACGCCCGATCCACCGACCGCGCCGACTCCGCATCTGCCAAGGCGGAGTCCGCACGACAAACCTCCCCTGCCCGTGCCCCCCAAGCCAGAGGACGAGAGCAGGCGGGCCGAGAAGCCGAGCACCGGCGCGGTGGTCACCACGGGTGCGTTCTTTACCCGCGCAACGCTGCGGACAACTGGGGATGTTTGAGAATCCAATACAGAGAACGCTAGACGGCGGGGGGATCCGCGTGGGCGGGCGGGTTAGAGTGCTTAGTTTGGACAAAAAGTGGTACAGCGCCGTGGTCCTGGTAATCAAGGCCGGCAGGGCACTGGTGCATTATCCGGAGTGGGACCACAGCTACAACGAGTGGGTCGGGGTTGAGTCGCGGCGCCTGATGTACAAGGGCAAGGTTTCGGAGGATGTCCAGGACGAAGCATGGTGCGAAGACGACAGTGCTGTGGATATCGATATTGAACAGGCAATCAGCGATGCGTACGGGCTTGGGCAGGAGGATGACGTCGAGGGCGACGATGAGAATGTAGGAATGGCAAGCAGCCCAGCACTGAAGCCTGTGCCATCAAGCCGCCCCCGCGGGCGTCCCACCAGCAGCCGCAACCGGCGAGTGGCAGGAAAGAACAGGGCGCCAGCTACAAAGCGCAAACGCAAGCAAGCCCCCAAAGCGCCCGAGCCAGCAGCTGAGGCTCCTCCAGCTGAAAATACTGTGGCAGAAGAACCTGCCCCTCAAGTCCCAAGGGAGCTGCGCATCGCTGCAGTTCGCGTATTCCGACCCAACCACAACCCGTATGCGCGGTTCCCGCATCCCAGCACCAGCTCTGATTCGGATTCCGCCCACGAGATCGCCGGAGATTGTCCGCTCCAGACCGACGCTGACGATTCCCCCGCCAAGCGCAGTCGGGTTCAGAAAGAGAATGCAGGTGATCTGGATGAGTGGCGTAGCAACTCGTATGTCACCACCGGTGCGTTTATGACCCGGCGCGCAGTCAAATGCCTAGCCAATGATTCCTCGGGCGGCATCATGCAGGACCACCACGGGTACTATCCGGGCGAACTGGCCGAGGTCCTGAATGCAAACCGCAAGTGGTATGTGGGCCGAGTGATCTCGTATCTGGACAAAAAGTTCCTCGTGCACTACGCTGAGTGGGGCCACGGACACAACGAGTGGATTGCGGCAGGCAGCAAGCGCATGCGCAAGCTGCGCGAATCGCCCATGGCCTGCCTGCCTGGGTATGCTGAGCTCCTGGCCGAGACTGAAGAGCAGGCGCGCAAGATCTGCGCAGCTCTGGTAGACGAGTACAACAAGCACGTTGAGGAGCTGGAGCAGCAGAAGCGCGAGAAAGACAAGGCCAAGCGCAAAAGCAAGCCACGGAAGGCTCCTGTCAATGCGCGGGTCACTAGTCTGACCAGCAGCAACCTCGCTGCTGAGACCTCTAATGCACCAGCCTCCGCTTCTGAGGAGGAGATGGATGATTTGCCGGATGTAGACCCGATCTCAGTGGACAGCGGATATAAGCCTGTACCGCATCTGCTGCGTGTCAAGGACTACGCACACGTATATCACAAGGGCATGATGATTGCAGCGCGCGACCGCAACAGGCTATGGTGGAAGGCTGAGATCACCGATGTGAAGACGTTCCGGATCCGTGTGCACTATATTGGATTCAGTCGCCGCTGGGACGAGTGGATGGAGATGAACACGCAGCGCATTATGCTCGCGACTGAGCAGCCAGACACTGCTGCCAACGCCGAACCACCAGTGCCAGCGACGTCTGCCGAGAACGACTCACAGGCCAAATTAAGACTGGACACTGGACCAGAACGACGACGACGGGCATTCGAGGGCATCCGAGGTGTCCACAGCTGAGACACACTATGACGCAGCACCCGCTCCCAAGGCATTCCGTGGGCCTGGGCGTCCCCCGGGCCCAGAGACCAAATCAGCACCGCTGTCGCTGCGTTTGGCGCTGAAGGCGGCAATGGACGACAAGGAGGTGTACGAGCAGACACACCCCGAAGAGGCCGGGGTGTTCCCGTTGCCCAAGGAGCACATGACAATGAAGGACTACAGCATATTCCTGCAGGTGGGCGACGCAATCCGGGTGCGCGACCGCGACATGCAGTGGCACGACTGCACAATCATCAACGTCAAGCACGGGCGCATCCGCGTGTGCTTCGACGGGCATTCCTCGGAATTCAACCAGTGGATCAACGTCAATTCGGACCGGATCCGGGTTCTGCGCGAGACAATCGAGCGCGACGGGCGGCTGGAGACGATCGAGCGGGACTCGCGGATTGCATTGCGACGTCAAGCGCGAGAAAGACCGCATTAAGCGCAAGATGATGAAGAAGGCGGCGGCGGCATCCTTGACACAGGCTGGCGGAGAACCTCGAGTATATAGCCGCCGATCGCAGTGACGAGCAGCGCACTAGTAACGACCCTGAGGAGACCCCGCTGGTGCAGCTGATGCTGCTGCGCAACTTCAACCTGCGTGACTCCACGCCGCTGGCGTACCGGCTGATGTTCATGACAAAGTACCTGAAGGGCCATGCGGCGATGGCCATGGCTGGCGACTCATCGACATGGTGCGTCTACTGCAACCAATGCAATGTCGTGATTCGCACGTTCCGGTACTACTGCACCGAGTGCGAGAGGCCAAGCGACGGCTACGACTACGAGAGCTTCGATCTGTGTCTGATGTGCTTCTCGCAGCAGTTCCCATCCAACCACCTGCACAAGCGCCCGTGCTTTGCCCGTGCGCCCATCTGCGACATTGACGAGATCGTCGAGTACACCGCAAAGCTGCTTTCGTCCTACCAGGAGAAGGGCCAGTCTTTGGACGCATCGCTGCAAGGCGTGGATCTCTTGGCCGGGTCGTCTGCTGTATATGAGCTCGATACATTCGACACCTAACGTTGACTATAATGCCCAGGCCGAGGATCTGTGGCGCAAGCTGGCTATCGGGCTGCACGGCACGACGGTGGCGACCAGTGCAATGACAAAGTCGGCCGTCATCGGCCCGATTGCCCGATTTGCCGGCCGGTCGCGGATCCTGAGCGACGCCCAAGGCGAAACTAGTGACTCCCAGGCCGACACAGACAGGCAGAAGTCGATCGTCGAGTCGCTGCCTCGCTGCGCGTTCTGCGGCGACGCCGATCCGTGCGACGACACATTGGGCGGGTTCGTCAACAATCAGCCGTTCATTCTGACCACGACGACTGAGAGCGGCTCGGTCCGGCGCCAGCGGTTCTGGGCCCACTACGCGTGTGCCAAGTACTCACCCGAAGTGCTAGTCTCCAAGGACAACAAATGGTATAATGTCGCTGTGGCACTGCGGCGTGCGCGCACGATCAAATGCGCTGGATGCAAGCAGCGCGGGGCGTCGATCGGGTGCTTCTACGAGCGCTGCCAGCGGTCCTACCATGTGGCGTGTACCGACAAGCCACTGGAGCACTTTGAAAATGGCCGGCTGTTCTGGTGCCGCAAGCACGCCAATGGCGAGCGGGCTCGATACAACAAGACCGGGACGACCCATCCAAAGACCGCCGGTTCTGCATATTGTGAAGTGCGCGGGATGCACACGTGATCTGGCCAACGATCTGATGTGGATGACCTGTCTCGAGTGTCCGTCGGAGCCCGAGGCCCAGTTCAACATGTGTCTGATCTGCTACGAATCCAAGGACGCCCTGGCCAACCACCCGCACAAGAAGCGGTGTTTCCGCGAGCACGTCGCTGCCCACGCTGCCGCCCAAAGCAAGGAGCGGCTGAGCAGCTCTACCTCGCGCATCTCTCCGCTGCCACTACTGCCGTCGCACGCAGTCGCCGCGCTGGCGCAAGGGCTATGGCGGAGTGCTTATGTGTGAGCCCTGCTTCACCGCTGCCCACACTCTGCGCAGTGTAGCCGACGGGAAGAGCTCCGGCATCCGGGCACTGGACGACGGCGATATCATTGACGACGAGAACGACGATGACCCAGGCGAACTGGAGCTGGTAGCACTGAATCCCTTCGGCAGCAACAATCCGACCAGCGAGTCGCAGCACAGCGTCCTGGTCGAGGACTATACGCAGAGCATCTATTTCACGCGCGAGGCCTGTGTGTCGTCTAACCGGGTAGGTGCCTTGGCCTGCCAGCCAGCAGCCGCATGGGCTGGCTGAGCTCGTACGGGCCCACTGACAGCATGCTGTTTACGCTGATTGTCGACTCCACGTACTTTGACATTCCAGGACGTGCGCCGCGCTGGGGCTCGCATTCGGGCACAGACTACCACGGCACGTGGCTGCCGCAGACCGTCCGTCGGGCGCTGCTCCGGTACACGACGCGTGGGGAGCGCGTGCTGTCGAATTTCCTGGGCCGCGGGACCGACGCCATTGAGTGTTTTTTGCTGAACCGCAAGTGCATTGGTGTCGATATCAATCCATCTGCCGTCGCGCTGTCGCAGCGCAACTGCTCGTTCCAAATCCCGCCTGACTCTACCATGAGCGTCGAGTACCGCCCAGTGATCATGCAGGGCGACGCACGGAACCTGTGTGCGGGCGATTGGCCCGGCGCTCCAGTACTTTGCTGAGCCCGAGAGCTACGACCACATTCTGTCCCACCCGCCGTACAAGGACTGTGTTTTGTACAGCACAAACATCGACGGCGATCCTGAGCCGCTTCCCGGGTCCTGACGAGTTCCAGCGCGAGATGGGTCGGGTGATTGAGGACAGCTGGCGGCTGCTAAAGATGAATAGGTGCGTGACCGTCGGCATTGGGGATAACCGCGCCGAGTGCTTCTACATCCACGTCAGCTACCAGCTCATCCGCAACTACATCAACTGCGGCTTCGAGCTCGACGAGCTGCTGGTCAAGCGCCAGCGGTACTGCCAGGCATTCGGCCTGGGAACCTACCTGTGCGTCCAGTTTGATTTCCTAATGTTCACGCATGAGTTCATTGCTACGTTGCGGAAGGTTCCCAAGGACGCTGTCGATCGCATGTATCTCACGGCCGAGCAGTACCAGGAGGACCCGAGCCTCGGCTTCCATAACCCCGCTGCCGCCCAGCATGCCCGTCCATGCATGGTTTCCGTTTGTGCCCGCGTGTTGCGTGCCGTGCCTGTATCACCGATCGACAGGAAGAGCGTCGTGATGGGCAGCGTGATGGACATTCGAGCCACACTCTCTGCACACCTTCCCACAGCTCTGCATGTCGCGCATGGTCGAGCGTTTTGGCCGCGACAACTCCAACTGGGAGCAGATCGACCTGGCGCTAGCGAATCCGCGTGGCACCATGCCCAGCGTGCAAAAAACGGCCAGCGATAGCCCGGCCAGCCCCAACTCCAGCGACTCTGAGGAGGAAGAGCCGTTCCTGTCAGTCGACAGCTACGAGAAGGAGCGCCAGCGCCAGATCGAGCGCAACCGCAACCAGCTGCTGCAGCTTGGCCTCGTGTCGGAGCTCGGCGAGGAGTCCAATGACATCTCGCACTACCGCAAGATGGTCGCCCAGTCTGCACGTGAGCCGATCGCCGACACCCCGCTTGGCCTCATCGTCGTCCCGCATGTCCCCGAGTGCCAGTTCCTGCGCGCCCACATTGCCGACTACCGCCAGGCATTGGTGCAAATCACACATGATGCCAGCCACCGCCTGCCGCCCTCGGGCCTGCTTGTTGTGGGTGTGCAGGATGTGCGTGACGAGAACGGCAAGCTGTGGCCGATGGGCATGCTGGTGCTCGAGGATGTCCAGAGCGCCGTGGGCGAGATCCGCCTGAGGCTCAAGGAGTTCATTGTCGTTGTCGAGCAGGGCCATGCCCGCAAGCGTGACGATGTCATCAGCCGCGATAGCTTCGTCCAAGAGCAGTGCGTAGTGGGTCGGGACAATAGCGAGGACATACATTTGCCTATTGTGCATGCGTACTATTTAGTGTTTATGAAGCTGAAGTAGGCGAGACAATCCACAGAAATTATTTGCCAAGACAAACTGGCGCCATATAAGCTTTACATAGCGGGTGGGATGTGACATCACTGCTAGAGCGTCTGGTTGTAATGGTCGGCGAACTGGTGGCGGATGCGCTTCAAGAAGCCGAAGAAGTCCCTGGTTGCGTTAAGCCAGTCGACATGGGTCTGCACATTGGCAATAGCCGGCTTGTACTCTGTGACCTTGTACTCGCGCTGTGACAAGTCGACTGTGATGGTGAACTCGCGCTGCGGGTCAGACATGGAGATCTGCGTGAAGACTGCCGTCAGCGTATCAACCTGGTCACTAATAATCCTGATGCCCATCGTGTTGGAGAAAAAGTCGAGCTCGGGCTTGTCGCGTGCCGCCTGGCCCTCGAGCACACTGCGCTTTCTCGTCAATGGCGTCCTGGCGGCGCCTGATCTCAGCCTCCAGCCTTTCCTTGCGCTTCGTCAGCTCGCCAACCCTGTCTCCTGCCTGCCGCTGCTTAATCTGCAGGCCACTGATGGCCTTGGACAGCTCGTTCTCAGCACTAATCTCGGTCTTCAGCGCGCTCAGGATCTTGCTGTCCTCCTTTTCCAACGCCTGCATGTCCGCCTGCATCCGGGCCTCGCGCTCTGCCGCGTCCACCCTCTGGCGCTCGTGCTCGGCCTTGCGCTCTCTTACCAGCCGCTTCAGCTCCTGCACCATTTCGTCTACGCGTCTGGTAAACTCGTCATTCTGCTTGCGGTCCTTGTCGCGCTGGAACCAGACCCGTGGCGCCTCGTACTCTTCGCTGGTTGTTGCCACCGCACTGGACACTGTCGCTGCCATGTCCTCCAGTACCGGGTTGGGCGTTCCGTACTCGAGTGGCCGTATGCTGCTTGCATGCGGGGTAGTGAGCATGCGCCCGATTTGTACTGAAGCCGGGCTGTTGAAGACAGGCAGCGGGTTGTCGCGCCGGCCAGGCGTCACGGGCCGGCGTTTGGGTGTGCAGAAGCCCTGGAAATTCGGTGTATTCATTTTGACCAGTGTTGACAAATGTGGAGCTGAAAGCGACTGTTCGCTCTACAGAGACACCATAGTTCAAACAACAAACGATTAAATCACCATATATCAGATTTGCGGATGGCTGGACTGGTTTTGTCAGCGAGTCCCTCTCCCCGATCACGCACAGGCATAATGGTTTACCCAAGCAGGAGATGCCCTGCATATGCGACAGACAGATAATGCATTGCCTCGTTTGCTAGTTGCATGTCAACTTGAGCTGATGGTGTGGAATTCGCCCACTCCCCGATGCAGCAAACAAGTGCAAAGCATGTCGGCCCTCAGTGGTCGGCACATTTTGGCACTGGAGAGCTGCGGTGTTATACAAGGTAGCTTGGTAACCATGCCAGCAATGCTGAACAGATGCTTGCTGTTTCCGTAGCTCGTTGGACTGCCATGCCCAGTGGGATTGGCCATAGGCAGCAATTAATCTGCGGCGGCTTTGGTGCAGGCTGTGGAGCATCAGCCTGCTACTATTGCCAGCACGTTATACAAGAGCGGCCAGTCTGTGTCCGCCTTGTGGCACTGTGGGCCCGAGCAGTTGCAGGCCCAGAATTCCAGAATTACATGGCGAAAATTAATGAGTTTCAGCTGATGGACGCATTCGGCCCAAAAAACAAATTTCACGGGCTTGTTTGTTTGCTGGCAGGCTGCAAAAACATTTCAGCCAGTGTTCATTACCAATTGGGTAATATCTTCCGATCCAGCGAATGCCACAGCCATTTTTTGCTGCAATCGATACTGATTGATAGCTGATGGGGAGAGGTAGGCGAGAACGGCAGCATGATTGATAGCATGATCTGAGCCGACAGCCGGCTGATTCCTCAAGCGCAATAAAGGGAGGAAACGGCGGGCTCCATGGGTTTCGGCGTGCCTGGCCTACCGACCCAGCCATCCAGACAACCGGCACATGCATGTGGTGAAATACAAGCAGATGCTTGATTCATGCTGGGTATTTAGGCAGTAATGGCTGATAAAGGGCGAGCGAGCAAAAGCCATTATCAAAGAGGCGCATGCACAAGCCATGATACGGCAGCCAGGACATATATTTGAAGGAATATTCGGGGCCACAAAACAAAAACAGACTGCGTTTCTCGTGCAAAAAATAAACATACACACTGACCACTGCAGAGGTCACAATCGGTGCTCTCTGCACAGGTCGAAGATTCCGGCGAGAACCCAGTTTTATATATACACGACATATCCAGGAAGCCATTGTGCGATCTAGCAGCACAATGGCGCTTGTCATTGTGACCTGTTTTGAGCAGTACAATCTGTGCCTTGGAGGAGGATGGTTGATGATATGCTGCTGGAAGCCCATGTGTCTGTTGAGAAGGTTCTACAGTCAGCAATAGAATCATCCCTCCCTCATTTTCTAAAGACTATTCGCTACTTTTACCATGTACCAGACAAGGGAGCCCAAGCCACGAACGCGCAAAGAGAAGCAGGCAGTATGTAATTTCATGCACGCTGGGGATGGTGGATTGGTGCTGGCCATATGATGCGCCAGCGCGGGCTTTAGCTTTGAGGGACAGAGGGGGCAGCTCCACCCATCCATTTCTTTTTCTACATCGAGCGGTTGCCAATGCTTGGCCTGCGCTTGGCTGATTCACACCCAGCGCTTGGCCTGGGTACGCCAAGGACCGCAATATAGCTACCTAATGATCGGCCAGCTATGCAGCTTTGCCCCTGACGACAGCTATTCCCATGACCCAAGCAGCTCCGCTGTATACAAGAAATTGGTGCCATAGCGACGGTCTGGTGGGGGCGAGCTCCGGTGCATTTGGTACATTGGCCAGCCAACAAAGGTTTTTGTTTGCGTTGCTGCCAGCACATCGCAGCCCCAGGAGCGCATCGAGATTTGCCCCGCTGTTCATTAGCATAGTCCGTTTGCGCTCGCCACACTTGGATCTACGACGCTAGGCGTATGATATTATAATTGCCGAAACTGGGAACGAGTGATTGCCCATGTATTTTTCCCTTCATTCCGGAGCTAACTGCACGTCCCATTCGTCAGAAAAAGCAAGGGGCAAAATGATTCTGAAACAGTTTCAGATGTTGTCCCCCCTTGAATCCCCTATCAGCAACATTGGCCATCTGCGCTGCATGTGTTGTGTATCGTCTGTCCTGTATCTGCCGTTCCGAGCACCGCCGCCAGTACATCAATTGGGCACTGTGAACATGTCCAAGCGAGTGCCTTGTTTTACTGTGGACACTGATCTATGTGGCAACCAGTCGTGAAAGCAAAAGGATGTGTGGGCTTTTGGCGCCGATCGCGGAACCGGCTTGTGACTGCTATTGGCGGAGTCAGCATCGGCGGAACTCGCTCCTACTCATACTTTTTTCAGAACCTCGCATGGCATATGTCCGGGATATGTGCAATTCTCCTATAGGGTAGCATAGTTTCCAAACTGGGTTTCCAAAACGACCGGGCGTGCGCGTGCCCTGCCCCCTGTTCGTCCCTCGTGAGCGTCTGTCCTGCAACTCCCTCGCCCCCAACAGAGACCTCCCATGTACACATATACTCGGAAGCGCACATATTTATGCAATCAAGCGAGCCACCCCGCGGCCAGCTTACATGCTGTCCTGTGGGGTGTGCAGGCGAGGCAATTGTGCGCAGCACGGTGCGGCATACTGCATAGTGCGACTATACAGCCATTGGCGCGTTTGTAGAGTTCCGAGCGTTTGGGGGAGAAAGGTTCTTCCAGAGCTCGTCCGTGGTGAGGCTGGTGGATGGCTCTTCGCCCCAGACACAGCCGTGGCTATGGCACGGGTTGCATGGGGCTGCTTTCGCAGGCCAGCACGCCTTAGCGTGAGGCGAGCTGAGCAACCCATCGCCTGCTGGAGAAACATTGTGCCGCTGGACCCGGGAGCATCCAGACCTGAGGAAAAGTGGTACCAGATCAATACTCTGGCAGCCTTGGCTCCTCTTCCCTGGTCCCCCAACAGAATGGGGCTACGCATGAGCTGAACGCCGATGGCCATGGTCCGCAGGTCCCAGAGGGCAATAAGGCGAATGCTGTCTCCTCTTCACTGGCCAGCCGATGTCATTGTGTCACTTTGCAAAAAAATTTCTGTGGTCTAGCCTGGGCATCACTGTTTTAGTTTTTTCTTTTGCTGGCGACGGGCACTGGCTGGAAAGCGCTGATGATTCACAACCGATTCGGTGTGGCCCAGCTGGAGCGCCTGGCTGTCAATGTCGTATTTTTCTTCTGGCATGGGTGGTTGGTTGGGCGATGGTGGGCAGCGAATTGGCATGCTTGCTTATTGCCGGCACAGGCGGGCGGTGGGGGCACAGACGCTAGGTGTAGAAAATGCAGCAAACAATATCCTGCATATGTCATGCGGGCGCCGCCAACCCATCCAAGCCACATCCAAAGGGCTGTCCCAACGACTTTGTTTTTTGCATCCCGCCCATTCTCTGACCAGGTTTGATCGGTGATATCCGTGTTCTGGCGAACCAGCATGACAAAGGAGCGGATGCCGCTGCGCGCAGGGGGGAGGGCGTGCAGTGGATGTCCGCTTCCATCGTGCCGGTCTGGGGGTGGTGCGTCAAGGTAGAACAGGTACCCTTAGGCTGCGGGAGTCCGTTGGTGCCAACAAAATGGATGCGGGCTGTTTGTTTTCTGTCCTAACAATTCACCGTCGGAGTGGATGAACCTATTATCCATTCATCTCGGAATTGCTAGAAGCCAGAGAGCAGACGGGGGTATTGCCAGTGGGCAAGAGCAAGCATATCGCAGAGCGTGCTTAGTCAGTTTTGTGGTGCCTTTGGCGAGTGGTCGTCTGCACGGAATCGCAATATTTGGCTTGCTGGTGGCAATAGTGGAACCGCTTGAGCTGCGGATCGCCTTGCATTTGGTCTATACGACCACCTCCCTGGTCGCTGCTAATGTGCACTTTGTTGAGCGAGACCCAATGCTAGCATCAGGCATCGATACAAGGACAGCCATTGCGGCATCTGGAATCGACGCAAGAGGCGGGTTGTGATGGGTCTTTGGTGGATGGCTTGGTCTATTCGGAGCGCAGCATATCTGGGGTTGCGCTGATCACGCCAACCGCCATGCCTGGGCCGGCCTGAGAGCCACTGGCCCTTATGATGAAGAGTCTGGTGGAATATGCAGCCAGCTGCAGCGTATCCTCCGGCGACTCTAAGCGTGGATTCCGGTACTCCAGCCGTCGCTGGGCAGGTAACAGGGGGACGGAACTATTGCCTTAAATCGTATGGGGCTGATCGTCTATTGCCTTGTCTGCGACACGCTGGTTCTCGGACTTTGCAAAGGCAGCACGCAAACGGGCGGCAAAATGGTTTGTTTCAGAATACAAAATAAATTCGGTGTGTCGTGTCCGATCTTGTCACCGTCGGATGCGCCCATGGGCAGAAAGTGATAAAGTCCGTGCATATGCAATGGTGGACAGGAAATGCCGACGGGAAAGGAGGGGGTGGCGAATGGGCGGTCATGCGAATGTGCCCCGTCTCTGCCGGCAACGGCAAAAGCAGCAGCAGCAAAGCTGTCAGCAGCAGAATCTACAGCCCAGCGCATTGTTCCTGCGATTGGCTCCTGGCACGCCTGCCTCCACATCACTTACGTAACCGCAGACATCATGGCCTGCCAGCTGGCTTTTTCTTTTCCACCGGCGCCATGCTATGCCAGCACCGCCGCCGCTGGCGCATCTCCTCTACAGCCAGGCGGGCGGTGACGAGCAGGAGGTAGTCTTCCCACACTGGGCAGCACTCCCCAACCATCAACAGTGGATCTCGCACAGCAAAAGGGCGAGCACGGGCAGGCGGTGGGCATGTCCAACGAAGGGGGAGACCGCTGTTTTGCGAAGCGAGTTGGGGGGTGGGTTCGTGACCCACGTTCCGTCGGGGCCAATGAACCCGCCAGTCCGTTTTGGGGGGAGCAAGGGAGAGAAAAAAAAAGAGATTTTCTCATTCAGCATTTTTCCTTCCTGCCTGGCAGCAGCAGCGCAACCTACGGAAAGGAACCCGAAAGTAACAGGCTTGCGAAACACGGAGTCCGCGGCTTGATTGGTTCGGAGGGGTCGCAGCCCGCAATCCAAGCCCGAGAACGGACACCCCCCTGTCCCCCCCAAGATTGCACAGCCGTGTTGACGCTATGGAAAAATTTGGTCTGGGGCTGGCAAGAATCACACTGTCACTAGGAGCGAAACTGGCTATCAGCGAAAATGCAGAAAAGTTATTCGAAAAATGGCTGCTCACACAGAGCACAATCAGTTCCACCCATCCCGCGCCTTTGTGCCCTCGAACCTCCCCTGCCCGTCCAGCCTCACCGGAATATAAAGCTGCTGGCACCCGCTCGCTTCTGGCGCTAGGCCTTTCATATCGCTAGAACTTTTTCTCCCCTCTCTAGGAAACAACCGTCAGTTTTTATTTCTTTCACGCCATCCTCTCTGCCCAGAGTGCCTCAAGAGAAATAAGCCTTGATATGCGCGTGTATTAGAAACATTCAGTTGTTCAGGTTCCCGCTTCCGATATCTGCCATCACCTATATTTTCTACTTTTCTTATTCCATATAATCCTCCCTCACCCCTCTATATTCTGATACATAACTCCCCCTTTTCGCGTATCCCGTCCAAGCCCATCTAATGTCGTCCAAGGATGCCGAAAAGGCACCCGCTCCTGCGAGCGAGGTTGCGACGCTCAATGTCGACCCGAACACGCTGACGGTCTCTGATCTCTACGACAAGGAGAAGTTCGATCTCGAGACAATGGACAACAAGCTCGTGTTCCAGCTGCTGCAGTGCGGTCCCGGGGGTCTGACTCAGTCCGAGGCCGAGGCCCGTGTGGCAAAGTTCGGCGAGAACAAGCTGCCCGAGAAGAAGGTCAACCCGCTGCTCATGTTCCTGTCTTTCATGTGGAACCCGCTGTCGTGGGTCATGGAGGCTGCCGCCCTTGTGGCGATTGCGCTGTCCAACGGCCAAGGCATGCCGCCTGACTGGCAGGATTTCGTCGGTATCGTTCTGCTGCTTCTTGGCAACTCGTGCATTGGCTACTACGAGGAGCGCGGCGCCGGCAAGGCCGTCGAGGCCCTGATGGCGGCCCTGGCTCCCCAGTGCAAGGTCAAGCGCGACGGCGAGTGGAAGATCATGGAGGCCAAGGAACCTGGTGCCCGGCGATATCATTGCCATCGGCATTGGAGATGTCGTGCCCGCTGATTCGCGCATGGTCGTGTCCAACAACGTCAAGATCGACCAGGCTGCCCTTACCTGGTGAGTCGCTGCCCGTCGGCAAGGAGCCCGGAGATGAGATCTTCTCTGGCTCGACTGTCAAGCAGGGCGAGGCTGAGGCTGTTGTCATTGGTACTGGTCTGAACACGTTCTTCGGCCGCGCTGCCTCGCTCGTCGCTGGCGCCAACGAGGGCACCGGGCATCTGCAGCAGGTGCTGGCCAAGATTGGTAACTTCTGCATCATCTCCATTGCGATTTTCCTGGTTGCCGAGATCTTTGTCATGTACCCGGGCTTCAGGTTCCGCTACCGCCGCGGTATGAACAACCTGCTTGTGCTGCTCATCGGTGGTATCCCCATTGCCATGCCCACTGTGCTGTCGGTGACCCTCGCCATTGGTGCCAAGCAGCTTGCCGAGCACAAGGCTATTGTGACCCGCATCTCTGGCCATTGAGGAGCTGGCTGGTGTCACCATCCTGTGCTCTGACAAGACTGGTACCCTGACTTTGAACGAGCTGACCATCAAGACTGAGGCTGTCAAGCACTACACTACCGATCTGACCACTGACGAGTATTCTCAAGCTGTCTGCCTACGCCTCGCGTATCGAGAACCAGGATGCCATCGACAAGTCGATTGTCGAGTCCCTGTCCGACACCAAGCTTGCTCGCGAGGGCATCGAGGTCCTCAACTTCCTCCCGTTCAACCCGGTCGACAAGCGTACCGAGGTCACCTACCGCCGCCTGTCGGACAACACCCTGCACCGTGTGTCCAAGGGCATGACCCAGATGATCCTTGAGCTCGCCACCCGCGACAAGACCGACGAGGTTGTCCAGCAGCTGCACGCCGACGTCGACGAGTTTGCCACCCGTGGCCTGCGTGCGCTGGCTGTTGCCGAGGAGGATGTTCCGGGCGACGACCCCGAGGGTGCCGGTACCGGCTTCCGTCTGATCGCTCTGCTGCCCATCTTCGACCCGCCCCGCCACGACACCAAGGAGACCATCGACCGTGCCATCGAGCTCGGCGTCCACGTCAAGATGATCACCGGTGACCAGCTGGCCATTGCCAAGGAGACCGGCCGTGAGCTCGGTATGGGCGACACCATGTACAACGCTTCGATCCTGAACAAGCCCGAGGAGCTCCACGGCATTGCCAACTCTGTTGACGAGCTTGTCCTGCGTGCCGACGGTTTCGCCGGTGTGTACCCCGAGCACAAGTACGATATTGTCGACCGTCTGCAGAACCTGGGCCACATGGTTGCCATGACTGGTGATGGTGTCAACGATGCCCCCGCTCTCGCCAAGGCCAACGTCGGTGTTGCTGTCGCCGATGCCTCCGATGCTGCCCGCTCTGCTTCCGACATCGTCCTGACTGAGGCTGGTCTGTCGACCATCATTGAGGCGTTCATCCACTCGCGCATCATCTTCCAGCGCATGCGCAACTACGCCATCTACACCTGCTCGGTCACCATCCGTGTTGTCACGACGTTCTCGATCCTGGTCTTTGCCTTCAAGTTTGACTTCCCTCCGTTCCTGGTCCTTATCCTCGCCATCATTAATGACGGTACCATGATGACCATCTCGACCGACAACGTCAAGCCGTCGAAGCACCCGAACGCCTGGAACCTGAAGGAGATTTTCTCGTACGCCATTGTCTACGGCTGCTACCTGACCCTGTCGACCCTGGTGTTCTTCGCCGTCATCGACAAGACCAACTTCTTCCAGCGCCACGGCTGCAAGGCGTTCTCCAACCGCAACGACTTCTCGCTGCACTCGGTCATCTACCTGCAGGTCTCGATTCTGTCGCAGGCCCTCATCTTCGTGACCCGCTCGCAGGGCTTCTTCTTCGCCGAGCGCCCGTCGACCTTCCTGTGCTGCGCCTTCGTTGTCGCCCAGCTGGTGGCCACCATGATCACTGTCTACGCCAACTGGGGATTCACCGAGATCCGCGGTGCCGGCTGGGCACTGGGCTGGAGCCGTCTGGATCTGGGACATTGTCTGGTTCCTTCCCCTCGACTTCATCAAGTTCGGCATGGCCTCCGTCCTCGACCGCTTCGCTGCCTCCACTGCTCCCCCGACTCCTGGAGAGCCCGTGTCCACCGAGCAGGTTGAGCTTGCCCGCCAGCGCACCCGCGCCTCGATCGATGCTGCCCAGTCCGTCAACCGCATCTCGACCATCCCGTCGCGCGGTGCCTCGTACTATGCCACCAACATCAACGACCGTCCCGAGGCCAACCGCCAGAACTTTGGCAAGCGCATCATCTCGGGCCAGCTCTTCACCAAGTCGGGCAAGAGCCTGAAGATGGACAGCACCGAGCTGCGCCGGCTGCAGAGCGCCCAGGCCGAGCACGCCTCGCGCATCCTGACCAACCCGGGCAACAACTAAGCTTCTGTCCCCTGCGCTTTGTCGCCTTTCTCTAGATGCACTATGCAACCCCCTGTCACTTCTATTGGGCACTTTTGTACCCTACTCCCCTTCTCTTCATACATAGTTTCGTTTTCTATATTCTAAAATTGACACTTTTTTCTTTACTACCACACCGGCCTCGAGGAAGCCATCATTAACATGCAGCTGCCGGCAGCCCTGGGCCATAACGGGCAGCAGCCATGTGCATGTGGCCAAATAGCGCGGAGAAATAGCCCGGCCACGGCGTCGACAATGTCTTTGACGATTGATAACCCCTACTGTCATTTCTATTGTTCCCGGATGGCGTCGCTTGAATCGCTTACAAAACTGTCCGAGCCCTCGCTCCAAGGAACGCGCGTTGCAGAAGACGTCCTCGCACAGGCATGTGCCTGTCTGGAGACAGCCCGGCGGGACTTTGCCCTCATTTGCCGAGTCCATCCAAAGCTAGCCTTTCTGATGGCTGACAACCCGGCCCAATTACAGGTACACGTGCAATGGCTTGCCCACCTTTCACGGGTTCTGTTTGCTGCCCGGCGATCAGCCAGACCCATCCTGTTGGCTTGCTCTCCCCACCCCAAACAAACAGTCCAACCACCACTGCTATGAGTCGGAAGAACGCCTTCTAGACTCACTTCGTGACGGTGGTGCGAGCTGTCCTGCGCCATTCGTCATTGGGCCACTGCTCGGCATGGACCCAGCCCGGCAAGGCTCCCTTTTATCTGTGAGAATGGCCCGGCGGAGACTTTTCTCTCACCACACTGGCAGATGGGCTTTTATGCAGGCAGCAGCAAAGCGCACGACGAGCATGGCGGGAATTTCTGTGTCGTGCAGCTGGGAAGGCTCCGTTTGCGCTGATCTCGCCTTCGCTGTGGATTTGGGCTGGAATGCCTGGCTACGTAGGACGGGGGGAATTGCAGATGAAATTGCGTGATAACCGGGCCAGTGTTTGTTATTCTTGAAACTGGGAAGATCAAACGAGTTTGGGGTGTGCTTGCCTTGACCATTGCCATCTCGGGAGGCGCTGCTGATTGTGCGGGTGTTTTGAAACCAGCTCACGGAATGGGATCCAAGCTCAAATGCTCTCTCCCAGTTGTAGGCGTGCAGATCGCTCGAGGCCGACTTGAAGCAGCACCTCGGCGACTTGGAGACAACCGTTCAGGTACGTTTCTCAGAACCCCTTTTAGCAAATTGGATCTTCATTGGTGCTCTGCATTTGCGCCCATGGATCTCGGACCGCTAGCCGAGCTATTATTGATGGCCAGTGTGCAAAATTTCCTTACGCGGCCATTTGGGATTGCCCCGTTGGCCGTGACAGTCCCAAGTGTGCGACCTGCCCAGTGGGTCTGCCATTACCTCCCCTACCTCGCAATGCCAGATTTAGCATGCCAGCTGTGGCTCCACAGACAAGCAAAACAAAGCTGAGGCGAAGGCAAAGCAAAACAAAGCAGCGACTGGCTGCCCGCCTCGACAGACGAACGGGACGATTCAGCATCGCTCGCTGCTGTTGGCCAGTGGCTTCACGGAGCATGGCCATTTGCAGAAGGCCAGGCTGCATCGGGCACGCAGCGTGGTAAAAAAGACACCGCGCTTGCCGGAACACGTGGGCATGTGGCGAGACTCACTGGTGCAGCCCAAAAGGCATTCCATGGGATAGATAACGACCCACCTTCCATATGTAGAATAAGCGGCAGCAGTTTGAGGATCTGCGGTCCGACATGTCGGCGGTGCTGGAGCTGCTCCGCAACAGAGAGGTGGTGGGAAAGGAATTCCGTAGCCCGTTCGACAGCGCGCCAGGCGGCACGCGCAAGCACACTCTGCACGATCACATCGACCAGGCGGCAGTGGATGCGCTGCAAGGCAAGACTGAGGAGTGCCTCAACCATCTAGCGGTGCGTTGCAGGGGGGACTACAGAGATCGCAGGCAGTGCTGGTGTTGGTATGCAGCTAATCGTGAGTGTCGGTGTGTAGGAGATCGCCGCGGCTGATGTTGCGCTTGCGCGGGCTGTGCTTGACGAGGTCCAGGCAATCGAGGTGCCGGTGCCTGACGACATCAGCGTGACATGGGGCGGGCTGCGCGAGGCTGCAGCGCTGCTGGCCGAGACACTTGGATCAGTCGCAGACATCAGGCAGGACACCGAGATGATCAGCCACCACTGCGCGCAGCTGCAGGACTCCGTGAAAGACCTGGAGAGCGAAGGAGGCGTGCTCAGCCTAGACGACTACAAAGGCAAGTGGCTGTATCGGGGAGGGGGTGGCAGCGCATGCTCCCACCAACCATGTACCGGTGTTGTTGCATCTGTAAATGTCGTCTATGCAACCTAAATGGCCGAGCTCTGGCTCCTCTTTTGTAGTGCTGCTGAGGGACACCGACGAGATCCCTCTGATCATCGCCGAGCTGCAGGATGCGCTGGTGGGCATCCGGCGCCGTGCTGACGAGACAAATGTGCGCAGCCTCCAGTGCGCAGCGTTCTTTGCCGACTATGTCGAGCAATCGCAGGCCATCGGCGGAATCTCGCAGGCCATCGGCGGGTTCCTCTCGCGCTCCGAGTCCTCGCAGGGCGAGTTCCAGCGGCTGCTGACCGAGGTCGAGGTGTTCCAGGACGAGATGTGGAATCTGATCACATGGTACCGCAACTTCCACGGCGCATACGACGCGCTGGTCGGCGAGGTCCACCGGCGGCGGCAGGCGCAGGCACAGCAGCACGCGGTCGTCGAGGATGTGCGGGCGCGCCTTGACGTGATGCATCTGGAGGAGGTCGACAGGCGGAGCGAGTTTGTCGACAAGTTTGGCCCGTTCCTGCCCAGCGACCTGTGCCCGTTTATACAGGACCCGCCGCCCAGGTTTATCGTGGACGAGATCGGCGATGTCGAGCGGCTGGCGTCGGTGCAGTCATATGACACGCAGTAGAGCGAGATCGGGGGTCTGAGCCCTGGCCAAGAACAAAATCTGTTGTCAGCTGACTTGCGTCGGCGCTCCACTTCTCATCAGAGTGGGGAGCGAGAGGCGGATTTTTGCACATTTTTCCACTAGACCCGTTTCTTGCTGAGCATTACCAGTAATTGGAGCATTCCTTCTTCTTCTCTCATAATACTGTAATTTAGGCTTGTGCCCCTCCCCTATCTCCCTCCACTACACACAACACACGCACACAAGGGGCATACTACAATGACGGCAAAAGGCGTCCTTCGGACGATGTAAGTTTGCAGGGAATCTGCGAATGCAGGCAGGCGCTCCTGCTCGCGGAGGGTGACGTATGAGTATGCGAAAAAGGCACACAGTTCCTAAACCCCCTTTCCGAAACCCTTTTTCCACAATGAATTTAGGAAGAACTACACCAAGGGGTACTCGGATATACAAATGAGGGTCCGGGATGCCACCTCGAATGATGTCGGCGGCCCGTCGACGGCGCTGATGAGCCAAATTGCCCAGGCGACGTATAACCAGTAAGTATCGTTGCTGGCAGTGGGAGCTTGGCCTGACCATGCAGCAGTGGGGGGGGAGTACTCGGCATGGCACCGC
The DNA here is from genome assembly GCF_002104995.1 of Linderina pennispora. Lineage (NCBI taxonomy): Eukaryota > Fungi > Kickxellomycota > Kickxellomycetes > Kickxellales > Kickxellaceae > Linderina > Linderina pennispora. The sequence goes on along the minus strand of NW_024468250.1, from coordinate 180,841 downwards.
TTTGCCCAAAAAAAAAAAGGAGACAAGGGCACTGAAACTCTGGGGGAACGGGAACATTCTCTGTAGGCACGAGTTCCTGGAGGTCATGGAGATGCTGGACAAGCGCCTGAACGACAAGGGCAAGAACTGGCGACATGTCTTCAAGGTAAGCGACTCGCGGGCATTCTCTCCCCTTCTCTCTCACTTCTTGCTAGCATCAGCATAAAGCAGTAGGCAAGGCTGGCGATGTAACACCACCGAGTATATATTGCCTAATGCGACAGAGCATTGTGCGCCGCGTGAACTCTCCACTGTACACTTGCTAATGCTTGTGCTGATTGGTAGGCGCTGACGGTGCTGGACTACTGTCTGCACTGCGGGTCGGAGCAGGTGCTGCAGTACTCGGTAGACAACATCTATGTGGTCAAGACGCTGCGCGAGTTCCAGCACATTGACGACAGCGGGCGCGACCAGGGCGCCAATGTGCGACAGAAGGCCAAGGAGGTCACGATACTGCTGTTGGAGCCCTCGAAGCTGCGCGAGGAGCGCAAGAACAAGAACTGGATGAACGACCGGATGGGCTTCAACGATCCCGGCGGCGATATGTATGGGTCGCAGTACGGCAGCCAGGGCCCGTCACAGCGGCCGTACAATCCAGCGCGTAACATGAGCAGGACAAGTGGACGCGGTGGACACGGGCGCCAGAACAGCCTGTCAAATCCGGACTACCGGTATGGAGACGAAGACAGAGATATGCGCGACGCCATTGCGGCCAGCAGGCGCGAGGCAGAGCAAAAGAATGTGCCCCGCGGATACGACGAGGATGCTGAGCTGCGGCGGGCTATTGAGGAGAGCGCACGGGAAGCAAAGGACAATGAGAAGAAGGAAAAGAATGCAAAGGCGAAAGCCAATGGCGAAGTTGACTTGATCGGCGGACTGGATGATGCGTTCAGTCCGCAGCCCGCACAGTCTGTCAGCCCGACCAACTTTAACCAGCAACAGCAGTTTATGGACCAGCAGCAGTTTGGCCAGCAGCAGTTTATCGACCAGCAGCAATTTGGCCAGCAGCAATTTGGTCAGCAGCAGTTTGGTCAGCAGCCGGTGTCGTCGGCCGCCAACGATCTGATGGGCGCCTTTGGCGGTGGTGGCATGATGGACAACAGCCAGTTCAACAGCAACATGAACGCCAGCTCTGGTGGTGCATTCGATCCGTTCGGGCTCAATAACAACACCAACCAGATGAACGGCATGAACCAGATGGGCGGCAACATGGGCGGCAACATGGGCGGCAACATGGGCGGCATGGGCCAGATGGGCAACACCAACCCGTACGGCAACAACATCAACCAGTTCGTCTCCCAGCCCAACTTGGCCACCAATCTCCTTGACTCGTCCGCCGGCATGGGCACCGCGAACCCGTTCGGCCAGAGCACTGCTGCCCTAGGCATGCCCAGCACCAGCAGTCCCTTTGGCAGCATGGCCCAGCAAGCCCAGAGTACCAACAACGTCAGCCTCCTGGGTAGCAACACCTTCGACGGCGCATCCGGTGCCTTCGGCAACGCATTCGACGGCGGCAATGCAGCTAAGCCGCTGCCCTTTGGTGTCAACCCGAGGGACGCCAACTCGCGGCTGGCTGAAATCGCACGCAACAGCGACAAGATCGATCCGTTTGCCAGCCTCGCGCTCAGCTCAAGCAGCAGCGCACAGGCAAACCCGTTTGGATCGGCCACCAACACAACAGCAACGCCGTTTGCCGGCATGACCGGCGGGCATCCTTGGTGGATCTAAGCCCGGCGGCTCTGACTACGTCGTCGAGCACGCAGCAGTTTGGCCAGGTTAGCCGCAATCCGTTTGCGACCGGCGGAAGCAGTGCCGCCATGACGCCGACCGGAAGGCAGCCGAGCATGAACCAGCTGATGGGTGCTGGCAACCAGCAGAGCGCGATGATGGCACAGCAGCAGCAGCAGCAAAACATGGGCATGGGCATGGGCATGGGCAACATGAACGCCATGAACAACATGAACAACATGAGCAGCATGAACATGATGGGCGGTGGCGGATTCAATGTCCAGCAGCAGCAGCCGCAGCAGCAGCAGCAGTTCAATCCGTTTGCGCAGCAGCAGTCACAGGCCAGCCAGAATAACATGTTTGGTCTCTAGCAAACTCGGGTTGCTTTATGATCCCAAGGCTACTTCTGTGCCAGCTCGCTGCAGCCAGCCCTCTTTCAGTTTTTTTACCCTTCCGTTTTTTACTCTATCCTTTTTGAAATTCTACTACCAATTGTTTTCTACAGCCAGCAATCTTCCTATGAAGCCGCTGCCAGCTCCTTGACCCGCTCCTCCAGCTCCCTCAGATATGGATCCAGTGCATCATCCCTGCGCTCACGCAGTGCATTGCACAGCCTGAACAGATACTCTCTGTTGGTGCCTGACGGGCCCTCAGCTTTGGCAATAATCGCGGCCGTCTCCTCCATCGACGATGCACCGGCAAACGATGGGTTATCGCTGACGCCAACATACACCATGACATTGCCCAGCACCGGTGGCATGCCCTCCTCCTCAAACACATCGACAAAATCGATGGTGTATCCGTCCTTCTCCCGGTAATCTAGGTGCTTCTTGACCTCGGCCTCCTTGCCGCTCTGCACCTTGTACGCGACGCCCCAGCACACGGAGCTGTGCGGGTCCACCGACTGCCTGAACATCCGGTTCCACTCGGCCACGGGAATTAGCGTGCAGACACGGCCAGGGTTCTCCTCGGTGCCGCGGTGGTCGTGCGAGTCCTGCAGGAACGCGCGCTTGCGGCCGCGGATGAACCCAAAGACGCTGGCCTCTACCGGAAAGTCGACCTTGTGGATGATGGAGCCGTAGCCAAACACCCACAGCGGCTTGTTGTTCTCCCAGGGCGTGCCCAGCGCCATCGTGGGCTTGGAAGTGGTAATGGCAGCCACGGCAGCGACCGCGTCTCCGGTCAGCTGCTTGGCGACGAGTGGAACTGTCATTATGCTAATTTGTCAGGCAATTTAATGTTGTGAAAAGGAAAAGAGAGTTTGTGAGAGAGTGAAAGAGCAAAAAAGTCTGAACCCGCGGAAGGGGTTTCCGATACTAGCTCAGTCTGACTAATATCCAAAACTACCCTCAATGTCGTCATTCCGCTTCCGGATTGCATGCCTTTTCCGGAATCGCAAAGCAGGTCAGAATTCGCTGACAACAGAGCACATCCGGCACCACTCTTTGTCGCTGCGCAGTGCCTCCATCGCCGGCTTCTCCAGCGTGACATACAAATGCAGCGAGTCATACGCCATTGGCATCGCCGCATACCGTGCCGTCATGGCTGGCGGGCCCGGAAACACAATGATGTAGTTGGGGCGTGGGTTGAACGACCTAGCCATGACCGGTCTGCCAGCCCCGAAATCCACATCATAGATTGGAATCCTGTTCATGCACGAGACACCGACGGCAGTGCGATTCGTGTTCAGTGCCGTGAACCAGAAATGGCGCCATGGCTCGCCAACAGTCTTGGCAAGGCAGGCGTATGACGAGTTCATCCAGTCCATGGCCTCCTGGCAGTACGTCTTGTCGTACTTGTTCACGCACTGGCGGATAGTGCGCGTGATCTCGGGCAGCTGTGCGGGCTCGTATATGGCCGCCAGCGGCACGCTGCATTCGGCCAGAATGAGCGGCGACCCGAGTCCGCCGGTCGGCAGGCCCAGGGGGTGGCGCATATCCAGAGACTGGAAGAATGTCCAGTCCTGGGCTTCATATACCTGGGCGTCGGTGTTGGCGCGCGCCACACACTGGCACACGAATGCGGCGACGGCATTATTGCTCGACACCCACTCGTCGTTGTCCAGCACGCCGCTCTGCTCGGTCTGCTTCTTCAACCTCTGGACATTGGCCAGGCTAATGCTGAACACGCACGCCTGCAGCTCGCTGACGCTCTTGGTGTTGGCTAACATGAGCTGCTGCGGCGTCCGCGTTGCGTCCACCGAAATCTCCTGCGGGCCGCACTCCGGGTCCCTGTCCGTGTGGGCCACCAGGGAGACTGCATACGGCTCGAGCTCGGCCGGCCTGGCCACCGTGGTGTGCGTGCCGATGGCGCGGCAGCATTTCGCCCAGTGCGCCAGGAAGTGGAACATGGCGCTGCCATCAAAGGCCACGTGGTTGGTCATTGAGAACATGGCAATGCCGCCGTCGGACATGTACGTTACCTTCGCCATCAGCATGGGGGTGTCCATGCTGCGCTTGATGGTGCCGTCGGGATTGGCATGTCCAGCTTGTGCGTTTGCGCAAACGCATATGCAAAGTTGTTGCTGCGCACCTCGCGGAATGTCAGCCGGGAGTGTGCAAACTCCAGCGTCGGCAGGTTCGGGTTCGTCGGAGAGTAGTCGAGGGTTACCGAAAGGTCCGGCTGTACAACGAACCGCGAGAACAGCAGCGGGCAGGTTTGCAGGGCAACTTTGAGCGACTGGCGGAGACGTGGCTCGTTCATGGTCGATATCAGCGAGGACGGCTCAAAGTAGTGAATGCAGGGCTTGTAGAACTGGAACATAAACTGCGTGTCGCCGGTGATACGCTGGCTGATAGCCTCCTTGGGCAGCATGTCGCCCATGTCGAGCCTGGCCATCTTTACTACTGACGAGGTTTGGCTCAAAAACTACAAAGATATGAAAGCGGGTGTAGAGAAGCAGGGCTGAAAGAGCGGAGGCAAGGACAAGCTCCCTTCCTCTATTCACAGGGCCTGTGGCCATAGGCGGGGCTTGTGTAACCAAGTCCTAGCGACAAGCAAACAGCGCTTGTTTTCTCCGACATCAGTTGGACACACAATCGCCACCATACATCCACCTACATCCGCGCCTCATCGACGAACAAACACCGCAACCCTCCAAATCATTCAATTATTATTAATTACTTCGAAACACCGCTCGTCAGCCTAGTCCATGGCCGCGGGACAAGCCTGGTCGACACGTAGATGTACCCTGGTCCAGTGACCCGATACAGGTCCGGCACGCCTGCCACGGTCTTGACGGTCTTGGCTGCTGCCCAGGTGCTAACCCTGACTGCGTCTGCTGATACATATACTGCGCTCTTGAACCCGCCCTTGACTGCCTGCCATGCCGGCTGCAGGAACTGCAGCGACAGGATCTTTGCCGCCCACTCATTCTTGCCCTGGGTCGTTAGCCGCATCTTCTGTGTGGTGTCTGCCGGTGACTTGCTCAGCGGCGCGACCTTGTTGTCCACCGACGGGCTGTTGCCCATCAGCGGCGCAACCCGCGGCGTCTCTGCCTCGACTATCGGCTTGGTGGTCTCTGCAGCAGGTCTGGCAGTCTCACTCACTGCGACTTCTGCAGCCTTGAGCGACTTTGGCCGGCCCGACTGTGGCTCAATGCTCAGCGATGACGTCCACGCCACGACATACCGCGGATCAACCATGAACTCCTCACCCTCTTTCAATACTAGCCGATGCATACCGCCGAACGTATTGATAACTGCTGTGCCGCGCCCGCCGACCCGGTCAAACGCCAGTGCGTTGAATCCAGCGCCCAGCCCGCTCCACGTCGACACATTCAGAAATTTTGTCTGCGCCAGCAGGCATCCGCTGCGCACAAAGTAGTCCACTGACCCATCAAGCTCGATCACCGACACATCGCCGGTGAGCTTGGGTGCCACCAGCACGTCCGCCGGGGTCTCCTCGGTCGAGATTTCCTGCACAAACGCCCGGCGGCCCAACAGCGGCCTCAATGCTGCCACTGCCACAGCGCCCTTTGTGGTGGCCCGCGACGTGACGTGCGGTGACTGGCCAAGCGTCTGCCCGACCTGTGCGTAGAACTGCGAGTATGCAGGCATCTTGGCGAGGACCAAGGAACCGTAGCCAGAATCAACCACCTCGAAGCGCGGGTCGACAGGCGCCGGCTGCTGCTTGCTCTGGAAAATGTTGCTCAGGTTGCGCGATACCTTGGTGACGCGCGAACTGTCCTCGTCTGGCGTGACTGGGACTGCAGGGGACTGCGATTTGTTGCGCTCATTCAGAAGCACGCTGACCGTACGCCGAGCCACTAGCGGACTGCGCAGTGTTATTGCTGCCGGTTTCAGCACCCGATTCATACTGTGTAATTGAAGAAAATGTGTTTGTCAAAACCCTGCAACGGAGAGTAGAGAGGCGAAAGGCGACAGGCTTATCTGGCGGGCGCTCAAAGTGCCATGCTGGCGACTGAAAAAACGCATGACAAAAATGCTCATAAATGTTAATCACTTGATAAATCTCTGATGATTCTCGCTTGGCTGAGGAGTGCCTGTGCGGAACGAGCACATTACAAAACTCCTGAGGCACTCTTCTTAGCGAGACAAATACTGAGATACCCCATTCCAGCATTGATGATAAGGAAACCATAGGTAGTCCAGTTTATTGGGATCTATGATTCTGCAATTGCAGAAGCGCTGCTGTATTTGTTTAAATGAGACTAGTCTAGTTGCATATATGCCCTGGTATGCGTACTTCACTTGTATGTATGGTATAATGAGTACAGATAAAGCATGCTACTCGCAATTGCAACCACACTGCAGCCGCAAAAGCTATTGCATTATTTAATTCGTGCTGCCTTGATTGCGATGAGTAATGAATAGCCATAAAGATATCTATATGATCTGCTAATTGCCCGCAATCCTATGTATCTCTAGGTAAGACATTAAAGTGCTGCTTGTAAACGGGAATTCAGGACGACGTATGGTATGCTGAAGTGAGTACATGGCACAAATGAGGGCTTCGAGTCTGCGTTACGTACTCTCAATAACTTGCATTGGTACCAAATGACAATGTCTTCTTCTATCTTTCCAATATATTTTAAAGAACCTACCAGTGTGTTTCGTTAGCAAGGTGAAACATATAGCCACTGCAACTGCTGCCGTCACATATATTCAACTACCAATTTTGTATCTCTTGTATATCGGGGTTAAGTCGCTTTTTCTATTCATTTGTATATGTATGATGTGTCGACAAGAAGAACCATCTGATAGTATAACAGTAATGGAGGTGACTATTCTAGCTCATTCAATGTATCTAAGAAGCAGACATGTGGTTCCAAATCCTCATGATTTCAGGAACCCATGGATCAAAACCTCTCGGGCACAATGGCCACCCATACTACTCCAGTCGACTAACATCACTACTTGGACAGGCACCCGTCCTCTTCACCTGGCGGTTCCTCCTTTCTTCTTTCATATAACATGTTTCATGCATCCAATATATGTGGTTGAAAAGTGCCTAGAGAGAAAACGCGCTCCAGACAGTTGCAGGGGGTTATCTATCCAAGTGTATCGTAGCTGAGACACAACATTACCCAAGGGTCAGCAGCGATATTACGTAATTCAGTTTGTCTTAGTAAGCAAATCAAGGCTTACATGTGCTCGGAAGAAGTAAGGAAACAGCGAGCATACATCAGCTGGGCTGACAAAATCGATTTAGGCCAGTGATGTCTGATCATTGATTTTTGAGCTGTAGTTCACACACACGCGTCTGCAGTCTACTGCATATCTATTTTTGCTTTAGCCCTCAGATTCAAGTAGGCGTGCCCTTGAAATGCCGGATAGAAGGTGCGGAAATTGTTTTCCCTGAGGTTCCCAGCAATTGATGACAAAATGCATGTACATCAGTGCCAAAGACAGAAAGGGCGGAACAGCCAGAGACGCCATTATTATAAGCATTGGTGCATTGTCAAAATTTCCGCATCATAGGAGGTGTGCGAATATCCACCAACAACGAATCCCGCACTGCATGCGCCATCTACATTCACAATAGTACTGACCAAATTGTTTGTTTATCTGCAGGCAGCTTATGACAACGAATGGCTTAAAAGGGCATGGTGTGCCCGGCAGTATCCAAACCGTCAGCTCTCCTCTTTAGTATCCACCTAATAACAATAGAAACTCGCAACCATGGCTACTACCTCAAGCAACAGCATCGCTATCGTCACTGGTGCTTCACGCGGAATTGGGAAGGCTATCACACTCCATCTGTTATCCAAGAACGTCTCCGTTGTCGGCCTTGCCCGCAGTGCCAGTGCTCTTGAAATTGTGTCAGAGGAGGCAGGCAAGCTTCAGACATCAGCAAAGCTCATTCCTGTGGCTGGTGATGTCACCGATGAATCTGTGCAGCAGCAGGCTGTTGACCTTGCTACCCAAAATGGCACCCTGATTGCACTGGTAAACAACGCAGCTATCACTGAGCCGTTTGCGCTTATTGCCGATGCTGCTGTGGACGACTGGAAGAAGCAATTCGATGTCAATCTTTTTGCACCCCTGAGCCTGATCAAAAAGTCTCTGCCGCAGCTGCGCCAGTCAAGGGGCAAGGTCATCAACCTGACGTCCGCAATCTTCAAGACTCCTACTAAGAACCAGGCTGGCTATAGCGGTTCCAAGGCAGCTATCAGCTACATGACCCAAACCTTGGCACTGGAGGAGCCCGACATCACTGCCATTGCAGTCCACCCAGGTATTGTCGACACCGACATGGTGGCGACCTTCTACACCAACGCAAGGGACGCTGAACCTGAGCGTGGTGAATTCATTGACTATCTTTTTCTACTAGGATCACGCCAGAAATTTCCGGGCGTATTATTGGGAACCTTGCCCTCTTTGCTGAACATGAGCTAACTGGAGCCTATGTTGAGTATGACGAGCCCAAGCTTTCCAAGTATGCTGAATAAATATCTCATGGCTGTCGTGGCGTAGACACCATTTTCTGCAAATTGACAGATATGTATTAGTGTTTCGCAGGTGTAGCATATAGCAAGGGTCTAGATAGTGCCATGGGATATATTCCTCTTGTGTGACCCACGTCTTCGATGGCTGGTTCATGTGCACTGATATCCAGCAATGTTCAGACAAACCGCTGGGACCATTGCACGTGATAAAGCATTGCTGGTGTGGCCAATTGCTGGCGCGCAGCTCTTGATTTAGATACAGGCGGTAAATTTTTCCCGCCTCAGCGAGGTGATTACTGCAAAAAAAAAAGTCCATTACTAAGCTGGGTGCGTCTATTTAATCGTAGCAGCGGGATCGAGCTTGTCGACAGAATCCTGGCGACCTTCTTTATCCTCGCTTCAGTTAATTTGCAGTCAATTCGAATCTTCAGTGATACCCCCATTGTAAAATAAAATGTCGACGAGCTTGGACAACACCACAACCACGCTGGACAGCGTTGATCTGGGTGCCCGCGAGGAGCCGCAGCATCAGCAGGAGCAGCAGCAGGAGCAAGAGCAGGAGCAGGCCAAGGAGGAGAAGGAGTCTAAGCAGCAGGACGACTCGCCTTCGCAGGCGTTCGATCCAGAGACCGGCGAGATCAACTGGGACTGCCCGTGTCTCGGCGGCATGGCGCACGGAACATGCGGTGAGGAGTTCAAGTCGGCGTTCTCGTGCTTTGTGTACTCGGAGGAGGAGCCCAAGGGTATGGACTGCATTGACAAGTTCAAGGCCATGCAGGATTGCTTCCGCGCCCACCCCGAGGAGTACGGCGATGAGCTGTTGGACGACGATGAGGATGAGCAGGAGCCCAAGGAGGAGCTGGAAAACGATACTGATGTCGAAGACAACAGCGATGATGAGGAGGCGACCAAGGCGTGAGGCAGTATATATTTGTAACACGGCTACCTCTCTCGCAGCGAACATCCCTTTCATCCTTTTCTTTTAAAATAGACTACATCCACATGCCGACAGTGTGTGGCTGCACGCGTTAGTTCGCGATCTGGTCGAGCGAGATGAGGTAGTAGTTGCGCAGATCGTGCCAGAGAAATTACATATCTAAAAGCTTATTCTCGCACCAGATTTAAGACTTTCCGGTCCTGAGGTGTCCGACCGGCTGGCAGCACGTTTGTTTGGCTGAAGGGAATCACACCCTAGGTCTTGAGACGGAGATGCGTGACCCGCTCTGCAGGCACACAGTGAGTTGTATCTGGGTCTAAATGACTCTGATCGCAGCTATTTTGGCACTGGCAGAGGGCATCTGGAGTGGCATATACAGCCATAGGACCTGCTCTCAGAGCGTATCTCTTTATGCACACGAATCTGCTAAGTATCTGCCTTCGTTGACCTCCTCCCCTCGCACAACAGAGCAGTCTACACTAACGTCACTTTCTAGCTTTTCTTCTGTAGGTTCAAGACCCTACCAAAGAGGCAGCCACATCCGGCGGAAGCCAGTAGCTTGCGAGAAACAGGTATGGCTACGCCATAGCCTTACGCTATAACCTCTGTTGCCTGGGCGGGGGTTGGCTTCTCTCCCGACTGCGCGATGGGCTCCGCTGGTGGACTCGGTGGTCAAATGGCCGGCCATGCCTTTAGATCCCAAATTGGGGAATTGCTTAGAAAACTGGAAGAGCAATCCTGATTCGAGGGGCGGCATTCTCAACAAAAACGGCGACACCTTTGCGATGCGCAAGGTGTGGGAAAACAGCTGCAACGCCGTTTGGCCTGGTGGGCAATCGCGCCGTCTCCAATCTTGGGCAATCTGTGCGCCATCCTGTTCTTGTGGAGTATAAGAATAGTGGCGATTCGCTCGGCTTGTTGCGGCGGCTCCTCAAGCTTGGTTTCCTCCTCTCAATTCGCATTATCTGCTTTTTTCACTCTTTGCGATGTCTGCTCCCGATTCTCCTACCAAAGTCCTGCTAGTCGGCGCCGGTGCGCTGGGCAGCGTCTACGCTTGGCGCCTGGACGTCAGCAGCAAGATCCAGGTCACGACTGTGTGCCGGTCAAACTACGAGACCGTCAAGGAAAACGGCTTCCACATCATCTCGCATGCATTTGGTGACGAGGTCTACCGCCCGCACAAGGTTGTGCGCACTATCGACGAGGCTGTTGCCGACGGAGACGTTTACGACTTTGTCATTGTGTGCACCAAGGCGCTGCCGAACCTAGGCGATACCTCGTCCATCATTGCACCGGCGGTTCGGGACCCGCGCACGATCATCATGCTGATTCAGAACGGCATTGGGATTGAGGATCCGTATGCTGCGCGGTACCCAAACAACCCCATCGTCAGCACCATCGCCTATATCGATGCCAGCCAGCCCACCGATGGCACGATCGATCATGGCAACTTTGCTGTGCTGGACATGGGTCTGTTCAGCCCCACGACAGCCAATTACGACGTGGATTCGGCAATGGCTCGTGTCAAGGACCTGTGCCAGGTGTGGGGCGACCACGGGGTCGTGTACAAGTTCTCGGAGGATATCCAGAAAGCGCGCTGGGCGAAGCTGGTCTGGAACGCATCGTTCAACACGGCCTCAGTGGTCTCGGGTGGCAACGATACACAGCAGATGTTGGCGAATCCTGAATGCAAGGCACTGATCCGTAGTATGATGGTCGAGGTGTACAAGGCTGGCGAGGCAGTGACGGGGGCAAGCTGCCTGCGCTCAATGGTCGGTCTGGTCCTGATCAGGTCATCGAGGACACAGAGACACGTGCTGTGACCGTCATCCCGTCGATGCTAATGGATTTCCGCGGGAAGCGGCCGATGGAGCACGCGGTGATCCTGCGTAATCCGATCGAGCTGGCCAAGAAGCACGGCATCGAGGTTCCGCACCTTGAGACCGTGTACGCTCTGCTGACCATGGTCGAGAAGGGGTATCTGCAATGACTCACAACAAGGTTAAAATAAACCCAGATCGCCAATATGTTCTCACGATATGACAGAGGCGCGTGCTAGCCCAGGTCCGCTGCTGGAAATTGGCAGATGGCCTGTATAGATCATGCTGCACTGCGCGTGCCTCTCCACAAAAAACGGAAAATCGTTTCTCCCAAGCTGGAAATAATGTGAGTAATATAAATGTCCAGTTGCTGCTGCCACTCTGCACATGACTTTCTCGTTCTCATTCTCGTTCTCCTACGCACGCGCCATTCATACTACCTCGTGTTCCTGTGGCAATCGATGACTACGTCCGATTCTCTCATCAAGGTCCCTGCTGGTCGGTGCGGGCGCGCTTGGAAGCGTCTATGCCTGGCGTCTGGATGTCAGCGGCAAGGCGGCAGGTTACAGTCGTGTGTAGGTCCAATTACGAGGACGTCAAGAGGGATGGATTCTGTATAAACTCTCAGATATTTGGCAATAGCGTCTATCACCCCCACAGGGTTGTGCGCACTGTCAATGAGGCTGTCGCTGACGGACAGGTCTACGATTTTGTGATTGTGTGCACCAAGGCGCTGCCGAATCGGGGCGATACATCGCATATCATTGCCCCGGCAGTTCAGGACCCACATACAGCCGTTATGCTGATCCAGAATGGCATCGGTATTGAGGACCCGTATGCTGTGCGGTATCCAAACAACCCCATTATCAGTACTATCTCGTATATTGATGCCAATCAGCCAAGCAGCGGTACCGTCAGACATGGGACCCTCACGCTTCTGGACATGGGCTTGTTCAACCCGACGGCTGCCAACTACGACGTCAAGTCGGTCCAATCTCGTGTCAAGGAAATCTGCCAGGCGTGGACCACCAGTGGCGTGGAAACCAGAATATCCGACAACATCCAGGTATCGCGCTGGTCCAAGCTTGTTTGGAATGCCTCGTTCAACACTGTCTCGGTGGTCTCTGGTGGCAACGACACCAGGCAGATGCTGGGTAGTCCGGAGTGCACAGAGCTGATCCGCAAGATGATGGTTGAGGTGTTCAAGGCAGGGAAGGCAGTGACTGGAAGTGAGCTGACCTCGCTTAATAACCAGACAACGCCCGAGGGTGTCATTGAAGTCACAGATAGGCTCCCAACATCAACTATTCCGTCGATGTTGATGGACTTCCGCGCCAAAAGACCACTTGAGTATGCGGTTATTCTGCGCAATCCGATAGAGCTGGCAAAAAAGCATGGCGTCGAGGTGCCTCATCTCGAGACTGTCTACGCGCTGCTGCCCATGATTGAGAAAGGTTATCTGAAGTGATCTCTAATCGTGTGCAATAAATGATGGTGCCTATATAGCAGATGGGCTTGGCGCATAAAAGCATGATGGCAAGCGGCTGGGAATGTTCTCGTGGGTGGATTTCTGTGGCAAAAAGCGGACAATCGCTTCTCTCACGGAGCCCAGGCCACTCCGTGGAAATAAGATGCTCTGCCAGAGAAGGGTCCTGCTGTCGCTGCTCGCTTGCTCTTCTGCATCTTCCATCCACCCACTACACTTTTTTCACACCTGAAGCTCACTTTCTAAGCAATGGCTGCTGTCAATTCCCCTATCAAAGTCCTGCTGGTTGGCACTGGCGCACTTGGAAGTATCTATGCCTGGCGCCTGGATGTCAGTGGCAAAGCGCATGTCACGACTGTGTGCCGGTCGAACTTACGAAGCTGTCAAGAAGGACGGGTTCCACATCAACTCGCTGGCATTTGGCGATGAGGTGTACCGCCCGCATAATGTTGTGCGCACTGTCGCTGAGGCTGTTGCCGACGGGGAAATCTATGACTTTGTCATTGTGTGTACCAAGGCCGTTGCCGAACCTGGTGGATAGCTCTGACATCATTGCACCGGCGGTTCGGGACCCGCGCACGATCATCATGCTGATTCAGAACGGCATTGGGATTGAGGATCCGTATGCTGCGCGGTACCCAAACAACCCCATCGTCAGTACTGTTGCCTATCTCGACTCAAGCCAGCCCTCCAGCGGCACCATCAACCACGGGGTGGTTACTCTGCTGGACATGGGCCTGTTCAGCCCCAAAGCAGCCAACTACGATGTCAGCTCGGTGGCTGCTCGCGTGGAGGAGCTGGGCGAGATGTGGAGAGGACAATGGTGTTCATGTTCTGATATCCGAGGATATCCAAAAGTCTCGCTGGGCGAAGCTTGTTTGGAACGCATCGTTCAACACGGTCTCTGTTGTTTCTGGTGGCAACGACACCAGGCAAATGCTCGATAGCGCCGAGTGCAAGGCGCTAATTCGCAGCCTGATGGTCGAGATTATCAAGGCGGGCGAGACGGTCACAGGCAGCAAGCTGGTTTATCTTGGCGGGTTCGAGAAGCCTGACGACATTATCAACAACACGGATATGCTGCCAAAGCCAGTGACGCCGTCGATGCTAATGGACTTCCGCGCGAAGCGGCCGATGGAGCACGCGGTGATTCTGCGCAACCCGATCGAGCTGGCCAAGAGGTACGGCGTCGAGGTGCCCCACCTCGAGACGGTTTATGCGCTGCTGACCATGGTTGAAAACAGATACTTGACGCAGTCCAAGCTGTAGCATTCACAGTTTTTTGTTCAGCCTGGCAGTCCGGGGTTAGGGTGGGAACATTGGGCGCCCAAGCTTCTAGGCGATTTGGCGGTAGTAATAATTGACCGGCTAGGCTTCAAACCTTTCGGTAAACCTCTTTTCTACTTTTGCAGGCGTCAATTAAACCACCATTTTCTTTTACTCTCACACATTTATCCCATCTCAAGGTGAGGACGGCACAGTGCGTTTGGCGGGGGCCCCGAATTGGCCGTGGCAGCAGTCATCTCGCTAACCACACCCCTTTACACTTGTAGTTATTGGTAGCGCACGGCCATGTATTCGTTTGTTCGACCTAGCAAGTACCGGCACGTGTACGGCACAGCATCGAAGCGCGAGGGGTGCTACGAAAGCCTGCGCATCTCTCTGGGCGCGTGGGACACCAACTTTGTCACGGCCAACCCCAAATATGTCGCGGCCAACTGGGATGCTGGAGGCGGCGGTGCCTTCTGCGTGGTGCCACTCTCGCAGGTGGGAAAGCTGCGCGGCGACTTCCCGCTGTTCAGCGCGCACGCGGGAGCAGTGCTTGACACGGCATTCTCGCCATTCGACGATGACATTATTGCGTCGGTAGCCGAGGACCACACGGCGATGATCTGGCGGGTGCCCGAAGACCTGCTGGAGCGCGAGGAGAACGTAACCACACCGCTGCTGAAGCTGCCAGGGCATGGGCGCAAGGTCGGACACGTGGCGTGGAACCCAGTGGCCGAGAACGTGCTGGCGGTGTCGAGCTCGGACTACACGGTGAAGATCTGGGATGTGGCCAGCGGGCAGGCCAGGCAGACGCTGCAGGGCTTTAAGGACAACATCCTTTCGATGGACTGGAGCCACGACGGAGTGTTGATTGCAGCGACGTGCCGCGACAAGAAGCTGCGCGTGTTTGATGCACGCTCGGGAGAGCTCGTGCAGGAGGGCGTGTCGCACCAGGGCGTCAAGGGGTCGCGCGTCACCTGGCTCGGCCGTGAGCCGCGCCTGGTCACCACTGGGTTTGCTCGGTCCAGCGACCGCGAGGTGTATCTGTGGGACGCGACGAATCTGGAGAAGCCGCTGCTGAAGCAGGACATTGATCTCTCGTCGGGTATGCTTATGCCGTTCTACGACGCCAGCACAAACATGCTGTATGTGGCAGGCAAGGGCGACGGAAACATCCGGTACTACGAGTACGACAGCGACAAGCTGCACTTTTTGTCAGAGTACCAGTCGCCGGAGCCACAGCGCGGACTGGGTGTGATGCCCAAGCGTGGTGTGGACGTGAAGACCTGTGAGGTGATGCGGTTCTACAAGGTCGCGTCAAACTCGTTGATCGAGCCGATCTCGTTCCGCGTGCCGCGCAAGTCAGAGGCGTTCCAGAACGACATCTACCCGCCAGCACACGCAGGCAGGGCGGCGATGACGGCCGATGAGTATTTCGCGGGCCAGACCGCCGAGCCTGTCACAGTCGATATGGAGACCATTTTCAACAATGGCCCACTGATTGCTGGCGGCAGTGCGCCACAGATTGCAACCTCGGCGGCACCGGCGCCGGCTGTGGCTGCTCCCTCGCCATTGGCCCAGTCGACACCGAGCAGGTCGCCGGCTCCGTCAGCATCGCCTGCCCCGCCGCCTGCCCCAGTGGCAGCAGCACCAGTAGCAGCGCCCGTAGCGACTTCTCGCGGCCAGCTGACCCCTGGCACCCGGTCGCCGTCGCCGGCTGTTGCAGCCTCGTCATCGGCCGAGCTCGACCGCCTGCGTGCCGAGAACGAGCAGCTGCAGAAGCAGCTCGCAGATGCGGCCAGCCAGCACTCTGCGTCGTCCAAGGCGGGCGCGGAGCAGGCATCGGCGCTCAGTGCGCAGCTAGACGAGGTCCGGGGCGAGCTCACGCAGACGCAGAGTGCCGTGGCAGCGCTGCAGAAGCGCGAAGAGGACGCTCTGGCGCGGCTGGCGCAGGCCGAGCAACTGGCCGCTGAGAGCCAGCGCGCGGCCAGCGATTTGCAGGACCGCCTCGACAAGGCAATCACTGTGGACCAGCTGACCGCGGTCGAAGAGAAGCTGCAGGCTGGCCGAGCAACAGGCCGAGAGTCTGCGCGGGGAAGTGGCCGCGGCCAATAAGCAGGCCGAGGAGATTAGGGCCAAGTGTGAGCTGGCTGAGAAGGAGCTGGCTGAGACTGTGAAGGCTGCCAGCTCGCTGGCCATGGCCGCAGAGCAGGCTGCGGAGGCATTCAACTGAATAAAACGTTTCCTTTAGTCTCGAGCAATGTGGAGGTTTGAGGGCGCGACAGGACACAGGTTGTGTCAGCTGCTTGCGGACCCCTCATGGCGAAAAAGAAAGCAGCCATTTTACTCCCCCCAATGACTATTAAAAGCTGATCATCACGCATGGGCGTGCATCGCTCCTACTTTTCAACCTCGCGGAAACGGGATGGGAAAATCGTCAGGCTGGCACTTTTTTTTTCTGAAGGGGTCGTTAGATTTTCGTTCTTGGCCTCCCTGTTTTCCTCCTCTCCTCTATTTTTCCTGCGTGCAAAGCACATTATATCTTTCCTCTTTCCTCCTGCCTCCTATCTGTCTCATACCGCTATTATCTCTATACACACGCTTTTTAAATGGCTGGAGCAACGCAAAAACCCAAGCGGACGACAAAAGCGCCTACAGCCATCAAGCAGGCGTCAACGCTAGCCCTAGGTGGAAATTCAATTGACGATACATTTATTGCCAAGGGCGGCGATGAGTCTGGACTGGCAATGAGCGACGCCGATTTGCAAGAGTACTCGCAGCAGCTCAGCGACGTGCTCAGTGGGCCTTAGTGCAGGGGCTGGTGGGTTCACTTTTGATTCGCCTGTGGGTGGCGGCGGTTCGTCGCCGGCATGGTCCATGAGCTCAGGCAGCAACCACGGTTCCTTCAGTGCGGCGGATCCGCTGGCGACATCAAGCACAGGCTGGGGGCCCCAGGAGCCAATGTTTCCGAGCACAGTGGATAATTCAGTGGCGGGCACAACTACCGCCGCAGATGCAATGCTTGACGGGTGGCTGCAGCAGTTTGTCAACACGGAGGCCATGGATGGCAATAGCAAGTCGCGCGCGGTGAGTGTTGATGCCATTATGCCGTCGCTCTCAAGTGCAGCGTTTGGTAGCAGCCCACTGGTGATGATGCCAGTGCAGAATGGCGGATCGCCACTGCCGCTGTCGCTGGTTCCGGCGGCCAGTGCGGCCACAAACCCGCTGTCGTTTTCACCGGCAGAGCCGAGCATGGATATCCTAGATCAGTCGACGGTTGCGGCTATTGCCAATGCGTCGCCGGACATGCTGGTGTCAATGCTGTCGTCGGCAGCAGCCCTATGTGGCGCCAGCTCCGGCAGCCCGGTGGGCGAAACGTCGGTCCCAGCTATGAGCACAATCACAAACAAGCGGCGTGGGCGCAGAGGTGCCGATTCTGGCGTCGCTGCCGTTCACTAGCCTGATAACGCCAATGGCGAATATTGCCCCACAAAAGACATTGTCTGTGTCTGAATCTCCCTCTACTATTGCCACTCCGCCGCCAGCCAAGAAGCAGCGGCGACCCACTGCGCCGCCAAAGGCAGCCGGTATTACAGAAGCAGCACAGGCAGTAAGGGGCTCCACACCGGCTACCGCCGTGGCCTCATCGGGCAGTAATGCTTCGTCGCCACGTCGTGCGTCTGAGAATGTGCGGCCGCGGCCATTGGCACCGTCCCCCGCCACGTTCAGCAGCGCCGGCTACGGTTCCTACAGCTCGCAGCGTTAGCGGCGGCAGTAACGGTAGCAACGGCAGCAACAGCAGCAGCGCTTCGCAGCGCCTCATTGCACCTCTGGCTCCCCGGCAGCAGCCGCAGGTGCAGTCAGCCAGTGGGCAGCCGCGCTCGGGCTCAAATACACCGCCTGGGCTGAGCGTGTTGGCAAAGATGGCACAGAAGCAGGCGCCCATGCAGGTGGCCGACCCCGACCATGGGCTGCGTCCGATTGCACAGGCACACGCCCCTCAGGCACGCAGGCCGTCGATTGCCCCCATGGCAGCGGCGCCAGCAAAGCAGGCAGGCGGCAGCGCCGACCCAGCCGCGCAGAAGCGGCAGGAGAGACTGATCAAGAAACCGTGCGGCGGCACTGCTGAGCCGCAAGCGCAAGCGCGAGTACTTGACCAAGCTCGAGTCCGAGGTCGAGGAGCTGCGCGAGTCTAACACGTCGCTGGTGAAGCGGCTCGAGGAAATGGAACAGCGGCTCAATGCTATGGCAGCGGAGCGCGACCAGCTCAGACGCACCACTGCTGCCACAACCACCGCCTCGCCATCGGAGCCTTCGTCCACTGCTGCTTCCACCAGCGGCGAGCAGCAAAAAGAAGAGCGCCGGGCAAGTGGCGGGCCAGCGCAGTGACAGCCAGGCCGCCGCATCGAAGCCCTCGGATGCCATGCAGGTCGACGAGGAGTTTGTCGGCGGCTCGCTGCTGAGCTCCATTGCGCCTGTGCTGCCGGCTTCACTGAAACCTGGAGCTCCTTCGGCCCAGAACTCACTGCGCCAGGCGGCGGCAGCCAAGGCGGCGGCCAATGCTGTGCCGCGGACCATCCGGCCGCGCGTGTCCCTGCCGGTCAACGCACCCAAGACCCAACAGCAGCAGCAGCAGCAGCAGCAGCAGCAAGCTGGCAGTACTGAGCTGTCGGTGCAGCCGGCAGTGGCCAAGCCGCGTGCAATGGGAGCGGTTCTGATGGCAATGCTGTTTTCGTTCTCGCTCTTCACCCTGCCGTCGCTCTACACGTCCGACAACTCGCTGACGGCAGGAGGCTCGCAGAGTGCGGGCATTTTGCCAGCGACCGAGTCCCGGCTGCTTATCTCTGGGGCGAAGCAGCGCAACGAGAGCGAGGCGTCGGGTGAGCCGCCGCTGATTGAGCGTGTGAGGCGGTCGATTTCGGCCATGACGCAGCAGGTGGATGGCGGCAGCCCCTCGGCTAACAACAGCTCTGCGAGCGAGCCGGCTGGCAGTGTAAGCGCGGATGAAATGCGCAGCAACAAGATGCGCCCGATGACGATGGAGGAGAGTGCGGGGCTGCATGCGTGGATCAAGCGTGGGCTGGCCAGCGGTGTTGCAGCAGATAGTTTTGCACGACGATATGGTGATGCACCAGCCGGCGTCGTCCTTGTCGGTTGTGTCGCAGCAGCGCCCGGCCGAGTCTGGGAAGCCGCTTGACTACGCGATGATGTTCTGCCAGAATGTCCAGCACGTGTTGTTTGCAGGCGACGCGGATCCATCGGCTATGCGCGGATTCGAGTCGCAGCAGCAGTACCGGCCTGCGTCGGCACGGGTCCTGCGCGCGACATACCCAGCAGCTACTCAGGAGGTCTCTGAGCAGGGCATTGTGCAGCACTATGGCGACCGCTCGCTGGAAGAGGACAGCAATGTGGTGGGACTGGCGGGATCTGGCAAGGAGCTGGTTCCCACTTTGGCTGCGGCGGGAGCGCAGAAGCGTCCGCGCATGTCGTTCTACTCGCCTGTGGTTGCTGGCGACGCGGTGGAGGACGACCACCACTCGGCGATCCTGCCGCCCTGGGAGGAGTACGCGAAGATGGCTGCCCCTATGGATGGCGCCAAGCAAAAGTATCTGCGTATTGATGTCGAGGTCGTGGGCAGCCGCTGGGTCACTGCGGACAAGTTTGCCAACGGTCTGTTTTGATATAGAGTGGTCTACAAGATTAGGCAGTGAATATATTGAAAACAAAACAAAACAAAACAAAAGTAGTTTACTTCGAGTACCCGGCCTCAATCATCGACAGCAGCGCATACATGGCCTTCATATTTGGCACATCGACGTTGTGCTTTTCGGCCAGCAAAATCGGATTCTTCAGGATGACCTCCAGCTCCATGGGCCGCTTGCACTGCGAGTCGACCAGCATTGACGTGTAGACGGGCACCGGAATCGACTTGATGTAGTCTGTCGCCGACTGCGGATCCACGATGCCATCGACGCCCGGGAACGCCTTGCCCGTGACCGCTTTGCCGAGCACAAAAATCTCCGCCATCAGCTCCTGCAGCAGCTTGCAGCAATGGTCATTCCTGACCATCTCCTGGCAGCTCGACCCGCCGCAGACCACCGACACCGGGTTAGTCGAGCCATTAAGGATGTGCTTCTGCCAGCGGTACGGCTGGACATCGTGCTCGTACAGGCAGTTCACCTGGTTGTGCTCCAGGATCCTGAGCAGCTGCTGCAGCTTCCTGATATTCGGGCGCGTCCGGAATCCGTCGTGCATGCCGG
This sequence comes from Linderina pennispora, assembly GCF_002104995.1. Classification (NCBI taxonomy): domain Eukaryota; kingdom Fungi; phylum Kickxellomycota; class Kickxellomycetes; order Kickxellales; family Kickxellaceae; genus Linderina; species Linderina pennispora. Next base: position 160,392 of record NW_024468250.1, on the reverse strand, counting down.
CCGCCAGCATGGCAAATGCGCCGTGCTTCAGATGGCCTGGGGATGTCTGCTTGACCGACACAAAACACGCGGTGCTGGCCAGCGGCGCCTCGGGGAAGCGCTCGGCAAACGATGCCTCAATGCCAATGCCGTTTTGCATCAGAACTATCATTGTGTTGGCACTGATGACCGGCGCGATTAACGACGGGCAGTCGTAAATGTTCGGCAGCGCCTTCAATGCCACCACCACGTAGTCATAGGGCCCTGCGGACTGCGCCTGCTCAACACTGGCAAACACTATACAAAGCGCGATATTGAATAGAATGTTCTGAATTACATGCATGGCGTAGATTACGTAGAATAAAAAAAGCCACGACGACATGCTCGTGGTTCTCACGATAAAAAGGTCATCTTACCTGACTCTGGTATGTACGTGCCTTCGCCGTAGAGCGCCGAAGAGATGCGGTAGCCGTGCCGCGAAATTGCATCGTAGTTGGACCGGCAGACTACCGATACTGAGAGATTGTGGTTGATGCTAAGGCGCCAGGCAACCAGCCCACCGATAGCTCCGCCACCGACTACAAACGAGAAAAATAAGAATGAAAAACTGGTTTTAGCTTTAATTTTTCTCCTAGGAAAATATTGAATATATCGGCATATGATGCGACTTACCTACAAGTATTTTGGCGCGCAGTTCCATTTCCTTGAAAGAGTTTGTGGTCGTATTTGTAGGAGAAAAAAAAATGAAAAGTATCCTTTATAATGTGGAGGAAAAGAGCGGGAATGAGGCAAACTTGAGGTTTCACACTCTCCTTTCCTTCCCTGCCACGGCACGGCCAGTATTTATGCTGCCCACAAACGCCGCACCTTTTTTTCTTGGGCGCCTCTCTGTTGCCTAGCGCAAGGTTTTTGTTTCCATCCTAGCGATGTCACAAATAAAACCACTGCCCCTACTTTGGCAGCAAAAGGGGAGGGGCCACGAAGCGTGGCTAGCGTGTGGGTGTGTCGCGACAAAAACCACAGAGCAAATGTAGTGTGGGCAGGACAAAGTGAGCAAGAATAGCTAACAATCGAAAGCGCACCTTGTTCGCCACCAACTGCAATGGCCAACATGCGAATGGGTTGTGTTCTTGATTTTTTTCCCTGCCTAGAGCTCCGACCTTAGCACTCTTGCAATTTACAAAACCCCGCAGCCAATTCCCGGCATACCGCACACACAATTCTGCTTGTCAAATAAGCGGCTATTGCCCACGTATGATTTTTCTTGTCAGTACCCGGGGCTTTGCTTGGGGAATGGTTGTAGCCTCAGCCTCCTGTTTGTGCAACGCTATATCTGCTGCCGAATAAAACAGCGCCGTGGGATCGCTCTTTACACCTCGCATTCATGCGTGTCCTAGCTCTGAACCACAAGCGTGGCTCTATGGAGTGGCTGTCTGTTTTTCCTACGCGCTGAGGGCGACATAAATATGTATATGGAGGTGTATATGATACTGAATGTGCGCAGCAGTACGCGATTCGCTTTTGATACTGAGGGCTTCCGCGAAGGAGCTAAGGAGCTAAAAAAAAAACAATAGTATCTAGGCATGGCCGGTCTCATGTGACTGGAAATCATAACACGCTGCCTCAATGAAAGAATAGCTACTTGGCTCGCTTTTTTCTTTTTTTCTTTTTGCTAGAAACCTGTTCTCCTTTGCATCTTTCAGACTAGTTCGCAAACACATTCACGATTTCAAGGAGATACCTGGATTATTTGCACACAGCATGGGGGACGCTGACGGCAGGCAGCGATGGATATTTGTGTACATGCGCAACGTCGACATCAGCCGGCTGGCACCTTGCGCATTGGAGGAGATCTGGGGCACTCTCGGCATTGACGCCTCGCAGGTGGCGGCCTCCAGCAGCATTGGGTCGTTTCTGGCGGAGTTTATCGTCCGCGAGCACTATGCAAGTGAGTTCATCAGGCGGTTAACAGCACAGGCGGGCAGCCAGACAATGCCTAGCGCACTGCAAATCAACCACGACGCCGAGTACTCACCGCTGACCCCGTACTCGCACATTCTGCCCCGTGCATGCCGCATGCCGCAAGCAGCCAGGGAGGCACTGAGGCGGTATGCGCGCTCAGCACTTTCCCGCCGGTGGAGCACCCTATACCATGCAGCGAATGACCAGGGTGTGCGAGAGTTCCTCCGCATGTCACTCAAGCAGCATGGGCTGATGGTGACCCCAATGCACATGCCAGCGAGGGAGAAAAAGCCCCAGCACCATTTGGCGCTGAGCGGCAGCGGCCTGGTGCACCAGCGGGCGCCGAACCACTCGATTCTGTCGGTGGACCATCTGGCGGAGCTGATTCCAAAGCCCGACGATCGGCGGCTGATCGCCTACGCCGACGGCGCATATTTGCCGGACCGCGGGTCGGCTGGCATCGGCGTGTACTTTGAGAATGCCGGTCTGGCGCCGATTGCAAAGCGGCTGCGCGGCCACCAGTCGAATGCCAGGGCAGAGGTCTATGCGCTGGTTACGGCGCTAGAGCAGATGGCACTGGCGGTGCAGGATTCCGAGGGCGTCGAGATCTGGGTGTGCTCGGACAGCAGGTATGCTGTGGACGGCATCAACGTTCATGCGGAGGCCTGGCGGCAGGCGCAGTGGAAGACGGCCAAGGGCAGGCCGGTGGCGAACCGCACCGCATTCGTGCTGCTGCACCAGAGCATGGCGCGCCTGGGGAGCCGCGGCCACACTGTGTTTGTGCACCATTTGCCGGCCCATGCGGGGATCCGCGGCAACGAAATCGCTGATATGCTGGCCAAGGCCGGGGCATTGCTGGAGAGATGAAAATGCTTTTTATTTGCGACTGAGCCTAGCAATCTCATGCTCTAGTTCCCGCACACGCTCCCGCAGCCACGCCATTTCAGCTGTCTGCTCGTTCTCGGCCTGCTCCGTTACGCTGCGCTCCACGTCGTGCTCGCTGCTAGACTCGCTGGTGGTCGCGGATTCCGCCCGGGCTCCAGCCAGCTTTGCCTCGCCGCTGGCTGACGCGGGCTCCTCTGCGGGCATCTTGGCCGGCGTCAGCCAGTACACGGGGAACACGCGGCACAGGTTGTTCAGAATCACCGAGACCGCAACCATGATCAGCGCCACCGGCAGCACCGGATACAGCGGATACCACCACCCAACCCGCTTCACCTCTGGCGACGCCATGCCGGCCAGGAACGCCGTGGCACCGGCCGGCGGATGGTAGCAGTTCACCAGCCCCATGAGCCCGATCGCTATGCCCACGGCCAGCGCACCGGGCAGCCACATCAGGCTGTCGTCGACATGCTTGAAGATTTCATGCACGAAAATCCCCACCAATGCCGACAGGACGTGGCCGACCAGCACATTGCGCGGCTGGGCCAGCGGTGCGGCCGGCACACCAAACACAAGCACGGCGGTGGCCCCAAATGGCGCAATGGCGAACGGCAGATCGTGGTTTTTGATTGCGGCGCCGTATTTCTGGATCATGGCGATTGTGGCCATGCCCAGGAACGAGGTTACGCCAGAGAAAACCGACCAGGTCAGCACTGGCGGTGGCGGAGCTATGTCGCCGCTGTAGCGCTGCACCCCGGCCATGCGCTTTATGTAATTGCTAGGTGTCTTTGGGAGCCAGAGCCCACGGTGCCCAGGCTTGCCGGGCAGTGCACGTATCCATTGCTTGAGCCGGTGCCGAACAACGTCCATCATTAAAATAAAAATAAAAATAAAAAAGAAAGAAAGAAGTGTATCAGGAAAAGCAAGAGCCGAATAAAGTTTATACAGTGGAGAAAAGATGCAGCCGCGGTTCTACTTGGGTGCGCTGGAAAATTAAGGAACTCCGGCGGTGGCCAGCTCCTTTGTTTATAAAATCTGGGCTTCTGGTATTTGGTGCTATTGTGTGTTTGGGGAGAGGATAAATGGATATGCTGCTGGGTGGTACTACCTGTGTGGATCAGCCATTTGCTTACAAATGCGCACATACGGTCTAATCCGCATCTCAGGTCTTTTTCTGCCAGCCCACCGTCCTCCTTGTTATCATTGGTAGCAGCGTCCACAGAAATGAGCTCAAAACCGCCTCCTACATGTCTATTGCACCATCACTTCTATCAGAAGCCAGTAGCATACATTGGCCTGCATACCCGCCATTTCCCTAGAAGGCTGATTGACGACCGCCATTGCAAGACAAGTCTTGCCATGTACACATGCTATATCTTTCTTTTTTTTTGCACCCTTCGTTTTCTTCATTATATTTCTAACTCTTCTAGATACTACCGATTGAACGAGTGCCGGCAATGAAGCTATCAGTCGCCTTCGCCTCTACCCTGCTCGCCTCCGCGTACGCGCACTACTCGTGCACTGTTGACGAGGCCCTCAACAGACTGATCAACAACAACACTACCGATATCATGGCTGCCCAGTTCCTAAAGTCGCTGGAGACGGGCGCCGCCAAATGGCAGGTGGACGTGGCTAAGGTGCCTGCCGAGGCGGTTGCTGCGGATATCATCTCTAGGTACAGACTGCTCAGGACGACGCTGCCGTGGTTCCTTGCTTCCCAACTTCCGCCAATCTAAATTCCTGTGCTAGTGAATTCTTTGGTTTGTCATAAATATATGAGCTACATGGCTTGGACATGGCAATCATATGGCAGCAGTCTTCAATAAGAGTGCCACCATATGCCGACCGTGATTGCACACACCAGTATGTATCTGCGCCGTGCATTTGCAAAAGCAGACTTCAGTCTATTGACTAGAGCTTGCGAGCACCAGCTGAACCCTCCTCCCAATTCCATATCTTGTGCCTCCATTTCTACTCAAACTATGAAGCTTATCAGGTATATATCGATTCTGGTTGCTGCCGGCTCCACCGCCAGCGCACATCAGGGGTGCTCAACAGACGCTGCTCTGGACACGCTATTCAACGAAGCCAGCGTCCAGCATATTGCCAATGCCCTTTTGCATGTCGTCGAGCGGGACATTGATATTGCTATCAAGGACCTCAACGACACAACGCCCGAGCAGTTTGCAAAGGTCGTTGTCAGCCGCTACAATGTGATTCAGTCGATCATGGCATTTGTTGGTGTAAATCTGCCAGCACTCCAAAAGTAACGTCTTTTTATTAGTGTTGTGCTAATAAGGGGGTGTGGATAAGTTTGGATTTCAAAACTAAAGAAAAAGGAAAAGAGAAAGGAAAACTAGTAATGCCACGCATTAGCCTTTTTGAAGATTCCGTTGCAGTGCGACGTCTGACCTCATCAGTGAAACCGAGGTGGAAGGCTGTGATTGTAGTGGTCACAAGTCTCTGCTGGATATCTCCATTGGTTCAGCGCGAGAGCTGCTCTCGTTGTCGGTCGACTCGATAACTTCCATGGCATCATCATGGCAGTCATCGTCGACCGCGCAACAATTGCGGCTAGGGCTGCTCTCAGCGCTATCCCTGTTTGTCGTCGGTTCTTCAAGGTTTACTTGTTCGCCGTCACGTTCGTACGTCGCCGACAGACTTGCATATCCTGGAACTTTGTTGATACCATACTCGTCCAGCGTACTAATACCCGGGGAGATGTTGGGATGGCCTTCGAGTATTGGGTCAGGTTCAGCAATGGGATCAACTCTAAGTCCACGATCGGTCTGGCCTTCACGAACCCATCTGTAAACGTCCCGATGCCGATCTGGGTTATAATCTGGGGGCGTGATTGTTTCGTGAGACAATGACCGTGTTACTGGTCTATGGCGCTCCGTTTCGGTCGATGTATTCGGTCTTGAGCGTGCAGAATAATGTTCAGCCTCAATGTTAGGCACTTCTTGGCCATTTAGTGCGCTATCCATTGGTTCGGACATTTCAGCTGTCGCTGGTACTATTGCTTCTGCCTGCGTGCCATCCGAATTCATCGTCTCGTTTGCAACTAGCACATGATGTGTTGGCGTCCAGTGAGTCTGGCCTTGACTGCTTGGTCTCAACCCTGATCCACTGTCTGCTGGCGAACTAGGTGGCCCTCTTCTTGATCTGGATGATCCGAAGGGATTACCGGGTGCTCCTGGTGCTCCTGGTGCTCCTGATGCTCCTGGTGATCCTGGTGGTCCGGGTCCACTTGATGTATTAGTCTGTCGCCATTCACCATCGTCGTCTTCTCGGTATCGCATCAAGTCAGCGCCGGCAAAGTTCTTTGCCAGCACGTTTTCGTGCCTGTCACAGAGCTTATAGACCGTGCCTATTCTCTGGACTACTTTGTATGGACCGCGTCGGCGTTCTGGTGCTTGAGCAATGTTGTGTGCGATTGGGTGAGCACGGGTGGTCACCAGCTCACCGGGTAAGAAGTAGCGCAATGTTACAATGGCATTCGCACGCAGTCTTGCTTGTTGCCGTATGTGCTGTTGCTGCTGACGTGCTCGCTGGTAAAGGTTTTCAGCCAGCTCGTTAATCGTGTGCTGATTTCGTTCGCCGAAGAACAGCTCAGCTGGAGTACATCCAATTGTACTGTTAGGGGTGACGGCGTTCGCAGCTACGATTCGGGCTGCATGATGCGTCCATGAATTTTCATGTGGATGCTGCAGCAAGAGCGGCCTCAGGGCATTTTTGAAGCGTTTTACTGCAGTTTCGGCAATATTGGCTTGTGGATGGTATGTTGACGATGGGTTCCATGCGATGTCGTTACTCTGCAAGAAGTTGCGGAATTCAATGCAGTCAAACTGGGGCCCATGATCTGAGGTCAAAATCTGGGGTCGGCCATATGCCTGGAACCAATTCATAGTGAGCACGTCAATGACATCGCCTGCAGTAGTATTTGTCATCGGATAGACTTCAAAATACATACTTGCAGCATCGACAATGACCAATGCTTCACGTTCGGGATTGTCAGTTGGACCAACTGTAAGCAGATCGATGTAGACTTGTTCCCGTGGAGCTGGCATCTGCGAAGGCACCATTACCATACTAGGCCGTTGCTGAATCGCTGTCATCTGGCATTCGGTACAGCATTTGGTTACATCATCGACCAGTTTGGATAACTGGTGGTACCATATCCGTCGGCATACAAACCCATAGAGCCGTTTATACCGTGGATGTGCCAATGCCATGTGTGCCACGGTTATGTACTCACGAGCTGCAGATTTTGTAAGTACTGGCGCCCATAGATCAGTACCACGTAGACTTCCGAGCTCAACAAAATGGACAAGTACTCCATTTTGGAGTCCGTAATCAGCTGCTTCATCCAAATGCGGCTGGTCTGCATCCGTGCCTACTTGTGTTCGCTCTTCGCACATACGCCGGATCATAAGGAGGAAATTGTCAGTGTACTGGCACTCGAGATATTCTGATGGATGCGGCAAATCAGGAAGCGCTGTATACATGTGCTCCATTCTGGAACCAAGCTCTTCTTCGTCCAGCTGTGCACCTATAGCATGCCGCACGTCGTCAACGTCGTCGTCGTCGTCGTCGTCGTCCTGCTGCGTGCTTTGTGTGTCGGCTTGTGGCATGTTCCTGCTGTCATCGTCAGATATCTCGTTGTCATAGTCATCAACTGAGAATTCGACATCCTCAACCTCGCCATCTGAACTTGACTCTTCGTCATCGGTGTCTGTTCGAATGGCGCCAAAGACATAGTGAACTGGCTCGGTAATTTTCCGGTTATTTTCGCCAACCGAAGGTGCAATATCGCGCGACAGCCAATCTGCTGTTTGTTGCTTGATACCCGGCCGATGCTCCATCATTCGGTTTGTGATGCCCATGCTGGACAGCTCCATCCTGAAGTTTGAGAGATTATCTGCATCGCTCTCTGTCTTGTGTCGGAATATGGCATGTGCGGTAGTAGCATCTGTCTGAATCCGCAGGTTGGCACATCCATCGAGATACGGGTAAAAGTACTTCGCCGCTTCTACAATGGCCGCGCATTCTCGCCATCCAGGGGGACGCTGACCTTTCAGTCCATCAAACTTCTTGGAGAAGAACGCTACAGGAGCCAAATCGTCTTCGTCAGGGGATATTTGTGTCAGCAATACTGCTCCCATACCAAGCTCTGATGCATCGGTCCGCAGCACTAGCGGAGCTCCAGGCTCAGGAATGTATAGTGTCTTGACATCGAGCAACGCAGACTTGAGTTTATGCCAGGCTGGCTCCAATTCACGTAGCACCTTCTTCGTGGACCCGTTTTGTGCCAGTGTAAGCATGAAAAGGCGCAAGCAAATGCTGAGTATGCGGTAGATGTCGACCAACTGCTGTAACACCGCCACAAAGCTCACGAATTCCATGCTTTGTGGTCGGCATCGGTAAGTCGAGCAGTGTTTCTATACGGTGGTCTGGAATCTGCCAGCTATGGTCTGCACTCCACATATATCCGAGTATCTCGACTTGGTCTGTAGCCACCAACACCGACTTGTCCATGTTAATGAGCAGATTAGCCTGTTCAAGTGCTCTTGAACATTGCCTCCAAATCGGCTAGATGTGCGTCGTAGTCTCCTGACACTGACTTCAAGTAGATGTTGTCAATGTACAAAAGCAGCTTGCCTTTCAAGGACGGTGCGTGAGACATGACAAACTCGATGAATGCTTGCGCTAATGCTGGCGACTCAGAGTTGCCTTGGACTAAACGCGCTGTCTCCACATGCCCATGTTGCGCTGCATCATATGCCCACATATGTCGAATCTCGGGTGACAGTCGGACTGTAGTGAAAAAGGATGCCAAATCGATCGAACTGATGATTCGGGTGTCGCGCATAAAGGCTAGCACATCGTATGGTCGAGGCAATTGCAAACCTGTTGAAACCATATTGACTTCATTATTCGCCGAGTCGTCAAGCAGCACTCTGCGCGCAGTAGTATTCGGCTTGGGTCGCGTAAATACTGGTGCCTGTGCGTGGCTACAACTCGGGTAATCGATGCCATATTTCAAACGGGTCGCAGCAAATTTGTTCACTGCTTCCACAGCACTCTCGCTTTGTGAGTGCTGGAGCACATGAATCGGTTTGGGCTCAGTAACCATCGGTGGTATGATTGGCGATATCGCTGCGGGTGGTGGACAGCCTGATGGATATTCTCTGGCAACTGATGCATGCCGCATCATTATGTCTAGCAACTTTTGCTTGATCACTGGTGTTGGACACTGCTCAGTAAGTCGATTCTGAACATTATCAATGTCAACCGGTGGATACAATGCATCAAGGCGTCGGAACTCGTCATCACGCTCATATGTATAAAACTTTGGTGGCAACCCTAGTTTCACACGCATTCCGCGCTTTATCGTGTTCCTCGCCTTATCCGCTGCAGACTGATCTGTCGCCGAATCTATCATCTGGCTATTTTTGCTAGGCTCGAATGTAGCATCGTATACACTATCGTCGTCATCTGTCAGGGCAAGACCGCTGTCCGGCTCGCTGCCCTTCTCGGATGCGTTGTATGTGTCTTCAACACTTTCGAGCCTCTTCTGTTTCTGCTCACGCTGTCGAGCTTCAATACGCCGGCGTGCTGCTGGTGTCATCAGCAGTATATTTAGCGCGTCGAGCGTCGACTTGTTGAGTAGCAGATCCCAGGTCACATTAGGTAAATCAGCGACAACCATGCATATGCGAACATCGGGTCCATAATCAATGCTGACAGTAGCATAAACACGGCCTAGGGATTTATAGCCATGTTCATTGCCCCACATCGGCAGCAGAACCGGTGCCTCCCGCGTCCACACTCGCAGGCCAAGTCGCTGTGCAGCATTGTGTGTAATCAATGCAGTCTGAGATCCCTCATCTGCAATTGCACTCACATTGCTACCGTTAATCGAAATGCCATCGACTTTCCTCCAGCCTGAGTTCCAATGACTCTTAGGTATGTAGCGGCCCTCACAGTTTGCTTGCTCGGTATCCAATGCATTCGAAATAATTCCAACTACAAATGAAGCCGATGCAAAGCGTTGCTGGCTATGAAGGCCGCCTAGTCTTTTGGGCGACTCTGGCGGGGATTATCGGGCTTCTGCTCAGTACGGCGGTCTGGGTTGGCAGTCTTCGCCTCAAGCTCATCCAAACGACGCAGCTTCTCCCTAATTCGCTGGCGTTGGCGAGCGTTGCGCGATGCACGTGCTGACCTCATGCCTCCCTGTGCAGCTGCATCTCCAGGCTGAGTAGACTCATCGTGGCCCTTGCTAACATTGGATGTCCTCTCGACTATCTTTCGAGCCTCACCAATTTCCTGATGCATGTCATAATGCCGCTGGAAAGTTGTCAGCATCTGCTCAATATTTGCAGTGGTGGCCATTGACGGCTTGGTCTCCGTCGCATACCAGGCTTGTGCATCGAGCTTGGCTAGGGTTTCAGCAAGCATAATACAGTGTGTATCGTTCAGCTCGGCCCGGCGCAGCAGCTTCATTCCAAGAGGCTTGATATTGTCCACTGGTAGCTCCTTAAACGTCGAGACCTTGCCCAGCTTTTCACGCGCATGTTTTGCAAACCGTGCCTGAGGGAACGCCTGCATCATCGCATCCTTCAGTTCAGTCTTGTGCACAAACTTGCGATCACCAATCACTGCCTTCACCTTGCCATCTAGCCTTCCTTTGATGGCCTGGATAATTGAAGCTGTGGGCACCTTAGCATCAATAAAGAACTGGATGTTGGCTGTGATCTTCTCGATCCACTCCTCTGTAGTCGGGCCGTCCAAGTCTGCATTGAACTTGTCAGTCTTCTCAACCATTTCATGCATGTTGAGCAGCACTGTCGAAACCGCCTGCAGCTCCACCGCGCTCATATGTTCTACGCTGGTAAACTGCTTCGGTGCAGCACTTGCTCCTTCGGGAACTGGCGCAGCAGAGGTGCTGCCCTTACCCGGTGTTGTGTCACGATTGGACATTTTAATAATAATAATTTATGAGCTGAGTTTTGAAAAATTTTGTTGTGCTAATAAGGGGGTGTGGATAAGTTTGGATTTCAAAACTAAAGAAAAAGGAAAAGAGAAAGGAAAACTAGTAATGCCACGCATTAGCCTTTTTGAAGATTCCGTTGCAGTGCGACGTCTGACCTCATCAGTGAAACCGAGGTGGAAAGCTGTGATTGTAGTGGTCACAAGTCTCCGCTGGATATCTCCATTGGTTCAGCGCGAGAGCTGCTCTCGTTGTCGGTCGACTCGATAACTTCCATGGCATCATCATGGCAGTCATCGTCGACCGCGCAACATTAGGAGTATCAATAAACCCGGGGCAGTATATGCAAGCATGTATCTACTGTATCTTGAACCTGGTTGCTGATAGGCCGGCTGTTGGCCAGTAGTGTGGTACAGCCGATACTACGGTTCCACCTTACAAACAACACCCATTAGCCACAGCGGCTGCGGAGAGCCGTAGTCTCAGTCTACACTTGCTGGGCCGGCAATGCCAGCTGACATGTTTCCTACGTCCATGTGCGATTACCGTCACTATTCGCTCCCTCGGCTACGATACCTGTGTATAGAACATCGCTGGCACGCCGCCTGTAGACCGCTTTTGCATAAGATGTGCGGAGCCGACCAGTGGTCAGGCGAGTACAGTGGAGCACTCCGGGCGGAGAAACCGAACGCAGCGACGAGTGTAGGAGGAGATGTGGGAGCGGCAGTTTAAGTGATTTGCATCATTTAGTGTGAAAAAATACCTCAGCGCAGGCAAGAGTGAGCTTGGGCCACCTTTTGCAACCAGTTCCGCCTTTTCCCGACAGAAATTCCCCCAGTCGTTTTTCCGGCCTTTGCGATAGCGCCAGAGTACCTTGCACAGCGGCCGGCGATCAATGGTGTAGAGTATGCGTGTTGCTGTGTCTCTTCTGCTACCACCGAGAGCCGGGATAGTCCGCGCCGGTTGCCTCGACCACGCGCCTGCTTTCTCTGCCGGCTTGGCCAGGTCCTAGCAACTCTTGCGCACACAAGCGAAAAAAAAAAAGCAGTCATGGCCAAGCAGGCGGCATCCAGGAATATGGCTTCAGCGATTGGCCAGATGATGGCCGGGGGTCATGCAGAATGTCAGCGGTGCCCATTAGCTAAGAAAATGACGGTAAGCTGGAGGGTCCATGCTCACGGCAACCACCCCACTTGACCAGCACGACATGGGGTATGTAAGGAGCATGATCGGATGGACCAGGTAGTGGAAACAAGTCGGTGGGTGGCGGCGGGAGGAGAAGCCTCAGGGGAAGGGAAAAGGCGGGTTTAAAGATCTCTACAAAAAGTGACTCGTTCCTCTCCCCACCCCCAAAAATTTTTTCCCTGCAACTGTCACAGTTCAAGCTCAACAGCGTCTGAAGTAGACTTCTTTTCCTTCTCTTCCCGATCACCCTTGGACACTATTTTGTTCTCTTTGCTACCACCTGTATTTCCAGAGCAACCTCTATTGTAAACCATTTATTCCCTGCGCGCCTGTGTGATCGCCGGCTACCAAAGGTAAGCGATACAGATCTAGGCTACGGATCGGGCGGCTCTCCGAGAGGGATTCTGCGGGCCCGCGGTTCCTGCCGATATCCACCATCTACATCCTGTGTTCCCCCCACACATTGTCACGGCCAATCCTGTCCCCCACCTCGCTTCTCCCCCACAGAAATGGGTATGCAGCAGCAAAAAGGAAGTCACTCAGACCGCTCCCCTGCCGCGCTGCCGCTTAGCCTGCCGGAAGCCACCCGGAGCCAAGCAATGCCTCGATTTGGACAAAAGAGGAGGGGACGCCCAGGGATATAGTGTGCGGTTGACCGCGCATACATTCAACGCGTCCCGCCTGTGTATGCGCCTGGCGCTCAGTAGATCTGATGGGCCGGTCTCACTCTGATAAACAGTGGGCCAACCTGGCATATATCGGGACCGATTGGCTGCGCAAAAAAACTGCAGACCAGGATCTGGCTGGGTGGGCAGTCTGGCGACAAGGTCTCTTGGTTCCCGCCCTTGCATGTACCACAGACGGGGGTTATCTTGATCTCATCAGAGAGAGCGCAATGATAGCATCAATTACACGCGCTGCACTTTGCCTGCCCATGTGAACCACTTGGTGATGTTCGGAACACAGGTCACCTCTGCTTCATGCGCTGCAATTTTATCTCATCGCCAGCCTCCAATTTCTTTTTTGAAGTCAGTCGCAGTACTGCCGGGTTTTTTGGATCACTCTTTCCTTTGGCTCAGAGAGGCAGGTTTAACTTGACGCCATTTCGCTTTCTCGCTTCCTCCCTCTCCCCTTCCCCCATTTTTTACTATCTGTTCGTTTTTTTTTAATTTTTGTCACTCTGTCTCTCCTCTTTCCGCCTTCTTATTTACATTATCTGTTTCCTTTTTCCGTGTCGCGCGTGTAGACCAGAAAGGAACAAAGGAGCGCGTATAGACAAAGACTTCGGCAGCACAGAACCAACCCACAACGAAGGCCCAAAGGACATGATCTCGCCGTCTGAGCTACGGGCGGTAACAGAGGACATAAAGCGGGTTGCACTGGCAGCCTCGTCAACAACATCAGCACTGTCGTCGTCGTCAGATGAGGATCAGACGGAGAACACCTTTGCGCCGCGCGATTACGATATCGATCGGTTACATGCAGACGATGCGCGGGATAAGGTGTTTGTGGCCATTCTCAAGGCGCTGGTGGCACGCAACAACAAGCCCAGCTCGCCAAAGGAACTGGCTACATGTATCATGAAACACGAGTTCACGCTGCTAGGGTAGAGTATCTAGTGCGGCCGGTTTTTTCGTGTTGCTCCAGGTGCTTACTGAAATTATTCAGTGCATGAAATTGTGTGCCTGCAGGTTTTTTGTCAATGTTCCGTGATTGCCACACCCCCTGCCCCTTCTCAAAAATGCCTTGCCTTGACCGACGACCGCGTTGGACACCCGCGGCGAGGAGGGAAAATTTTTTCTGGGTTTCCACAGGCCAATTGCTAATATCATATCGCCTATTTGTAGTGGAGCAACCCCCTACGCGACGGTCTCATCGCGGATATCGCAGCACTTTAAGCGGATTCTGGAACACGTTCCGCCACGACCTCCAATTCTGGGCCGGGTGGCTCACGAAAAGCACACACGCAAATACTTTTACTATGTGGCATCGGGCACCGAGCAGGACGAATTCCTGCGGCATGTCCAGGAGGGCATCATTCCGACGCAGGCCACACCGAGCGCATCGCGGCGATCCAAATCAGCAAAGAAGACCCGGTGCATGGTCCCTGCCGTAGCCGTCGAGCCAGCGCTTGCGGCTGCGGCCGCTGCCAAGCGGCGGAATCGCAGGGCCGTCAGCGCCGATGACACGTCGGCCATGCGCGTGGCAGACACCAGCAATCCGCCAAAGCAGTCGTGTCCAGGAGCCAGCCCCGCGGTTAACCATAGGCCGGTCCAGCACAGGGCGGCCCCGGCGAACATCATACAGCGGCGACGGCGGCGACAGCACCAGCGATAGCGGCGACGATGCAGACAGCAGTAGTAACCCCTATGCACGCAAGCGCTACAAATCGGTCCGCTCTGCAGTTTCACAGGCATACCCACGCCGCAGATCGCGCCTGGCAGACGAGCGGCCAATCGTAAGCGGACTTCGTGCCAGGCGATCTGCGAGCCATGATGTAGGACGAGGTGCAAAGGCTGACCATAGCGGCATGCCGCGCGTTGGAGCGGGCAAGTGGCGGCCCACATATACATCGGGCGAGGAAGGACGAGGGGGGCAACGCCAGCGATACATACTCGCAGAGCGACCGGGAAATGAGTGCCAGCCACGACGACGACGATGAGGATTCAGACTCGGATACTTCAGGCAGATCGCCTCCTCTCTCTCCGCATGCGTTGGCCATGCAGGGCACCGGTAGTGGGCAGAGTTCTAGGCTGCTGGGCCTTGGAAACTCCACACTGATGCCGCCTGTCCCACACACCACGCCGCGCGCCTCGGCGTCGCCCGATCTGACGCCGCTCCGCCTGCCACATCCCCCTCGCACCGCCCGCGTCACGACAGCACGCTGGGCGATGATCCCAGCGACATGCACCAGTTCGGCCACTCGCCCAGCCGATCTGGGTCCGGGGCTGGCGAGCTGCAGTCGGCATCTCCATTACTGCTGCCGCGTGGCCTGATGTCTCCCCCGCTCGACAGCATCTTTGGCGTGTCGCCGATCGTGGGCAAGGACAGCGTTGCTGCTGATATGCTGACGCCAGTGATCTCGACAGCAGCGACGATGCTGGACAGCAGCGACTCGGCCACCACCTCCACCATCAAAAGCGAGTGTCCAGGCCAAATCGACAGCGACGAATATGCCCGACTTTCAGGTAAGACATGGGTCATTAAAAGCTGAAGGGCTGAGGAATTGGGCGGCGGCTGTTTACATCCTTGCAGGCTTCGCCGCCCTTTGTCGTCCACAAAGCGATGTGTAGCTGAGCTGTGTGCATTGACTGAGTAACTTCATTGGATCCTTCGTCACGCACTCGCGCTCCACGTATACGCTCCAGAGAGCGAGGGGCACTGCTTGGGTCTGCGCATATTGGAGGATGTGGGTACACCGACAAGCCTGCAGCCTTTTTTCGCGCCCCTTTCCCTCTGCACTCGCAAAATACCATCCAAACTGTTTGACTTTTTCTACATCGCCCGCGCCTCCCCAAACTTTTTTATTCCCGTGTGCGAAATCCTCCTATTTGTTTACTTGCTGTGTGCACGCCCTTCTTTGCAGAGGCAAGAAACAAGCAATAGCCTCCGATTCTTTTTTGCCTGCCTGTTCTCTTTTTTTTTTTTTCTTGCTCTATTTGCTACTGCCCTTTGCGCTCTATTCTCGACTGTCGGGTTTTCATACTCACCTTTTCTACTCACTCGCCTTTGTGCATCCTATGCTTGACGTCGTGTCCCAACAACACCGACTCTTTCACGATCTGTGCCGGGAACACGCAATAGACACAGCGACGCTCGAAGCACACTCCACAACAACAGTAAAGGTCGAGCCCCACAGCTCAGCCTCAGACGACGTTTCCGCAACAGTTGTCATCAAGGCCGAGCCTTTGCATGACGCAGCAGGTCTGTCGCACCAGCATTCCGCACCCAACCACGACGACGATACCGACGACTTTGACTTTAACAGCTTCCACGATCTTATGGATGCAGAGCTTATGTCGGTCAATGAGCTCGACAAGCTCTGGACAAACTCTAACCCCACACAATCAGACAGCAGCAGCAAAATCGACAGCGCCAGCCGTGCCCTCTCTGTGGCCGGTGGTTTTGACGCAGATGCCTCTGGCACACACACCGGGGGCCAGCAATGGCGTGGAGCAGATTCTGCCGACGGCACCAATGGCACACTCGACGATGAGCTGTCCTCAAAGCTGACACAGAAGCTGCTGGCACTGTCTACGGGCTCCGTGGCCAATGGAGGGCCAGCCGCTGGGGAGGTGAGGGAGCAGGATTCGCGGGCAGTCACAGCAGATGGCGAAAAATGCAGCGACAGCCAGCAGGCCGTCCCGGCTGCGGCTGCGGCTGTGGCAGCAGCAGCCCCCGAGCTTCCCACTGATATTAAAAAGGACAACAATAGCGTGCAGCAACAACCAGCTGCTGCTACTGCAACCACGGTTGATTTCCAGCCAGACGACGCGGAGCTGCTTTCGGTAAGCAAATCGATGATTGATACCGAGGCGGCACTGAGCCTGGATGCTGCCGAGGGCGGCAAGGGCAACGGGGACGATTCGGCGTCTGGAACCGGGTCGTCGAGCAAGGTCATCTTGCCCGACCCGTTTGCCGATATCTCGCCCACAGCCATGGTCGCAACCAAGGTTCCTGTGTCGCCGCGTATAGTGCTGACGATTGTCGAGACAGTGCCTGTATATATGACCGTGCTTACCACAACGGAGCCAGCCGCCGACTGCCAGGGCAAATGGATTGTGCGGCGACACCGGCTACTGCGGCTGGTAGAGAACGGCTATGTGAATGCATCGTCGCTGCTGCTGGCCGGCGGAGTGGCATCTGAACAAGAGCGCAGTATTGTGCTCAGCCTTGAAGTCGGGCGGTTCAAGTGGCGGCGACCGCAGAGCAAGTTGTATGGAACGTGGATTCCACTGCCCCGGGCGCGCGCACTGGCTGCCACATGCTCGCTGAACCACAGGCTCGGGCCGTTCCTGAACGACAACCTTGAAGCCTACTTCCCAGCACCCCTGCCAACGTCGTTCATCC
The DNA here is from genome assembly GCF_002104995.1 of Linderina pennispora. Lineage (NCBI taxonomy): Eukaryota > Fungi > Kickxellomycota > Kickxellomycetes > Kickxellales > Kickxellaceae > Linderina > Linderina pennispora. Next base: position 143,321 of record NW_024468250.1, on the reverse strand, counting down.
GCCATCTGATCATGCCCTTCTTCAACGACCCTGCCAGCGTGCTGCTGGCATCGCAGCAGCCCGGCGGTGCCCAGTCTGGCTCAGGGTCGGCGGCAACGCCGTCAATACGCGCGCCCACCAGCGCCGAGATCGCCGAGAGCGGGCTTGGCATTGAGTTCCAGACCATGGTTAATTCGGCGATTGCAGGCAACTCGGCGTCACAACAGAGCATTTCGCGCACCAGCACCTTTGGAGCCACCGCGCGAGGCACGCCATCCCCGTCAATCATTCAGTCGTTGGCCACGCGGCCGGGCGCTTTCAGTTTTGCTGGCGCTGCCAAGGCGATTTTTGGCTCGGACGACCGACACCTGCAGTCGTTCTTGCAGCTGCTCAGTGCAGAAAGCCCTATGCTTGGCACATCACTGGTGGCTGAGCAGCAGAACCGGCTCCAACAGCAGCTCTTGCATCAACAGCAGCAGCAGCAGCAGCAGCAGCAACAGCAGCAACAGCAGAAGCAGTCGGCCAAATCGGGCTCACAATCTCCAGACGAGCACGCAGCCATGGCCGTTGATGATGACGACGACAATGAAGGTGATGGTGACGGCAATGGTGATGACGAGACAACCACGGGCACAGGGTCGGTTTTGATGACAAAGGTGGGCAACACCCCCGAAAAATCGCCGCAGTCTGCCACCAAGACCACTGCTGCAAGCAGTGCTACTGTGTCCTCTGTAGTGGACCAGGGCAAGTCCTCGGCTGCCCCAGCGACCACTGGTCAGGGTATAGCAGCCGTACGTGTCACCCGCTCGACCAGCGCGGTGGTTGCAGCAGCTGCTGCAGCACTGGCCGCGTCTGTGGAGCAGTCGGCAGACTCTAAGGAGTCGTCGCCCGCCCTGATTAGCAGCGTCAGCAGCACTACTAGCGCGGTAGACTCGACAGCAACGCCGCTGACCAGCAAACCACTGTCGCCGTCGATGGACGCTCATTTCCCGGATGACCTAGATCTGGATATAAGCATGGTGATTCCTGGAGAGGACAGCGACGTCGACATGATTTGCTGCTCGACACCGCCTTCGCCACCGCCGCCGCCCAGCTCGCCGCCAGCGCTTCGTAAATTGTCGACCACGCCGCTCAAGCTCTCTAGCAACGAGATCGAGTCTGACGGAGCCACTAGCAGCGGCTCGCGCGGTACTATGCGCAAAAAATGGGCAGCAGCCGACAAGCAGCCTGAATGCCCGGCTAGCTCAGACTATGGAGGCATTTGGCTTCACGGGAACAGCCAAGGCCAATCTGCTGTTGCGTCTGCGTGCGGCGGCAGCAGCAAAGAGCACTGGTAAACAGCAAGCTGTGGCACCGTATCTGCTGTACCGAAACAACTCGAAGCGTGCCAAGGCCGATAACGACGACGACTCTGCTAACGCTGGCGTCCGCAAGCGCGCGCGTGTTATCCGCATCCCCCGCGGCAAGCCCACACCCAAGAAGCAGCAGGCGGCGGTTGCCAAGACCAAAAACCCTCGGTCGTCGGTCCCTGATGCCGCGGTGGTATTGAGGCTTGCTAGTGCCATCTATAACCACACGCTGAACATGGCAGCGATGGCACAGAACCAGCAGCAGCAGAAGCAGCAGCAGCAGCAGCAGCAACAGCAGGCTAGCCATACGAAGGCCAGCAATGTTGCAAGCTCGCCTAGAACAGCAGGCAGCGGTAGAAACTCACCTACGGGTGTTTCACAGAGACAACCGCAGCACCCGCAGCAAAATCGTCCGCCTCCACGCCCTGTGCAGACCCAGCAGCGGCCTTCTATACAGCAGCAGCCACAGCACCAGCACCAGCAGCATGCTTCACGGCCTACATCGAACGGTGCTCACCGCCCACCACCCATGCAGCAGCGGTCCATGGCACCTGGCCAACAGCAACAGCAGCAGCAATACCGGCCAGGCATGGTTCATCAGCCTAGACCTATGTCCCCTGGTTCAGCCAGCCAGCGCCCGCTGTCCAATGCACGGCCCCCGATGCCCGCTCCTCGTCCCCAGCACCAGATGGCAGGTACACCTGTCAGACGCCCGATCATGCGACCGGTTGCCAACGGATCGCCGCCGATTCAAGGCCAGCGCCCAATGCAGCGGCCCATGCCTACTGGAGCCAATAATGGCACGCGGCCCACAGCCCGTGTGCCCATGCCACAGCGCCCGGGGAATGGCTACCCGCAGCAACAGCAGCAGCGACCGCAGGTTATCCGCCGGCCTCCTGGTCAGCAACCGCAGCAGCAGACCGGCAACGTCCACTATCGCCCCCCGATGCCCAGTGGTGCGCCGGCAAATCGTCCACAGCACCGACCTATGGCGTCTGCGGTGAACGGCCATTACCCTTCTCAGCAGCATCAGCAGGTGCGCCGACCAGCTCCTGCTAGTAGCCCCCAGCAGTACAGTCGTTCAACAGTGGCAGCCACTAATGGGCCATCGCCACCACCATCACGAGCCAGCCATGGCCCAACCACCGCCCCCAGTGCACGGCCACACATGCCGCCACGTGTCGCATCGCCTGCTCAGCAACACTCGCAGCAGACACCGCAACGCACAGCATGTGTGACCCCCAGACCACATTACCCGCAGCAGAGCCGAGCACCCGTGCAGATTCCACTGCCTCGGGGCCTCAACCAGCAGCAGCAGCAGCAGCAGCAGCAGCACCCTGCCAGCACAGGCGAGTCGTTGCCCCAGAGGCTACCGGCGGCTGTCAATGGTGGCGGTGCTGGTGTATCGCGGGCACAGCCGATGCCCACGACACCTTCTGCTGCGCATATTGTGCGCCCGCATGTAAAGGCGCCTGTGGCTCCCGTCCACAACCCTCCCTCTACCGCCAATGTACTACCACTCACTTCTCATCATCCCCATCATACGCATAAGCCACAGATGCCGCCGCCCAAGGCGTGAGCTACTCGCTCCTGATATCTGTGGAACCTGCGCCGCTTTGCCTGGCCCGTGGCTCCTCTCTGGGCCAGCATGGCTCTTTGCGTTGAATTCGAAATATTCTAGCGACACCTTTCTCGCCATATCATTTGTCTTTCTTGTGGATAATATTTTAGTAAATTTATACATTTTTCGCTTGTCAATTTCTATCCTAGCGCAGTTCAACATGCGTGCAAATATACGAGATGAATGTTGGGTTGCCATTATCGTCTGCATCAAAAGGGCAATGCGCCAGAGCTGAAGTTCATAGCTCATGTAGCTTGTGGCAGGAAATCACTATGATAGTCGTCCTGTCCAGCAGGGAATGCTCCAGTATATCTTTTACGCCTGGCTAACTTTTTTTATATATCGTACAATGTCAAACAAGAACGAGTGGCAAATAGGCACATCGTCTAAGCACAGAAATGGAACCAGAGCATGCTAGTTCACCTAAAACATAATGTTGCTGTTACCGAGAGCTGGCAATGAGCCGATAGCGGAAACAAACGCTAAGCTGTCGAATAGCCGAGAGTAAGTTAGAGATAACCAAACATTTCTAGTGCATTGATCTAGTGGCCGCACTTGGGGAGCAAGATAGTCATGGCTGGCACCACAGGGGTGGCGAGCGGGCTGTCCCCAAGCGTAGAGACAGTGGAGGCAGAGTCGACACCAAAGTCAGGCCAGGTCAGAGTTTTCGAGGAGGTGAAAATTGGGTTGATAGGGGTAGCGATAGGATCGATGGTCAGTGTAGGAGCGACTGCAGAGCAGTGACAGTAGCGAGAGCAGCAGCGAACTTCATGGGTTATGTGATTTAGGAGCAAAAATGTGTACTATACGTGGGTTTGAAATATAGGGGGTTATCAGGCTGGGTTTGGCGCAGGCGAGAGGGCTTGGAATTAAAAGAAAGAACTGAAATGTTAGTATGAGGAAATCTAGCCAGCGGCCTGGGCAGGTATGGCTTTTATACAGACATCCCAACTACTGACAGCAGGCGGCTGATAATTTGCAGATGGCGCTTATCCACAGTCACCGCTCTCCAGGACTTGGGCCAAATATTTTTGCCTGAAAATGTACTACCATCCGACCGAAATCCACCTGGTGGTTGCACCGCTTTCTGGCCCTTCTCCCAAAGCATTGGAGGAAAGCCTGCATCGTGAGCCAGCCGGCCTATCTGGTGTGGATACCGCATCCACTCAAACACCCGATCCACTTTGCTCTGCGCAGCCGGAGACTAGTGCGCATGAGTGAACGAGCGGTATTGCGAGCCCACAGGTACTTTTTAGCCTGTCTAATAATAGATGTGGATCATAAAGCCAAAGTGCAGTGTATAGCCGCTCACTCCTGCCATAGATAGCTGCTGCTGCATAGGTGGCAGCGGAAGAGATAGGTTTGAGTGACTAGCAGCAGCATCAACAATCTGCTGTGTGCAACAGCGAGTGGGCTTGGAATGCACTCTGCACTTGTATTCGGCAGCTCTATGCTTAATTCTTCATCAGAAAGAGGCGGTATTGCCGCACCAAGGCAGCGCCGCGTGTGTGGGCTGTCCCAATCCCTGGTCCCTCGAAGATGCTCAAAGAAACACCATGACCTGAGAGAAGCGCGATCTACCACCATCTTGTCGGCCCCGAAGACAACATTCCACGACAGCGCCGTCTTATTCTTATAGGGCTTGCCAAGCAATAACAACGATATAGATCCCAATGGTCAGTGATGAGTCAATGGCATCCGATTGCACCAGCCATTTGTTTCTGGCTCACAGTCGGTGCTCGATACCGTCCAAGTTTGTGCAAGAGTGGCACGTTGGCTGATGTCTAGAGTGAGGGCAAGGTACCACCGGCTTTACATGACATGCTTCTGCTGGAAGGGTGCTGCATGCTGGCTCTGGGCTGGAAGAAATAGCCCAGGCCAGCGGGTCTGCCACGACATAGGGGTCGCCTTTCGGGCTCGCATGCGAAACCGTATGACACTGCACCCCAATTCACCAAATCCATTTCAGGATGTTTCGTTGGTTGGAAAAGGGATTGAGGCCAGCGTTGCTGCCCGCGCCGCCTGGAGACGGACATAGTCGATCGTCCCCTCATCTGGACCGCAGTGGCGAGATCAATCGAATGCTTGAATTTCGTCACATCACATAGTCTGCCCCTGCCTCTCAGCACAGAGCAGCAGAGAACAGCACAGGCATATATTCTGGAATTCAGACCAGCTCTTTCACGACAGGCGCTTCTCATTGAATTACATCATCACCTGGGATCATTGGTTATAAATAGACCCTAGGCATATTTTTGGCTGCTCAAGCTGGCGCCAGGCAACAAGGGCACCCTCAGCATTGCACATGAATCCACTGCGTAGGTGGCGAATCTCGTAGTGTCCTTGGCGCCCTTAGGTTGGTGCAGACGCCGAGGGGAGTAGCCTTTGTTGTGTGGTTGTGCCAGTGTCGCACCATGCCCTTTCCAGCTCCATATACATCAGCCAGCTTAAATCCGGGCCTGAGCGAATGTCCCCTGGTCTGCACACAAATGTGTTGTTTTGCATGAAGCAAGATGGCGTGATACAGTGTATATTTGCAGAAGAGAGCTGGTGTTAATATGCTATTTAGCTTACTTTGCCAGCTCGTTGGCCCATACGCTGCCTTCGGCCGGGTGCAAACCCTCCTGTGAAGGCATGTCTGCCACCAGACTGTCGAACAGTGCCCGGGCACAGCTCTCGATGACCTGGGCGCTGCGCTGAGGGCTGATGAACGAGTTGCCCGTACGGTCAGCGAACACCATCAGGGCGCAGGCAGCACGGATCGACTTGGGCTGATCATTGTTAGCGCCAGTCGAGACCTCGGCCAGGTGGAACAGCATGTGGCTCTCCATCTCAAGCGCCGTAGCTCCCGGGTACACCTCGTGGATGTACCTCAGCAGATGTTCGTTACCGTCGTAGAAATCAGTACCCGTGCGGCCTTGCGATCCATAGAAGCTGTCAGCGTTACCGACATCACCCTCAAACACATGCTCGCTTCCGATACTCTTGCCCATCTCGCTCTTGACGCACTCAGTCAGCTGCGAGTCTGCCGGCGATGCGCGCCACAGAATGTACGGCTTGTCGCTAATGTGCGTGTCAGAGGGGGTCCGGAAGTAGTCAAAGTTGCGCGAGATACCAAACGCAGACCGAGCCACAATCACATCGCCGGTCTTGGCTTCCCCGATGGAACCACACGAGCCAAACCGCACAATCGACAGCGGACCGTCAACCACCATACGTGTCTCGCGCACAAAAAAGTCCATCATCGACAGGCCCATGCCAATGGCCACGATCGAGACCGGCAGCCCGCGGTAGATCCCGGTGATCGTCAGGAACCCACGGTGCGAGGACCGCTCAAACAGGACCTTGTCGAGGAACTTTGACATCATGCGAGCGCGCTGCGGGTCGCCGACAGTGATGATGCGGTTAGCAACTACCATTGTAAAAATTTTTTGAGCAGGGATCAGTAGAAAATCCTTCAATGCTCTCCACGCACACGCCACACATACTTCATGCGTGGCGCAACTAAACCCCTTGTGCGGCTGCCACACTCTGGCGCACTTCAATTGTTCTCCCAAACGGCAACAGGAAGCACGGGCGGCAAAAGAGAAGTAGACTGCACTCACACCGGTCTGCGTGTGGGCTACACTGTCTTACCTTCACCATACTTGGTCTCGACGTGGTATGTCCGGCCCTCGGCGCTGAGGGGCTTGTTGGCACTGCTCATTTGTTCGGTCGGCATGGCTGGGAGGAGGCTGTCGCTGTTGGGCTGTAGACAAGGAAGACAAAAAGAGGACAAGAAAAGGCTCGATTGTTGTGTATAGTAGAGGAGAAAAAGATGCACGGAGGCCGCGCCTTACATTATCGATGAATTGAATAGAAAAACATACGTTCTGCGCTTTTGTTCCCACACCACCGCCGCCCTGTTCCGCTCGGACCACAGCACGCAAATAGGAACTGGCGTGCGAGTCCATGTGATTCGTGCCTGTCAGAACCTGGCGTGATAGTCCGTGGCTCGGCTCGGACAATGGATCAGCCAGTCGTCTCGCGACCAGCTCCTCATTAGCGAAACAGCGCTCGGCAAGGATCGCTGCGACACGAAGGGGAGGGGAGTGGTGCACAAGCCCGCTGCTGCCTGGCGCTGGCGATTTCTGCGTAGATCCAGACGCGAATATCCCAAGCGCTAATCAGCAGGGGCTCTGCCTATAGGCCCAGAGCTGCCCAGGAACCGGCCTGCATGGATCGCGTATGCAGCGGGCAATAAGCTCATTGCTACGGAAGCTGCATTAAGACAAAAATAGACATACCAGAAGCCGTGCGGCGCGGGCGATTCCGGGTGAGCTTGTTCTCGGCCGACGAGCAGAAAAGCTCTTCTCTGGGGAATAGAACCTTTTGCATAGCAGCTGAATCACTCCTGAGGCACGAAGGAAAAAACACGGATCATGTGGATCCATTATGTGACGAAGAAACGGAGAGTGCAGTCACGCTCAGCGGTCATCAATGCTGTGGCGACATGTGGATAATGAACTGCCTGGATGCCTGACTGGGTTGTGCGTTTCTAGCAACGGTCCTGATTTCTTGCCTGCGCCTCGCGTTTGCCACGGCTGTGCGCGTACTTGCAGTTTTCACTCACTACTGGTGATTGGAGAGATGGGGTGTGGGTTGCTAAAAGGACAGCAGGCAGGAACAACGCGGTGGATGGACATAATTGTAGCATTCTGGGAAAAGGCGCATTGTTCCAGGGCAGCTGGCTGTGCATGCTCACAAATGCACAATACACAGGCGGGCGAATAGGACGCCCGACCGCATGCTGCAACGCTTGTCCTGGTGCTGGGCTTCCCACTATTCCTCACACCATGCCCACCTTGAGCTGCCGCCGACAAGGCAACGACAAATCACCTTGTCTGCAGCATCCATTCATGGCTAGAAGGAAATCAAGCGATATGCGTCCAAACAACAGGACACTGCATATTGTTTTTCTCTGGGACACCCGTTGCCAGGAAAGAGTACATACAATTGGCCGGCTGTGCAAACAGGAGAGAAGACGAGGCTGCATGGCTGGATGGGATGGCCCCACTAGAAATGACACGGGGTCGGCTGCACAGCGCCTTGAAACGTGCTAGCAGCTGGAACCAGAGGCCGAAATATAGCAAGATATGATGGTTGTATTGAGCGATTCAGATCTAATGATACGTGTGATATGGCGGATACATGGGAAGAAATGCCCAGGATGTAACTCAGGGTTTATCCGCAGTGTATACCAAAGTTACCAGCTCGCTTGGTATGTTGGTAGAGTTTGTGTCTGATCCCTGGTCATGTCGACTCTCCGGCTTGCGCTCGGGGATGCAGGCTATGCTGGAGACAGATCTCGGTGCGGCGCCGGCGTTGCAGAAGGGGTGTGGGAGAGATGGGATGCAAGCAGGCAGCAGTGGATATTGTTAAGGTTAATGATATTATACAGGCGGAGGAAAGATAAATGATGAGGTGAATGGTTTTGTGGTGGTTGGAGTGCCTGTCTTGGCTGGCGTCGAATGGATTCGGAGTTCCTGATGGACAAGGAGCCACCCCCAGAGAAATGCAAGGAGTGCAATTGCCAAAAGACAAGCTATAGCGCATCATCAGATGTTCTGAGGGCCATTTTTCAATGTCCAGCAGACAAAGGCCAAGGCTGCGATTCACAGCGACAATGCGCGCAAAGCTCTGGGAGGAGGAGAGCAACGGCACTGAAGGCACCCTTGCCAAAGGGCGGCACAATCGCAGGGGAGGTGAGGTCCGCCGCACGCCCCCGAGGGTGGTAAACTGATGCGGCAGGATAATGCACGCTCATTGAAAAATGAGCCCAACCGCAGCGAACCCAACCCGACAAACCTCCCCCAAGCAATTTCATCGACAGCCGAGCGCTGGTAGAAACGCCAATAAATTGCTGCATCTGCAGTTGTTTTTAGCACTGCAGTGCCGAGGCCGTGGTTCCCTGGGCCCAGGTCAGCGGCGAGCTGTTGCGCAAAGCGCCGCTGGGGCCAAACACCTGGTGGTTGATGGGGCTGCCAGTGCGCATGGGCGTGGCAAGTGGCGAGCCCGAGCGGGCCGCCAGCTGCTGGGCAACAGGCGACGACAGGCGCGCAATGTTGGCAGGTGACAGGGAAGATGGCGACACAGCTGCGCTCGGCTGACGGTAATAGTACGCCGGGGGTGCATAGTCGAAGGAGGTAAAGTCGGTTCCGCACCACGCAACATCCTGGTACATCGGCAGCCCTGGCTGCAGCGGCGAGAACGCCTGCTGCGTGTACATGGGCGGCTGCTGAGTGAAGGCATCAATAGACGGGCTATTGCTACTGGCAGATGCCCGCTGGGAGGGGGAAGCAAATAGCGCCTCGGACCTGGCCATATATCGGCGAGTGTCGGCCGGGGTTGGGTTGGAGTACGAGGCCATGGCAGTAGGTACCCACGGGGCGGAGGCAGTCTCGTTGAACGTGAGGCGGCGAGGCGCGCTGAGCTCCTGCGAGTAGCCGGCGCTGCACTTCATGGCAATCATGGGGTGGTCGGCATCGTCGTCGGCGATGGCAGGCAGGGCAGGGTGCGATACCTTAACCATGTAGTTGGAGCCCTTGTTGTTGTCCCAGTACTCGGCACCGCCGACATCGTAGCGCACGCACAGCGCAACGACAGCAGGCAGATGAACCATGGCCGAGGCCGGCAGCGGCAGCGAGAATGTGAAGCGGTCGATGCCGGGGCGCGGGCCTGAGGGCTCAGCCAGTGTGCGCTGGTACTTGGCGCAGACCTCCTGGGTGGTCTTCCACTCGTCAAGCGAGTAGCGCACCACGATGTTCTTTTCGTACGCCAGATTGTGGACCTTGATGGTGCCCGAGATGACGGCCGATGAGGCCTTGTTGTCAGCCAGGTCCATGCGCTCCAGCACAACCGGGCTCTCCTCAAACACAATGAACGAGGGTGTCGGGCGCCGGATGGATGTGAGCCGCACCATGGCAGGGCGTGCAGCAGCTGTGTGTGCTGCATCCACGGGTGTCGATGCGCGTGAGAGCTCGTCGTCAAGCGAGGCATCTGCCTGGACACTCTCGGGGCTCTGGGCCTTCAGGAACCACCGCACGCGCTCCAAGTCCGCTCCAAAGTGGACAAACTTGGACGGCTGCTGCATCGAGCTGAGGTTGGGCTCGGAGGTAGCACGCTTGCGGAGGCAGGAGCGCACAATCTCCCCAGAGTTCTTGCGCACCACAGCCGGAGGAGTGTATGTGGGCCGTGCCTGGGCGCGCTTGGCGGCTGACGATGTGTGGCTCTGTAGAATAAGTGAGAGCGGTGCCCCACCCTCATGCTTTCCCACCGTGGTGGTTGCAGTTGTGCTGTTGCTACGGTTCAGCATCACGCTGCGTCCGCTGCACATAAAAGACGACTTTGATGCCGGAATATACATGGTGTGTGGAATATGTGTAGATATGAAGCCGTGTGGGTATTTGAAATGAGGAGGAGAAACAGACGTGGATCAATCAAGAAAGAGCTGATATAGGCTTGAAATACGAGGGGGTATATTGAGATCCGGCAGAGGGGAGGGGACAAGTATACAGAACAACTTTTTTCTTATAATATTGGAAAGGGATAGAAATCGTGGTGTTGGTACAAGTGTGTAAGGGAAATGGGTACAGAAGGGAAGCTGTTTTAATAAAATCGTTGGCCTACTCAAAAGAAAAAACGAGGGCTAGAGAGGAAGACCTCGCGTTGTTTATATAGCCACTGAAACTGCTCCTGTTCTTTGTCGTCGAGCGAGGCCAATCTACTACAAGGGGGTGGAGGATCACCCCGTCAGCCGCCCCCGGGGGTACTATCGATTTTAGAGTGCAGGCTGACTGGGTGGTAGCAAACACCCCCCACTCTCCCGTCCTGCAATGCCTTGGAACAAGCAGGCATTATTGGTCGTTCTATGCCGTTGGCCGCTCCCTATTTCCCCCTTCTCTCTCGTGCGCGCCGGCATATATCCAGCGCATGTACATCCTTTGCGCTCTCTTCTTTCTCCTGTGCTTTGGCCCGCACCGCTGGGCTGTGCGCGGGGAAACCGCCTTGGCCCAGGTTTTTCTCTTTCCTGTCTACTTCGTGTCCCCGTTCACTATCCCTTTGCAAATGGCGTCGTATCCTTTGGCCAGCGTTCCATTTTGCAGGGCAATCGATTTCGATTCTGGCACATAATTCGCGCTCCCTCTTTTTGAAAGGGGACTTGAGCAGTATGTCAGTTGCTTGAGGATACAGACTAGAGCTGCCCAGCAGTGGTTCTATGAACACACTTTTTTACATTGCTGAGTATGCGATGATGATGATGATGCTCGGGCCAGTAAAAATGCACATTATTCATGGTCGCGTTCGACAAATCAGTTGCATTGGTTGCTTTTTTGTTGCTCAGTGGCGGGCCAAGCAGGTAACGATGACAGGCGGCCCTGACCACGTTCCATGTCCAAAAACGTATATGGCGGAGAGGGCTCAACGCTTTATGCTGCACTCTCTCGCCATCGATTCAGATCTAGGCTGGCCTGATCGTTCACCGATAGCGCCCAAACGCAGAAATTGGCCGAAGCGCTACTGGTAGATTGCAGGCTGTTCAGGGCGAGGTGGTCTCGGAAATTGCTGACGATCCAAGAGACCTATCGCCCTCGGTCACTCGCCCCAGCTCGATAATACCATGTATGGATGTATTGCCGAAGGGCTGACATGAAAAAAATTTCTGAGACTGCACTGAACAGCGGCCCTGTGTACCGCGATCAGTCTGCAGCTAGAAAGAATGGTGGGGATGCCAGACCACAACAGTATTGCCAGCTCACCCGCCTCCCCCACCATAACATGTCTCCTCAGGCAGCCATGGGGGGGCAGCCCAGTCTGCATCACTGGGTCTTGTGTACTTGCGGAGTAGCGCGAGCCAAGACTGGGTTGGAAACCTCCACAGCCCCGTGGATTTCCCGCCTCACCCCATGCCGAGCTGGCCACCCATGGCGTTTCCGGTATCCCCTTTTCCATCCACATCCCTCATCCATCCAGAGTGATTCAGAGAAGAGTGTGAGCTCGTGTGTCTGGCCAGTAGTGGTATCGTCGTCCTCACTGCTGAGAGCTTCCAACCAACATAATGGCCGGTGGGTGTCATCGCGGACTGTTCTTCTCCTCTGCTCAGCCGCGGTTCGGCGCACGCGATGTTCAGCCTCGGACCCACAGAAGGCAAGGCACGCGTACATAGCCGATTGTTTGCATGTTTGCCTCAGACCGGTCCGAATCTGAAAGCTGTTCAAAAAATAAATCGCTCGTGTTTGCTTGGGTAAAAATGACAAAATAGTCAAAAGCGAATAGGGAAATTTCACTTGCTCCCCGTGCCGACAAGACCCGAGTCGAGACCCCAATCGCGCCATCCTCCTTGAATGCACGTTTGCTCCTTCGTCCATGGCAAGAGGAGCGGAGAAAGCCCAGGAACAGCATAAACCTTGCCTCAATAACACGGAATCCTTGGTCTGTATCGCATCAGCTGGTTGCAAATATTGCCTCTTGTGCGACCACCTCCCAGCCACTCTGGCGGTCAACTATCTTCTTCGATCGCAGCCAAGAGTGATTAGGCGCCTGGCGGACTGGTCGCTGTTGCCTTCGCCTGCACTGCGCTGGCCGCGCTGGATGCACTGGCCAGTCCATAGCTAACACAAACTCTAAGCATAGCGGTGGCCGTTGGTTTGTCCAAACAAACACATCTTTAGCCCATCCCTATACGAGCAATTGCAGCTTGAGCAGAGGTACATATCCAGGACATGGCCATGCTCCTGCCAGCACGGACAATAGGAGCCGCACATTGTTGGTTTGGAGCCGCATATTGCTGGATGTGCGCCCAATGTCTGATCTCCCGCTGTCGCATGACAGGGGAGTGGGCATTTATCAACCCACGGTAGATATGCGAGACAAGAGCCAGCTACGCTTTACAGGCTGGAGGATATCCACAAACCTAAAAAAGCTTATTTTCCCTTGTCAAGCCCCGCGTTACATTGGCCGAGGGATGATCGGCCAGAGTCGTAAATGGTCGCTGCTGTCCACGCGGCCGCGCTGCACGGCCTAAACTGTACTCTTCTTGCACCCGTGCCAGATCAGCTGCACAAGGGGCAAAACCGGCGCTGGGCAGCGCAGACTTGGCAGAGATGTTCAGGATAGCGAAGGCTATGCTTTCTTGTGCCACCATGATGAACAAGGCTTTTGCTGGGCTTCCTTTCGGTGCTGCCGCCATCACTACCCACACCCCTCCCCGTGCCCTCGCCCTTGTGCTGTTATCAGGGCCAATCGAATCGAAATCGAACAAGCAACCAGCGTGCAGTACATGTGCATGATGTGGTTTTTTCCTTTCTCGTTTTTTATAATACCGGCAAGCACCATGCATGCGACATGACAATCCCCGCGCACACCCTCCTTGGCTCTCATTTGTTCAGAAATAAAAAGAACACGACCAAGGGAATTCAGCCCAAACGAGGGAAAAGATTCAGCGATGTGCGCCTTGCCTGCTTGTTTGCTCGTTATCATGGCAAAAATCACGTACAATTCATAGGCTGATGACGCTCTGATAAAAGCCGGGTCGAGGGAGAGCTCAGGGGCAACGCAGTAAAGCTCGGGCGTTGTTGGGCTCGCCCATTTATCAGCACCACAATCCTGTGCTGCGTATATAGCTTTTGTTCCCACATCCTCTCAGGGATGGCCGCCCCCCGCACTAGGCCATTGAGCAATACGTCCAGTATATTACCACTCGCCGGCTGTGCCTGCCGGCATTGCCTCTGCCGCCGGTGATAGTGTGCGATTGGCACTCTACTTACAGTTGCGGCATGCCGCGGCTATCCTTGATTGTTCAAGTACGCAATCCTGCTCGAGCTTCATCGATGAGCTTGCATCGAGGTAGGTAAAAATAAGTTGCAGCAGACACACACATCTTTTGAGGTGCCTCTGCGCCAACAACGCATTGCTAATTTCTTATTTTCCGGGCCAGCCGCACACTTTCTGACTGCACATCTCCTCCAAGATACCGCTGGAAGCGGAAATGAGGACACCTGTGCGCGTATCATCTCAGCATCAGTTGGGCTGCTGCATAGGGCTCCACCAGAAAAGGTGAAATCTACTGGTCACGCTTGCGAACGCCAGTCCGCACGTTTTCCCCTTGCCCACTGTTCACTTGCCTTTTTCTGGGAAGAGTGCTGGTACATTCTGCGTTGGCCCACCGAGCCATCGCATCGATCGCATCATACATGGCGCAGCCTTGCGGCTTGGTGTTTGTGCTGTGCACTTTTTTCTTTCCAAGGGACATCGTCCTCTGTCGTCCGCTCCGAAGCAGCCGAATGTATTTTGAAGGCTGGGCGCCTGCACGGCAGCTGCGCGATATCGCAGCATTATTGCTCGCCTCCCCTCCAACCAATTTAGGCCTGCATGAACCAAGCACGCGCTAGCCTTGTTTCTCCGCCGCCAAAAAGTGCGTGCCGGCTGAGAGAAATGATGAACTGCTTCTTGCAACAACAGGTTTAGTGACTGTAAGCGAGCTGCATCCACCGTGCCAGAAAATCCACACCTTGCCAAGCGTGGCTATTTTTGTTGAGCAGGAGGGTGCCCAGTGCGCACTTGCAGTAGCAGCAGCACCAGCTCAAAGTACCAGAGGATTTGTTGACAAGGGACGAAGCGAACAATCGATGGATGGCCCGAGGTCGCCTATTCCGGATATGTTGTTTTCCGCTCTACCGAGCACGGAGCCATCGTTCAAAGACCCTCCTCGTTACATTCCAGTGACCTGGCCAGGCTTCTTCTCCATGCACCCGCACGCAAGCAGACCGCGCAAAAGACAGGATTCTGCTGGCCTGCAGCCTGTATGCAAGGCATAGGCCAGCGATAATGTAGGAAACAAGCACATTTGTAGGATAGCCGTCTGTAGAAAGGAAGGGGCTGGTCACTAGGTGCACAGGAAAAGCAGCACCAGAGCGGGCAGGCACCAGGCCTCATCCAGCCCACGCATGTCCCTAAAATTCCACAAGACAGAAGGGCAGAGATCCTGCAAAAAGAGGCAGCGAAATGAACAAGGAGAGCGCAAGAGAGCGGGTAATTGGTGGCAAGGGGGTGGGTTGGTAGAAAAATAGAAAACGATCGCAAACCGCAGAATAAGAGAACGCGACAACTGCTTCGGGACAGGTATATGCATGTACGTGCCCATCACCGACCCAGAGAACAATGTGATGGTCAGCTCAGGTTGCATATGCAAGACGTGTCGTGCAATTGTGCTCACCTCAAAACATTAGGCATTACTCAGCTGGTGGCCGCATGATCACAAAAAAGCGCGTCCATTTTTCCATTGCACCCCCTTGCTATTCCAACACATACCCCCGCTTCTTCAGGCGTGGTAGCTCCATGCTGGCTGCACCACATGTCATCCGGGTTGATGGACATGTCCAAGTACCACAACTGCACACATGACCTACCTTGGGTCGTTGCAATCTACACCATCCATTGGCTGCGTGAGGTCCACGCCCTATTTGTAGAAACACACCACGGGTTCGTGTTCCCTACTACACCCTCCCTACTTTTTATTGCTGGTATTTTTTGGCGCTCAGCCATGTTAGGGATTAGAAGGCACACAGTTTCAGCCACGTTTCTTCTCGTCTATTTTCGCCTGGAGTAGAGTTTGCCACATGTATATTATTAGACACAGGCGTCATTAGCGAGTATAGTTTCGATACAAAAACGCTTACAAAGTGAGACTGCGGTAATAAGTCTGACGAGGAACTGGCCTGTCTGTTCATGCTCCCTTTTCATCAAGCCTTCCCCAGATGATGAAGCGCAACCGCAGCAGGCAGCTTCACATGCAGCCTGCAAACCTGGGTCCAGGCCACGGAAGGCACTGGCAGCCTAATACATAGACGGGCATGTAGCTGCAGGCATGTACATGCATGACTGCCTGCCTGCCCGCCCTTCCTGCGAGCAAAAAGCAGCGGGATATTCCTGTCCCCCCACATCAAGGCGCAGAAATCTGCAACATTGTTTGCTCTGCCACCACAGCTAATCTGGCACACGTAATCTAGGCGTGCATTCCAAGGAATCACTTGAAAAGTAGGCAAATCAGCCCATTTATGAAGGGTCCAGACATACACCGCTTACACAGATGCCATATCAAACAAATGCATATGTGATACTAAATGGCTCTTTCTTAGATTTGAAAACAATCAAGTACTGTAGCATGTGGGCACTCACTTAGAGGTTGGGATGGTCTCAGGGTATTTCTATTCTGTGTGCGTTTATTAATAACGGTGCAATCTTGAAACGTAGTGAAAATATGAATATTCCATTGATGGAGTAGATGCCAGTCTATAAAGTGGGATTGGCACCATGTGAATATGCAACCAGTCTGAGCAGCCTTCTATTGAGAACATCTGGTTCGAAACGGTGCCATCCGTGTAGCTTGTGTGTTTAAGGAGACCTAACTCCGAAGAACGAGTAGACCGGGCCGACTGCCGAGTCGACGATTCCGCTGACGCCATCTAGAATGCCGTTGACGAAATTAGCACCGTTGCTAACGCCGTTGGCGCCAGTCTCGTGTGACCACTCACGCCACTCCTTGCGGCGCTCCTCGCGCTGGGCATCCCGATCAGCGCGTGGGTTGTAGTACACAGCGGTAACAGCCGGCTGCACGAGACTGCCTAGAATCCCAGCATTGGAGTCAACGAGGGCAATAGGAATATCGCGGTCGCTGCGATGGGATGGAAGGGCAGTAGATACAGCGGCCAAAGAAAGGGCAGATACTAGTGTCGCGGCTTTCATAGTTAGAGGTGTAGTTTGAGATGAGGTAGAGGTAGGGTTTGGTGTGCTTGGTGCAAAATTAATGCGACAGGCCGCGTTTTATACCAGGTACGCATCATGGAAAGTGTGGCAGTACATTCACCATTCAAAAATTTGCCGAGCGTAATATAACCATACATAGCATCTTTATTAAAACCGCAACGTGAAATGGGGATTCTAGAAAGGAGGCGGGGCTGCATGCTGCGAATTAAGACCGCAGGCACAGGGTTATATGAACAGCGTTGGCAACGGGGACTCCCAAAGATTCACCAGCCTGCCAGTCCAGTGGTGTTGGAGTGGGTAAGTATTGGTCGTCATTGTAATGCAGCAGTTCATCATGTCTCAGTATGCCGCTGGCCTGAATAGAACTGAAAAAAGAGCTTGCACCGGATGAAATCTGCGGCATTGACCGAGAAACCAATGTAAACAGATTCATCTCTGCACTGAACAGAATCGGAAACAGCTGGAGAATGGCGAGTATCTGGTCGGGCAAGCGCAGCCACTGCATACTTGTCAAGGAGTCGGCCACGCTGCCCACCTGGCTAACAATTGCAATAGCCTGCGACTCTATATTTGGCAGCTCATTCGAGGCCATTATGTATAAGCTGCTGGCACTATTGGAAAGCACGCTATTCCTCGAGCTTATCTGGCTCTGCCATCCGGAATAGTCCGAGATAGCCTTCAGTGGGTCAATGTCAACCAATACTATCAAAAGGCCAATAATCGGGTTAGCGATACTGCCGACACCAACGATGGTCGAGAGCAGTGGGTTCTTTAGCACGATTTCAAACGACTCTTGCAAGAACGCCGCCACCAGGTTCACAAGTTTCTGCGCTTCACCACCAACAAACGAAATATTAGCTATTGCCACGTCGGCGGCATTCTTGAGTTGCTTTTGCAGGTTGGCAACCTCACTCTGGATAAAGCCCCTGGCGCTCGTGGCCATTGACTGTGCCATGGTTTGCCATTGTGACATACTGGACATGTTATATCTAGGGATGCCATTGAGTAAGCCTTGCTCTGCTGCCTTACTCGATCCTTCAATAGAAGCAATCACCTGTGTGGCTAGCGCAAATATGTAGGAAATGAGTTGTCTGGCAACTCCGCTAAATGCGCCCATTCCCGCCATGCTCATGCCCATCCCAACTGCCATATTTATGAGATCCATGATCCCAGATTCGCCAATACTCAGCATCTGACTCTGGATCTGGCTCTGGATCTGGCTAATCACTTTCTTCAGTTGTGCAGTGGCCTCAGTCCAGTAGTACGAAAGGTTATCTTCAATGGCTGTCAGCTCTGCACCAATCGGCCTGTTTTCCTGGCATCAAACGAGACATGATCCCATCGGCACGAGAATTGAGAGACTCTATGGCTTCCAGGCGGGATACGCATGAATCCGCTACACATATTATATTAGCTATTGGCCACCATCCAAGGCGCAAAAATGAGGATTCCATACTTACTTTGGTCTAATATGTGAGTACACCCATTCTACCGGTCCATCAACCGGAACTGCCCGCTGTGCCGCAGATTCAGTGGTAATACACAGCAAGACAAGTGAAATAACATATATAGGCGTGTTGTAATTCATAGTGCTCCCATGCAAAGTGCTTGCCTTAGAAAAGATGCGTATTCCATTAGGTTGTGTTACCAAACATCGTCGTCCGTTTAGCGTTCGGCTGTCTCGAGGATGAGGCTTTAAAAATTAATAATTGGTGCTATGCATGACGGATAAACCAGCATAGGTGGCAAGCCCGCCTTCACAGTAATGTATACGTGGCTCTATAACCAGTAGCTTGCAAACCACTTGGTGGGATGGGTCCAGCAGCTAGACCCAACGCCTAGTCGGGTCAGAGGAGAAGGCTGCTTGGAGTCCACTCGGTGTTTGAACAAACCGAGGATAAGCTAAGCTAGAACAGCGGGTTGTGCCACCGGACAAAATAGAGGCAGTGGTTACATGCCTTTCTGCTGATTGGCCTATGTGCACTTGGAGGCCAATATCGTAACCAGCCCACACCAGACATATACCTACTAAACGCTCATAGGATGCGCTCTATGCTGGGGACTCAAACCACCAGAGTACGTTAGGCGCAAAACCCGAGTACCTACCAAGACACGTATCCCACCCCAGTAGAGCTACGAAGGAATAAGTGGGTCCAGTAATACGCCGTGGAGTGCTGCTGGAGATACCGTTCTTTGGCCCTGAGTCGCTCTGAAAAAGACGTGGCCGTAGTAATACGCAATTACGACAGTGAATTTGGTGATCAGGATCCCTGCACTAAGGGTTTCCTATTTCTCGTCCAAGCACCAGCAACCTGCCATCTATTGTGAACTGCGGATGCCTCAATGACGAAACTCGGGTTTACTCCCTATTCGCCTGAAAATATTCACGGCAGTCGTGCACACCTCCTCTCCCTGTTTCTCTGGTCTGAAAAAAGTCCGAATCCCCCTCTCACACATGCACAAAGTCACCACCCTCTCAGTCGGTCACATCATCAAATTTAGGAGTCATTTGGTTTCAGAGGGCATTAATTAAAAACGTAGCGCTCAGCCAAATGCCTTCTTCGCCCCTCCCTCCCTCCTTGTCTCCATCCAGCTTTTTTATTCCTTTGGCGCAGCTTGTAACTTTTATTATTATTATTGTTTTTATTTTTCTTCATCCGTTGCTTTTGTATGTACAACTGCCCTCTATTTCTGACCACTGTTCTTTTCGGCTGACAATCAATTCCACATATTTGAAAAGCTGTTGATATCCCACAGACACACTAGACCCTGCGCACAACGCATATAGCCATGGACACCACCACAGCCCTGATGCCCTCGGCCCTGCCATCAGCGCGGTTCTTTATCCCGACATCCGAGTACTACCACCCGGCCATCCGGAAAGACCAGGTGCAAAGCATGTCGGTGCAGAAGCTGCACGCAATACGCCAGCACCAACGCTCGACGCACCGCCCGGCGGACCTGCGCAAGACGGTTCTGGTCTACAAC
This sequence comes from Linderina pennispora, assembly GCF_002104995.1. Classification (NCBI taxonomy): domain Eukaryota; kingdom Fungi; phylum Kickxellomycota; class Kickxellomycetes; order Kickxellales; family Kickxellaceae; genus Linderina; species Linderina pennispora. The sequence continues at coordinate 123,581 of NW_024468250.1, read as the reverse complement.
GTCTTCAAGGCCACGATGCCCGAGGCAGCTCTGGACGGCAGCGATAATGCCTCCGTACAAACAGTGGCGGCAGTCTCCGACAATGACATGGACATGGCACTGCAGCCTGCCGGCACTATGAACAATCCCCAGCCATTAGTAGTGCCCAAAATGGACTGCGAGGAAGAAATCAGCGCAGCCATGGACGTTGATATCCAGACTGACCACGACGACATGGTTCGAATTGATGACACGCATGAGGCCGCAGCTGAGGCCGAGCGCTCCTGGTTCGACCGGTGCATCGACAGCATGCTGACAGACGAGGAGCCCGAGCCGCACGGCCAGTTTCCACACCTTCTAAGCCCCGAAGACTACGACTACGACGATGATTTTGAAGACGAGGACGAGGAATTCGACGCCTTCGCGTACGGGCCCGGTGGGCAGCGCGCAGGAATTTCCGGCTACGGCACCATCTACAGCCAGCCTGGGACACCGATGCTAAAGCACAGCCGGTCATCGACATCAATCCAGTCGCTATACATGCTAGAGCGCGATGGCAATGTCGACGCCCATGGCGCCCATGACGCAGCAGAGCGGGACACCGCGGCCAATCAGCCTCGGTATCAGCAGGGGATCGGCCGTGTGGTCATCCCAGCTGCTCGTGGTTCTGCAGATTCCCGCAGTGACAGCTGGCAGGAGTCAAGTGTTCCAGGGCCATGCGGGCAGTCGGGAGTGGCATGATTACGCCGACTTCTTCACTGTGGGCTCGCTGTCGTTGGAAAAGCGCTCGCCGGTGTATTGAGCCCAGACACATACATGCACCATGCACTGCTAGCAGTGCATGGTAACGTCGACTAAGGAGGAGTGCTGGCGTCGGCATTCGTCGAGGCTAGTAGCTATTACAAAAAAAGCCTTCCCCCAGCAACCCAAAAACACTATCTGCATCCTCCTCTTTCAACATCCCTGCATCCTATGTCTGCTTTGTACCTATTTCTTTTGTAATTTTCCAACCCCCTCTAACATTAACACCAGCTAAACATATTGGAGCTGTCGGCCTTCAACCTTGCTCGCATTCAATTCACAGCCATATTTGCGTGTCTGTGTGCCATCCTACTTGCCCTCACTCCACAAATCTCGCTCATGACGTTGCTGTTTGCATGCTGATGCCTCCACGACAAAGCGTGTCATGTGGGATGTGTGTCAATGTTTGCACTCTACCAGCGCAATTAATTAACGACATTGGTGAGCTAGGGATACATAAATTGGCCACAGAGCGGAAGGGGGACATTCCATTCTCTAGCATCTCGAAACGTGCCTAGAGCGATGGCCGTGCTACCGGCTGCTGCTCACTGCAATCAATGCCCTCGATGATGGCCTTGACGGCGGGAAACACCTGCTTTCGGGAAGCCTCCAGTCTTTTGCTGGACAAAAAACAGGTACTCGGGCTTTGCAGGGTCGTAAAACTCGGCCAATTCCAGCTCCTCGGTGTCACGCAGCGCCCTAAGCACCTTCTCCTGCTTGTCCACCACGGCCTTGTCGGTGCTTTCCGGGAACACCACCAAAAGCTCCCTTCCATACGCCTTTTCGCCGCTCTCGTCCTTGACCTTGCCGTGCGTCATGACCAGAGCAATGTCCAGCTTCTGCTCAGCGACCCAGCTCTGGATGGCGTTTTTGATGTCCTTTTTGCCGTCGCGCTTCAGCCATTTCTTCAGCCGATAGCTGATGCTGCTGATTCCGACCGACCACGCAGTCCCCGATGGGTCAGCAACCTGCCATTGCTTGTAGTCTTTGCGCAACAGGTCACGGGATGACAGGTGCGAGACCTTGCCTTTGAGCTTATCCAGCGTCTTGAACAGCTGCGCAGGGTCGGCTACTGCCAAGGTCTCATTGTCCGCAGTCACATTGCCCTCGGCCATCGGTGTACAGTCGACTTGAGGCGTCAGCCAACCCGCCATATCGATGTCCTTGGGCGTTGCACGCTTCGCTGCCGGACTCAGGTTTGTGGTATCGATCAGAATCGGCGCCAGGAGCATGCGCGCCAGCGTAGGCTCAACCAAATCACCCAATCCCTTGATCCTTTCGGCAACCAGCGTCGAGCATGACCCGACGGTCTCAATCTGCCGCACCTTGGCGCCCTGGGACTTGCCCTCGTCAGCATGGTGGTCGACAATGCCAACCACGTACCGCTCCAGAAACGACTGCCGGCTGGCCGGCGCATTGTGGTCAGCGAGCCAGATACCGATGTCGCCCTGGTCGGTCACCATCTGCAGGTTGAAATCATCAATAAATGTCAGGTCGTCAATGCTGCCGCCCTCGGTCATCAGGGTCTCGCGCAGAAGCAGGTCGCACTCGGGCCGCAGCGCCAGATCAGACCGGTTGACGTTGATTACCGGGATGTGCTGCGTGTCTGGGTACTGCGCTGACAGGGCATAGGCAAGGCCCACCGAGGAGACCATCGAGTCCAAGTCGGCGGACTCGTTGCCCAGCACCAGCGCCAGCTTGCCCTGGTGGATCGTTGGGTTGTGCAGCAGCGCTGTGTTGTTGCCGAGCGACTTGAGGAAATTGCCAAAGGTTGCGACTGTCATTCTGCGCATTCAAAGGAGAAGATAAAGCAATATGGAGTGAGAAGAAGAAAAAAGGTGATGGTGGGCGGCCCGCTTTATATCTTGAACAGAGGAAGAAAATGGGGAACTCGAGGATACCTGAGCGCTCCCCTGGACCAGCGCCAGCTATGCACTACAAAGGCGTGTTGAGTGAGCCAGAGTGAGCCGAGCCGGGGGATGGAGTCTTGGCGTCCATTGACGGATCTGGCTATTTTCCGAACCAAAAGGACGCTCTCTAAAGCAGCAGCCATATCTGAGCTTTATCGCCATAGCTGCCCTTTCGCTATAAATACCTTAGCTTCTGTTCTTTTTTTTTTACCAATGAGGCCAACATTTGTCCGCGCAATCGCGTGCCGCGTCCTGGCACCGCCCCGCCCTGCAGCACGCATCCTGGCAGCGGCCCAGCGCACGATTGGCACGACGCGCACGGTGCTGGATGAATCCCGGATTGGCCTGGAGCGCAAGCAGAGGGATAACGAGAGCATTGAGATTTTGCGGCGGCGGCTGCAGTACCAGATGCGCAAGCGCGGGATCCTGGAGACCGATCTCCTGCTGAGCACGTTTGCGGCCGAGCATTTGAAGTCGCTGACGCGTGAGGAGCTGGCTGATCTGGATTCGCTCCTGAGCAACATCGACTGGGACATTTTCTACTGGGCGACCGACAAGACGCCTGCGCCCGAACAGGTGGCGAGCATGGGTGTGTTCCAAAAGCTCCGGGCACACGCAGCCAAGCGTGGTAGCAAGATTGTGCGCATGCCTGACCTTGAGGAAAGCAAGTAGAGCGTTTTGTAGTAGGCAGCAGTCGTGTGCAATTCTGAATGTTATATACTGAGCTTTTTTTTTTGAACTCTGGCACAAATGTGAGATGGTTGTATGGTGTATGCCACATCTCCAAACTGTAGATAAAAGTGCTGACATTAGGCTAGTAGAGTTATATAAGATTAAGCGGCGGGTGGCACGCAGCTTGGGCGACGGGGTCGGGACCGGGGCACGCTGCTCGGCACGGATCTTGGTCTTGTGCATCTTGGTAATGAACACATCGTCGAGGATGTGGTCGTCGACAGTGACAACCATGTTACCACGGTTGATCACGTTGTCAGAGTCGCAGTAGCCGAGGATATTCCGCGAACTCGGAGCTGTGGCAGCCCTTGATGCGGTTGATCTCGGCGCCGGTGTAGTTGACCAGGCCGTGGCCGATCTCAATGACCTCCGACTTGATCGGGGCCACGGCGTTGAGCACACGGGCCTCGTCAGAGTCGAGGTTCTTGACGTTGTCGCGCACCTCGCGCTCAGGCTCGTAGACGACGCGCACGGCCTGGTTGGACGAGAACACGCCCTCGACGCGCTTGACACCAGCGGCGAACAGCGACTTCTTGAACTTGGCAATGGCCACCACGGCGCCAGCATCGACGTAGATGGTGCCGGCGCAGTACATGCCGTGCAGAATCCACCACTTGCGGTCGATCATCGGGCGCGACTTGGCAATGAAGCGGGTGCACAGCACGCTGGACGGGACCGGGGCATCGGGCAGGACCTCGGGGTTCGAGAAGTGCTCAACAATGTCGATTACCTTCTGCGGGGTCGATCCGCGCGTGATTACAGTGGTCACGCCAGCGGCAGTCGACAGCTCGGCTGCGATCAGCTTGGTGGCCATGCCGCCGGTGCCAACGGCCGACCCAGCCGACGACACATCGACGGCCTCGCGCAAGGCGTGGATGTCAGAGACGCTGGTGACGGGCTTGGCGTTGGGGTTCGTGCGGGGGTTATCTGTGTACAGGCAGTCGACATCAGTCAGCAAGAACAGATAGTCGGCATGGACCATGCCAGCCGTAATTGCCGACAGGGTGTCGTTGTCGCCGAACCTGATCTCGCCCAGACTGACGGTATCGTTCTCGTTAACAATGGGCACGACGCCCATCTCGAGCAGCGCCTCAAATGTATTGCATGCATTGAGGTATTGCGTACGCTACATGGAGAATTTCCGAGATGCATCAGCGAGCATGTCGCCATCTTGTGCAACGGCTTCTGGATATGCCACATGCTTGATCCCAGCGGCATATTTCTGGTCTAGGGACCACTGAGACTGACTGGCAGCACTTACCTGTGACAGATCGTGGCGTGTGAGCAGCACCTGGGCGATGGGCTGGCTGAGCTGACCGAAAAGGTCGTCCCAGAGAGCCATCAGGCGGCCTTGACCGACCGCAGCAATAGCCTACAGCGTGAAAAAAAAAAAGCCGAGACCAGAAGGCGGTAGCGGGATAGGACCAGGGGCGGGAGAGATGTGAATCAGTATCAAAATTCGCCGAGATGGTGTGTTGGCACAGGCGTGCCCGGCTTATGAGTAATTAGGCAGGATACGCGAGCGCTGTCCAGTGAGGCATTGGGAGCAGCAGAGGGGGTTGGAAAAACAAAACAACTTACCTGGATGGTAGCCAGGTCCTTGGGCTTGGTAGGCATGTTGAGGCGGCGCAGGCCAACGCCGACGGCACCGCTGGAGACCAGCACGACACGGTGGCCCAGCTCCTTGAGCTTGACCACAGGTCTCAACCATCAGCGACAGATTGGCCAGCATTGGCATGTGTGTGACGGGATCGCAGATGGAGCTGGTGCCCAGCTTCAGCACAATGGTCAGGCTCTTGCCGCTGACGCTGCTGACATCGCTGCACACCGAGCCGGTGGGCGACCCCGGCCGCGACAGCGACCGGCTGGATGACCGCACGTTGGTCTTGGACCGTCTCCGCCGCGGGCCGCCGTGCTTCTCGACATTTGTGATGATAGTGCTGGGATTGCGACGCAGCGGCGTCGTCGATGCGCTCGGCGTGCGGTAGTGGCCCGGGCGTGTTGCGCCCATGTCGAGCTGCGTCGAGGTGCCGATTTCGCGCGAAATCCCTGCCACCGGATTCAGTGCCGGCGACCGGTTCTCAGGCGTGTTCAGACCTGAGGAGGCTGGGGGCTGCATGTCTTGGCGGAGCGCCTTGGGCTTGCCGTCTTTGAAGTGCGAGGGCAGGAGCTGCAGCGGTGTGCTACGCTGGATGGACAGGTAGTCGTCGGGAGAGCTCTCCTTGCTGGATGAGGCCTGTGGTTCAGAACAAGTGGCCGCAGAAGCACGCTCCGGCGGTGGTGAGAGTGATGGTGAGTCGAGGTTGTTTACAATGGCCCGGGAGTCAGATGTACTGAGCGGGCTGGGTGTTAAAGCGTCAAAAGACTGGGGATCGTGGAGGACGTCTAGGCGGCGAACAGTCTTGCGCACTCCGCGGCTGGCCCTTTTATACGCCGATGGGGGCTCACGATGCTCGCCTACCTTGTTATTCTGATTGCCGGTATCGCCCATGATAGCCTGTTGGTAATTTTCTGCTCTGAAACAAAGTGACAAAGGGGGATGGAGGAGTGGTGAATGGAAAGCAAAGGAAACACGGATCCTCGGAGAGCAAGGAGGGGGTATGGATTTCTGGCGCGGAGACAATGCGTGTGCTCCCCCTGAACTGCTGGCCTGAGAGCAAATGGAGAAAATCACTCGCATCCAGTGAATCGCCCAGTGTGCATGGTCGCCTCATTCCTGCCTCTGGTGCTGCGTCACACGCCCCAATTTAAAAATTCTCGCTGCCGTGATTTGTGGGCGAATAGAATCAGCCCTCGCTTTAAGGTGGCGAGAGCCAGCGCCCCGCTGATTGGGCCGCATGCGTCCGAGGGGTCGCTGGAGGCGCATCGGCTCATAATGCGGGGACTCCAAAGTGACGTCACCATGATCAAGCGCAAACCTTGTTTGATTGCCCCTCCCTCGAAATGAGCGGTCACGGCTCCTGACGTCAGCGCACAGCTCCAGCCAAGCAGCGCCCGCGCATTGGCCCAGGGGGAGAGAGGCTCTGGCACTGCTTCACCAGGCAATGCGACTGAGAGCTGTGCGGGCCGAATGGGGACGCTCGGGTGCTGGGTTTGCAGGGAAATGTTTCTATTTGGAGTAAATCATAAAAAGGAGCAGCAGCAAGGGCGAGCGCAAGCGGACCGAAAGAGGACCGCCGCTGTAGAAAGACACTCCCCTTATGACCTCAGACGCTCAGCATCTGGATATCCTCGGTGGTCTTGTACTCGGATCCTGACCCGCGCGCCTGTTTCCGGGCCTCCCACCACTTGAATGCCTCGTCAACCCACAGCACCGACGACGAAATGGCGATGATCTTTAGCAGATCGAGCAGCCCTAGCGCCTCGGTCTGGAACACCTGCTGGAGGAACGGCAGATAAATCACGCCCAGCTGGCCAAGCAGCGAGCCGCAACAGCAAAGTTGAAGGCTGTGTTTGTAAACAGACCGAATTCCACAACAGAACGTCTTGATGATCGGCACGTCAGGGCGTTGAACATGTCGAAACACACAAAGGTCGTGAATGTCTACACATTGAAGAGTGACGGCGAACGCCTCGCGGGCGTCGTCATTGTTGAGTAAATCGCGCCAAATCATTCAAGCACACCAGCCATTAGCAGGTGCCCTATATACTCCTGCGGATTTGCCAAGACTCTCAGTGTTCGCTCCGCCTCCCCCTTCTTGCACTGCAGCCTACTATTGTACTGTGCAAGGCTTGGGCGGAGCAAGCACTGCGTGTGGATCCCTAATCAACAGAGCGCATCCAACTTACCATGCTCGTGTCGCGCGCTGTGACAGCGCCGTCCTGCATCTCCGAGACGTAAATAGACATTGTCCCAGTCACAATCAATGCCGCGGCCACCAGCACTCGGGTGACAAGCCGCCGCGTGATGATGTTGGCTGTCTTGGAGCGCGGCGGCTGGCGCATGACCTCCGGGTCGACGGGCTCGACGCCAAGCGACTGAGCAGGCGGCCCGTCCATGAGAATGTCTACAAGACAACCAAAACTTTAATATGAGATTCACTGAACCCACGTGATGATGGCTCACTCGCTCGCGAGATAGGAACAATCCGGATAGCAGCATTCAACAGCACTCGGTTCATTTCACCCTGTCAAGGCCAAAAAGGCAACATCATGCAAGCTGGGTCCTGCTGTAAATTTATGCTCAATTGCGTGAAACATGCATGAGCGCCAACATGGCAAGAGATACACACACAGAGAGGGTGTAGTGGGTGGAAAGACAAAGGGTGGCAAAAAGCCGTCACATGCGGCAGCTTCGGGAGGTACTTACTGATCCACAGCACCTGCATCGCATTCAGCGGCTGCGGGAGCCCAAGCATCGTCGACAGAGCAACCAGCGTCAGCGCGGCAACGCTGGTGCTGAGCTGGAACGTGATGAAGTTGCGGATGTTGCTGAAGATATTCTTGCCTATGTTGAAGTCGGAAGCGGAGGGGCAAATTAATGAAACGCGGCGGCACTCGGACAAAAACCAACCAATCATGCTCTGCATGCACCCGCTTACCTTCCTCAATCGCGCTCAGAATCGTCGAGAGATCATCGTTCACAAGCACAACGTCAGCAGCCTCCTTGGACACGTCGGTCGCATTCTCGCCCATCGAGATGCCAATGTCGGCCAGTCGCAATGCTGGCGCATCGTTCACTCCGTCGCCCGTCATGGCCACCACATCGCCAGCAGCCTGCAGCGCCGAGACGATCCGCACCTTGTGGCGCGGGGTCGCCCGGGCAAACACCGAGATGTGCTTGATGTGCTCGCCAAGCTCGTAGTCCGTGATGCTGTCCAGCTGCGGCCCCATCATGCACCCGATTTGCTCGTTGACAACGGGGATGCCGATGTTGCGAGCCACCGAGACAGCCGTCTTCCCCGAGTCACCAGTGATCATGACTGTGCGCACGCCGGCGCTCATCAGCCGCCCAATCGTGCGCTCGACGTCCTCGCGCGGCGGATCCCGCATCACAAACAGTCCCCCAAAGACCATTTGGTCCGGATCGGTTCCAAACGCCGCCGCAACGACCCGCAGTCCGCGCTGCGACAGCTGGTTCGAGTGGTTCACAATGTCGTCGGTCACCTTCTCGGTAAGCTTTTCGGCGCGGCCCTGCGACCCAAAGTACGTCTTGCTGCGCGCCAGCACCACCTCCAGGGCGCCCTTCATATACAGGACGTTTCCAGCGGCCTGCGGGAGATTCGGCTCGGCGTCGGCGCCAACCGTCACCTGCATGAACTTGGTCTCCGAGTTGAACGGCGACTCAGCGAGCCGCTCGACACGGCTGCGCTCGTCAAACTGCCGCACCTTCAGCACCGCATTGAGAATCGCAATGTCCGTGGCCTGCCCGATGTACGCGCCCTTATCGTCGGTGGCTGCGTTGTTGCAGATGTTGCCAATCCGCAGCAGCTGCAGGAACGAGCGCGTCTGTGCCAGAACCGACAGATCAGCCGAGCCCATAGGCGTCAGGCCGTCCGCCGCAGAGTACAGGTACTCGACCTCCATGCGGTTCATGGTCAGCGTCCCGGTCTTGTCGGCGCAGATGACATTGACGGCGCCCAGCGTCTCGACCGACGGCAGCTTGCGGCAGATTGCCTTGCGTTTGGCCATCTTGAACACACCCAGCGCCAGCGTCACTGTCACCACAATCGGCAGGCCCTCGGGAATCGCTGCCACCGCCAGCGACACGCCAATCGTGAACATCTCCAGCCACGACTTGCCCTGCAGCACACCCACCAGGAAGATGAATCCGATCACGCCAAACGACACCAGCGAGAGCTGCTCGCCCAGCTTGTCCATGTCCTTCTGCAGCGGCGTGCGCGGAACCTCGATGTCCCGCATCATCGCGTGGATCTTGCCAAACTCGGTGCTGGCGCCGGTCCGCAAAACCACACCCACGCCGTGGCCGTTCCGCACCAGCGTGCCCATGAACCCGATGTTGCGCCGGTCCGAAAACGACAGCTCCGTCGACGCCAGCATCGGCGCGCCCGCCAGAACCACCTTCTCGGTGGTCTTATGCAGCGCCTCGCTTTCGCCCGTCAGCGCCGATTCGTCCACCTCCAGCTGCTGCGCATCCACAAACCGGATGTCGGCTGGAATCCGATCGCCCATCGCCAGCTTCACAATGTCGCCAGGAACCAGGTAGTCGGCCAGCAATTTCACCGACTCGCCATCGCGCACCACATGGCAGAAATTCGGCACCAGGCTCGACAGCGCCTCGAGCGACTTCTCGGACCGGTACTCCTGCACAAAGCCGACTGTGGACACAATCAGGATGGCAAAAATAATGCTGAATGCGTCGTCCCAGTTGCCGACCAGGATCGAGACCCCCGCCGACGCAAACAGCATCATCACCATCGAGTTCGTCACTATGCTCTTGACAAACTTTACGAATATGTTCTCGTCGTCCTTGGTCTCCAGCGTGTTCGTTCCGTACATGGCCTGCCGCTGCTTGGCGTTCTGCCGGCTCAGGCCCGTCGAAGGATTGGTTGCCAGCTCTGCGACAACTTGCTCTGCATCAGTCCAATGCATACTCGCTGGTGCTACGCAATGCCCCCCGCGGCATCTCGGACTTTTCTATGGCCCCCTGCTTGCTGCGGTGGATACGTGTAGTCCACCATCGCCGTCGGCATTCTAGCTTTTTAATGAGGGTAACGAGGGAAAAAGAGTGTATTTTGTGGCAAGGCGAAATTCCAAGGAAAAAGGTGTCGTAGACGGCAATAAAGGAGAAACGTAACGTGAAAGATGGAACCTGGCTGCTGATTATTTTTTTTCTACCTCAGACACTCGCGGACCGATTCCTCCAGCCTCGCAATTTCGTCACGCAACCCCTGGATTCCCACAGTGGCCCGATCATCTGAGAGCAGCCCCAACACCGCTGCGATCCGCTCCAGGGCGCGCACCACGCCGGCTGTGGACGTAAAGTACCCGTCGAACCCACCGACTATCCGGTGCTCCAGGTACGCCTTGGCAATGTGCTCCACGAACCGAAAGAACCTCGAGTAGTCTGTGCCGCTGTCGGCGCGCAGCACCACCTGCGCATGCTCATCGAACCCATCCATATCTGCCACGTCCCGCAGCGCATGCAGGACGCTGTCGAGGTCGCTGCGCAGCCGCTGGTACATGTGTAGGATGTTGAACTCGTTGGCCCAGTTGTGGTTGATCGAAATTGTGTCGCCAACATTGCGCACCTGGTGCCACCAGCCAGACGGCACAAACACCGTCTCGCCCGGTCTCTGCACGGCCTCGATGATCTGGAGCTTGTGGGCATGGGGGAACTGCTTCGTGTCGTAGTCCAGCAGATTGTAGATCCAGTTGCCGCACGCATCGGTGAACAGATGGGTCTGGCCTGGCGGCACAAACAGCCAGTGCTTCTCCCCGCAGATGTTGGCGCTCCACGAGTACGACCTGTACACGTCTTCGTGGAACGGCGTCCATGAGCCCTCACCGCCCATGTAGCTGAACCGGTAGTCGTCCGAGAACTCTGGGTGGTCGTCGTAGAACAGGTTGATCCAGTCGTCCGACAAGTGCGGCAGGACATCGTACGCCCGGTACTGCGGGTTGGCCTGCACAAAATGCCAGTCCTTGCAGTACAGCTTGCGCTCAGGCTCGGTTTGCCACGCGTCCAGGAATTCGCTGAACCGCATTGTGGTCCGTTTCTGGTCCGAGAAATACGCGGTGTCGCTTTCGGCCACCGGTACCTGGCATTCCCCGTACAGCTCCCGGAGCTTGGCAAAGTTGGGCCTGCCGTTGGTGACCCAGTCGCGGCGTGCTGCCCAGTGCTCCGTGAAGCCCGAGCCCAGGATTACCGGCACATTGGGGGCGAGGAATTCTTCCTGCAAACTGCTCCACTGTCAGCGTGTCTCTCCGCGCGATCTTGGGCAGAGTCATGGCCAGAAGCTATTTTCTTTGAGGGATCAAAAGTGGGAAGTGTGTGGGGAGGAGAGAGAGAACAAGCTTTCAATGTGGAGGGCTCATATCCGGCTTGTAGCGATCCCCCCGGATTATGTTTCTAATCCCTGTATTCCCCCTTCCAACATCTCGAGACCCCACCTGCTACCAGATATCCAGTGCTGCTGTTACGGAAGCGTGACGCTTCTTCTCCAAGAAGAGATCCTGCTCTGTGGCTCTGAGATATTAAAATACCATAAAGCGGCCGGCGTGGGGTGTTTGGAGAAAATCACAGGAAAAGTGGTGGCAGGTAGGCCAACCCGCTCTACATATATGCCCGGCATCGCAGTCCCACTCTATTCCCGGCGGTCGCAACCTATTAATATTTTTCAAACCACCCACCACCTATCTTTATATAATTGAATGACAGTGTCGACCTTTAGCCAAGTGCTTCGCAACCTCCCCACCAAGGCGTCGCAGCGCGACCTTGCGGCGACCTTCAAGGAGGTGTCGCGCAGGGAAGCGGAAATGATCTCACTGGCCACTGAGCACGGCTCACACGACGGGCACAGCTTAGAGGACGCGCAGCGCGGGCGCAACTACGACCTGAACCGGTACTCGAACGTTCTGCCGTTCGACGACAACCGCGTGCGGCTCGAGGGCCGCAACGACTACATCAACGCGAGTCATATCAAAATGCCCAAGGTGACGCCCAACACGTACATTGCAACGCAGGGCCCGCTCAAGCACTCTGTAGGCGACTTCTGGCGCATGGTGTGGGAGCAGAAGGCGCAGGCCATTGTCATGCTTGTCAAGCCAGTCGAGGATGGCCGCAGCAAGTGCGAGATGTACTGGCCCACGGAGTCGCAAAAGCTCGGCGATATCACGGTGACGTTGGAGAGCGAGCGGCCGATGGATGCCCGTGGCGACACGCTGGTCAGAAAGTTCGTCCTGGCAAGATATGGCGAAATCAGGAGCGTCGTGCAGCTCCACTACATGGAGTGGCCGGACCACGGCGTGCCGCCCAGCCCCCTGCCCATTCTCAATATCATCCAGTACTTGCGCTTAGAAATTGTCCCCGACACCAAGCACCCGGTCATTGTCCATTGCAGCGCAGGCGTTGGCCGCACCGGCTCGTTTATAACCCTGGACTCATCAATCGACCATCTGGCCACGCACCACAACGAATACAATGGCGATCTGATCATGGATATCTTCAAGAACCTGCGCAGCCAGCGCGTCATGATGGTGCAGACGCTCGATCAGCTGGCGTTCTGCTACGAGGCCGTCATCTACAGTCTGTCGGAGCAGAAGCGCATGGAAAAGTCTCCGGTCTAGAAAAGACCCTATCATAATTTTCACTCTCTGCAAAGAACAATGCTCCACTAGAAACACACATGCCTGCACTCGCAGATCACCACCACACGGCAACGGCCATATATGGCAGAATTTTAGCGTGATGATTGCTAGCCACGTCTTTGGAGCACTGCGAAGACCTAGAACTTGGGATCAGCAAAAGCGAAAGAGAGAAAGAAGGGGCTGGGCACACGCGGGTATTGGCCTGCAACGGTGCTGCAGCTCTGCTGTGGACAGCCTTGAGAGTGGGGCCACTGCCCCCCAAAAGATCACTATGATTACTACCGCCCACTCGCAGTGGCAGCGGACCGGGACTGTGAGGCAAGGGGTGAGACGCCTGTGGTCCGAAGAAACTGAGGAACAAAGAAAAATACATTTTTAGAAGCCTTTTACGGCTCGCCTTTTGCTGTGGAATAGTCCATTTTCAGGCCAATAGATGCCGGCCGGACAGCTTCAAAGTTTAAGGGCTAAAAACAAAAAGGCTCAGCCTGGCCGTAAAAGACGCATATCGTGCTCCTTTTTTCCATTTTTCCTCTACTCTTTGACCTTTTTCTCGCTTCATCTGCATTCCGCAACAATTTATTCCTCTCTTTTTCCATTTACTACAGCCAGGAATACACGCTCTATCGTCTTTCCCGAACACACGCACGCACAGAGAAAACCATGTCGCTGAAGGTAACTGAAGCCATCTGCTATACACGGGACCATATGTGCTATTCAGCACAGGCCATATCGAAGACTAACGCCATTCCATTTATCCCTGTCGTAGGCTGAGCTCGAGCAGTGGCACCAGGCCGTCGAATACTACGATGACCAGAACTACGGCGCAGCACTCGAGATTTTTGAGGTAAGTGCACCAGCTCCTGGAGCGTAGAGCCTCCCGTCCCATGGGCCTGTCAGTCAGCATCGGCCTGGCGTTCATTGCTGACCTTTCTATCAGAAAGAACGACGAGTTCTAGACTTTGTCGCACACATGATGTGCTGCGTTTATTGTCGTCCCTTATTTATTCAGCGGCAGTGATGCTAATACCCACCCCACCTTGCGTAGAGCATTGCGGACTCTGCAAAGATTCATTTCAACATCGGACTGATCCTGGGCCGCCAGGGTAACCACAAAGAAGCGGTAAGTACCCCCAGAGCTCGGCCTGGCCGTCTGTTTGTTTTGAACATCAGGCTAATAATAGAGACTGCCTGAATTGCCAAGAATAGATCAGCGCTTACACCAAGGCCCTGGGCTTGGACCGCTATCTGGTGGTGGCGCTTTTCCAGCGCGGCGTAGCGCGCATGGTGCAGCAGCAGAACCACGAGGCGCTGCAGGACTTCAACGAGGCACTAAAGTACCTGCGCGACAATGACTGCATCGACTACTCGCAAATCGGCCTCGACTACAAGGTATATCTGTGCGAGGTTCTGTACAATCGGGCTCTGTGCTACTTTTGCCTGGGAGAGGAGATGAATGCGATGAAGGACCTGGAGTTGGCAGGTACACGTACGGCAGACGACCGGCACTCGTGGATTAGCAAAGCCATCCATTCCCATGGCATGGACTGTCCCGCTGTACTGTGTGCCGCGCGGTGTGATCTACCGTCCATCGGCAAGCAAGCTGAAGAGCTCGAAGAAGATTGATTTTCTGGGCTCGGCCAAGGTCATTGCGTCGGCAGACGGCAAGGACAACTTTACGGGCTTCAAGGGAGCGCTGGTGCGCAAGGAGACTATGCGGACAATTCCTCTCAAATCCAGCGGCCGCGGACAGGGCAATATGGCACACCAAAAGTCGATGCGTGTCAAGAAGAGCACGCCGCCGCCAGAGGCCTTGGGCTCGCTCGCTCGCTCAAACACGATGCCGGCCCACCGTGTGAACGGAAACGCAATCACCTCTGACGCCAGCACGCCCACATTTGGCACATACCCGAAATCGGCCGCACCAGTACCGCAGAGCAGGACACCCGATGAGGCAATGAGCCTGCCGCCGCAGATGACGAAGACAAAGTCGGAGATGTCGATGAACTCGGACTACCGCCAGGCCAGACTGCAGGCTCTTGCGCAGGCGCAGGCGCAACGCACTCAGCCCCACAGCGCTGACCCGTACAGGATCGAAGGAGAGGAGAGCCCGTCTGCCTCCGACTACAGTGATGCCTCGCGGCCGCCCGCCAGCGCACCAGCGCTCACGCCCGAGCCTGACACCAGGCGCGAAATGCCGCAGCGCAGCCCGGGCCCGAGCCCGAGTCCAGGCGCTACACAGCAGCGTGGCACAGACCCTCTGGAGATCATTCGAGCCGGTCTTGCCCGTCGCACAACCTTTGAAAAACCAGCAGAGCCAGCAGGCGCCGCGCAGCGCCGGACAGCAGCGGTCGGTGACGCTGAAGATTCCACACCGTGGAGCGCAGCGCGACGGAGCTGGCTCGCCTGCTCTGGACCGGATCGATGAAACATCGCCAATGTCGGCGCCCCTGCAGCGGGGTCCTGGCGCCCAGCTCCCGGCACCGGTGGCACGCCAGCCGCCCAACACAGCAGCGTATGGCAGCGAGATGGAGTACCCGGCGCAGCCCCGGCGCTGGCCAAGACGCAGACCGGTGGGACACCAATGATGACTCCGCCGCTGAGCCACGACGACATCAACAGCATGGCGCAGGGCGTCGCTGGCATGCAGGTGCAGAACGCAGAGCTGCCCTATGCCCAGGCGCACGCGCTGCCGCAGTCAGTGGCGTCGTCGGTCAGCCCGGGCCCCATGCCGACCACAGCCGGGCCGCAGTACATGGAGCGGATGCAGCACACGCGGTCGCCCAGCAGCACCGCCTCGTCGGCACCCCCACATAACGTCAGCTTCGATCTTCATAGCAACAGCGCGACGCCGGCTAGCACGGGCTCTGGCGGCAGCGGGCTGCGGCGTGCGCCGACCAAGCGCGGATCAATGAAGATCAAGTTCCACTTTGCCAACGATACCTTCAACCTGATGGTCCCGACCCGCATCACGTTTGACGGCCTGGTGACAAAGCTGACGGACAAGATTGCAATGGTGCTGGCCCAGTACGGCCAGCAGCAGACGGTGTCGCCGAACGCTGGGCTCAAGATCCGGTACCTGGACGAGGACGGCGAGGCCGTGCTGATGACCGACGAAGACGACTTTGAGCTGGCCAAGGCGTATGCCGGAGGCGACATGTCGGCGCCCGAAACCAACATTGTCGAGCGGCTGGAGCTGTGGTGCTCACTGTAAAGCAAAAATATCCCAACTACTTTTCAAGACCTTTCTTTTGTTCACAAGCAGAATCCTATCACTAGATACATTGTTCTGCGAGGTAACTCCCTGTCACATACGGTATAGACATTTGTTTAAAGAAAAGGAGATTTATACTAGAGTCGGTGTCCTACAGCACTTAGTAGTATGCGATGGCGGCAGCCGCAACCGCAGCCATGGCCACAGTAACCAGTCCGCTCTGTCCGTGGGTCAGCAGGGGCGGGGCGGCCGCCGAGCTAGACGAGGACGAGGATGAGGACGATGAGGACTTGGAGCCCCCGCTATGCGACTCCTTGCCAGACGACGATGCCTTACTGGTCGGCGCAGCCGAGCTGCTCGTGCGCGACGAGGACTGCGCCGAAACACATGCCGCAACAGCCAAGCCCACGAGTGCAGTCGAGCAAATCTTCATTCTTGGGGTTTGCGGGAGAAATCCAGGGGAATATTGGACACGGGCTTATTAAGTTCAAGAAAGTGGTGGGGAGGGGGAAAGCAGTATCTGCTGAAGGTAGTTTATTTGGCTCACAGTTCGCCAAGGGCTGGCTTGGCGAAAAGAGAGCAGGTATTTAAGTGAAATGGACCCGGGAGGTTTCAGGGTGTCGCGTCACCGCCGGCAAATGATCGGCTCTATATAGTGGCTAATCATGCGGCTAATGTGCTTGGGCACTGGCACTCTGGGCCGTAAACATTTGTAGGGGCTATTGGAGCACTGACACTCAGTTGTGCTTGTAAACATTTGATGGGAGGTGAGGGGGTCTGTTTGTCGCGCACAATTGCGAGCAAACAGGAGCAGAGCCGCCTGGATCCCGGTCGGCACAAGAATCACGTGTATATGCTGTTTCCAGGGACCGTGGACCCCTTTGGGCCGAAAGTCTCAATAGGTTCCCCGGTCTGAGCGGGGTTCCAGGGCGCGAGCAATAGGACATAAGGTGTGGAGGAAAATGATCCCTTCATGGCGGTCCAAGAGAAAAAAAATAGAATAAACAGCTATAGGCAGAAATGTATTTTCAACAAAAAACGAGCGGTAAAGGCGCCTTTACATGAATCCTGCAATAACCAGGCCCGCAACCGCTACCGACAGCTTGGCCCCTAGGCCACTGGCAGAGTTGAAACCAGTGGGGCTCTGCAGAGTCTTCTGCGTCGACGTCGCTGTGACAGTCTCCTGTCTGGTCGACAAACTCCGTCGAGGTAATCGGCGCTGCCGAGCTTTCCTTCGGGAGTGTCTTCAATAGACTCTTGGTTCCTCGCTGGACGTGGTCCGCGTGGCCCGCTTGCTCGTCGCCTCCTCAGACGCCTTGGTAGTCCGGCTCTTATGCGTTGTGCTCTCAGGCTTCTCATCAGTCTCTTGACTTGTCTCCGTTGTCTTCTTCGTCTCCGTGGTCTTCTCCGTTTCCGTGGTCTTTTCCGTCTCCGTAGTCCCGGTAGTCTCCCGGGTGGTCGCATGCGTTGCCGATACCTCGGCGTGGCCAATCCGTGTAATCGGCTGTTGCGGTGCAGCCGTGGAGAGAGCGGCCAGGGCGCCGAGCACGGCAAAGGCAAGGAGCTGCGTGGATGTCTTCATAGTGCCAGCACTGAACAAGATATTGTACCTAATGTAGAAAAGAGGAGTGAAAAGAGAAGGTCCGTTACGCGTCTAGCTAAATATATCAGAAAAAGCAGAGGAAAGAAACAAGGCGAGTCCCTGTTCCACAGTTCCTTTTTGGCGATGCAAATCCAACAACACCATGTGTTTCGCTTCTTTCGCTGCGATCGCCCCCTTTCACTGTCTCCGCCTCGTGGGGGTGTCATCTATGTGTGAAAAGAGGCGAATGGGCTGCGAGGGGATGGAGTCCGCACTGAGACCTATGCCAAGGCTGGCCCATCCCCCACATGCAGAAAACGGGTTTGCATGTTGGAATGAATAGGATGACGCGTGTTCAGCACACAACATATGGTAATGCATGCGGTAAGGTGGACATGGAAATACTGTTTTTGGAAAAAAAAAATCAGGTAGCACAAAAACATTACGACGGCTGCGCCTCCTCAATAAACGACACGGCGGCGTCCTGCGCAATGGTAGTAATATGCGAGACCTTGTTTTCAAAGGTGACGCCGTAGAACTTGTCCGCGTGGACCAGCATCTCGGGGCGGAACGTGGTGGTGACGAACTGGCAGTTGCGGCTGAGCTCGTAGATCATGTCAGCGACGGCCGTGCGGTAGACGGCGTCGAGGTTGGCGTCGATCTCGTCAAACAGGTAGAAGGGCGCCGGGTCGCACCTCTGGATGGCGAAGATCAGGGCCAGCGCGACCAGCGACTTCTGGCCGCCCGACAGCTGCTGCATGCGCAAGCCCTCGTCAGTAGTGCTGTTGAAGGAGACGCGGATCGACACGCCAATGTAGTTCTCAACGGACTCGCCGGAGCTCATCGGCTCGTCATCGTCGTCAGGGACCGGCATGTCTGCGCGGTCGGTGCTGCGCTGCATCACCAGCACGCCGCGGCCGGCTGGCACCAGTTTGGCAAAACACGTCGCGGAAGTACTTGGACACCTGCTTGAAGGTGCGCTCGATCGCCTCGTCCTTGCGCTGGTCGAGCTGCTCGATCAGCTCGTGGATCGCCTGCGCCGACTGGTCGAGCTCGCGCTTGCGTTCCTGGATGCTCTCGCGCTGGCGTGCAAAGATCGTGTACTGCTCGAAGGCCTTCTTGTTGACGTGGCCAAAGAGTTTCAGCTTCTCGTTCGTTTTGTGCAGCTTCTTCGTCAGGCGCGGCAGCTGCGCTCGCGAGAAGCTGCGGAACGCCTCCTCAGGCAGCACGCCAAGGTCCTGGATGTTGCGCATGTACTCGTTCTTCTTCTGCATGTACAGGTTGCGCTGTGCCAAGCACTGCTCGAGCTGCTCCATCTCCTTCTGCGCACGCCGCGTCTCGCGCTCCAGGCTGGCGCGTGTCTCGGTCAAGCGCATCTCTAGGTCGGTGATCTCGCGCTGCTTCGCCGCCAGCTCACGGTGCGCACCAGCCAGCCGCTCGCTGACCGTCTGCTGCAGCTCCTCGAGCTTCGCCAGCTCACGGCTACGCACACCCAGCGCCTGGTCGGGGTTCTCGGCCACAGCCTGTGCCAGCTGCCCGCGCGCCTCCTCTAGGCGCAGATGCAGACCCAGCGCAAGCTCGTTCTGCAGCACATTGCGGCGGCCCTCCAGGTCGGCGCGCTCCGACGATAGCTTTGCCAGCTCGGCAGCCTGCGCGTCCACCTGAGCCACGAGTTGCGCCAGCTGCTGACGTTCTGTGGCATCCAGGCCGCGGGAGAACGGCTGTGCGCGCTCTTCGCGCAGGGCGGAGAGCTCGGCCTCACACGTGAGCTGCTGGGCACGAAGGGTCTGCAGGGACTTGGTGGCACCCTCGCCGAAGGCGCGCAGCTCGGCCTCCTCCCGGGCCAGCAGCTTGAGCTCCTGCTTGGCGGCCACGCGGTCGCTGCCTACCTGATTCAGCTGCGCGCTCAGCGCCTGCAGCTCGCTATGCAGCTGTGTGATCTCCTGGTCCAGCACTGCCAGCGCCGCCAGCGTCTGCTCTGCCTGCGTCTGCGCGGTCTGCACACGGGTGCGGATCTGCATTAGCGAGCGGGCGGCCTGCAGACGCGAGCCCTTGCGGGCGACAAAGCCGCCAGAGAGCTCACCGCGACGGTCGACCTTGTCGCCCTCCAGAGTCACTGCGGTCAGGTTCAGGGAGCGTGCGTAGCCGCTGCCTACATCCAGCGACGGGCAGATGATGGTGCGGCCAAACACATGCTGCAGCGCTTTGTGGAAGCGGCGGTTGTACTGCAGGCGGCCGAGCATCGGGATTGCGTCACTGGCGTCCGGGTACGTGGCCGAGGATGGGTGCAGGCGGTTCAGCGGCCATGAATGTCAGGCGACCGAGCTTGCGGCGGTTCAGCTCGGCCAGCACACGGGTGGCCGTCTCGTCATCGTCGACAACCACGTGGAAGAGGCTAGCGCCGGCGATGGACTCGACGCATGTGCGGTAGGTCTCATCGACGTCAAACAGCTCGAACAGCGGGCCGTGGATCCCGGGCAGGCCGAGCGAGTCACGCAGCTCGGCAAGTGCAGCCAGGCCCTCGCTGGTAGCCCGGATCGACGGTGCCAGCGATATTGCGCTCAGCACGACGCAGCTCGTCCTTCAGATCATGCAGCTCGCTCTCAAGCCGAGCCTCTTTGCGCCACAGCTCCTTGCGCTGGGAGATCTTTGCGTCGCGCTGCTCGCGCAGCTGCACGTCGCGCGCCTGGATCTCGCTGATCCGCTCGGTGCCCTGGTCGGCACGTTCGCGCGCAGCAGTGCTCTTGGCGGCGGCCTGCTCAGAGCGCTGACGCAGATCAGCCTGCTCCTGTTCGGCGCTCGCATACTGCACGTGCAGCTGCTCGATTGAGGCAGAAAGCTGGACAGTCTCGCGGTCCAGCCAGTGGTCCCGCTCGGCCTTCGAGTTGAAGTGACCGCTGCGACCCTGTTTCTGCTGTAGCAGGCGCCGCTGGCGGTCGTTGGAGTCGAATTCCTGGCGCAGCACAGTCTCGGCCTGCAATGCGCGTGTATAGTTGGTCTCGACACGGGCCAGCTCGGTTTCGCGCGCGCGCACGTCGCGGGTGAGCGCATCGGCGGAGCGACGTAGCTCGGTGATTCCCTGGCGGCCAGCTGATCGGTCCATCTCGAGGTCCTGGATGGCGGACTCTAGCTTAGCGCGGGTGCGCGCATGCTCCTCAGCCTCGGTGGCGAGCTGCTCGCGCTCGATCTGCAGAATCTCAAGCTGCTGACGGGCAGCACGAATGGCGGGCTCCGTCTCGGCAATGCGCAGCTCCAGAGCACTGCATTCTTCCTGGCGGGCACTGGCGGCTTCCCGCGAGCTGCTCGCGACGGGCGTCGATTTCATCGAGCTGCTCGGCGACATCCTCCTGCTCGAGCGCGTAAATGGCGTATTCGAGGGCCCGGCGGTCGCGATCGAGTGTGCGGTACTTGTCGAGCTGGGCCTTCTCGGCATCGAGCTCGGCCAGGCGCTCCTCAATGAACCCCAGGTCCTCCTGCGATCTTCAGACGCGTGCGCTCGGTCTCCTCAACGATCTTCAGGCTGCTGGCGCGGCGCGCCTCGTAGACACGCGTGCCAGGCGACCTCCTTCAATAGTGCCAGGCGCTCGCTGTCCTTGGCATGGGTCAAGGACGTGACCCGGCCCTGCGGCACAATATAGTACGGGTTGGAGCGCGAGAAGCCGGCGCTCTCCAGAAGGCTTGCGATCTCGGCACGCGTCGAGCTCTTGCGGTCCAGCGAGTAGTCGTCTTTTTTCAAGCCAATCGTGCGGCGGACCACGGTTTCGTCTTTGCCGGTCGGGAAGCGGTTGTCCGTGTTGTCAAAGACAATCTCGACAAAGGCAGACATTGTTGCCTGGCCGGCGCCCTCGTGCAAGAGGGCCTGGCGCTCCTCGCGACCCAGGTTTGTGTATGCGTCGCTCAGTACAAAGCGCACGGCAGAGAAAAAGTTGCTTTTGCCGGATCCGTTGCGGCCCACGACCACGTTGTGGTGGGGACTCAGGGGATCAGTGGTTGTCTCGTCCTTGTAGGACTTGAACCCCTGGATTGTGATTCGCTTAATATGCATGCTAATTTTGAAATTGGCCAGGGGTAGGGGATATAGAAGCGAGAACGAAATGAAAAAGAGAACGCGTGCTCGTAGTGGCCTCCGCAGTGAAGACAAGGACGCGTCAAGAAGCGAGAGCACGAAACCTCCCATCAAGCTGAATGCGCGTGTTCAGGATCTATTAATTTAATTAATCACAGCTGACTCTGACGAAAACACCGGCGTGCGGTCGGCCGTGCGCAACGGCGTCCACTGGCGGGCCGACCCGCATGCCAGCACGCTCATCAGCGTCGGCTTGCCAAAGTTGCCTCTGGCCTGCATGCGGATAGCACGCAGAATATCCTTCTTGGTGATGATGCCGAGCAGCACCGAATGGTGGGCGACCAGCACGTAGCGCACGCCCAGCTGACGGAAGATCTCGGCAACATCATTAATATCCATCGAGTAATGGATGGTCATCGGCGCCTGGTCCACCCACGGGCGCACAGTCCACGGCTGGCTCACCATCCGGCATACGCGCAAAGCAGCACAGGCTGGTCGACAGGAAATTGCCGGAGCGCTGCGCGCGCTCAACCACCATCGGCCAGATCGGACCGCGCAATATATCCGACCAGCGCCATTGACCGGCGCGATCTGACAACCTGGAAACCCGCTGAACATTTGGCACGCCAGCATCTCCTGTATGCCCTCCAACGTCTCATTGCCAGCCTCTAGCACCTGCATCTCGGACGCCCTTACCATGGCCTCGCTGGCATTGCCATGCAAAACACCCTCCTGCTCCATGCCCAGGAACGGATAACCGTTGAGGCGGATGATGCCCTCGAAGAAGCCAGGCCTTGCCGAAGGCGTCGGCGGTCCAGCGTGCGACAGTCACCGGAAAGCATAATCGGCAGCACGTAGATCAGCGCACCCGTCAATTCAAACATAATCACCACCACCGTCACTGTCATGCGCGTGGTCGCAGCCAGCATCGCCGCCGCACCTACCAACGCATAGACGCCGGGCGTCACACACGGCACATCAGGATTGCAAGCAGCAAATACCCGCCACTGCGGATGGTTCTCCTGCATCGCCTGGACCGCCATCCCCATAGCGCGGCCCACGCTTGCTCCAGGCGCCCATCGACGGCATCAGCATACCGGCTGGCACTGCCAGTCCGCTGGCCACCGCCGTCAATACCACACGCACCAGCGCCGTAACCACCAGGGCCAGGGCATTCCCAGAGCGGTCTGCGCGGCTGCATAAGCCTTGCGAGTCGGCAGCAGCACATTCGGTAAATAGATTCGACACCAATGCGACGGTGTCGGCACGCAGGAACGCGCTCGGGTAACTCAACAGGGCTGTCGCCAATGCCACGACAACGACCTCGCCGCGCGCAAACGCCGCCAGCCTGCTCCGCCTCCTCACCTGCATCAGGTGTGATGCCAGGCGGTTCTGGATCACTCCCAGAAGCCCGCATACGGCGCCGATAAGTGCAAACACCTGGCAGCTCGAACTGGTCCCAGGTGCGGTCATATGTGACCTGGAACGGCACCAGCTTGCCGGTGCGGAACGGGTCCAGGGCCTTGAGAGTCACCGCCGCCACAGTGGCACAAAACAAACTCCGCCACATGGTCTTGGCTGGGAAATAATACGACACCTGCTCCAGACTGAACAGCACCCCGCCGATTGGCGCACCAAACGCCGCTGCAATTCCCGCAGCCGCAGCCGCCGCCAGCAGCTCGCGTCTTCTGGCCTTCGTTATTGCGCAACTTAGCAAACAGTCGCGCACAGACATTGCCCAGACAGCACGCAATATGTACCATCGGGCCCTCCTTGCCCAAAGCTTAGCCCCGCAGCCACCGCCAGCACCACGCCCACGCACTTCACCATAAGTGTGCGGGCGCCCAGGAACCTGCGCATCATAAACCCGCCCATGATCGTCTTGATCTCGGCGATGCCCTGGCCGGCTGCGTACGGCGCACACTCGGTCACCAGATACGTGCTGGCGGCCGCAAACACTATAGCCAGTGTCACATACACAAGGTACTGCAGAAGCCAGTCCACCCAGTGCCACCGCACATGCAGTGTCTCACTCCAGGTCTCCCAGTCCGCACACGCATTCGTCTGCCAGCAGCAGAACCGCCGGTTCAAATGGAATCCTGTGCGGCAGTGCCCGTTCTTGATATCCGTCAGCCACTGCGCCGACACTGCTATACACGTCGCCAGGATACCGACAAAGACACCGACTGCCAGCAGCACCATCCATGACTGTGACGCATTCCACAGTACCTTTAGGCGCCCACGCCAGCCGCGCGCCTGCCCCGCCATGCTGCTCCGGTTCCGCCGCGCCTTCGCCGTCTCGTAGATCCAATCGATTGTCGAAAAATCCTCATACCGTGCCCGCTGCAGCGGCCCGTTGTAGAGCCACCCAGTGATCATGTCTGTGGGCTCTGGCTGCAGTGCGTCCTGTGACGCCCGCAGCTGTCGAAGCGGTACTAGGTCGTCGTTGTCGCTGTGGAACCCGCTTACCGAATTACCAGCTGAATGTAACGACCTGGGCGGACTATGTGTTTGGGACCCGTGCCGCGACGACGTCTGCGGCCATGTGCCTGCTGTCTGCTTGAACGAGTCCATTCGGATGGCTATAGCATTAAATGTATTTTCGGAGAGGGTCTAAAAAAAAGGCTCAGGAATGGATGCACAAGTGGTTAAGGTCTTGGCAGATTAAAGCGGAGAGAGGCTTCCTGATTCACCTCTGCCGAGGCTTGGAGAATCCCCGCTGGGCTATAGGCCTAACTCTGTGGCGGGTTTGTCGGCTCTCTGAACCGCATCTGATTGTAGCTTTTTAATATAATTTGTGTAGGATTTGTTGGTCCACAAGCATCTCTTGCCCCTTTTCACGCCGCATCTGGGGTGCTGCGCGGCTGATAACGCCCAGCATAGCGATGCCATGGCAGCCATCACACCGACCGACAGCGAGCATAGCTTCCATCGGCCGAGACAATGGAGACGTCAACCAGAGCCCTGTAATCACACTGATCACAGTTTGTTGCTCAGGTTCCACTGCTGCACGGTAGCTGAGTCGCAGCAGCAAAGTATTCTAAAAGGGTGCCACACTGCGCTTGTAGTTTTCCTCTCCCTTTTTCTATTCTCTTCAGTTTTGCAATTTCATCCTTAAATGCAAAACCTTTAAAAGAACACCCACAACTACATGTTCTGTATCATATATCGTACCACTATACCGACTGTGGAGAAGCTCCAGGGGCAACGTCGAGGATCATAGATTACATGTCGAGGAAGTACATCGGCCACCTGACTGTACACTGATGAGGTGTGGTTCTTTAGGTATGTACGGTAAGCAATGCGCTGGATGCTTTGTCCACTCCTGCTTCCATCACTCCATATGCATTCACGCAAATTATGTATATAAGCCAGTAAGACTTGTTTCCACAGCTCCTCTATTCTGTGGTAGGGCTGTCCGCCTGCAGGTGCCCTGAGGCCGGGTTCCCCCCAGATGCCAGTTGAAAAATGGATAAAGAGCACTTGTGGACTGATAACTCTTCCATTATTTATATTCGACAAGTGTGCACATTTGCCAATGAGCACTATCATGTTCCTTGTATACATGACAGGCAATAGACATTGGAAATTAGTGTGTTCGTTATATTATCATGTTGGCCATATTGGTGGTGAAGATATATTGGACGAACATTTGCCGCTATCTTCAGGTTCAAACATTTATTCAAGGTTTTCGATACGCGGTGAATCTTTTGCGTGCGTCAATGTTAGGACACAAAATAGTTGCTAGATTATAGCCATCAGTAGCCTATTGATGCACGATGTGTGTTGGAGGAGGATTCTACAGGTATAGCCACCGTTTGCGTAATTTACTCCATGCGTGCTTTATTATTTAAATTTCAATCTGCCCAATCTGAATGGGCGCTCCGGGAGTCTGTGGGTGGTTGTTTTCGTTTCCGTTCTGGACGTTGTTCATGCCAACATCAAACAGGTCACCAACAAATCCCTCGAGGGCTTCGATGGCACCAGCGACCTGGCGGACGTGCTTGCTCTTGCTCTTTTTCACATCGGAATGACCGTTCTTGTGCCCGCTATGATGCGGCTGGTGCGCAGTGGGCGTAGGAAGAACTACTGGACCATGTCCCATGTGATCGCCAAAGGGGAAGCCGTAGCATCCAACACAGTCTTCGCCAATCTGACGAACCCTTCTTGCCCTTTCCGTCGCCCTTGCTATGCTTCTTGCCGTGCTTTTTCTTACCATGACTCTTCTTGTCGCCCTTTCCCGTGCTTCTTGTGTGAGGTGGCTGATGAAATGGGATCTTCAGTAGCGTCTTCAGGCGAGTTCTCAACAGAGTCGTTGTCAAGGATATCAGAGGCCATATCCGACCTCGCCAAGAATATCAGAGGAGGATTCAGTATCAACAGGGATATCTGCGTCTTCGCTGGCACCTTCAGTCTCGTCGTCGGCAAGCTGACGGACTTTCTTGTCCTTTCCCTTCTTGCTATGGCCCTTGTCGTGTTTCTTGCCATGCTTTTTGTCGCTCTTGCCATGCTTTTTACCGCTCTTGCCATGTTTCTTTTGCGAGGTGGCCGAGGACGCAGTATCCTCAGCCTGAGCCATCGAGAGGATCATCATTAGGACTGCTATCGTCAGTGGATGCCATATCATCGTTTCCGATGTTATCAGGAAGAGGATCGGCGTCTTGGGTATCTTCAGAGGCATCGACGCTCATATCATCTTCAGCCAATGTCATCTTCAGCGACCTGGCGGACCTTGACCTTGTTTTGGAAATGGTGCGACGGAGGGGTAGGGATAGCACCGAAGGTGCCGGTGGGTGGTAGAGTGCGGATGGTGGCTTTCAAAATCATACGACGGGGTCCTCAATAGATCCGTGTCCAAGGATAGCATCCGAAGAGAAATCTTCAATGATGTCCTCGAAGTCAACGGAGAGGGTTGGTGTTGCGCCCGCATGGTTTGCCGAGTGCTTAGATGGAATCACCACCGGCCCATGGCCCATGGGAATATGCCACTTTCTTGAAGAGTGCGGGTGGTAGGGCACTAAGGGTAGAAGCATGGCCATGGTGGCGAGCAGATGAAATATGGTGGTCAATAGAATGACTCTTCGGATTGGTGGGTAGGCGCATGATTGACGGGAGCTGCTACAGCAAGTGCGGCACAGAGGACAAGTGGGGCAGAGATAATGACGCGCATTGTTTCAAGCTTGAAAGTTGGTATTGGGTTTGGTGAATTGATGCTTTTGATGATGCTTTTGGCGATGCAGATGCAAGTGTAGATGCTGGAGCGAAATGTAGTTGTTGATGGAAACGAGGAATACCTTGGTGTCACGTCTAGCTTTTTATATGTCGCTTGACCTGTCGGTGCTGGCAGAAACGTCTATCTCGCCCCATGAGTATCGATGGTGAAGATGGAATTCTGATATCATAACATGCAAAGATGCACTGCATACCAGAAAGTACCAATCTTGGCATGACGCAGTTTCCTTTGAACCGTTCCATGCGTCACCGCCTGCCAAGCGAAATGGCATCCTCAAATATCTAAGAAGGAATAGCACAGCATGCTATCTATTTTTAGTTTTCAGATATGCGCAGAGTCAATCCTAGTGCCAATTTACATACCAGCAGCCATGTCAATCAGTTCTAAAATTGCAACCAAATGGTACTTGGCAACCGCTTGCATGGTCCGAAAATAAGCCGCAGGGCTAGGATCTAACAGACCGAGGTCCTGGAAGCACGTTGCGCCAAATCGCTGCTCAAGCAATATCTGCCACAAGCAGGCTCCTCTGCCTCACCAGTGCTGGATATATTGAAAGTATAGTTGAATTGAAAGTATAGTTGACTATGCAGGCTATACAGGCTATCTAGCTATCCCTCTCCACACGCGACAGAATCCATTGCGTATACTCGTCAGCTAGCTCTAGCTCATGCCCAACCACGCCAGGTAATCACATGGAAAGGGCAGTTCTCAATTATCTTGAGCTTCTTGTCGAGACTGTCAGGCAGACCAGCAAAGAACTCTCTTGTGGCATTCGGATCCGTGATACTGTCACCATCAGCATGTGTCCAGCAGCACCGGCGTGATGAAATCAGATGCGCGAGCAGTAATGCGAGGGCCTACAGTATACATATCGACCAAAGTACCCAAGGTAGAGTAATTTAAACAGAGGTCGTCTCTTTCCCACTGCTCCACTATCGCTTGGTTGTTAAAAAGCGTCTTCGGGCTTAAATCCGCAGGTTTTCTTGATCTTGCGGCTGGCAGAGTCTTCTTCGCAGCTCTTGACCTCCTCGTCGCTCGGTACTAAGAGCCCAGAGTTTTCAAGCGCAGGTGCGTCTGATATGATACCAGCGATATGACCATCCTGGTTGTGGACCAGGCAGTAGTTGAGAACGTGCATGCCTCCCATCGAGATGCCAAACATGAAATGTTTCACACCGTCGATCATAGCAAGTCTGTTCATGGCAGCAATGTCCTTGACAACGTTATCTACACCGCCGTTGTCTCCCAAGTCACCGGCCTTGCTCCCAGACTTGCCAAACCCGCGCTGGTCGAACCCAAAGAACTGGATTCCGACATGTGCAAAGTACTGAGCCATTGCTGTGTAGTTCTCAACTCGGTCGCCGAGCGCATGCATGAGCAGCAGGGTGGCCTTGGGCGGCTGGACTACGGACTTGAACAGGCGAGTGTAGAACTCATAACCATTAGCTGTGACCCACTTGGTCTCTTCCTCGACCACTGATTGTGAGATGGCCATAGTTGACCGTGCTGTTGGATGTGTTTAAGCAAATAACGAAAGCTAGAGAAGATAAAATGCATTTCTACACACTATCTGGACTAGAGAATGGCTTGTGTGGCTGACTTATGTCCACACACCACTCTACGCTATATACGGCGTATTCCCACAGCCACCTGTTTGGCACAATGGTGCAATAAATTGTTAGGTGGACCAGAAAGTAAACTTGATTTCTAGATCCGTGGTGGCATGATACAAGAGACACCGAAAGTGCTGAAGCGTGTTCACTCAGCTGCAAATACTAAGCTGTCTATGGCAAATAGAATTCCCAACGCGCAGCATTAGAGCAGTCGGCATGCCTCAGGATTCACTGTGTATACAGCTCAAACAGCTCTGGTGCGACATCCTCCTGGAACTGGATTTCGATGGAACGGACAGCCTTCGTAGATTTTAATCTTCTTGTCTAGCTCGTGCAGGATTGCCAGCGCGGCCTTGGGTGACTGCATTGGGGACTTCTACAGATACGTGTAGAGCCTGTAGTTGTTAATACTAGAAAGCCATGATCAGATGCGGCTCGGAGAGCCGACAGCCCCACCAGCCGAGCTAGGCATAATGGCCAGCTCACCAGTCCATGCAGGCTTCCACTATTTGCATTTCAACTCCGCCTTGCCCTCCTCATTAAAACACCTTTTTGTCAATGTGGCAGTCAATGTTCAAAGCACAAACCATCCCAGTGCCGCCTGCCGCCCCTGCCGTGCCCAGTACAAGCATGCTGCACCCGCTCGACTGGTCCAGCTACTTTGACAGCAAGCAGTCGATAGAGGTAGGCAACACCGCTTTCAATGTGTATTCCTGCAAGCACACAAACACAGGCCCGATCTTTATTCTGCACCATGGCGCCGGCCACTCGGGCCTGACATTCGGGCTACTGGCCAAGCACCTTTCCGCCAACCTCCCCGCATGCTCCATAGTAGCCATGGACTGCCGCGGCCACGGGGATACCACAGGCCCACACGATGACCTGAGCCTGGCGCAACTGGTGAACGACCAAATTGCAGTGTTCGAGGAGATGTTTCCAGGCAATGCGCGCGACGTGGTGCTGATGGGGCACAGTATGGGCGGAGCGGTGGCAGCACATAGTGCGAAGCGGCTGCAGCATGTGCTAGGCGTGGCTCTGGTCGATATTGTCGAGGGCTCGGCAATGGACTCGCTGCATGCGATCCCGGTGTTCATCAGTATGCGGCCGCAGAGCTTTGCGTCAGTGGAGCAGGCGATAGCCTGGCACATCGACTCGGGCGCCATCCACAGTGTGGAGTCGGCACGGCTCTCGGTGCCGTCGCTGGTGCGCGAGATTGAACCGAAAAAGTATGTGTGGCGCACGGACCTTCTGCCCACCTGAGCCGTTCTGGCGCGGCTGGTACCAGGGCCTGTCGAAGGCATTTGTCACGGCACCTGCAGCCCGACTGTTGGTTCTGGCGGGCACTGACCGCTTGGACAAGGAGTTGCTGATTGCGCAAATGCAGGGCAAGTTCCAGCTCGAGGTTCTGCCTTCAGCCGGCCACACAATCCAGGAGGACCTGCCGCAGCAGCTGGCGGAAATCCTAATGGCGTTCTGGCAGCGCAACCAGCGTCTGAACATCCCGGTGCGCCGACTGTGAAAAAATTTATTAGTAATGCAATTTTTGTTTTCATGTCGCCCGCTCAAACAGATCTGTTTCCACCACGGACACGCGTTCGGCCACATCCTGCGACCACGGAAATCGTAGCTGCTGCCCGAGCCCGCGCAAGTACCCATCGACTGCCAGGCTGTCAGCCTGGACCTGCACCAGCGCAAGCTGCGGCAGCCGTGCCAGGATGACCTCCGATGGCCGCCGGTCGATGATCAGAGTTTTGTTGCGGATCACGTACATTGCCAAAGTATGCAAGGTGTTGCTTAGAGCCTGGTCGCCTGGCACGTCCTCCGGCAACCGAGACTAAATCGCTGATCGCGCAGACCAAAGTTTGCAGCCACTGCAAGCTGCGGAGTAGCTTAATGGCGCTACCAAACGACACTGTGATCAACCCTACATTCAAATACCGCAACTCGTAATGCCACAGATCCACTTGGTCGGTACGCACCGACACGGTCGGGATCTGGTCGTGCAGAAGCAGTCTGTGCAGATGCGGCAGTAGCAACAACCTGTGGAGCTGTGCCGACACAGCCTCATCGCGCAGCCGCTCGGCCGAAAACGGCTGGATCGAGTATTCAGCCGACCTAAGATTCGGTACATTCGCCGGCACCAGATCCATGCCCGCCGCGGTATGCGTTGCCAGCGTGGTCAATTCAGGCAGCTCAATCTGCATCACCAGGCTGGCCAGTGCATGTGCTGTGCCGCCGGCCCGCTGCTGCCACGCAGAATGCAATTTATCGCAGAGCATTTGCAGCCTGGGGAATGTGCCTAAAGGGATCGCAAACCACCTGCCGTTTTCCAATGTGCCGCACAATTTCTGCAGCTGCGGGAACACTATGGGCAAAGACTTGGTGCCGTATAGGACTCTCCGCAGGGCCGTATATGACGACATCAGGAAGGTAAGCGAAACCAGCGTGCGGGCGGACCGCCGTACCAACTCATAGGCGTTCGCCTGGGCGTCCAGGCTAGTAAACATTAGCGAGGTTGGCGTGGCCAGTTCCGAAATAACCACAGGCAAAACATATTCAGCTTCTGCGTAGTTGTTTGCCACCGCAGCGTACCCTTTGAGGCATGAAAGGGACCTAGCGATGCCTTGCGCAGCCGGTGTTTGGAGGCATGTGAACCGCGGTGTTTGCGCTTTTCAGGTAGATTGCTGACAGGCCTTGGCATATGAATAAGGGCTGAGTGGTCGTTTGTGTTGCTGGGTCTTCCACAAGATCCGCCTCGACAATCACCGTGTGGAATGAATATACGCCATCGGAGAGAATGGATGCTAGTGCTGGGATGGCCTGCTTGGAGGACACTGTGGGCAATACTTCAATGTAGAGCGTGTGTATTAGCCGCGATGCTGCCAAGCTCAGGTTGCCAGTATGTCTGTTGTTGTCGATGGTGATAATGTAATGCATGTACAGGGCAGGGAGAAAAAGCTGGTACCACTCGCGGCAAACGCACAGCAGTGGCGATAGCGCCTTTGCCCGATCCCTGTAGTACTGCTTGTCAAAGGCTGCAATGTCTGTGGAGC
Source organism: Linderina pennispora (assembly GCF_002104995.1). NCBI lineage: Eukaryota > Fungi > Kickxellomycota > Kickxellomycetes > Kickxellales > Kickxellaceae > Linderina > Linderina pennispora. The sequence continues at coordinate 92,131 of NW_024468250.1, read as the reverse complement.
CCTTTGTGCACTCACCAATGACAAATTGTATGATTCGACGACGTATGACAAAGGTTTGCCAGCTGCCACACCATTTGGCTCACTACCAAAATGAACGTAGAAAGGAAAGGAAAAGTGTAGGAAGAAAGGTGCTAGGGAAACTAAAGAGGAAAAACAAATATCGCTATTATCACAACGTTGGTATAAAGGCGCGAATAAACCGCGTCACATGGAGTCACCGTTGGAATAAAACTTGATTTGAAACTACTGCACGAATTAATGCCCCATGTCACACTGCTTGCCTCACATGGCAGAACTGCTGGTGTCCCTTGCAAAAAGGATTTGCAGTGTGTACCGACACCACATTTTCTGGCTCTCGGTGCTGTTACTGCGGCGCAGGGTCAGCCGCCGACTGGTGGGACTGCGTCCTCGAGAACTGCCCGCCAGTCGCCGATACCGGCGTGGCCGGGCTCGCGGTATTGCCTCTGCTGGGCGGCGCACCCTCAAAGCTCTGCTGTGCGCGGTGCTCGAACCCGTGGCCAAACTCGGGGAAGGCAAACCCAAGCCTCTGCATCGTCACCAGCACCCTGGCATCATACCACGGGCGGTTCTTCATCTCCAGCCCCTTGCTGCGGTTAGCGGCAAAGTACGCGCGCAGGCCCTTTTCGCACACCCGGTTGGCCATGTCGTTGGTGCCCTTGGAGACCAGTGAGCCGCAGACGCGCAGAAGAAAATGAATGTCGAGCACAAGCCGGTGGACGCCGAAATGGCTGAACCGGCCGCTTTTCGCCTGCCGCCGTCTCCCAGTTGCGCGGCTCAATCATCTGCACAAACAGGCAGTCAATGATGCCGCTCAGGACTGTGCGCTTGGGCAAAGCCGGCCAGCTGTCGAGCGCGCGCGCCACATCGCCGAAGCCGCAGCAAGAGCCGCTCCATTTCCTGCGACGGCGTCATTGCGTCGGTCACCGTGCTGTCGTTGTTGAAATCGGTGGTGACAAAGTCAAAGGTCGCCCGGGCAATCGCCAGTGACTGCTTCTGGCAGAACACGTCCTGTAGGGACAGCGGGAAGGCCTCGAGCCGCTGCTCCAGGTTGTGGATGTCGGTGACGGTGCGCCCAAACACCCGGTCGAGCTGCGTAGCCGATGCGTGGGATCACCCAGCTCACAATGGCTTGTGTGCTGACCAGCAATGCGAACTCTTGTGCATATGTGATGGTGCCGCGACGCAGTGCCGTCAGGAGGTGCTTGAGCACGCCTTCGATTATGGCGGTGACGCTGGCTACTGACTGGCCGTACAGCGAGTCGCGCACAATGTACCGTAGCTCGTTGCCAAAGTCCGTCAGCACCTCGTCAAGCTTGCTAACAGCGGCAATGATTGGGATCTGCTTGCCAAACACCTTTGCCAGCTCCTCCGTACCGGCCGTGATCTTGCTGGCAATGGCCAGCGAGTCCTCGGCGACGGCCTTTCCCAACATTGCGATGCACCGGGTCTCGTAACTGCGGATGCAGCCGGTCAGGTCCGGGAAGAACTCCTGGTCCAGCATGAACTTCAGATCCAGCCCGGCGTGGCCCAGAATCTCGACCTCCACCAGCGTATGTTTGAGGCACGACGCGATGGTCTGGAACTTTTGCGTCTCGTGGAACACGTGGCGGCGGAAAATCGCCGCATACCCGGCCATCTCCTGGCGCACCCAGGCGATCAGCGCCGAGATCATGGTCGGGTCCTGGAAGAATTCTGAATACCACTCGCAGGTGTTGCGGATCAGGCGGAAATACACCACTGCCAGCTCGCGGATATACAGCCGCGTGTTGCCCTCGAGCTTCAGCTGCCGCGTGCGGTTCTTGATGGTCGCGCTGCGCGACGCCAGGAATGCCTCCTTGGCCTCCTTGTCCCACCCCAGCCGGTGCAGCAGGGAGACGTTGCCTGCCACCTGCTTGCGCGGCGAGCATGGAATCAGCAGATCTGCCAATATCAGCCGCGCCAGCTCCGCAACATGCGCCTCTACGGCCTCGCGCACAGCCTCCGGTCCCTTGCCCGCCGCCTCCAGCCGCTGCTTCAGCTTCAGCACCAGCGCTGTCGACTCGTCGAACTCGCGCCGAGCAATATGGATGTCCAGCGCATCCAGCATCTCATCGAACCGAGCCCTGGCGCCGGCGCTCCCACTGTCCTGCCTCGTCCTCGGCAATGCTGCCCAGCTGCCCGGACGCCCCTGATTTGACTGAGCGGGCCGGGAGGTCGCGTACCGGCGGCATCGGCATGGCGTCCAGCGAGAACAGCGTGGATTTGGCGTGGTCAATCAGCATGACAAACTCCTTCTTGGACTCAATATGCGCAAAGGCAAAGATCAGTGTCTCGGCGCGGTTCACCAGCTTGACCAGATTGGCCATGCGCGGCGAGTCGCCCAGGTCCTCGACCGATACATCGGCCATGTTGAATGCCCGGTCGGCCACCGGAATTGCCTGCGAGTAGTTGCCGCGCTTGCGCCGCACTGCCAGCAGCAGAATGTCGTTGAGCACAACCACGTCGATTTTCTGCCGCGCGGCCAGCGTCGACGGGCTGAGCTCGCCAATGCCCTTGATTTCGCCAATCACGTGCCGGTTCGGCGCAAACGGCACAAATCCGCTGCGCATCCTGCACCGACCGCCACACCTTGGCCAGCTGCTCCTTGAACATATCCTGCTGGTTCGCCATGCTCATGCGCAGCGTACGCCGCCGCCCCAGGTTTTCCTCTGTCTCCTCCTCAATCAAATCGTCACCCACCTGGCTGATATTATACAGCAGCTCGCGCAGCAGCTGCATGTCGCGCTCCATTCCTGAGATCTCCTTGGAGATAAACACAAAGCTCTCGTAGTTCCGGTACACGTTCTTTTGCAGGTTTCGCGCCGTCAGCTTGCGCGAGTCCTCCAGCGCCTTGCGGAACTGCCGGATGCTCTTCTCGGGCACTGCCTTGAGCGTGCGCTTCAAGTAGTCTTCGGGCTTGAAATTCGACGCGACCAATTCGCTCAGCACTACATTCGGCACCTCCGCCTGCTGTGCGTCTGCCGCTGGCTTTGCATCCAGCATGGCGCGCGGTGCTACTGTCATAGGTGCGCCGCATGCTCTTCTTTCTCGACATTGTGTCCATCTCGCCGTGGAATTCAATGAATAGCAAAAAAAAAAATTAAAAAAAAATACAGGGTGCGAAACCTGCCTGTACCATTGTCTCCATTAATAACGTCACTCTCAAACATCTACTACCCCCACATGCTGGTGATTCGGATTATTGATTGCTTGGCGACGATCAGCAAGTCGCTGAACCCCCATCGTGCCCAAGACACAATCCTCTCTAACAACAGTGTCAACGGGTGGTTCCGATATACTACATTCATCCTCATATCCATGTGCTTTGCTTATAGTCGTTTTTGGTATTTTGCTTCCTTGGGATATGCTACATAGAGTATTAATTTGTCACTTTCCTGCTTGTTTCTTGAGGTGGGTGTACCCGAACGAGCTCTTGGGGACAGTCCACGTGCCGTATTTGTGATGCTTGTAGTTGTACTCCTCAGTAGTGACGCTGTTGCCCGAGATCTTGGCTACCCACACCACATATCCTACCTGCTGCCTTGGTCAGTCTGGCCCACAGCTCCCGGCTTCGGCGTGTTGCTCACAGTGACGCCCGAGGCATGCGCGGCGTCATCCCACTCGTTGGCATTATCCCACCTCTTATCCTTGTAGTGGTTGTTGAAGTCGATGCCCAGACGTGAGTTGATCCACCGGACGACGAAAGTTGACACACTGGCACCTGTAGTAGCTCCACTTGTCGACGCCATTGCAGCTACCGTCTTTGTATGGATAAACATCCTTCATCGGATCCGCACTAGTGCTAGGCTTGTCACCTGGCTTGGGATTGTCGTCAGGCTTGTCGCAGGGCTTGTCACAAGGCTTGGGTTTGTCGTTGGGCTTGGAGCATTTCTCGGCCACATAGCCGTTGCCCGTATTTACATAATAGTCGCTCACGTAACAGCCGTGCTGGGTCTTGTCCTAGATATCGTTGCCCTTGACGTCTGTACCCGGAGTCTGGCACGAGAGCGTCACCTGGGCTCCTTTCTTGTACACGAGGACGACCTTGTGTGAGGTCCCCGGACCTGGGCGGCAGTTGACAACACTGCCCTTGATGGCGTAGCCAGAGACGAGCTGCAAGGCAGTGGCGAGTAGAAGAGCAGCGACTGAAATGAGCTTCATTTATAAGAATATATATTTTTGGTCTTCTGGTCTTCTGGTTGTGATATGGTTTGAATAGGGTTTGAAATAGGATATCCGGCGAGTTTATATACAAATCTCCAATCTCTACTTCACTAGCCATATTTCAGTGAAATTCTTGTAAGCAGCAATAGCTCATATAGCAAACAAGCACACATAACGCAACTGTTGCTGCTGTCGATATGTAGCCTATTCCAGAAATCACCCTAACAATTCTTTCTAGATTAATGCTAACAAGGCTATTACAAAGATAATGCAACTTCATGAGAATTTGGAGTGCATCCCATTTCGATAGAAGCGCTAATGTATGGCAGACATGTTTTTTTCAAGCTATGGAATATTTTAGCCGGTTTTTCCTATATTTTTAGGTCATGTAATCCAAGATATTCCATGCATGCTTATATACGAACCGCTTAGCTTTACCACTACATCAATACCCAAGTGATGTGTTTATTTTTAGATGCCGTGTATCTGCATAACCATGCATGCTTACATGGAGATCGACCTGGAATTTGCACCATATGATTTTTGCCTGTCAATTTATTTTTAGATACTCGCTCAAACCGGTAGCTCCTTGAGCAAGTTCTGGACTGTTGTAAGCAAGTTATCAAAAGTTGCAAGACCGTCGTTTATTTTTAGCACCAGCAGCATATGCAGTGCATTGATTCCTGCTCTATGGTGACTACATCTTTCAACAACGCATACTGAGCCGTAAACAGATGGTGCAGCTACCCATGTGCTAATTTTAGAATGACCTGCCATGCAAAGTAAAGCCATGACCGTATGCCTCATGCTTGCATCTCGAAATCTCTCGCATATATAGAGGGCATGCTGCAGCCTGCTTCCATCGACCCATCATCAACAGCAAAAACAACACCTTCCACTCTCTCCCCAACTACACACAGAACATCGAAAAGATGAAGCTCTTCACAGCCACTGCTCTCGCTCTTGCTGCCACTTCGCAGCTCGCTTCTGGTTACGCCATCAAGAGTGACGGTGTTAACTGTCGCTCTGGACCTGGTACCAGCTACGGCGTCGTTCGCTCATACAGCAGCAGCGACGACGTCACTCTCTCGTGCCAAACTTCTGGCGAGACTATCAAGGGCGACTCCCTCTGGGACAAGACCCAGCACGGTTGCTATGTCGCTGACTACTATGTCAAGACTGGCAGCAGCGGCTACGTCACTACGAAGTGCGATTCCGCTGGTGGCGGATCCACCGGCGGCGGCGGCTCTACTGGTGGCGGCTCTTCGAACGGATACTGCAAGAGCGTCAACGCTGCTGCACTCAACATGATCAAGGAGTTCGAAGGTTTCGTCAAGAGCCCGGCTCCCGATCCCATTGGTCTGCCTACCGTCGGCTACGGCCACCTGTGCCAGACCAAGGGCTGCAAAGGAGGTCAAGTACGGCTTCCCGCTGACCCAGGCCACTGCTGAGGCTCTGCTCAAGGACGATATCCCCAAGTACACCTGCCTGGGCAACTACCTGAACGGCAATGTCAAGCTCAATGACTACCAGTGGGGTGCGCTGGTGTCGTGGGTGTTCAACGTTGGCTGCGGCGGAGCCAAGTCATCGAACCTGGTCAAGCGTCTGAACGCTGGTGAGAACCCGAACACTGTCATTGCCGGCGAGCTGCCCAAGTGGAACAAGGCTGGTGGCCGTGTTCTGTCTGGCCTGACGCGCCGCCGCAACGCCGAGGTCAAGCTTGCCCAAACTCCCACCAACGCTCAGGCCTACCCTAACTGCTCGTGAGCAAAAAATATCTGTAATTATCTTTTCTTTCTAGTATTTCCAATATCAATACTTCTCCAGCCATAAATGAATGGTAGTCATACAATTTGTGACTATGGTTATAGATACTTTGAACATCGTATGCGAGGGTTAGCTCTGAGGATTAGATGCCCACTGATACAGAGTTTGTCCAACTTCAACGAGTGTAGCGTAAATTATTTGGCTTTATTGTTTGAAACCAATAACTAGATCACAACACTGCTGCCAGCAGCAGCGAGCCAGCGCTGAAACACCTACGCTGAGCAGGCCATCAAGATTGGAGATGTCCATGATCGACATTGCACCAACAGCCATCCGACACGTTCAAATGACCGGCTAGCCGTGATGCTCTTATCGACGTGTCAACCCATGCTGACTAGCAGCCGAACTCGCATCGCGAGCAGAGCAACTCTAGTATCATGAAATTAGACTCGGGGAGTAGCAGGTGCCAACATTCCTCTACTCTGAATTGGAACACTGCACATTTATAAACTCTGTGGCGGTTATGCTGCTAGCACTGCCTGTCCATTGATACATCGTTTGTTTTCAACTATATTATCGGTACAACCATAGAAATGAATCGCCTTGATCTTCAGGTCCATGATAGTCGGAGTGAAGGCGAAAATAATGCTCAAGATGAATACACTATATGGGCTTAAGAGATTACCCAGCTTTATTTGTCCTCTTCACTATTCAGAGTCGATAGGGCTTGAATGAATATAGCTGGGTACCACTATCGCTGTCTATACCTTCTTGCTACTGATGCGATTTTGCTGTGAAACTATTCAACATAAACACCAATACCTATCACCAATGCCCACAATGGCACCAAATATCCTTGGCTGCCATTATAATTTCCAGATATCCAGATACGTTCCACGTGCCAGTATCCCCGTAGACTCATAGATGCCTTTGTTTGTCATTGGGTTTCGGACGGCTCTCCACAGCCCGGCTCGCCGATCCCGAGCTGCTAAGCCGGCTCCAGGTTCAAGAGAAAAGCACATCGCAGCCCAGCGGCGATTGGCTGGTGCAGATTTGCGGTTGAGCTGCATTCCCCCAAAAAAAATTTTGAATCGAGTGCCTGCGCAGACTGGGTAAAACGGAGGAGAAAATTTTTCAACCATGGCCGCTGCTCCAACGGGTATAAAAGGGGAGTGTCTCCCAGGGCCAAAATGTGTTTTCTTCCCGTTCTCCTTCCACATCTTCTGAGTCGGGCACTTTAACTCTACGGCAATCCAAGCAATGTAAGGGCAAACTCTCCATCTCCGATGCGAGAGCAGATCTAGAGGCGCCGTCCACGCGCCACCTGCACAGGAGTTCTTTTACTCTCTGCATGCGCTGTGGCGGTCAGTCATCTGTAACCTGTAATCGCTGGATTTTATCACCAAATTACGTGCTGTTGCTCATAAAAAATATTTTTTGCGCCTAAACTGCTTGGATGCTGACCGTCTATCGGCTATGGCCCTTTCATTTCTGTAGAGTTACCCCCTCCATCTGTCATCTTTATCATCTGAACTACACCAGCACTATGGCCAAGCAGACCAAGTACATTATTGTTTCGGGAGGTGTGATCTCTGGAATCGGCAAGGGTATCATTGCGTCGTCGACGGGACTTCTGCTCAAGACTCTGGGTCTGACGGTGACCTCGATCAAGATCGATCCGTACCTGAACATCGACGCCGGCACGCTCTCCCCGCTGGACCACGGTGAGGTGTTTGTGCTGGACGACGGAGGTGAGGTCGACCTTGACCTTGGCAACTACGAGCGGTACCTGAGTGTGCAGTTGTCTCGCGACAACAACATCACGACGGGCAAGATCTACCGCGAGGTCATCGAAAAGGAGCGTCGTGGTGACTACCTGGGCAAGACCGTGCAGGTGGTGCCGCACATCACCAACGCGATCCAGGACTGGGTCGAGCGCGTCGGCCGTGTGCCCACGTCGCAGAACGGGCGCATCCCTGATGTGTGCATTGTCGAGCTGGGCGGCACTGTTGGCGATATCGAGTCGGCGCCGTTCATCGAGGCCATGCGTCAGTTCCAGTTCCGTGTCGGCCACGACAACTTCTGCCTGATCCACGTGTCGCTGGTGCCTGTTGTTGGCGCTGTCGGCGAGCAGAAGACCAAGCCCACGCAGGCGTCCGTGCGCGACCTGCGCGGTCTCGGCCTGTCGCCGGATATCCTCGCGTGCCGGTCGGCTACGCCTTTCGAGGAGGGCATCCGCGAGAAGCTCAGCATGTTCTGCCAGGTGCGCCCCGAGCAAGTGTTCTCGGTGCATGACTGCGAGAGCCTGTATCACGTGCCGATCCTTCTGCGTAAGCAGGGCATCATTGACGTCCTGACCGAGCGCTTGAAGCTCAACAAGCTGTCGATCTCGGGCGAGCTGCAGGGCGAGGGTGATGCGCTGTGGGCCCAGTGGCGTGAGTTTGCCCGCCGCCGCGCGCGCGACCTCGAGGTCACCACCATCGCTGTGGTCGGCAAGTACACGTATCTGACCGACTCGTACATCTCGGTGGTCAAGGCGCTGGAGCACGCGTCGCTGAACGTCAACCGCAAGATCGAGATCAGCTGGGTCGAGGCCTCGGATCTCGAGGAGTCGTCGGCGCAGAAGGACCCGCTCAAGTACCATGAGGCCTGGCAGCGTCTGTGCGCTGCCGACGGTATCCTGGTGCCGGGCGGCTTCGGTGAGCGCGGTGTCGAGGGCAAGGTGCTGGCTGCCAAGTGGGCCCGCGAGCACAATGTGCCCTACCTCGGTATCTGCCTGGGTCTGCAGGTGGCTGTGATTGAGTTTGCGCGTCACGTGGCCGGTCTGCCCACTGCGCACTCGGCCGAGTTCCGCGAGAACTGCGACACCCCCGTGGTTGTTTTCATGCCCGAGATCGACCGCACCACGATGGGCGGCACCATGCGCCTGGGCTCGCGCCCCACCAAGTTCCAGGGCACGAGCTTTGCCCAGAACTCCAAGATCCGCCAGCTCTACGGCAGCGTCGACGAGGTCAACGAGCGCCACCGCCACCGCTACGAGGTCAACCCCGAGCGCGTTGATGAGCTGGAGGCCAAGGGCATGCACTTTGTTGGCCGCGATGCCGACACTGGTGAGCGCATGGAGATCCTTGAGCTTGAGAGCCACCCGTACTTTGTCGCTGTCCAGTACCACCCCGAGTACCTGACCCGTCCGCTGTCCCCGTCGCCGCCGTTCCTGGGTCTGCTGCTTGCTGCCTCGGGCCAGCTTGACTCGTACCTGTCTGGTGCCGGCATTGCTGCCGATGTCGACACTAAGCTGAAGATGTAAAGAACTCGCAAAAACCTTTCCTTTTATTTAATTTTCTCTTCTCTGTTTTACATTAGAAGTCCTCCTAGGGCACATATCACGTACTTTATTTGCTTTTTTAGTCAGTTCCAAGACATCTATCGCATCTGCACCTCAGAATCTGGACACAGAACTGGTTGCTGGCGTAAGCAATTGCTGAGGTGAACATTTTAGGGCATGGGTATATTATAAGATGTAATAGAGATACAAAGCATGAGCTTGGCTGCAGTGCGGCATGTCGCAACCTTGCCATCGAGCAGCATATACCACTCTGCCTGTTTTCTCCTCACTCACACAAAGATGGATCCTTTGATTTTACTAGTCAGATATCCCTGTGCATATGTCGCATGTACATCGCTTTCCTGGGTAGATGTCGTCGCTGATGGGACATACAATAGCAGAGTTGACCATTGGTGGATGTATACACTTTGTCGCAAAATCAGAAAGGGACAAAAGAAGGAATACGAGGAACTCCCAACAGCATTCCATTCTAGGAGTGCCTTTATAGGCACAAATTCTCGCTGGATGTTTGCACCTACTGCTGTTGTATTGATGCTTATCACCCAGCCAAACCAAATAGCACAATTATCCATTTTGCATGAGCACAACTGCTCGAAAGAATCACACCAGCATCATATAAAGCGCACATTGCAAGGGCAGCTGATATCAATAATTAAGCCTGAGAATGGTATTTGACAGTTACTCACATTGCTGAATCCCTCTACTACATAAAGCTTTATTGTCCAAGTGTGTCAGACCGTCCACTAGAGCCTTTTTGGTTAGTTGAAAGGATTCACGCCTTTTGAGCCTCACAACAAGTATGCGCGACTCGTTCTGTGAACCCTTAAAAACAATACCCTCTCTTTTAGCTGATGGATTCAGATCCTAAGCTGTCAAACATATATCTGAAAGAAACTGGTAAAACTAAACCCGGCACCATATACTAAAGCGCTATTCGTCTTCGATCCTTCACATTTTGTAGGTCTAGCAATCCAATAAACAAATCACTTGACTTCCGCATCCTCGGCGCTCAGACTTGGAACTGTTGTCTTGCTGGTCAACACACATCCTATATTTAAAAGCGACCCTCTCCTGTGATATTCACCTTTTCTTTTTCCTCGCCCCTTTCCATACATTCTGACTTCCCTACAAACCCCCCTTTACATTCCGTTATTTAATCTTCATGGCTGCCAGCTATGACATATCCTGATGCTGGGTTCGACTTGGTGATGTGTATCGGCAACCACTCATTGGATATATTTAACAGCACAAGAATCGCCTACCGTGGACAATGGCATGAAAGCCCACTTTTGCTCTGCAGCCTCCTGTGATAAAAATAAATTGCTATACTTACAGGTGAGTTGCATCGAGGTCACTTCGAAGGAACACACCTCATATTGTGTCAGACAGGCAAGACACCTGCAAGGTTTCACTACTGACCCCGCACCCGATAGGTCTGCTGGCACCCAGACTGTAAACAAGCAAACAATCCCCCAAGCCAAGCCCCTAGCAAGAGTAATTATTCTTAATTTTCCAGGCAGTTTCTATATCAGCCTTAAGCCATGAACCTCTGTAGCAAATTCACTTCCACAAAATCGACGGTCTAAACCCTATTGACTAGCTGAGCTCGTACCGCAGGCGCCACAAGTTTAGTAAGTTTATTACACTGAACAATGCAATATGTAGATATACACATTTGAATGTAAACGGCATGGATAATGACAAAGCCCAAATTTATTAAGATCAACATTGCTGGTAATACTATGTTTCAACTTTCTGCTTCATCGCCTGTTATTCTGTTGTGTTCTGCACAATATTCGCATGGGCAGATTTCCTGCATAGGGGGCAGTAACGTAGGGTACAGTGGAAGTACGGATCTTGTTCATGCTGTTGAGAGGACAAATATATCTGAGGGATGAAAGAAGCTGCTGTTGGCCCTCGCCTTTATAGGTGAATTGTCCAAAAGCCGACGCCATTGACTGCGTTTACTGTCAGTATGATACGCATCACCCAGAACTGTCTCAACGTATTAAACCCTTTTTAGGGGGTGGATCCAGAAAACGCTCCATATCACACGAAGGCAGCTGGAAATTCACCATAACATTCCGCGTAGAGCAACATGTCATCTGTTTCTTGCGGCGCTTTTTTTTTTTCACAGGCGTAGTAGAAGCTTTTGTATATTACCTTCTATACGATATAATGGCGAACAACAGGGAAAAGGAAGCAATGAAAGCCAGTGAAGAGGCCTGAAGAGCGGCAGGAAGTGAGGGAGGAGGCAGATCAGGGAGAAGTCTCAGACTCTTGCTCAGACTCGGAATCGTCGTCGGACGAGTCCACGGCCGACATAACCGAGCGGCGGAACATCCCCGCCCAGCTGCAGCCACAGGTCGAGCGACTTAAGGCTCTGCGCGCCCGTCTTGCCCACTCTTCGCAAGAAAACAAAAAGCAGGTCTACGAGGAGTACCAGCGCAGCCGCGAGAACCCAGGTTCTGAGCGCCGCGCCGAGCGCAAACGGCGGGCAGCCGAGATTGCCAAAGACAAAATGGACTACCAAGGTGACGACTACGAGCGTACACGGTTCAAGGAGTACTCAGTCGAGCAGGTAGAACGCTATGAGGATAAGCGGCGCCGGAAGGAAGAGCGGAAGGAGACGGGCTTTACGGATTTCGCGCAGGTCAATCAGCGCAAGTATGAGCGGGATATTGCGAAGCTCAGGCCCGATCTGGCCGCCTACCAGAAACAGAAGGCGGGAGAGGGATCGGGAGTCGAGCACCGGCCTGAACCGCGCAATATCGAAAAGCTGGTCAAGATGGTTGACGACCAGCAGAAGCGCCGCGATGCACTGCACCGGCCCGAAATCGAGAAGGAGGGCGAGGACGTGACGTACATCAACGACAAGAATGCCCGCCTGCCATCGCCACATCAACCGCATGTACGACAAGCACACAAAGGAGATCCGTGACAACCTCGAGCGCTGGCACTGCTCTCTAAAGAAATTCCAGTTATATTTAAATTTAAATACGAGCACTTACTCCGAGTCGTCGCTCTTGGCACGCGGCTTCTTGGCCTTGGACTGGCCATCTGCCTTCTTCTGGTGCCGCTTCTTTGCATAGTTGGGCTTGGTGCTGATGTCCTTGCGCTCAACGGGCTTCTTCTTGAGCTTCTTGCGGTCGTTGTTTGTCGGGTTCTTCATCTCCAGCATCCACTCGGGAACATCGCACCCGGACTGGCGCATGACATTGACGATCACACGCAGGTATGGCGCATCCTCCTTTGTAATATACGTGATGGCCTTACCGGCCCGCCCTGCACGACCCGTTCGGCCAATACGGTGAATGTACGACTGCGCGGACTGCGGGAAGTCGTAGTTGATCACCATATTGACACCCTTAAAATCAATGCCTCGTGCCATCAGCTCTGTACAGATCAGCACCCACAGCGCACCCGAGCGGAATTTTTGGATGATCCGGTTCCGCTGCGTTTGCGTGCGGTCTGAATGGATCACATCGACGTTGATTCCTTCGAACACCAGCTCGCGGAACAGCTCCTGTGCTCGATCAATGGATTGGACGAAGATCAGGCAGGGCGGCTTGAATCCCGATGCAATCATGTTGCGGACCTCCACCAGCTTGCCCTCCTCCTGGCCCACATACACCAGCTGCTGGTCGATCGTGTCCGTAGCAGAGTTCATAGCACCAATGATCACGCGCACCGGGTCCTTTCATGATCGTCTTCGCCATTGACTCCACGCTCGACGGCATCGTTGCGCTGAACAACGAGATTTGCAAGTTCGGCGACGTGCATGCTGCCAGGATCTCGTCAACTTGCTCCAGGAAACCTTTCTCCATCAGTGTATCCGCCTCATCCAGAACCAGCCGCCGCACGTGCTTCAGGTTAATCTCGCCCTTCTGGATCGAATGCACCAGCCGCAGCGGCGTCGTCACCAGGATATCGTACCGCTGCCGCATCATCGGGTCCTCTGCCTGCAATGTCGCCGCCTTCTTCGTCATCAGGCACGTCTTGACCTTCTGTCCGAATGTCAGATTGCGCATATGCTCATAAATCTGGGTTGCCAGCTCTCGTGTCGGCGATACCACCACCGCGCGGAACCCTTCCTTTTCGGGCGTATTAATGTCATGCAGAATCGACAGAAGGAATGCCAAGGTCTTTCCTGATCCAGTTGGTGCGTTGGCAATCAGATCGCGCCGGTGCACTGCAATTGGCACCGCTTGCATCTGGATCGGCGTCGGCTGTCGGAATCCAAACTTCTGCAGATTCCGCTGCACAAACGCCGGGAATTCGTGCTCCTTGCACAGCATATCAAACGATTTTACCGGGTGCGGCACGTCGCTGCCTGTCACCTTGATCCGGTGCTTCTTCAGGAATTCGGCAACCTCTGACTCGCTCTGGAATGGCGAATGGTCATCTTCCGTATGAATATACTGACTGGCTGATCCACTCAGCTGGCTGGTCGGCACGCCCGCTGTCTTTTTCTTTTGCTGCTGCTGCTGCTGCTGCCTGCCATGATCACCAAAGAAATCGAGTTCTTTGGGCACGCTGTCCACTACATCGACCGTGTGGTGTGCAGCACGTTTCGATGGCTATAAAAAAGCAATACATGTGGGGAAGTTTTAGCTGCAAGGCACTTGACAGCCAACCAAAGTCTCCACGTTTTCTCTCTCCTTTCAATAACTACCTTGAACACGGAGATATCTTCCTTGAACCGCGCTTTGTCGAATTTGGCCCCGGCGCCAAGCAATTTGAAAAAGTCCATGGGAAGAATAGAGCAGAAAAAAAGGTTTGGGAATGAGCGCGACAAATGAAAAGAAAAACACACACAAGCCCTCACCTTACGATCTCTGAAAAAAATGCACAGCTGGGGCTCAAAATCAGGCTTGTAAATCAACTTAAATTTATTTCCCGATCACCATGCTGGAAATCATACTGTCGCTTGCCAGACACTATGGCGGTTGCACGTGTGCGGTGTCTGACCGACGAGGCAAGTGCTGCGTACAACCGCGCCAGGTCTTGTGTACAGGTGATCGCCCACAGCCTCTTCCCAGATATTGCAGCCACATTCATTGGAGTTCCAACTGCAAGCTGCATATTAAACGTCCACCTTGACAACCGAGCTTGTCAGGTAACCACCGTTGTGGTACTGCCCTATGCTTTTCTCGTAGGATACTAGATACTGTACATAGCTAATAATCGATGAAGCAGGCGGCGCTGCACCGTCACGATGTGATTTCCGCCATTGCCATGTGAACCGTGAGCCATCTATATTGAATCTGGCTGTGCCTAGGCCGGCAGAGTTCCAGTTGGTTTGAATTACAGGGCTAGATCCAGCACAGTCCTTAATTCCTTGCTCATATAGCTGAAGGATAATTGTGTTGTTGGTATCCTTGAGCCATTCAGGAACCTTAGACATAGCTACAGCAGCATCGCGCAGTCAGCGACAGTCGTAATTTGGAACGGTTTTGGCAGATAAAGCACATACTGCTCCAACCGCTGCACTTTGAGAGGAGTACGGGGTGAGTATTCCGTTGATGACATGCTCTGGTTGACTATTGGCTCGTATAATCACTGCCTAGTATGAAGCATAGTGGGGAAGACCTTGATTAGTAGAGTGACGAAATCTGCTGCCTGCTGTTGCTGTGGTAAATGTAGCTGTGTCAGCGGCAAGGAGGATAGCGGTGATGAAAAGGATTTTATTCACTGAATGGAAGACAATAGATACTCGCTTTAGTTAATAGAACGCAGACCAGGCAGGTGTGGTTTATATATCGCAATCTTTTGTCATAGAAATCCAATCGAAAGTCGAATCTACATCATAAACATAGTTGGTATGATACCTGACCCCGTCTTCAGCATGTGCAGATATTTCTCGGCACTGGTAGTGCGTATAGTTGAGGGATACCCTACTCTGAGCCACAATCTCACAAATTAATCCATGGAGATCATACATCAGCGCCCTTCTACCCACAGCGTTTGCCTAGGTAACAAGAGGAACAATGATATGCAGACATTGCCCACCACCTAGGCAATTTTCCAGGGGCTACCCCCACCTCGTTCAACCATAGTTATCCAATCATGTGCCAGGGATGTTTGGTCCAGTGTATGTATGTGACCCTATGAGGGACTCCTATTTTCAACCCCTCATAGAATTCTGTTTTCAATATGGCCAAGCACAGTTCGCGAAATGGGGAATCATTTGATTGGGCTTCTCGCCAGCACTCACTTCATAACAGGTCACAGAAGCTAGGCAAGGGAGTTTCTATTACCACTCTTGAGCTACCTTATGATATCCTGTGTGATGGCTGCAACAAGCTATTGGAAACTGGGACTCAGCTAAAGACTGAAAAGAGGATGGTTGGAAACTATCTCAGTACGCCAATATGGAGCTTCCGGACAAGGTGCTGTGAATGTCGGCACTGGATCGAGTTCCACCATAACCCGGAGGGCATCGGGTACCTAGTCACAAGAGGTGCCCGTAAGATGATCGTGCCTGAACCAGTAATTGATAGAGGAAGCCCAAAAAAGCAGAAGATAGAAACAGACGACCATGTGGCGGCTATAAAGGTAAAAATCTAGAACTATATAGGATTGCTTGCACATAGTCTCATTAGCTAATATGTTGAATGAGTAGCTTTTAAACGATAGGCAATGGAAAAATGCGGATGATGCCAACGCACAGCTACGAAAAGTATTTAGAGTAAGTAAACCGTGTCATTTTGGTCTGGGTGCTGATGGTAATTGTTCTGATAGTATAATGTCTCAAATCATGTTGTTTTTAGGCTGCAAAGAAAGAGCGCAAGCAGACCCGGGGTGAGTCAGAGGTGATTCGAAGCGTGGTTGGTATACCCGCATCATCTAATTCGTCTGAAAAATGGGGTCTGAATGAAACAGCCACAGGATTATGCGGCATCGACCACACATCCACAGTGCGCAAACGTATCAGAACAGTGCCACCAAGAAAACCGCTGCCCATTCAAGACCGAGTCTGGCACATTCGTCCAAAGGATGCCGATCCATTCACAAGCAATGCACCATTATCACAGTTTACTGACAAGACTTTGGCTGACTACGGCATCAGAAAAAAGAAAAATACTGATCAAAGCGAAACGCAATGGACTCGAGGAATGGCTTCATATATACACTAGCGGTTCGTCTGAGAGTGAATAATATTTATACAATCAGCATTAAGCAATAATAATGAACATCAAGAATGAAGAAGCGTGTCAAAATGACGATAATTTTCAATATGTATGTTATTTTATGGACCAGTATAATCACAGCACCTGAATTCTGTAGCGACTGTTTGAGTCATGTTTGAGGAGAGAGTCTAAAATCGTCAAATGACGAATGTGCTGTTTCGTATTACTGCTATTCTGGCAACCCCCGACTGAGATTTTCAGGCCAAAATTTTCAACAGGGCGATCGGCGCAGAATCGACACTCGACCGGCAGCATCCAAGGGGCTTTAGCTCAGGGGTAGAGCAATTGGCTGCAGTCCAATAGGTCACTAGTTCAATTCTGGTAGGTCCCTTCCCTTTTTATTCCCTTGGCCATTGCATTCCACTACTGCATAAGTTACTATCTACCAGAAAGAGCTAGGCAGTATATAGTCTTTTGATTTGGTAGTTATCGATACCAAGGCTATATCAATGGATGGTACAGCCATTAACTTCGAGTTTCCACGTACAGTGAAACCCTAGATACTCTGTGTTCTGTGGAGAGGAATTCAAACGCTGAGTGATGTCCAGACTATATATCCATATAGTAACTAACCTATATGTTGACAGGCATTGCATGCTAATAATATTGCGACTTTGGCACTTACTTCTGAATATATGCATCAGCTAACCAAATATTTGGATTCTCTGCAACTACCAATGCAGAACACCATGCATTTATTATCAGGTAAACACAGCCATTGATTGTTTGAAGGCCTGTTCCATAGCATCTGCTGGGAGTAAGGCGAAATCAAGGAAAAATATTATTATAAGCTTAATTTCCAAGGAAATAGGAAATTAGAAATCGGTAATCGGATTAGCTGCTGGTTCCGAATCTTCTGATCTGGGGGTCTAGCTCAAATGGTAGAGCGCGCGCTTCGCATGCGTGAGGCACTGGGATCGATACCCAGGTCCTCCACAGAATTTTTGCTGCCATCCTCGGTGGTCGCCGTTCTTTTTTAATGTGTCGGTGATATCGAGTGCATCTTTCAGCCCGGTACTGTTTTAGATGTGTTGGGCATAGCAATGCTAGTTTCTTTTTCTTTGGCATAGATGTTGTGGCCGTTTGATCCGTAGATACATTAGGCATCCGCTACCTTGGTGTGTGGTGATTCACGCAGACTTACCGCGCTAATATGTGAGGATAGTGCTGAGAAAAATACAGAAAGGAGAGACTTGGCTCTTACCGTGTGATATTCCATGTGATATGTAAATGGCTACTGGAGCAACAGCAGCATGTGTATTGTTATACAGAGCAAAGCCATATGTATGTGTTCTATAAAAAGGTTACAGCTCAAACGAGACATTCTGCGTGGCAATGTACGCCAAATTGCCCTTCTCGTCCTTGATACAGCCACGCAGGAAGCCAATAGGATTTTGTCGTCCGCAGGCACTCGATCTCCAGGGTCACAGTCGAGTTGACCGGCACGCCCGCCAGGTAATTCGTGGTCAGGTCGGTCGACACAATCTTCTTTGCGCCATTGGCAACCACAGGCAGTGGCAATTTTGCCGGCCGCATTGAACAGAGTGAACACGCAGCCGCCGTGGATCGTGCCCCAGGTATTGCAGTCGGTGTTCTCGACGCTGAATGTGAAGGTCAGGAAGGCGCTGGTGACCCGGTCGCCCTTGGCGCCAGTGGGCTTGATGCTGACGAGCTGCAGGCGCGAGACCGGCGGCGTTGTCAGCTTGACGTTGCTAGCCAGCAGCTGCTTGTGGTATGTCTCGGCGCGGCGGGTCAGCTCCTCGGCAGGCACGGGCGACGTGAATTCAGGTGCAGCGGTCATTGGTATGAAATTAGAGGCAAAAGTGTATAGAACTAGTAGTGTAAAAAAGGAGTGACTGTTTTGCTGTCCTTTTTCCACAAGATCGGACCGAAGGTCCCGAAACTCGCGGACAATCGGAGGGTTTCAGAGTCCGAGGGGGGCGTACAAACTCGCGGCCGTCAGACCTAAAACTTCGCCTGTGCCTTTCGCACAAGCTCGGGTTTCATAAACTTTGTATGCTGGGCCGTCGCATAGACCACCTCCGGTGTGGTGGCATCGCGAAACACTGTGGTTGTTGCTGGCGGCTGGCTGGTGCTGACCATCTTGTTCTCGATGATGATACGTGTGCCGGGCTTGATCGGACAGAGAGCCTTGGTCGACAGCGAGGTTGTGACGCTAGGCATTCCCTTACCAGCTACAACCATCAGCGGACTGGTCAAGTTGTCGGTGACAGTAGCGACCCATCCTTCGTCCAGGGTGCCGGCGATGCCGATCTCGTCAGAGGTGATGACGGTCTGTGCGTCAAACGAGAGTGTGCTGACATCGACAGAAATGACGTCAACACCAACATTCATGCCAAAGTAGACGAGGGACGGGTCAGGCTTGAGCATGCTGGCCATTAAGTCGAAAAAATCCTGGTTAGCGTCGCTGATATTAGCCATGTTTACGGTTATCGAATCGGAGCGAGAAAAAGAGCAGTTTACTGAAAAAAAAAAAAAAAAAAAGATAAAGGGTGTGGAAAAGAGAGCGGTTGCATGAGGGGCAGCCAGATGTAGATTGACATAACCTATTCTGGCATTACATTTTTGGCTGGATATCCACAAGGTTGCTTTTGTAAAATTTTGTCTGCGACCCGACAGCATAAATCTCTGCTGGATTCATCTTGTCGCGGAAAACGGCGACTGCGTGCGGGTTGGCGCTGTCGCGTGTGGTTGTCACTTTGCAGCAAATCTCCGCCAGGGTGTTTGGGCGAATAGGCGTCACAGCCTGTACTGAAATGGTCCTCGACACAGACTTCTTGCTATTATCTCCTAGCGAACCGATAATCATGGCAGTAGTGTTATCAGTGACAGTGCCTAGGCATCCCTCATCCAGGGTGCCGGACGCGCCGATTTTCGTTCTCTGTAATGGCAATCTCGCTTACCATCTGGCGGTCTTCCAAGCTAACATGAACCAGCTTGGGCTGCACCTCAATGCCGTAGTAGAGGTAGGAGCCTATCCGCCTGTAGCGGTCAGGAACTGCTTGGTAGAGCTCGGCGTCGGCCTGAGCGCAGTTTGTTGTCGTGGCATCCGAAGAAAAAGGAAAATTGACGATGGTGTGTAGAAAGGAAGAGGAAAAGATCCGCCTTGAGATGCAGTGCGGAGGAGACGGGCTAAAATTCACCGAAGCCGGTATTCAGTTTGAGCAACCGTGCAGTGCTCTTGTCATTCATCTGAGGACAAGGGGTAAAAAGGTGGGATTTATACATGTGCAGGCATGGCCAGTCAAGCTGCGGACAGGGACAAAATGACAAGCCGAGCGGCATCTGCTAATGCACCTCGAAAGTAATTAAAATAGCTGACGAGGATGTCTATGCACCATTTTTTTTGCCTCAGTAGAGTAATAACATTAACTGGGTGGATTCGCCCTGTGCCTGGATTTCAGACAGCCTGCGCCACGAAACATGGCTTGCTGCTCTTTCCGTCTTGTTGGTTTTCATTTCATTCTATTTCACTTTATTCACTTTCTTAAGCGTATCAAGCGTATCTCTTTTAGAGATAAAGTCTATCTCCATACCATGCTAGCATCGGCTGAGGCCGCTCCGGTTTCCCAGGAACATAGTCAGGATGCCGACGAGATGGACTGCGTTCCAACGTTTTCGGATAAGACGCCGTGGAAGAGTTTTATTATTATACTGGACCACCCGTACGACTACTGCAAGCTTGACTAGCTAAATTGTACTGTAGCTGTGGCTCGGTTTGTGATATGTATAGTTCAAAGTAAATTATTTGGGCCAGCTCGGGGGCATTGCCCTGGCTTGGTTTCACTTCGTGTCAGACAAGCTGCCCCACTCGTGGCAGCTGCAATCGAAGGTGTGCTGGTCTGCAGTTAGCCGGCTTATTTCTTTAGCGACTTGAAGAACTTTGTATGCGTAGCCAAGGCGTAGATATCGCCGTTCTCTGACTCAAAAGTGGCAATGGCATGGGGCATGGAAAGCCCGGTGTCTGTGACCTGGCACTTTATAAGAACTACACAGCCGGGTTCTATCGACTTCACGGCTTGAACGCTCAATGATGTAGTGACGGCGGACTTGCCTTCATTTGCGACCGAGATCATGGTGGATGTCCAGTAGTCGGCGACAGTGGCAACCCAGCCCTCGTCGATACATCCTGATGCGCATATTTCGCTGTCAGTGACGGTTGTCTGGATCACGGCAGAGCGCGATTGTGCATCGGCTGAAATGACCTGCGCCGGTACCTCGGCCGAATAATAGTAGTGCGAGCTTTTGTGGCGGGCTGTGTCAATGACAAGCTGCCGGTACTGTTCGTTGTCTAGCATATGTGTCTGTAGAGGTGATAAGATGTGTCCGAGGTGATGAGCCACTTGGGTCGTTGGCGGATAATCAGTTTGCATGCGAATCCTAGCGGGCTATTCTTATGGATTCGAGCAAGGGCATGCTAATAGAGCTATTAGATGTTTGTTCCAATGCAACATGCCCTCAGACTGTGTGGTAAAAAGGTCCATTTCAAGCAGAGGCATAAGACTGGCATCTGTCTACTTGATTCCATAATGTGGTGATCGCCAACTATTCTAGCCTCTAAATGTCAACAAACTGGCCGAGTTGTTCAGACACGATTTTCGCAACAGTATTGCTCCATTCGGCTCTGGATTCTACATTACTTTACGCACAAACGCAATGTCAAAGGAAGCGAACGGAAAGGTCGGTGGAGATATCCCAAAGATCCAGCTGGAGACCAAAGAGGACGTGCTATTCCTACAGGGTCAGTTTTCCGAGTTCCTGCAAAGGACCATGAACAGCAATGCAGCCCTCCGCGACGGCCCATACACTGATGCACAGCGCGAAGAAGCGCGAGCACTCGTCCTGACGACCCTACAAGAGTGGTCAGAGAAAGTATGGAAGGCTGCGGGCGACAATATCTCGGTAAATGGGTTCCCCTACCGGGAGGCCATGGCAGAGCGGGCGCGCATCGAGCCACTGGACGAGAAGCTGAAGAGCGAGGTCGAGGCCCTCCGGGAGGAAGCCAACAGCCTGCTTTTGTCGGTGACGCAGAAGCGGCAGACAGTGCCGGAGCAGATCGAGAGCCTGGTGAATGACGTGGTATGCCGCGAGTCAATCGCAGCCGAAAACACGACGGAATTGCAGGATTCGGAGGAGCGTTCAGATGGGCTGCCGTATGTGGCCGACCGCATTAACGGCGAGTTCCAGCAGGCATTGCAGGTAGCAAAGAAGCTGGGTGAGAACGTGCCCAAGACTATTGAGGAGCTGCAGAGGCTCGGCACCGCAGTCGAGGATACCAGGACGCGGCTAGAAGAGGAAAAGACTGGCGACGAGAAAGCCCGGTGGGCCTTGTACGGGAGGGAGCGCGATAGAAGGGCGGCGAACAACGGCGTAGAGAGGGCCGATGCCCAGGCGCTTGCGTATCGCGCAGCCTTGCATGCCGTGTCCAATGAGTGATGCGTGGATTAATAAGCAACGGCGTCTGTGCAGTGCATGCACTTAACTTGCCTGTAGGTATAAAGAAGGGGCCACGGCCTCGTTGTCTCTCGTCTGCTCACTTCTTCTCTGTTTTATAAATTCTTTATTACGTCATTATGCACACATTTACCGTCAGTCATGCCGGCCGGGCTGTTGAATTCAGCGTCGACGAGCACACGACAGTAGGAGAGCTGCGCGATAAGATCGCACACGAGTTTGGTGTCGAGCCAGCTAAACAAAAACTGCTTCTGCGCGGGGCACTAGCTGACGATTCGGTAGCAGTGTGCAAGGCCGTACCTGCCGGCAGCAGAGTGATTCTGATGGGCACGGCAACGCGCGAATTGAGCCAGTTCAACGACACCGTAGCAAGGCGTGAACAGGGTCGGCGCAACAACGCAAAATTTATGGCTACCGCCAGCTCCGTGTACCGCACACCGCGAATCGGCACTCTGGACGGATCTGACCAGTACACGTTCCACTCATTTGAGACCCTGCCGGAGCTGCCAAAGCGCGACCAGGCAATGGCGGTTCTGCGCAGGCTGGCCAACGACGAGGGCGTGAAGCAAATTATGCAGAAGCGCAAATACAATGTCGGCGTGCTGCGCGAGCTGCACCCGTTCGAACGGACGATTCTTGGGTACAACAGAAACCGCGGCGAAGTCATTGCGCTGCGGCTGCGCACTGACGACCTTGAGGGGTTCAGGGATTACCTCAATATCCGGCAGGTGCTGATGCATGAGCTGGCACATATGATCTGGGACGAGCACGACGAGCGGTTCCATAGCCTGAACCGCGAGCACTGCAGAGAGGTCGTGGAGCTGGATTGGACCAAGCGCGGTAACCGCATTGCTGGCGCAGGTGCAGAGTACTACGACCCGAAGATCGAGATGGAGGTTGATGGCGGGTCGTTGAAGCCGCAGGGATTTGTTTTGGGCGGCAAGGCGCCGGAGCTTCCGCCTGCCCAGGACTCTGGGGATGGCGACCCTGCCAGTTCCCGGCGAGAGCTCATGTACCGCGCATACGAGAAGCGCAACAAAAAGTGATATATTCTAGTTTCACGCCTATTTTGTTAAACACGTCGCAATGAAACATTAAGAAAGTTTTCTTTATGTGGACTTTGCCTTCTTGCCAGACTTGAGCATGACAAACGACAGGAAGCCAAAGATGCCCGTAACTCCAACAGTGAGCAGGAGCACCGGCAGAGCAATCGCATACCACTGGGGAGGGAACAGCTTGCGCGCCGGGTGGCCCAGGTCGACAAACGGGATAATGAGCGTCCAGATGCTGTAGTAGGTGAACACAAACGAGCCAATTGCCAGCAGCGCCGCTCCAACCGCCTTGTCCTGAACTTGAGTCATTGCTTCGAAAGGGTCGTTAAAGTGGGATTTTGGGTATAGGGAGGGAGGCGAGAGAGAAAGTGTAAGAAGGGGGAAACTTGGGAATTGAGGTGGAGGAGAAGCAGAAAGCAAAAAAGGTGAAATTTCAGACTTGGGGTTGATTACTTTTTATTTTTGCCCCTCTTGAATCCGACCAACGCTTTTTCGACATGGACTTCAGCACTGACCTGGACGCGTTCATTCAGGCCCATGGCTTCGCGCTAGTTGCAGACAGCGCCAAGGGCCAGCGCACAGTTGCCACGCGGCGCTTCAGACGCGGCGACACGCTGTTTTCAATCCGCCCGCTGTTTGGTTTCCCGATCCGCACCGGCGAAGACGACGAGGAGAGCACCGACACTGCGGTGGGTGCGTCCAGCCGATGTGCCAACTGCTTCGATACTCTGCCAGCAAAGCGGCCGCAGTGCAGCCAGTGCCATGCTGTGCAGTACTGCAGCATGGTGTGCCTGAAGGAGCACTGGACGGCGCGTCACCATATCGAGTGTCAGCGGGTACCAGCCAGAGCTGTTGACGCAGAGTCCGCAAAGGTCAAGCCTGTATTCCGTCCATATCTGCGCATGCTGGTGGGTGTGGGCAAGGTTATTGGGTTTGTCGGTGAATGCAGGGCGAAGAAGCTGCCCGTGTGGCTGCGTGTCCAAGCAGCTGCCTGGGACCGGCTAGTCACACACCAGGAGCAGCATCCGGCACACATTCTCAGACAGTACAGCGAGATTACACGAGTCGCCGAGAAGGGCGCCGGAACCGGTAGTCTGCCGTTCTCGGGCGTCGACGCTTTGTGCCGTTTCGGCTGCAACAACTTTGTTGCCTATGACCAGCGTGTCCGGGCATCGGGACACCTGTGCAGCCCGGTAACATCATTGTTGCTTAACCACAGCTGCTATCCAAATGCCGCCTTTGTTTACACCAAGGCAAGCGAGCAGCAGATCGTGGCATTGTCGGATATCAGCGAGGGTCAGGAGGTTGCGCTGGCGTATGTGGATGGGCTGAAGCCAAGGTCAGAGCGCAAAAAGATCCTAGGCGACGTGTATTTCTTCGACTGCGAGTGCCGCCGATGCTTTGACACCAGCAATGACCCTGTGGCCCAGATCGACCGGCTGTTTGATCGGGATGTTGCCAGGGTGCATGTTCCAGGAAACCTGCCCACGGATTTCTCTACAGCCGCCCTCTCCGAGCCCTGGGTTGTGTCTATCGTCTCTAGCCTCACTGCCTTGACCCTGAAGCAAATAACTGCCCTAGACTTTTCCCAAAACTGTCTCAATGCCGTGCAGAATCTGCCTCCTCACGACTTCTCCTTCGTCGCATACCGGCACTGGCTCGAGTGCCAGGACGAGTGCTTAGACTCGGCTGCAGCCAGTATGCCGTGGGACTGGGCCTACATCTCAGCGCTCTACATTCTGGCGTACTATGCGTGCGTGTACCCGCCATTCCACCCGCTAGTTGGTCTGCAGTGCCTGGAGTGTGCAAAACTGGCGTGGAACTCGCTGCAGTCGGGCCCAAAGACATGGAGCGACTCGACCGTCAGAAGCCTTATCCTGACCGCGCAGGAGATTTTGGCCGTCACCGAGGACCTGGACGGGGCTGGGCCGTCAAATGCTGAAAAGCAGATCTCGCTGCTTCTGAGCCAGATCAACTGCGTGTAGCACTTGCATGGCCAATCCCCGCCTCTTTGACTGTTTACAATAAAATTTTCATTTTTCTTCTTCTCCGCCCTGCTCTGCATTTCTTCAAGTTTTATATTGTAATTTGCCCTCATTTCCTAGCGCTCCATTCCCGACTCTATAATGCAGAGCAACAGCTTCTACCCGACGCTCAACGTGCAGGACATTCTCGATGTCATGAACCAAATGGAGATATCTATTAGCGAGGAAGACCTCGAGAAGCCGACGCCCCAGCGCGTGTTTGCGTGGTATGAGGCCTTTCTGTTCATTCCTCAAGGGCGTGTCGTTAGACGCGGTGGATGAAACCAGTCTGGATCTGTCCGAAATAACCGACTACCCGGAGTCGCACTCTGAGGATATCTTGCTGATATCGTTTTATCAGCGAATGATGGTGCTGCTGCGACAAGTGGGGGTCGAGGACTTTTCACTGCGCGACATGCTGAAGCCCGAGCCAGTACGCGTGAAGCGGATCCTGAGCAGCGTGTGCAACTTTGCCATGTTCCGCGACGACCGCATGCCGGTGCTGGAGAAATACACGGCCAAGGCCGATGAGGAGTATGAGCGGTTGCAGAAGATGCAGGCGGAACTGGCGCAGGTGCAGGCAGAGATTGCAAAGATCCGCGCGCAGCACGAGCGCGATGTACCGCAAGTCAATAAGCTGGAGGAAGAGACGAAGGCTATGGAGAGGGATATTAAAAAGCATGCGTCGACGCAAAAGGCAGCCACCGAGACTAACAATAAGCTGCGGAGTGAGAAGAGTGAGCTGCAGGATGCGGTCGGGGCCATTTCACACACAATTGCAGGCTTGCAAGAAGAGCTGAAGAAGCTGAATGCGCGGGTTGTGCACAGCCCCGAGAAGATCAAGGAGGCGATTGCCCAGCTCACCCAGTCGATTGCCAGTGGCCGCACGCAGCTGGCGCAAAAGGAGTCCGAGTCGCGTCAGCTAGCAGCAAAGATCGAGATGCTTGATGAAATCCTGACCGATATCCGCGGGTGCATCCAGCAGATGGCCGATGCCGAGGACATTGTGCGCAGGCACGAGGAGGAGCTGCGCAAGTTGGCGGCCGAAAAGGAGAGCGTTAGCCAGGAGACCAGCAATTTGAAGAACCTGTCGGTGCGCGAGGAGCAGTTCAAGTACCAGGACGAGTCGGCAAAGGGGAAGATTGAGCGGCTGAGTCAGACCCGCCAAGCAAAGCGTGAACAAAACTCCATCACGCATTGCCAACCTGGAGAAAGAGAACAAGGAGATGACGGCCCGCTTCACCGAAATATCCTGCAAGATGGCAGAGCAGCGCGCCAGATACGACGAGTTGCAGGAGGAGATCAAACGCAGCAAGTCGACCATGGAGCAGGACGCCTGCTGCGATTCAGGAGAGCTATGAAAAACTGCGCCAGCAGACTCTCGAGTATCAGGACAGCGTCATTCTGTCGCTGGAGGAGCTCTTAAGCCACTTTTACGACTAAGAATATATACCTTTTTACGAGCTCTCATATATTACGGACACCTTTATAGGAAGAAACATCTGCAAAAGAAAGTTTTAGTAAGGGATGGTTGACAAGGAGCTGCGAGAGTAAAAAGAGTGTAAAAGGGTAAACGTGTCTGAAAAACTAGTGATCGGCAGAACTATGCAAAGTGGCCATGGCGATGTCTGCATGAAATATATGAAATTAAGTGAAGACATCGCCATAGTCCATTTCGCATTGGGAAAACAGTGTTGGAACAGGTGTGTTTTTGGTCGGAGTGGCAGGCGCCCATGGTTCCAATAGGACCGACCGAGGTGGATGGAGATGGCTTGGCTACTAGAGATGCAATGCCAAATGCGACACTGCGGAGCAACCCCTAGCCAAACTGGACATCTCCATGGAGCGTAGGGCACGGAACGGAGACTAGCTTTCAATACCTCCCCTGCATCTCTTCTTGCTGTGGACATGGTGGTTTCCTCTCACTTAGACCTTGGTCTCGGCAACGACGGCATCGCGGACCGGGTGATGGCCCGGGTGCGTGGCACTGGCGATTCTGGGGCTGCCGACGCTGGACACGCTGGCGACACTCGGAGTGGACGAATGCGACCTGGGCAGCACGTGGGTACGGCGGTTGACCCTGAACATGTCCCAGATGAGGTCGGCCAACAGCAGCACAAAGATCGGAATGGCAGTACCCAGCACACCCTTGAACAGGCGGCAACGCGACCTGAAGTGCCGCATGCCACTAGCACCGAAGACGGCGGCCGACCAGATCGCGGGCATCCCCGTCAAACATGTCAACGTTGTTGATCAGCGCTTCGCGCGGGGCACCCGAGGGAGTCAGGGTGTGGCCGTAGAGCGAGAAGCCGAGCTGGTTGGTGACCGGGCGACGGGTGAATGACCTCCTCGACGACCGAGGTGCGAGTGCGGCAGTGGAACTTGTTGAGCTGATTTGCATCCCACACCCACGATCCCGAGCCACAAGCCAGTCAGGAGCAACTTTGCCAGCTGCGAGAGCCCGACCCCTGTAGAACCTGCCGATGATCGGCAACTTGGGGCCCAGGAACATACCTGGCAGCGAGAACATCCGTGATACCCGCAACCACGGCCGAGAACACGGACGCCGCACGCGGCTTCCAGTGACCCGTAGCAGCGACAACGCACGAAATAACCAGGTTGATGACGGACAGCACCCATGCCAGTGCATACAGTAGCGCGCGAGGCAGGCTGTCGAACAACATGGCTAGGTCAGAGGAGAGGAAATTAGGCTTGGGTGAGGTTGACCGCTAGTGGTTAATAACG
The DNA here is from genome assembly GCF_002104995.1 of Linderina pennispora. Lineage (NCBI taxonomy): Eukaryota > Fungi > Kickxellomycota > Kickxellomycetes > Kickxellales > Kickxellaceae > Linderina > Linderina pennispora. Next base: position 64,326 of record NW_024468250.1, on the reverse strand, counting down.
AGACTGTGGGGGAGGAGAGGAAAGAGGAAAAATACTAGCGCTTTTGCGAAAATAACAAAATGTGTAGGTGAAGGATGCCTATGTTACTAGTGAATAACAAGGTATGGATAGGAGGGTCTGCCAATGCAAAGGCGTAGAAGCAGCTGTGGCAGTATTTATAGAGTTATTAGGTATTTATCAGGGATGGGTGGGCCGTAAGGGGTTCAAATGGAGGAAGCGTCTAGGCCAGACAGCTGGCCTAATATACCACCAAGATTGCTGTCCAGAAATCCGACCATGGGTGGCCAAAGGGTTTTCAGATTCTGCGCCTGTTTCATATATTCCCGTCCATTTTTTAAAAGTCGGGTCGTCCAAAAATATCAGTCGAAATACACTATGTTTGATCTACACCTACACCTAGAACATAGGCGATGACGCCAAATATGTTCTAGACCGATACGAATAACCTTTGTCCATGGCCACTGGAAATTGGATGTATTGATTGTCTTGCAACAGGGGATTCATGGGGCTATCGCTCAGTTTCAGATATTTTCAGGCTGCCCGTATCAGAAGCAACAAAAGGCAGATCAGACACAGGAGGAGCTGCCATATGTCATATGGCTACAGTCTCATGGGCTGGTGAGGATGGCCGGACATTCAACGGACTGGAAAAACCCCATTCTCGCTATAAACATTGGGAGATTATTGACACAACTACTTGAGAGGAGAGGTAGCTAAGGGGTAGGAATCAATAGCGCTTAGGCTTCGCGTGTATGTGATGGAGGTCCCTGTCCGTGTGCAGGGAATGCAGGTTGCAGCACTGATGAGTGTGGGGTTGCACGGGGCGGCGCTGGGTACCTGGACTGTCTGCTAGCACCGGTAGCTGGTGTGCTCTGGAACTGCGGGTGGATGGTGCCGACAGTCTTGGACGTTCCGTTTGTCTCAAATGCAGGGCTGCAATCGTGTGCATGCGTGATGTTTATCGCATGCAATCCAGGTGGCTCTTGCTGCTGGGGGCTTGCGCCACCTGGGAATACTGGGAGAGCCTTGGCCATATTCTGGGGATTGATGCTTGCGATCGCCGTCCTAACAGGTGCTGGTTGCGATGATATGTTGCGTAAGAGTGGGTGGGTGTGTCGGAGGCTGCTGCTGCTGCTGCTGCGGTGTGTGGGATGCTACGTCTCGTACAAGAGTCAGATTTTCATGATTACGTAGCTGGGGCGTGTGGGGCGGTTGAATTGCGGCCGGGGTGGTGTGTGGGGCGGCAGATTTATGAGCCTGTGTCTGGCCATTAGGGTTCTGCAGTAAGGTGGAAACTGGATCCGACTCTTTTGTGGCAGCCTGCTGCGGGTGTGCTGTCTGCCCTGCCAGGGACGATCTCAAGAATCTCTGCGGCAGCGGTGGTAAGCGAGCCAACAACCTCAAAGCCCATCGAGGTGTTGCTTGACTTTTTTACCGGGTCTGCCTGATAGTGGCAGTTGCTTTGGCTGCTGCTGGTGGGCACTGGCGTCAGGGTATTGGCGATGGGTACGTCAAAAGCTCGTGGTCATCGAGGGCTTCGGCAAAGATGCGCGAGTCAAAGTGCATGTTGCCGCGAGTGAAGCCACGCCATGCGCGAATGATCCACATCAGCAAGATCAGCCAGTTGAGAGTGACCGCACCACGCATTATCTTGCAGGCGTCGGGTCGACGAGTTTTCTGTCTTCGCCACGCACACACTTTGAGATATCGTCGCGAAACACAAACAGCATGTTGGAATTGCTGGTAGCCATGGCAAACCACCACGATGCCATCATGCAGTTGATCAGGCGCTCGACTGACGGCCGATTGAAACGCTCGCAGAACAGCGGCACCTGCTCGTGGTCGTTCTCTGCGCGTTCGGTCAGAATCGTTGCGGCTGCGTAGATGCTGGATATGCAAAACGTGAGTATGCCAGAGATCACTGACAGTGCACCGATAAAGTCTCCCGAGCGCCGCATAAACTCGATGCTGGTCCAGGATACGCCGGTTAGCGCCAGCTGCAGTATCGACATAAGAGCAATGGTAGCGTAGATTACAGCACGCAGCACAGGCCGCTGAGCCTGGACCAAGGCGTCGACTCCCTTTGCTGGTGTTTTCCCCATGAGCGGCTGCTTTTAGAAGAGCTGTGGCATAAAATAGAGCGGTAAGCGGACGACAGAAGGCCAAGTATGGAGGATAGGGAAGGGTCTGCGTGGAGGAGGAGATTCTGGATTATTAAAAGAGAAGAGGACGTCTGCGCTTGTTGTGTGCTAATTCTATTGCCTAGCAAGGAGAGGGCGTCTAGCTCCAAAAGAGTATGCAACCGTGGGGATATTTGCTATGCTATAAGGGTCGAGGTGGAGCGTGTGGGGAACAAAAGAAGTAATATAGAAGTGCAGAAAACGCGGTAGGATGACAAAGACTACAAGCCGACGGAAGACAGTAAAGATCATGTTTACTAGTATACTTTTTTTTCCCAGAATCTATGAGACCCAGGAGCCGATTCAGGTGTCTAGGCTATTTGGCTTTTTTATTTTTATTTTTATCTGGGTTCAAGGTACACAGGGAAGGGGGTGAGTTGAGCAGCAGGTAGGTCATGGAGTGGGGGAATGATGAATAGTGTCTCGGGCTACACAGAAATCTAACTATTTCCTGGCACCTGGAATGGAGGCAAATAGCAGTATCCAACCCCATCAATCTTATTCATATGCACCATCCACTGCGGCTGCTATTTCAGCTAAGAAACAAATTTCCTGGCGACCAGAGCGAGGTGGGCGTTGTCGCTGCAAGCAGCCAGGAGACATGCGCCAGTATTGGTGTCACTCGATCGCCGACAGGGAGGCGATGGCGATATTGAAGTGGCCTGCAGGCTGGAATCAAATCACGATCAGCACCGCTCTCATGCGGCCGGATTTGTGTAATGGCAGCAGCATGGGTTTTTTTCTCTTGGCGGAAGTGGGCTCGGCCTCAGCAGTGTCTGGCTTACTGAAGATGCCTTCCAGCGAGATCTTTCCACCCTTTGTCTCTCTGTCACCGATCAGCAAAAGAAAACACAGTATTTAGACCGCAGACAGCCAGCTCCTTTTTGCCTTATCGCCCCCTCTCTTCTCTTAGACACCCGATGGCGGTTGCGCTATTTCTCACCCACACCTCACTAAAAGCCACCAGCCAGCGCGCAGTTGTAAGCACACGACAAATTCAACGCCTTTTCACAAATTCAAGGACACGGAGCAGGGCCACAATGCAGCGCAGCGGTAGCCCGGTCAATGTATCGACGCCGCTGCTCAGGTCGCCCGAGTTTCGTGCGCAGCGGCGGCAGTACTCGTCGCCAACCCCATCTGGATCGCCGCGTTCGCCGACACCATCCCTGAGCGATATCGCACCGCTCGACAAGGACAAGCCCGCCACGAAGGAAGCAGCCGAGGCTATGGGCGTTGACCCTGAGGAGGCCAAAAGTGCAAAGAAGGTCAAGACGAGCCAGGCCTGGCTCAGGCTGTTCAGGCTGGCTAGGCCCGAGTACAAGCTGCTAGGTGGAGCAGTAGGTTTGCTCCTGGTGTCGTCATCAGTGACGATGGTGGTGCCATTCTCGATGGGCAAGATCATCGATATCGTGACCAATGCTGGAGCAGTGATCCCGTATGGCTTGTCGCTGAAGGAGGTGTTTGCAGGTCTGGGAGGCATGTTCGTCGTGGGCGCGGCAGCAAACATGGGCCGCGTGTTCCTGATCCGCACCGCTGGCGAGAGCATGATTGCTCGCCTGCGCAAGCAGATGTTTGGGCGGATCATGCAGCAGGACATGGGCTTCTTTGATCGCAACCGGTCCGGAGATCTTATCAGCCGACTCAGCACCGACACGTCGATTGTCAGCAAGAGCATCACCAACAATGTGTCTGATGGGCTGCGGTCCTCGATCTCGGCTGTCGTTGGCATTGGAATGATGCTGTATGTCAGCCCGAAGCTGACTGGAATTATGCTAGGCATCGTGCCACCAGTGGCACTGTGGGCTGTAATCTACGGAAAGTACATCAAGAAGCTGTCCAAGAAGACGCAGGAGGCCGTCGGTGACCTGACTAAGGTATCAGAGGAGCGCATCAGCAATGTGCGCACCGTGCAGGCGTTCTCGCGTGAGTCGCAGGAGGTCGAGCGCTACGACATCGAGGTCCAAAAGATCTTTGGCCTGGCCAAAAAGGAGGCCATGGCTAGTAGCCTGTTCTTTGGCGGTAACGGACTGGCGGGCAACTTGGCGGTTCTTGCTTTCCTCGGATTCGGCGGACGCATGGTTATGAACGGTGAAATTTCTATTGGTGACATGACCTCGGTTATGCTGTACTCGGCATACGTTGGCACATCGCTCTCTGGTCTGTCGTCTTTCTACTCCGAAGTCATGAAGGGTGTTGGTGCTGGGTCGCGTCTGTTCTACTTGCTGGACCGCAAGCCAGCCATCGACCGGAACCCCAATGGCGTCAAGGTTAGCGACATCAACACAATCAAGTTCGACAATGTTGGCTTTACGTACCCAACCCGTAGCGACGTGCATGTGTTTGACAAACTCTCGTTTGAGATCACCAAGGGCTCGCATGTGGCCATTGCTGGTCCCTCAGGCAAGGGCAAGAGCACAGTCGCCAGTCTTTTGATGCGCTTCTATGATCCTACTGTCGGCACGATTACTGTTGACGGCATCGACCTTCGCGATATGGACCTCGCTAGCTGGCGCTCTCATATCGCAATGGTGCCCCAGGAGCCGGTGCTCTTTGCTGGAACGATTCGTGATAACCTGCTCTACGGTAACCCGCTGGCTACTGACAGCGAGCTGATTGCTGCACTCGAGATGGCCGATGCGTGGTACTTTGTTTCACGGTTCCCGGCACAACTTGACACCTATGTCGGTGAGCGCGGTGTATCCCTGTCTGGCGGCCAGAAGCAGCGTATCGCGATTGCGCGTGCCCTGCTTGCGAAGCCCGATATCATGATTCTGGACGAGGCTACCTAGTGCACTGGACGGCACCCGCGAGACACGCGTGCTGCAGGCCCTGGACAAGATCAGTGCTAGTTCTGACCTAACTGTGATCACTATTGCTCACCGCTCCAGCACGCTGAAGAAGAGCGATACTATCCTGGTTGTTGGCGACACCGGGAATATCGAGGAGGCCGGGCCCTACAATGAGCTGATGGGCAAGGAGAAGGGCTACTTTAGACAGCTGATGTTGGCCCAGGCTGCTGAGCATCACTGAGCGAGCTAGGTATTTTGTGGGAATTGCGAATGATTTTGCACGCACTTTTCCTAATGTGTCTGAAGCAACCGAAATCCATACGAGAAGTGGGGTAGTCTAGAATGAACTTGTGAGCGATGGCATGTATGGTCAAGAGATGTTTGCCTGCTCGCATTGTTGGCATCGATGTAATGCTATATTCCGCCAAAGATGATGGTGCTTTATTGTGGTATGCTGCTCGGATGGGGATGTCAGCTGTGAATATCTGACACGAAGATATGCAATGCTCCCCTCACCTACATTCTGGTGGTGGAAGGTGAAGGCACGTGCTCTGATCCTGTACTGATCCCTGTTTGATCGCAATTACTGGTTTTTTTAGTGAGCACTTTTTTTTCTCGATTTCTGCTTTGCTCCTTTTTCGACTCGTCTCTCTCGCTCGCAAATTCACATTTTACTAGACGTCCAAACAATGTCAACAGCAGAGAGCAGCAACAAGGGAGGCGCATTTGCCAAAGGCAACGTTGAGGAAACTGCGGCTAGCTACAGCGACAGGTGATGCTGGCTCCGAGGAGAGCGACTCTGGACCTGCACCGCGCACCCTACGCCAGGCCACAGCCAAGAAGGGCAAGAAGGGCAAGAAGGGCAAGAAGCAGCAGCAAAAGGAGAAGAGCAAGGATGAAGACTCTGACGACGAAATCAAGCAGGCAACTCTAAAGAGATCGGAAAAGTACCAGCGCGGGGTCGTGCCTGGCGCCAAGAGGAAGGAGAAGGTGCAGGTCAAGAGCAAGAAGGCGATTCACAAGGTGCAGCACGAGCAGAGGCGGCGCGAGCAGGCGATCCTGGATGCGGCGCGCGCCGAGGTTCTGATGACGGAGGAGGCCGGCTATCTCGAGGCCGAGGGTATGGAGCGCACGTACCGGATCAAGCAGCGCGACCTGAAGGAGCATCTGGATATCAGCAGTGCTGACAAGATTTTTGATCTGGATCTGCAGGAGTTCGGGCCGTACTCGATGGACTATACGCGGAACGGCAAGTTCTTGCTGCTGGGCGGGCGTAAGGGACACCTGGCTACTATGGACTGGCGCAACGGCAACCTGACATGCGAGTTCCATGTCCGTGAGACGATTCGGGATGTCGCATGGCTGCACAACGAGAGCCTGTTTGCTGTGGCACAGAAGAAGTACGCCTATATCTACGATCACACTGGTGCTGAAGTGCATTGTCTACAGAAGCACGTTGAGCCGACGGCGCTCGGCTTCCTGCCGTACCACTTCTTGCTGGCGTCGACGGGAAACACTGGCAAGGTGGTGTACCAGGATGTCACTGAGGGCTCCGTTGCCGGTGAGCACCGGACAGGCTATGGCGAGTGCCATGTGCTGAAGGTGAATCCGTACAACGCAGTGGTGAATCTGGGCCACAGTAATGGCATTGTGTCGATGTGGGCGCCCAAGCAAGCACAGCCCTTGGCCAAGATTCTGTGCCACCAGGGCCCCGTGCAGGCGATGGCAATCGACCGGACAGGCACGTACATGGCAACCAGCGGCCAGGACGGGCGGCTGAAGATATGGGATATCCGCAACTTCAAACAGCTGCACGAGTACAAGACCACACGTCCTGCCCACTCTCTGGACATTAGTCAGCAGGGCCTGCTGGCTGCTGGATACGGCGCTAACGTGACGATCTGGAAGGATGCGCTGGCCGACAAGGTCAAGAAGCCGTACATGCAGAGGACAGTGGGTGGAACGTCGATCAGCGACGTGATGTTTGTTCCCTACGACGATGTGCTCGGCTACGGCACTGACAAGGGTATCTCGTCGATTGTGATCCCCGGGTCAGGAGAGCCCAACTTTGACGCCTATGTTGCCAACCCATTCCAGACCAAGAAGCAGCGGCAGGAGGCAGAGGTCAAGTCTCTGCTGGACAAGCTGGCGCCCGATACCATCCAGCTGGATCCGAACTTCATCGGCCGCTTGGATCCGCGCACAGCCGTGCAGCGCCAGCGCGAAGCTGTGGCACGGCAGCAGCAAGAGTATACCGAGAACAAGGCCTCAGGACAGTACCTTGACAACACTGTCCGGAACCGCACGCGTGGCCGTAACTCGACCGCCAAGCGCTACAAGCGCAAGCGCCAGAGCAACATCATGGATCTCAAGAAGCTGCAGGAAATGGAGCTGCTTGAGAAGCGTATGCGCGACAATGAAAACAAGAAGCGCAAGGTCCCTGAGGCAGAGAAGGGTGCGCTGAGCAAGTTTTATGAACAGAAGCGTAAGAGCAACTAAAAGTCTTTTAAATGCATTTCAGTTTTTGCCTTCGGCCGTCTCGTCAATGAACTGCTGGATCGCTGCTGGCGGCCGCATGCCGATGAAGGCAGCAGTGGGCTCGCCATCGCGGAATGCCACAACCGTCGGCAGTGACGTGACCTTGTAGTCGTGCGCCAGATCCAGATTCTCATCGACATTGATCTTAGCCAGGTTCACGCGCCCGTCGGTTTCCACGGCCTTGGTCAGGACTGGACTCAGCATCTTGCATGGCTGGCACCAGTTGGCGTAGAAATCTACCAGGGTTGGTGTGTCGGACTCCAGCACATCTTTTTCAAACGTTTCTTGTGTTGTCTCAAATACCCGGCCACCCTTGGCGGCAAAAATGGACCGGGTGGTAGAGAGGCTGCGGGTAAAGGCTGTGTACCGAGCGGTCTGGGCAAAAACTCTGAGCATTCTGCAAATGAGTGATGGAATGTGGTGTAGAGGAGCAGCGAAGAGGAGTTTGGAGACGATAAGCAAACTGGCCAGATACTTAAAAAGGAGAGGGAGGTCACGTGTGGAGTCCGGGCTAGATCTCTAGATTTGCTAAGCAGGCGGCTGATCGCTAACATGGGGAAGCATGGCTCTCGGTTTGTGTGTGGCAGGACAGTAACAGGCAATTAGCTGGCGACTAGAGGGTGAGTATAAGAAGAAAAACGTCTGGCATGCGCTAGTGTCTCCATCTTTGTCTTGCTTCGTTTACATTAATCTCCAACACCCCAGCATTAGCATACCCTTTCGAATATGAGATTTGATTCTGCAAAGACGCTCTTCATAGCCGGTTTCACACCCGACATCACACACGTAGCATTGTGCACCGAGTTTGAAAAGTGAGTCTATTAGGAAGCCAGAGCCCACTAGGATACATAATCGCAAAGATTTTATTCTAACTGCTCTCCTTGCAAAATAAGCGTTAGGTATGGCAGGATAATTCGCTGTGAAATCCCTCCTCTTCGTGGCAGTGAATCGCATCCGTAAGTTTCAACGACATACAAAGGATCTGCATGGCACACTTCACTAGCATATATGTGAGCAAGCCGTGGAATTTGTGTGGCAGATACAATAATGCTGGATTGACATGATACACGCATGAAGCCACACAGTATGTTTCTCGAGCTCCAGGTATTAATTGGTATGTTATACTTGCAGTATGGCGGCACTGCATAAGTAGATACGCATTCATTGAATATGATACGAGCACACAGGCCCAAGAAGCGTGTGCTGCCATACATGGCAAGACGCTGGGCAACAGCCTGGTAACTGTCCATTTTGCTCAACGCCAGCAGCCGCCTTATTTTCGCCGGCACCCGCACCGTTCATACCAAAACTGCTACGACAGGGCTTCGCAGAGGGGGCGTGGGCAAAGGTACTCTGGACCGGCGAGAAATACCCGTCGAATGATATATCATGATGAATTTCCTCCATACAGACATCGAGACGGGTACCGGGGCGGGAGGTACCCGGGTAGGTTTCATAGAGGGGGCAGACGAGGCAGGGGCCGGATGCATCCTACAAGTGATGCCGATGTACGCACACAATATAATAATGGCCTAGGGGATATGGATGGCGATATTGAAGAAGGCCAATTTGACCATGATCCGTCATTTCAGGGCGAGGAACACCACGTTAGACGGATCCGTCATCAGGAGTCTAGCCAGAGACCAGCACACAGTGTTAAGAACCGCGGTTCGCTGAAGCCAAATAGTAGGAATTCTCGGAGACCCTCTGAACCGGCACTTCAGCAAAGCGTAGTCTATGACGATGAGCTTGAATCCAACAGCGGAGGAGATTACTGGCTGGAAGATGAGGATAGCTATAACGAGGATGTGCACGGTAGTGAGCGCCCTTCCCGATACCCAACACGCCATGTTATAGACCCACATTCTGGAAGCAGATCACCGTCGCCCATTCCCCCGAAAGAGGGCATGGGCAGTTCGTCGAATGCCAGAGTCCGGAACCGGCGCTCCAATAGCACGACCCGTAGACCAGGCAGCGGCTGTCGCCCTTCTCCTAGCAGATACATTTCTGATAATGATGATGCGACCATCTTGACGCCTGGACAGTCAACCAGAACCACTGCCTCAGACGATGCCACCTCAGAGTAGTTTAAAGTGGACAAGAAATAAGCACGAAAAATAATCCGTCTTCCCATATTTCTAACAGCACGCCCGTTTGCCCTAACCCAGCCTCTGGAGGTGCGCTGATTTCTGGGATCTGCTTCCTTTCAATTCGTCTACAGTTTATTATCAAAATTTACATTGCTCATCCAAAATGTCTGGTTCTCCACCGCCGCCACCGCCACCACCTTTATCGCGCCCACCAAGGCCACCTCAGTATATGCAGCAGCACGCTCCAATGGGTGGCAATTTCCGCCCACAGCAGCAAATGGCGCCGCGCAATCAGAGCCACGGAATGCAGCCAAACTACAACCAGCATGGCCGGCCGCCATATATGCCGATGCAGCAAGGCGGTATGCGGCCCAACAATGGGGGCGGCTACCAGCAGCACAGTGGTCCGCCCCAGTACCAGCAGCAGCAGCAGGGGTACGCACCGCAGATGCGCCCATCATTCCACAATAACAACAGCAACAGCAGCAGCAACCAGCAAGGTGACGAGAATAAGCGCGTCCGAAGGCCGTTGCAGCGCCGGACAATCGACTACTACGCGTCGACGGCACGCGGTCTGGAGTTGCGGTCGGGTGGCGCCAACATGTCCCTAAAGTATCTGCCCAGCGATCCCAGCTACACGGTTGAGGTGTTTCCATCGGTATTTGTGCCGGAGGAGCCTGAGACGTCGATTACGACGAGGTTTATTCAACAGGCGCAGAATAAAATGCGGTGCCCAATCAACGTTATTCGGTGGACGCCTGAGGGCAGGAGACTACTGACTGGCGCGTCCACTGGCGAATTCACAATGTGGAGCGGGCTGACGTTCAACTTTGAAACCATCATGCAGGTAAGATACACCAGAAGATATTCTCTAGCCATGTATTGGTCAGAATCCAATAAAGCATGTTTCAAGCATGGTGCTCTGTTTGGGAGGAAGAGTGTGCTCAAACCATTGCCATCTTATACATGTAGGCGCACGATACCGCTGTGCGAGCGATGGAGTGGACACACAACGCGCAGTGGCTGGTCAGTGCTGACGGCAATGGTGTGATCAAGTACTGGCAGCCCAACATGAACAACGTCAAGGTCTTCCAGGGCCACAAGGACACAATCCGCGATCTGAGTTTCAGCCCAGCCGACACAAAGTTTGTCACAGGCGGTGATGACGGCGTGCTGAAAATCTGGGACTTCAATCGTAGCGCCGAGGAGAGCCAGCTTTCGGGCCACGGCTGGGATGTGCGGACAATTGACTGGCACCCGTACATGGGCATGATTGCATCCGGGGGCAAGGACAACGTGGTAAAGCTCTGGGACCCGCGCTCCTCAAAGTGCCTGACTACTCTGCACGGCCACAACAACACAGTGTCAAGCCTGCAGTGGAATCGTAACGGCAACTGGCTCCTCACCGGCGGCCGCGACCAAAATATCAAGATGTTCGACCTGCGTGCTATGAAGGAGGTGCAGGCATTCCGTGGCCCGCAGAAAGAGGTTTCCTCGGTCGCATGGCACCCGATTCATGAGACAATGTTTGCATCAGGCGGGTCCGATGGCGGTATCCACTTCTGGTTTACAGGCGAGAAGGGCCACCAGGGTGAGATCACTGGTGCCCATGAGTCATACATTTGGTCGCTAGCGTGGCACCCGATGGGTCATATCCTGGCATCTGGTAGTAATGACCATACGACTCGGTTCTGGTCTCGCCCCAGGCCCGCAGAGCACCTAGATACTGAGCTGGCCGATAAGGAGCAGGAGGAGAGAATATATGGCGAGGCCGTCAATCTCAAAGCGTCGTCGGAGTTTGTGAGCTCCCTGGGATTTGGACCTGCCAATGCGTCGCACAAGAACGATGGCAAGGACTCCGCCAACGACGCTATTGTGCCGAACACGCCTTCGACGCTGCCAGGACTACCTGGGCTATCGTCCGGGTCTCTTGGTCGAGTAATGGCCAATATTATGAAAGAAAACATCACCAAGCTACCTGGCCTTGGCGACAGTAAAGCTGAGTCTGCCCGACCGCCTCTGCCACCGCCACCCCCCTTGCCTGGCATGCGGGCAGCTGGTGCGCCTCACCCGCCGCAGCAGCGCCCTCCACCGCCCCCGCCGCTGAGCCAAATGCGCTCGATGATGGGCCGCCCACCTCCTCCCCCACCTCCACCAGGGCTCTTGGCCCGGAATGGAGGCCCATATTCAGGCGGGCCACCGTCGCATGTGGGCCCGGCGCGCGGAGGTACACAGGATGGGCGTCCAAGACCACCTAGCTCGACGAGATTCAATCCTATGCAGAGAGATAATGCGGCAAATGCGCGTCGTCGGCAATGAATACGTACGTCTTGAATGCATTTACCAGCGTGAAAAGCACGCCAGGTATTGTGCCTTGGATATCCGGATATAGCATTGAGGGGTATACCTTCGTAGGCATACCTTCGTAGGCATACCTTCGTAGGGTACCAACAAGTGAGTGTCAGATAGCAGGCACTCTTTGCAACTCCACTTTTCCTTCTCTATCAATATTACAATCTGAACAGCAATAGCTATCAATGCATATACAGAATATGTGTGGCATGGCAGTGCCATGGATAGCGTATGTGTGGTGTTGAGCCAAGCGTTTAGTATTAGAAGAATAAATTCTAGTTGCTGTTAAGCCTTGTCTTTGGAAGGATGTGTTTTCAGCAGCCCCGGGCCAGATACATGGGTCGGAAATTGTGCTTTACATCTCAAGACATGAATCGAACGAAAATATCACCGACATAATCCCTATTGCGCGATTTCCCAGGGTTTTAGGGATCATCTCACTCTTGAGGGACATACCAAACAGGAGCTGTCCCTAGAAACGAGAACATGGGTGGATTCTGTTGCAGTCATCCCCTAGCTAAATTCCATCAGAAAGTACACCCCGAAAGCCGCTGCCACCGAGCACGCATATCTGAGGGCACCTAGTGCAAGCGCATGCTCGTATCTTCAATTTTTTTTCACACAGTCATGTTTATTTATGGTAGTTTGTCTATCATCACCATGCGCAAATAAAGCAGACGTCATTTGTGAACAACCTTATCGGTCCACAGCGGAGACATCGCCGCAATTGTATGCATAGTACAATATCTATTGCATAAAGGGATGGCAGTACCTGTTTTGCGCGAGCAGCATATTGGCAAAAGTATCTCTGGGTCGGTGGTCACAGGGTATTCGTGAGAAAAAATTGACTGCATTCATACATATAGCATATTTCTGGCTGAACCGTATACATACGGGAGAGAATGCGAAATTTACGAGACAAAGTATCAAACAGCACAGTTGGCCATGTATAAATACCTGACCATGCCCTTGCTGGGACCAGATTCATTCAATCACAAGCAAGCTACTCCTTCGAAACACTTCAGCAAACTAACAAGAGCCACTAGTCAAGCCATCGTCTAATATTCTAAACTCATCGACAACTATGCGTGTCCTATTACTCTCATCCACGCTACTCCTCGCTGCTGCTGTTCTAGCAACTACTGCAGACCCTGTTGGTGCTGATGTAGGTGGCCACCATGGTGGAGGTCATCACGGAGGCCACCATGGTGGACACCACGGCGGTCATCACGGTGGTGGACATCATGGTGGTGGCCATCACGGCGGTGGCCACGGCGGTCCCCACAAGAGACAGGATCAGGCTGGTGCCGATGTTGGCGGCCACCACGGTGGAGGTCATCATGGAGGTCATCATGGAGGTCACCATGGTGGGCACCACGGCGGCCATCATGGCGGTGGTCATGGCGGTCACCACAAGAGACAGGATCAAGTTGGTGCTGATGCAGGTGGCCACCATGGTGGAGGTCATCACGGAGGTCACCATGGTGGACACCATGGCGGCCATCATGGCGGTCATCATGGTGGCGGTCACGGTGGTCACCATGTCGCTGAAGCTGGCGCTGCCAACTAAGTATACAGGAACTGCATCTATGCTGGTCATGGATCGTGTCAGAAGCCAACCCGGCCGTTTCCTGTTAGTTTGAACTCTATTTATCAGTACTGAATTTATGATACTGCCCCCTGTTATATACACACTGAGTAATAATGATGTGTACCTCGAGCTGGTTGCATTACTGGTAGTGAAGCTAGCATTTATAGAAAAAGAAATATGTATAATCCCGCAGCCAATCTGCCCTATTGTTGGTGTATTAGGTATATTTTGGCTATATTCATTGGCTACATATACAGCCATCAAACATATCCTGTTCTGCCTTCTGGCGTCGTAGGCTCAGTCTTTGCCACTCAGCTGCCTAGAGTGGAGCCCTTTCAATTAAATTTTTCAGACATCAATTTATAAGGGGCTAGTTTGGCATTGTATGCGACGCAAGGGGCTATATTTGCAAATATTTGCTCTTGGCAGGCCTGCTGTGTCAAGGAAACCCAGGCTATTTTCAGTGCTTTCTTCCCAGAAGCCATCTTTCTAGCTGGAGAATTTGTAAAGGGGCCATCTTTCGCGATAACTTAGTTCTATTAATATCATGTGATAATCCGTCTATTTTCGAACTATATGCTGTGGGCGACTGCTCCGCAAAGGAGACCGCTTCCTTTATACATTTCTAAAAAGCCTGGTCAATCATTTGTGATATCCCTGAAAATTCTATTTTCGGCAATCGGCTGTCAACAAATGTAAACATGGCCTGGCGCAGATGAAACTACATAGCAGAACCCACAGTGCGGCGCATATAAATATGGTAAAAGTACCAGCCGTCCACCTAAACTAACCACTCATCTACATCATACCTCATCTGCATTTTCCTGCATATCTGCCAAACATCACTGCTAGGAATTCAACCCAAACCCCAAAAGCAAATCCAAGCTACAACTTCAACCATGCGCTCGTTCACTATCTCCACTGTTCTGCTCCTTGCTGCTGCAGCATCAGCTGCTCCTGGACATGTCAAGCGTCACTACAAGGAGGTTGCTCCTAAGTACTCCGCTGTGAACCCGGTTCCTCAGTACTCTGCTGTGGTTCCTCCTCCCCAATATTCGGCTGTAACCCCGACTACACACACAAGCAGTGCTACTCCGACGACCACTTGCACCGAAGCTAACAAGAGCCATCCCAACAGTTATCACACTCGCCCTGGAGGACACAAGAAGGGTGGAAACAAGAAGGGCGGAAACAAGAAGAGCGGTCACAAGAAGAGCGGTCACAAGAAGAGCGGTCACAAGAAGGGTCGTCCTGGAAACCATAGCAAGCATAGCAAGCATAGCAAGCATAGCAAGGGCTATCGTACTAAATCGCATCCTGGTGGATATGCTACCGCTCCCACTCCTACGTCCACCCCTGTGACTCCCTCAACTACGTGCACTGGTGTCCAGAGCACGCATCCGACACCTGCATCTGGCCAGGTTACCTCATCCACAACCTGCACTGGCGCTAATGCTACACCTACGTCTACCCCAGCCGTTGTTTCTACTACCTGCACTAGCACAAAGACCTCGAACCCCCCACCTCCGCCTCCCCCCGTTTCTTCGACCACCTCGTGCACTAGCGCGAAAACCTCGCATTCAGTTGTGACGCCAACCCCTACTACTCCGAAGTATTCAGCTAACGTGCCTACAACAACCCACACTACCACGACGCCTGCTGCTCCCAAGTACTCGGTAATTGAGCCTCTTCCGCCCATTGGCGGCGGCAACCACTACTCAGCCAAGGTCTACTACTAAGGGCACTGTTATCTTTGCTTAGCAGCACCCTGTCCATCGCAAAGCTATGAAAATAAATACTGCATGTACACAATATGTTGCCACTACCATTGCAGCGATGGTAATGAAGGTTTTTATACATGACAAGATAGCCTAAAAGGTGTCTTTCTGCCCGCTAGAGCGCTTTTGATTGATTGAAGGACTTTATGCTCTTCTGAGCCCCACCACAGGAATTCATGGCTTGCCTTGCAAGCACACAATACTTTGCTGTCGCATACAAATCCGCTCTCGGACACACACATTTATTTTTCACTTCACGCCAGCACCAGGTGGCTTTGAGAGCTCAAAAAGACTGCCCTCAAGAGCCTATGCAAGAAATACCACATGGCTGGACACGGCAGGCAATTCAGAATACAAAACACCACCGGTAATAGCAGTTCCTATCAAGAAAACATCACATGTCAGTTATTTTCAAAAGGTAATATAATTCTCCAACCTGGCTCTTCGCCCACCTGCTTGACCCAGGGCTAGATTAATCAGCGACACCGCCCCTGCGTCCTTAATGACAATTTCATTTTCTCACATTGCTGTGACTCTTCAATGTGATTATAAAAAGGCACCATCTGAAGGAAACTGCTCATAAAAAGCATTATCGCTTCCAAAAACCACTAAATTCTAGCCAGGTTGATATCTTCACAGGTGGTGCCTTTTACTAGCTTTATTAGCTGGTCGTTCTCGTTCGTTGCAAGTACTTTCAAGACCCCTTCAAAACTAGACCAACTCCATCCGGTGAAAGCTGTGCCGTTAGGACAGACTATGGAGTATTGATGCCTGTCCCTGCACTTATAATTACAGCATCACGAGTGACTGCCTATCTCTCCCTCAACTTCGTGTTAGGGTCAATTAGCAGGCTCAATCACTTGGTGGCTGGTGTGCTACTAGCTGAATAGGAATTGGTTTCCTCCATGAGAGTATATCCATGGCACAAAACTCGGAATAGAGCAGACTGAGATAGAGCCGCATGGTGTTTGGACACGCCAGTCCTTGGGAATTTTGCTCTTGGATGAGGAGCAGAACTTGCCCGATCTGCGCGTTGGGCTTGTGCTTTTCCGAGTATATACACATCAGTTAGGGGCTATGTATGGGTACATTCGCATTGGTCGCTACCTAGCGTGAAGAAGCCGTCTATATCCACGACGCCCAGCCTGCATACATTCTCATAAGATTTTCCTTTGCCACCGAGGCAGCCCATACAGCCAGCACCTGTTCCTTGACCACAGAATCGCAGCTATCAGAAACACTCGAGCCTCTGAATTCGAGCTTGGCTGCCATGCGCCCCACAGCAGCCTGCGCGATTCTCCACCCAGCTGAAGACTCAGTTAAACACACCACATCAGTCTGGCCATGGGGCAAAAACGCACTGAGCGGGCACAAACCGGTTGCCCGAATGGCCTCTTCGGACTGCTGAGGCGACCCAAGGCTCAGGCTACTCGTGGGCAGTGTCTGCGATGGCTGGTTGCTGGCATCGCCCGGATCCGGCGACAGCCACCGCTCACGGTTGCTGGAACTGTCATCAAGCGCCGATGGCGAGTTTGCAGAGGATGGCTGCTGGTGGACTTGGCCGTGTGTGCTGCTTTTAAGCCACGTCATTTCGATATCGCCCCATTCTTGGAACGGCTGGAACTGGACCCGCCGCGCAATCGCATTCACCAATGCATCCTTATCCATCCGCGCAAAGTGCAAGGCAGCTCCGGATGCCCGGGCAAATGTACGGCTGTTTGCAAAAGCCCAGTTGCCGAGCGACGCATCGCCGGGCGACTGGGTCGGTGAGCCGCACAGGTACTGCAGAATTGGCGTCATGCGGAATGGCACTTGCTCAGGAACGCGTGATATGCCACCAAAGTCGAAGCACACATTGAAGTCGATCGACACAAGTTGGCCACGACTGACATCCACAAGTAGGTTGTCTAGATGGCGGTCCCCGAGCCCCAGGATATAGCCTGCCATAGATGACATGGCTATTGTCTTGACCATGTTGCGCGATGCCATGTGCAAATGCGCCGGGCTTAGTGCTGCACCCATGACCTGCCGGTGCAGCAGATTCGGCGGGATTGTGGATACAAGCGTATCGTATACTTCGGCCTGGAGCTCTGGTGGCCATTTGGCGGAAGGCGTGTTCGGTAGAATTCCATTGCTCTTGAGAATACGCGACGCACATTGCCTGTGGATCTGCATCGTTGTTGGCGGCTGGTTGCGGCCATCAGGTCCGCTGGCGGACGCGAATTTGGCCTTGGCGAATTGCGAGTAAATGAAAAACAGCGACGGTGCGTTATCGACCACCTGGATAAGTCCACCCAGGAGTCCTGTGGGAACAACATTATAGACCGCCAGTTGGGCAGAGTGACGCAGTGGTGATGCGCCCTCTGTCTCTCCACCCTCAGCAGAGCGCGCAACACGGTTGAGTCTCATGAATGACTGTATTACCGTCTCGTCAACGCGCAAGTCCTCGTTACCCTTCAGAATGTACCGCTCTTTAGTGATCTCGCCTGTAGCTCCTGCAAAGTGCAATGTCAGTAGCTTTGGCCGTGTCTTCGACGCAATCACACGCAGTGAGCTTCCAACATGCGAAAGGTACCGTGGCTCGCCGCTGTCTACCAGCGATGGAATGGGTATGGCAGTGGTGAACTCGGCTAGCGCGGGACTAGCGTAGGCAGTAGCTAGTTTTGCTGGGGTGTTGAGGGCCATGAACAGCTCATTCCATATGTCCTCTGCTGCACGCAGGCCAGCGTCGGCCACAGCAAGCCGGTCAACAAGCGATCGCAACTGGGGGATAACAGAAATCAGATCTTTCTCAGCAGCCGACAGCGGAACCCGTGCGGAATACTCGTCCAGTAGGCTATATAGCGGCGCCAGTGGAGCCTGAACCGTACTTTGTGAAGACTCCGGCCGCAAGTGGGCCATCAGCGCTTTAGTATATGCGGACTTGGTCTTGATGCACTGCCAGCGAATTCGCTCCTGTGGTAACACCATCGCTTGCTCAGCCGATTTCAAGAACAGGCGGATATCTGCAACCCGCTCAGGCGAGAAACGCCGTAGGAGTTGTGCGGTACGTCGCTGGCCGTGCGTCCCACTAGCTTGCGACTGGTCGGCTACGACAGCATGGAATATAACCACATCTGGGGACGATTCAGACAGGAGTTCAAGAATGCTCAGAGCACTATCGGCTGCAGTCGACATGCTAGTGCTCGGGTCGCGCAGTTCCCTGTAATTGAGCAATCCGAATAGCTGGGGGATAAACGGCGCGAGCTGCTTAGTGGCACTGGTAGTCAATGAATCGGTAACTAGTTGCGGTGCATTCGACGGGTTCCGGGAAACGTCAGATATAAGCGCTGCTGCAGGGTCAAGCACGCCTTTAGCCGAGAATCGGATCTTCCCACGGCCGTGCATGATGGATCCGGAGTAGAGCTGGCTGCGCTCATCGGCGACCAAAGTGTCATTGCAAAGATACAAAACAGCTTGCCTCGCTTTCTCGGTATCCACGCCCTGAGCAACCAAGCTATCAACAGAAATCGGATATGCTGGGTGCACTAGATCGGAGACAAAATCGCCAACAGGTTGCCCAGGACACTGAGCAAAAACCAAGTCGATCCGGCTATCGGCAGGGATACCTGCCCGCACAGCATCAATTATCTTGCGTCTTACAGCAGCATCCTTCCATAGCACAGGTGAGTCTGTGCGACCATTGCTTGCGCGCAAAAGCAAGGTATCCGTAAAAGTGCTCCACCAGCCACGCAGGTGCTTGGAGGCAAACCCACTCACGTCCATTGTTTCCAGAGCCGCCAATACCTGCTGGTGGTGGCCACGGCCAAGTAGCCATCGAGCAGATCGAATCTGGACTGCCGTGGCTGCGCCTGAGCTGCATCTGAGCTTTCCCATCGCCTCCTGCTCGAGCAGTACCGGTGGTCCTCGGCCATCCACATACGAAATGTTGTCCGCCACAGCAAAGTCAAAGAAGCGATCCACTATCTGAATCCTATGGTCACTCCGCCCCAGAAAGTCGCACGTGCTGCGAGAGGGCACAGGCCCAGATAATAGCGCTAGGTCCGCACGCGCAACATCGCCTGTCCGAATCCCTAGGTCGCCCAGGTCGAAGTCTTTGAGTCTGTCCATCGCACCAGTGTCGTGATCAGAAACCGCTAGTCCGCTGAGCTGCGACTCGAGAGACTGCATCTCAGCAAAACTGTCGACCATGTCACCAGCCTCACTGCCAAGCAATTCGCTGACAACAACCCATGGCGCGGCACTGAGCAGTTGTGTATAAATAGCTAGCTTGCGGCTACCTTTGGCCGATTTGCGGTGGTTGCGTGTGAGGTGCTGACATATGAAGACAGCAAATCCGAGATTGCTACTGGCAACTGCAGCACGCAGAAGAAGCAGCTGCACATCCACAGTAGTTAGCGACTCTGGCGCATGCGAAGTCGATACAAGATAGTGGTAGACAAACTCCAGAATCCAATAGATGGTACTGCTTGGGATGTCCTCAGGGAATGCATTGGACGCGTTGTCCGGTTCAAGGTAGTTTGCGAAGAGCGTCAAGCAGCAGGGCGACGATTGAGCCAATCTCATCTGCACTCGAACTGCGCAAAGCAAGTGCCGAAGCGGCAACAGCAGTCTGGATATCCATGAGCACATCACCGCAGGAATTAGACGGCATTGCTGCTCTCAGTGAACCAACCGCAATATCCAATACCGAGCTAGGGAGGCCAAACTCGGTCAAGTGCACATCGTCGCTCATCTGTTTGGGCCAGTCAGTCGTCAAGCACCGAACTATCAGCAGCGCATCCGATCGAGTCATTTCGCGTGCAAGCATTGATGCCACGCTGCTGAAACCAACCGGGCAGCTACTCACAGCTAGCGCACGACCAACGCTCGAAACTGAACCGCCATAGCTTGCCGTTCTCAGTGGATCATATGCAGACGTGCGTTTAGCAGCTAGATACCACCCTTTGCGAACAGCATCGCTCGGATCTCCTAGCAGGCTCTTGATTGATCGCACACTGTCTGCTGACAGCGGGTCCAGCGAGTCATCCTTGGCGATGTCACCAACCATGTGTGCCGCCATAACTTTTGCCGCTGTTCCCGTACCGCTCGCTGTAGCACATGCATGCACTAGGTCTTCGATGCAAAGACTGATATCGCAGTCGTGCTGCGAGTGCAATGCGTAGACCAGTGCAATTACTGTCTCCTGTGCCGATGGCAGCAGCGTGTCGATTTGGCTAATGGCGAGATGGGCGACCAATACGCAGCGCTGTAGTCCGACCTGGCCAAGCGCTTGGTGCGAGATGCATGTTCCAACCAGGTTCAGCAGAACGACCCAAACCCCTGAATCCCGAAACAGCCTAGAATTGCTTGCCAGGATGATTGCTGATACCAACGTAGCTGACGTCCAGCATTCTTCTGCGACCGAACCTCTTGGTAGCGACAGGCTCAGAAGGTGAAGCAGCATATGGATTGGCTCATCGCCTCCCATGACTAGCAGATGCTGGCTGTTGGGATATCGTACCACTGTTCTATTAATGTAGCCCTGCGCCACCTCGAGAATATGTTCAGGGAGGTGGCCACCCACCCTCACATGTTGTGGCCAGCCAGCTCCTGTGCTCGGCTGTTGCCTGTCAGTACAGAACTGGGCGATAGCAAGCGGAAGCTCTAAACACCACGTGCGTGCGAAATTAGCCTTGTCAAGGGCGTTCACAGAACACACTGCAACGCGAGCAATATCCGCCAGCTCCTCGAAAACCGACGTGCCGGCTTTGCCGTCAGACTGATGCTGGGTGCACGACTGCTTCCATACCTGCTGTGAGTCGGTGCTGCCGAATAGTTGGTTGATAATTAATAGTGAATTTGGAGTGTCGCAAGTAGACCACGCCTTTAGTAAGCTGTGCACGCACTGGCTATCTCCTCCGCCCATGAAAGTACGCCCAAGCTTGCTGGTGGTAGAAGTTGGAAAAGAGACGACAGAATTGAGAAATAAGGGGTTGTAGATAAAGGTTGGCTGATTCAGCACATTCCAGAGTTGTAATTCGACAGAGTGTTGTAAAGCATTTGTGAAATTTGAGAACCGGCGAAAGAGGGTGCGAAAGAGTGACTGGACCGCACCCCTACTCTGGCTGGGGCTTCAATCAATCAGCAGCACCTTGTGTGACAATGCATAAGGCCATGGCCGGGGCAGGGCACGCGTCTTTGTATGACAGTTTTGCTGCCAATACGCACAACGAAAGGTATCTTGCGAGCATGTGTAGCCATTGAAGCGCTGTCAAATCCCCTGCCGGCAGAGAAATGACACTGGTGAAGCCAGAAGGCCAAGGGTGGGTCGCTGCTGGCAGAGAGTCCTCCTGGCTAAACAGATAGCTTAGATCACCAAGCGAACTTCACAGCGGCAATCTCTCAGGACCGACAACGTTAAAAATCGCGATATTATTGAGGAGTCAAGGATTACAGAAATCATCAGGAATTCATGGAAGAGGAAGGAGCGTGTTAAGCAGACATGGCACCTGGTTCCGCAGAATGGAGATCACCTCGTTGACAGCGGGCCTAGCATCAAGACCACCAAGCCCAAGGTCCTTGACTAGGCTGTTGACTGCGCCGAGCAGCTGAGAAATGCCTTCGCTGCCTAGCAGGTCGCCGAGGCTGAACACAATGTTGTCGACCACGTTCTTCACCTCGTTGACTGTAGGTGCAAGACCAAGCTTCTTGAGTAAGGGGGTCAGTGCGGACACTTGGGTTGGCGAGAGTCCGCAGACACCACCTCCGCTGTTTGATCCGTTCCCGCCAGGACCGCCTGGGAAACCACCGCCAGGATTGCCTGGGAAACCACCGCCAGGGCCGCCCGGAAGGCCTCCACCAGGACTGCCTGGAAGGCCTCCACCAGGACTACCTGGAAGGCCGGATCCAGGACCACCAGGAGTGAATGGGTCAACAGGACCACCTGGAACACCACTGCCTGGGAAGCCAGGGAAGAACGGATCGACGAGGCCGATAGGGCCCCCGAGGAAACTGCCAGGAGTAACGGGCACATAACCGACACCAGGGATGAAAGACACGCCGGCGAATGGAACACCAGGTCCGAATGGGACATATGGTGCGTGAGGAACTAGCGGGCCGCCGGGGAGTCCATCAAATGAGCGGGCGACATAGCTAGGGCCGGGTACAATAGGTGCAACCGGTGCAACTGGTTCAATAGGTGCAATAGGCTCAACCGGTTCAATGGGTCCAACAGGGACTGGGTCAACAGGAGCAATGGGCACAGGCAGCGGGGGTGGCGGCGGCAGAGCGGAATAGGTGGTCGGCGGCAGCGGGGGAACGTCAACAGGTACATCGGCATGATAAGCAGTGGGATCAAGGGGGGGTGCGGGAACTACATCCTTCTTTGACATGCCCGACCGCTGGCTGTCAGATCCATCCTGGTGCGAATCGACAGGAAGAGCGACAGACGACGAGAGGAGAGCGAGCAGCGAGATGGCGATGGTGAACTTCATTGCAAAGAGATCTACAGAGTAGGGATGCTGGTCTGGGATTGATTTCCGAAAGGGAGGGTGGCGTGATTGCGTTATCGGTATGTGAGATGGTCCGCGGAGGAAGGGATGTAGGGGGTAAGGTAGTGCCGGGTGATGAGCGCGGAAAGAGGTGTAGGGTGGTGTGGTCGTCGGGTTCGGGAGTCGAGAATGAGATGATGATTATTCTAGGAGCGGGATTGCCAGAGCTGCCCGGCTTTATATCAGGAGACATTGGGCCATATCCAACACGTCAGCAAGACCCATCAACCGCCTCCGATGACCAGCAAGCACCAGAACGTTTGTTGACATCCCACTACTGCTAGCCCACCTCCTCCCCCCACCAGCAAGGAGAGACGGTGCATACAGCAAGCCATGCGCATACAGTTGGCTGGGCATTGCGCCACACCATGTGTGTAGAGGATACTACTACTATTTTTCCATCTATGGCAGGCGGTCACTGAAATAACGTTACCAGCAGCAGCAAGCGCGCAGTATGCCTGCCGTTGCAAAGTAACGTCACAACAGCGGTAAAATAAGAGATAGCCAGCGGATGTCCCAACACACTGCTTAGTGGTATTGCTTACGCCATCTGTATCTCGCTGTGCGCCGCTGCTGCGACCTAAAGGTTTTTTTTTTATCTTTTTGTCTTTGTCAGTGGTGGGGTGCGCGACTGGGTGTGTTTGTGCTTGCGGTAATTCCATTTTGGAGCAGCGCGCGTGTTGACTGTGCCCGGCGCCCACTGCCGCAAGCTGCCCGCATGTGCTCCAATGGCATGTATCCGTCCATGATGGCGCTCCTTTTAGGATATCATACGATCGAGAACGAACCAATTGTGATCCACTTTTCATAAGCGTCCCGCTTCGCTGTCTGGCATTTTTATCAAAGGGAAAAATTCTGGGCAAAAGCCAATAATCTCTTCCTGGCTCAGGCTGGTTGACAAAAAGAGGCTAATTGCGAGGCCACGGCCGATTCTTTTCCTTGCTTTTCCACTCCCCCACCTTTCTAGCTTTTCTACCCGGCATACCTTTCCGCCCTGCTTTTTTATCCCGAAGCTTTGTACTCTTATCATCAGACGCCACGCGCTCTACTGCACAGTAGCCCACGCACTCGCAACAAAACCTGCCTTATTATTGCACCTTTGTTTGCTAGCAGCAAACCCCGCCGTCGGACGCTAGTCACCCAGCAGAACGCCTCAGACAGAACCAGTGCGCCTGCTCTTTTCGATTCCGACCCGCCCTCCAGCCACACCACCTGCAGTAGGCTTCCAGAAAGACCAGGAGGTGGCATCACACCCACGCAGTGCTCCCGAAAAAGCTGCTTCCGCTATCTAGTCACCTGATATCCGGAAAGTAAAACAGAGCTCCGACGCAGTGGATACGGCCAACTCGCAGGCAGTAACAGATAGCGCTTGGCAATAAAAGGTAAGGCGCAGCTTAGCCTCTGCAGAATTCTACATCCTCCACGCACATGTATACGACGACCTATCGGAGATATAGGCGGTCTATCGCAAAACCGTGCTTGATGATTTTATGACTTCTCTTGCCCCGAAGAAACGCACTCTTCGCCCTTCTGCTACCGGTCGCAGGTTCGCTTATGCCTTGACTATTTTCATTGACAGCACGCCCTGTTTTCCCATGTCCGTCATCCATGAACATGCCAGAGATCATAGCATGAGCCTCACTAAGCAGCATCGATCTACCTTTCCCCACCTTTTTTGTAGGCCAGCCTCATCCATCAAAAATAGCTCTCTGATCACCGCGCTTGATCTTCCTGTTTGCTTTCGCGCAGCTGGTGATTTTTACGGATCAAGCAGATACACTCCAGCGTACACGCAATCTCCCGCCCACTCATGAATAACCCGAGCAGTGGCGGACCGGCCCCGCGCATTTCGACATACAGCGACGGTACCACCCACCAGCAGCACCTTACTTCGCCTCCCTCAGGTCGGCCACAAACCCCAAATCAAGCACCATTCGGTGGCGCAGTTGACAGCAGCCGTAGTGCAGGGGCTGACAACCGATTTTTAGTGTCGCTCACGCCCACATCATCTGTAGCTGTTCTCGGGCTGGCTACCATGCGATACGGCCAGGGCACAGATCAAAACAACCTCTCGATGGCGCAGCAGCAGCAGCATCAACAACAACAACAGCAGCAGCAGCAGCAACAGCAGCAGCAGCAGCCGGCGGTATCGTTGGCTGACAGTCTGATCAACGAGATGACAGCGGTTAACGGGCTGGCAGCTAACGCAGTGAACAGCGGTGGATCGGCTATGGATCAGCTCTTGTACAACTACAGCAACAATGCTGCCAGCATCTCAGCAACACATAGCAACATCCCATCGGCACCGACCGCCTCCTACGGTGCGGGCATGCATCCGGCCACCCACAACTTTGCTAGCAACCTTATGCTCCAGACACCAGCATCGCACCAGACATATCTGACGCTACAGGGGAGCAGTAACAGCGGCAGCAACAACCCAACTGACCACGGCGGCAATAACGGCGTCGACAAATCGGCGGGAATCTTGATGGGCAGCATGCCACCATCGCTGGCTACTGACCTGTCGAACTTGCCAATTGGCCGCTACTTCACTGCTCTTGGATTTCAAAACCGGCAAAATATGGAAGGCGCGGTTAAATCGACCTCGCAACAGCAGCGACAACAGCAGCAGAATGTGGCTGCCGCGCTGGCGCAGGGTGGCATAAATCCTGCGCTGCCATTTGTGCCAATGCTAGCCGTGCCAATCGCCACTACATCAACAACGCCGGCTATCTTTGTCAATAGTGGGCACCTCAAAGGTAAAGTCAAAAGGGATTGTCGCGATTATGTTTTATTGCGTGTCCTTGCGGTGGGAATAATTTCCAGGGTGTGCGCACGATGAGTACTTGCGTACTACTTGCCCAGCGAGTGCAATGTTCTTCCGCCGTAGCAAGACACGCCTGGCGCCCTTCCCTATTTTCGGCCATTGTTCGCCGTATAGAGCGAGGGAGAAAAGATGCATCTCGATTGTGTGAGAGGAGCCTGCTCCTTTCGTGTTCACAGAGTGGCGAAATCGGGGAGGCAAAGAAAGCCATACCAGGTTGGCAGCATCAACAGACCCTCCCGCCCCCTACCACCAGTCCGAGGATGCCTCTCTCCTTTCCCTTATCGCTTTCTCTTGTATATATCTGCACTGGCTTTTTCTTTTTTTCTTTTTTTTCTTTTTGCATTAGCCGCCATATCTGCCTATTCATTGTTGATGCATCTCTCACTATAAAAGCTCCCCTTTTCTACTCTACCGCTAATGCCTAACCGTATGCGGTTCCCGGACGATTTCCTTACTGTAGAGCAGCCCGTTCGGCGACAGACACTGGCAACGCCAGCACCTTCAGCAAATGCACATACTCAGCAGCAACAGCAGCAACAACAACCACCACGGAGCCGGCAATCGCTCCTAGTATCAGAAGCGGCACTATCGCCAAGAACAGCAGCGGCAGTGGCAGCGGCAGCAGCAGTGAGTGCGGCCACAGTCACAGTCTCGGCTGAATCGCAAATAAACCCAAGCACTATTGCTGGGCGTGGGCGTGGTAAGATCCGTGGGCGTGGCCGGGGACGGGGGCGTGGCCGGGATATAGACGGCCACCAATCAATAGGCACTACGCATGGTCACCAGAGTACTGTACCAGCGGGAGCAGCGCACGCTTTTAACAACGAGGAGCCACCGCCGATAGCCTCGACCCAGAAGATTCAGCACAACAACAGCAACAATGCTGACGTCGATAATGGCGGTGTCGTTCGCATGGAAGATCTCGCTGAGCGTGGCGCAGTGATTGCCGTCAACGGAAACTACCAGATCCCCGGCGACCTACTGGCTACTGGACGGAGCTCAATGACAATTGGAGCGGCTGTAGGCAGCGACAAGCGCCGGTTCAATCTGAAATGGCTGTACGACTACCCATGGCTGCGCTTTGACCCGCAGGCCAATGCCATGATGTGTGCGCTGTGCAAGGACGGCAAGCGTGCGAATCAGTTTGCCAAGCGTGGCAGCCGCAACTTTAAGACGTCGGCGCTGGTCGACCACTCTACCAGCAACGACCACCAGCGGAGCGTGGCACAGTTTTGGTGCCCCGTCCTTTGGGCCCGGCAACCCCGTGCTTGTCCTTATCGATGGCTTGTGGGCTGCAGTGTCGCCGACCTCCTCACTCGCAACTGGCTCGGCCAGTGATCATAACAAGCCACTGCAGACAAATGTCGTGCTGACACAATCTCCTGGCGAACTGCGCCCAGCCACTTCGTCGCCACGGCATGCCCCTAGTTCGGCGAATACGCCTCACGCCAGCGGTATGAATACAGCTACCAAGCCTGGTCCACCACGGCAGGCCGGTGCCTCGCAGTCTCTCGAGCTTGTCAATCCCAGCCAACATATGGAGATTGTGTCCGAGATGCGTCATTTTTCAGAATCGTCTACAGCACCAACACCTCACCAGCACCAGCACCAGCACCAGCAGCAATTGCAAAACTTGGCAAGAGTCAGTGGCGCCGGGTTTCCACCACACATGCCACAGATGTCAGAGACTGCAGAAGCATCGACAATCGTCGTAAACCACACGCAACAGTCTTCAGACGGCTCAGTTGTCGTTTCAGCCCGGACACCCGCAGCTCAGACCAATACGGCTGACTCGACAAATACCGTCGACACGTTCAACTCTGCGTCACATATGTCAGAAGATCATTGTCACCCCGCAGCGGCCACGCCTGCACCCGAAGCGCCGCGTGGCAACCTTGTGGTACGTGGCGCCAGCCGCACCACAGTGTCGTCATCGGTCAGTAGCAGCAGCAGCGCAATGATGGAGGAGAAGTACATTAAGGAGTTCAATTTTGCGCTGCAGGCGCTGCTCCAGGCCATGGATCACAATCTCCCGCTGTCATCGGTCTTAAATCTGTACAAGCTGCAGCTCGCTCCGGCACCCATTTCGACCATCGGCTCGACTGGCGCTGCAGCCAGGAGCAGGGCGAAGAAGGATGACGTCAGTTTGGCAGGCGCTTTGTGCGATGGCATCGAAGCTGCGCGGTCACTGCAGCACGTGGTGTCGAGTGAGGTATTGTCGCTAATTAAGGATGAAGTCAGCGAATCGCCAGCTTTCTCGGTGATCATTGACGAGGCACCGATCCGCGAGCACAACAGTCTGGTCGCACACGTGTTGCTGTATTTGCGCTATCTGCGCCGCGACCCATTGTCTGAGACAGGCGAGCTTGAGGTAGCAACACGCTTCTGGCGCTGCGTCCATCTGTACCACGAAAAAGACGGTCGAGTCGCGCGTCGTGACCCTATCGGCATTGTCATGGTACTACTGAGGCGGGCCAAGATCGACCTTGATCGGCTGGTATGCATATCGTACGAGCGGCCAACCACAGCGGGCTTTAACGCCATGGAGCGTCTTCGGCTGCCGCATGCGCTCCATTGGCACGGTGTATTTGCATATGCACATTCGCTTTCACCTCAGCTGTATGAGGAAATTGCCAACAAGTCGGATGACTTTGTCAGCTTCTCGATGACGCTGATGGACCTGTGTCTGTTTGTGTACTCGCACCCTGGCAGCTTCGCGTTTTTGGGCATTGATTTCCAGGAGACCCTCTACAAGACGCTGTTTGAGATCCTGCTCACCGACACTACGCGCACCACGCGCCTGCCTATCTCGCTCATGCCTACGATTGTCATCACCATTGCTCGCAACATTTCGCAGATCGTGGTCACGGTAGCAGCACTGGCCAAGGTATCAACAGCTCGCCAAGCTCCATCAAGCCTGGATCCGTCGCGCAGCAGCGTGGTTCCCGATACCGGGGATGGCATCTCGCCGTCGTTGACTCGGTCGCCCAAATCGCCGCGTGCAGCCATGCAGATCCCACTCCCGGTTGTTGACATACTCATGTCTTCAATGGGCAGCTCGTCGAGGAGCGGTGGGAACCGGTGTCCGCTGCCAGACGTCTTGTATGAGCACTTGAGAGACTACAACTTCCTTGGCTGCTTGCACTTTATGGCCGACATATTGCTGCAGGTCAAGCCGATCTTGGATCTGGGCAACCACCTGGAGCCACCTAGTCGTGCGTTTGCAATGCAGACCAACTCGGAGGACAAGCCGAAGAAGACGCTGGATCAGCTACAGCGTCTGTGCGTCGATACAATCCGTGATGTAGTAGACTCGATTAGCCAGATGTATGGAGATGATCGTCACGACGAAGAGGACGACGACGAAGACAGCTCGATGCAAGTCGACAGGACTCCCCCCCAGGTGAACGTTGAGTTGGGAGATGACGACTATGCTGGCCATCATCTGAACGAGTTCATGCAGCTGACTACCCGGAACAATGACTCCAACGAATGCACATTCCGCAGCTTCAAGCTGTGCAATTACTCGAAGGATGAAAGCCCAGCACGCCTGATCGAGCTCATTCGCACTGCGGCAGCGGCGATCTTGCAGGACCTGCACGTGCGCTTCTCCACTGACGACCTGGACTCCCTGAAGGCGATCTCTGAGCTCTGGAGCCCGGACAAGTACCCAGCCAAGGCAGAGGACCTTGCTGTCTTTGGCAACATCCATCTGGCCCAGTTTGCAGAGTCGCAAAGACAGCGCGGCTCGGTGCCAACCATCTCAGGCCTTGGAGTGCATGGCTCCAGCGGCAACGAGCTCGGCATGAGGCCACCAATGCAGCTGGTAGATATGCGCACGTTGGTGGAAGAGTGGAGGCTGTTCAAGGCAGAGGCATACAAGGAGCTGGCACAGCGTCGTATGACCGCGATAGACACTGCATCGGCGGAAAAGGTCAAGGCTGAACACACGTACCGTGGCGCCGACGATGACGAGGACGACGACTCGGAGCCCAGGCCTCTGCATGGTCCGTTCTCAACAAACGAAGTACAGGCAGTGTACCGCGATATTCTGTTCCCCAGCAGCATGCTTGCTCCTAGTCGGCGCCGGCTGCGGTCCTTGGAACCTGATGAGCGGCAGGTCTATGCTCGCCGGCTGTCGGCAACACCGCACTTGTCAGCCTCTGGTGCCGAGTCACACCCGCCGCCGCCCATGACAAAGTACCCGAATCTGGCCAAGCTGTCCACTGCATGGAATGTGCTACCGCTAGCGACTTCTCCAAAAATCTACGAGTTCCGCAAGCGGTACGAGAAGCAGCTTCTGCGCATCTGCCACGAGCAGGCCGAGAACAAGCTGAGCTCGGTGAACTTTGACATGGGAGAGACTTTCTCTGAGCTGCTGAACAAGCTGTCGTCGTCAGGCCCGTCCAAGAGCAAGAAGGTCACCGTGTATGACCTGCTGCAGAACAGCAAGGTTGAGGTTTCCAAGGACATCTCGGGATACGAAGAGACAGTCAAGGGCATCGAGCTCACCGGAGTCACCGTTGATTACTTCCTCAAGAGCCTCGATGCGGTGACTATGGCCCTCGACCACCGTCTGCGCTTGCTATCAATAGAGTTTGCCTCATCTCCACTGGCCGTGGCCAAGCACCCTGGCGACTGCCCCAAGTGGCTGCTCAATTCGATGCGCGGGTACTGGCGCCTGGTCTGTCGTCCGCCAAAGCCCACTGCAAAGACATCGCACCTGTCGAAGGGCAAGAAGCTGCTGGCGACTGGTGCATCGGCCGCCTCCAATTCACTGCCTGGAAACGACGGCAGCGGCCTTATCGGCAGCGCTTCTGGATCGAGGCGATCGGCGCTGGCGGCTGCAGCAGAGACGCCGGCTTCGCTGACGCCTTCAATGGCATTGAAGAGGCCGCACCACTACCTGGTAGACAGTGTGGCTTCCGGTGACATTAGTTCACCATCGCATGGTGTGGCCAGCGCAAAAGTAGATAGCCCGACAGCGAAGAGCGTGCTGGATCGCACTGCCAGTATAATCCCAGATCTACAGAACCAAACACCGGATATCAGCACTTTACCCCTGCTCGAAGCCCTGCTGTCTGACCCGTCGACTATCCCGCAGGACCCATCATCGGCAGCGATGTCTACGCAGACCATGCCTTCATCTACGTTCCCGTCAGCCAGGAACCATGCGTTTGCAGCTGAGCCCAGCAATATTCCGAGCGACGATGCCCAGTCGATTGCAAGCATGCCGCCGAGTAAGCGCCAAAGACAGCTCCCAGATCGCATGACCAGCGGAGAATACCGTAGCTACAGCCATATGGGTACTATGCACCAGCCGGGCCAGCTTTTGGCAACTGATCAGTCGCAGCAGCGGACAGCATCGTCGCTAGCCGGTGCCATGGATATGGATGGAAGTGACCAGCATGACACAGAGTCCTTTGGAACCACTATCGCGCAGCTGGTTTCGAACATGGGGTTGGACCCAGTCACCACGCAAGTGCTTGCGGCTACTATATCTAACCAGTCGTCGCATATCCTCCCTCTGCAGCCTCACGACTCGTTTGCTGGCTTGGCCATGCCCGCTGGAAGTAGCCACGCCGACTCGCTCTCATTCTCTGGTGCAGGCAGCGGAATGTTTATGCCTGCCGAGCAGCAGCAGCAGCAGCAGCAACATCAGCAGCAGCAGCAGCAGCAAAGCTATGGTGCTCAGGTTGCACTGGCATCGCAGGCCGCTGCAATGAACATGTCGTGCATGCCTAGCCTCCCCAGTGCATCACTCGACATATCCAGAAACCCAAGTCTCCAGCAGCTTTCCACATCGCTACCTGGCAACAGCAATCCTCTGCCACACACTGCATTTGATTTCCAAGCGCAGCACCAAAAGTAGGCGATGTCGCTCTCACAACCTGTAGACATTGTCTTTCTAGTGAGGAGGCTCGTCTTTCGTACTCGCAATCCAACTTATACACTTCCCAATACACATTACTTTTCTAGACGTTAATAGCCATTTCTATATTTGCATGTAAACTGTCCATGTAGATTGACAATCGACACATCACAATACATAGCACGAACAAACCCCATGATTCATGCGTGCATACTACTGTTATGTTTGTTGAATGTGTGGGGATTTTAAGAGAGAAAAGGGAATAGACGAGCTGCGCAGGGGAGTTTTCAATACGGTCGTCTGTGCAACTTATCAGAGGCTAGACTCTACCTCCATATCGTAGGCTGTAGCGGGGCTCTCGTTGGCGCCTGGCTTGCTGTCACCTGATTCGGCCGACATGACTACGTCAGGGACAGCCGCAGCGGGCGTGCAGCACTACTTAATCGAATGGTAAATGAGTATTATTGAAGATAAACAGTGCTAGTCCTTATATTGAGCCAAGGTATCCGGTTTGGCCACTATAGGAGCCTCCCTCTTCCACTCTAGGGCTTAGGGAGGAGGGTGTCGAGCAGGCATGGAACCTGGTTGTGGAGGATGCTGTTAACAGCAGTGAGCGTATTTGACAGATCAAGGGGTGAGCCGAGGAGGCCGTTGACGAGGTTGTTGACAATGCCACTGACACCCTCCGGGCCGTTGATGGCGGGACTATTCACCAGATCGCCAACAGCATCGGTCAGATGGACAACGAGCTTCTTGACACCATCGACAGTGGTATCGAGACCGAGGCGCGTAAGGAGTGGTGTGAGAGCAGAGATCTGGCCAGGGGAAACACCGCAGTTGGCGGGGTTGCCAACACCGCCACCGTTGCCAGGCCCACCGTTGCCAGGACCACCATTTCCAGGGCCGCCGTTGCCCGGTCCACCGTTGCCCGGTCCACCATTTCCAGGGCCGCCGTTGCCCGGTCCACCATTTCCAGGGCCGCCGTTGCCCGGTCCACCGTTGCCCGGTCCACCATTTCCAGGTCCACCATTGCCAGGACCGCCATTTCCAGGGCCGCCGTTGCCCGGTCCACCATTTCCAGGGCCGCCGTTGCCCGGTCCGCCATTTCCAGGTCCACCATTGCCAGGACCGCCGTTACCCGGACCACCGTTGCCAGGACCACCATTGCCAGGGCCACCATTGCCAGGGCCACCCGGACCACCGGGGAAACCGGGACCCCCATGGCCGCCATGGCCACCAGGGAAGCCGGGGAAGCCAGGATAGACGAACTCAGGGACAGCGGCGTGAGGACCATCGTAGTCGCCACGACGAGTAATTGGGGAGGCAGCAGTGCACGTGGCAAGGACGGCGACAACGAAAGTCGAGGAAAGACGCATTGTACTGATTCAGATGAAGTATGGTGGGATGTCAACCGAAGGAGCTGGGCTGCTGATCTTGCAAGAACTAGGCTGAGGTGAGGAAGGCCGAAAGCTGGTGTGGTAGTCATGTCGTAGGTCCTCCAGCGAGCCATTTTAAATACTTTTGGCATCAGGCTGCTCGGACTAGGCCTTACGCTTTGCACGAAGTGGACTCGGGAATATCTCACAAGCTCAGCAATGGCTTGTTCTAACGAACGTGTAGGCTGAAGATGTGCCCTACGTGAATAATGGCGCAAAAAATGCACCGTTTGAAATGCACCGAGCGCTACCCAGGTCACTGAAATAGCATAGCGGTCCTGCATGGCTGCAGTGGCGGAGCAGTGGAGTGGTTGTCTCTCCACTATACTTTTATATGGAATCTCCATATTCATCTGCTGTTCCCATGAGATGAAGGGGCGACAGGCTGTTGCCACCGAACAAGCACTTGACGCTTCGCACTTTACATGTACAAACAGGTCTTCTTGCAATAATAAGGGCGGCATAATTGCATTGTCAAAGTCCAGACGAATAGTGCACCTGTGGGCTTTCAAGGGATGCGCAAGATTGTGGCCGTAAAATATATGCCAATTCAAGTGCTACCGCCTGCCATTGAACACGCCTGTGTATGCTCGCACCCGTAACATGCAGAAGAGCTCGGTCTGTCTCTCAGATACCCGCATGTGTGGCTTGCAGCGAGCGCCCAGGTACATTCAGACCACCTTCCAAGCCACGCGCCATGAGAATGAGATGGAAACAATAGCTACCTCTTGCATCCAGCCAATATTTCTGGCGGCGCCACAAACAAATTCCAGACGGGTATTATGGATATGCGAATATTGTTGGTAAACCGGACCTGCTAGAAAGAGACTAATAATCGAAAATTGGGAGACTAGTATATGGAAAAGAGACCGTTTTGCGAAAGCATCGCCTGGCGTGCTTAGGGCTTGGGGAGGAGGGTGTCGAGCAGGCACGGAACCTGGTTGTACAGGATGCTGCTGACGGCGTCCAGGGTGTTGGACAGGTCCAGGGGTGAGCCGAGGAGGCCGTTGACAAGGTTGCTGACAATGCCACTGACACCCTCCGGGCCGTTGATGGCGGGGCTCTCAAGCAGGTCACCGACAGCATCGGTCAGGTGGACAACGAGCTTCTTGACACCATCGACAGTGGTATCGAGACCGAGGCGCGTAAGGAGCGGGGTGAGAGCAGAGATCTGGCCAGGGGAAACACCGCAGTCAGCAGGGTTGCCAACACCACCACCGTTGCCAGGCCCACCGTTGCCAGGACCGCCATTTCCAGGGCCGCCGTTGCCCGGTCCACCATTACCCGGACCGCCATTTCCAGGGCCGCCGTTACCCGGACCACCGTTACCAGGGCCGCCGCCATTTCCAGGGCCGCCGTTGCCCGGTCCACCATTGCCAGGGCCGCCGCCGTTGCCAGGACCACCACCATTGCCCGGTCCACCGTTGCCAGGACCACCATTTCCAGGGCCGCCGTTACCCGGACCACCGTTGCCAGGGCCGCCGTTGCCAGGGCCGCCGTTGCCCGGACCACCCGGACCACCGGGGAAACCACCACCCGGACCACCAGGGAAACCATCACCACCATGATGGCCAACACCGTCGTCACCGTAGGGCGGCTTATCGTAGCCGCGAACGACAAGAGGAGTAGCAGCAGTAACAGCCGCAAGAGCAAGAGCAAGGTAGGTTGACGAGACACGCATTTCCAATTATTAAATTATCTAGCTAGGTAGGATAAAGGGAGGAAGGGGACGAGGGATTAGGAGATGCGAGAAGAAGGCTGTTTTCAAACTGTGCTTGAAAGGCTGATATCGAATCGTCTGTGAGGGCGAGATTCCCCATGCCGTTATATACGGCAAATATGACCAGAGGTCATGCGGTTACAGTACTTTCTTTCAACAGCCAGACCATCCATACTGCCTGGAAGCGTTCGGTTTGGACCGCATAGATATTTCGCAAATGATTGACCGCAGAAGATATGTGGCGGAGCCCGCTGCAGTATGGAAAGCTTTGCGCCGCCTGTCGATTGTTTAGAAGCCCGTCTAGAACCCGCAATTCTGCATGCTTTCCAGATAGCTAAAGAGACACCATATATGCACGGCAGCCACCAGAGACGTATATGATGATTGGCGGGAGATTGCATTTTGGCTCCTGTATTCCTTCGTTTTATTTGTGCTTGACAATTCACTCACGAAAGCACAACAAACTGTCACCCCTTGCCTCTTTTGCAACCACAAACACAATATATGGACCTTTTCGCTTACACTTTTCTCACAAGCTCTGACTGGGACAAAATGCAGAGCTGTGTTTTGAACAGCGTTTGCACATATTGTCAGCCTATGTTGACAGCTCCGTCACAATCACGGCGGACCGCATATAGACCGTCTGCCCACATTTGGTTGTGGCCAACAAGGCTTGGGGTGTGTTTACAGTTTTGCCTACCCTCCACAAATCGGCATAATAGCCCTATGTCACCACTCTGAGAGTCGTATTTCTGCTTGTTTTTGCACTGTTGGTTGGCTTCGACTGAGGCGTGTGTAGATTCGCTGAGCCGATGATCTGTATGAGACGGCCCGATTACCGGCCTGCTGACACAAAAGCCACATCTTTCTGCATGTCTGGCAGCGCTGTATGCGCGAGCAGTTATTTATTTATCGGAGACAACTGAATAAAACTGCGGACGCAATCAGGCGGAAGCGCTTTCCTGATTGGTGTTGTTGCTAGTGTCATTGAGAGGCAGCATAGCCTTGTTGACAGCGTTATCAGCGATCGTAATGAGGTCATGCTGTGCTATGTTCATGGGTCCCGCTGCAAAATCTCTGGTGGATGGAGCAGCAGAAGCTGAGGCACCACCAGAATTGAAGCGGCTAATGATTCTTGCAACCAATGGTACAATCTCACTAATAGCTGCCGTGCCATTATCAATAGCCCCCATGTTAGTCCGCTTCTGTGGGCCAGCTATCTTCGCGGCACTATTGTTGCCCAGTAAACTGCTGAAAGTTTGGAGTACTTTTCCAAGTTCTTGCTTCAGGGGCACTGAACTTCTGTCACCGGCAGGGGAGGCGATACTAGAGAGGACGATCGAGAGGGTCTTTAGGAGCTGGTCGACGGAACCTACATTGGAACCTGAGTTGCCGCTGGAAACAGCCGGCGCAGCACCAAGGATAGGAATGCGGGAATGGGGGAAGCAGTTGTGGCGACCATGTGGTGAGATTCCAGGTGGATAGGTGAGGCAGTTGCAAAAGAGGCGAGCGCGAGAAGAGCGTGGGTGGAGAAGAGGCGCATGGTTGTTTTTATTCGGATGCTGAGTGGTTCGCAAATGGTGTATCTAGGAAGATGGTGCTGTCGAGCACATTCGTCGGATCTTATATACCTGTCCACGGTGCTAATGACACATCGGTATATGTGAAGCACGAAAGGAATCTAGTGCAATGTGTGAGTGGCAGTACAAAATTAGCATAACTATTTCGAGAAACACTTCGCATGACAGCAGCATGCTGGCATCTCTCGAATGCAAGATTCGGTCATGAGGGAGGGACAAAATAATAATGAACACCGCTATTTCTAGACGCACACTCATAGAATCGGAAATAGTCGTTTCTCGTATGACGTAATACGTGTCCATAGGTACTAATGTGAGTTTCTGACTCGCTATAGGGCGGCATGCACGGCTTTATTGTGAGAGGGAAAATATAAGTTGGAGAAAAAGGAGAGGAGGGAGGGGTACCAAGAAACAATCCGGTAGCAGGATTTATTTGCCGTTGACAAGGCAAGGCAGGTTCTCAAGGTTATCGCCGACAAACGACACCAGCTGCTTGAGGTTCTGAGGCGTGATGTTCACATCACGGGTCAGCTCCTTGGTAACGCCCAAGGCGATCTGCAAGGGTGCAAATGGCCCGCTGCCGACCGAGCTGGCGACATGTCCAAGGATGTTTGTCAGGGTCTCGAGGCCATCTGTGGTGACGTTCTCCTTGAACTGCTCGGCAATCGGGGTCAATCCGTCAATGTCTTCCTTCTTGACGCCGCAGCTGACCATCTTCTGCACGGCCGGGTTCTGCTCCTGGCGCGTAGACAGCGAAGGGCCAGTCGGGGCGGCCGCAGACAGCGTGGCCAGAAGGAAGGGGGCGAGGAAGGTAAATGCGCGCATTCTGTTGATATGGGGAAGTCCGGTTTTGGGGAGGATGCTTGGGCAGAAGGGATGTATGAGGTGGAGATGCGAATGCTTGGAGGTGTGAGGTTAGCGTTTGCTGGTGTTGGTTGTGGAGTAGAATCGTTGCTTTTTATATCACTGTGGACTATGCTGGTAATTTAAATTAATGGTCGTCCTCTC
Organism: Linderina pennispora; assembly: GCF_002104995.1. Taxonomy (NCBI): domain Eukaryota; kingdom Fungi; phylum Kickxellomycota; class Kickxellomycetes; order Kickxellales; family Kickxellaceae; genus Linderina; species Linderina pennispora. The sequence continues at coordinate 27,033 of NW_024468250.1, read as the reverse complement.
GGCCCTCGCCGGTACCTGCCAAAGAATGCCCGGCCTACGTGAAACACCCAAAGGAACTATCATTAGAGGAAATCAATGCTGGGCATCTGCGAGAAACCAAAGGATGTCAACAAAGACGGTACGCAGTTTGCAAATCCATCAAACTACTATAGGCACATTTTAGTTCCCTTGTAGGACACAGCTATCTTTTTAGCGACGCGTAGACTGCAGTATCAGCGATTAATTGCCTATGCAAGTAGCGGAAATCCTATGGGCAGATCACATACAGGAGATTCAGAAGAGGTAGGAAACACGGTGCTGGATTCCTGCCGTGCAATGTAAATTGCCTTTCCAAGAAATTCTTTTTATAGGACCACCTTGGCATGGTCTCGGTACTTTCTAGCATGATCTGGATATTGCCAATCGCTTATGATATTTCAGAAATTTGACAGCCTAAAAATAGATCTTGGGAAGCAGCGTCCCTATCCTTCTATGTTTTGTCGAATCGGAAAGCACACGAGGTGTTTACCTTCTAGAAAGGTGAATGTTGGTTGCTAGGAAAGCAAATCCTGGGTACCGGCAGTAGATATTTTTAAAAGGGTGTGCTTGTATATTGAAAGAAAGCAATCAATTATTTGCGAAGATTTCTGCAAATGAAAAAGGCACTTTCCATCGAGGAAATTGCGCGTTAACGAAAGAACGAAAAGTCTCGGGATCCCGTTTTCAGGGCTTGGGTAGCAGGGTGTCGACCAGGCACGGCACCTGCTTGTAAAGGATGCTAGTGACGGAATCGATGGTCGCCTTGAGGTCGAGGCCACCGAGGCCAAGGCCGGCGACCAACGAATCGACGATGTTCAGGACCGAGGTGATGGCAGATTCCTGCAGGGTGTCGCCGAGCAGATCGGTGATCTGGTGCACCAGATGCTTCAGGTCGTCCACGGTCCTGGTCAGCTTGAGCTCGTCCACCAGGGGCGTCAGCGCTGCCTTCTGGCCCGGCTTCAGGCCGCAGTCCGCCGGGTTGCCGATCTGGCCGCCCGAGCCGCCGTTGTTTGAGCCGCCACCGTTGTTTGAGCCGCCACCGTTGTTTGAGCCGCCACCGTTGTTGGAACCACCACCGTTGTTGGAACCGCCACCGTTGTTGGAACCACCACCGTTGTTGGAACCGCCACCGTTGTTAGAGCCACCACCGTTGTTAGAGCCGCCGGAGTTACCCGGGAGACCAGCTCCAGGAAGGCCGGCACCTGGATAGGGAACAGTGCCTGGATAGGGAACAGTGCCCGGGTAGGGAACAGTATCCGGATAGGGGACATAGGGAGCGGCACCTGGGTAGGTGATGACCTGACCGACATTGCCCGAGTAGCCGCGGACATACACCGGGTTGGCGACAACAGCCGAGACGACCGAGAAGGCAGTGATAGCGGAAGTGAAACGCATGGTGTGCTAAAAAGCGAATGCTAGAAAGGAAGGGTATTTGGCGTTAAAGAGATGTGCAATTTGGAGAGGCACGAGGAGGGTATGTTTAGGCGGGAAGATAAAGTACTTTTGCTGTGGAAAGCTGATGTGTTGAATTGGAATTCTGCCTGGAATGCCACCGGTTTTATACCAATGCTGGTTCTAGCATGCCAATGTATAGGAGAAAGCATAGCTTTTGCTGGGAAAGCACACTTAGTGAGTGGGGGTGGGTTGCAAACTGAACGCAGTTTCAAGCTTGATTGACAATTGCATAGTCACAATAATGAAACAAGGACCGACGCGAACTGTGCTGCATACAATCGACGGAGGATTCATAGCCACATCCCTCGTTCTGCTGCCCACAAAGCACTTGGGCAGTGCACAAGATCATTTGTACTGGGCAGTAATCGGATAGTTTATGTACTGGGTTCTCTGATTCCATGAAAAACAGGGATGCGCAGTGGCAATTGTGTGTGGGATTTAGATAGTTGGAATCTATTCGAGTTTCAATTCAAAAAAATCGTTTATGCAGCCCAACATGGGGATCAGGGGGACTGCCTAGATCAATAGACATAGTGAGCTAGTAAACAGGCTATTGTTTTGGTCAGGAAATAGGATATGCAGATACAGCTGCATGTCCCAGCATGTACTTTTGGAATGAAGCAATAGGCTAAAGAAAACGAGGTAGGACAGGCAATGCGATGAAGGAGTAGCTGGAGAGCTAGGCAAACTTACGGCCAGCCCACAGATACATGCTTAGAGTTTCTCTTGGACAAAAAAGACTTTATTACAGCTTGCCCTCGGGCAAGTTCCTGAACTCCGGCCTCAGGTCAATCATGACGGGCTCAATACCGGCCTCCTCGCAATCCTGCAGCGCGACGCCGTTCTCCCACACCAGCACCAGGAAATTGACCCTCTTCTCAACGCACACCATCGGGCTATGCCAGGAATTGGGCTTATAGTTAATCCCCTGGGTTGAGTTCGCTGCAAATGCCCGAATTGTCTTCACATCAGGCTTGTCGTCTGCGCCGTTCTCCGCCACAATGACAATATACGAGGGGGCGTCAGGGTCGCTTTCGACGCCTTCCTGCATGATGGGCATGAAGACCTGCGAGCTGAACGGATGGCGCTCCAGCAGCGACACAGTGAAATGTCCGGCAGTGGTCGGGCGCGGGGCCGAGCTGAAAATACACATGTTCGGGGACGCCCTCTGGAGAGCCGGCAAAGGCTGTGGGCGTAGGTTGGTCAATGTGGCCACATTGTTGACGCGCTTGGCGGTGCCCTGGTTCGCGATTACGATGTTGTGGTGGCCCTCGAGCTGGACGACGTCGCCGTACGGCTTGAAGCTGTCGATGGTTAGCCTTTCGACTGTGATGCGGTGCGGCATTATTGATTCTCGGAGAAATAGGTGAGACAAAAGGAGAAAATAAGCAACGAGGGGTTTTGCTGGAGGCCGTTTGGTTTGAAGACGTTTATTGCTCTGAGGGAGATAACATAAAAAAAATTCGCCGCATCTCTGAGTCAGATATTTAGGCTCCTTTGCACGTGTGAGTAAGAGGTGCGGCGAATTTTCCACGCTATCTGCCGATGACGTCATGTGTGATTGCCTGATCACAGATGGTGATTTTAGGCAGTTAATCTCTCGGACAACAAAGCAGACCACTGGCGAAAGCCCGCCATACTCCCCACCCAAAGTTTTCTGCCCATGAAAAGGCGCAGCAATTGATTGAGATCCTGGGGAGTGGGTGTCCGTGGATATGTGGCGTGTGCTACAGTCAAGCCTGGAAAGTGCGCGTATTGGCGGGAAATGGCCGCCCGCACGGCCTGGTCTGATGTCAGGGGCGGGCCAGGCAACATAGATGTGTCAGCTAATGTATCTCTTACCGGACAAGCGTTTTTGGGGGGTTTGGAGTGGAGTACTAGAGATCATATATAAGGCAAGCATATTTTTCTTCGCAACGGTCGTGAATAAGCTCTAATAACTTTACTGTCATCGTCTTTACTGAAACTAACAAACAATGCCTGCAATTCCGGTCCTGCGCTCGCCCAAGATCATCGTCATGTCAGATTTCGACGGCACGATCGCACTGGACGATACGGGCAACGTAATCTGCGACTACTGCATCAGCACCAAGCGGCGGGAAGCAATCGACTCCCAGTATTTGTCGGGCAAGATCACCTGGCGGCAACGGCAAGAGCAGTGCTGGAACCCGATCAAAATGCCATGGATCCAAGCAGTCTCCCTGCTGAAGGACTGCCGGGTCGACCCGTATTTTTCGCAAGTGATCTCTTGGTGTGCAGAGCACAATGTGCCGTTTGGCGTGGTGAGCGCCGGCATGCAAAATCTGATCCAATTGGTGTTTAAGCGCAACCTGACGCAGCAGGAGTTGTCGTACCTAGAGGTGTTTTCGAATACGGCAGAGATTGGCAAGAACGACAAGTGGACGGTGACGTTCGCTGATGACAGTGATTTGGGGCACGACAAGGCAAGGACTATCGAGAAGGTCAAGGAACGGTACCAGGTCACGCCCAAGGTGGTTTATTTGGGCGACGGCGTGTCGGATGTGGCCAGTGCGAAGCGCGCCGACTACTTGTTTGCCAGGCGCGGACTCGACCTGGACAAGTGGTGCATCGAGAATAACGTCGCACACGAGGCGTTCGATGATTTCGCGTACGTGGCGAAGCGTCTGGAGGAGATCAACCAGGAGCTGTAAAAGGAATAATAATACACTTGTATAGAAAAAACGCTTAGGATGTGCTCGAGTCAGCAGTGATGAAGGGCGCGAATGGGCCAAAGAACTCATGGTCGTCGTTGCCCCAGTCGCGGATCCTGTCGATGTACTCGCGCACCTCAATGTACAGCCACACCTTGCCCACATGCCAGTCCACCAAGCCCTGGCTGCCCTCGGCCTTGAGCCACTGGCGCAACAGCGGCAACGCAGCCTTGAGAATATCCGACTCTGGGTCCAGACGCCTGCCGACGCCCTCCAAGACAAACATGGCCATGATGATATTGGTGAACGCCGGCTCCAGCCTCACATGGTGGGTGCGTACGGCCTGCAGGACAGGCGCAAAGATATCGCCAAAGGTCAGCTTGGACAGGCGGAAGGACACGGCGCGCACCTTTAGGATGATGTCCTGGATCCGCAGCACAAAAATATCGGGGCCGATGACCAACGAGGGCGTGCGGCAGCGAGAAATCATCAGCTGGCCGGCCTGGGCGCCGTTGAACTCGCACACGGCCTGGAACAGGTCCAGGAAATTCCGGCGGCTCGCCGAGTCCAACTCGGTCGCCAGGCCGCAGTCCAGCAGGACCAGCTCTGGAGCATACCCGTTGGCATAGAGAACCGACATGTAGTCCTGCAGTCCCTGGCCCTTTGCCATTAGTGCGCGCACCTGCTGATGGGCCTCTTGGGACGAAGGCAGTGGCTCGGTGTGCAGGCGGAACGGCGACTTGTCAAAGAACTCCTCGATGAAGCGGTCCAGCGGCGACTCGGCAAACGGCGGCCGCAGACGCACCAGAATATTGCCTGGATGCAAATCGGCGTGGACGAAGTTGTCGGCGATCAGCATCTGCAGGAACGCGTCCAGCCCACGTGCGCCCAGCCCGCGGTCATACAAGGTGCGTTTGTCGCTGTCCAAAAAGGCACGCAGGGGCACGCCATCCTCGAAGCTCTCGATGAGAACCTGGCGCGAGCCCTTGTACGGCTGCGGGAACCGCACGCCTGGGCGGTGGGAAAAATTTGCCCGGAACCGCCCCAGATTATATGCCTCGGTGCGCAGATCCAGCTGGGCCTGCATCATGTCGCCGAATACGCAGACCTCCTCGGGCAGACTGAGCCACGACATGCCAGGCAGCAGACTCAGAAGCACCGCTCCCCAGTGCATGATCCGCAGGTCCCGGCTGACACGACATGCCATGTTTGGATGCAGGACCTTGACCGCCACCGTCTCCTCCATATGCATTTTCTGCGCATACTCGGGATGCAGCCGCGCATAATGCACCTGCGCAACCGCACCAGCGCCCAGGGCCTCGGGTTCAAACTCCGCAAAGACCTCCGAGATATCGCCGATATCAAGCATTTGGCAGACCTGCCTATGCGAATGCTCAATCGAGTGCTGTGTGTTCGCGTCATGCAGAAGTGCCAGCTCCTCGCACATTGCTGACTCAAACAGGTCCGTGCGGCTCGCCGCCCACTGTGCCAGCTTGACAAACGTCGGACCAGCCCGACTCATCTGCATACGCAGCAGGCGGTACCAGAACCGCCGCCTGCCGAGCCACATCGCTGGATAGCAGAGTAGCACCGGCACGAAATACACCAGCAGCTCGCCGGCTCGCAGCACTGTCAGTATGGGCTCCAGCAGGTACATGTGCAGGCGGGTGGTCAGCGTGCTGAGCCAGGAGCGTTCAGGATCTGGGGCAGGCGTGGATGCAGGTATGGGTGGTGGGGGTGGGAGTGGCGTGGGGGATCCGAGCCACACGGCTCCTATCGCTCCGACGGCGCCAAGCGTGCTGAGAATTGCGAGCCGGGGCAGTGTTGGCCGGGCATGCCATGAGAAGCCCCGGCGGCTCACCGATCGTACAGGGTGTTGCGGTAGTCTGACCCTACGCCCGACAGCCCGAAGCTGAGTGCAGCGCGACAGCATAGTAAAGGTAAGAAAAATGACGAGGAAAAATATGTAGAGACGAGCTGTGGTTTCGATGACCAAAGCACACAGAGTCGAGAACCGCCTGGGTGGGGTGTAGGAAAAATGCGGCTCGCGCTCACATTGGCCGGCAGCGAAATCAGGGCGACAAGGCTATTACAAAATTTTTTGTTAGTAGCAAAAACCTGGATCGAAAACAGACAAAAAAAATTTTTATCTCCACTTTGTAAAACCAAAAAAACCCTCCATACATTTTTTTCACGATGCCTTCTACAGACACAACACCAGTGCGCAGCCCAACAATACCGTGCGCACAGTGCACATCCCGTATCCACATCACGCCGACGGCATGCAGCTGCCATAGCTGGACAACAATCAAGCAGACGCAGCTGCAAGACGCACTTTTGCTAATGGACGTGGCCGGCAGCGACTCTGGCGACTCGACAGCGGCCGAATCGCCCAAGCCGGCAAGCCGCGCGGCGCAGCAGCGGCACGAGCGCAATCTCACGCGGGCCTTCTCGCAGCTCTCGCAAATGTGCCAGTCGATGGACCTTTCGCTGACAATAGACCATACTGCGCGCTCGCTGTATCAACGCGCCGAGGCCCGCAGCCTGCACCGCGGCAAAAGCCTCGATGCCAGTCCTGGCCACGTGCATTTTCCTGGCCTGCCGCCAGGAGGGCGTGCCAAGGACCTTTAAGGAGATCTGTGCGTTGACGCGCGTGCCCAGGCGCGATATCGGCAGGACATTTAAGCTTCCTGAAAGACAAGCTGGGCGCCTGCAGTATGTCGTCGGGCGATCTGATGGCTAGGTTCTGCGCGAATTTGTCGCTGCTCAGGGGCGCCGTGGAGTGTGCAGTGGAGCTGAGCAGACGCGCCAGGGAGTGCGATACGTTGGCGGGCAAGAGCCCTGTGTCGGTGGCCGGCGCTTGCATTTATATGGCGTCGCATTTGGTCGGCCAGCCCAGGGACGCCAAGGTTATTTCCAATGTCGCTGGGGTCAGCGAAGTCACGATTAAGAACTCGTATCGGTTGCTGTTTGCCGACCGCAAGCGCCTGCTGTCCGACGACCTGCTGGCGCTTGCCCAGCACGCTTCCATAGACCTTCTGCCTCTGCCCTGACTCCAAATGCTGTCCTGGCCGCATCTGCCTTTACTCTTCTAGTATAAATTTGTTGAAAAACGGTATCTGGTTCCCAATGATTCCTTGTCCCTTGTGGGGGAGCTGCATCCGAGGCCTAAAACTCAGGCAGGGGATTCTCTGAGCTTTGGGCGAAGGCGTAAGAGCATACAGCGATCAGATCCTGTCCCGTGACCTTTTGCATCACTAGCACTGAGAGATTCCGCCCCATGGCTTTTTCTCCTGTGCTTTTCCACCTCTTGTTTTTTTCATTTCTCCTTTTATTTCCTTTGTCATTGAAAATAAAAGGAGCAGTGTGCAATGCCAGAGACAAAGACCCTCAGCGCCGATTCCTCGCCGTCAGCACCCACACGGGCGCTGAACGTGACGGTAATTTGTCCCGACTGCCGCAACCCGACACCCAACATAGTGGAGGAGTTCGCCTCGGGCGACCTGGTGTGCGGCGACTGCGGGCTGGTATTGGGGGACCGGATCATCGACACGCGGTCCGAATGGCGGACGTTTGCCAACGATGAGGGCGACGACCCGTCACGCGTGGGGTAATGCAGCGAATCCGTTTCTGGACGGGGCGCAGCTGGACACGGTGATAGCGCGGGGCGGGGACGGCGGGTCAGGGGCTGGCGCGCGACCTGAACCGGATCCACGGCCGGTCAACGGCGCAGCGGCACGAGCGGAACCTGGTGCAGGCGTACAAGGAGATATCGGCGCTGTGCGATGCGTATGACCTGCCCAAGGTGATCGGGGACGTGGCCAAGCAGCTGTACAAGAAGGTTGAGGACGAGAATCTGCAGCGCGGGAAAAACAACGACGCCATTATTGCTGCATGCATTTTCCTGGCCTGTCGCCAGGAAGGCGTGCCGCGGACCTTTAAGGAGATCTGTGCTTTGACCAAGGTCGACAGGAGGGACATTGGCAGGACCTTCAAGTTCTTGAAGGGTAGACTGGGCACCGAATCAGGGCGTCACGTCGTCGGATGACTTGATTTTGCGCTTCTGCTCCAACCTGACCCTGGATATGGAGACCCAGCGCATCGCTGAGCTGCTGAGCCAGAAGGCCAAGGATATGGATAAGATTGCGGGCAAGAGCCCGGTGTCTATTGCCAGCGCGTGCATTTACATGGCCTCGCACCTGACTGCCAATCCAAAGGACGCGAAGGCCATCTCCAGCATTGCTGGCGTTGGCGAGGCTACCATCAAGACCACATACAAGATCCTCTATGCCAACCGCAAGCAGCTGGTGACCCCCGACATCCTGGCCCGCAGCTCCAAGGCATCGCTGGACAACCTCATCACCCCATAGCACGTGTTTTTTTTTCCAACGAGAAACTTGTCCAAATGGCATGATTTTCCCTCCCCTTCCCCCCAATTTTGCCCAATGCGACTCAGAAACGAGCTTCATTTTTCCGCCGCCTGCCCTGCCCTCTTGTTTGCTTTGTTTTTTTTCCACACACAAATTACTATCTGGAATCATGTCCAATTTGAGCTACCACGACGTGTTCTGGTTCGTGCCAAACCTTATCGGCTACTCGCGCGTAGCCCTGACTGCCGTCGCCGTCTACTCCATGTACAGCGAGCACTGGGTAGCCATGTTTTTCTCGTATGCAATTTCCGAGCTCCTGGACGCCGCTGACGGCTACTACGCACGCAAGCTTCACCAGTGCAGCAAGTTTGGCGAAGTGCTAGACATGGTGACGGACCGGTGCACGACGACGGTGCTTCTGACGTACCTGGCGCAGCTGTACCCCAAATGTGCACTGATATTCTGTCTGCTGATCTCGCTGGATATCTCGAGCCACTACATGCAGATGTACAGCCAGCTGATCACGGGCAAGACGAACCACAAGCAGGTGGACGCCAAGCACGCATTGGATTCTGCGCGCATACTATACAGACCGCCGGGTGCTGTTTGGCTTCTGTTTCGGCAACGAGGCGTTTTTCATGCTGATCTATGTTCTGCATTATGTGAACGGCATTGGCGTGCTGGCTGGTGGCCGCATTGGCGGTACTGGCAGGCCCGGTGTGTGTGGATCAAGAACCTTATTAATGCTGTGCAGCTGTATGAGTCGGCCAAGGATCTGGCGCGCCTGGACGCGGCTCAGCTGAATCGCGAGCGGGCAGCGAGGGAATAGAAATAAATTTGGTGATTTTCTTTCACTGATCCTGAGTGCCTGGACATGTGACGTATGCACTCCCTTTTTTCAATGCATGTCTCCGAGTCGCAGGTGGCCAGGGGGCACGCTACTACCTGTGCCTCCTGCCAATACTGCGATCAACAGAGGGCTCCTTTTGTGTCTCTGACACCCACCATTACTTTTTTTTACCACTACTACCCATGTCCGGCCTTATTATGCGCGAATTCTTGGACAGAATTGCCGCAGGGCGCAATTCCCTCCGGCAACTACGGCAGCGCCATCGACCTGCAAATAGCCACAGCCGACGCAAAGCAGCGCCGGGTGACCTACGAATACACGGTCACAGCCTCGGAAGTCTCGCGTAACTACCTGGACGAAGGCTGGCTGGCCACCGTAACCGACAATGCAACCGACCCGCTCATCTGCGCAGTGGCCTGACACCCGCAATACCTTCACGACCTCGCTGACTGTTAATAATCTGGAGAAGATCGAGGCTGGCGTGCGTCTTGAGATCGAGTGCCGGGTTATCATGTTCCAGGGGCGCATGCTGCAGGCGACCGCAGTGTTCCGCGATGCAGCCAAGCCCGGGACAGTGTATGCGATGGGCTTGCATACTATGGTCTACAAAGACCACGTCGGCCAGGTGCCGGGCGGCGTGTCGCTGGCCAGGCTGTGAAATCCACATGTACTTTTTTGGCTAAGAAAAAAATATCCTTTGGTCATGTGCGATGAGGATTAACCCCACCTTTTTTTCACATGTAATGGTGCGAGACAACACACCAAATGAAATGTACGCAACCTGCTCTCCTTCCTACCATTTTCTTTTTTGCGGTTAATGAACAATGGACTCGGTATCTTACTTTGGCGAGGATGTCGGCACTGAAGTCGATTCGGTGGACCTGGACGCCGGCATCCTGACTCTAACCTTCATCGCCACAGACGATCACATTACCGATGCTGGCACTCTCGATGAGGGCCTGGTCGCCACCATAGCCGACAACAACACATCCACGCTTCTGGCCGTCGTTGGCACCGCTAGAGGCGGCTCTGTGGCCACATCCGTATCTGTCTCGCTCTCCGTGCAGGCATGCGCAGCGATCGCGCCAAACACGCCTGTCGAGGTCATCTGCAAAGTGACGAACCCGCAGCTGTCCCACCCGCATGCACTGGCGACATTCAGGAGCACTACCGACCCTGCCGTTGTCTATGCGGTCTGCGGCCACACAAAATTCGCAAAGGACGTGCTTGGGAAACTGTGAAAATTTCCCAAAGTGGCTCCAGAGAACAGAATTTCCCGCGCGCAAGATCGGATGCCCTCGGCGCACCCATCCCTCCGGAGGAAAACTCGAACCTCCGTGCATGCTAACGTGAAAAAGAAAAAGAAAAGAAAAGAAAAAAAGCTTAATCCAGTTTCCTTTTCCTGCCTTTTTATAAACTCGTTCCTTTAATCTCTACACTATGTCGCTGCCCACAAATCTGTCTGATGCCGAGCTGCTCCAGGCCCTCAATGACCGCCAGAGCCGCACAAACGCCTACCTGTACTACGGGATCCAGGTGCAGCCGCGGATCACCCATGTTGACCAAGCGAACTGCGAGATGAGATGCGAAATCCTGGTCACAGAGAACGACATTGGCGCATCCGGCACCTTGGACGAAGGCTGGTTAGGCACTGTCACTGATAACACCACGGCCATCATTATCGGTGTCATGGGGGAGCGCGGTCGGGCATCGGTTTCGACGGCGATCTCTGTCCAGGGCGTCATGCCAGTACGCCCCAACACCCTGGTCGAGATGTGCTGCAAGCTGACCAACCGCGGCGGAATCCAGCCCCATGCCACCGCCGTGTTCAGGGACAAGATGAAGCCCGAAACCGTCTATGCCGTGGGGAGCCATACAAAGTTCTACAAGAACAACCTGGTTGTCACGCAGCCTAAAATCTGAGCAAGAGGCATTCTTTAATGTGTCGGCTGCACCCGATCCATGATTCAAAACTGAATATACATATATCATTCATCATTCTCCTAGTTGGCAACAAAGGAATAAACCGTATGGCGACCATACGGTATCAGCTGCTGAAATTGGATACCACACTAAAACTCACCAAGGGAAAAGCCCAGTGCACTGGCTGGTGGTTGCTGATTGACTGCCTTTCTATGCAAGAGACGCCTCATAGTTTAACGAATAGTGGGTTATTCCTCTCCTTGCCTCTACATGTCCCCTTCCAATTCATGCACATTCAGTTGTAGTATTATCCAGCGATGCCAAACCCACCACGCTATGGCATGGTCGAGTTCTTCAACACTATTCGTACTGACGCTCGAATCTCTGCATTCTATGTTAACAAGCTTATCACCAACGACAAGATCGGCATCCCCAGCACCCTGGATGAAGGATGGGTCACTGCTGTCACCGACAACTTGACCAGTTCGATCATCAAGGCTGCTGACCCCAGCAGCCTCAGTGCCACGACCGCCCTGATTTCCAAGGTTCTCTGACCGATCAAGTCCGGCACGCGCATAGCCATCGAGAGCCGCCTCATCAGCATCACCCAGCCTCTCTCGGCTGCCGCTGTGTTCCGTGATGCCCAGAACCCGGACCTGGTCTATGCGGCCGCCCAGCACACAAAGTTCTACACAAGGGAGCTGGAAGCCATGATGAAAGCGCGGATCTAGATAGCCCGAAAAGCCCCGGTACACATGACTTCCCGAAGTCCGGGACCGGAGTTTTGGTGTAGAAATCAACCCATCCACTTCCAAGCATATGAAAGCCCGCGCTAATTTTTTTTTTTTCATTTCTCCCTAACTCTACACTTTTATGTATTTTTGTCACCGCTACTAATTTCATACACAATGACCGCTGCACCTGAATTCACATCGCCTGTGCCTGCTGAGGAGCTGACCCGCCGCGCCGAGACATACCACAAGCAGCTGCTGGCCAGCAACGTCAAGCTGACAACGCCGCCAGTCTCGCGCCTGCAGCTCGTCAGCATCAAGCCCACTGGCGCCAAGGGCGACCGGGTCACCAGCGCCTTCCTGACCTTCACATTCAGCGTCGAGAACACCGACTGCAATACCTGGGGCACGATCCACGGCGGCTGCGTGTTCACTCTGTTCAATGCGGCCGGCAAAATTGCCACTGCCGTGGTTGCCAATGGCGCAAAGAAGATTGTGTCGACCGACCTGACCACGAATTACCTGGCGGGCGTGCCGGTCAACTCGACTGTGACCCTGGAGATCGAGTGCCTGCGGACGACAAAATCTATTGGCTTCCTGCGTGGCTGTATCAAGGACGAGAAGGGCAATTTGGCGTACATTGCCACGCAGAATGTCTCGTTTGAGCTGTAACCTTTTTATAGAACACATACATATGGCTTTGCTCTGTATAACAATACACATGCTGCTGTTGCTCCAGTAGCCATTTACATATCACATGGAATATCATACGGTAAGAGCCAAGTCTCCTTTCTGTTTTTTTCTCAGCACTATCCTCACATATTAGCGCGGTAAGTCTGCGTGAATCACCACACACCAGGTAGCGGATGCCAACGTATCTACGGATCAAACGGCCACAACATCTATGCCAAAGAAAAAGAAACTAGCATTGCTATGCCCAACACATCTAAAACAGTACCGGGCTGAAAGATGCACTCGATATCACCGACACCTAAAAAAGAACGGCGACCACCGAGGATGGCAGCAAAAAATCTGTGGAGGACCTGGGTATCGATCCCAGTGCCTCACGCATGCGAAGCGCGCGCTCTACCATTTGAGCTAGACCCCCAGATCAGAAGATTCAGAACCAGCAAGCTAATCCGATTCCGTTTCAAATTTCTACTTTCCAAAAATTAAGCTTATAATAATATTTTTCCTTTGATTTCGCTTTACTCCCAGCAGATGCTATGAATAGGTTTCAAACATTAATGGCGTGTTTCCTGATAATAGATACATGGTGTTCTGCATTGGTAGTTGCAGAGAATCCAAATATTTGGTTAGCTCATGCATCTATTCGGAAATAAATGCTAAGTCGCAATAATATTGGCATGCGACGCTGTCAACATGTAGGTTAGTTACATATGAATATATAGTCTGGACATCACTCAGCGCTTGAATTCCTGTCCACAGAACACAGAGTATCTAGGGTTTTCACTATACATGGAAACTCGAAGTTATTGGCTTGTCCCACCCATTGATATAACCTTGGTATTGATAATTATCAAATCAAAAGACTATATACTGCCTAGCTCTTTCTGGTAGATAGTAACTGATGCAGTAGTGGAATGCAATGGCCAAGGGAATAAAAAGGGAAGGGACCTACCAGAATTGAACTAGTGACCTATTGGACTGCAGCCAATTGCTCTACCCCTGAGCTAAAGCCCCTTGGATGCTGCCGGTCGAGTGTCGATTCTGCACCGATCGCCCATTGAAAAATTTTGGCCTGAAAATCTCAGTCGGGGGTTGCCAGAATAGCAGTAATACGAAACAGCACATTCGTCATTTGGCGATTTTAGACTCTCTCCTCAAACATGACCTAAACAGTCGCTACGGCATTCAGGTGCTGTGATTATGCTGGTCCATACAATAACCTGCATCTAAAGCTATGTCTCCCAGCTAGTCGTCTTTCCATATGTAGCAACTAGGGGTCGTGAACTCGTGTTGCGAGCTTACATGGAAGTGAGCCAAACGCTATTTGTCTCCCATCATGGCGGGCTCTCCTAGTATGTAACAATGTCGTTGTCTCAAGCTATTGGCAATATATTGTCTCAGGCTACCCTGGTTGAATAGGCTATGGAAAATGCCTTGCCTATATCCATGTTCTCCTCAAGCGCGTGGACTGCACAATTTGCAACATCCGCCTGCGAAATCGTGCCACCAAACACATCACGATGACTAGCTAAATACGTGCCGGTTGCCTCTCCCCACCGTAACCAGCCCTGGCCTAATAATCGTCCATTTTAGGTCGCTTTTTCATCAGAGCCTCCTCTTGCCTCGTAAACTGCATTGCCAGTGACCAGCACATATCGGTGGATCCCAAATACCATATGCTTTGCCTGGTTGAGATTGAACATGAACCAGGTTGACCAATCCAGGCACTTCTGAGACTCGCCAGCACCATGTGTGGTGACAATCAGGATCCGCTCGACGCATTCCTTTTTCATTGCTGTTTGGATCATGGCTTGGCGCGTTGCCCACGACCCTGGATTCGTGTAGGCTGCATCAAATGCAACAAAGACTGCGTCACTGTCACGGACTGCTTCGCGGTAGTGCTCGAGTGTATCCAGTGCCACGTGTGATGCGCATGAACTCGGTGTGGTCGGCGAATTCGTCCGGAAACATCGTCGGTTTCATGCAGGTACCAGGAAATATAGTGGTCGGCAACAACAGCGCTAGTTACAAATTCATGGGCAAGCGAACCTAAGCCCGCCGAACACAGAAATTTTGAGTGGCATTATAATATCGAAACAGAAGAGTGCTGATAGGGAGAGAGCATGTGTCTATACTTGACCAAAAAGAGGCTGTGTTTTTGTGCCATAGCGTCTAGGTCCGCTGACTATGGAAAATCCTACTCCGATATTCCTTGATACAGCAAGGTTTTTCCGAACGTGGGCGCAACAAATTCGTCGATACCTAGCTCGTATTTTTCAGCAAGCAGTCTTCAGATCCCGTACTGGCGCCAAGTAGTGCTCATCTGACATCATAAATGTTCCCCAGTGCACACCAATTGACCATTTGGCACCAAGATCCCGGTGGATCTTCACTGCATCGTCTGGATTCACATGCTGATGGCACATGTACCACCGTGGCTCGTAGCTACCGATAGGCAGCGCAGCCAGGGTTACAGGGCCGTACCGTTTTCCGACTTCCTTGAATGCTGGCAGTATCCAGTATCGCCGCAGTGGAAGAATGACTGGGAAACACCTTTCACCAAAAAGCTCGACCACAGCGAGCAGTTGCTGTCAAAGCCATTGCGGCCGCTCCAGTGCTGCGTCGGTGCAGCAATAACCCTGAACGTGACATCGCGTACTGTAATATCCGACTCATGCCACCAGTCAAGCTCCTTGACCTTGTAGATTCCTTGCCGCGCAAACCAGTCACGGAGGCCCAGCGGCACATACCATGTTACCGAGTTTCCAAGGGACTTGACCACATCAATGTCGAGGTGGTCAAAGTGGTTGTGCGAGACAAGGACAATGTCAGGGTGCGGCAGATCTTTGAGCTGGCAAGGCACAGGGCGCAGTCTCTCAGGACCGAGCCATGAGAACACGGTCCTGCGCTTGAAAATCGGATCTGTCAAAATATTCAGGCCCTCCATCTGCACAAAACACGTCGACTGGCCAAGCCATGTTGCTGTGATCTGCGAGTCCCTATTGAGCGAGCTGACGTCTGGGTACTCTGCGTATGCCGGGATCCTCGACCAAGGTGCGCAGCCGGCGGGCACTGGGCGGCGAAAATGCATCAAGCAGGTGGAAGTGCGGCAGGATTACTGGCAAGTCATCATGCAGCTGCGATCGGTCCGACGGCAGCCCATTGCCAGTCTTGCGTGTCACAATCCATTTCACAAAGTCCCACAGTGTTTTGTCGCGCCACGTATCAAAGGGGTTCACAAATCGGACCGCCAATAAACAGCGACGCGTAGAGCGGCGGCGGGTTGCGGGTGTCCTTTGTGTCGATAAGCTGATCCTGCTGCTTGCGCTTTTCAATCATAATGCTGCGCCGGCTGGAGATCCATTGGTCTGCAATCAGACAGTACACAGTGTAGCCGGCGATAGCACCAATGCAGCACACGGACGTGCTGGATCGGTTGACCCTGAGCCAGCCCAGGCCAATTCCAAACGCTCTGCTCATTTGCTACACGTTGGCAATAATTCTGAGTCAATTTTGTCTCCTGCATTTAGCGCATTTCCGTATTTCCCAGGTCGGTTCTTACGCTTAAAGTGCTGCTTGTGTGAAGGGTGGGCAAAAGTGAGAAGAGGGTCGATCGTTCAAAAAAAACTCCAGCCTGTAGGTTATATCGCTAATCCAGATGGTAATTGGCTATTAGCGCGGATTCAACTAAAATAGCCGCAGAAAATGGGCCGCCTCAGCTAAGCCATCGCTGTGATCATGGTTGCTTACTATACGCACAGGGATTGATCTCACTATGATAGTGAGAGAGGCTTCTCTATACTAGGCCAGGACGGGTGTGCATGGTGTCTGCAGACGACACTGGGTCCCAGTTCCCCAGTCGCCTACTGGGCCCCACATCGAGGTCACTTGCCGGGAGTGATGGGGTGATCAGCTATTCAGCTAGCTAGTGACACAAAATTTTTAGTCAGCAGCTCTAATGCTTATCATCCTTAACCTCGGTCTAGAGGCAAGCGAATAAGAGCTCTGAAAACACGCCGTCAGACTGAGCCTGTGGGCATGGTCGAACCTTCACCTGCTCTTAAACCAACCATTGAGCAACTGTTATCGTCTGTTGTCACTGACGCTGTTGCCACTGCGGGTGATTGCACCAGCTGCTGCTTGTTCCAGGAACCACTCATTTCCCGCATGGGAATGACCGAGCAGAAAGGCAGGGCAGCCGGCACCCATTACCCAATCCGGCGACCCCCGGGCGCAGGGCAGAGGCAATTGGGGACAGGGAAGGGGGAGCACATGCTAAGAGCGTCTCATCCTTGGCGTGGTTGGCCTCGCACCTATTGGACTTGCTTTTCTAAACCCCTGGCACAATTGCCCTCACACAATATGAGTCCACGACATGAAGACTGCGCGCTCTATTCTGGGGCCACTCGCCCTCGCTGACCGCAGCCACTTTCACACTTGGAGCAGAACAATCGGTGGTCGTGGGATTGTGCTGCGCACGAAAGTAGCATAGCGGCTTATGTTTTGGTATCGTTTTTTCTCCCTGGCTGTCGCTCTGGAAATGGCTGGCCGGCCGATCACTGGCATACACGTGAAGTTAATTCCTGGTATGGCAACTCTATCAAGCGGCTGTATATGGCACTCAAAAGAATGTCATAGTAGCAGGTAGTTTTCTGCCTTTGTCCGGGAGAGACACGCGGTGCATTCTCCACTGAAAGAGTGCAGCTGGGAAGAGTAGTATGAATCCCGGCTTTGCTATGGGCGGTTTCCAGACACCCCCGATCACAACATGGGAAGCGCACGTCACGATTGTCGGCACAAGACAATTAATAGTGCCTGTTAAAACGGGCTTCATGATGCATGGCTTCCGTCTGACTTATATCCCAGGCGTTGTGAGTGCCCGGGGACCCTCTCTTTCGGCATGCTGATACACCAAGGCCGCAGAATCTCATTTTAGATGTGAACCCTATTCCTCTCTTCCCGATCACCTACCTCCTCCAGGACATTTATATGCGCAGGCTCTTCCTCCCTTGCAAAATATCCACGGACTACGGTTATTTACCTTTTTTCGTTTGTTGTACCTGAGCTCTCACACTGTCCAACCTCGAACACCATCTTGTATTCTCTGCACACCCCACCCTTTTTGCGACACGCAATTCCGTATTTTTTGTTTGTTGATTAGGACTCGGGGCTGACCCAAGTATCCACATCCTTTCCCCCCATCTCACCCTTCCCTCATCACATCCTTACTACAAAAGCACACTCTTTTCACAGCAATTGTAGACATTGCATTCTCTTCAGACATGACTGTTTCAGAACCTCGTTCAATAGATATACTTTTGGCAGGGGAATTCCCCCTGGCTGGGGAGGAGCAGCAGCTATTGCGCGAGTGGATATCGGAGTGGAAGTTCGACGTGGGCCAGTTTAGTGAGCGCGCTCAGCCACTTGTGCGCGGCGACATTGGGCGCCTAGAGCATGACTATCAGAAGCTGGTGGATAAATTCACTGCCGAGGGAAAGGCTCTGGAAGAATCCAAAGAGTGTGCTACCGAGGCGTACGCCACTATGTGCGAGACAAGGCTTCGTATGCCGGCAATGGAGGTGGTTGTCGCTGGTGCTCAGTACTATGTGGGCAGGCGGCCACCGACGTATCACCAGAGCACACCGTATGCTGAACCCAGCCATGTAAAGTGCCTCGAGTTTCTGCATGGGATTGGCGTTGCTGTCGATGCCCAGGATGTGGCCGGGTTCACAGCATTTATGCGGGCAGCGCAAACGTCACAATCACGCTCAGATCTGGCGCAGGCCTTACTGGAGATGGGGGCCGATGTCAACCACCGCTCGAGGTTCGGCGGCGTCGTGCTGCATGAGGCGATGATGGCACAGGACAGAAAGGCAGTGGCATTTCTGACTCGCAATGGCGCGTCGATGGATATCCAGGACAACGATGGGGTTTCGCCTCGGGATATCGTGTCACTAATCCTGTAGAAATTAAACAACACATCAAATCAAGCATTTGCACACGCGGTGACGCGAAGTTTTGCTGGCAGGAAACGCGCTGCTAGCTTTTTCTGTTTTGTCTCAAATCGCGCATTCTTATAAATTCAATGGACGAAATTCTGGCAGCCAATGCGTCACAGTGGGTGGCAGACTCGAACTCGGCTGTATTCCTGCGACTGAGTAAGTAAAACGCAGAGGCTGGGTCGCATGCTTTTGCGCATATATGCCACTGAAGTCCTTTCTCTTTGGTTTATAGTCAGCGGGGAGACCACTGAGAGCGTTCTTAACGCATTGCGTGCGGATATTGCCGAGGATGAAGAGGGTGCAGACGGAGCCGACGCGATCGAATTCCACCCGATCTTCACATACCCGATCTACGGTGAGCAGGAGCGGATATTCGGATACAAGGGCCTGCGCATCAGCCTCTACTATGCTGCTGGCTCATTAGCAACGTACTTTAGCGTAGACTACACCAAGCGCATTGACGGCCTGGAGACAAGCCTGCCGGTGCAGCTTAAATCAGACGATGTCGACACGCCAATGCGCAAGGTGCTGTCGGAGAATTCTCTGGTGGGGTCGCGCGAGGAGTTTGCAGAGCGCGTTGTCAAGGACACGAAGGAGTTTAAGCCGCATGGGAAGAAGGTGCACGAGTACGTGCGGGACACAGGCAGGTACGAGATTTACGCCAACCGGCTGAATGAAGGAATTCCGCGAGTACCACCGGCGGCTGCAGACATTTCTGCTGTTTTACATTGAGGGCGCGCAGTTCATCGATGAGACCGATGAGCGGTGGCAGGTGTTCACAGTGTACGAGCGTCTGGACCTCAACGGCATCACCAGCTACTCGCTAGTCGGGTACTGCACAATGTACGAGTTCTTCCATTGGCCTGACAGCAAGCGACCCAGGATCTCGCAGTTTTTGGTGCTGCCACCGTTCCAGGGCCAAGGCCATGGGTCGGAGCTGTACAGGTATATTTACGGAATGGTCAAGGCTAGCCCGCAGTATGTTGATCTGACGGTCGAGGATCCAAGCGAGTCGTTCGACGATATGCGTGACCGCAACGATATGCGGTACCTGCTGGATCACCACGCATTCGACGGGCTTACGGCACCTGTCAGCCCAGAGGACCTGCACAAACTGCAGATCGAATACAAGATCAGTAAGCGCCAGATGGCGAGGTGTGTCGAGATGGGTCTACTCAAGATGCTCGACAAGCCCAATGCTGAGGCATATGGCAGGTACAGATTGTTTGTCAAGCGGCGGATCTATGCACAGAACGTCGATTTGCTCAGCGGGCTGGAGGACGACGAGAAGAAGCAAAAAGTCGCCGAGTCATTTGCCTCAGTTGTCAACGATTACCACAGGGTTCTTAGTCTCATTTAAATAAACACCGTCTACGCGCTAGCCTCAACCTTCTTGCTCTTGACACCTGGCGCCTCCTTGTCCCGCTTCAGGTCCTGCAGCAGCTCGCGCATCCTGACCGTGTCTCTGGTGGCAGCAGGCGCTGCCGACTGAGACGCCTGGCGTGAAACCTGCGTCGTGGACCCGAACGGCGAACCGCTCGATTTCTGCGTATCCTGGGTGGCCTTGGTGGCAAGGTCAATCTGCTTCATGGCGCGTTCCCACAGGTTGCCTGAGTTGGCTGCCTGAATCTCAATCTCCTGCGTCGCACGGTTCTCCTGAATCGCCCTGTCCTTCTTCTCGTTGTACTCGTCATAAAACTTGTCGATGGACTCGCGTGCCTCCTTCACAATCGCCTCGTGGCGCTCGTTTGAGACCCGGTCGCGCTCCTCGACGGCCTCCTTCTGCTTCACCTGCCACTCCTGCAAAAAGCCAGAGTCCTGGGCGACTGCTGGCGAGGCCTGGGCAGAGCTAGCCGGGTTTGACACAGAGGCGGCCGGGGCAGGGGCAGCCGGAGCGGAAGGTGGGCTGGGCTTCGAAAGCAGCGGCGACGATATCTTCTGCAGCAGGCACAGTGTCACTGAAAGTTGCTGGCGAGGAGGTCGTCGTTGCCAGCCGAGGAAATGCCAAAGACATCACTGGTGGCTGCCTCAGGCGATTTCGACGCAGATGGGGAGCCTGACTGGAACAGGTCAGCATCCTCGCCGAGTGCTGCGCGCTCGCGGGCCAAAAAGTCGGCCATGGGATCGAATTCGTCGCTCATTGTAAGTTATAGATAAAAGTAGTGTGAATTTCAGGAAAAAAGGGATGGCGGAATCAGAATGTGCTGCAGAGAAGCTGTCGTCATGGGCCAGTGCCGGTCAGACGCAGCAGACAGGGCAGGGCCCTAATAACCGTTTCAGGTAGGATTAAATCAATGAACATGCCTCATCGCTGCTGCTCAGCGATACCGACGGGGCTGTCAGAAATATGTATGCCAATAGCAAAGTGTGCGCGAATAAAGGGAGCTCGGATAGCTGCTCGCCTCGGAGATACAAATGTCAAAAATATGCATAAAATGGCCTCCGCCTTTGTTTCTACAACACTGCTCCTTCATGTCTCCAGCTTCAGTATTCTCTTTCCAGAGTGTGCAGTTTTATATCTGACGTCGCCTTGTAGCAGGTGTCAACTACCGCTTACCCTACATCTTATATGCTGTAAAAGCTAGAGCATGTGGGCTTATGCCATTCCTTCGTATTCGGTTTGAGCACCAATCTTTGCTCTCAAAAAGCAGTATTGGAATTTGTATTAATCCCCGCACAAGCTTGCGTTAGTGCATCACAATCACGGATGCCTGCGAGAATCAAGCTTTGGTAGATGCCATTTGTCTGCTTTACGCTGTTCCGACTACACACAGGAACATCCCATCACCCAGCTGGTGAGAGCAAGTATATATCCAGTTTGGGGCAGGGCAGATGTGGTCTTCCCTTCAAAGTCAGACATCTACATATGCATCTGAAGAACTTCACAAGATAACTATAGTGAGCAGCCACAACTTTCTCATTAAAATGAGCCGATCTGTACTCTCAGGACTGCGATTGGTCAGAGAAGGATGTATACTAGCAGCAGCTTGTCCATAGTGGCAAGGGCGAGAAATGGCTTGGATTCGGGATAGGGGCTGATGACCCGGTGGCGCTAAGGCGTGCGCAGGTTCTCAGGAGCTGAAATGTTGAATATATGGAAGTGAACAAGAAACACAGGCCAAAAATTGTCAAAACAAGGCTATATGGTTGCTCCTAGGTGGTGTCCAGGTCGATCACAAATATGCCTGTTGATGACCAGTTGCAGAGACCGATGTACGCAACCGTGAATAGCAATCATGTCCAAGCCAATGTTCCTTTGGCACTTGGCTCGGCTGGCGGTGACTCGGGACCTCATCCTGTCCTGGTTCATGGCATCACCTCCTGCCTGGGAGCTAATAAACTCCAGCTACCCGGATGAAGGCTGTGTTCTACCCCGATTGCGTGCTAGGCTCAGCTGGTTGGTGTAGCAGCCAAGTAGGTGGTGCACGTGACACAGCCCCGGGGTTGAATGACGAAGGAAAACCACTTTTCCTCCCCACATATCAGTGTGAGTCTTTTCCCGCCCTTCGACTTTTTTTTTTGTTCAAACAAACTCTTTTTATATTTGCTCTATCCGCGCGCATTTCAGGAAAGCCCATGGGGAATACACCAACAAAGCTGAACGGCGCGACCGTATGCGACTACGGCAACATGTCGCCAAACGGAATATACCCAGAGGACGCCCAGGACTTTGACGTCAAGATTGTCCAGAAGCTGATCCTTGGCCGCCAGCTGGCGCCGTTCTACGTCGGTGCCGATGACCCCTGACCCGGCTGAGGGCGGCGAGCAGAACGACGACGGCTGGTGGAGCTACAACCTGATGCTGGCGCAGCAGCAGAAGAAGGACGGCAGCGGTAAGTGCAGCAAATATTAGCCCAAGGGCATCGTCTCTTGCGGGTGTGGAGTGAAAAAAAAGCATGGGGACCAATATGGCCAGGCTTTCCTTCCCCCGGTCCTTTCCTGTTTTTCCACCCCTATTGCATGAGCTAGTAAAGCACTTGCATGGAAGGCGTGTATCCCCCAGTTTGTTTGGATAAGCGCGGTGCATTATTGCGCAAAAGCTCTTCTGTGCAAAAAGGAACCGAGAGTCCACTAAGCTGTCGCGGATGTCCGCCCACTTCTTGCTTTGCATGTGCTTTAGATACAGAGCCAAAGAGCGGCACACACAGCCGGCAGCTGTCGTCAGCTGGGTCGACTGATCACGACAGACTCCAGCCCGTCCCCACCCATGCGTCCGCCTCCACGCCTGCCAGTCCTGTCACCGGGCGGGGCCCGCAAAGGGCACAGTCGCAAGGGCAGCGGCTTCTTCCACCGTCTAAAGGTGTCGTCAGCAAGCAGCTCCAAGTTTCCTGGCGACGGCACTCAGTCGCCGTCATCGCCGTCGTCGCCGCGGCCTGGCAATGCCACCGAGATGTCAGGCAGCGGCCCAGAGACAGCCGAGTCGTGCGAGCTTGATGTGGAGGTGTGCCGGCGGCTGCTGAGGAGGTATATCGAGTGCCCTATCTGCTTTCTGGTAAGTTTGCGTGTCATGCTTATTTCGTGGGGGTCTCTTGACTTTTATTGCTCGATTCAGCCGTCAAACACGCGATGCCGTGAATGCCCTTGTTTTTTCACATGGGACAATTGATTATATTGGCATTGGCGTTTGCGCTTGTAGTACTACCCGCAGAATATCAACTATACCCGGTGCTGCCACAAGCCGGTGTGCACCGAATGCTTCGTGCAGATAAAGCGCAAGCTTCGAGGAAGGGACCATCTCATCCACGCACTGCCCGTACTGCGTCGAGCCCAATTTCGGAATAGTATACTATCCGCCGTCCATCACCACTGGTGCTGCTCGCACCAACTACATGAAGCACCGCCCGCAGCTCAGCTCTCAGCTCTCCCAGAGCTCGTCCATATCTATTGCCAGCAATGCGTCGCGGCCCAAGATGCTGGATAACCGGTCCAGAAGCCAGTCGCTGACGACAAGAGAGCCAATAATCGTTATGAGCGACGACATTAGGCCGGGACTGATGCGCCAGCTGCAGGCAGAGCAGGAAAGGCACAAGCGCGAGCAGGAGAGGCTGTCGCAAAACATGGCAGCAATTGCTGCGTCGGCGCAGAGGCGCAGCGCACGGAGCAATCGCGATGGTGTGTTTAGAACCAGGAGGGCTGCTGGCGGAGGTAGCAACAGCCACCGGATGAGAGCATCTGAGTACTCAACGTATGTCACTGCAATGCGGGCTGCTGGCCAGTCAAATTTGGAAGAGTTCTTGATCCAGGAGGCTATTCGCATGAGCCTAGCCGAAACGCAAAACGAGGGTGGATGGTGAAGGAGGGCCGGTGGGTGCGCAGCAGCAGCAGCAGCAACAGGAAGATGAACCAATTCAGAATGAAGGAGACAAGCGGCGGACAACGGTATCGACAGCAGCAACGACAACAACAACAACATGACAACGATGGCAACGATGGCAACAACAACGACAGCTGATAGTGACTCTGTCAACACTCAGGACGACATCACAGTGCAGCCAGCAACGCCAGACTTATCTCAGATTGGACATATCGAGTCATCACAGACCACTCTTTCGGACGTTGCGCCTGCACCAGCCTGCGCCAGTAGCGCTGGCATTTGACGCTGCCGAGCTGGATGCGATTGCCAACATCCACAGCCGCCGTAGCATCATGCGTCATACTCGCGCACACACCAACCCAACAAATACCCTCAATGACCTGCAGAGTATCGCCAGCGAGCAGCTTGCGTCTTCGCCGCCCCTGCGTCCGCTCAACACCAATCCGTTCTTGACCTCGGCTGCGCTGAACACCGACGATGCGGGTGATCTCCATTTCCCTGCCCTGACGCCGCAGCCTGCTATCGCCACCGTTGCCACCGCGTCGCATCGGCGGCGTGATTGACACCAGTAGATCGAGCAGTAGCACATCCAGCCCGACGTCTCCGACCCCGTCGCTTGGCAGGGCCCGCAGGAGGCCGCCGCCACCGCCGCCACCATCGAACAGTGCACGTGCCAGGGCCCGCTCAGCAAGCCGCAGCTCTGCCGCTGGCTAACCAAATCGACGATAAATCGGCAATAACCAGCTCGACAGTCGCCAGCGCCGCCAGCTAGCGCCTCGCAGCCAGGAGGACTCGCAGCAGCCCCTGATATCTCTGTAATTAGCCCAAGCCCTGCCCAAGCGGTCTCGATCTTTAACGCGGGTTTGTGAAGTCAAAAATAGACTTTTTTTTATTACTAGAAACTGCTCACTGCTGCTGCTTGGTGGGTGCCGAAATGTCCTTGTGCTTGACAACAAACTTGGTCGACTTCTTCTTGCCCATCATCGCCTGCAAGTCAAACTTGGGAATCGATGGACTCCTGCTCGCGCGCAAACTTGACCTTTGTGATGTCAACCACGCCGTACTTTTTGCGGAACCAGTCGGTGTGCATGATTCCAACCTGGCCCACCGACACAAGGTTGTTGACCACCCAGAACGTGAAGATGCCTGCCGGCAGTCCCGACGTGAAGTACGCCATACCGACACCCATGCAGCGCATCAGGATCTTTGCCTGCTTGCTCTGCTCAGTGGCCGAGTTGAGCCTGGACTGCAGCTCAATCACGCCCATCATGCCCACGCACGACAGCACCGGCAGGATGTACGTCGGATCCATCACCGACAGATCCGTGAACCACCACAGGCCGCCAGTCTGCAGCTGTGCAACCGGCACCATTGGCCAGATCGCGCAGCGCCAAAAACAGCTAGCATCATGAAGGGTGCCGAGGCAGCTCCCGCCAGAGCACCGCGGAACGGATAGATTCCGCGCCGCTTATAGAACTGCCGCATCTCGTTTCGCCGCCCGCGACGTCGCAATCACATCGCCTGCTGCCTGCGCCCGCTTCTGCTCCTCCATGATCAGCGTCAGCTCCGGCTTGTGGTTGTTCAGCTTGGCCACGTTGCGCTGCCCGAATACCGCCAACGGGAAGCATGCCGCGCGGATCGCCACCACCACAGCCGCAATTGTTGCCCACCAGGGAAGACCCGTCGTGACGTGCACGAATTCCAACGCATACTCTGTCAAGCGCGTCGGCAGAGTCGTGTCAAGCCCGTATTTGGCCAGATCGCCGATCTGCATAGCCGCCTGTACCGCGGGCGTTGGATCGAGTTGTGTTTGCGCTGCAGCTGCAACGGTGTCGGCTACGCTGCTGGGGGCCGTAGCTGCCACCGTCTCAACTACACTGCTGGGTGCGGCAGGGGTCACCGCCTCGTTGCGGCGCATGGGTGTCGAGTGGAACGACCGGCTCCGGGTGTTGTTCAGGATAATCGAGGACGCGCGGAAGCTATTCATGGTGGCGGGTTTGCTGAACCGCAGCGCCTGCGCAGAAGATGCAAGAGGCTGCGAGGTGCGCAGGGCCCGGGCCACATATGCCACGCCGAATCTGGATGCCTGGTTCATTTGTTGCGCTCTAGTTGGAAATACGAAATTCGAGATACAGAGTGCAAAAGCCCAGGAGCGGGTTATCTCGCTGGCAGTTTGCAGAAATGCAAAAAAACTGATGCCTATAAGCGGGCCGGATCAGTGATTTGATGATTGTAATCTACCGATCAAGTAGTGCAATCCCAGATGGTCCGCCGACGATTGCCCCTTGGCTATCCTGGTCAAGCATGCCGGTGCCATGTCATACGTGTTGCTGACGCTGCTGCTCGCCCCAATTGTGCCCCCTGATAATCGATGTAGCCCCAATAAAACGAGTGGGCTAGCTTGTTATCATGCAGCACCGCACAGGCAGCCTCCAGTGCTGATCGTGCCAGCGTCCAACACGGTGCCATTCCTCGCGTTCCATATCGCCCAGACACTTCCATCCTAACTAAGCTAGGCTAAAGCCTTCCAGCCCTGTCGCCGTGCCAGATATACTAGCATCCAGGGGGTTTGTCATCATAACATTGGAGACGGAGTATCAATCGAATGTAGAAATTTCTTCGATTGGCATGTGTGAACTGCTGCCCCAAGTGCCATGGTTGCACGAGAGTGGGGAATCTGTCTCTTTTTGTGCTATTGCTTCCGAGACGCATTGCCAACTTTGTTCCCTGCTGGCGCGGCAACGCAAAGCAATCAAAGGAGGCTGTGGACGCTTCAAATAGACAATTTTATACCACGGGATAGCTGGCAGTATCCCGAAATCTTGGCAGTGGTAGAAAGTTCTGTGCGGGAATATGCATCAAAGCACGAAAATAGCCGCCACGGTGCGATGAAAGCACATGGCTGATCATGAAGTGTGAGTCTACATGCACTCGTGTACAAGGTAAGAAGAGTGCATGTGCAAAAAGTTGCTCGCGGATGCCATGCCCTGGACAAGACCAGGAAAACG